>NC_141560.1:3762500-5012500 GCF_036417535.1 Chlamydotis macqueenii | reverse complement strand
TCAAAGGTCATGTCTCAACTGAGAACTCCTTAGCAAGAAAACGGCAGATAAGCAAGCCAAGGACTTACTGCATAGCTACATCATTATGAATGTTACATACACACACTTGGTGATAGTCTAATTAATTCAGTTACTTTTACAACATCCGCTTAATGGATTCAAGCAGGCTATTAATGGCCACTGCGGTCCCATGTCAGCTCTCTCACGGCAACCGTGTGCAGCACATCCATTGTCTCGTCCCTCCGTGTGCCAGCTCAGCAGTGCGTGATTACACCAGGGCTTTCTTCTTACGCAAGGCCATCCACTCTGCAAGATGACCTCGAAACTTGTCCCTCTGAGAGCAGGAAGCTGTTCACCCACATAATCCCTACCAGCATGGCTGGTGGGAAATAACCCAGTCTCCGGAAGCGCAGTACTTAGGGTTGGCTTCCTTTGGAGATGAGTATCCCACCCCTTGCAAATAATTAAATTACCACGATCCACTTTATTAGGTCTTTCTCCTCTTAAAAATACAGTGTATTGTGATAATATGGTGTGATTCCTAAGCACAATCCAGAACAAAGAATGTTAAATACATCAATTATAGAAAACACAAATTTTAATGTATTTCATCATTATTATTGATATACTTAGTCAATATTCCCCAATTTTTAATACTAAACAATGAAAACCATTGCCACATACAAAAACATTCAAAGTAATAATACAACTAGTTTCTTTCACTGGATTCTGTAGCAACGGTTCTATGTCAGCCAAACAAACATCATCTGTGGATTCAAAATGTTGTTATAATAGAACAAAGTAGGACAGAAGATTAAACTTTCATTTGGTAGGAAAATGGATGAAAAATGCTCACGTAAAGGCACTTGTAGAAGAGTCATCCTGAAATTCTCTGTCTAGTAATTATTTAACGCCTATTAGACAGCTGGAAATAAACTTGGTGTTAGTAGTACCATTTCGTAGTCTCTGTATGCGAAGACTGTATGAAATGATTTCTCCCTATTTCATTTAAAACAAGAAAAAACTGGGAAAATACATGCAACATAGCTACTGCTGGAAATTTAAGTCCCATAAGTAGTTACTCAAAAAATGCAAGAAGCATGCAGAAAAAAAAAAAAACAGTAAAGATCAAAATAAAAAAGACTGCTAGCGCATCAGTCTAATACGTAATAGTTCGTTATACTTTGAAATGTTACAGTATTCACTGATGACGTACCAAAGTAAAATGCCATGAGTATTTATTTTCCCAGTGTGCTTGCATGAAAAATACTTTGGCCAGACTTGCACACATTAAATGCTCTCACCTTGCAATTTACAGCTCCATAAACTTGCCACACGTCCACAACATTTCTCTTGTCCTACTGCAAACACCATTTTTCCACCACACCTACATCATTTTGCAGTGAAGCAGGCATTAACCTGAGGTTTGCCTTCATACGTGTCAGATCTCCAAGCTGGTTGATTCTCATCCTGCAGGCGTTTTCTGAATGTCATCAAACGAGCCGTTTAAGCTGCGTATATTTGCGTTTAAGGGGGTGCCAAGCGGACAGGCCCGTATAAGCAAATTTTGAAGCTTCATTCTTCTGACTTGGAGAGATGTAGTCCACAATGCCTAACAGACGAGCGAGTCCTCGTGAGAGCCCACTAACGGTAGAAAGGGTGGCTGTGGCTCCAAGGTCTCCTCAACGAATGGACAACAAGCGTATATCAGAGCGCTCTTTTGAAAAGCAACCACTGGCCAGAGATCCCCTCCTTCAGTGCAAACTGAATATACCGACGAATGATTGATTTGAGTGCAGGTATCTCGATGCTCCACAAAAATATGGTCATCTACGCATCTCAGTTCAAAAAGCAAGGCTTTGAGAAAAGCGCTGTCAGATGGTACAGGTACGTGTGTTGACCCGTTGAAGGTCTCGGCGCGTATTTCAATGGTGGGGTAACGTCTGTGACACGGAAATAAGAGCATCTTAGCGCTACTCATCTTTTCCCACCCAAAATATCGTACCAACAGAGTTCCTAGAACCAGAACCCCATAATCCCTTTTCTGGCTGTGAGAGAATACAAAAGCATTATAAAAATCCTTGGAATATCAATACAATCAAGGACGGGTTTTTCTTAGGTATGCAAATAACTCCCAAATACCCCACTGATCCTAAAAGTAACCTTGTGTAAGTAGAACCCAGCAGCGTCCTGACAGAAACAGCGATGGGATCTGAATCAAAATCCTTGTCACGAGAACTACTTCATGAGTAATTAGGATTCACTCTAGCAGGTGGATTTTTGCTGGAAACTTTGAGCAAATACATTCTGTCATGTTTTTAATAAAAGGTGAATCTGTCTGTCTACCCTTCCTGTTGCACAAAGGTATGGGATGTTTAAATGACGTTAAGGAACCCAAGCACGACTCACACCAGTGCAGAGAAACTTCAACAGTGAAATATTTCTAAGAGGCAAGATCACACCGAAGACAAGTTTTCAGACATTTAAGAAACAGGATGTCCCACGTAACCATATTCAACTACAACAGCTTTTTGCCTAGACATCGTATGGTCCTGCTACAGCTTTGCTACTCTACTAAATACTCTATTTATGAGACAGTATAATGGTAGTTACTTATATACAGGTTTTTCATTGCTGTTCTGAGCTTACACAATTGATCTGGAGCAGTTGCTTTAATTGATTAACGAGATTAATGATAAGTCTTTACAGTACTATAAATCCAAAAAGATTTCACTGTACCCAAGTCCCATTTTTCCACCAAGGGCAGCATGGTTGGAGGGGGAGGGAGGGTGCAAAATGCATTCCACACTGCATGTGCAATATATGTGACTTAAAGCTTTTATGACTGCTTCATCATTTCTTTTTTTTTTTCAAGTATTTAAGATGTAATCATAATGTCACAGAGATGCAAGGTTTTATATATATTTAAATTGCTATGTTACATCAATGTATATATTTCATTTAAAATTTCCTAGAGATAATACTTGAAAAAAATCACACTAGCTGTTTCATGCTATGTCTGGGATTTTAAATTCTGAAGCAGTATTATTTTTTAAAGGAGAGAGGGATGAATTTCTTCTCAAGCTAACCTAAATCTATCAAGAGGAACTGAAGAGTTGTCTTTTAATAAACAGCCAAGAAAAGAAAAACTATTACTTTCATTAATGCACTGACTTTCATCCTTTTTTGGAACTGCAGACTTCCTTGAGACTCTCTTACGTTAAGTTTGATAACAGGCTAGCTTTTCTACATTTTCTTTTGTGGATTCACTTAGGAGTTATCCATGGCCCCTTGAAGTGCATATCACGGGTTACACACCAGGCAACCAGTTAAACGACTTTACGAATCATCTGTTCTCAGGTTGCATGTTTGTTTGCACTCAGAGCCACGTTTACACCCAAACATGGGAGAAAAAACGCAGAAGCAAAAAAAATGCCTTCATTTATTCTCCTTTTGCATCATCTTTTTAAGGACACATTGACAGATTGTTTCTTAAACTGTCATGGAACTTGTAATCCCAGCAATGTGGTACTTTGTTTATCTATGACCTCCATATGCAGCGCTCCCCTTCTGCTCCCCAACACTTGCATGGTTCTTCTCCTGTTGCCTCTAAGTCCCACCTACACCATCTTTTCTTAACTGAGTCGCAGAGTCTCTTGCTGGAGGCAACTACGCTTCCTCAGGCTTATTTTCAGTGATTGTGCTTTTTTTGTTTGACTCTTAATCAGGCATCTACAGTTTCTTTTTTTTTTTTTTTCTTCCAGTAAGGAAAAAGCAAGCATAGGCAGAAAGAAGCCAGAGCTACGAGATCCGTAAACAGGATACAGATGACAGTCTCGTGTCTATTTTGAACAGCAAAGAAAAAGAGTTGTTTTGCAGCTTGAAAATTTATGATGACTTCCAGAGCAAGGTTGTTGATAAGAGGCTACATGTAACCTTGGCGAGCATCTCTTATTTTTGGTCAATGTTTTAAAAACAAAGGAAGAGGAGATATTTCAGTCTAGTTTTGTCCCACTGATGTCCCAGACTGCCTGCTCCATTTGCTGAAGCTGTCCCCGCACCACAGCAATATTCTCCTCTTCCCACTGAATCTTCCCAGCTTTAGCTGAGTCACTAGATGATTAGTTAGCCCTTCACATCTCAGTTTTTCAGTATTCCCTTCTAGAAAGTGATGAAAACTTAAAGATGAAAGTTTCCAGGGATGAATGAGCTTCGGTGATTCAAGAGAGAGGCCGTACTTGTTGCCTGAATTAAGTTATGACCAGCTCAAAAAAAGTGGAATGCTTTGATGTCCCAGATGTCTTCTCTGAGGTTAAAGATCAGGGCTCACGTATCTCCAGCTGAGTGCGTAAGTCCCGAAACCAACAGCTTCCATGTGATCTGGCATTCTTTATATTGTCTGTGCGCTTTGTTGAATTTAAGGTCAGTTAGGAGGATAAACTTGGGGTTTCCACAGCCCTATTATCTGCTCTGGGAACTTGAAAGATCTAAGTCTGGAAATCACTTCAAGTATCAAGTATAGTTTGCCCTTTTCAAAGGAGCCCTATTCCTTGTCTCTGCCGCTTACTGTGTGACAAGTTACTTCACATATCCCTGTCGCTAGCCTCCCCCTTCCTCCGCGGTGATTACACTCTCAGATTTTTGGGACAAGGCTTTCTCTTTCTCTGTGTTTGTAGAGGGTAGGCCTCATCTCTAGTCTTGTAGGTAATACAAGGACCGTAATACTAATCCTAAAACAATCAGAGGAATGTCCAATGTAGAGATCTGTCTGCACCTGAAGATGTAAGATAGCCTACTTGCTCTTTCTTGCCACCTTCTATGTTCTTTCTTCAGTTTTACTGAATTCAGACTAGGACTGTAGGTCACACCTCTTTATCCAGGTCTCAGTATTTTTCCTTTTCCTACCTCCAGTTATTTTTCCTCTCATTCTTTGGAATCGAGTCCTCTGAAATCACAGACAGCACACAGAAATGGCAACAAATTTTGCCAGACCAGCAAAAGAAGGCTTCCTAGCTCAAAGTCTTACTTAAAACTCCGTAAGAGTTCTGAATAAAAAGTCCTCCTTTGGTTCACTAACTTAAAAAACTGTCTTTGTATGCAAAAATAAAAATCAAAAGGGAAGTTAAATTTCTGCCTGAAAATACTGTACTTGTCAAAAAGTACAAAATATGAACAGAATATAAGGAAAATATAAGCAAATATATGCTTTCTACTTTGTCCATTTTGTTCATCTGACAGTATTTCATAATGATTACCTTGTCTTTTTCCACGTAAGGACAGAGAAGAGCTAAGTAAAACCTTTACAGTAACAGAAAGACCAACAGAGAAAAAATAAGTCCTGTGCAAATGAAGAAGCTGTAAGAAAAAAAAAAGCTTTAGCTAAAAGCATATAATCTGAACGCAGAAAATGCCAAAACGGGGTTCAGAAATGCGCAGTGGCTTTGACGAGAGCGGGGACTGATGAGGCACCGGACTATTTCGGTGTTTTTGCGTCGGGTTCGGGGCCCGCAGCGCAGCTCTTGGAAACACCGGCGCCCTCCGGTGCTCACCTGCCAGCTTTTCTCTCTCTTTCCCCTCACCTAACCGGGACCAGACACCCGACAAGAAGCGCGGTCAGAAAACCCCCGCCGAGCCCCGGCCCCCGCCGAGGGCACCGGGCCCGGCCTGCCCCGCGGGCCTGCCCAGGCCGCCGGCCCCGCGCTCCCACCCCCGGCTCCCCGCAGGCAGCCGGCCCGGCGCCCCGCCGTTACCTGGAGAAGACGACGGTGCCGGTACCGGGGTCGTGCCTAAAGAGCCAAAGGGACCGCGGGGCCACGGCGGCGGCGCTGAGGGCGGCCGGGGAGGGGCCGGGAGCTGCGCGCAGCGGTGGCGGCCGCCCGGCGCAGGCCCATTTCCGGCGGGCGGAGGCGGCGCCGCGGCGGTTGCTGCCGGTGGTGCCGGGGCGGCGGGACACAATGGGCGGCAGCGGCGGGGCGGCCGCGGCGGTGGCGGGTCGCTGAGGAGCCCCGCCGCCTTCCTTGCGGCCATGGCCACCACGGCCGAGCTCTTCGAGGTGGGTGCGGGCAGCGCCGGGGTTCCCCGGGGGCGGGAGGGGGTGGCGGGGCCGGGGCCGGCCGGTTCTCTGAGGGGATGCGGCGGCCTCCTCCCTCCGCGCCCCCCGGGCGAGCTCCTTCTCGGGCGGGCAGGCCAGGGGTGAGGAAACCGGTCGTCCCACCCGGGGTGCCGGCGCCTGAGGAAACGGGGTGTCAGTGTCGGTGTAGGTGGCTGAGAAAACAGGGAAAGGCGGGGGAGGGGGTGCAGTCCCTCAGCCCCCGTCAGGCGAGGGCCCTCGGTGCCTGGGCCTCCTTCCCCTGGGGCTCGCAGGCCTTGGCAGCGGGTGGGGTGCCGGTTTTGGCAGGGTCACAGGCCACGCCAGGCCCAGCGGATAACGTGAGCCGCCTTCTCCCGAAGGCACACACCCGGTTGACCCTGACACCGTGGTATCTCAGCGCAGCTTCTGCTTTTCTGACATTAGGAAATAACTTTGCCCTCCCTTTAGCCGCTGTGGAACAAGAAGCCGAGTAGCTTGCCCAAGGCCGTGCACGAACAAGGCAGGAACATAGCAAAAATCTGGTAAATTCTCCTCTCCTGGCCTGGACTGCAGGCTCTCACGATGTGAGCTGTGATTAAGAAAGTGTCTGTCCCCACTCGCTAGCGCGCAGGGATGTGGCATCGTGACCAGGTATCCTATATTTGCTCTGAGTCACTCAAAAGCCGGGTCGTTCATTTGGTGTCTTAACACTGGGATGTGCTTTGCCCAGCCTTCAGGAAAGGTCTTCCTGTTTCTCTGGAAGCTCCTTTTTCTGTGGTTGATGTAAATGCATTGTGTGCACTTGTATTTATGATTCACTGTTAACTGATAACACATGAGTGTTATGACTCACAGCTTTCGACTTGCATGACTTAAAAAAATAGCAAGACTAAAATACCATGTTCTAAGTAGGTAGGTGCCAGGTTTTATACCCTCTCTACACCTCTCTTACTGTCCTAGGAGTCTGTTGTTTTATCAACCAGATGACACAGTGGTTCTGTTCTTTGTGGGATGTTGAATGTGAGATACCTTGGATGTGGAAGGAAGACTGTTGGTTTTTTCTGTTTTGGGTCATGCAACAATTTGTTTCATTTTTGCAGTAACAATAAAGATGAAACTGCAAAGTAGTTGAGACCTTTCCGTAGACATAGGCCTTGAAATAATGTTTTCCAGTGTGGAAGCCAGTATATCTTTCTCTCCTGCTTTCGCTTCTCTTTCTCTCCGAAGGCAAGAGATGTTTTATTGATGTTCACTAAATTAATGTTGCCTACTATGTTAGTTTGAAGTCACTGCCATATAGGTTAGAGTAAGAAAATGTGCTTATTATGGGAGTAACCCTTAGCTGTGTACTGAGGGTGGTATTTGATTGCCATATTTTCATGAATGTGTGTTTGAAACTAATTTTCAGCATAGGTATGTGACACCGTGTGGAAGGATCTGTGCTGAAAATGGACACGACACGGACTTGATTCTCCCTCATATAACGCAAAGCTTAAGTTAACAATGATTGGTTCTAACTGGTTTTTAGTGTGCTAGGTCCAGTTTAGTTTCATTTATACAGGCTGGATCAAACCGGGTTATCAGCCACTTCAGGCATATCTCTTATTAAATCGGTAATATTGGCTGAATGGATAGGATCACATTAATTCATCTAGAGCTAGAGGGAAGTTCAAAGCTGTGAAGAAATTGACTGTTGGGGCTCATCTGATAACAGGCAAAGGACTTGCAAATGACATTTGTAATAGCTGATTTTCAGCAATTTCTGCAGAACTGGATAGGAGACTTAAAATAGGAGTTAAGCTGTCAGCTGTAGGTAACCCTGTTATCAAGATAGCATTAAAAAGACCAAGTGTATATGGAAGGTACGATATAAGAACAAAACCAAAAACTTCTGGATTTGCAGTGGAGCCTGTGAAATCATGTCTTAAAATGACACATTTGAACTTTATTCTTTATAAATCAAGTAGATTGTTTTTAGCACACCCTTTGTGAAAACGTGGAAGAAAAAGCTCATTTTGTTTCTCGGCTGATCAGTATTTTGCACATAATAACCCTGCGGTTGCTATTTCTTAAATAATACAGAACAGGGTTTATACGATGCAAAACTGAAGGACAGGACTCCTGGAATCATAGAATCATGTAATGATCTGGGTTGGAAGGGACCTTCAAGCCATCCAGTCCAACCCCCCTGCAAGGAGCAGGGACATCTCCAACCAGATCAGGTTGCTCAGAGCCCTGGCCAACCTGGCCTGGAATGTTTCCAGGGATGGGGCATCCACCACCTCTCTGGGCAACCTGGGACAGTGTTCCACCACCCTCACGGTAAAAAATTTTTTTCCTAATGTCTAATCTGAATCTGCCTCCCTCTATTTTAAAACCATTACCCCTCGTCCTATCACACCAGGCCCTGCTGAACAGCCTCTCCCCATCTTTCCTGTAGCCCCCTTTATGTACTGGAAGGCTGCTCTAAGGCCTCCCCAGAGCCTCCTCTTCTCCAGGCTTAATGTACACTTACTCCTATGTAAGTGTTCTTGAAAAACAGACTCGTTTAAAATATTACTGCACCTGTTTATAGCAGTGATTCTGACATCATTTAGGTCTAACTAAACTAATTAAGACTCTTTGCTGGTGTGTCAAATTGTTAAAACAAAGTGCAGGTTTGTAATTTTTGCAGAGTAGGTGTTGCAGAAGGAGAGAGGCAGAGTGGGAGACAGGATGTGTATTGCAGAAGAGGGGGATGCATGTGAGTGCCCACGCTGTGGGAAGGGCCTTGGAGGGGACTGGGCTGCTGACAGTTCAGTTTGGCCTTGTGACTGGTTTTTGGGATGCAGGGGAGGGAGCTGCAGGTACTCTGTGTACACATACCCATGAGGGAGCTTTAGAGGAGTATAGAGGCATAGTGGATAGAGCAAGATTGGCATTATAATTTTTTTTTTTTTTTTTTTGGAGGGTCTAGGGAATGTGTATCAGATTTCCTTTGGTAGGAAGGCTTTGGTAGGCTTGTAGAAAAAAAAAACAAAACTCTTTTGCCAAAAAAAAAAGTCAAGGTCATTATGTGTGTGTAGGTGAATTATCTTTTAGTGTGAACATCTGAAGGAAGGGAGAAATGTAAAAAGTGTTATATACACACACAGAGCATCAGTGAACAGTGCACCCTTTCTAGAGGTTTCTTCCATAGCGCTGTACTCAGCATCGGTATCCGTGTAACTAGAGTGGTACTCCAGCTGAATTATGGAATCTTCAGAGGAAAGACTGTGGTTGTGATTTTCATATAAAGGAGAAGTGCTGAGAAGAGCCGTAAGGTAGTTAGGAAGCTGGAGGACTCCCCTGAAGGGAATATTGAATTGTATTGAATGGCTCATTTCACCTATAATTAAAATTGCAAGAAAGTTCCCAAATATTTGGATGTAAAGATGACATAAGGAGAGAGTTTACACTTGGTATGAAAACACTGCATTACAACTTTTGATTCGCACAAAGGAAGCTTAACATGGTGCGTCAGGAAAAACTGGGTTAAAGAGATGAGTGACTTTGAGAGAAATTGTTTGTACCTGATATCATCCAGTTATTTTTGAAGTTTAACCAAAGCGGCTGAGCAAAACATGGTTACTCTAGTCAGCCTTTGAATGAGGAGTTACTGGATGGTCTGTTGAAAGAGTGAAGTTTCTGTCCTGTCTTGCAGGATTCAGCTTGTTGCAAAGTATGTTTTAAAACTTTTATATTTCTGTTTAATAGTTGGGCCTGACTGGGTAGGGCATAATGTGTTTTTGAGGAATGACAAACATTGGACTGGTCATATTTGCTTTCCAATCCCTGTTTTTAGTGGTTCATGTAATACTGTCATGCTGGTTTTCCCCTCCCTATTACTTTTGACAAGATTTTAGACCTACTGACACAAGAACTGATTTGATGCCTGTGGAGGTCTGGAGTTTTTTTATTATCTTTATTTTTTTTTAAAACAAGCTTTATCAAAAGCCGTGGTGGTATGTTCACATGTGCCATTATCATAATTATCCTGGCTCTGTGTTGGGTTGTGTTTCACAGTTTTAGAACCGTCGCTGCGTGTAATTTAAAAGCTTTCCCTGTAATCCTGGTGGCTGAGAGAATACTTTGCTTACCGATCTTAGAAGTGTGGGTGCTAGCACCTAAACGATACTGCTGTGTTACCAATGAAGCTGAAGTCATAAATACTAGTTTTTTTAAGGGATAGATGTTGGGTTATGTTTTGGGTATTTAATATTAACTATATGAAGAAATATTTGAGCTGGTTTAAGTAAAAGGCCAATGGAAATGGGAGCTCTAGGTCTTATTATGAGGATCTCTGCCCTCAGAAAACATTGTTGGGTGGAAAAATATCCAAAACTGTTCACCGTTGTGTGGTATTTCTATGGAAGAAACTAGAGTAACTGTCTGTTTTTAGGAACACTCGTGCCCTGTTTTTCCTTCCTGGGAAAGTCAGGTCCATCATCTGTTTTTACGCTTGCTTTGGTGTTCTCCTTTTTATCTGCTTTGTTTCTGCAGCTGCAGTTTGGTGTTGCGTAGTGTCCAGTGGTGATCTCGCACTGTTTTTGCCATAGGGCAGCACCTTGGTTGGTTCTGCTTATGATGCCATGTTGTGAACTATATCGGAGAGTTGAGCAACTGCAAAGAAAACTTACTTTGCCATGTAATTTTTTTAGGCAGATCAATTCTCCTATCTGATTTGCTGCACAGCTTGATGGCTGGGTCTTGTGATGTAGTATCTCAAATCAGTGTAGCTGCTCCATGATTCAGACGCTTTGTAGTGACAAGCCATAAGCTCAGCTGGAAAACAGGACAGGTGATTTAGAGCCAGTTCTTTGCTAGCAGTCTGACAACCTTTAGACTAGATGTTCAAACCCACCATATTAAGAACAGTGTTCTTTATAATAAATATGTAAACATAAGAGGTGACGGGGTAATTGTCAACACTGTACTTGCTCTTGATTGTGGTAAAGCTTCCAAATGCTTTCAAAATGATGTGGAAGCAGCTGCTTAAGGAACAACCTGCTGTGGCACATTGTAAGGAGTTTTTGTTCTGTGGCTAGGAGCCTTTTGTGGCAGATGAATACATTGAACGCCTGGCATGGAGAACACCTGGAGGAGGTTCCAGAGGCGGAGAAGCTTTTGATCCGAAAAGGTAAAATAAAATTGCATAATGGTCAAAGTGAATATATCTCTAGTTGTGCGGTTTTATTGCACGTATTACAAAAAACCTGTGTGTAGTGTTGGTGTGTGTCCAAGGAGGTTTTCATTTGGGAGAATTGCTAGAATTTGTGACCATGAGCCAATTATTCAGAACCAATTATTCAGTAACAAGAGTAGGGAAAGTCACTTTCTGATTTAGACCTTTTGAATGAAGAATTGATGTTGCTTGTCCTTGTCAGACATGAATGTTCCAAAGCACGAGAGTTGCCGGATTAAAGCCTAATACAAGGTTTCACTGCTATGATAGTTAAGTCAATTTAATGAGTTTCTTGCTAGTTTAGCTCCCTGAGCTGGCTTGTTGTAAGACCCAGCAGTTTACAGTCCTGTTGCAAATAAAAGATGTGAACAGGTAGTATGGAAAGAAAGGCAGGCACACGGCAATGTTGACTTAGATTGTTTTAAACTGAATTTGTGCGGTATAGTCTGAATCAAGTGAGCAGCTTGCTGCTGCTGAATGGAGCTGGGCTTGTGCCCCTCTTCCTTGCTCTTAGCTGAAAACTGTGATGGCTCATCCTGAGCTAGCTGTAGGCATGTGATCTCATGATAAGCTAATCTACCAAGGAAAATAAATCAACTTTTTTTTCTAGTTGGGTTAGCAGTTTTGGGGCACTGGAAAAGCCTGGGAGCAGGTGCAAAGGGAGGAGGCTGTGTGTCTGTGAGCTGGTGGTGAGAAGGAATGCGGATGTGGAGAGGAGCAAGGCTAGGGGAGGGGAAGTGGGGAAGGAGGAGGTGGTGCAGGACCTTCTCTTGTTTGTGGTGAGCTGGTTTGCCTCCATTGAGGAACCTCACCCTAAGGAGCCAGCTCTCTGGTTACTGGGCCAGCGTCGAGTGGTGCATTGGTAACTCAGATGCACAATTTTGTACAGCGATGTTCAACATTAAGCTTCTGTTCTCCAAATCTCTGGATCTTCTTTTGTTTCAGAAAGAGTGGCTCTTTCAAATAGTGCTACTTTTTAGCTTTTTTTAAACCAGTATTGGTACTTTTTCTAGAGACATAATTAAGTGTTTTCATTTTTCACTTGATTATAGCTTGGGAGATGAGCTTGACCTTCTTCCCGTTATTGGAACGCTGTTGAGCTGGCAGGGTCAACAAAAAGCTTATATATACCTGAATATTAGTTTAGATTACGGTGACACAAATTCAAAGTGCAGTAGCTGTTCCTTAGTGACTTCTCATCCACACAATCTTATTCCAGATTGAGATTGTTTGTAGTAACCTGAGCTAGAACTCTTAAGAAGTTTAGGAATTACTTACTTCATAAATAAACGGTTGTTATTCGCAAGCGAATACCAAATGCTTCATTAGCACAGTCAAAGTACATTCCTTCTGAAGCAGGCTGGCTCTTTGGAGTTGTGCAAGAAGAGAAAGGATATTGTTGGAGTTCTAGCAAGGTGCTGAACCCTTGAGATTCAATCTGGGGCCTGTATCCTAAGCAGAGCTTTACGTTAGTGGGTTAAGCAGGAAGAATCCTGGAAATGCATGACATTGCTTCCTGTAGCTCTTTCCCCACAGCTGTGCCTAGTATGCGCTTTAGGATAGTTAATGATTTGTACCAATACCAACTCAGTTTGACCCATCTGTATTTCTGCTGGTTTGCTTGTGTTAACTTCTGCGAAGCACTTTCATATTTTTTAGGAAAAGTGGGAGAATCCTGCAACAGTAAATATTTTTCTTGTGGGATCTTCTAGTATTAGGCAGGGAGCCAAAATTAATATCAAAAAGAAACAGACCTTTTGGTTTATGTTTTTTCTTTTCTGTTTTTAAAGATGATGTTTTGAAAGAATGTTGGATTCTTTATTTCTGTTCTGAGAAGCCTGACCAGCAGCTACCTCTTCAACTTGAAGATTCTTTCCTCTCTCACAATATATACTACTACTGCTGAATAAATATTGAGTTGGCACAATACTTGTTTAAAAAAAAAAACAAAAAACAATACTTGTTTAAAAAAAAAAAAAGCTTGTCAAAATGAATAGAAACTATCTGCACTTCTCTAGGCTTTTGTTTGATAGTATGCTTTGTGTCACTTACTATCGTTTAAATTTTATTTTAGAAATACTTCTGTAAACTTCTGTTTCTTCTGATTTTCTGTGGAATCTAATGCAGTATGCTTACCGTTGAGCTTCTGGCAAGCAGGGACTGGAGGAAAGAAGTAATAAACATCTGTCCCAATCCAATTTTCATTAATAGGCTGTGCCTTTAAGGCACTTACTGTTGTAAAGCTATCACTTGAAATAGGTTTTTAGACCAATACAGTGAGCAGAAAGGCAGTTCACATGCTCCAAGCAGCGGGGTAAAAGCCAGTCATTTTAGCAGCAGAAGTTAAAACTGAAAATTCGGTGACCCTCCGTGTGACTAAAGAGAATCATGTTAGTATCATTTAGCTGTTGCTTGGAGAAAGCTCTAGATATTGACTAAGAGAGGTACTGTAGTAGTTACTGGGAAGGTAGAGTAATGTGTTTTGCTTTTTCCTTCTGGTTGCTGAGAGTCTCTAGCCTGTGCATGGGTAGCCAGGAGAGGAACAGCATGCTCATTCTGCCTTTCAGCAACACTCCAGATTGGAGGGCTTCACATTCCCAGTATATTTCTGAGCAGAGTATGTGTGAAAATGCAGATTCCTGACTACTCCAGAAATACCTCCCTGGAGGGAATTCCCATTTCCTCTCCTCTTCTGCTTTAACATTAAACCTGGACAGCAGAGTTTTCAAGTCTTCCACATGATCTCCGTTATTAGGATGAGTTTTATGGCTGTAGAGGATCTGTGAATAATCCATTCCCTGAGCATCAGTGACTGGGATGTTTGGAAGAGTACAAGCTGAGAAGATGACTGGAATGGGACAGCATGGACAAAAACAAGAATGGGAAAGAATAGAGGAAACTTAGGAATACATTCAGATGTACTGTGTTTGGGAAGAGTGAAATGTGAGTCTGAAAGAAAAGTCAAAATGATAGGAAAGGACGCAAATAAAACCCTTGAAGTGGTATGTGTTATAGGAAGAAAAGTGAAGTCAGGGAGCAACATAGTTATAACCAAAACAATATTATGAGACTATATGATTGTATTCATTGCCTATTAATAGGACACTGATTTACAAATTTACAGTAACATGTACAATAGAAAATACTTTCCTGTTATAACCTTTACATTTAAAGGATGTGGTGCCTTAAGCTGTCTTTGTCCTTATGAGACTTATTTATGGAAGATGGGGATACAGGGGTTTTTGTACCTGTGGCAGAGCCACGTTCTTGGGTGATTGTTTTTTTTTTCTCTTCTCCCCTGGCCTACCTTTTATGTGATCACATAGTTTTTATGTAGGCATAGAGTTCTACACAACTAGGGCAATGTAGTTTAAAACAAAATAGCATTTTTAAGTTAGACATGGTTATATCAGCCTCGTAGGCAAGTTGTTTTCTTTGAGGTTTTTTAAGTTCTCTGCAGAAGACAATGTCTTTCAAACTGCTTTCCTGTATTCTATTTTAAATCAGATTATTGGAAGAATTTGTAAATCATATCCAAGAATTACAAGTAATGGATGAAAGGATTCAGAGAAAAGTGGAGAAACTAGAACAACAATGCCAAAAGGAAGCAAAGGAATTTGCCAAGAGAGTACAAGAGCTGCAGAAAAGCAACCAGGTAAAATCTAAAGAGTATAGTCGGTGCTAAGCTGTGCAAGTTTTAAAATCATCACATGCTCCATTAACATTTCTTGGTACAGCGCGCTACTGTTTGAGATAAAAATAAAGAGGGTTTGAGGGAAAACGATTTCCCCTGTCAAAGGGGGCTTATCTGCATGTTGCGTTAATGAGCGTTAGCTATTCAGAAAGTAGCGAGTCTTCACAATAGTTTAAAGGAAGACAGTAAACTTATAAGCAGTTGCGTGTACTCTGTGGTTCTGAGTAGTTCTGTAGTTCTGAGATATAGCACCTGGAAAGCTGATGCCTGCTTTTGCCATGCTTCTTACTGAAGTAAATTTCATGTTTCCTAAAGTAGAGTAAAGGGAAATCATGAGTTTTGTGTCCGTGTCTATGTTCTCCCAGGTTGCCTTCCAACATTTCCAAGAACTAGATGAGCACATCAGCTATGTAGCAACTAAGGTCTGTCACCTTGGCGACCAACTGGAGGGGGTAAATACGCCACGGCAACGGGCTGTGGAGGCTCAGAAGCTGATGAAATACTTTAATGAGTTTCTGGATGGAGAGCTGAAGTCTGATGTTTTTACAAACTCTGAAAAGGTAAGAGCTGTCAGCGGGATGAAAGCAGTTCAAAGCAATAAGCGGTACTGCCCTAATTACAAGCTGCTACCATGACTTACCATGGTCAGACTTCAAACCAGTGAGTGACTGACTTGTTAAAGTTTCATTGTTCTGAAATGTAAATTAACAACACTAGGCTGCAGATTGCTGATAAAGCATTTGTATTCAGTGATGCTTAATGTGGCAATGTTGGCATTTTTCATTTTATGAAATTATCAGAGATTTGAGAAATGCTGGGAGGGCATCTTTAGAGTGCCTACAATATCTGCCTTTTTCCTTTGAACCCCTTGCCTCAGATCCACCCTGTAATGCAGAACGTTTCTGAATACAACTTCTTTGTGAAACTTTACTTTGTTGGGTCAGTCCACTGGCCTTGGATACCTTTTTGTCACAGCATGCCTTTGGGCTTTGTGTAGTCCTGTGGTTATGTCTCCACCCTCTGAATTTAGAGGAAGCGGGCAGGAAAACTTCAAAGAAATGTTAAAGCATTTTGTTTTTCTTATGCTTCAAGACTATGTTCATGAAGCAAATATAATCTGAATGGTGTGGCTAATAGAAGTAAACTGAAGGGAAAGTGTCCAGCTGGAGGCAAAAGGGGACATAATTAGATTTCCCTATGCAGGTTGAAAGATAAGTAAAGTTGTTGGTTTGAGATTATTTTTTTGTTTGAGGTGTGTCCTGAAGAATCTTCCCACTCTCCTTAAATTCTGTGCAGTGATGTGAATGTAGTCAGGAAAAAATTACAGTATGTGGGAACAGCAAAAGCTTGGTTGTACATTCAGCAAAAAGTATGTACTCATAAATGACCTGAGAATAGGTTAACAGTCATCCCCTCTCTACTGAGCTGAAGGTATCTCTCAGGGAGATGAAGAGCTAATCATTTAATATAATTGTATTCTCAAGAAGTCCGTTGCATAGTAACTTTTGATTCATGGTCTGTGGATATAAGGTAATTAACAGTTGATAGTTTGCCCCAATCAAAGAGGGAGCAAGCACATAAACTTCCGTGACTTCCAAGGAAAACAGAAAGGGTTCAACAGAACAAAAGTTCTTCTGTGGACAGCTTTTTCCAGATTTGCATAAGTTTGGGGTTGTTTGTTTGTTTGTTTGTTTTCCTTAGTAGAAGTAAAACATGCATTTTAAAAAATATTTAATGGCAACATAGTAAATAGCAAAGCATAAGTTAAAGAGAATTATGTTGTCTGCTGAAGAGTCTCATGTAGAATTCAACTTCCACTTCACTTGTGAGTTAAAAGTTTCATAATACTTCCTGTGGAGGATCTGAAAAAACTGGTAGGTAAATAGGGTAAACCTGGAAACTGGTAAACAAATTAAGCTTTAGACACCCTGAAGAATAAGACATTCAGCAGATCTGGAGGAAAACAAATGTAGTAAAGGGCAGAAGTCTTGTGCCAGTCTGTAGAGGAAGTGTGTGGGAACACAAACAAGATTTTCTCGACCCAAGTTATCTTACAGAGATTAATTTCAGTGAAGGTGGGTTAGTGCTGTTCTGCAGCTTTTTGCCTCCTAGTTTGAATGGTAAGTAGAAGTAGTGTTTGTGAAAGAACCTGCCTAGACATGTGCTATCACATCTTAATGCGTCTTTGAACTAAAAATAGTTCTAAAGTGTAAGATAGTAACAAATGTTCTTAAATGTAGAACCGTAATTCTTTGTCAGTATCTTCCGATCTTTGAACTGATGTGGGTTTTAGATAGTGTTTTGGACAGTGTTAGGATTTTTTGTACTATGCCATCCCTCGTGAGTGTGAGTTTTTCTTTGAGACACTGAGGGCAGCGGATACTGTGAAAGGAGAGGTAATAAAGGAATTATAATGCAGTTGTTTCCTAGGGAATTCACATTTTTCTCATTAGTGTCAGTTCTTAAAAATCTGTTGGATTCTCTTTTTTCCCCTACACTTAAGTTGTTGCTTCCCACATTATTTTCTTCTAGCTGTACTGAGCAATTTCTAATTTACTGTCTCAGTGAAGGTTTTTTCTTGCTGTCTTACCTCATGCTATGTATTGTGTGTCTTCATCTTCTGACTCCTTATAATTTCCCTTGCACTGCTAACTAATTATTTTCCTGTACTCAGGAGTCCTGAAGTGAGCAAATCACTCCAGTTAAAACAATCAAACTATCAAAATGATATAGCAGCTCACTTGTTTATCATGCAATAGCATGTCCTGTGTTTAATGTGTTTACTATTATTACATGCTGTTCTCCATTTATGTTTTGCACTCAGCATTATTCCATTGCACCTTTTAACTTGTTCATAAAGATATTTTGCATTAAAATTCTATTCTGCCATTATTTGTCCCCAACTTTTCCTGATTTTTTTTTTCCAGATATGTTATAGCCTTTAAGTTGTATTTTACAGAACCTGTATGTGTTTTGTTTTAATAGTTTACAGAAGCCTGAATCAATTAAAAATGAAATATGTCTGGATTTAAGCAGAAACCATGGAGAATTGATTTGTCATGGCCTCTGTGCATAAGAAAAGGCTCTGAATTCAATAAAATCTAAGTTAGTTAACAGCTATTGTGTGAAGAGGAGAGAAAGAAAATATTGCATTTGTGGGATGTTTTGTTCATTTTCTTTTTTATTTTTTAGCATTGGTGAATAACTGCTAATATATAGACTGTTCTAATGACATCAGTATCGATCACATTGCTAGCTAGGTATTAAGGTTGCTGTAAGCTAATAGAAATAACTTCTGTTTCATTGGATTTATTTGAGGAGCGTAGCTGCTTTTGACTTAAGAGGCTGTTGTAAGCTGACAGTTCAAAACATAAGCTCATCTTAATAAGCAGAATGGATATACTTTATGAGAGCCCCTATTTTTGCTGAACAACCAACTAGCGTGGTGCCTCTGCTCTGTATTATTACCTGTGTGTCTTGTTCTGTTCTGCAGAAGTTTTAATCCCAACCTGCTTTAAGTGGTGGGAGAATAGGATTTCATTACTTCCTTTCCTCTCACTCCGGTTCCCTGGAACATGACCAACAGGAAGAACAAGATAAACTGCATGTTCTCCGTGTTCTCTGTTGTGTCAACTGATAAAGGTTTTGCTTGAATGTAGTAGCTAGAGCTTTCATCGCCCCCTTAGAGGTGCCTTCCAGTCAGCCAGACAGCGTAATAAAGCCTGTAAAACCATCCTAGAGCTGTGTCCAGTTTGGGCCAGTCAACACTGTGTGCTTAAATCCACTGAACTTCAGTTGCAACCAGCTGTGTTCCTCACATTTTCAAATTGATCTTTTCTATAATTTTAGTTGCCTAGTGAAACAGTCCCTATGTGCTAACTACGTGCGTTTCCCATGCTGATTGATCGTGGAAGAATAAATGATAAAAGGTTTTGCGATCCATGACAGAGCAGAAATTTGCATGCTGCATTAACTTTATTTGTTAGCTTTTGTACTCATGAGACTTTTCATATTGTGTTAGATGCATGATTAACTACCTTTGATTATGATCTTTGCTTTATAATTTCTAATACAGCTTCCATTTCTCCTTCTTTGGGAGAACGTGAGCTTCTCCAGCTACACTCTGCTTTGATCCCCTTTTTCCCCTTCCTTCCCTCTCTATGCCAAGCCTTTTTTGGATACAGCTATAACAGCTAATTTCATCAATTCCAAAGAATTCCCCAGTGCTTTTCCTGATGTATCTGAAAGGGTTGCTAGCCATTTCAGTTCTGAGTTCAACAGATATCTCTTCTGGTTGGGTGTGAGTCAGTAAGACTTTCATCCTAATCGCTTGTAAAGTATAATGCTGCAGTTCAGCCAACTCTGTGTAGTTATATATTTTATTCCCAAACGTAAGGGTGCAAATTTTTGTGAGATCGCTCTAGCCACATTCTGATCTAACCAGCCCTGATGGATCTTTGGTCTGCAAGCTGTATAGCTATGTTGGCGTAGTACAGCAATGGGCTATTTGTCCAGGTAACTTAGACACAGACATGCCCAGTCTGAACATATAACTGAAGACTTTTAATCATGTTTTGGCCTATAGAATTTTATGTTGAAAATTATCCTAAGCATCATAAAAGTACATACAGGAACTTTAAGGGGATGATCTCTTCCATGGGTGTATCAACTCAGTTAGCTTTAGAAATAGGGACTATATGTATGAGAATTGAACAGTGGAGGAAAGGAACAGCCCACAGTCAGACATTCTTTAATAATTCTGTCATGTTTTACTCTTAACAGATTAAAGAGGCAGCTGATATTATTCAGAAACTGCATTTGATTGCACAGGAACTGCCTTTTGACAGGTAAAATTCTATCTGAACATCTCTTAAAAAAAACTTCACATAGCTATAATTTTCTGATGCTTCCCTTGTCTACTTTTTTGGTGCTGTACTTAGTGATTCATGTAGCTTTTGAGATGGATTGTGTGCTTAATTCTCTCTTCTGTTCTCAAATTTGTGTTCACGCACTCATGTTGTAGGATCGTCTTTACATACACATCCTAAACTGCTTAACAGACTTCTAATGGGATAATTTTGCTGTGCTGACTTAATGCTAGATTTGAATTAGATGCTTGTAGGTTTTATGGATATAAAGCGTGTAACTTTTCTGTCATCTTTGTGTTACATGTTTTCATTTTTAAGTAGAGTGCCTGTTAGTCATGACCTGGGATGTCTGATTTCTTTTGTGATGTGGATTTGAATTTAATAATGGTATTTTTTTTGTTGTTGTTAACAGGTTTTCTGAAGTAAAATCAAAGATAGCAAGTAAGTTATCTAACCAGTCCAATCTATATTCCTATATGTGAGTTGTTAAAGATGATTAAAGAATTATGCAATACTGTCAGTATTACAGTTTTTGCCGGTGCTTGTATTACATAGCCTGATGGATTTCTGTTGTTATCCTGTTTCCTCTCCAGGTAAGTACCACGATTTAGAGTGCCAGCTAATTCAAGAGTTTACCAGTGCACAGCGGAGAGGCGAAATCTCCAGAATGAGAGAAGTAGCAGCAGTTTTGCTTCATTTTAAGGTAAAAACTGAGGGTTTTAATTTAAATACGTAAATAAAACAACCCATGATACAATAAGACCCTGTTTTAAGTGAACATGTTTGCATGGGCACCAGCACCATATCAGATAGCGTGTATAACTTTAAAAATACTGAGATGTTCCACCTGAAACCAAATGCAGGGGAATAGAGGCAGAGATTGGGGATTGAAGGCAGTGTCAGTAGAGACCCTTCTGAGACAGTATTTTCTTGTATGTGTGTGAACTGACTTTGATGACTGAGAGAGAGTATTGAAACCTGTGCTATATACCCACGTAGGGTGGTGATAAGTGACATTACGTTAGGTTTGTGCCAAAAAATGTGTTTGAAAGAGCCTACACTTTCAATTAATCTTTTTTTTTTTTTTTAATAATCTTTTCGGAGGTTGTGTTTCTTTGATTTCATTCTGTACTGAAAGCATGGAGACCCTGCTTTAACGCTGTTTTGCTCCTTCCGTAGGGCTATTCCCATTGCGTTGATGTGTACATAAAACAGTGTCAAGAGGTAATGCATTTTGTTTTACATGTGTCTCTCTCAGTGTTGATTTATTTAGTCCTATAGGTTGTTGTAAGTAAATCATGAAATGTGCTTCTAAAACCCTAGGGTGCGTTCCTGAGGAATGACGTCTTTGAAGATGCGGCCATTCTCTGCCAGCGAGTGAATAAGCAAGTTGGAGAAGTCTTTAGCAATCCAGAGACTGTGCTAGCCAAACTCATTCAAAATATCTTTGAAGTTAAACTTCAGGTATTTCAAATTTTAACATATTCAAGTTCATTGAGGAAACTTTTATTCCAAAAATATTGTGTCTATTAATAACAATAAGAATTTACAGTATTTGTAATCTTGTATAAGGATGTAGAATCACAGTTGATTGTAACAATTCAAACAGATAATCAAGCCTATATCAAATAAAGCTGCTTGTGCTCTGAATACCGTGTGACTGAGAATACTCAAATTCAAAATGTAACATTATAAGGGAATCACTGTGTTCATTGGGTAATTCATAAGGTGTCGTACACATACTTCATTTCTTCTGTATGCCCCCTACCAAGAATACATCAGGAAAAGAAGTTTCACATTTAATAAGTATTTATAATCTGTTCGGTCTTGGAACTGGGTTTCATGTGTGAGTCTAGCATTAAGTACATGAAAGTAACTTATGTTGTGCGTACTGTCTAACAGCTAATGCAATATTTATATGAAAGTCTAGAGTAGTTGAAAATACTGTTTACCGTCCTGTAAATACACTCACTTAAGTGTTTAAAGTCAACAACATGACTATTCATTGCAAGATGCAATTTCCCTGTAGATGTTATTCTCCTTATAGCGTAGAAATTGAGCTTGTGTTTCAACCTCAAATTTGGGTGTCAGTTTTGACTTAGTATTTTATGGGAGATAACATTTTTATCCAAATAGTCAATGACAAGAAGTCTCTAAGCTTGTGTCTGCTTTGTGTATGTATTAGGATAAGCAAATATGTAAGCATCTCCTTTGC
The DNA here is from genome assembly GCF_036417535.1 of Chlamydotis macqueenii. Taxonomy (NCBI): domain Eukaryota; kingdom Metazoa; phylum Chordata; class Aves; order Otidiformes; family Otididae; genus Chlamydotis; species Chlamydotis macqueenii. The sequence continues at coordinate 4,990,450 of NC_141560.1, read as the reverse complement.
TTACTGTCAACTGCAGGAATGCCCCTAGGCCTCCGGTGGTTTTGATTCTCTGTGTTTGTTGGTCAAGCATATTTTCAAAGCAATCTGTCTTTTGTCTTTGCTTCACACACTACTGCCTTGTATTATTAAATAATTTTCTTCTAAAAGATGCGTTTAACTCTATTTGTGAATAATACAGGATCTGTAAATTAGAGATTTAAAAACAAAGAGTATATGAATTACCTTAAGAAAGATATACGCTTTGCAGTAAACTACATATAATCTAGCAAGTAGTGAGTATGGCCTGTGGCTGATAGTTATTCTTCTAACAGATGTACCCAAATTTTACAGACTTATGTAAAGGACCAGCTAGAAGAACACAGGAAATCAGATGCTGAACAGTATCTTAAGAATCTCTATGATCTATATACGAGGTATTTATCTTGAGGATGAAGTTAATGTTATACTTATTCTCTTGTAATAGATTGATTTATTATCAAGATGTAGGAAGAGAAGCCAAAAATGTAAACTTCTTATAAAAATTGAAAAAATGTATCGCCATTAACCTTTACAATGGTTGCACTCCTAAAGACAATTTAAAATGGCCATTATTATTTTTAATGGGAAGTATTTAGTGTAGTGATCTTTGAGAGTAATTTTTAAACTGTGCAAAAGCCAGTCCTCCACACCTCACTGGCCACTTATTTGATTGCAATTTTACTGTATGTAATTAAACATTAATTATGCCAAATTCTTTACTTAAATGTAAAGCTGCTAGTAGTCTTAATTGCAGTCAGGATTCCGTTGTGCTGTGTACTTTACAAACATGTAATGCTGTAATTCATACAAATTCAACCTTTTCCTCCTCTCCCCTTCTTTGTTTCTTTTGCATAAAGAACTACTAATCTGTCAAGCAAATTGATGGAATTTAACTTGGGTACCGATAAGCAGACTTTCTTGTCTAAGCTTATCAAATCCATTTTCATTTCCTACTTGGAGAATTACATTGAGGTGGAGATCGGTTATTTGAAAAGTAGGAGTGCTATGATTCTGCAACGCTATTATGATTCCAAAAACCACCAGAAGAGGTCCATTGGCACTGGAGGGTAGGTTTCTTTTGTGAAGTTTTGTGCTTTTAAAATGGAAGGGAGGTGGTAAGGGGAGACACATAGTATTTGCCACGTCAGATATACAGTGATGACTGCGAAAGAGCAGGCTTCTAAAATGACCTACAGCTGTTTATAATTTGCTGTCACTTTATGTTAACTTCTGTTAAGAAATGTACATGTGAAAGGTGATGCATGGTATTTATACTCTCATGGGAAATGAAAAATACCAGTTAAACTTATGTTTCAACTTAGGATCCAGATCCACAAAAGGACTGAAGCAAAATTAAGGTACCTAAAGCATGTATATGTGTGTATCTAAAAGCATACATTTTTTTTCACCTGCCCAGGTCTTGTGGTCCCCTCCCAAGACCTAGGAAGGGGAAAAGACCATAGCAATGTCAGTGAGAAAGCTCTTAATGAGCCCAGAAGATGCAGTGGACTTAGAGAAAGGTAAAACAAGACTTCATTATCCTCAGGGCAGGGAAACTCTAATAAAGGAGTAGTGAGAAGTGGGAAAGGAAGAATTAAAACTTGTGTGAAGCAGAAGTGATAAGATGACTGCACCTTTCAAAGAGCTACTGGGTCTAGTGTGTCAGGAATGAAAAATTATTTGGAGACAGCAGAAGCAATAAAGTAATTAAATGAATTAAAAAACAAAGATGAAAATTTAATTTTCTTGGGGAAAATTAAATTGATTGTAGTGACTGACTTTATGGGTTGTTTTGTGCATGGAAATGTGTTGGAGCATGCTTGACTAAATCAGGACTGCTGAGACAGTGGATGAAAGGATTTGTGGGTGTGGATGAGATAGAAAGCTCTCATTAGTGTTTTGAAAGTACAGTGTGACAGAATGTACGGAGGCTAAACTTTGTCCACAGAGCAGAAGTGCTGTAGGATTCAATTTAAATGGTTCTTATTCAACAATGGGAAATAGCTGATCCCATGGTGTGAATGTGCCGTGGTAGAACACAGTTGACCATGGGATCAGAGGTGATAGTTTTGCATTTACTGGCAATGTTTTTTTTTTAAGCTTGTAAGACTGTCCTAATGCTTGCCTATCCTAAACTGTGTCTTGAGTTCTGTGTTTTAAGTTAACAACTAAAATACCCTAATTCATTGTTGAATTTAAGCATCAAAACTTCATCCAGTGAAATCTTCTTTTGCTATATCTTTGTTCTAGTATTCAAGACCTCAAAGAGAGAATAAGGCAACGTACAAACTTACCGTTGGGGCCAAGTATTGACACACACGGAGAAACTTTTCTGTCACAAGAAGTGGTGGTTAACCTTTTGCAAGAAACTAAACAAGCTTTTGAAAGATGTCACAGGGTAAGTTTGCTTCCTGTGATCTCCATTAGTGATATAATTTTGTGCATGAAATTAAATCTTGAGGTTCAATTTTCAGTTGAATTGTGATAGGAAGAAAGGAAGGATGTTACTAACCAAATTAATTATCTTTTATATTTTTCACTGCATCAGGCTCATGGTGGAGGCAAAGGGTTTGCTTTTTAAATATACATTTCCCAGCATCCAGCGATATGCAGTTTAGGTAATTCCAGAGATTACATCTAGACAATTGTGTTTTAAGGACTATTCATTAATATCTTCCTTTATTATTACTATTATTATTAGAAACTGTTTATACTTTTGCTTTTTGTAGCATCCTATGGTGTGCTAGCTTCAGTTTACTTGTTAATGCTGAAGGGTTTATTGATACTAAAGACTGTTCCTGAATAGTTCTCTGTATGGTTACTCTTAATTTAGAATAAAACTCCAATTATTCTGGAATACTTGTTACATTTTAAGCTTAACCTCTATACAATATTGGATAAACTTTCAAATGGATGTAGAACTGACCTTTAGGATAATTTTTTTTCTTTAAAGCTCTCAGATCCATCTGACTTACCGAAGAATGCTTTCAGAATTTTTTCTATGCTTGTAGAGTTCTTATGTACTGAGCACATCGATTATGCATTAGAAACAGGCCTTGCTGGTGAGTATAATATTTTTCTGAGCGTTTCATCTCATTGGCCTTTTTGTGCAGATGATATTTGCAGGTCCTTGCTGTGCCTTATTGATTTGCCTTGTTCAGAATGTATTGGTTAAATGAAATTTGTTTTGTGTGTTTGGGAGTCAGCATTTAATGTCTTCTAAACTGTAACTTCTGTTTGGGGAGTTGATGCGCAGACAGAAACATGCTACTGTCTTCAAAACTGTTTGCGTTGCAGAAATTGAGACGTTAGCACTCCCTACCTCTTTTAATTGTTCTCCGTGCCATAGCAGGATAATATTTTTGCACTGAGGCTTAGTGTCTTACATTTTATGAGAATTCCATGCTTGCTTGTATACCTGTGCGTTTTAAAGAGTGACAGTAAGAAAACTATTGTATTGTATTAAAGAAGTTAAAATCTTCACAGCGAGAATCTACCTTTCCTACATGAAAGCATAAAACTCATATTCTGAAGAAATATTTTAGTTGGCTTTTCCATTTTGCTTTTAGAAATTTTAAAAGCAATATATTTCTATGCTTATGGTTATTACCTGATATAGCTATGAGAAGTGTTTTATCTATGGCACCATGATAAATTTTTGAAACTCTAAGCCTGTGGTTTAAGCATTCGTGGAAAAATTCTACATATTTAAAAAATCATCATGCTCATTATAAGAGCTGCGTATTGTTACAATCCTAATGAAACCTTCTTTGCTTTAGGCATTCCCTCTTCTGATTCAAAGAACGCAAATCTTTATTTCTTGGATGTTGTCCACCAGGCCAATACTATTTTCCATTTATTTGACAAGCAGTTCAATGATCATCTGATGCCATTGATCAGGTACCTTGTTTTGATTAGCATTTTCTTTGTGAATGGTCATTTTTCTTGAAGAAAGCAACTGTTCTTCATTCCTCATCTCTATTAAGAAGAGTATATTCTTGGAGTGGTACAGTTTGATGTTGTGGGAAGATAAAATGCTATAATGAGAGGGTGAAGAAGGGAAGTTCAACAAATCAGTACCTTGGAGAACTAATGGGAGAGAGGGGGCTGCTGAGATTGCTGGGGGTACCTCACAGCCTCTGCAGAGGGAACAGCTGACCATGTTGTGTGAGCCACATGCAAACTACCTGAAAGCTGGACATTATTAGGAGCCTTGGCGTGGGTGCACTGAAGGTAGAGCACACTGGTGCGCTGTGAATTAGTGTGCATGAAAAGCTGGGGTTACTCTCACCTGCCAGGGGCTGGCAGCAGCTGAGAGGCACTGCTCAGTAGGCACAGTGCTGCCTGAAGCGTGTTACAGTACTGCCCATCGGTACTCAGCAAGTCCTGCTTGGGGTCAGATGGCTGTTCAGGCCGATGATTTGTGTTCTGAAGCCAGCTAACTCCATCTAAACTAGTCCTTTCTGGTGGGATGCGAAATCTTCACAAAATCCTCTTGCAAGTAGCAGACTCAGCAGACAGATTTGTTTTGATATTTTAATGCTCTTGTCACACACCCAACCCTTCATACTGTTGCAGTTCTTCTCCTAAATTATCTGAATGCCTTCAGAAGAAAAAGGATATCATAGAACAAATGGAAGTGAAGCTGGATATGGGCATTGATAGGCAAGTAGGAATTTAAACTTTCTGCTAATCATTAATTCTTGTAAAACTCCTTTGTGATGTATGTTACCTTTCCTGTTAAGGATGAATTATTTCTGAACACAAAATTGATTTTTAATTATTTTTTTTTTTTAAATGCGTAAGTATGCATTATTGTGCATAGGAAATTTAGAATTTGTTTCTTTAGGGGGTCATACTTTCCATAGCGGATTTCTGACCTATAAATACTTCTGGAGGAACGTTAAAGGATTTTGGTTATGTTGAAAGAGTGCAATAATTCAGTTTTACCTTACTGTCTCCAAATACTTTTTTCTACTTTAAAGGAAAGAGAAATGATGATTGAAATAGGTTAAAAACTGGCAGGATTTCCATTAGGAGCAAGGTTTGACAAAAATAGGTTAGATGATTTGCTTGAATCTGCACAGTGCTATGGATTAGACCTAGTCATAGAAGTCTGTAGACCTGGAATAATTTTCATTCTGACATTGACTTGCTTTGAGGTTGTGACTGACTCATTTAATCTTTTTTTTTTTTTTTTTCTATTTCTCCAAATAAAAATGAGAGGATAGCTATAAAAATTGTAAATTAAAATCATAGCTGTTTTGCAGCAGAGGAAAATAACAAACTAACAAGCTTAATATTAGGAAATGGAGCTGTTGTGTGGTGCCCTACTTTGTTCCAGGAAGCATGTCGTGTTCCCGTGTTTCAATGTGGCATTAGTCAACCTAGAACGTATCAGCTAAACTTTCTGTACCTGTTTTCTCTCTGCAGTAATGGAAATAACCCATCCAGTGTGTAATGTGGGCTACTCTGGAAATTATTATTGAGGTTTTTGTAAGCATCACACCATACCAGAGAGGGATGAGAACAGCACTGTGTGAGAAAAATAGGCACTGCGTTTGTGTCCTACTGTGTACTTTCTGCAGAGAGATGAGGAAGAGACTTGATACGTTATTTGTGCCTGCATTTTCTGCAGGTTAAAACACAAAAGTCTGAAGTACTTGAACCATTGAGACTGTAAGTTTGGATCTATACAGGCGTAGGTCAGTCATCAGCACTACAGTAGTTTGTAACTGTTTGTGTAAAATAATTAATCTCTTAAAAGTGATAGTAAGACTTAGGAGATCAATGGTACGTTGTGGATGGAGACTTCAAAACATTTGTGCTTTGGCACATATGAAAGAGAGATTAGTTTTGAGATGAATGTTCCATGTAAGATTAGTTTGTGTCGCTGCTTGCATGCTGTTTTGCGGTGCCACTGATGTTGAGAATGATTGTCTTGCTTAAAGGAATCATCTAGGTTGAAAAATAAAAGCAAATATCTAAATGTTGGTGGTTTCAACGTTATCCAGTCTGAAGACGTCTAATAGCAGCTTCTTGGATGGCATTCCTAGCAGTTGTCTACCTCTGTAAAAGTTATTTATTAGCCGAACAAAATGAGTTCAACTGTTTTTCTTTCAGTGTGTATTCTGTGTAAACCGCCTTCTGGCAGTATTTATTGAAAATGGAAGTTGAGGAGAATGCAAAATATAATTTCTTTAAATTTCTATTAGTGGATTGTTGAATGAAGTACACCTGAAATGCAAGTCTGAGCTCTGTCCATAGAAAAGAAGTTTATTCTGTCTTTGGATACATATATTCTTTTGACCTTTACCCCAACTTGAATCCTTCAAGGCCTGCGGTGGTCTTTTCTTTGGGGAGATCGGAGGGGTGAGGGTGGTGAAGAAAGGGAAGTTGGTGGAGGGGGTGCAGGGTGGAAAGAGAGAGAGAGATGGAGGTTCCTGGCAAAGGTAGATTCTGAGAGAGGTATGGAGCATCCCTCAGCTGTTTTGCTGTTTGACCTTTGGTTTGGACTTAAAGTAGACCAGGGCCTTGACCTTAGATAACGTTCTGAAAAGGCAAATCCTGTGAGGGAGAAATAAATGATACTGTGAAACTCTGTTAGATTTCTGAGAACAAAAGAAATGCCAAGCTCTGGCAAAAGAAGAGGATTGTTGTTTGTTTGGTGTTTGGTTTGTTGGTTGTTTTTTTTTTTCCATTTTTCAAGTGTTTTCTGATGCTTCTGAGTGATATGCAATGTAGTGTAATTCTGCTAAACTCTTTGGAATGCTCCCTTCGGCTTTCTGACTTCTTCTGCGTTGAAGAATGCTATCCAGTTTCTCTGAAAAGCTGGATTTAAATGGATTCCCTTACAATTAATGTGTCCCCTTTAAGATCAACATACTGTGTGCTGTGCTCCAAGACACTAAACTTGGAGAGAAAAAAAGTATTTTTAGGGTTGTTGGGCTATTTTTTTTTCTGATTCTTTTTTTTTTTCCTAACAGCTTATGTAAAATCAAGCTTCTTTTCTCTAGAGGATTACCTTGCAACTTCAGAAGAGTTCATATGTGTGTGTGCATGTCTGTTAAATGAAGTTTGTCCTTTGACATGTCCTAGTACTGTTTGCTTCTTATAATAAATGTTTGCTTTTAGTGTATCCTCTGTAGATCACTCAAATATTAGGTAGTGGGTTTTTTTCCTCATAGCTTTATGCTGCTTGCTTTTGTAGAGAATCACATTATTGTATGTCAATATGAAAAAACGAGGAAATTAAAATGTTCCCTTCAAAACCCAATCTGTATTTGTAACTTTAAAGGACACTGAATTGTATGATTGGACAGATGAAGCACATCTTGGCTGCAGAGCAAAAGAAGACAGATTTTAAACCAGAAGATGAAAACAATGTTCTGATTCAATATACTAATGTAAGTAAATGAAGTCCCAGCTCATCAGTACAGCCTCAAATGCTCATGAGTGTTATCAGGCACAAGATGTTCCTTACCAAGCACGCATGAGATAACATGGGCATTTGATTAATTTATTTAGCTCCTCCATTTTGCACTAAGCATCTCTAAACTCTGTTGTGGGCTATTTTCTCAAGTTGAAAAAGAACATTAGCAGGTTTATATTTAGTGTCAGACACAAATCAGTAGGTGCTGGACAAACTGTCACATTCTTTCCCATGCCAAGACCCCGGGATTTGAAACAAGGTTTTTACCTGATAATTAACTTTAAGCTGTCTGTTGCAGAAAATCCATTACCAGGTACTCTCTAGTTGCTGGGTGCTTTTTCCCCCTTAGAATGGCAGGAGCATGACAAAGCATCACAGGTATGGCGTGAACATTCTTTGCTGCAGAATGTTGTCTCTGCCCTGGAATCTGTCTCAGTCCCAGCCTACGGGCTGCTGAGAAGCTGTAGTACTGGGTTAAATTAGGCTCCTGTTAGGGAACAATGCAGAGAGGAGTAGAGAACAAGCTACAGTCAATGGGAAGAAATAGAGCCTTGCCTGAATGCCTGCAGCCACATGGGAATGGGAGAAGAGAAGCAGTAGGATGTAGAGTCTGGTACTATGTAGGAAGGAGGAAGATGCTTGCGTGAATGTTAATTTGAGTTTATAGTTGCAGCTGGCAAGAGGTTTTTAATCACTTGCCCTCCACACACCCCTTGGTTGATCATTGTTTGAATTAAAAGCCCAAATTAGACTGTTCTATTCTGAACTGATACAAACTACAACTTAATTGAATATTGTCTTGCACCCATCTTTCTACTTGCATTTTTGCATCTTTATGTGACGAATAAAAAGCTGTTGGAAAATTATTAATTGGAAAAAGACTAATTCTGATGATGTGTTGTGGAAAGTTTAAAGACTTAGTGATGTGTTCAGCTTATGACGTGGAAGCTACTTTGAGAAGAACAGATTTCTAAAAATTAAGGTATCTCATTCTTTTTTCTTTTTTTTTTTTTTAACTAGGCTTGTGTTAAAGTCTGTGGCTATGTTAGAAAGCAGGTGGAAAAGATTAGGAATTCTATGGATGGTAAGAATGTGGACACAGTTTTGATGGAGCTTGGAGTTCGCTTTCATCGACTTGTCTATGAACACCTACAGCAATATTCCTACAGTTGCATGGGAGGCATGTTAGCCATTTGTGACGTGGCTGAGTACAGGAAGTGTGCCAAAGACTTCAAGGTAAGTGTACAGGTTGGAGATGTACAGCCATGTCAAAATTAGTAGCAGAACTCTATTTTTATTCAGACATTTTTTCTTCATTAAAATAGTTTGTTTCTCTTTGAACATCACCATTTTGTATGCTGGTGTTATACATTCTGTGCCAGCAGTTCTTCATCGTGTCCTAAAGAGCAGTTTCCTGGTACCATTTTGCTGCTTGCAGGCTGTGTGCGTTTATTGAAGAAGTATTGAGTTTGTATTTGTATATTTGCTGTGTATAACTTTGCATGTGTGTGCATCTCCCTACAGATCTATATGTGCATGTATCTATATATGTTTATGCACCCATGTGGAGAGAACGATGGATGTAAATCCTCTGTAGGGAGGAAGTATTTTGAGAATCTAGGTGGACAGCGTGTCATAAGAGTTCAAGCAACTCTTAACTCTAAATATTTCTTTCTCTTTTTTTCTCTTAACCACAGATTGCGCTGGTGTTACAACTGTTTGATACCTTGCATGCACTTTGCAATCTTCTGGTTGTAGCCCCGGATAACTTAAAGCAAGTTTGTTCAGGAGAACAACTTGCTAATCTGGACAAGAACATCCTTCACTCCTTTGTTCAGCTGCGTGTTGATTATAGGTCTGCTCGTCTTGCTCGTCACTTCAGCTGAGAACATGGAAAGAAATGTTGTACCTTTGGGCAGGCCTCAGTTATTAGAAAGCACAGGGAATGATATCTTACGAAACAATGGTTGTAACTTTTATGGGATAATGCCTGTTTAGAACAAAGCAGCAGCCATATTGAAACATGACTATGTAGAAGGCGAGCAGGTAAAAATCTGAATGATATTTCATTTAAGCTAAAGTTCTCCCAGTGAAGAATATTGCAGATCTACTTGCTACTGATTTTTTTTTTTTTTTTTTTTTGTGGGAAACATGTTGGTGTAGGAAAGCAAGTGGTGCATTGAAAGTATTTTAGTCTTCAATATTGAATTATCAGATACCATTTGTTAGACTTGAACTACAGAGCATAGCGTAGGTAATGGATTACATAGAATAGACCAGTGTAAAAACATTCTTCATCAATTTTAATGACTTAGACTTCAGCACAGCTAATCATAATCAAATTATCTTTGATTGGTGTTTCTAAGTCATTTCTTTCATTTAAAACGTTATCCTGCTCAATGTAATTTCTTGCTCTAATTAATAAGCTTGGAATTTCTTTGAGATGTAGGAGTAAAAGCAACGCTGTTCCAAAAAGATGTAATTTATTCATCGTGTAGCATTCTAAACAGAACTAAAGTGGTGGAAAGTTTGGGGTTTTGGGGGTTTTTTTGCACCTAATAGTTGAGGGCCCACCGGAATTTATTGGCACTGTATGATCGGACATTCTTGTCTCTGTTTGATACTGGCACACTGAATTTTATGGATGCTCCTAAAGTAAATGCAGCTGCCTTGTCTAAGGCATTCTTATTACAAAGTGAAGGTGCCCATTGTTGGGTTAATAGAAGAGAACTTTCTCCTGTCTCTTGTTTTGTATGTAAATAAATTCAGATTATAACAAACCGAAAGGATAAAATGCAGCCCAATTGTTCGTATGTGGGAGGAATGTACAGCGGCTCTAGCAAAAACCTGGAGTTGAAAGATAATTGGTTCTCAGTGCCTGAGCAATATAAAATGTAAAAGTGTGCAAAAGCTTTTCTTCTGCTGATCATAATTTTAATGTTGGAGACAGGCTACTTTTGTGTCCATTATGCTCCAGCGTTTGTTCAAGGTGTTTCTGAGATGGACCCATAGCGTGCATATAGTGAACTGAAGCAACAGTGGTGTTTGAAGCATCTGGAGTAGCTTTTCCACAAGCAGTTGAAAATTGTTGTAAATAGACCTCTGTCCAGAGTGAGCTCTTGTGGAAAACAGGTTGGAACTGCTGTGGTTTGTGTCTTCAGTCTGATTTACATCATCCTTGAACAAATCATCCACAACACTTTATTTCTACTGTGGGCTCAGTGTATGTTGTGGAAACTTCTTTATCTCCCATCTTCAGAGCAGCATTTCTATAAATTTACTTTATGGGTTGGTCAAATAAAATTATTTTCCCCTTTTGTTAAGGACTTCCCAGGTGTAGTCAATTTTGACAGACTTGTGTGGAAATGGCTTGGTGAGTTGAGGTTCTTCTGCTTCATTTTATATTTAGCAGAGCATTGTATCAGTAAACAAGAGAACGGATGCCAGACTGTCTCAAAGTATTCCAGGAGACTGGCTGCTTTGTTGAGCTGCATAGCTCTGTTCCTTGGCCATGGCAAAGCCACAAAGGGTTTTGGACACTGGAGGAGGCACATGCTTGTACTGCTGCCATTTTTTTTTTATTTTGGTTTTTTTTTTTTTTTTTTTCAAAAGCTCTGATGTGAATTCAGATGATACCTCTGTTACCTCTGTAACTGAAAGCCAACAATTTTAAGGCTGTGGTTTTATTAACCAATACAAAAATCTTTCTACAAAAAAGTGTCAATTTGTAAACACTTCAGAACAGCGAACATCTTAAGAGTGCAAATCACAGAAGTGCTTCAGAATTTGTTGTATGATTGTTTGAATTATTTTAAGGTTGTATGAAATGTATTTACCATATTTCTTGCTTTATTAGCCGTGTTTTCCATGGATATGCTCAGTGCAATATTTTCATTGTGCCTGTTAACAGGAGGCAGCAAAAAGTAGGTGAATACTTAAACTTAGATAGGTAAACTCTTCCTCAATAAAAAGAATTCCCTCTGGACACTTTTTTTTCATTTCATTGCCATGTTCTTCAAAAATCTTTATACTCAATTGTATAAGCCCTTCTATTTAAAAAGAAAAAAATAAAAAAGAATAAAAGTAGTTTTACTGACCAAATTTATCACTGGTGTGAGCTTTCCCTTTCCCCTTCCTTTAAAAAAAAAAAACCTCCCTGTGCACCCACTGAAGGAGTTTCTATTTCTGGAGAAGATGACACTGTCGCTAACTTTACAACACAAGTTGGATTGGGATGGGGCGGGGAACGATAATTTTCACACATTTTTAAGTTTAGAGCTCTTATAGCATGTAATTTAGGAAAATACTTCCAGTGGCTTCTGAATACAATAAAGTACTATCCGAAATACAAATATGCCTTTTCGTGTCGATGTAATGAGTTCAAGTATTGCCTTTCTGACGTTCACTGCTAGCACGCAGGCGTTTAAGAGGCTGGCAGCCAAATGAGTGCCTGAGAGGAGGTGTGCATATGTGTGTGTAATTATGTTGTCTGCAATTGGTGAAAATGGCTTTGCAGTAAACTGTTGTAGGCTGGAAAATAAGCTGTTTTTACAAGTCCTATAATTTATTAACGTGATTTGGTATTGTGTTCTGTTTGCCTATGCACAGAGGGGAGGAAGGAGTCGGTGTTCTGTAAGAATACTTCTCAATGCAAATAAAAATGGAAAAACTTGGGGAATGGAAGTGCTTGGAAAAAGATCTAGATATTTAGAAATAGAGAATAAGAAAAGAAGGCATTGACTAGAAGGATATGGAGAACAAACAGGTTTAGATGAAGTGGCATAGCACAAGGAAGGAGGAGGTTTAAAATGTGGTGGATAGAAACCTGGCATGCACATCAACCTAGGAGAAGAAGCGCGGATTGGCATTAAAGTCTCCTTACAGCTGTGTCCCGCCCTGAAATGGAGTGAGCCTCTGGAGGAGGGGGACCGGCTGAAATGCTTTGCCGTTGAGCTGTTCATTTGTCTTGAAACCGCTGGATTCAACAGGAAGAGGCTGTCCATTCTTGAGTGTACATCTGCTGTGAAGGATAGGTAGCGATGCTGCGAATGTGAGCTCTGCTTATTGCCGCTGAGGAGTAGAAATGCATCAGCAACGTGCAGCCTGACTAAAGGGAAGGAGAATGGCAAGAGCTGAGCTTACTTTATTTTTTTTTTTCTTTGAAGGCTACAGTGATCTGAATGATGGTAAGTGACTGTTTGACTTGAGAATGGTGTAGAATTGCCAGGTGGCAGATCAATTTATCTCGCAATTGATAAAAGAATTTGGGTTGGGTTTGTTTGTGTTGTTGTTTTTTTTTTTCCACTTAGCTTTCACAAAGTCATATTTAAGTCACTGGTTGCTTCAGTGTGTAACTGCCACAGGTAACTCGCAATTTCAGTTGCCTGGGGAGCGATCCTACCCCACGTAGCTGGTGCTGGGGTGTTGTTGATTGAGTGTTGTCTGAAGGGATTGCTCCATTTCTGTAGGAAGTGTGGCAAATACAAGGCAAAACTGCTACATTTTACAAAGTGGCATGAAGAAGACATGGCCCATTGGATTCCTTCACAGGTTGGGTACACACATTGGCCTGGTCTTCAGAAGCCCGTGGTTCCAGGTTTCTCAATCTAATATGCGCATTACAGTAAACCTAGCGGTACTCAGTTTTATATATCCCAAAAAATGAAAAATTCCAAAATAGAGGAGTGCTCTTTGGATTAAGTTTTCATGGCAATAACTATCTTAATTTGGATTTGCGTGTGAGCTGAACCAGTTATGGACAGGGGAACCAGTCATGGACAGGGAAACCAGGCTGAGATCATGGCTTTTCCTACGAGAAGGAAGCTGGTATCTAAATAATTGCTTGTCTAATTTTAGATGCAGGTAGCAGCTCTTCTTTGCACTTCTTGTCCCAGGAGGAGTAGGAAGGATAAGCCAGCCATCAGCACCAAAAGCTGCTCTTCTAGAGGACAACTGAAAGGTAGGAGCGCCTTTCCTGTCCTCATGTTCTGCTGAATATTGGCTTCAAGGCATTATCTGCACCATCATCTGTGCTAGTTTTAAGAGGAGATTTTTGGTTTGTTTTTTTTTTTTTTCTTTGCTGGTGTTTCTACACCTGTTTGAAGGAAGAGAGGGAGGCAGATCTGCCCAGTTATATTCACTGCTTTACTTGTCTTTTTTCCCTCTGTCCTAATTTCTTTTGGTGGTAGGAGACTTCTGTACTGTCTTCTGCTTATCTTAGACTGGGGAAGCAGCTGTGTTTGCTTGTCGTCTTTTCTCTTCTATGGGGCACTGCTTACTCTGTGTCAATACAGCCCTTAATGTCTGTGGAAGCCTTGGTTTCTACTTTTATTCTGTTAACTTCGTGTCCCTATGCCCTGTTTTCCTTTCCAGATCTCAGCATTGCACTGTCCCTTCCCCTCTGTTACCACACTAGCAACGAGAGAGAAACTTTTAACTTTGCAGCATGGCTTCTAAGAGAGCTTTACGTATTGTCTAGTGGTTCTTCATCTGCTCATAGCCTGCAAGGGTAAGAAGTTTAGCTCCCTTCCCCCTTATTCCTCTACCTTCCCTGTATTCTCTCATCTCTGCAGGTCTCTGTTTCCACATACTCTCTCCTGACCTGGCTGATGGGTTATATTGAAACTTCATCTAAGGGACCAGCCACGGAGGGAAAAGTGTCAGGTATCTCAGCTTCAGCACCTGTTAGGTAATGTGCCAGGTAAGTTACATGAAATGTAAAGTTCAGCTGTCTCTGAATACTATCTTTGAAAACAGCGTAATAAAACAAAATGAAATGTTTTGATACTTTGAGGGTCAAGATCTCTTGAATTTGAGTTTGTAATTTAAGTTCGTCATCCTGATTTGAGATGAAAACAAATTGTGTACTTCCCTGTACTGGTCCCAAATCCTCTTCATCTGCACTGCTGTTTCCTTGCTATGAAGTGAGGAGACCTTGGAGCTGAGGCTGCAAAGCTGGCCGAGCCGCAGGCTGTGGCAGTTCCCACCCTTGCCGTGCTAAATCCTGTCCTGGTCACGGCCGAGCAGCTCGCCCCTGCGGTGAGGGGTCAGCATGCACGTTCTCTGCCTGCCCTTGCTCTCCCCTGGTTGTGTAGCCTCAGAACAGGGTAGCCTGAAGCTTTTGTCACCTTCGTGCTACGGAAGAGATCTTTGGTTGTCCTGCACAGGCTGCTCAAAAGGGTCCAATAGCTCTGAGCTACAGTTTGTCATCCTTGGAGGCTCAGAATTGTTCCACCCCGGTGATGTTCAGAATTGTTCCACCACAGTGAGCTTGTGTGACCGTCTCATGAGACCCATAGCTGTAAGTCCTGGCTTGTTCAGCAGATCTTCTAGTATATAGTATTCTTTAGAAGCTGATATTTAATTTTTTTTTGTTTTGAAGTGTTAAAGCTGCTCTTCTTTCACTGAAACCCTAAATTGACCATAATGGGGCTCGAGCCAGAGCGTGAAGAAAAAAATACTGTTTAGGGAGACAAGCATCATGGCAGCAGTGGCTGTTGCTGAAAGCTTCCTCAGACTGTGATTTGCTGTTCTCAAACCTGGATTTAGCAAGGGTAGAGGAGAGAATGGACTAAGAGAAGCTGGTCCTTTTCATTCCTCCCCTGTAAGTCTTTGGGGCTGTTTCTGCTCCCCACCTCCCTGGTCAACTGTCTGTTCGCACCACCCTTGCAATTTATTCACCTTAACTTCACCTCCTCTGTTTTCAGGGTTGCCCTTGTCCTTCTCAACCCTATCCTAATGTCAGGCCAAGGGTATGTCCTGGCACAAAAGAGCCCTTGCAGTGTCTTGGTTGTACGTCTGCTTTTCACATTTTGATCATCAGTCCATTGAGGACAGGAGCTGTTATTCTACCAAGTGTCCGGCCTCATCAAGGCCACGTCTTTGCTTGAAAGGAAAGGTGAGACTGTGGAGAGAAGATGTCCCTGGAGTAGGTTTGTGGGTACATAAGCTGCATGCTATCAGAGTAAATAACTCGTGCTGAAAGACAAGGTTAAGGTTCACCTCAGTTGATGCTGCCAGTTGAAGATGGTAATTTTCAACTCTACACCGTTTTGACGCATGGTATTTGAGTGTTGTAGAAAAGCCAGCTAACATGAGCTTGTGTTTGAAACATTTTTCTAACACTCATTTTACTGTAAACAATTCATTAAAATGACTTGCTAAGTCTTAGGCA
The DNA here is from genome assembly GCF_036417535.1 of Chlamydotis macqueenii. Lineage (NCBI taxonomy): Eukaryota > Metazoa > Chordata > Aves > Otidiformes > Otididae > Chlamydotis > Chlamydotis macqueenii. The sequence goes on along the minus strand of NC_141560.1, from coordinate 4,974,827 downwards.
AGTGGATTTCTGAAGGTTGCTCATTTTACTTATCCACCCAAAGTCAATTTGAGTATGAATATATAACATTTTACTCATAATAGCAAACAACTTCAGAGGAGAGACATTTATTCTGGAGGCAGAGATTCAAACTAGACAGCAATGGTGCATTACAAATATATAATTATTTGCACTAATATTTGAGCAGGTGGAATGGATTAGTACATGGTCAACATTGCACTGCTGATAACATGTATTTTTCTATATTAATATGTACTGTGCAACATGTATTAAAATTGTCAATAATTCATTTTAACAGAGATAGCAATATTTATATTGCTGTGTTCTACAGACAGCAGAGTGAACTGTTAAAATGTGCAAAGCTGGGCTAGATTTAACTTTGTTTCCCAGTGTGTGTGTTTTTAATTTCTCATTAAAAGAAAATAACAGCCACCCTTCAGCCTAGGAAGATTTTTGCTTTTCTGTGGAATTTCTGATCCAACTTACTTTCACTCCTGCTCTCTTTAACCTGTTAGGAAACATCTTGAAATTAGACCTCCAAGATCCAGCCCAGCCCCTTGTATTAATACTGGGATACAGCCTTGGTTTAGGTGCTTAATATGTGGATTCCCTCTGCAAATTTTCCTGAATTGACTGAAGATCACCGTTCTCTTTCTTTATTTTTAAGATGTATTTTGTCTTCTGCTATGTTGACTATTGCTTTTCCCTCTTAATGCATTTTTTCTGGAAGCCTCTGAGGATAAAGTTAGTCTGTTTAACTGGTATCTCCCTTTAGAAAGGAGGAGGAAGAGGAGAGACTCCTCTCTGGTCACTTGTCACTGGAAAATCTCATGTTAAGCAGAAAGTGCACGAGAAGGTGAGCCGCTAAGTTTTAGAGGGTTGTCTTGAATCGCGTTGTCTGCAAGTGTTTCTTGACAGTTGCTTTCTTCTGAGATGCAGACATGGCGTCATATTCAGGAAAAACATGGATTTTGTTGTTTTTCCCTCCCAGGGACATCTGTCTGCAGGCAGGCAACCGAGTTGCATGCAGCCACAGAGTTCAAAGCAGGCAGAATCCATGCGTCCATCTGAAGACTTTAAAGTTAATTCCCTGTCCAGCCAGACAAGTTCCACTGGACTAGTGAATCTCTCCATTTTTGCATCTTTTTTTTTTTTTTTTTTTTTTTTTTAGTACATGCTGATATGTATTCACCTCAGAAGTAGCTGTGGGGATGGATTGCTCCTTCCTCTTGTCTAGGTAACTTGTTTATTCTGAAATAGCGTATTACATTTGAAAAGCTTCTTTAAAAGTGTAATAGCATCCTTCTGTGGTATCTGAGCGTTTGCCGTAGAAGCCCACATGAACTGAGCTCCCAGTTGAGACTGAAGAAAAGAAAGTCTTGCTTAGCTATTGAGAATAAACTTGCTGGGTTTTAATTTACTTTTTTCTTCATGCAACAGTGAAAGCCTTAGATAGTAATGTTGACGGAGGGCTTCAAGTCCAGGTCTTCTGAAGGAGACCAGAGATAGCCGGCTTGTATTCGCTCAACACATAGGGCGCTGTGCCAACTTCACTGCTGGTGTGAGCAGCTGTAAATTTGCCAGCTTCAATGGAAATACGAATTTTGAAAAGTCCATAAGCACGTTAGACACATACCTTTGTCTTGCCACAATTAGTTTTGTTGCTTACATAGCATGAAGCTTTCTGTAGTACATAATCCAACGCCTAAATATAGTAATTCCAATGCACTTGAGATCAATTAGATTTGTACTTTTAAACTCAGTTTTGTCTATAAAGATAATGTTACATTGCTGAAGGGATTTGGTATTTAAAGTGTCTGAACAAGTCTAAGTGGCTCTTGGGCATTTTAATTTTTATTTAGCTGCTTTTAGCCCAATCACTAATCAAATTAAAACCTACCATGACTGGTGTATAACTTGGAGCAGACGGTGGAGCGTGTTTAGCTGATAGCACTTAATTTGTTGGCGAGTGAGGTGCTAAGGTGGCGCTTTTGTGAGCGACAAAGAATGCCTCTTTTCTGAAAATTGAAAAGAAAATTAAAGGGGCTTTAGGGGACCGAAAAAAAAGTCCAAGGTGGTGGTAGCCCCTACAAAGATGGGCAAAGATCCCTTTGAGGCCTTTACACTATGAAGGCACTTTGCTTTAAAGGAAATGGCTTTATTTGGCCTTGATAAATAAGGATCCTGTAAGAATAATACTGCTGGTTGTGTGTAGGGAGGAGGGGAAGGGTGTGAAAGAGCTGTCACTTTCCCCCTAGGAAATTATTCCAGAACGTACCCTCAGATCAGACCACCCGAGGGAGAACGCCTCCTGCGGCAGCGATATGATCCAAAACGTAGTTTGTTTCCTATTTAAGGCGCCACGCATGTTGAGAAAACCCAAGCTATTCTTTGTGCAGCTCATAATTCTCTCCATGTTGGTGTTTTCAATTCAGACCCGCTGTATGAGGTAACGAACGGGAAGGTGGGCAGTTTTCTGTTTTGTTTCATGTAAAAACGGCACATTTAGCAATGTTAGGGGGCTAGCTTAAAAAGAGGAGGCAGAAAATAATGATTCAACGGGAGTGCTTAGTGCTCAACTGTTCAGTCGTGTTGCGAGGGCAGAAATCAACAGCAATATCAGCGAAGGGAGAGAGTTCATCTTGGTTCTTTATTTCCAGGACTGAATAAGGTCCCAATCAGGTTCAGGAAATGTCTGTCCTTTACTCTTAGAAACGGGTAAGAGTCTGTCAACTTGGTTTAAAAAATTGTGACAGTTGTATGGTGTGCTGTCAGATACTCTTACACTTGTCTAGATTGTTGAATTGAAGCGTGCTTTCCTTTAATTTTAAGCGCCAGGAAATTGGTTCATGCCATAAAAGACAAGAAATGGTTCTCATTCTTGAGCAGAACTTGCTCTGTAGAAAATAGGTGTAGAAAGAACTAGACATGCTGATGAAGCTAGGGGAGAGGGACATAGTATTTAATTATTTTTTTTTCTTTTAGTTTAGTGGAATGTTGGGTTTGGATGTCAAACTACGTGAATTCCAGGGGGAAAATGAAACAGAGCCAATTATGTGGTGAAACAAGACTGTAGAAGAAAACACAGCTACTCTGTACTATGATGCAAGAAATAACTGGAGCCAAAAGAGGCGAAAGTGGAGCAGTTCTCAAGGCATGGTAACATCATGGGGGACTGATATCACTGAATTTCTACTCCATGAATTTAAATGTGTAGCGTGCTCGTTGTGTATGCTCCCTATGTCATGGAATAAGCAAGAAGGGAGCCATTCCAAAGTCTGATTCATCCTGGCGTATAACTAAAGTAGGACAGATTATTTGCTTCCTAGAAGTCTCAGCTGCTTCATCAGTTATAAAGGGATGCAAGCAACTTGTGTAGACCAGCTAAAATGAGATGCCTAAGGGGTAAGATTGCTTCACCTACTTGTAGAGGCCAAGGAAGCCCACTGATACTTGTTATTTTGACCCCTGAAGACTGTCTGTAATGAATTCAACCCTTTCAGCTTGCTTGGCTCATTGGATTTTTTTTTTCCCTGGCAAATGGAAGAATCTAGACCTGATTTTGTTCCGTTTGGAAGTCTGGTGGTAGACCAGAGAGCAGAGAATTTGGTAGCAGGCAAATACTGCCTTTCAGTGTTCAGTGGTGGTCTTTACGAAGGCTGTGCAGTCGCTCTGGCTGCTGTGGCACAGCATTCCTTACGGGTTTGCTTCCAGTGATGGTGCTGTGTGAAGAAGCGCGTTAGTGTACATGGTGATGCAGGCGTGAAAACTGTGCTTCCTAAATTGCTTTGATCTTGGTCTCTTTGGTGATCTCAAAGCCAAGGGATGAGTCTCTTCTGGAGGAGCCGTTCTGTTGCGACTGATGAAGAAAATGAGCAAATGAAAGAACAAGAGAAAAGAGGTTAAACTGGACAAAAGGCTTGGACTGAAATCTGAAAAATGCTTCCTTTATTTCTCTTTGCTTTACTCTAAACAAGTCTTTGATTTCTTTAATCTGACACTGGCCAACTTCAAACAAAATGAGTTTTCTTCTAGCTTGGTTCCCTTCTGCTTGGCATCTCTCTCCTTCCACACCTGCTGATCCTTGGCAGAGAAGAACGGGCTCTCTCATTTTGCTCCCCCTTGGATCCCAGCTCTGCCTGCATGAGTGACAGCTGCTGTCTGACCGTTTGCTCGACTGATGATTGTGCATTTGTCTAAGACTGCACAATGAGGTACGATACAAGTTAGACAATCTACAGATGCCATCCATCTGTTCCATCAGTGGCTTCTTGTAGAAATTGGTTTTCTTTCATTCTCCTCAAAAGTTTCTTTTTCTGGCTCCCTTCTTCCACACCAAACACAGTGAACTTTCCTTCATAGATGGAGTTCTACAGTGCTGGTGCTGGTCTGAGTGACTTCTCAGGCTTTTTGGTATTTTGGAGGTACTTTGGCAGTCAGTTGGGGTGCACCTCATGTCTGTCTGCTTCCTGCAGAGCTCTGTTTATGAGCTGCCCTCATATGTCCTCACTGCTTTCCCCCTCTTGTTTTCCTGGATTGATCTTCTAGCCAATGCTTGTCAGGTCGTAACAGAAATAATGTCTGCTGTCCTTCCCAGGAGAGCTGAAGAATTACAGAATTATTTCCCTGTGCAATAATGAATGGTATTTCTAGCCATCGTATTTGCCTTTCCCTGTGTTATGAACTGTGAACCACAAAACATCTTTTTGTCCCCTCAAAGGACCACTTGAACTTCCTGATAATTTTTTTTTTTTTTCCTTTTTAATTTTACCTGTTCCCTCAGGTTAGGACTTTGAGAGTCTCTAAAGCTGAAGGCTACCACAAACATCAAGGAGAAATTATTTATCTCCTTCTGGGATTGGCTGGACATATCTCAGATGCCTGGTTTCTCCTAGGGTGTTTCCATCTGACCTGCCGTTCTCTTTTGACTCTGCTTTGGGTTTACCTTACCTGAAGACAGTTTTGATCCTCAGCGCTCCCTCCCCTCTCTTCACCCCTCCTCCCAAGCCACCACACGCTCTTCAGCCAAGGCGTATTTGGCAGGCTAGACAGGAACTATTCCAAGAATAGGATCTTTACCAGTCAAACAGGTGCTTGTCATCTTGTCCCCTCCTGATTCACAGGTGGCTTTGAGCTTCCCCGTCTGGCAACACAGGAGGCAACTGCTAACAGAGCCTAGTTGATTCAACTCAATAAAACAGAAGAATTTGGAATGACAGGATGAAACATCACTTTTTTGCACTGTGGTACCCTGAAGGCAGGCTTCTTATTCCGCAAAATCTTGGAAATTGTGGTTGACACCAGCTTTGATGGAATGAAATGTGGGTCCTGTCCAGCCAAAGGCTGCCTTGTTGTGCTTAGATGTTTGACAGTTGCTTCATGGAATCACCGTTTCCTGTACCTGTTGAGAGTATGCCATGGACTCACTGTGCCAGTTTATCATACGTGAGCTTAATCTTCACTGACTTGGATTTTTCTGTAGTCTGACCTTTGCAATTGGCTGATTCAACTATGACTGTACCTGCATGGCAGGTATAGGTATTAACTTCTTGTATTCCTAGGTATTTCGTAGATACAGGATAATTCGGATTGAAAGTGGCCTGAAAGTCATCTGGTCTACCCTCCTGCTTTTAAAGCAGGGGCAGCGTTGAATTCAGGCTATGAAGAGCAATGGGTTTAACAGCACTGGAAAGAAGGTGCAGAAGGCTGGTTTGCTGATTGTGTGTATCTAAGTCCAGTTTTGTCAGGAGGGTTTAAATTGCTTTTTTTGTGTAAGGGTTGCTCTTTTAACAATGGAGTGAACAGAAGCCTGGTTTACTGGGGAATGGTATCCGACAGATTCCTCCCCCTGAAGACTCCCTTAAATCACTCTGGGGTACCCTCTGTGCTTTGCTGTGTCCCCCAACTTCTGGGTCGGTGACTGGCCATTTGTGTTGTGGATCCTTGTGAGATACATGTTAACACCTCGTGTATCTCTCCTCTCTTAACATATATGCTAACCAGACACCAGTTCACACACACTGGTCAACAGATGGGATAAACAACAAACTACCGCTGAGCTCGCTCTGTAGCCTTTGTTTTCTTGAGACAGTAATTTGTATTTCTGAACTTTGCATTGAATGTTTTGCACAACATTTATTGTAGCATTTTTTTTTTTTAAGCTTCTGTGCCTCTGCCACATTTGGTTGAGGTGGATTAATGGGCTAAAAAAAAAAAACCCTCTAGAAATTCAGAGGGAAGAATCAGTTTGGATATATCCATGGCAAGACTCTGAGCTTACATGCTGGTTTCATTTTAGGGAAAAGTTTTGGATGTAGTCACTAACCTAGGAACTTGTGAAGTCTGTAGTGGAGGTGACATACAAGGCATCACAAGATCTGTATGTTAAAGGAACAACTAGTCCCTCAGCAGATAAATGCTGAAAAGTGCCTTAACTGTTGCCATTAACTGGTCTTCTAGAAAAAGCACAGTCTGTAGGGATATCAGATTATGAGCTGGAATAAATCACAAGTCCTTAGGTAAAAACCCATCCCCACTTCTCACCAGGTTTTCCACCTGCCAGCTAGCATCGCCTCAGTCGCACCTCGTTTAAGGCTTAGCCGGTCAGCTCTGCTTGCAAGCGAGGTTCAGTCAGACTCTGGCTGGAATAACTGGGTTTTGCTTGGCCAGATAAAAATAGAGACACTGAACTCCCCATGGAAAGTGATACAGGGTTATTTCTGTGCAGCAGTCCAGAGGCATAAATCTGAAGTAACTGGTTCCCAGTCTTGATGGCTTGGTCTTTATTACACTATCCTGCAGCAGCACAGAGCTCAGGGTGGATTTCTTAGCAGATGTTTACCTGAAGTTCTTCAGGAGGCCCTCTCCCTCTGTGGCTTCCCCGCAGAATGATATTTGTTTCTCTTATCGCAGCACAAAAGACAAAGAATACTCCCCAAAAGACAGAGGATACTGGGTTGGATACTGTGAGTGCGGGGTTGGTTTGATGAACAGGCTCACGTGACGGTGAAAGATGTGTTTTGGGGCCACATCACATAGAAGGGAAAGTGTTGTTAAGCTGCAGAGTAGGAATTGTGCCCTCTGGAAAGATTCCTACGGGAGTGGGACCCTGATGGCAATGTCTCTCCCTTCCTTCTCCTTGCCTAAGTGCGATCCAGTGCTGTGCTGCTGTCCTGATTTCTGTCCAGGTGATGAGGGAGTGAGACTTCAGCGGTCTGTGTTTCTGGTGTTCGGGCTAGCTCAGGTGTTGCTGTATGAAGGGCAGTCCCCTTTCGTATAGGAGTAGAAAAGTAGCTTTAAAGCATGTTTGGAGTAATATATTCTTGATCTGTGTAGATGGACACTAGTCATTTTTGAAGTTTTGAAGTTTCTAGGCAAGGAAGGAAAACATGAAACACTTCCCCAAGTATTTTAACCACTTAAGTTCCTGATTCTCCAAGGAAAGCTTTGCTTTTTTTCTTTTACCCCATATCTCTGAAATTTGTTTTTTTTTACAGTGTGGCTGTCATCTGAGATTGGAGGAGTATGGCTACTCATCTCTCTACTACTCAAAGGAGGCAAGGTACCTTACTCATAACCCAAGCTAAGAAACAGTTAAGCATCTTAAGCTGTGTAAGCAAAAAAAGGTGTGTGGGGAGGGGGGAACTTGCCAACATATTTTTGACAAAAGACGGGAAAATGACAGGCTGTTTGGGGTATGCAAAAAATTTTTCCTTTCATACATATTGACAGCCAGAGGGGGGTTATTATTGAGAATATGGGTAAAGTTACTGCCAGTTTCTGCTGGTACTCATGTTTAAAAAGAAACTATGGAAACCAGGAGCAGGAATATTAATTAAGTTCAAATTTGGAATGCCTTTGCCAGGAGTGGCTGCATGAATTCAATGAAGCAGCCTGTTGGGTCGCAATTCACTACGTTGTTTGCAATTTAATAGAATGCTGAACTTTTCATAAATTAACATGTTGTTTCAATAATCTGATTAAAAGGTTATATGTTGATAAGATTAGCCTTAGCTGAGTTTTTCCCCTTTCTTGCTTAAAGAACCAGCGTATATTTTCTTTAATCATTATGCAGCCATAAACTGTACCTTAGGGGCAAGATCATTGACTCAGTTAGGTTGTGGAAGTGCAGCAGTGACAGTTTACACCAGTTCAGGATAAGACCCCTGTCCTCAGATTCTGGTGAGCATCTTAATTGTAAAGATATTCCAAAAATACTGACTTCTAAAAAGAATTTTGATTAGCTGTGGGCGTTGATTTAATCCTATTTTTGTAGAATCGGATAGCAGTGGTGATACTTTATTCTCTTCTAGTTTTCTTTTTCTTCCTTATAACTTGACTGTGTTACATACCATATGTTTTAAAATGTTATAAACATTCTTGTATGTGTGTGTTTAAATATACATGTATACAGAGAGAGAGAAAGGGAGGCAGGCTCATAAAGAGATGCAGGAAAAAACCTTTGCTTATGGAGGACCACCTCCTGGGACACTTGAGGTATCTGCAATGGAAAGCTGAGCAGACTCAACACTGTGGCATCCAGTTTAGAAACTCCGATCCGCAGAAGTGTTGGGATGTCTAAATCCCCTGGTTTTGAAGAAGCTTTACATGCCTGAATAACTTTAATGGGTCTTTGCCATTATGTGGCGTACCTCAGTGCTCTGCAAGCAATAGCTGAGTCCACAAGGATGGATGTGAGTGGTGGGATATTGTTGTCTCTGGTAGTAGCCAAAGAAATGGAAGCACAGAACCAGATGGGAATCATAGAATCATAGAAACGTTTGGGTTGGAAGGGCCCTTCAAAGATCATCCAGTCCAACCCCCCTGCAAGAAGCAGGGACATCTCCAACCAGATCAGGTTGCTCAGAGCCCTGGCCAACCTGGCCTGGAATGTTTCCATGGGGCATCCGCCACCTCTCTGGGCAACCTGGGCCACTGTTCCACCACCCTCAGTGCAAATTTTTTTTCCTAATATCTAATCTGAATCTACCTCCTTCTATTTTAAAACCGTTACCCCTCGTCCTGTCACAACAGGCCCTACTAAATAGTCTCTCCCCATCTTTCTTGTAGGCCCCCTTGAGGTACTGGAAGACCACCTTCAAAGAGAGCCAACAAGTCCTTGTTCATATAGGTGGCCGCCCTCTCTGCCTAATTCCTTGTCTACCTTCCCTTCTGCATGGATTTAGCCACACTTGAGTTCCACAACTGTTCCCCTGTGTCCAGCTCTCCATATAACTCGCATGTGCAGGTGCATCAGTTGGCGTGACAGTTGTTCAGCAGAAATAACCAAATGCCTGAGAATGACCTGAATTTTACATCAAATAAGGACAACCACATACCTGTTTGTCTGGAAAATCAGGCCCCCAACATAAGGAGGACATGGACCAGTTGGAGAGGGTCCAGAGGAGGCCACAAAGGTGATCAGAGAGCTGGAGCTCCTCTCCTGTGAGGACAGGCTGAGAGAGCTGGGGCTGTTTAGTCTGGAGAAGAGGAGGCTCCAGGGAGACCTTAGAGTGGCCTTCCAGTGCCTAAGGTGGCTACAGGAAAGACGGGGAGAGACTGTTCAGCAGGGCCTGTTGTGACAGGATGAGGAGTAATGGTTTTAAAATAGAGGGAGGTAGATTTAGATTAGATATTAGAAATTTTTTTTTTTTTTTTTTTTTTTTTTTTTTACAATGAGGGTGGTAGAACACTGGCCCAGGTTGCCCAAAGAGGTGGTGGATGTTCCATCCCTGGAAACATTCCAGGCCAGGTTGGCCAGGGCTCTGAGCAACCTGATCTGGTTGGAGATGTCCCTGCTCCTTGCAGGGGGGTTGGACTGGATGGCCTTTAAAGGTGCCTTCAAGCCCAAACCTTTCTGTGATTCTATACTAAGGGAGGAGTTCAGGGCCAAAAGAGCAGCCGGTTCTATTAACTATTCCCAAAAACTATTCCCAGTTTATGACCCAAACCTGAGCTCAGTTCACTGAACAGTTGCACGCATTCAGCATTAACATCTGCTGACTGATGTCCTTCTCCCATGGCCTTTTCTGGCAGCGAAGGAGAGACTTTTGAAGTGGCAACTCTAGCTTTGCAGAAACATCTTGTAGCTCAACCAGGGGAACGTCGGAGAAGTGCTGGAAAAGTTCTTAAAAGGCTGAGCGTTGACTGCCTCATGTGCAGGAGGACAGGTGAAGTTATCCATGGGATGCTACTCTGTTTTTAGGAGCACAATGAAATGCATTCCAAGTAATTCTCTCAAAACCCTTCAAGTGAAAGGCGATGCTTCAGGAAGGTGGCCAGTTCTGTATACGCATCGAGTAGCTGCTCTGGTTTTTAACTGCCTTACATCTTTGTGGTAAGAACGGTGACTGTGTTCAGAAAGCACTTATTAAGCCAAAAATAACCCCCCATTTTTCTGTGAAAAGCAAGTTATAAATATAATCACAGTCAGCAGTAGATCTCAAATCTAAATTGTATGCTTTGCTGAGAATTTTTTTTTTTTTTTTTTCCCCTCCCCAAACAGAGGTTAGCAGATGGTAAAGATGCACTTCCCAGAGATGGCAGAAGGGAGGCAGCCTTGTTTCAAGTAATACGGTTTCTGGGCGATAATCCAAAATGCACAGTAGGCAGAAGTTAAAAGGAAGTGCTTGCTTTTAGGTTTTTAAACTATATCCCTTAATCCTGGGCGATGATTGACAATCATGATTTAGAGTACGAGGTGCCCCTTTCTAATCCGGCAAGTTTGATGTTATTTGCGTATCTAGTATGGCTTTATTCAACTAAAACTAAATGGGAGCCTGTGCAATTGATGCCGCATTTCAGAGATGAGTCCTGGACTGGGAGTCTATTTACAGATTAGTGATACACAGTATCCCTAGCACCGGCCTTTTTCAGAGAGTGTGTGTGTAATTTAAGGACTCCAAAAGGCAAATTTACATTTAAAATGTTTCTTGCTGGGTAAGGATACTAGTGGGAAACTTTTAACGTAATTTAATTCACTGTGAAGGGAAGCAATATACAAGGTTATATTAATCTTTGTTTGATAATTATAGTAAAATAATACATGTTTGTATTTAATAATTATTTAAAAGCTATAATTTATTGGCTTTGTTGTTTTTATTATAACATACGTGCTTGATCTTAATTTCAACAGAAATGCTTCTCCTCTTGCTGAAGTTTGCAGTAAGTGGATGAAAAATGAAGAGGACAAAACAGTTAATGAGTATTTGCCCACATTCTGTTATTTGTAAAGATGAGGTGACACTTCTTCTCTTCTGTGATCAGCAGCTTTTAAATCAATTTTGCTTAAAGAAAGGAAGTAATAGGTCATGATACGTTAGAAATGGCAAATAGAGGAAGCATCTGGAAAAAAAAGCTGGATATAGAATCATAGAATCTGAGTTGGAAGGGACCTTCAAAGGTCATCCAGTCCAACCCCCCTGCAAGGACAGGGTTCAACCTGTCCTTGAATGTTTCCAGGGATGGGGCATCCACCATATAACTTAAGCATGTAAAGCTTTTTAGCATCTTCTGCATTTTGTAGGGTTTACTGTTGATTTACCAAATACAGACTAGCTAAGGTGCACGCTCTTGCTGATGGAAGCTTGGTGTGTGTATTTAATGTTAATCACAAGGAGCTGTGGTGGAGGGAAACCACCTTTCTAGCCAGCCAGATTATATTAGATTAAAATGATCCATATGTAAGGTGTTGCAGTACCTGCTGCTGGGGCAGGAGGGAAATCACATTATACTTGCAACTAGATTAACACAGGGATCGAGCTGACAAATAACTCTCTCCTGCTTTTTATGTTGTCAGGTGGGAGGAACAAAACGTTGCTACACCAGTGAAGTGCCTGGACCAGGCACGCTTCTGTAATTGCTTTGGACTCCCGGGCCGGCTCCTCGAGTCGACGGAGCATCCCGGCAGAGCCCGACGCCGTAGGGTATACTACGTGTTTAAACCCCAGTTACACAACCGCATCTGCAGGGAACGCAGCTGCCTGTAGGCTGCAATGGGCCAGTTAGTGGATGACGTTGGGTGCATGGTTTTGCACCTTGGATGCTGGAGAAGCTGATTGTCAGCTGGCTGAGGAGGGAGCCCACTGTTGGGACAGCACCTAAGGTAACATCAGCCTGGGAAATAAACTTGATTATAGCCTGGTGTACCATACGTCATGAGAGCGTGCTACCACGAATGGGGCGCAAGCACGTGCTGTGTGCTTGCAAAACTCATCCATGAAGGCAGGAATATTTTCCTTTTGTGGCTTGAGACTGTCAGTGGAGGACAATGTGTGATGTTTTCTGTACTGTCCTAGAGAAACAATAGCTCAATAAAATACTGCATAGAGCTAAGGAGTTGGGGGCAGAGGGGCTGAGCTGGATTTGCATAACGCCAGTGTTGGAATTTGGCTGCCAGCGGGGCAGGGGGAAGCAGGGGGCTATAGAATTCACTCTCTTGATCGTGAATAGCACTGGGGGCTCCGCACTGAACTACTGGGATGGAGCCGTGGTGGGCCTGGGCATGCTTCCAGCACACTCTGTCGCAGAGGAAATTCCTCTCTTTTAGTAGTTTTGTTGGACCAAAGAGGACAGGGCCAGGATCCTGATTATCTGAGACTCTTGACGAGCCCATGTATATTGACATCTTGTTACAGGTTTTGCTGATTACTTTTTTTTTATTTCTTTCCATAACCTTTAACAGCATCAGATTTTGGGGCACCATTGGAGCCTCCCTGAACCAGGTCTAAGGCTATATTCTGGCACCCATTCATCCCTATGCGAAAAGCACCTCCTTACTACTTTTCTGGACTCATGCATTGAATGTGAAGCTCAGAGCTGGCTGCTACTCCCTGAAATTGAAAGCTGGTGTCTTGCACACTTGCAGTGCAGTACTGCTGCCTGTGCTGCTCCTTCTACCTTGTGAGCCAGCTGTAGCTGTCTTGAGAGAAGGGTCTTGGACCGTGAGGAGGACCACGGTGCTGTACTGTGGCTTGGGTCCTGTATCCCTGCAGCATCTTGTGCTCTCCCTGAGAAAGACATACTGCTGAGCACTCAGCTTTTCCTGGTCCCCTAACTCGGCTGGTGAGATGTTCTATGTTGGGGGAGAAAAGTCCTGACAGGTCTGCTCTGTTACCAGGAAGTAAGGTCCAAGTGGTGAGTGCCTGTGGAATAGGTGTTTGCCATCCACACCAAGGTGCTGGGGTAAGAACAAGGTGGCCACAAAAGCAAAGGGACTTGGTCAGAGCAGACCCAGCTGCAGGTTTGATGTGTTTGTTATTAGACCTGGATCCTTGCATGCAGAGTAGAACAACTACGATGTATGATTACTACTGGACTCAAGAGGAGAATGTGCTTGGGCCACAATCCAGGGCTTCTGGCTTGTGCCTTGCCTCCATGCCCCTGAGAATGGACTTTCTCGTCTCCTTTTCTGTTCTATTCATTGTCCAAAAGTTGACCACTTCACCCAATAGCAGTGTACTTTCCTTTTTTTAGCTTTTTGTCTGTACTGTGCCCCCCCTCATTGTCAATCTGCTTTGTCATTCTGCTTCTCAGCTCATTTTTAATTTTCCACCTGGCTTGTGTCACCTAAGAACTAGTGGCATAAGAAGATTGAGTCCTACCGCATTCAGAGAGCTCTATCTGCAGGCATATTGTTGTACCCTTTTTAAGGGAAGGTCTGTACGATGTATTTGAAGAACATAGTAGGGTCTGAGGGTTGTCTTTATGCTTGCAGAGCTTGTTTGGTCTCCCACCAAATCCTGTGGGTGATGACGATCAACAAGCAGTTTATTTTAGCCTCAGTATTCTGTACACTAAGGCATTTAATTGATGGGACAAAAATATCTGGGTAGGAGTTTTAAAAACGTGAGGCCTGCAAAGGAGGGCTCACTTGGAAGCCAATCAATGTGTGCAATGTATCTTAGAAAGATTCTGGCCATCTTCCTACCTGGTCCTGTTAAATATGACCCCAAGGGACTGTGTTTGATGCTTCAGGCCATTTACATGTGAAAAATGCAGGGAATAGTTTGGCGTATACTAGGGTTCGCACGTCTGTCATTTTTTTTTCCAGGCAGTGAGTCCATTTTTGGTGGGATCTCAGGCTGCATCTGCAGCACACTGCTGCAGTACCATTGTTCAGTAACAGTGCTGCAGCTGGAGGCAAAGCAGGGCAGGGACTTCGAAGAACTTCAGTAAGTCAAGAGTGGAAAGATCTGAAAGGCATCAGGGTTTGGATTTCTGATTCCACTCAGGAATACTTGAAAATTAAATCTGGTGAGCTCGATTAAACCCTTCCTGTTTAATGAGTACTCTGGGTGCCTGAAACACATGCCAGTAAACCTTAATAACATATTCCACAGTTTATGGCTTCTTATTATCTTTCCTTGTATTTAAAATATGCCAGCAAGCTATTGTATGAAGGATCAGCTGAGCAACTTTGGGGTAGCATCACTATTTAGGTATGAAATCAGAAAGACATTACAAATGGTGCCTGTGAAACCTCTGTCCCTGTAATTACTATCTCTCGAGTTCAAGATGGGTATTTCTCAAGCAGAATTGGTGAGAAAGAATTTTAATATTCCTATTTTTATTTGGACTGGTTTTAGGTATGAGTCTACCTGTAAATCCACGCATCCTTCTACCATAGATGCAAGATGAGGGCATCTTCAAGAGGGGGGAAGTGATAACTGCAAGTGCCCAGAGCAACTTTTACAGGTTATAATCTTAATGTATTCAGGAATCTGATCTCACATAGCCTGGGACATGGCCCCTGCTTATAAGCTTTGGTAATGTGTTGAAACTCTGTGATGAGGAACTGCTGTTTTCTCTTTATGTAGGTCGTAACTTGGACAGGGCTTGTCACTCCTCTGAGATTAAATGTTGTTACCAGCCTTCTAGAGAAACTGTTTTCCACCTATGTGAAAAACGTCTGTTTCTTGTAAATTTGTAGATTTAAACAGTGGTTGTTTGGACAATTGATGTCTTTAAAAGATGTCTTGTTCTTACATCTCAATGAGATTTAAAAATCAATCAAAGTCTGAAAACTATATACTCTCCACAAACCTAATGAATGCATGTATCTATGAGAAATTGCAGCTTGCATTATATTTTGAATTAATTGGCAAGCAGTTACATAAAGGGATCATATTAAGGTCTCTGAAGAGGGAAGCTGGGTTAAGAATGAGCTTTCATCTTGAAATCTGCTTTTTCTGACTCTTTAAAAGCTTGATTTGTCAAGATGCAGTTGACTCTTCTGTTTTGCGTATAGATTTCCTATCTTTGTTTTTCTTTCAAACCAGGCATGGAGGGGGAAGCCAATATAACATCAAAGCATTAAAATAAAGAGCTTTAAGGGAAGGAAAAGAGAGATGTTAAGATTAGGTGAACGAGGGAAGGCAAAGGTGTGGAGGAGATATAATCAAGTAAATAAAGACGTGGCAGTGAACTACTCTAATGAGACACAAGGCTAATTAAAGAAAGGAAGATATTTAATTATTCTCAGATATTTTATGAGGCATGAGAATGAGACTAGCTGAAATCTCAGTCCTGCTGCAACTCTAACTCCAATTTTTTTTTCTTTTTTTTTTTTTTTTTTTTTAATATTCCCCTGTGAAGGCACTGAAAATCTCCCTGAGATCTGACCTCATTAATTATGTGCTATTTTCCTTCTGGTGACAGAAGGAAACCTTCTGTTTCAAGAGGTGTGGAATGTGTTTTCTTTTCCTGGTCCTGCTTTCCACTTGACACATAGAGAACCTGGGTTTCAAGCAATTTGCAGCCTCTGCTGCGTCAGAAGAGTAGAGCTCAGGGTCTCGCATTTATTCCTGGATGAGCCCTATTTTGGAACTCAATTTGTGGGCTGTATCATCATTTCCTGTTAATCTACCTAGAAAATGAAGTTCTTGTCCCTGACTCATGACTGCTATCCTGGGTGGAGGTGGCAGCTTGGACCTCATCTGCATCTCTCAGGCTGTAGATTGACCTGTGTGGATATTGTTCCTTGACTAATGTCAGGAAAGGATGGAGAAAAATGGAAGTGTGAGTTGTATGGACCATGCTGACTAAAGGTGACGGTGTTATTGTTTTAAGCGTGAGCTACAAAACACCTAATCAGCCAAATTCAGAGGCCTCCAGCTCTTGCAGTCCATCAATAAAGGAACCTAGACTTGCATCACAAAGTGGGACTGAGCACCTGGATGTTAGGCTTTGCAGCCCCTAATTCATCAGTGCCTAAAATGCTTCACTAGGTCAAATGTGCGAGTCAAAAAACCCGTGAGTGCTTGATCTGCCTTAGCTGAAGAGGAGGAAATTTGTAAAGACTATATTCTGAAAATCAGGCACATTCGCACTCAAGGCTGAGGGACGTGTGTGGTGGCACAGCGACTGAAGCTGCTTCTCTAGCACTTAATGGCAAACCTTCTGTTGTGTTCCACGGTCCAGATCATTGTTGACCCATTCTGTTATCACCAAAAAAAGAGAGACTTCTGTGACATGTTGAGCTTTCCGACAAGGTGCTTCCCCCCCCCACCAACCCCTAACTCCCCCCTCCTTCCTTTCCACTCATCCTCCAAAGAAAACTTGTGTGCGCTCGCCTCTTCCGCCACCTTGGCACTGTATTAGAATACTTGCAGCAAAAGGAAAGAAAGGAAAAATCCTGAAAGCCGCGCTTTTCCCTGTAGGTTGGCACCATCGCTTCGGCTTTCATCAGCGGGAGCAGCGTGCCAATCTCGCGCCAGCACAAACAGATGTGACTCTAGAGCTTTGAGTGTCCAATGAAAGAGGCATTACTCTCTGAACTGCGCTCTGAAAGCGGCCAAATGCACCAGCCGTAGGATTTTTTTTTTTTTCCATTGAGACAGACGGTTTCTCAGAGCTTTGCTTCAAGGTGCCTGGATTTTGGGTCTCTTTATTTATTTATTTTCCCTTCCTTTGTGCGCTGACATTATTCCGACGTTCAGCATATGATTTCTGTTTCATAAGAATGTTATCAGACCTGGGTAAGTGCATGGGAAAGGCTGTTCGCTGCTGTCTGAAAGCCACTATATACATAATGCAGGACTGTATATATAGATGGGGTGAAATGTATTCCACATGCATTGAGAGCTCACGTGTATTGAAAATTTGAGCAACAGATAAACTGTATTTTAATTTCCACAAAACCAGCCCGTTTTCATGCTATTTGAAATATATAAAGCGGTAAAATACGTACGATTCAGTACGCTCCGCTGAATCAGAAAAAGGAGGTGCTTAGTTGGCAAAACCACTTAATCCAGACATCTACAAGGGAAATCGTGTAAGTCCAACGATGCTTAGTGGCAATGAGTGCCACTTAATAGGGATTGTAGTTCTGCGTAACTGGGACACCTCCAGATGATTTAGTAGGCTTAGTGGAATGGGGTGAACAATTTGCAGGCTGTATTCTTCCAAACACATCCCTTTTTCTGATATGCAAAAAAAAAAAAAATAATCACCGAATGGCCTGCAATTTTTGGGATGACATTTGCTTCTCAGAATTTTGCAGATGCTTCCCCGTGACCGCTCCTTGCGTGGCCGGCATGTAGACACAGTAAGAAATCACTGCTTTCTCTTGAGCCCGAGCTGACAGTTGGCCACAGTGGATTAGCCAAATTTTTGTAAGACTAGCAGGATCTACTCTGATCATCTGTCCTGACATCTGGCCTGTGTTAGCCAGAGAATTTCATCCTGAAGTCTCTCCATCAGGCTCATCCATTTTAGGCTGTGGTAGAAGCCACAAAACTGACTTCCTTCTTCAGTGATGCCTTCCTAGTGTTTGTGCAACAAACATTAATTTAGAGGTGAAATCCTTTCAGACCCAGGAGCCTCATACCAGGGTGAGAAAAGCAAGTTCTTAAATGGTGAACCATACTGAGAAGCAATGATGAATCTGAACCATGGTCTTCAGGACAGGATCAATTTTGTTTAAACTTTCTGGAGACATTTTTTTGCCTAACCTGGCCTTAAAAGCTGTGCAGACCATGGTATCCTTTGGCATTATTTCTTTACCTTTCACCTAACAATGCTACACTTCTTAAGGCATTGGATGTACTGCTCCAGAAAGTGAAAGGTAAATATGTGGTAAGAGACGATTTCCGAAATAATTTAGGATCTGGAGAGACGGAACAGACAGCCAAAAGCAAGTGGTATTATCCCTGTTCTACATATGGAAAGCTGCATCTTGGAGGGATTAAACAAGTTCTTCAAAACTCAGAAGCAGGATCAGGACTCGACCCCCTGTGCCTTTGCAGCCTGGTCCTGTCTGAACTGCAAGACTAGCTTCCTCCTGAGGTAAGGAACGCTCAAGGTAAGATTAGATTCAGAGACTGGAAAGCAAGTTGAGTGCTGAGCCGTACGACAAGATGTTCTTGTCAATTTTTAATCGTTGGCTGTGTGGACATGTGTGTAAGGCAGTAACCTGAGGAGGTCTGTCCTACATTCTGGAAACTGTTGTAGTTTTGTAGCTCTTGGAATGAATCTCCGGTGAAAAATCCATTCTGTTGCACACTGCCCATCATGTCCCCTCTAGATAAAGCTTTAAACCTGTGAACTCAATGGCTGTTATTCCAGGAATTTATCCTTGGAACCAACTGACAATATCCCTAATATTTGGCTAGAAAGAAATCTCTTCTGGGAAAGACTAAGATGGTGCAAGCTGATGACAAATTGATAGTTATCTGTTTCCTTGTTATATGAGTTCAATGCTCTGTGACTTTTCTACGAGAAAAAAAAAAAATCAATATTATCTAGTCCCTTACCAATTAACTTTGAATCTTTTAGCACCTTGAAGACAGAAGTTTTTCTACCTGGTTGGTCTCTTCTTATAACTACCAGTGTGAGTTTAATTCTAGGAAATGAAAACTCAACTTGTTTTAAAAACTAAACAAAAATGGAATCGTACTGCTATGGTTCTCTATATCTTGGAATGTCCCAGAAGGGTAGGCTGGGATATCCATTCTGTGGAAATTAGGACTTTTAGGGAGATTCTAGAGACTGGATTCAGCAGAAGAGATGAACATACCTTAATTTTAAGTATACAAACACTCTTAATGTTTCCATTGCAAAGTTGCTCACAAATTTCTAAGCTCTACTTTGCTGTCGTCAACCATGTGAACACTTTTGATCCCTCTCAGTGCAAAGTCAAAGAGTGGAGTTAACATCACCAGCTACATAGCTGAGGAGCATTCTGAGAACCTATTCCTTCAGCCCGAGCTCCTACTGCACCCACTACGGAAGGACTTTGCATCCTCTTCCCTTGCAGCTCCCAAAAATGGTTCTTCCCCCACCCTACGCTTCTTGAAGGTTCTTCAAGCATCAATCTACAGGTGCATTGAGGGTTAACTGTGCAGATGACTGCTGTGTTAAGGATCAGGCTCAAACACAAGCTTGACTGTGTAAACACACTTCGAGTCACTGGGAAGCTTTTGAAAATCTCCCCTTAAAGGTCCAGCACAACTGCCATTGAAATCCCAGTACTGACTTCAGCGGAAACTGGGCTGGGCCCATAGCAATGAATTCTATGCACATCCAATAGATTTTACAGTGTTAGCTTCAAAACCAGTTTTAAACAGGCATAATGTGTTGAAATGTCATATCTATGCATTTGAAATAATTAAGTGGGAGCAAATGGAAAACCTTCCTTTCTCCTAAGGAAAGGTGAGACAGGACAAAGTTTCAGTTAAAACTAGTTCATGCTTTTCCTACGAATTCGGTCTAGATCCACATTGTATAATATTTCCTCCTATTCTCTTGTCCATGTCAGATTCAAAATGTTTCTTAAAGTCTGTGCAGTGTGAGGTGAAGTCCTTATTTCTACTGAAGGATTTTTACTTTGATTGTCTTAATGGCTCTGCTCCTAAAACAGAAGATGTCAAATTTTGTGCATTGCATTCTGTAAATTCTTGCTCCGTAATTGGCTGCCTTCACACCCGGCATGTTCAAAATGGATGTCTCATTGTTTCTGTGATTTTACTTTGCCCCTTGGAAGAAGTCAGAACCTGGACCTGGCTGTCAAATCCTTTAAAATTGTGTCCAATTGTGAAATCTGAGGGAGAAACAATGTTCAAAATTTAGGAGCTGGTGTGTTGGAAGTCAGCTACAAACTCAAGTTTTTTTTTGGCAGTCTTGTGGGTCTTCAGATGGGCTGTTGGTATCCCATAAAGTGTAACTCATTGCTTGTATTTGGCCCTTACCTGCCTGTAACATCGGACAGAGGGCCCATATCTGGCAGTAACTCCTGTGCGTGGTTATTTGTCCATTCCTTTTCAAGTCCCTGATTTGCTCATTCTGAGCTGATGAGCGTTTGCTTGTATATATCGGGTGTAAATTCACTCAGAGCTTAGAAATTATTAAACAACAGCTGTTATTAGTAAGCTGTATGACAACTGTGTATTGCTCAATGTCCTTCTTTCATATTTGGAACAGGGCTGCCCCTACGCATCCATGAAATATCCAAATGCAGCAGCACTGCTGGTAAGGAACTGCAAAAGGGCCTGTTTGCTGATGAATTTACATTAAAAAGGGAACAGAATTTTCCATTGAATGTATTAAGCGACTATGTTGATGTTAGCCCTTATTTTGGAATGATATGAATAATTTCATCTACCACACATTGATTAAGATTGAAGAGACAGCAACTATCCAAGGTTGGACCAGAGTAATAAGTCAATAATGATTAATAGCACAGAATAATTTTCATGCACAGATTGTCTGTTTGGTAGGGAGGAAACCTGAATCGGATGTCGATTCAGCAGCGGGATGTGGAGACCTCTCATGGGACTGTAGTCGCTGCGTTAGTACTGCCTGATGAAACAGAGAGGATAAATCTCCTAGCCCTACACGTTCCACTCTTTCTGCCCTTTTCGTGACCAAACCAGTCCAAGCAAAGTTAGGCAACACCAGATAACATAGTCCAGCTGACAGCAACAGCAAAATTCCTATGGACTTAGAAAGGCAGAGATATTCTGCATCCAATGGACTACAGATACCATCCCGATGGTAAACATAGTGCAAGGAAGGGGGAGGTGTACACGAGCGGCTGAAGCCTCATCTGAAAACTGCGGATTTTCTTACCCTTCAGTGGAATAAGACCTGATTTCCAGAATTAAGTGAGACACAGATGCATACACGTGTTAGACTACATACATATGTTTCAGTCCATACATAGTGTCAGTGGAAACGTGTCTGTGTATAACTTCTAGCCCTCATAATGTAATGTGCAGTTGGCATTTGCTTTGGTAATGAAAACAATGGTTTATGCCATGATGATCCCAATTCCATACTTGACTGTATAGTCATTTAGCAGAACTTTCACAAGCGGGAGACCTTTTATATTAAAACTGTTCGTTTTCTCTCCCTTTTGGTATTGCTTTAATATGCTGATGAGACAAACCGAGCAGTCGAAACGTGTGAACTTTTAAATCACTTAAAAGTCAGCGTTTTTGAAAGTCAACTGCTTTATAAGCCGTGCCGACGAAAGGTCTCCCAGTTAGTCCAGAGAAGTTGGGGTTTTTTCTTTTTGCTGTCATTTCTGTCCTGTTAATTTGAGCAGAAACTGTAATTAGATGTAAGTGGTCTTGTTCCCACAGAAATGAATGGCAGCATCTGGAGGGAGACAACCGTTCCAAATGCTTTTGGCTACCGGCTTTCTACAAGTTAGCAGTATGGAGCAAGGGCCTGAATCCAGACTTCTGTCGGCCTAATTTTATATCCGTGGAAGCACAACACTAAATCCAATATTCAAATACTGTGCCGGACAGAATACATTCCAGATTTTATGTTGCCTGCTCCTCTTGGGAGGCCAATCCTCACCCCATCTCCAGGTGGGATTGGATGCATTTCTCCAAATGACCAGGGCTAGGTAATTTTTTTTTTTTCCCCCCTCCCTTTTCCATTTCCTTATCCAGTTTGACACTATCTGGGCTCTGCTTCCCCAGACAGGATCATGGCTGTGTTTGTAAACAGTAATTGAGTTAAAAGATGTTTTGTGTCAGGGCTGAGCTCGTTTCTTCTTTTGCTTTCTCTGCAGAAGGTCTGCTCCCATACGGAGGTGCGGCTGCCGCCGCTGCAAGTACCTGCCTTGGAGCACTGGGTCTCCGCAAGGTCACACAGCTCCTTATCACCACCAAAATATATCTTCAATGAACATTTATCGTAATCAGTGCCAGGGTGTTAGGTTTTTATCAAACTTTCTGTCCCCTAAAGGAGAATCAGACTTGAAGCTGATAGTGCTGTTTGGGAGTAAGTATTTCCATTCAGCCTTTCCGGTTAATTGGCAAGAATTTCTTTCCTTTCTTTGACTTTTTAAAGTTATCTTTCTTGTTGTGTTTAGTAGTAACTTGCAATCTTTCAGAAGCATTTTAATCTCTGGCCAACCACTATACATAGCGAACTTTGCTTTGGACTGCATGGCACTGGAACATCACTCACTTGATACCGCGTGACAGCTACACATGCAGGACAAACGTGATGTCACTTCTATCATAGAATCTTTAAGATTGGAAGAGATCTTCAAAATCGTCCAACCGTCAACCCAACACCATCATGCCTACTAAGCCATGTCCTGAAGTGCCACGTCTACATGTTCTTTGAACACCTCCAGGGATGGTGACTCCACCACTTCCCTGGGCAGCCTGTTCCAGTGCCTGACCACTTTCAGTAAAGAAATGTTTCCTAATATCCAACCTAAACCTTCTAAATGCCTTTTATTAACCTTTCCTGCCATGCAAAGCCAATCCTCTTGTTTCACCTTGCTAACACTGATGAGAATGTAGCTGCTTCTCTGCTTGCTGCTCTTCTCCAGGATCGTGTCTAGTGTCTTTAAAATATGCAAAGGCAAGGGGAAGGAATTTAGACTGAAATGTTTTAGAGCTGCCTGAAAGATTTACAGGAACAGTTTCTATGTGTCTAATGGGACTTGTGTATCTAAACCCTTTCAAAACTCTCAAATCTCTACTTCTGCTGCTGTGGAGGCATCAATGATGGCCCAGTAAATGAGCAGGATTGAGATTTACAGTTGAAGGGTTGTCTCAGACTTACTGTTGCGTATAAAAGGAAGCAGAGTTTCTTCCCCAAAGCCAGGGTTCTTACCCTGAGTGCGGAATGAAAGTTTGAGCATTTACAAGTAAATCTGTTATTCAGTATGGGGAATTAAATGAAATTATTCATCCTTTAAGAAATTTAGGAGCATCAGACTCTTCTTTCCTTGATAATTTCAGTAATATGGTGGTAAAGTCATTTCAGACTTGTCAGATGGCTAAGGTTCAGTGACATCTTTTCTCTGTGCATTTGACACTGTCGACTGTGTACACAAAATTATTATGCAGTCACAAATAGTTATATTCTGTGGACAGTTAGATGTAAAGAATAATCTATTGCAAAAATAGTATTTTTACTGCTGGCTTTGCAGACACTAGAAATCTTTGTTTGCTCTTGAAAGTTGCCCTCTTTTCTCTCGGTCAAGGACATGCTGGCACTTATGTGTAAAAATTCATGGACCTCTGAATTTTTCAGAAGTGCTCCATTTTATTTCTTTATCTCCTGGTTGTTCACTAGGATGAATGCCTGGAGCGTGGCCTTCCCAGAGACACCTAGCTGGCCTTTCTTCAGTCACATCCAGCATTTACATTTTATTGCTATAATTTGGATTCCTTATTCTCACTGTATTTGACTGTGCCTATATTTTCCATATTTTCCTATTAGATCTTCTGCAGGTACACAGTCTCAACTCAGGATTCACATTAATGCTGTGTTTTGAAGGAAGGGATTTTTTTGCTTGGTATAAGTCCAGATACAGCCATCCCTGTGAGAACAAGAAGCCTTGTTGTGTTCCAGTTTGATCTTTTTCTGACAATAGTGATGGTAGCCTGAAGATGCCTGACCTTGACTGGCATTTGCAAGACCTTCTTAATGCTTGGGTGAGAATCCACAATTACAAACAGGAGGAGCAGATCATTTTTATTATTTTTTTTCTTTTTCTTTGTTGTTAGGAAACTAACAGTGCTCTCCTTAAATTATTCCCTTGCAGAAGTGCTATTGGCATGGGGATGTAAGCTGCCTGAATTACTACCCTGGGTTAGCGAGAGCTGGATAGGGTTATCCAGACTCTGACTTGTCTCTTGCCATTTCTTCAGGCATCATTGTATACTGGTGGAGGATGATTGTGAAGGGAAGGAGAAGACTTTTCCTGATGATAATGAAAACTACAAGGTCAGAGAGATGGTCCAGAAGACTAGATTCTTAATTACTGTTTTAACGGTGTGAATTTCTTTGTTAAGGGGTTTCTCTTAATTATTAGGGTAGCGATTTGGCTTGCCTGGGGAGGTGGAAGAGGCGTGAGACAGACACACAAGGGGATCCCTTGTGCAAGGAGGACAGCATCTGTAAGAACCTTGGCCACTTGTGCTGTCAGAGCAGACGCGTGGCAGCACCGCTGAGGGGTCAGAGATTTGGGAATCCAGCTGTTTCTACTGCAGGGGAGCTTCACCAGTCTCCAGTGCAGCCTCACACAAGGAAAGCAGGAGGTGACCTGCATGTCAAAGACTTTCTGGGATACCAAGGGTAGCAGCTGTTAACATTGCGTGACGTATTGCTTCACTTTCAGTTCTCTGTCTAGACCAAATATTTAAAACTTGAGATAAATACAGTTCCTTGTGATTTCATCTATGGTGCTGTAAAATTTGTCCAGTTCAGGATGTCTCTTGGTCCTGTTTGACTGTCCCCTCATGTTGTGAATGTGACAGACCAAGCATAGGGGAGACAGGAGAATGCCAGGAGGTAGAAGTATCTGCAGTCATTCTCAGCTGAGGGCTCTGCTCTATACAAAATCCTTTGTCTTGGTACATAGTAGAGGTGCTGGTGGCAACTGAAGAATATGAGAGATCTCCTGGGTCATAGATTTAGGTCATCTCCTGACCCATACAGTGATGAAGTGCCATTCACGAACAGATCAAGGTCCATTTTGATTCTAGCTGGGGTTTGTTTTCTGGGGTGGAGAGGGACAGCGGTCCTGCTAGTCCACTTACCCAGGCAGCTCCATACCCTCTCTGATCTTACTCTCTGAAAGCTTCCTCTAATTTCCAGTTTAAATAAGATCAAGGTTCTCCTATGCTCATCTGCATTACTGTCCTTTAGCTTCAGTAGTTAAACCTACAGATTTATTTACAACAGATCTGTCCCCTCCTACCCTTGTTCTGCTAAGGCTGAAGAATTATTTTCATGTGCCGTCTCGCCTCATCAATCCCTGTGACAAAGCACAATCCCACTTCTCAAAGAGTTATTGGACATCTGAAGCTGCTTTAATAAGAAGTCACTCGGCTTTTCTCACCACCAGCCCTTGCATTGTTCCCTGAACAAAGCCACTTTGGTCTGCGGGAAGTCTAGAATTCGGCTCAATGTCAGAGTGACATCCAGTGGAAGAGCGATAGAGCATCTCTACAGCACACCCACCTGGCACAATCTCCGTTGTCATTGCTTTAAATGTATTTTATTCTTACTCCACTGAGCAGGGCAAAAACTTGCCAAAGTCAACATGCGATGAATGAAATGGCTTTCCTTGCGAGACCTGTCAATACACTTCAGCTTCCTTACAATAAGAGGGTGGCTCCTTTGACGCCTGGCACTTGCACCTGTCCTCCTTCTGAAAGCAATACGTTCTTGATATGCTGAAATGCCACTCTTAGGAAATCAACAGAGTTAATCTATTGGGAACACGAAGGTCTCGGGGCCAGCTGTTCAGCTTTTCTTACTATCATAGCTCCATTGATCTAAACCAGTTCTGATGATACACACTGACTGCTCATACTAGATAAAAATCCCTTTTTTAGTTATTTTGTGCAAGGAGAACAGTGATTAAGGCTGATCTAGGAACAGAACAAAATGGATTATCATAATAAGTAATAACTAGGAAAGAAGAGATCCCTATAGTATGGCCATTTAATGTTTAAGTGGGAAGGGATGGGGGGAAGCAAGAGATGCTCTGTGGTTTTTCTGCCTGTATTCAGTAGGCGGTGGGCAAAATGAACCTTTATTTCCTGCTTCCACGTGGTTCCCACATGGCCTTTTTTTTCCTGTGAGCCACCAGCATCAATGTCTGGGACTCAGTCCCCTTCCCTTCCCCTTCTCACACAGCTTGATCACCAGTATATTTCATTCCATGGGTTGTGAACTCCTGATGGTGGGCAGGTAGCAGTTGCTACTTCAACCCCGTTGCAAGCAGAAGGAGAAATGTTAGTTATTGACTCATTTATTGTAGTGAGTTTTTATCATCTTTTTAATTCTCCAAAGAAAGCGTTTATCTTGTGGATGCTGGAGAACTTGTGGGATGCTGGGAGAACCTTTCACCAGGAAGATTTTTCCCCATCTCTTCCAAACGTCTTACAGGGAAAAAAAAAGAGAAGAGCTTAATTCACTCGAAGAATCACCAAGTGTTTAAGGTAATTTGAAATCCTTTATCTGTTGGTATTCTTGACAGCAATCAAGCACATTACAAAATAAATAAATAAATTAAAATCCCGTAGCCATGGAAGCACACTTTAGATCAGATTTCTATTTGCATGCTTCATACATATACATAAAACGTATTTCGTGTACCAAGTTAAATAATGCACAATACTTAAACTATTCTTACTTTTTATCCTTTGGTTATTGTAATTACAAGTAATTTTGTGAAGGATTTTCTATTTTTAAGAAATCACACTTTTGTACTTGATCCAGCTAACAGGATTTTCTTACATTACTTCATAAAGAGACCATCTTTAAACTTCTAATGTTATTTCTTATTCATTAGTACATATGCCTGTAGGGTATGTTCATAAATGGGTTAAAGTTACAAAGTTATGCTTATAAAAGCTCATGGTAATTTGGAGTATCAGGAGGATTTATTAATTTTGAAATCTTAAAAGAGCAAAAGCTAAAATGAGATTGGATTAAGTATATTCTTGCATGCAGTTATTCTAAACACCCTTAAGGACCGCAGACTAACTTACAGAGGACATTATGCAAATATGAATATATCTCTAAGTGCCTCATAGGCTTGCTGATGTAATATTTTACATGGTTAGTTAAGTACATCAAGTAAAAGGTTTGACCTTGATATACTGTAAAAGGTACTTATCCCACAACACCCAATTGTTTTCTGTGCCATTGTGAAATATATCACTCAAACGTGCAAACAATTTTGTGCGTAAATCTCATTAACTGTAGCTCCAGCAGCCAAACAGCTGTCCACAATACCCGGTCTCTTTAGAAGAGCAAAGAACTGCTTTATAATTTATCTTTATCAAAATGCTGTTTATATTTATTGACGGTACCAGGCTGTACTTAAGTAGTGAGATGACAATTCCTTATGAGGACAAATTGAGTTTCCAGGCTTTATTACTGGCACCTGTTCCCATTACACAGTTCAATTTATTTTTTTTTTTGAGGACATATAGAAGGTGGAAGACTACAATGCCCTAAAGTCAAACAATGTTTTGGGGAAGGAAAACATATTTCAGTTTTGATCTCAGCTCGGAATTTCTGCAGATTCTTGGATTTACTTGTCTCTTTGGTTATGCAGCAATAAGCTTGACTATAGGGACTTAAATGTGATGTGTTCCTGTATTTTCACCCTTCCTGCCCCCACTCCATTCCATATATGTGTGTGTGTGTGTGTATTTTATATATATATATGTATGTATATATATATATATTCTATTGAGGTGGTAATGAAACAGAATAGAAAAATGGATTGCTAAATATTGTGTGTTATCTTTTCTGTGTGTGTATCTGAAGGGAAGATTGGCTGATGTGGCACCTGCAGATTACTTCAGGGTAAATCCTTGTTTGTTCTGTTTAGCATTTTTGCGGTTATCACTAACTGAACTGGAGGGAGAGACTCTATAGATGGATGGGGTAGGCGTGGGTTCCTTATATTAATCAGATGGAAAAATGGATATTCAGTCCTGCACACCAAGACATCAACCCCCTTCTAAAGTCTGTGTCATATCAAACAGTTCCTGTGGGGTTCAAGCAGCAAAAATATAATCTCTCTCAAGTCCCTCTGAAGTGACCAAAGTGCTCAAAAAATATTTATGGCACGTTATGCTGGACTGTAAATACCCAGTTTGGATCACCTTTCTCATGTGGTGGTTTGACAATGATCAAATAGTTGGGGGGATAACAAAAAAAAAAAAAAGTGCAATTCCATTGGGATGACATTGATGGTGTGAGATATCGCACTCTAAGTAGCGGTTTTTTTCATTAGGTCCATCTTAGGGAAACAAAGAATTTGTTGTGAAGTCCTACTGAGAATATTTTATTGGCATTTGCTAGCTACCTGGGAAAACTTGACCGTGGATGTGACACAGACTGAAATATTGTCCCAGAAAAAAAAAACAAACAGGAAAAAACAAATTAAATAAAATGAGAATACAGTCTTCTATGAGTACGAGCTATTTCTGTGACTGCCTGCCATGTTGTGGTTTTCCTTAGTGGAAAAAGCCAACGGTTTTCATATCAGATGAGTGGGTACCCCCACATTCTTAGCTGTTCTGTATAGTAAGATGGTGCTCCCAAAATTGAGATTGTATTTTGTGGTGAAACATTAGCTCTCGGATCAGTTTGGTCTGGGAGTCTCCTGTTATGTCCCCTGAGAGGAGAAGAGTTTGGAGGCAAGATGACGTTTGAGAAATTGTGTTCCTCTCTGAGCCTCATTCATAAGGAAGCCTGTAATGGCTATGTATTGTCAAATGGATCATTCTTGTTAAACTGGCATTTGAAATGAACCCATTTCTGTGTCATAAAGACACATCCAAAAGTGCATGTCAGTATGTCCTGTAGAGAATAAATGGAATAGAACAGCCATGCATAAATACTCTTTTCCTTGTCTCACTCCCTTCTTCATAGAATCACAGAATGGTTTGGGTTGGAAGGGACCTTCAAAGTCCACCCAGTCCAACCCCCCTGCAAGGAGCAGGGACATCTCCAACCAGATCAGGTTGCTCACAGCCCCGGCCAACCTGGCCTGGAATGTTTCCAGGGATCGGGCATCCGCCAGCTCTCTGGGCAACCTGGGCCAGGGTTCCACCACCCTCAGCGTAAAAAAATTTCTTCTTTATGCCTCCTCCTATTTTAAAACCATTGCCCCTTGTCCTGTCACAACAGGCGCTGCTGAAGAGTTTCTCCCCATCTTTCCTGTAGCTCCCTTGAGGGTACTGGAAGGCCGCTCTAAGGTCTCCCCAGAGCCTTCTCTTCTCCAGGTTGAACAGAAATATTGGCCTGAAGACCAATTCAGACGAATATTTCTGTGTATTCAGACCAATATTTCTGTGTTCACACAGGTAATTCTGGATATCTGTTTCTTCTGTTGGCCACATCTAATCAGAGTAAGCCCGCTTGCTAAAGGATGACAAAAGTTTTGGGAAGGTTACAGATTTCTTTTGCTTTCACTTGGAAAATATAATTACTAGAAAGGATGATTTTACTGAACACAGAAGTTACCACTGGGACCTGTGAGGATGCAGTGCCTCTGAACGGAAGCTTCCATTTCTTCAGGAGTGGACGTTAATAAGGAAAGGGACTGGTCTTTAACAAAGTCTAGTACTCGAAGTAATACGCCACACAGGTTGTAATTTAAGAAGTGTAGCAAACATTTTGCATGAATTAGAAGAGCATCAGAATGTTTCATGTGAATGCCTGGTATCCGGGATGTGTGCAAACTGCTAAAAGCGCAAAAACAAAAGCAAGAACCACCCACCCCTCAAAAACCAACCACTTCTCAGGAGAGCCAAATCTACAGCCACTTTCATTGGTCTGACCCTTCCACTTGTAATACGTTGGCAGTGCCTTGACAATGTGACATTATATTTCTGTCCTCTCATCCTGTTTTTGGGATGCTCATGTGCGGGGCCAGTGTGGGGACTTGCTTATCCTTCGTGCTGGTACTGACTTGCTTCCCATCAGCAGAAGGTTAACGCATAAAGAGGTGGCTGGCTCTCAGCCTTGTAGAAATGATTGTGGTGCTGTGCAACAGTGCAGCTGCGTTGACTTGCACCTGCTGAGACTGTGCTCCAGAGTCTTTATGGAACAATTACTGGGAATATATTAATAGCGGATGATTAGGTCTTGTGGAAGGAAAGGGTCTGTAACACTAATAGATCAGCTCATGGCTGTGCTTCGAAGGAAATAAATGATAAACCTTTCTGATAACTGGGATTTGGAGGTAGGGATGTCAGTGATGACAACCAAAAATTGGAAAAAAAATGCTTTTGGCCGTATAATTGGTTTTTAAATTTCAAGTTTCCAACATGTATTAAAAATATCTCTTTAGGTAGAATTAAAGGTTTCTGAGCCCTAGCCAATGTATCTCGTTGTGGTTTGAAGGATTTTGTTACGTTTTTTTTTTAACTCTTACAATTCATTTTTTTTTTCTGGAATAAAATAGAAGTATATTTTGAAATTGAAACATTGGTTTCAAATTGAGGGACCAAATATTATTTTAGAAAGTATTTTTCATAAAAACAGTTTCTGATAGTGGCATTAAGTCGTTAGGCAGGTTGGTTGACCACAGTTTGTCTTCCATGAAAGATGTGTTGTGCACATTCCTTGTCCAGACCTCTCTTCAAAGGCCTTTGCTTCTCCTCCAGATAGAAATCTGTGGCCACAAACCTTGCAGCCTCCCTCTTCCTAAGGACACTCAGTTGTCCTTAGGTTTATCCCATCTTTGGAGTCCTGGCTTACCATTTCCAAGACCTACTTTCACTTGCCTGTACTGCAGCATTTTTATGGTGCTGTGATTTCAGAGGTTGAAGGCAAATAGGGAGAAAAGCGCGATAAAGCGTGGCGTGAGGATCGCACCGATGACTGCTCTTCAATCTTGTTGCACACGAGCTAGATCCAATTTGGAAACTGTATAAACAAATTAAGCTGTGCCCATGTTAATAAGCCCTAATAAGCCAATAAGACTCCATGTCTTCTGGACCAAACCTGACTTACAGCGTGTCAAGCTTGGATCCATCGGTACCAACCTATATAAACATATAATGTAGTTTTATTTTGCTTGAATCTGCCTCAAAAATTCCTTATGTCTCTTACCCTTGAGCTTTCCTGGTGGGTTCTGGCACAACAGGCAATCTGTTATGTGCAGGAGTACAGTTGGTGCCTCTTTCTTGGATGAGAGGAAGCAAAAAGAAACCGGTGGTTGCACAACAGCTCGTCCCTGATGTTGGTGAGTGTTGCAAACGTACTCACGAGCTGGAGCCCTGGGTGCAAGACGTCACTAGCTGGTCAAAAGAATTGGCAGGTGTAGGAGTCATACAGAGGTGCAGCTGAAATTTAATTTCCTCCAGAACCGTTCGCTGCAAGCTGCGCAAACTTTCTTTAGCTAAATAAATACACTTAAAGACAAAGATTTCTCATTTTCCTAGAAAAAAACTCATGGTAACAACTGCCTGTGCTTTCTCTCCTGGAGCCTTAACAAACAGTCTGCACATTTGCATTTTCTCTAATAGTCTCAGCAGTAAACTTCCTTCCAAAAAGAGGGGGAAAAAAGGAAATCTTGTGTTCCCTGAATGCAGAGAGAAATTACACATTCTGTCTCTGTCTCTCATACATACAGATACACAATTTAGTACTTTACATCTTCAAAGCACTGCTCAAAGAGGGACTAAACCGTGTTTGTAAACTCGCGCTTTGGGAGACGAGTTCAAACGGGGCTTAAGTCCCAAATGAAATGTTGATGGTCGCAGTCAAGCTCCTAGTGGACATTTGCCACAAAAGCACAGCGCTGTTTGCTTGTAGTGATAACAATTAGTGTTATTGCTCTGTGTTACAGCACGGCCCCAATCAAAGACGTATTGTACGACGCACTGGGCGTACACAGAATAAAAGACCGGCCCTGCCTCGTGATGTGAACAGGAAAAAAAAAAAAAAGGAAAAATTAGGAGAAATGATCTGTTGTTCTTTCTGTTTTGCGAGAGGAGGAACTGGGGCCTGCAGGCCACAAATACAGTTAAACTGATGCTTGCTGCTGTCCTGGTTTATTACCTATTTTGCTCAATCCCAGGTAAAATTACGAAGTGGTGTGACCATGGTCACAGGGGGAGTCTATGTCAAAGCCGGGAACAGAAGGTAGCTCTCACGAGCCTGTAAAAATTGTGTTAACTGGAAGGTTACGCTTCCTCTCCAAATGGAGTTTAATGAATATAACACACTTCAATAGGTGCATTCGTAAGAAGTTCCCCATTATGGATGTAATGCATGAGTTTTTCTCTCTTGGAAGTAGGTTACTCTTACTGGCCATTTCCTGGTCAGGTTTTGATGAGTCCCTTTCAGGCACAGTTCCCATTGAAATAGGTTTGCCTGAATGAGAGGACTTAAGGAACAACTGAATAAAGACCTCTATAATTGCTCTATAATGATTAAATGGTTCCCATGAGCTAGGCAGTTCAGAAAGACGTGCTTTCACTTAGCAACATGCGCGCTGCCAAAATGAAATAGCCGCATCTACTGCAGGCAGAACTTAATTCATTATCGTTGCTGCTGCTGTTGTGGCAGACCAGAGACTGGGCAGGATCCAGCCAGGAGAGCGGTAGACCTTGTACAACCACA
This sequence comes from Chlamydotis macqueenii, assembly GCF_036417535.1. Taxonomy (NCBI): domain Eukaryota; kingdom Metazoa; phylum Chordata; class Aves; order Otidiformes; family Otididae; genus Chlamydotis; species Chlamydotis macqueenii. The sequence continues at coordinate 4,942,247 of NC_141560.1, read as the reverse complement.
CTGTACATGGCATCCTAAGTCCACGCAGTCTTGGGGCTCTTGGTCCGCTCCCCTGTGTGCAGATGATGTGCCCATTTGGAACAGTTGCTTTACTTTGCCTTATTTTTGCGCCATTCGTTCTGCTTTTGAAATTGTATTTGTGGACTGATGTTAGGGATGCAGCTTAAAGGCAACGTTTCTTCAGGAGGATTGGGCTGGAAAGATGAGAGATGTGCAAACTTTGTTTTGAGGTGAGATGTAAACTCTTCCTGCAGGAGTGACCATAATGGTTCCATGATGTTAGCCAAAAAAATGTTTTGTTTCCCTATTTTCTCAGGGTTTTTTTTTTTATTTTAAAAAACCTATATACTGTGGCTTAAGAGAAAGAACAAGTATTGTATTGAACCCTTCAGTAATTAAAAGGGAGGAAGAGGATAGCCTAAGGCATTGATCGAAAACCTACCTGAGAAAATCTCGCCCTTTGGATGCTGGATCTGGTCTTAGGACCACTGTGGAATGGTAGAAGATGGTAGGAGGTGGTGGATGATGGGTTGCTACAAAGCAACAAATGGAGGCTACAGGAACAGAGCAATCTTCTCAGGGTTTCCAGAGCATCCTCTCATTGTACGTGCGTCTTTCCTGAGACTTATGAGGCTGTTTGTTTGAAGGCTGGAGGTTTCCCCAGGAGGTTTCGAAATGCTAGTCCACTTTTGGGCACACAGGTCACAGGTCAATGTCACCCAATGGATGCTTGCACCCCAAAGGTAGAAATAGCAATTGAACCATCTTTGGAGATTTCTCTTGAAACTGTGGCTGCCAAACAATGAATTTGAATATCTTAAAAACGAGGAGGTCATAAAAATAAGCTATGCATTGTCAGCTTTACAGAGAGAATAGCGTTTTTTTTCCCCAGGGCCATATTCTAATCTCAGATGCACAGTGTGCATTACCATATAGCTTAAAAAAGCAGATATTTCTAAGATGATATGTGGAGTTGTGTGCAAACCTCTCGAAGAAACCAATATCCTTCAGGAGATTTTCATGCGCTCAAACATACCCAGTAATGACAGGGACCTCTAATAGAGCATCTTCAGTTCAGGGGTAAAAGAAAGGATGGGAAAGCCAGAGAGAAGTGTAGGCAAAAAGCAGAATACATTGGAATTGGAGCTGGAAGCTTGTGAGCAGCCTTTCATTTCAGAGAGGGACGTGTGGCTGCAGCGTGGTAGGTTGTCTGTCTCACGATAATATACTAAGACATCGCTGGAATGTGACTAGAGAGTGTATTGGGTCTTACAGCGGTACAGAGACAGTAAGGGAAGGTAATACATTTTAAGAGGCTGTGATTTTTCTTTATTTATTTGTCTCAAGTTGTTTTTTTTGTTATTGTTGTTATTGGTCATCTTAGCTTGCAACAGGAACAGATCATTTGTGCCTTTCAAGCTAGAACTAATTGATGTCAACAATGGACTGGTGTCTGACCTCAGTCTAGCTGCTGGGAAACAGCTGACAGCATCACAAAACTGTCCTGACAGTGGACAGTGGTGGGTAATCGCAGAAAGATGGGGCCAGAAGGAATCTCAGGAGATCAGGTAATCAATGAACAGGTGTCTCTTCTGTTCCTACAGGCTGAATGTCAAAGTCTTTGCATGCAAATAGTCCCAGCAGGCATACTTCACGCCTTTGGGAGATCTGGGGGTGGGAGTTTCAAGAGTGGTAGGTGGCAATGACTCCCCATGGTGCCATGCAGCAAGATGGGACTAGGGTAGGCAGGGTTGGAATGTGGTGATGCTTGGCATCTGGCTGGCAGCCCTGGGATACTGCTTTCCACGACAGCTGCACTGAAACTGGGTGAGAGCCAAGTGGCACCCCCCCAGAAGCTGGAACATATCCTGCTCTGGTGAGACCCCACCTGCAGCACTGCATCCAGCTCTGGAGTGCCCAACACCAGAAGGACATGGACCTGTTGGAATGAGTCCAGAGGAGACCATGAAGATGATCAGAGCTCTAGAGCACCTCTCCTATGAGGACAGGCTGAGAGAGTTGGAGCTGTTCAGCCTGGAGAAGAGAAGGCTCTGAGGAGACATGATAGCGGCCTTCAAGTATGTCAAGTTCCTACAGGAAAGATGGGGAGAAACTCTTCAGTAGGGCCTGTTCAATAGCACCAGGGGTAATGGTAACTAGAAGGAAGCAGATTCAGACTGGATATAAGGAAAATTTTTTTTTACACTGAAGGTGGTGGAACACTGGCCCAGGTTGCCCAGAGAGGTGGTGGATGCCCCATCCCTGGAAACATTCCAGGCCAGGCTGGATGGGGGTCTGAGCAACCTGATCTCGTTGGAGATGTCCCTGCTCCTTGCAGAGAAGTTGGACTGGATGGGCTTTAAAGGTCCCTTCCAACCCAAACCGTTCTGTGATTCTATCTGCTAACAGATAGCTTGCAATAGCTAACAGCTGTCCAGCTTAACTGAGGACACTTGTGATCATATGGTAGGGTTTCCTGCCTAGGCAAACCTTTGCAGAACATTGCATGGAACTACATAAAAAGTATGAGACAGCTCAGCCAACAGGATGGGTGAAGCCTAAGCCAGGGGTGCAGCACCCGAATTTCTCTGTGCCTGGGTGGTCAGATGTGTCTTTGTGCACCTGAGAGCTTCTTGCCTCAGTTTCACACATAATCTTGGGTAACATGGTTGATGTCTGAGATGGGAATGGCTTGGTAAATGATTTGCAGGTGAGCACCTGATCTGAAAGGGTGCTAAGGCCTCATCCAGCAGCAGAATGCTCTCCCTTCTGTATGTTACCCCGTGTCCATTTTCCGTTTGGTTTTGGCGATCACCCTTTGGTGGAGCAGGAAACAGATGCAGATCCAGCACAGTAGTGATGGCTCCAAGTTTGTACTTGAAACAAAGTTTGCATTTCTTGGGTAACCAAATTTTGGGGAAAATCCTCCATTCCACATTGCATAGGAGCTGTAATAGAGCACTGTCATCCTGGTGGCATGTTGAAGGGGTTGAGATTTGAGTGTATCTCCTTTGCACGTTTTCCTTATCCCCAAAATCAGTTCCCATGACCATGTGTTGAGCTTTAGCCAACTTTGTCTTTCATCTAGGAGCTTTTCTTTTATGGGCCTGAGGACAGAGAAGACAATTCTGGCTGTGACAGGGAAGTGTCACAGTTTGGCAGGCACCAAAGTCAAATCACATCTCTGAGCCTCACTCCTGGAGTTCTCACACAACCTGGTGCTAAAAAGAAGACACGAGTTCGCCTTGTGCATCCTCGAAGAGACAGAACAGATGCTAGTTATGACCCTCTGGGATCCATCTGAGAGGAAGAAGCAAAGCCAACCTCAAGACTCCGTTTATCTCCGCCAGGCCTGGAAGATGAATTCAATCATGCCAGTGTCAAAAATTGCTGTCGGGTCTAGAAGACGAATATGAATATTTGTCGTCTCCAGAGCTAAAGGCTCTGTCTGCCCCAGCAGCACCATTCCTGTGCAAGTGACCTGCCCGGTGAAGCGTACCTGCTCTTTGGGAAGTGGATATGGTCTCAAATTTGCCTCCTGACTCTGCTCCAACTTTTTCCCCTGCCTGCAAGGTTAAACTAGCATAATCCTCAGTAAAATGATTCACATGGTGGTGGCTTCTCAAACACTGGCTGAATTACTGCATGGCTCTCAGAAACATCTCAATAATCTTTTAGAGAGATATTGACCTCCATGGCCACCAATGACCTTCTGTGTCTTATTCTCCAGCCAAAACTGATGCAGTTTTGACCTTCAGATCCTTTTCTATCATTTCTGAAGCAGTTGGGAGAAAATAAGGAAGAAAACCAACAACAACAGACTAGATTTTGGTGGGAGCTGGGGTTCTGCTCTTCACTAAGAAGCTCTCCAAAGTCTTAACTGTGCTTTTCTGTGGCTAAATGAAACTGTGACAATGGATTTACAATTACACTTTGCCAGGCCCTGGCCCAGCAGATTACTTAGATGAGCATAACTTGAAGCTTATCAAGTGCAATGCAATCGCTTGCATGCTTAGGCTTGAGCAGATCTGTAACGCTTTGCTGGAGGTGGGCTGGTGCTCAGCACCGAGACTGCAAGGCAGGGATTGCTCAATAAGGGACTCAAAAGACCTTCTAGTGGTCTTCCATTACCTCAAGGGGGCCTACAGGAAAGATGGGGAGGACTGTTCAGGACAGGACAGGACAGGACAAGGGGTAACGGTTTCAAAATAGAGGGGGGTAGATTTAGATTAGATATTAGGAAAAAATTTTTTACAATGAGGGTTGTGGAAAACTGGAACAGGTTGCCCAGAGAGGTGGTGGATGCCCCATCCCTGGAAACATCCAAGGCCAGGCTGGACGGGGCTCTGAGCAACCTGATCTGGTTGGAGATGTCCCTGCTCTGTGCAGGGGGGTTGGACTGGATGATCTTTAAAGGTCCCTTCCAACCCAAACCATTCTATGATTCTATGAAATAATAGGAAAATAACAACCAAAAAGCTGCCTGTTCATGGTGGCTTCTCTGGAAACACAAGTGTTGTGTTTGTGGAGCAAGGACAAAATGAACGTGGCAGAACAATAAGCTATTTCAAGTACCTGAGAATATATTTCAAGCAAGAGAGAAGGAAAAAAAAAGACTGTGAAAGAAATTTCTGAAGCAGCACTTGAGTGCATTTTTTTTTTTCTTCTACTGGTTGATGTATCACCTTTCTTATTGAATTTTTTTTCTTTGCGCTGAAAATATACATTATCTTCCAATCCTTCTTCAGTGAGGTAAATCTAAAATGAAAACAAACCACACGTTTGGCCAACCCTGCCTTAAAATTACACATCAAGAACATTTCCAGTGACAAATACTTTCAAGGCAAACAAACTGAAGAGAAATTAAAAAATCTCTGTGGGGCATAAATATGTAATTACACTCACACAGGGAGCATTTTATCAGGTAAACCATCCTACTTTGTTAATTGAAATGCTGCAGCACAAGGTTTTTTGACAAAGGGGCTGAATATACACGCATATTTCTCACTGCTGCTGTTCCATTTCTCTCTCTCCTTTCCCTCTGTGCTCCAGCGATGGGGTAGTGATCACTCCTGTTTCCTTTGTTCAAATATCCTTGTTCCTACCACCTCCACTTGATTCTGGCAAGGAAAGTTTTCCTTTCACTAGAGGCACAGGTTTGTGGTATTTTTTTTTTTTTTTTTTGGATTTGAAAAAGAACCCAAACCTCAGAAACCAGAAAATAAGCCTTTTTCTTAAATTAAATTCTCCAGAAACAATAAAACCTTGAGAATTAAAAAAGAAAGCAGAAAGAATAAAAAGAACTGCAGGAAGGAGGTGCAGCTGTGTTGATCTGATCCCACTGAAACAATCTCACCAGGGTGAAGATGAGTGATGGGAGTCGATGCGAGCGAAGCTGAAGTTTGGGACTGAAGAGATTTGAGGTCCAGATCCCAAGCCTTTGTCAGAGAAGCATTTGTCAGTATTTAGTGGCCCTGGGCAACACTCGGTGAAATATTTACAGCACAATCACTTCCAAGAAGCACGGCTGCTGGCAGGCTATTTAGTTGTCTAAACGCGAGCTGCAATGCCAGCTGTGGTTTTGCTCGCCCATCTGCGATGGCTCTGCCATGCCAGTTCTCCTGCCCGGAGAAGGAAGCAGGGCATATCCTCCCTGGGAAGGAGGGCTACAGGGTAGCCCCGTACACAGACCAACTGCTAACGCTTGCTCAGCAGTGGTGACCAACGGTGACAACAACCAGGCGGTGAGGAGATGTGGTGCCCAGCCTTCCTCTAGAACAAATAGGGATGCCAGTATCTTGTCCAGCTTCTCTTCTTCCTCCAAAAAAAATGGAAAATAATACATTGTTCTTCTCTTTCAGGACCCTATTGCCTAGTTTGGTCTTCCTCTTGCATTTTCTTTCCCTCTATTCAGCAGGACAGAAGGTGCTTCTGTTGCACAGCCTTTAGCCATCATCATGTGAGGAAGCTCAGAAAGGTTTCAATGCTTTTCTTAATGAGCTTTATACTTTCCATATTCCCTTTCTGCCTACACTCATCTCTGCTTTTCTGTGTATATCCTTTTCTTTCACAGTCCTCTTTGTAATGCCCCAGAAGTATAACCTTGACTCCATTTCCAGTTCTTTTTCCAGACTCTGCTGTTTGTTGTGAACAAAAGAAGATCAACCCGAGCAACAGAAAGGCTGATGTTTCCAGAGAAGGAGGGCTTTACCATACCATGTACCTCTCCAGGTAAGTTGTGTCAGAAGAATGTAGACATGTAAGCCCCTGGAAATCATCCTAAAATGGCCAAAATAAGTTTGAGCAATTGCTTAGTCTGTCTCTGCTTCCTTCATCTGGCTTTACAATGTGATAATAACAGTGTGTCCTTTCACGGGAGTGATGTGCTTGAGTAGCTGAAGAGCGTGAGTCATTTAGACTAAAATTCTATGGTTAAAGATGGAGAAGTTGCCGGAACTCAGAAGACACGGGCTTCCTTTTGTGTAACCTTGCCACACAACGTAACCCTTCCCCATGATTTAAAAGGCTAAAGTACATCAGGAACAATGAGCCAAGAGGTCTTTGTCTGACCAGACCCTCCTTCCACGTCTGAGGTAGGTCATGACTGGGCTAAGAAACAGGTCTGTCCCACAAATCTTATTCTCTGAATGGTTTTAACTGGGGAGCCGGTGAATGACACAGGTACATGCTGTGGTTCTCTGCAAAGGAAATCAGGTTCAGGAAAAGAAGATTTGCACCCAATTCACAGACCAAAATGGAGTCAGGGATGCAGCTGGAGCCTTTGTCTGAACCTCAAAGCTGGAAATATCCCTAGGTCACACAGTTTATATGTTGGGCAGTGCAGTTCTACTAAGCTATAACGTTGGAAGTAGGAAGGGACTCAAGCTGACCTCCACCTTTGTTACTCAAATGTAAGATCACAGGGTCTCAAAATCAGAGGGTGCTGTTATGTAGGTACAGTACGGGTACAGAACAAAAAGGTCGTGCCTGCCCCAAGGAGTTGATAATGCTTGGAGGACAGTGGAAAAGGGAGGGTCCTATGAGGTGGAAACAAGGAGGAGTGTTGGCTGATGCAATTGACGTCAGTTACACTGATCCAGCAGTCCGACAGCTGTCAAACCATTGGGACGTACCAGAGCACAGAGGAGAGAGTTGGGCAGGTTGGTGAGATACGGGATGTGTATGAAGAATGTCCTCACAGGCATGGGAGGCAGCGTGGGAGAAAGCACGTGTGGAACTGTAATGGGCAGGTGATAAGGCAGGGGTCAGGTCTGTCGAGGCAATATTAGTTGTTGATAGCAACAGAGGGTTGGTAGGTTGCATTAGAAGGGGCTGGGAAGAGTCTTGGAGGTAAAAAGCTGTAGCTTGTTTCCAGCAGATCAGAAATGCTAAGAAGCAGGGATGGTGGCTCCCTCAATGTCAGGTTCACTCCGTTGAACTCTCTCCTGGCAGTAGGTACTGTGGCGGGACAGCCTCTTCCAACATGACACCAAGGTCATGGTGAATGGTGGATGTGGGAGCAGTTACCTGAGCTGTGAGAAGGACGAGGGCTTTGAACTCCTAACGCCTTTCTGGAAGGAAGCCCCAGGCGCTGGGCTGTGTTCTGAGTTTAGTCTCTGTCTGTCTTTGCTGCAGAAACTGTTCTGCTCTGCATAAATATTTAAATATTCCTTCAGATCTGGCAAATTAGTACCTTCAACATGCAGGCAAGAGCCGTTTTCTCTCTGACTCTGAATCCTGAATGATTTTACACTGGATCAGAATCAGTACATGAGATCAGATTCTCTTTTCATGAGAGAAATGTGCGGTGGTGTAACAGAACATTTTAATCGCTGGCATGTCCTTTCCCTTTTCTTTTTGATTGAGTAGGGCCTCCCTGTTTCCTCTCTAGCAGAACCCAGTGTGCGAATCAGTGTGTAGGATATTTACTGTTGACTCTTCCATGTCCTTGGCTGGTTTGCGTCCCTCCTGAGTCACATTCATGGGGATACTTGCCCATCCTTTTCTCTTGCCTTTCTTTGTTTTTTGACCTGTATGGTGGATGTTTGCTCAATAAACAGTGTTTGAAGTCAGTCGTCTCCAGGTATCTGTGTTGACTGAAACCACTGTACCGTGGCAGCATGTGCAAACAGAGCAGCGCAGCAGATACTGTTATGGTTCATGTGAAGCCCTCAAACACAGCTGATGAGGATTTCCTTAGTGACAGATCAGCAGATGCTTGAAGGAGTTTGACACTGCATGATTTTTCTATTTTATTACTGTTATTTTCCTAAAATACAAGATTTGCTTACTTGAGCTTATATAAAACACAAATAAGGCATCTTGCATCAATTTCGCTGGAAAGCTGGTTATTCAGACATTCAACTCTAATTCTCCACCTGATATTTTCCCAGGAATATCTTTCCTGGAAGTTTCAGAATCTCTTAGAAGATCTGCAAAACAGAATAGCCCTTCAGACAGCCACAACACCCAGTGCTGAATTACCAGGGCATGCAGGGGCAAAGTCTTATTGAAGAGTGATCATATGACACTGTGGTTTTGTTTGTAACAACAAAAAAAAAAACCCTCAACTTGGATCATGCTGAAAATTGAAATGCTAACTTCAGCCTGTGGTCTTGCCATAACAACATCAGACAGGTTGGCCAGAAGCTTCCAAAGGTTTTGATTGATACCTTTTCCTTGCATTTTGGTAAAAACACGCTCTCACGTTTCCTGCTTGGGTTTTCTATTATTTCTAACAGGTGAATCTGTATCTGTTTCAGAGCCTGCATTTTCTTCCTTATAATGTTAATTAATAAATCCAGGCTGGATTTGCTGAGAGCTGTACCACTTGCTCCTGCTGGTGGGTAGGGCATTCCATTCATCCAAACTGTGATGCCAACCAAAAGTCCACCTGTTCGTGGTCCTTTAAAATCCCTCAGTGATTTTGTAAATGTGTTTGCCAAGCTCAGATTTAGTCTCTGGTGCAGTTATAGCTGGATGAAGTGTTGGAGTACCAGTTGGACTGTGTTGTTTTCTGGTAAAGCTGCCCTGTCCCTTCTGAAGAATTACAGATACTAGAAAATGAATTTCCCACCCTTTTTTCAAATACTGAAATTCCTTCCGTAGGACATTGTCATGCCATTGCAATGACTTATTTTAGCTTTTTTCTTTCATTTCATTTGCATGCGTCACCAAAACAGGCCACTCAATTGTCTTCTTTTTTTACTTGTTTGAGAGTACCCTGCAGTTCAGAAGCAGATGGGAAAGCAAGAGCTGGGAGGGTTACGTGGTGAAGAAGGCTGCAGGGCAGAATTCCTGTTAGCTGGGCTCCACGGACAAGGTCACAGGCTGGGTAATGGGTAGAAAGGAGGAGTCCAGGCTGTGGAGTCATGTCTTACAAACATATAGAAATAGCTGCAGCTGTTGCAAAGCAGGAGAAAAAAAGAAATTTGTGAGAGCATCACACTGGACTGGTTGGACAAAAACCTCGTGTCTTCTCCTTTCCAGATTCAGTACAGCTATTTCTTGAGTAGAGGTCCAGAGCAAGCTGAGGAAATCTTCAGACAGTTTGCTTGCCTGTGTTATCCATCACTTATTTTTAACAGAACCATCACATGTATCTTAAAATATTTTTCACAGCTCTTCCCGAGCCTGAGTTTCTTGGGAGTAAAGAGTGGTGATTCTTAAAGCAGTTGCCTAGATTAATTTTCTTGGACCCTGCTGTCCCCTATTTTGGCTGCATAAGAATTTGCAAAGCTTTGCTGGCATAAGTTAACTCTTGTTGAGTAACTCAGGAGCAGATACTCGTACAGATTTGCATGGAAAAGCCATGCAGCAGACTGTGTTTGTCAAAGTAACTTTGCAGCAGGCATAAGGTTTTGATGGTTCCATCTGATGGTCTTCACCTCTCGTGAACCTTGACTGCCCCATATCAACCTTGGCTGTCAACTGATGTTATCTAAATGCACCTGGAGTGGAACAGCATACATGGCACATGAATGAGCCTGAAGGATGCTGGAGGGCTCAGGTATTCAGCTCTGGTGCATCTCAGTGTGGGTTGTGTCTTCAGCCTGGTTAGAAGAGCTGGCCAACCCAGCAGCATGGCATGTGCTCTACACATCTCAAGAATGCTGTTAGGCAGTGTTGCTTTGCTTGCTGATCTTGTAGACAATTTTTTTTTTTTCTGAACAATGCAAATAGTAACTTTGAAGGGAAAACTGAGCCCCTCATAAACAAATCCAGCTTCACATTAAAACTTGTGCCTTGGTGTCATAGTTCAGCCCCGATCAGGACCAGACTACGCAGTCTCTCTTTCACTCCCCCCACCCTCTGAGAGAATAGAGAGAGATAATATAAGAAAAACGGCTCAAGGTTTGAGATAAGGACAGGGAGAAACTCCTTAATGTTACCGTTATGGGCAAAACAGACTCGACTTGGGGAAAACTATTCATTTATTACTAAAAACCAATGCAGGATAATGAGACGGAGAACAAGATAACTTCTCCCCACTCCTCCCTCTTTCTGAGCTTAACATTATCTCTATTACCTTCTCCCCCCGCGTGGCACAGGGGAGAAGAGGGAATGGGGGTTGCGGTCAGTCCATCATGCGTTGTTTCACGTCGCTGTTCCATAGTTGGGGGAAGAACTCCTCATATTCCTCCCCTGCTCCATTGTTGGGTCCCACCCGTAAGCCACAGTCCTTCATGAAACTGCTCTGGCGTGGGTCATCTCTTCCACGGAGTTCAGTCTCTCCAGAACGGCTGCCCCAGCGGGCCCTCCATGGGCCACAGCCGCCTTCAGGCATCCACCTCCCCTGGTGTAGGGTCCTTCGTGGGCTCCAAGTGGATCTCTGCTCCTCCGTGAACCTCCATGGGCTGCAAGGGGGACAACCTGCTCCACCATGGTCATCACCACAGGCTGCAGGGGAATCTTGGCCAGGAGCTGCATTACTGCTCCCCTTCCTTCTTCACTGACCTTGGCGTCTGCAGCCGTTCCTCTCACAAGAAAAGTTCATCACAACGGGCTGGCAGACACCTCTCAGAATCTCTTCACATCATCCATCTCATCTCCTCTCCACTTCTTGCAGCCGGGCTGGGCTGAGTTGGGCCCAGTTGGCCGCCTGGCGAGAGGCCAGAGGGTGAGGCCTGCAAGGCCCATGAGGCCTGCGCCTCCCCCTCTGTGCCTCTGTCCCCGCTCAGCTTCTTCACATCTTCTCATGTCTCTTTTTTTTTTTTCTGTTTTCCCCTTCTTAAATACGTTATCGCAGAGGCGTTATCATGGAACTTTCTGCTACCAATCGGCTTGGCCTTGGCCAGCAGCAGGTCTGCCCTAGGCCTGGCCCAGTCCACTGAACAAAGGGGAGCAACTTCTAGCAGTTTCCTACAGAAGCTGCCACCTTAGGCCCCCCCCTCACTAAACAAAACCACAACACTTGGCCCTGCAGCATCTTTCAAAGAGCTGCTTCAGCACCTTAGCGCTTCGGAGCTGTATCTTAGCTTCCACCCTGAAACTGTTTGGCTTATTCTAGTATCTTCTTGTGCTAATGCCAGTTTTATGCCTAAGTAGGCTTCTTTGCTTTGTTGTGCTTACTTCCCTGCTATATTTCTACAGGGAAAGCTGAATATTTTTACATCTTCTCTCGGAAGAATGAAATTTCCATCTCCCTGACTTACCCTTCTCTGTACTTCTTGACATGGAGGAGTCTCTCCTGAATGAGGCACTGTGCTCTACCAGTGTCCCTGGAGAGGGTCAGTGACATTTCCCCAACTCAGTTGGTTATATCCAGCAAGATATAACCTGGGACTGCACTTGGCTTTTCTGCTGCAAAGAAGTGTCCTTGCTTGGCCATCTCTACAAGGACTTGCCTGCCTGAGCTCTGCAATTATGTGATTTTAATTGGCTTTTAATTTGGGAAGATTATATAATATACCACAGAGGTGTTGTTAAGATGTGGGTTAGAAATTGCAAACAAAATGATAAGTGACTGAATTGCTTCTGAGCTCGTAAAGGCAAACTCACATTTACTTTCCCATGTATGTAATGTGAAATACACCAGAAAGTCCGTAATTAGAAAATTATAAGGATTTAAAACCTATATTGCAAAAATACATTTCTGAGACTCTGGAGGTTGCAAACACGCTTTCCATGTAGAGCTGTATGTTGCATTTATGCTGATTTAATCATTCATTAAACATTAGTAAGAGGCCAATTATGCTGTTCAAGAATAAGATGTTTTACGAGAAAATGACAAAAAGATACATGTAATCATTGAAATGCCAGTTTACAATCAGATAGGATGGGAAATAATCCCTTTAGCAAGCTTAAGCTTTTACATATTAATGGCAACATTGGGGAGAGTGGAAAGAGGGCTTTAACAGCCTTGTGGCCTTCCGGCCCTAATCAGAAAGTGAGCGCTTACGATGCTCTGGACAAAGATTTAACACACTCTTTTATTCTGTGGCAGAGATACCATGAGACATGCTCTTCAGCTGCCCTAGCTATAGTTTAGCATGTGTGTGTCTACGTATAGGTGTGTAAACACAGACAAAATAGAGGCTAGAAACACTATTTTGATTCTTCAGAGAGGTGAGGTGTTCTGGAGAGGGAAGAGAGCAAAGATCCACTGGGACATTTCCATATTTTTATTTCTGAAGTTCCATGTCAATCACTTTCTGGAAAAGGGAGGAGGACAGAGGGAGGATACATTGGTAAAATCATACGTCTGAAACCATGGCTGCTGTAGAAGCCAGGAGAGGGGAACTCAAGTTTTTTCCACCTCTCTTCCAATACAATCGGGGACACCAATAAATCTCTTGGGTGATGCGTTCAAAATAAACAGAAAGAAGTGGTTCTTTACACACAGTGTTGAGAAGTGGTGGAACTCCTTGCTGCAGGATCTGGTGGATGCTCTAAGGTTGCCTAAGTTCAAAAAGTAAGCAGATAAATTAATGGAAATAAAGATGTTTGGGAGCTATTAAGCACCATCTTCCTCTTGCTCTGGAAGTTTCTCAGCTGCAAATTTTTGCACACTGGGAAAATGTGCTATGGAAACACCAGTCTGGTTTGTAAACCTGCCCTTGGCCATTTGCATTCTGTGGCCATTGGAGGCAGGATCATGAGTCAAATGGACCTTTCAGCTCAACCAGCACGATTGTTCTTTTGTTTTCATATGTGTGTGTACATTTATCAGTCAAAGATTATTTTTTTTTAAATCTCTTTTTGTGTTGTTTTGATGAAGCAACCATTCAGCGTTGTGTCTCTCACATATACCATGTACGAGAGACCTAAAGAAGTGCATTCAGCAAACCACGGACTGCACTGCTGACAGAACTGAGGCTGCTCTGGTGTTTTACACAAGGCCAAAATACTACAAAGGTAAGCTAAAAAAAGAAGAAAACAAGATGATTGTTAATTTTAATGTTCTCATGAACTCCAAAGTGACCCACCTTTGAATCTCTCTGGGTACTTTCTGTGTCTGAAAATCTTGCAGTTCCCAGGTTTCCTACATTATGGGAGCTCTCCTGTCTTCTTCTCTAAGCACATTTGGACTGAAGGCTGAGTAGGGGTGGGCAAAGACAATCCATTGTGATCTGAGCAAATTTTCAATCTTTACGAAAAATCAAGGACAGGAAACCCAAAGGCATGGGGACTTGTTTGTAATGAAAAAAAAAAAAAGATGTGGGACCAAGAGGTCGTGGGGCAAGAACAGAAAAAACAAGGAAGACCCAGGTGAGCAGAAGATGGGTTCCAGATAAACCTCAGCAAAGCATCGCTCCAGCTTCCAAGGGCCACGCCAGGTGTTGATGTTCTCTGCCTGCTTTACTGACTCATACATCTGGCTGCCCAAACACACAGTTCCCTTTTTCCCAAATCCAGTTGGTCAGCTGTCCCTGTTGCCATGCTGGCCTCTGGGCAACGGACCCAAGCGATGCTGCTGAGAGGGAGAAAAATGTATTCCAGCGATAATATTGAAGGGTTGCAGCTGCCAAACACACTGTGTCTGTGGAAACACCTGTTGAGTAGCTGTTGCAGTGGGAAGAGCAAGATGAAGAAAGACAGCTGTAAAAGTGCCAGCAGCAGTAGGAAGCTCTACCAAGACTGCTCTGTGCCAGTTAGAGATGTGCCAAATTATTTGGCTGCATTTCAAATATCTGGGTGTCCACTACCCTTGCCAGCTCGCGCTCCCAGGGAATACTTCAGCATTAACACCGCTACTGCCGCGCTCCCGCTGCTCTTCCGCCTTAATTTCAGCCTTTACATTTCTGTATTGCTTTTATTTGTAGCTCCTTCGAATGCAAAGGAAAGCCTGGTATTGCAGCGCAGAGCCCAAAATAAGGGCTGGGATCCGCAGCTGGTAGGAAGACAAAGCATCGCTGTAAAGGTTTTTGGCAATCGGCTTGTGAGATCTTCTGTGTTATTATTTTGTGTCTCTCCTGTTGTTGTTGTTGGGTTTGTTTTTTTTTTCCCAGAGAATAATAATTTTATCTTTTACAAACAGTTAGCTAACCTGCACACTTCTGCCTGTCCATCTAGAAATCCTTGGAACTGCAGAGCTCAGCTTTGGGAAGTTTACAATGGGAACGGAGCTGAAATTTGGAAGTTTAGTTGGGCTGTATGAGTGGTAAGGTGGAAACACAATGGCAGAATGATATAGGGTAATATTTCCAGATGATTTGTGACTATTCTGAAGGACTTATGTGCCATCCGTAGCACTGGTGATACCCAATGAGGAATGAGAGAGCTCACAGCTGGAAGGGGAATTTCTCTTTTCAAAGACAGTCTTTCATGAATTAAAAGCACTTTCTATACAAACAAAGAATGGAGAGAAGATGGAGTTGCAGAGTAAAAAAAAATCTGGTTTAGATTATGTTCCTTCTAAGTGCCCAAAGAGTGTTGGTTCATGTCCTGGACCGTACCTTCCCAGTTCTCCCTGTCTGCATCGCCAAAGCCCCGTAAAAAGGCTACAGTGTAGGTCCATTACTTGTCCACAGCAAGACCTAAAGGTATACCCAAAGTTCAGCTCATCTTTTTAAGACTTTTGAAAGCTAAACCAAGCAACTAAATCCTGTAACTCTCCTAGCTTCTCACCTTGCCCCGGCGAACACCAGACAGGCCAAGAGACACCTGAGTTGCAGTGCACTGCTCTGCCTGTACCGCTGCAGCAGTTTCATTGCTTTTCTGCTTGACACAATGATCTGTTGCCACGATTTTTTTTAAATTCTGAAATCCTAAGAATGATGAAAAACTCCCCTGGACCAAGGAGCTAATACTTTTCTCAGGGAGATTTTTTTTTTTTTTTGCTTTCCAGGAAGGTTCTTCTGCTAAGTGTTTGTGGGGGAAAAAAAATATGATCTTCTGTCTATTTATGCATATTCCAAGATATCCTTATCCATGGCAGTTCACTAGCCCTGGAGGGGGTGTTTTGCTGTGAGGTATGATTGCTTTTTTGGTTGCAGACAGAGATGGAAAGGTCTGAGCTCCCAACAACGAGAATTATGGTGTCCTACCCATTTTGTGTGCCTTCCCTCACCATGTGGTAAGCCTTCTGGAGCAAAAATTCACTCCTGTTGTCTGTTTTTTAAGCAAATTAGGATCCTATTTGAGCTGGGGTCTCTGGGCCTGACTGTAATGCAGATAACCATGGCTAAACCAAAAATCTTTCACACGCCTTCCCTCATTACAGGACCCTTCTTGAGAATAAAGGTAATTTATTAAAGAAACACAGATCTGTGCTTTTTGAATGAGAGAGAGAAAAAATCACACCATGCAAATTGGCAGAAGACCAGCTATGTCTAGGACAATTTATTTTTCCCTTTTGAGCTAACTTTCCAAACACCCTTTGCTCTAATTACCCTTTTCTTTTCCCAAGCACCAGTCAACTTATTCCTCTTCTGGATTGTTTAGGCCAGGATTAGTATCCATATGCCTGACTTATTCTGATTTTACCTGCAGGTGCAGGTCAAAGAGCCAGCCATTGTACTTCAGTAGGGCTTGCAAGACTCCTTGGTTAACCTTTGCTCCAAGACAATGGGGTTGTTTTACAGAAATTCCTGCCGCTCTGTTCCTGTCTCTGTGCTAACCAGGGAGGGAAGGACAGAGCTATTTTTTCCTGACCTTTCAAATGTCCAGTGTAATAAGAAAGCTATAGCCTCCTGAAAACTCTCTGTCATAAATAATGACAAAAGTCTCTGACTGTTGCTTTGGCCATGTCAAACTTCTCTTCAGACAACCAGCAAACTCATCTTTGCTATTAATCTTCCTGACTTTGATGCCAGTTTCATGGGTTATGGTCTGTTCATCCTGAGAAAATGTTATCCAAGTCAATATTTGGACAGAATAAGCCTTAATCACAACATAGTTATGCTTCATTAAAGAGGTTTTCCATTTGCTTCATTCAGAAAATAATGCAGAATGTACCAGAAGCAAACAATTTGGGTAGATTTCCTATTCATGAAACCCTTTCTTTCTTCCATAGAAATAAAGGGCCAATTACTTGTTCAGAAGCCTTTCTTTTCTGCCTTCAGAGGAGGAATAGAGATGCGTTTCTTCGACCTCGCTAGTGTAGATATACTTGTTGGGTGGTGCCCAACTCCACCCTTTGCTGGTAGACCAGCAGACCCAGAATGACACAAACTGTTGTCCTCTTAAATATTCCTTTAGGTACCACCCAAAAAAAGGTGTTCATCTATGATCCTTCTCTGGTCACAAAGACCATTCTGAAAAGCCTACTTTTAGGAGTGCTCCCAAACTTGATGCACTCCCAGGTCTCCCAGGAGTATAGCTCAGGCTGTCTGTAGATCCCGTCTCACCTTCAGAGGGAAAACATCCAAGGACGAGTCCCCTGCCTGACACCTCCCATGTCCCCAGGGAGAAGTATTTCTGTATCCTCACAACAAGGTAAAAAAGTACTTTTGTCTCTGTGTGCAGAGGAACCTGTGTGCAGCGGCTCACCCAAGGGCACGCAAGCAGGCTATGGCAGAAGGATGCTGCCTTGTTTCCCGCAGCCCGGGGCAGCACAGAAGTCACAGCATTTTCCTTCTTTCTTGCACTAAGGAAATAGGTTGCAGCTCCTTCTTCATTTGCTGTTACGCTCCAGCCATGAGCGCGGGCTCAACTAACTGGGGGAGGCTGCAGGAAAGCTGGTGGTGGAGGGCAGCCGAGCCATGTGTCGGAGTCCGTCCCCTTCTCCAGGGCATGGAAGAGCAGATGATTTTGCCTGCAGTGCTCATAAAAAAAAATTGATTTCTTTCATCTCTTTCCTCAGCAAAGGCCAATGCTGAGCCTGGCAGATTATTCAATAACATCCCATAAAAATATTAAACTTCTATATCGGAACCAAATTAAAATTGTATTTCATGATGTGAACAAAGGTACCCAAGTAGATTTCGTCTCTCTCTCCCTCTTTTTTCAAATTTAATGTCACACAGAAGAGAGAAATGAAATCTGTATTTAAAGGGCTGTGGAACATTGTGCATTTAAAGTGCACAGCAAGTCACTCCCTAAAGCACTCCATATGATATGTAAATCTTTTGATCTTTCACAAAATGCATGAGTTCCATAAAGAATAATGAGTACTAGCTTGGGAAGTACAATATTGACTGTCACTGTAGTGCACTTAGCCACAATTATTATTTGCACGGCTTTTGCAACATAACTGGAGGGGAGAGTCCTGTGAATATTTTTAATGCATTCTAATAGCTACTAAAAGAGATTTTATTTTATAATAGATGCATTCTTTCTTTTGGGTCTACAAGCATTTTTTTTTTCAATTTATTCATTACATTTTTTACTCTTCGTAAGGAAGCATCTATGTGGAAAAGCAGAAGAGCACACAAGTCCCGAGGAAAGAAACAATTGACATCCTGCCCTGCCATTAGCTGCAATAAAGCAGAGAAATCGACAATAACGTTTATTTATTCTTTAAGCCAATGAGTAAAGTTTAACTTGATAAGCGATCTTAGGAACGATCTGCCTGAGGGAGCTTGAAATGATAGTCTCCCCGTGAGGCGTTTCGGAGAACTGGCCAGATTCTCTGCAAGGTGTAAATGCATGGAGATCCCATAGGATCGTCGGTGACTGCTGAGGCTGGTGGAGTCTTTGGCACCACTCCAGCGTATTGCCTCTGACTTTCAACATGGAAAAGATTTAAATGCTTTTGCTTGGTGGCAGCAGGTGCGTATTTTGGATACTAGTGATGGAGAGGAAGAAGCTGAGCCGTGGCAGTCTGCACCCTGAGCCCTTCCCATCTTTTTCCCAGCTCTCCAGGGATGCATCAGCCCAGACCTTTCCTGGAAATGGGGAGCTGAACCCTGTCTTGCAGAAGAAGAGATTTTCCCCACCTTTCTTAAGGACACCAGCATTCTTTTTGTTCGCCCAGGAGAGGAGAAGACCGCAAGTTCATGGTGCAGAAAAGTGAGGTAAGAATAAGGGCTGTCACAAACACCACACTAAATAAAGTGAAATTGAAGAACTAACTTATTACATCTCTGCTTTCTCGTTCCCTTCTCGCTCTCAATATCTCTCTATTCCAAGTACCTCCGTGCATTTTTGGCTTGCATTACAAGAAAGCCCAGAAGCTACAGAGCGAGTTAGAGTTAGTTGAGCTGGCAGGAAGATGGTCAGGAGCACAAAACACAGCAAATGGGCATGGATGGCTCTGTTGGTCTTGGGTTGGACAGGAAAAGGCAGATTATTGAAGATGAGAATTTCTTGTAATGCAGAAATGATCGAGTGGTGCAAAGAGGCACCCAATGAAGCCAAGTGCTGCTACCGCTGACTTCTCAGGGAGCAGTGCACCCATACATGTGACAAGTTGTGTCTGTGATCAGGCACTGACCACCTGACACCTCTTTGGTGCGCAATTCACCCAGTCAGCAGGACAAATTTACAGCTGAAGAAACAACACGTGCACTAAAATCAAACCTGAAGATCGGTCTGCGTCCCTGGTAACCACTTGGTTCAGAGAACTGACCTTTCCCTCTATCAGGCAACAACCTTTCTTTATATTGTGCATTGATCTGGTCTTAAGGTCCAGTCTGCGAGGAGAAAGTAATGTTTTGCCTTTTTGCACCTCAGTTTATCTGATTTTAAAATAGGCATAGTGCCATTTTCCTTCCTTATAAAAGCACTTTGAGGGCCAGGGAAGAAAATGCTGTAATTAATGGTACAGCTGAACAGTGATAGAGCACTGCAGTAGAAAATTGGTCCTCTGATTTGAAGCAGGCTTCAGAAGGCCAAGATGATAAAAGGCACTTTCTGAGCTGACTGCAAAACCAAAGCCTATTTTCTTCCAAAATAGGATTTGTGAAAATTTTTTCAACCTGTTCCAGCTTCACCCCAACCTAGAAAGGACATAGGACTTGAAAAATTAGTTCTGTCCATGGCAAGGAGGCATCAAAATCCCTTTGTCTGTTTGACTTCTTGGTTTAAACTCTAACACATCATTGGGACACATTGTTCCAAATGTTCCACTGTTCTTCTTTGCTCTTATCCTTGAAGATTTGACTCCTGCTCAGTGTTGGTCATTCAGTTGGTAAAGGGACCAATGAGACTAATGCAGAGGATGATTTAGATCTTGTGAAGTGAGTTAATTTTATTTTATTTCTGGATGCTAAATTGCTCTGTCTTGTCTGGTATAATCTTTAGTTTTCCTTAGAAACTTTTCTCCATGCACAAGCCTATCTTCAATGGTGAGAAAAAGACAAATGAGTTTGTGTTGAGTGACCGTATTGTTACCTGTAGAACAAGAACCAGATTGTTGATTTTAAGGCTTTCTTTTTTAAGCCTGGACCATCAGGAATTTTTTTTTTTAAAAAAATAATTCCTCTGTGAAAATATTTGTCAGAAATAAGCTACACCTGTTCCCAAAAATCTACAGACCTTGTTTACCTGGTAAGACTTGAAGCAATTTTCCATAACATATTGGCATTTATTATGCTCTGGAAAGGCACTAGAGCGATTTCAAGAGGAGAAAACCAAGAAAGATTATTCATTTCACATCCTCATGCAATTCTTTTGTAGGTGGCTTTCAACAAAGGGTGATATTGGATTACATTCATTTTGGTTCTTAATAAACTAGTAAATCTCCCATTGTTCTATGTTGTCCAATTATAAAAGCAATGAATATGAGACTAAGCACTTCAAGATAACCAAGCTTTAAAGATAGACAAAAAGCTTTATAGATTAGGATCAGAATAAAACTGCCATTTTTGTAGCATTTTGATGAACAATATTTTGTGAATTAAAGCGTTCTCTCTTAGGAATGTCAATAAATTACTCTTTAAGTAGGAACCACTGCAAATCTCAGGAAGAGTTTCCGAATATCTAGGGTACTGAAAAGGAAAGGAAGTAAATCCTTCCTAGAAGTCATTTCCTCGCTTTCTGAAGAGGTGATTATGAAGGGTATTTCCTGAGGTCTGTTTGCCAGGAGGAGTCATCTCTTGAGATTTTCTTGAACCATTTCTGTTGCCTTCCCATTTAGCATGTGATGCCTTTTCAAACATGCTTCTTAGCTACATTGTGTTTCAAGAATTGAATCTTCAGTACTTTGTAAAGGCTTAATTGGCAATAGAAATTAGCATTTTGAAGTCAAGTTTTGCTTATTTTGATTGGTCCAAAGCAAGGGTTTCCAAAGTCATCCAAGAACTGCTTCTGAGAAGTGTCTGGACATAATGAATAACAACACTGGCAAGTGGTTTAAATAACACTGGGCAGGGGCTGGACCACTGTAGTAAAATTATAAGCATTTAAAGTTATGAAAAAAAGAATTGCAAACCACAACTGTAAACCACGCAGACCAGAGTGCTCTGGGGTCTTGTGAACTGGGATCATTGCCGTGCTCAACTCAGTAAGAATTCCTCAGACATTTAAGAAAACATCTATTAATCTATTAATTGACAACAGATTCTTCGTCAGCAAATCCTTAATGGCAAGTAGAGCCCTCCACCCCTTTAATTGTCATAATCCTGCCTTGCATGGAACTTTCCAAAGTTGTGGCATGGAATGGCTTAACACTGCAAATTTGTGCATTGACAGAGAAGCAATGACATATGGCTCTCCCCAGTGGTGATGCAAGATAAATGTCCCATCCAGTTGCTCATCCTAGCTGTATGCAATATAAAGGAATGTGCACCAAAGATGTCAGTTTGGTAGAGAGGAAAACACATAATGAAGAGATGTAGAAGGATGCACATGGACAGATGTGGGGTATGTCTAGATATCTGAGCCCAAGTATTAAGCCTTTGTCTCATCTATGAGAAGATACAGCACCCATCTCTTCCCTTGGCTTGGGCTAGGATTAATTTTTACATGAGGATACTGCTACAGCCCCAAAGAGAGCCTGAATTCTCTCTTTGAATGCAGCCTCAGAGGGGCACCATGCTTGGCAGATGCGGCAGCAGCATTAGTGGGGTAGCTCAAAGGAGAAATGAAGGGTAAAAGAGAAGATTCTTCCCTGCAATCAATCCTCTCTTCACATCCTTACCCTCTCACTGCTTCCCAGGATTTCAAGCATCTTCGTCTCTTCCCGGATGGCTCTTCCATTCGAGAGTTTGCTGCTGGGTAAAAAGAATTCTTTCGCTTGGAATTGTCAGTCACATCATGGGACCATGCCTGAAACTGCAATCACACTTTTTGATCAGTTCTGCTGAAACAACCTGTTGTCTTTTATAATAACATTTCCACTGGGAATATTCAGATGCTGAGGCTAAAAAGAACCATTTCATAGCATACAGACAACTACACACACAGTGACTTTGCATTTTTATCTTTTTGATTTTCCAGTGGGTGTATTTGCCTGGGTTTTTTTTCAGGCCACATCCATCTGCTTCGTAGTTCTTACAAAAGCTGGTTTACATGCCGTAATTGCCATTAAAAATGTGGAGAGAAAGCTCGTTGCACAAATGCATTGTTTTGCTCCTTTTAAAGCACACAGAAGCCACAAAACTACATTAAACTGATTGATGGATGGGTTTATTTAATTATTACTTTCAGAAACAGGTTCTCTATCTTGCCCATAGCAGGTGCAGGCTGTGACGTGGCATTTGCTCTGGTAATTATGCAGTTTTTTGTAAATAGCAGAACAAGTCAGGATGAAAGATAGCAGTGCCCTCAGGTTGTGAGAAATTATTCAGCTTTCTCTTTACCAAATCTCAAATGATATGTTTAAATGATAAGGTCACTTTGATTCCTGTTGCACCTCCCACCTCACCCCACCCCTACTCCTGTGACATGAAAGAGAGGGAGAGAGGGAAGCAGGACTGGAGGATGAATACGTGGAAGGGGCAGTTTGTGATGGATGTCGTTATTGGACTGAGTTAATGTGGGCACCAAGTGCATGATAAAGCTGATTTGGGTAAGCTGTGCTGCCGTATAGCATGAGAAGACACTGACGGTCGGACTCAATGATCTTGGAGGTCTTTTCCAACCTAAATGATTCTATGATTCTATAATTAAAGTGGTCTTCTCCTCCCCCTGGTGTCCAAGAACACAGCGTGTGGCTGATGGCTGTTACCTACATACAGGTTTGGAGGTGGGCTCCACAGGAGTAGCTGCTCCCTTTCACATCAATTTAAGATACCCAGAGATAAACAACTAAAGCCTATTCCTGTAATCTGCTGAGAGCAGATCCACAAACAGCTCTTTTGTGGTAGTGTTAAGCCATTGGGAGGCATCCAAACTCGAGCAATGCGTGGATCTATGAAATCTCCAGGCAGTGTTTCCAAACTTGGGTGTCTAAAAGCTTCCATCAAGGCCAACATTTTCAAAGCCAACTAACAATCTTGTGGACTCCTTTTGGCTACTCAATTTGGTCCCTTTGAAGTGGTTCCATTGGGTTACCCAGGATCACTAGCCACCCCGAGTAAATCCTGGGTCTAAAGCCCCATCTGGGAGATGTGGTACCTTAGCATCTTCGTTCTCGACTCACGCTGCTGTGAGCTGCCCGATGTTTTATCAGATGTACTGATGCACTTGCACTTCGCACCAAAATCAATAGGAATTGATGGTGTTTGGCAGCTACTGAAGACACAGTCTTGCTTACTTGTGGCAGTGTGTAAATAACAGGTTCTGAAATCGGCACCCTTTGGAATTGTTAGCTTCTCTGCTCTCCATCAAGCGTGCAATGAAATGGGAATAAACCTGATGATAAAAAAAATGTGTGTTCAGTTTATGTAAGAGCTTAGTTGAACAATGTAATGTTTCAATGGAAGGTGCAGAGTAGGTATATGAATGAAAAATCAGTTGATTGTTACCATGTGTCTATCAAAATGAAAATAAGGTCATTCACAAATCTTAACATTTTATGGAGGGAAAGAATATTTTTTTAATTAGGATTAAAAATATTATCTACTTAAAATGTGCCCATGCATATAGTTCTGGCATAGCCTATGGCAACACCTATAATTTTAAAGTAAAACTGTTTTTTTTCCAAGAAGGGAAGTAATTTTGAGTGATAACTAATTTAGATAGCGCTAATTGTATTGGTTGGAACTTGCAAGGGAGCCAATGGATAAAAAGTTGATTAAAGCAAAGTTATAAAACAACAATAAAGAGCTCTAACTCTGCTCTTTAAGGTGTTCTGAACATTTTAATGTTTGTTCCTGCCTGCTGTCCTAGCTGGGCTGGGAAGTGAGAGTTTCCATACACCTGTTTGAAGTTAAATGGGAGGGAAAAGTAAGAAATTTTTTGGTCAGTTTAAGAACAGTAGGTGTATTCTGCACTCTGAAATACTGCTTAAGATGATGTAATAAGGTATGTAGCAATGTAACTTACCTCGTCCTTTGGTTGCCTGTGTTTTGAACCAGTGGTCAGTGTTACCATGGCTGAGACAAGCAAGGAGGAGTCGCTGATAGGATTTGTGAACGTTTCTACCTCTTGCAGCAAGGCAAGGCATTGCTTGGGATTGCTCTCTATAGCTTCTTCTAGGTCCACCAAATGACTTATGATCTTACGTAAACACAGTTGGACCCTACATTTACGTAATTTATTCTGGAAATGCTTTCCCAGCTTGGATCCCACAGACCAAGTACACCTTATATCTACTTCCAGGTGTTTCACCTTTGGTTTTGCATCTGCAGTGAACCCTGCAGCCTTGCTGGCTCGTAGCTGGAGATGTAGTCTCTGAAGTAGGAGTAGACAGATCCATCCATGGCTTTGTGACCATGAAAAGCAGACTTGACAGCCTTGTCCATGGTGGAGGCAGTTAGGCTTGCTCTGCCTAGGCCAAAATTCTGCAAAATGCTGCCTTTTCTTGATCTTCAGCTTCTTCTGCTGGAAAGGCGAGTTTAATCGACCCTAGCAGAGAGTGACCAAAGCACAGACCTCCTTGAGAGGACGGGGAGAGGTAAATGAAGAAAGGTGTAGGTAGTTCTAGTGGAATAATAATTTTGTTCATCACCCCGCTCTCTTTCTCAATCCGTGTGTTCCCTGCCCTCCTGGATGAATAATATACATAAGGGGATGGTAAGGTTAGTGAGTTTTCCTGATAAATCAGGAAGATCTGACTGAGCTACAAAAGGAAGACGCTGATGCTGTTATCCTAACTGCTGGATCTTGCCTGTGAGCATCCTGGTTTCCTCCAGCTGTATGTAATATCTCTTCCCACTTGTGCTCAGAAGTTTCTGCTATGACAGCTATGCTTTTGTGCTCTTCCTTGCTCAAATTTTGCTGTTTCTTGGAAACAGAAACAGCCCAAAGCCTGGAAGTGCATTGCTTTGTGCTTAAAGGTGGGCAGTTTTAACTTTTCCACTTCAACTTTAGCATTATTATTAGCGGTGTTTCTAGGGCTCATATTTTATTTTATTTTAGTGCATATTTGCTTAATGTACAGTCCATGGCGCCCTATGAGCACTTGAGCATTTTGAAAATAAGAAAAGAAGGGATAAATGTTAAAAGAAAGGGAAAAACAAATAAGAAATATAGATATTTAATATGCGTCAGCTAGACTGTCTGTAAGCAGCCTGGCATAAGTCATCCTTTAATAGAGCTGTAAGAATAATTAATTTTTCAGTTCAGTGGTCAAACTGAAAAACTGTGAGGCAGGAAGAAGAGCAGGTGAGTGGGATGGGAAGAAACAAGGAGAAATGTTTGGGTCAACCTTAACTAACCAATTCTCCTTTTCTCTCACTGAAGCGAAACAAACACATGTATTATATGTTCCTTTGAAAAATCACCCTAGCTGAGTTCCTAAACAAAGCCTTCCTTCTAGACGTGAGGCCTGAAGATCCTGCCTAGATGATGATGATGACACAGAATATCTTTACTTTTCTGAAATTTCTCCTTCACCTTTCCCTCTTGGCGAAGCCCACTCAATCCATTGAGTGTTAGTGCGCAGAGACCTTTATTAAATACATAATTTATCAAAACCTGCTGCCCAGCTTCAGTCTGATTCTCCAGCATCATTTTCCAATCCTTCTCAACCTGTGAACCTTGTAAGATACTTCTACTGGAAGCAAGACCCCTGCTTTTAAGTCTACTAACACTAAGTTTACTTTTCTCAAGGAACTTCTCAAGGATTTTTTAAAAGCAGCCTCCAAGCCCCCAGAAGTACATTGCTGAGGGCAGGGGATGTCCTGTGGATAAAGCCATGGATGAGCTCTGAAGACCTGGATTTTTCATCATGCCTCTGCCATGAGTTGCAGTACAGGGTCTGTCCAATCATCTTCCTCTTCACTTTTGTAGGAGCTGCTTGTTTTCACTGCATCACGAACAACAAACCAGATTAAAAAAAAATATTTGTAGGTGATAAACTCATAAGGGTAAATATCTTTGTGGGTAACCAGCAGAAATCCTAAAAAACAGAGACATTAAAAAATGCAAGCAAAAGAGGTTGCTGTAAGAAAAATCTTTGATGAAGTATTGTCCAATTAGTGCTGATGGCTCTGCTAATATGGCAGCAATTAAAACGTTGTTTGTGAAATAAATAGGAGAAGACCTAAATATTCTTTGGGCTTACATACGAATAATGCTCTAATATCTGGTGGAATAATTATAATGAAGCTGTAAGTATTCTCTCATCAGTTGTTTACCGAAATAGCAGTCTATTTAATCAGTAGCAATGCATTCAAGGTGACTAAATATTAAATATGATTGACAGCTTACTGCTTGGACTAAAACGATTAAGTAACATGAGAAAGAAAGTGACAGGTGACTTCAGTCCCCTCGAGGAAACATGCCCCAGCCAGGAAATGGGTTGAGACTTCTCATAATATTGGTAACAAATAAGTGCTGAAATGTTTGCTTGCAGCAGTCAGTCTGGAAAGGAATGCAAATCCTGTTATGCATCTTTTTCATCTCGGCAAGGTTGCAGTGGCAGCACTCGCCAGCTCCGAGGTACCCTGCATTTTAACTATCCTGCAGAGACACGCGCTCGCTCGAGATGCGTCAGATTGCCGCGCCAGCAAAGCCACTCGAAGTCTCAGTGCCGAAACAAATGCAACCGTCCCTGCGCAGGCCGGCTGAGCTGCTGTGGCCTGATGCACCGTTAGTTGGTTGGTCTCTCCTGTTCACCCTTTTTGGAGTCTTTCCTTGTGACGTATCCCATCTCTTTGGATTCAGTTAAGCAAAGAGGAGGGAGGGACGGATTGCAAAAGGAGTCCAGGATTGGCATTTTCCCCAGGCTCTGATCTGGGTTGCTGGTTGCATCTCCAGGAAGGGGATGCAGCAAGCGAGGCGTTTCCAGCACACTATTTGACAGAAGGATGCAAAGTGATCTTTTCTCTAAACTCCACATGCAGTGAAAGCAGTTGCCATTTTGGGTAAGTCGGTATTTCTGGTTTTAGAGGACCAAGGTTCCTAAATCCCTGTGCTAATGCTGTCCGCCATATCCTAGTCGTGCGTTTATTGTATCTAATGCCAACTCAAAGCTCAAGTAAGGACAAACATTTGCGAAATGTCCACAGCAAAATATGCAGTAATGTCATCTTCCCCTGGGCCACATCCTGATGACCTCACTGGAAGCGTATTTTGCTCCCTGGCAGGCCCAAATCAAAGCACCACTCTTCTTTACCAAGCATGACAAATACCCACCCTGCTGCAGGTGAGCCCCAAATTAAAACTAAGAAATTGAAGCACAAGTTAGAATAAGAAAGTGGCCAAGGTATCCATAACCGGACCAAAATCTGAGTCAAAGTCTTCTGTCTTCCGTATCAACACTACTTTTTCTAGCTGATCCTTCCAGGTTCTCACGAGCACGTCTCTCCTCTCTGGCTCTGCGGAATAGCTATCGAGCCTAAAATCTACTGCATGGCGAGCTGCAGCCATTGCGGCTGCCCTTGCCTGCTCCTCAGCCAAAGTCGCCCAGCAAAGAAGTTGGGGAGATTGTGGTAGCTACAATGGCAGGAAGAGAAGAAGAGATACTCATTCCTTTCTCCATGTCCCTAATGGGATCCTAAATGTAGTATAGACATGAGTGTCAATGCCCTTTTATACAGAAAATAGAGAATGAATTCCAAACAGTACTGGAGACAGCTGACCCTTTTAGCACAATGCTTAAATATTCTAGTGCCGTGCCAAGGCAGCATGTGCAGAGTAAATATTTTAATCCCTAATTAATCACTTTGGTTAGATTGGTAAAACAGAAGTCTAATGAAAATAATTTGAAATTTCCTTCATGAATAATTGCATTGTTCAGGGGATTCTGGGAAGAGTCAACTGGCTGACCTTCCATTCTTGGGCTGCTCTATTGCTATGAGACTTAATTTGTGTCCTTCAACCCTTTTCAGTCACCGTCACGAGATTAGAAATACCTTTCATGCAGTTTAGCAGCAACTATGCAAAAGGACAGTGCAGTCAGCAGAGAGGTAAGAAATTAGCACATGCTTCCCCGTGGTGAAACACATACAGTACGGCACATAGGACAGGGGCAAAGCTTCTTTTCCACTCCATGTCCCTTTATTATGTCCTGGACATGATGGATTGCATTGTTTATTGAAGTATTCATGGCCATTTTTAATTAGAGATGTGAGGTCTGCGGGTGCCAGGGCTTTGGGTATTTGCAGGATTGGGAAAGAATTTGCTTGTTGATACGTCCTGGTGACCGGCACCACGGTTGGTCTCGTGGCTCCAGTGGAATTTATTTCCTCCCGCAGATCCTATCTTTCCGGTAGCCCGGTGTTAGGCTTCAGTCCTGTCTGGACAGGATCGATTGCCTTGTAGGACCAGACCTGACTTATCCAGCGAGAGCAGAATTGCACTGGCCCTGCTCACTACGGCTCACACTTCTGTACAGACCGGCTGTAGTTTGCTGTAGAGGGGTGACTTAAGTGCAGCAAAGTCTGTGGTCCTTCCACAGACTTTCCCCTTGCTGAAACACGCACAATATACTGTCTCCTATCTCAATATGCTTTTTCTTGTGTGTGGTGGATGCAACAAAGGATTGTGTAGCTGGGAGTGCTCTTGAGAACAAGTCGTGTTGTGCAGGCAAGGATCTAAAAACACATCTTATATTGATAGACCCATGAGTATTCCTTCCAGGAGGGCTCTTTCCCCAAGCTGTTGTGGAACAAACCTGTTGTGGGAAGTCTTGTTTGCTGTAGAACTGCAACTAATGTGTCCACTAAAAGTGGAGTTTCTATGGAGAGGGCAACGGCATGAGACACTGCAAGGCTGCTGGGTTTGTCTGTGGTTTTTGTAGAGTTGCTTCTTGTCAGGGACCGTGTGTCCAGCCTTTGGAGTGGCCACCAAAGCATATGAGATTCATGTGAGTGTGCAGGTCAGGGATTTACACTACCTGCAGTGGTACGGGAGAGAGAGGTGGCCGTGTTACATAGCTGCTCCTCACCCACAGCAGCTGGGTTGGGCATCTTCTTGCAGTCACTTGACCCCTACAAAGCAGCAACCCCAAATTCTGCTGTAGCTGCCTGTGGCTGAGAGCGCGAGGGGAGGAGAGCAGGACTGGGAGGAGAAGCAGCATGAGGGCAAGGAGGATGGGCAGTAGTGTCATTAGTAGGGGCTGGATTTCTCTTTTAGGGAGGTGAGGAAGATGGAGAGGGAGCAACTGTAGTTGCTCAAGAGTTCAGAGAAGGAGTGCAAAGGTTTTGCAAGTAAGCGGTTGTGAAATACGTGGTAGGCGGATTGACAAGGGCAAGGAGGCTTGGATTCTGATTTGGTTGTCTAGAGGAGAGGAGTGGAGTCATAAGTATGGGTCAGAGCCTTGGGAAAGTGCTTTGAGAGAGAGAAAGATGTGGTAGAAACTGGTTTATTGGGCCAGGAAACAGAGCTGTCCTTGCCAGTGCCTCTAGCAAGCTGAGGTTGCATGTGAGCACGACTGAGAACAGGGGCTGACGAAAACTCCACTAGAAAATGTTTCTGTCTATCAATCGAATGATTTTTGAGACCAAGAAACAAATTTTAAATTTTGGTTTTCTTTTAGAGGACAAATAATAATCACTGTTCTTCTGCTAGTAGTTTTACCTGATGAAGCCAAACCTATTGCAACCATTATCACTTCATAGCATCTTGCAGTCTCCACTTTCATTTGTGGTTTATTTCTCCCACATTCACCATTTCACTTTTCTGTTCATCTGTGCAGTTGTTGCTTATCAGCCATGAAAATGTACAGATATTAAATTAGCTACAGGGGGGCTCTGATATTGTTCCCTCAATGCTAGAGAAACCTATTGAGAACTAAAGGAAAAACTATTAACGAAAACGGAATGAGAAGGCTATAAAGTTCAAACAAAGTGTGTTCCCTCCCTCACAAGATCTGGATGCATGCAAAATTTCATGAAAATTACTCATAAAATGGTATATTATGTTTTGGTTCTTCAGCCAAAAGCGTTGTTGAAAAAATTTCATTCAGTGCAAAATATATTGGATGATAATGATAATTAATGTACTGAACCATTTAACAAGGAGATAATGAAGGATATGAAGGGTGTATGACCCTCACCACAGGACTTGAACTTGCTACTTTTGACAATATAAAGCAAAGCCTCAGCCCTCTAGGCTAGAAACTGTCTTCTCCAGTTGAGATGAAGATCCTGAAAGAATGTCATGAAAACAAACCTTGGGTTAGCGTGTTGATAAAAGGGTGTGGGGAAGGAGACTCAATCTGTGAGTGTCTCCAGCAATAGGGTAAATATTTGAGGGTTTAGGGTGATTATGTCTAGACCAAGATGGAGGATAAAGTGTAAGAGCTGACCTCTTCACTCTGATGCTGGTGTTCATCACAGTGCAGTTTTTCTATGTGGTCATAAATCAAAGCTAGATAAAACCAAGTCTTTCTCATGAAGGAAAGAGTACAGAGACTCCTTGCAAGCCAGTGGGGCTTTTGCCTGTGTGGAAGCTGCCTACAGAATTCCACCAGGAATGGCAATAGGAGCTTGAAGTACAGGAGTGCAGTAAATCAGCTTTTATTTTAAACCTGTGCCTGGTTTCAGCATCATCTCATGGTGAATTCTGCATATTGGCCCTAAAGCAGAAAGGGGACAGTCTGGAAGTTTGAGAGGAAGGTAAAGGAAAACAAGGGGCAAATCCATGTCTGCCCATCAGCGGAGCCCGTAGGACCAGCCAGGAAGAATCAGGAGATTCTGAGTCTTTTTGACTTGCTGCAGCGGATAGAGATCTGTTCAGCAGCACTCAGATTTCCTACAAGAAACAACAACAACAAAAAAGTAAAGTAAATTGAAAAATTAAAAATGCTCTGTAACCTTTTTAATTTTTTTTGTGTATTACTATTTTGACTCAAAGGATGTAAGAGAGAACAGATAAAGTTAGAGTTTGTTTTTCAACTTTTAGCCAGGATACCTGAACCAAAATGACAGTGAATCTAGGAGACTTAAATCAACTTCTTCACCTCAAAACCCATGCTGTGTTATGATCTGAGGACAGACAAACCCGCACCCCACCAGAAGGCAGAACTGAGCATCTCCAGCCCTATGGCAGTCCAGAATATTGACCCAGCATTAACATCGATGGACCTCATCGACAGCAGTGACCAAAATACAGGGAGAACCACGTGCTGTCCTGAAAATCAGGGCAAGTGCCATTGCTAACACTGCAGAGGCTGGAACCTTGTCCAGAATGTTGAACAGAGCACAGAGAGAGCTGAAACCTATTTGAAATCCCGGGTGAAATCCAGACAATATTTTTGCAAATTAAAAACTGGCATGTTAGGGAAATACAGTCAGAAACTACAAAGGCACGGGAAGCCTGATGCTCTGTGCAGCCTGCCGACTCAAACTTGCGGCTCTGCTCTCCTAGAGAGGCATTTTAATTGAAAGTGAGGACATCTGTTGCAAAAGGTTGGGAAGTCCTGCTCTAATTGACTCTTTCTGGGGTGAACTGTCGCAAGGAACGAGTCAGCTCCCAGCTCCGCTGTCAGCACCAGGAGCCTGTCTTCCACCGTCATTAATTAATTGGGTTACGTTTCTTAATCAGCACCACTTGGATCTATTGGCGAGATGCCTGGCTCCAGGCCAGCACCACCACTCCGACTAGATAAAATACACCGCGTGGGCAAGGGGAGGAGGGCAAGCTTTGCTCGTTATTCCTTCTCTCTTTGATGCTGAATGGGTTGGTTTTCCAACGCAGACCCTTCTGTCTAGCTTCTGCCTTCCACAGAGCTGCAGGATTGTTGTCATTGTGGCTTTTGTTTGGTTGTTTCTTTAATTGGCCTTCCAGCATTTTTCCAGGTTGTTGTCTAAATGAACCAATTCCTGTGAATGGCTGTGTTTGGGCACTTTTTCCCAAAACAGCAGCTAACCACAGATTTTGACATAGCTGTAAATTAAGGTAAAGGTGAGTACAAAGAGGGCCTTGAGACCTTTCCATGACAAATCCCAGCTAAATCGGCCTGTGACACTTGCCGTGCAAAAACTGGAGGTGGGACTTCATCCACACCTGCACATTTCACAGAAAACTGAGGCCTTCAGAGCTGGACAAGTTGCAGACCTGGAAACACAGGCTTGGAGAGTCCAGGTCCCAACAGGGCAGCAAGAAGGGAGCAACATGTTCCTTTGAGCAGAGAGCCATGGTGTCCCACACTGCTCAGGGCTGCTGACCAGGAGTTTTCTTGGGGTTCCTCACCCCATTTTCATCCCCTTGACCCAGCACACTTTTCTCAGCTGAAGAGTTATGATTTTGTCCTCTCCAGGTTAAGCAGGAAAGGACACTCCATACAGCTCCTAGGGACTCCCGACCAGACATCTAGGGATTGAAGGGATGGGAGAAAGGAGGTTACACCTTCATGTTGCACTTCTCTTGTAGGCAGAGGGGAAAGCCAGGGCATTCTCAGAAAGCTGCCTCCTGGGAAGCGAGGTTTCCTGCAGGGACACCTCTTTGTGTCCAGAAAAGCCATTTCTGTGAACTGGGCAGCCAGCTACTGAGCTCAGGGAACTGCTACATCCAGGCATGAGCACAGCTTCTTGCTTGGATCAAGCAGTTCAAGTCCTCTCTGCTGCTGTTTGCCTTGTCAGAAGGAGGATGAAAAGCAAGCATGGCCGGTTTCGGCTTTTTGATCTCTCAGATTATGTTGTCTCACGGTGAGTCCAGTCAAGGGGGAGAGGCAGGGCGAACCCAGAACAATCACAACACATTTACTGTAAGGGATTACTTTTTTTTTTCCTTGGAAATTTCACAACTGACTTTAATTAAGTTCTTCCACAACCAGCAAATGCACAAGGCATTAGAGAGGGAAAGGGTACGTGGGCGTGTGCGTGTTTTTGCAGGATGAGGTTTTTTTGAGTTTTCCTTTGTTTAATGAAAATTTGTGTGGCTATCCCCACTGAAATAGGCTGAACCCAAGCTTCAGGTGGGCTGATATCCAGTCACGTGGCCCCAGAACCGCACACTTGTGCCGGGTGGTAATAACTGGCGGAGCGCAGTAGCCTTTCACTGCTAATGACCCTATGGCTTGAATAAAGCAGGTGCAAAAATTTATAAAATTTATAAAATTTATAAAAGTAGGGATATCTGTTGCTAAGACCTCCCATGACATGGCTGTATTATTTCTTTAAATATACTCTTTGGTCGGCATCTCTGTTTCGTACAGTCCCTGGCACAGCAGGACCTACTTCACTGCCAAAACCCCTGAAGGTGCTGGTTTCGCTATCACTCCTGCTCGTAAAATGTGTTATCTGAAAACATCGTTTCCTTGGCAGGGTGTTTTCTGAGTAGGTCGCTCCCTACCTCTTCAAAATAGCGTGGGTCTCATTCGTCTGCACGGGGGTTGCTAATCAAGGATGTCATGAGCTCTCAATGAAACAAAGTCTTTGGACGTGGGGACCCAGAAAAATGGACACAGTGTACTGGCGAAATGTTCTTAGTAGCACATGTGAATTTCTTTGCACTCAAATTAAGCAGGATTAAAGCAGCTAAACTGTTGTTGCTCAGTTCTCTTGGATCATGTGACAAAGCCTGAATCGCTTTTAGTCACTGGTATAGGCCTAAGTCAGTCCCTTGATCTCCAAATTAATTTTTGAATTGAATGATTGTGTGGGGTTTTTTTGTCCTAATTGAGTCTTCAAGTGAAAAATGCTTAGCAAACAGATGGAAAACTGAGGACAAAAGGCTCTATTATGTAATTTTAAAAAAGGAGACTTCACTAGAACAGTTTGAAATTAGTACTTGGAGGTTCTATTTATTTCTTTTCTTCATAAAATCCCAAACAGTAAGCGATACACAGAGTGTTTTGCACAGCCTGGTGGAAAACCACGAAAAAAGGAAGAAGATGGAAAATTCATACTGGCAACTCTCATAACAGATAGTACAAAGTGTCTCAATAATTTATGGATCCACTCCTTGTTTTCCTTTTATTGATGTGGCAAAAACAACAGTTTCCCTGGGAAGAAAATATTTCAAGTGATAGTAGCGCAAAGCTCAAGGGTAGTTCACATATGTGTTTCTGAAAACTCCAAAATTTCCCCTGGGAAAGGCACTGGCTTGTTTCAAGATCTGCGGGACCCTTGGGACACCCTAGGGTTTTAGAATCATAGAACCATGGAATGGTTTGGGTTGGAAGGGACCTTTTAAAGCCCATCCAATCCAACCCCCCTGCAAGGAGCAGAGGCATCTCCAACCAGATCAGGTTGCTCAGAGTCCCAGACAACCTGGCCTTGAATGTTTCCAGGGATGGGGCATCCACCACCTCTCTGGGCAACCTGGACCAGCGTTCCACCACCCTCAGTGTAAAAAATGTCTTCCTTATGTCTAATCTAAGTCTACCTCCTTCTATTTTAAAACCATTACCCCTCGTCCCATCTCAACAGGCCCTGCTGAAGAGTTTGTCCCCATCTCTCTTAAAAGCCCCCTTTAAGTGTTGAAAGGAAGTAACTGCCTATAAATTTGGCCATAAGATAATGAGCTTTAAAGTTGTACTGAGCAGGTCTATAGGAGGTCAGGATCTTGCTGTGGGAGGCATTGCATACATGTTGCATCCCAAAATTCTTATTTTCTGTAGCCAAATGAAGGGTGGCAGAGTGTTAAGGCCTCGCAGGAATCTGGGCTGGTGAACAGAAGTGCCCAGGGCTTGCGGCTCACAGATGGGGCAGAGATGTGCACAAGGCCTCCACATCCTTTGGGACAGTAAATTAACTTTTAAGGAATTTCTTGTCTGCTTTGTGCAGCCAAGAAGAGTTAGGTCTCAAACTTGTGTGTCTCTTGCTGTCGTTATTAGTTTGAGGGGAGTGTTTTTGCTTTTGTCTTTGAGATACTGAAGCGAGGTACCAAAGACCAATGTGTTGCCTCTATAATTTTCATTCTGGTGAGCTTCTGCCTTCCAAAATAGCAAGTTTGGCTTAAAGGAAGAGTCAGTCCTGAACCACCTGAGACAGCACTGGGCTGGAATGAGGGGGAAATAGACAGAGTTTCTTCAAGGTGGTCGCTTCCATTGACAGGTGCAGAGCTAATTAATATCCCTCTCTGCTAATGAGCAGGAGTAATTGGGATTTATTGGTAACTAATAAGTGAGTAAATGGGTTTTACTGATAAATACTGAGGTCCAATTAGAAATCCAGGTTAAAATGAGCCACCATTTAGCCTGTTGTCTCCTTCACATACAGCTGGTAGGTGACATTGCTCTTTGCCAATAAAATCCCTGTTGTTGCTCACTGTAGTTTAGCACAAAGCTCATTGCTGTAGTTGTGTTTGTGCCAACTGTTTTTCAACGGTGAGGGCACATATGTTTGCTAGCCCTTTACCTCCTATAGTCCTGGAAACTGAATGTTTTTAAAGTTATCCCAAGTTACAATCACTGCTTAATATCATAAACCAGAGAGAAACCACCCAAATAGTAATTAATTTTTGTCCAGCATTATGGGAAGGCTGTCGGCTTTGTTGAGGTCCAGAGGCAACCAGCACCAACAAGAAAGCAAAGAGTTGCTTTTCTGTACCTTGACATTTGCTTCTATGTGCTGCTGCCATATTTTGTGGGAGTTTCACAGTTTTGTGGTTGGATGGAGTTTGGACAGAAACCATCGTTTGTGTTGGGCTCTTCCATGGCCCTGCATGGTTTGGTCTTCTATGTGTTATCCATGGAGCAGAGGAACACCTGGGGCATCTAATTGCTCATAAACATTGTACAAAAGAGTTTGATTCTGCTTATTCAAAGCCCCCTCAACTTCCTGGCATAACTTGTTGATGAATAACAGAAAGAGCCTGGCTGAGTGTGTCCATATATGTAAGAAGAAAATTTTCCACAGTGAAGCATCTGGAAGATGCTTGGGACCTGCCAAGCTTCACAGAAACCTGCGTGGCATCAAGTCCTTCTGCTGGCCTTCATGTCAACACTAGTGTTTATCTCTCCTTGGGATCTTGCCCTGCTCCTGTTGGAGTAAAGGGATAGTGCCTGTGTATGGAGAGGGTCTGGGGTATAGATTCTGATGGGAAAAAAAATTGGGAGAAAAGTAATAGCAAACAGAGCAAGTACCTGCAACCTCTTCCCTGGGATGAAGATGTAGTACTGAGTTCAGCACAATTAAGACCTGAATTTTTTCAGGAAATTCTTAAAAATGGTATTTCAGCTGGACGGGAGACATTTGTTGGATGGAACTCTTCAGTGGGATATTCCCACGGCATCACGGTTATACTGGCAGTTTTGGTTGGTCCGCACTGCACCCTGTCCACGTGCCGGGAGGACCACCGGGATGGGATGCTTCCCGCAGTGGCTGCCCCCATTCCCAGCAGGGCTGAGTACACGGCAGCCTGTGGGTTTGCAACGCCTGCGTTAACAGCCAACACTCAGCAGCACTGAACAACAAAACCAGCTGTGCTCCATCTCTGGGATGCTGCCAGCGCACCCCACAGGTCCCCAAATCAGAACGATTAAAACAACTTTTCTTCATTTTCGTAATTTTCCTGAATGAGAACTTTGGGGAAGATTTCTTCTCATTTTGCCTGAAATACCAGCACATGAACTGGGGAGGAACAGCTCCAGCCTTTCAGTAGAGTTCAGACTCTGCATCGTCAGCAATTGTTTCTTGCCACCGCAGTGTAAAACTCTTTTCCCTTTCACTTCGCATTATTTCTTTCTGCAGAACGCTTTCAGTGCAGATAATGCACACGAAGGTACAATACAGCCAGTTGTCTGAGAAAAGAAGCCCATTTTCTTCTAGTGGGTGGTAGGTAAGAATTACTAATCCAATCTGCTTGAGTTAACGCAAAACAAGGATTAGGGTAAAGTTCCCGAATATGTTAATCTTCCTTTATAGAAGTAAACTTCAGCCCCGCTATCAGCCCCGTGGTTTATAGTTCATGGGAACAATGAACCAATTAAACTCGAGCAGAAAAAAAATCTTGCACAAGTTTTCTGATTGTTACCTAATACTTTGAATTCTTTTGATTCTTAATTATTTGCCACTGTGCCGTAGACAGAGGAAATAAAATGTTTATTATTCATTAGACTGTTTCTAAACATATCCATAATTAACCACATTGTACCATCGTCATTCTTTTCATCTCCCCCTCCATGAAAGCAGGTATTAAACGACACGTCAGGGCCTGGATGACTGATATAACTATTGGCAGCACAAACCGATGGCTTACTGGAATGGTTGTGCCTATTCATGGTTAGCTAGTTGTGAAAAAAAATATAGCCAAGGGTCATTTCTCTTAGGTATTGGGAGAGAAAGATTACTTTATTTCATTTTTATAAATGAACGCTCAACAGGAAAATGTCTTCTGGCTTTACAAAATGTATTTTTATTTTGATATCCAAAATATTCTTACATGTTACTGGATCATATTCACTGCTCCTATTTACAGCAATCTGCATAACTTGGAAAATTTTACTGTGTATTCTGGATTTTCTTCTGCCTTTCAGATTTCTGACTGGGGAACAGAACAAAAGGAGGATAATTGGAATCAATGTATGAGATAGAAATGTCAAGGATTTACTTTTAAATGCTAAAGCATCTGTTCTCCTGTCAATACCTGGATCCACACGAATCTTAAGCACGTTAATTAGAGAAATGTAGTCCTAAAGCAAAAGTTACTGTAGAATTTCACCAGCTTCCGTGCCGGTGGGTCAGAAAAGCCGGCTCCATTTTAGAGCAACCACACGGATGTTTCCCAAGCAGCCTTTGACCCTTGCAATAAGTGAAAAATGCAGCAGGCAGTCAGGGCTGTATTTGCTATATCAGTGCGTACCTGTGCTTGTTACAGACTGAATCCCGTTGCAATCCGAAGGAATTTCTGGGAGGTTCTCATGTCACCGCTGCTTCTGAAAACCTCGGTGGTTATCAAAGATTTAACTGGGCCTGAAAAAGAAGGGAAGTACCCCTCTACCAAATACATTTTTGTGTACAGTTTCATAGCCAAATTTCCAATGCAATGTGATTTATAAAAAGAAAGATTTTGAGGAAGCTTGTTGAACACAAGACACAATGAATATTGCAATCCAAGCTGCGGTTCAGTTTATTAAATCACAGGATGGTTTGGGTTGGAAGGGACCTTTCAAGGCCATCCAGTCCAACCTCCCTGCAAGAAGCAGGGACATCTCCAACCGGATCAGGTTGCTCAGAGCCCCGTCACTTTTATAACGTTCTTGGTTAACAGAATTGCGGTTTAGGGAGTATAACAGCACACAACAGGTCACTGGGCAGAGTACAGTCATCTATAGCAGAGTGCTAGTGAAAGTTTCATCTTATCTAGTAAAAATTTAGCCAACTTTTACACCCCTTTGGTGTGAAGTGGGCTCTTGCACAAGACACTGAACTGGCCCCTTCATGCCGGAGTTAAACTTGTCAGTGAGAAGCAAGGCCTCCTCCAAGGCAGTGACCCAGTGTTTGGCTTTCAGTCTTTTTATTCAATTCCCTTTAATTTCTGCTT
The DNA here is from genome assembly GCF_036417535.1 of Chlamydotis macqueenii. Lineage (NCBI taxonomy): Eukaryota > Metazoa > Chordata > Aves > Otidiformes > Otididae > Chlamydotis > Chlamydotis macqueenii. Next base: position 4,904,003 of record NC_141560.1, on the reverse strand, counting down.
TTCACCTGCGAGAAGCAGGCAGCTCAGCCATCGCCCTCCTCAGGAGCAGCTGCTCTGAGTCTCGACTCTCCCGTTCATCCCTGTGCTCCCCTCCGCCAAGCGAAAACTTATGGAAAACCTGTGAGTGAAATTGGGGGATTTTTTTTTTAGACCAGCATCAGTAGCATCAGGGTGGCATAAGAAACTGAGATTCTCAGCGCATCATCACCTCCCAGCACAGATACTAAGGGCCCCCCTCCCCAGATTTAGTTATAAACAAAGCGTGTGGAAGTCTCTAATGCAGCCAGGACGTCTCTCCCAGTTTTGAGCACAGTTGGATTTTTTTTCTGAGAGCTCAGGGAAGTGCTTGGCTGCAGGGCGGCAGGTTAAGTGCAGTCTGTCTGTGGGCCAGAGACACAGAGGGGTAAACTGGGAGCGCTCCCAAGACTCCGGCGTTACATCTTTCTGGAGAGCTGCCCCGCTCCGTCAGGCTCTGCCGCGCCGGGACCCCATCCCGGGAGCTCTGGAGCAGCCCCACGGCCGCTCGGAGCCAGTGGGAACAGATGGCACTCAGCACTTGGCAGCATTCGACCCCAAATCCCAGGTCTTGGGGTTTTTTTTCTGTCTAACCACCAAAAAAAAATCCCTTTTGGTGTCCGAGTGTCGAGGCAGCAGCAAAAACAAGGTGGAATGAGACTCACCAGATAGACCCAACTGTTTTAATATATTTGGGAAAGTAGCAATTCCTCTTTGCAGGTCTCCCGGGGCACAGCAGAAATAGTCCAAGTTTGAGGCTGGGGGACTTTTCAAGCTTGTATCCCCGCTGTGGCATATAACGAACAGACAAAAACCCCTTTCTGTCACCTCCGCTGGCTGCGACATTTGTTGGTGTCCGCGGATCTCATTCACGGCGCTTTGTGCGACACTGGTAGTAATGTAACTGTATTGTGGCGGGAGACTGGAGAGGGCAGCGGATCACTCGCTTGAAAACATGACCTTTTAATTTAAACAAAAGGCTCGAAAAAATGAAAGTGGGTCTTAAATGCAGTTTAATCAGTCAGGCGAAAGATGTCTAATGAAGCTGCCAGACAGATTTGTAGCCAGACTGTCACTTTACCCATCATGTTTACAGCCTCCAGTGGTGAGATTAGGACCGGGTGAAGGCACAGTCTATCCAAATTTCTCCGGTCTGCTCCTCTACTATGTCTGTTAAGTTTTGACACTTTGACAATTTATTTTGCTGTGTTGTCTCTAGATCTGGAGGAGCGGAGCCGGGTGCTCCCACCTGTGATGGAGATGGGAGACCCAAAGGGACGAGAGAACCAAAAGGACGCTGCAATGCTACAAAATTGAGGTAAACCCTTTTAGACTTTCTGCTTTCTGCCATCTTCCTTCCAAGTGATCAGTCCTAAAACCCCTGCCTCTTGAATAAGGACAGATTAAAAGTTTCAGAGCGATTTTTTAACATCTTGACTCTCTCCGCTGTGAATTGATGGGCTGGTTTTTTTTTACCAGAATCTCTATTTCTTACTTAAAGCCGCTGGAACGCTGCAGTTATGAATAGGGCAGTTGTGAAAGGCTCTAAGCAGTTGTTGCTACATCAGAAGAGACCTAAGCCAAGAAAGGACTGGCTTTACTGAGAAGAAAATTAGAAACCTTTCCCAGAGTTAAAATTCCCGTCTGTGTGACCATTGATCACGCATTTCTCCCCGATACCAAATTGGTTCTATTTTACATTTCCAGATGTGCCGTAGGTATTTATTTTACGGGGAATATTTGCCACTTAAGGAGTTTTAGGTGGCTGCCTGTCGTAGAAACTGACCTCTCTGTTTGTCCGCAGGCTAAGCGGGGCTCCGGCACACAGCATCCACGCTCCCCGCGCAGCCATGTCGGTGGACTGAGGCTGGAAGGGCAGGAATCACCTCTCTGGAAGATGAGAGGGGATTCATTTTCCATGCCAGCTCTTTCCTGGGGGGCTTTGCCAAGAAGAGAAAAACCACTTGCGGTTTTCTGTCTTTTCACCGTTTCTTTTTTTTTTTAAAAGAACTTAAAAGTTATCACTCCTTCTTTCTCACCGTAATCCCACAAATCCTAATGGATGTCTCCCACTCCTTTCACGCTAAAAGCACAAGTGTGTGTGTTTTGCACCATTTAGGAGGCTGCACACAGTTTCCACAATTGCATACACAATGTCACTTAAAGAGCCAAAGCAGGAAAAGTAGTTCAAACTCTTTTTTTTTTTTTTTTTTGCCCCCTCAGGTACTTTAAAGCCGATTATTATTTTAAAAGTCACTTAGTGACATGATGTCCAATTCTGCTTCAGTGGAACAAGACAACTGGACAAAAATTACTTTTCTAGTCCTTTTTTTCTCACCCCCTTTCCCTAAACATTTTTTCAAAGTTTCATGCTTAGCAAAAAACCCCTCTGTAATTGTCTTGTCATGATTATAGTTTTTCCCATTCACTGCTGCTTTACATGGAAGCCCCAGGAAAAGAATTCTTAAAAATTAAATTTCATGCTTGCATGTGTTTCTGTGATCTGCAGTGTGTATGATCTCTGAGTGGAAAAACTTCTCTAAAAATAAATGGATTACCCTTGCTCCGACGCCGTCTGATGTCTCTTGAGCAGATACCGCTGCTCGCCTGTGATCTCTCGCCCACCGCAATCGGGGTGACAGGCGTTGAGGCGAGGGCCCGGCGGTGGCACCTTCCACCCTCACCCCCCGTTTTGGCACGGGCTGTGGGAGCGGGGCAACCCCACTCGGGGTCCGCATGCCAACGCGTCTCTTGTTGGCAGAGGACAAAGGTTTGACCTTTTGCAAACGGTGCGGGAAATAGCATCATTACTTGGTTCCTTGGGAGGACCTGCAGCTTCCCACCTCAAACACCATTTTCAGACTTATTTTCATCGCAGCCCTCCTCCATACAGGTGGTTTTTTTTTTTGCAAGGTTGTGTTGAGGGAAGCCGTGACGCAGTATGGGGTACGCCTGTCTGGTGGCGTGCACAGAGCATCACCCGAACCCTCCCTCGCCATCAGAAAGCCTCCCGTGGAGGTTGAGGGCTGGGACCTGACCCCTTGGGTTATAAGACCATCTTTTCTCTGCAGCGTCCAGCCCCGGACTGGGGCCTGCAGGTGGTATTGCAGCGCAAGAAATAAATCCTGACAGAGTCCAGGGACCCATGCAATACACGGCTTTCAAGATTTTTTTTCTTCTTGTCTTACGGCCCCGTCTTATGGGTCTTCTTCCTACATGAGCACTCTTTTTTGGCCTAGCAAGGATGGGAACTGCCGATGCGGCGAAAGCCACAGCAAACAGCCTCCTCTTTCCCTGCTACCCAGAGATTTCTCTGCAGGTTTTTCTGCCTTGAACCAGAAATGACTTTGTAAGTCCTTGCTCCTGCAATGCCACCCAGCAGTGGCACCAGCCAGCCGAGCCAGTGGTACCCAAAGGACAAAACAGTATGTCCCTCTTTGGCTTGGCTGTATCAAGCCCTGACCCACGTAAGTAACAGTCCCCAAAGGGCTACCTTGAAAAGGGATTAGGTAGAAACAGGTAGGAAAAAAAGAACACTGAGCAGACGAGAGCAATAATACATTAGCAGGAGCGGGAAGGCTGGTCCGGTGACTGAACACCAGACTTGGACTCAGGAGATCAAGGTTTAATCCTCCATTCTTCCACAGATGTTGGCAAGTCACTTAATCTCTCTCTGTGCCTCAGTTCCCCATCTGGAAAAGGAAGATAATGGTAGTTCTTTTGTCCGCACGGCCTGTTTAGATTTCTAAGTTTTCCAGGGCCAAGGATGCTTCTTTGGGAGGGTACATACGGCACCTGCCTCTGTAGGGGGAATCACACTGCAGCCTTCCGTGTTAGAAGTGATAATTAATAATAGGAATATCAGTCCTTTAAGCATCAGGGAACTCATGCTGGTTTGCAACAAAATTTACAGTTAATGCATGATCAGACCTTTAATTGAAGTTGAATAAACACTTTGTGCAAAATAGTGGGCATTTCCAGAGAACTTCTTTGTGGAGTCTCGGGACAATCTATTTGTAAAGTGCGTCTTTAGACGACCATGACAGTCATCCCCGCCCTGTAATACTTGAGACCTGTTTTCAGGCTGAGTGGCAAGACAGAAGCTGTAGTGAGGGGATTTCAACTGGTAAGAAATGTCAACAAACAGCTTTGCCATGGTCCTTCCCAACTCGTTGTGGGTTCAGGAGAAACCGGACCAACTCCTTCCATGGGAATCTGCAATCTCCCCACCTGGGAACACCACTGTTCTCCATCACCTGAAAAGCACGGGCTGGATGCTGTTGTTATCGCCCTGGGGGACTTACAGCAGCCAAACTCACCCAGCCTACTTTTCTGGAGAAAATTGCCCAAAGTTACTATTTCTAGAACTTTTCCTTTGCTGCCATGGTCTGACACGAGAGAGCAGTATTTTGAAGTCTGTTTGCTCTGCTTTCCAGTGGGAGAGAATTGGTATCTGCCCTGATTATACTTAGCATCTACTGGAGTCTTCACTGAGGTTAAAAGGAAATTTCAGCAGGTAGGATTATCTCCAACAAGTGTTATATCCTGCCAAATTGTGTTTGGATTTTGCTAGACTTATTTACTTGTTCACATCACCCGGGGAAGCTGAGACTTTTTTTTCCTGTGAAGAATTTAACTGTGTTTGAAGACATGGGAGCTATGTTTTCAAGATGAATCAGACTCAGATTGACTTTGGGATTTGACATAATATTGATTTACTGACTACCCTTGCTGTTCTGGTGGACATGCTGTGGCTATTGTGCGCGACGCTGAGCTATTACAGGGCTGCAGGAAGGCTTTCTGGTGGCATGTTTGGTTTAGGACAGTTCAGCTGAAGCTTTTGGGATTAACTAGTTTATGGCTATGTCTTGGCTCCTGCCTCATCTCCAGAGCTGTGGGATGTGCTCTGCCTTTCTTCCCCCTCTTCACCTAAGGTTTTATCCTGTCCTCTCTTCTGACTCTACCCAAGAGCAAGAACCTCAGTGAAAGTGCAGACCAGATTGTGATGCCTTTGCTTACGCTTCTACAGAAAAACCCAGTGGCTTCAGCTCTATGGTCTTTCATCCATCTCTTATTTTTGCTGCCAGTATGGTTGTCCTACACTTCTCTGTCTCGTACATGTCTCTGCTTTCCAACTCTTCCTGACTTGCTGGTCAGTCCCGTGTCCCACTTTTATTAATGAGACATAGGGATGCTGGTGAGCTCTGGGCCTTTCCATCCATATTTCTTCTGTCCCCGTGCCTGATGTAGATCCTCTGTGCTTGTTTTATGTGTCAACAGTGGATGACTCTCTCATATATTTGTTTTTAAGGAACAATCTGGCTGGAGATCTGGTGATAAGTATCTACCCTAGCTGCATCTTACACCTGCAAATCCTCTTTTATCCAACAGGTAAGGGGCTCTGAGATTGCTAAGGACACAACATATTCCTCATGGAGAGGGAAGAGCGGGCTACGTGGAGACATTGCCTTTGTGGTGGGTTATTTGTCACCACAACAGAGTAAGTGCCCCAGAGCAAATATTCTGAGCTCGCACGATGAGCCTTAACTAGTTCTGATTATGTGCAAACTGAAAGAGATGGCAAGAAAATTACAGATATTTTTCTATTTATTTTTACATTTCAAGCATCACTTTTTTCTGTGCGTAATTGCACTGAAATGTGTACGGGAAAGGGTCTTGGTTTACCAGTGGGTTGCAAATTAAGAAGAAAAGAAAAAAAATGTCTTTGTTCCCCAGTTCTGGTGAAGATACTCTCTCATTTCTTGCAGCAAAACCTCTGTCGTGTCCCCTGCCCACAGTAGTCAGTGTTCTTGGCATCCTCCTTGTGCCATGGGGTACTAATTTTGGCATGCTCTAGCTCCCTTGGGGTTCGATTTTCTTGTCTCTGAATCAAGAGAATGGGGATGTCAGGTAAAAATTAATCCTAGAAACATTTATACATTTTCCACTGAAAATTTTCCATGGTGGAGGAGGATTTCTAGGCAGATTAAATCTACAGTGTTTTACTGCACAAGGGATTTTAAAATACTGGATCTATTAGATCTAGTCAATACAGGCCAAGTCATTGTGAGATGAAAATTCTACCTAGATCTTAAATCTTTCCTGGCAGTGAGAGATGCCAAAGCCTTTGTGGCAAGAAAAAAAAAAATATTTTGTCAAAGCTCACTTTATAAATACCTTTTCCAGAATGATGATGCTTTGTATGAAACACACTGCAGAAAACTGTCAGTGAGGATGGAAAACGCTGACCTAGTTTTATCCAGAACAAAAGCAGGATTTTTTTTTTTTTGTACATTTTTTCCTCTTTTTCTTTTTTTTTTCCCATGGAAGAAAAGAGAGTTCAATAAATGCTAGTGCTTAAGAACTGCAGAATCTGGTAGAGGGAAGAAAAGCCAAGCACCTTGAGGGTCAAATGTCCACCAGAAACCTTAATAGTCTATCTAGAGATTTTGGGCAAGTCAGTGGTACTTTTATTTATTATAACAGCCTCATCAGTCTTCAGCCCTACAAAACACCTTCAGCTTCTGCTCTGAATCGCAGGCAGATCTGGGTTTTCAGAAAAGGAAGATTAGAAGAATATGAGTTGAGGCATCACCTTTAACTGAGGTGAACGTGTGGGCCCTGGTTTGACAAGCCGTGTTTATCTCTACGTACGTGCGTACGTCCCCTAGTTTGCTCTTAAACCAGAGCAGAAGCTGGATGGAGACCCTGACCACCAAGCTAGGAATCTTTGCACTGATTCTGCTGAGGGTGGCTCCTTCTCATTCTTGACTTCAAAAGACAGTATTTTTCTTGTCTTTGAGTGAAAGACCTTATCTTTCTTTAGATGGGTGGCTCAGTAAGTACAAGAAATCATGTTCAAGTTTCTGACAAGGAAAGGCAAATTCTTGGGGCAAAAGCCCTGCAGGGCTATGATCTTCCAAGGTACAACTTCTGGATGTACCAAGGGAAACACTGTGGTGTGCTTGTTCTATTTTTCTTTTTCGATCAGGCATCTGCTACTAGCCATGGGAGCAAGTGAAGGCCAAGCTAAGCATGCCACCGACCTGCCCCATTCGATCACGCGTTTGTTTCTTGAATTGAAAGAGACCTCCATGCTCTTCCAGGCAAAGGTGGTGTTTCAGCTGATCGTCCCCCACTTCAGCTTCTGCCACCCAGCTCCAAAACGCTCTTACACTTCAGTCACACTTTGCGGGACTAAGGGGAGAGGATCCAAAGTCAACCCCTGCACTGCCGGTTTTGACAGTGGGCAGTGACCGTCTGAAGACACGAGGGGAACTGTTATAGCTGTGATGGTGCCAAGGCGAGAGAGGGAGTTAGTTTGAGAGGGTAACTAGGCAGAAGTCATCCTCCCAGAAAAGTTCATAAGTGACAGAAAACAGAATATCAACCAAAGATTTCCTTCTTAAATTTGGCAAAGACATAGTTAGAATTACTGTACGCAATGAGGGAGCAGTGTGATATTAATTTATTTCCCCCTTTTTTTTTTTAGACCTTTCGAGTTTCCCAAGCATTTGGGCTCTATCACGTTTGCATTCTTTGTTGTAATTTTTTGATGCTTACACCAGACACATCTTCCAGAGCATTCCAGGTCATTAAAATTCACTCTCTCTCTCCTTTTTAATCTCTCGCCTAGTTGTCAGCCTCAAATGTGAGTTCCTCCCTGGAATGCTGTTCTTTATTGCTTATTGTCAAAAATGTTTTCGCTTGGAATTTTCCCGGCTGGTGACATAGTAAGACTATCGCTGCAGGTCAAAGTTTGCATATCAAGCCATCAGTTTTCGTCATTGTGTTTGTCATGAGCGAAGGACGTTTTTATTAGATGAAACAATAAGAGGGTAAAGTGCGTTAAAATTCAGCCTGCCTGTTTCAAGCTGTAAATGAATCCAACTTTTGGTAAAACAGAATAATTTGAACTATCCTAAAGAATAGACAATTGATATTTGCTACCACTGTTTTTCTTTTTTTTCTGTGGTTATATTGGCTTGCATAGGGCAAGAGAGGGTTGGTTTTTTTTTTTGTAATATTAAAGGCATTTATACTTTGCTAATACTTGTTTCATAGTTCCAGAGATCTGAAACTATGGGGAGGCTTGTAATGTGTTCAGATCTATAAAGAAGTAGTAAAAAAACCTCTGAACAAGATAGTCTATTATTATTGGTCATTTAACCAGAGTTTTTAATTATTAGATATTTTTGGTAATTTTTTTTTACTTTTCTCAAGAATACACTGAGGTGGTTTTTCTTTTTGAAAACTAGATCCTTTGTGCTCTAAATGTTCAGCTAACAGAAGGTATGGGGCAAATTGTCATTGAGTTGGTTTTTTAGATTAAATGTTAGGGAGTTCTTAGGCAGTCAGTGCAAACAGCTGGGTTTATTCAGAAAAAAAAAATTGATTTTATTGTAGAAGGAAACAGTAAGTCCAACCTCGAACCTACTGCACAGAATTAACTGTGCTTCACACAAAAGTTGCCTTTTTTGTTCCCACCTTCAGGGGCTTTAATTGCAAATTCAAAGCCACTGAGAGGTGAAGAATGCTCATGAAGATGAGGTTAAAATTGAAAAATCCCATGACTGATGCAATTTTGCCCCTTATTGCTGGCTCCGTGGCAGTACGGGCGTGCCGAGCTGGGATCTGCAGGGTTTGCCCCATGGTGTGCCAGTCTGGCAGGCACCTGTGAGAGACATTGCATGGCTCTGCCCTACCTAGGTGGGAATTTCTTGGGAACATCATGTTGGATTCCTGTGATGGTGCAGAGGGGTATCCATCTCCAGAGAGAGACCCTGCCTACATGGAAAACCACATCAACACCCCAGCCTGTGATGGGCTGTCTCATCTTCTGTGGGGCATGTAAGCCACACTTTGCCACCACCACGAAAAGACTCTGGCTGTGGTAAGCATCTTCTCAAGTCCTCTCCATAAGGAGAGTTAAGAACATAGTTAGCACTGAGTGACTGAATACCCCTGGGGGGTTCTCTTGCTCTGCATATTGAGCTGCTGTTGACTACATGCTTCAGATATCCAGGGAATGAAACCAGCTTGCTGCAGCAATTAGCCTTGAGAAAAGAAATTAAGTGCAACATTTCAAACCATTTCAGGTAGTGAAGTTATTCCTTTAAAAGGGAGATAAATCCTTCCAAATGGTACATGAAAACCATGTAAGAAAGACAGATCAGCAAGGTGTGGAAGAAACACAATCTCTGACACCTCTAGCTCAGCTCCATCACGGTCAATGCCTTATTAATCTCCCTACGTGCTGAACAGGGAGATGGCAAAGTTGACTCGCAAACCATGGAAAGGAGAAGGGGCCATTTGCTAAACTGCTGGAATGGTATGTGTGTGTGTTGCTGGTTTGATACATTGGTTCTCTCCACAGTGAAATCAAAACAGGAACACATCTGAAAAAGTAGATAGTCTAATGAGTAAGACATTTGGTAAATAAGACCAATTATAAATCAAAAGCAGTACACATCTGAAAAGGCAGATAATATAGTGAGTAAGACATTTGGTAAATAAGAGCAAATAATTATGTTCTAAACCTGAACCTAACACACTCATGTCAACACTTACGTTCTCACCCATAGCAGGTTTAGACCATTTTAAAAATACAGCTAGGTTTTTGTTCTTTAAGCAAAGTATTTAGTTGCCTTCTAATCAGGTATTTAACTTCACCTTTGGGGATGCAGGAGGATCCAAATAGCAGCAAGTAGAGTCTTCCCTTTTTTTTTTTTTTTTTTTTTTTTTTGCATTTAGTGCACGTGAAAGAGAGAGCTGTGACGGAAATGCTTTTATGCTCATATCTGTTAGGAGTGTTACTAGGACAAACTTTGCAAGGCAGGGGTCAGAGCTGTGTCCCTCAGAGCTTGCAGTTAAAGTAGAGAAGTGGGTTTGCTTTTGCGTAGAGGGGAACAGACTGGGAGAACCAGCGTGCTTGGGACCCCATAACAGGTCTAAGGTGAATCAAGAAGGGAGCCCATGAATCCTGAGTCCCATAGGGTTGGGTTGCAAAATGTTTGAACATATGTGTTTGTGGAGCCCTCAGGATCTACAGAAAATGTTGAACCATGTCTTGCCTAATGTATCATTTGCCTTTCTGATGTAGAGAACTTCCCAATAGCTTCAAATTCAGCCAGGAACAAGTCTAGTCCCTAAATCTTTGGCCCAGGGTTTAGAGCTCTGGGACAAACTGGTCCACCTCACGAGGCTGTCACAGAGCCGTGTGCACCCCTTTGCTTTCATGGAGTCAGCATTTTAAGTCTGGGTGGTCCTTAGGCGTGACACACTGCACATCCCAGACTGGATCATTTTATTAAATTAGAATCAGTGTAAAGTTCAACAAATTCACTTCTGCTTCGAACTGCTTTTGCAGAATTCTTGGAAGGCTGTTTGTTTGTTTAACGCACAACTTGCTGCTAGGAACGGAATATTTCAGCTCAGCAGGGGCTGATGACAGATGTCACCCAGCGGTGCTTCCCTGCCAGCAGTCACCGAGCGTGACTCCCAAGGCCGAGCTTCCAGTTGCAGCACTTGAAAAAAAAGGAAATGTGGAATCACTCACTGCAGTGTTTCAAGAGGTTGTACAGGAAACTTGTGTTCAGCTGGTCCTTGTTTGAGCAAAATGCAAATTTAGGCTGCTCCTTGGCAGTCAAAATGACAGTGGAGTAAACAGGAGATTAATTCATTCAGAAATAGGAAGAAAAATTGAAATATAGTACTCCACGGCTTATATTTTACTTTCTGAAATACCACATGTTTTGGCATGGTAGTAAACCTGAATACTGATAGTGCTTATTTCTAACGTAATTTTCTTACTGAATGCACTTTGGGGTTATTTTCATAAAGGCACGTGTTGCAGCTGGTATAGGTGGGGACATGTCATGTAAGACGTAGCGGTTTGCAGCTGGAAAAGTCTTGTGAACTCAACCCCCTGGCATTTTCCGGAATTATAATAACGGTAACGTTTTGCTGTATAGGCAGACCTTTTCCTACACTTATTTAGTTGTTGGGTCACAGCTCTTCTGTGAGACAGTTTCCCCGCTAGATGACCTCTTTCTCTAGCAAGTCAACACCTGGGAAATTACCCATATCAGCGAATCCAGCTATGGGTCTTGATAAGACAAATATCTACTGCAAGCTCAGCACTTTGGTGGATGGATTTATTCAATTTTCAGGGTGTCATGCTTTTATCTGCCATCCTGCAGTCCTTTTAGAAGGGAACCATCTTGTTTCTCTGCTCTTCACACAGTACATCATGGAAAGTACCTGATTGTTTAATTCACACTGTAGCCCCCTATGAATCCTTTAATTTTTGTCTGTGGGCCTCAGACATTTTAAAGCAGGGGCAAACATTGAGTGAGTCCTGTATGACTTGATGAGTAGCATAGGACACAGCACTTCACCCTGGGATTCTTGCCTAAAAACCATGAGTGCTGGTGGACCTGAGCGTATCTTAAAGTAAAATATGCACAACTCCCCAAATCTCCATAATTCTCCACATAGTAGAAAAAAATCCTTCACAGGTATGAACTGAATGCATAAATGTAGAGGACCTGGTGACCATGAAGCACTTTTAGACATCAGTCTGACTTTCTTGGTTACAAGAACTGAATTAGAAATCCCAGAAGTGTCTCAGGATGCTTTGGAATACATTAAAATTCCAGAGAAAATGTGACAGTGTGGAAAACTCCGGAGTTATAAATGTATTTGTGGGTATGTGTGTGGGGAAATATCTCTTTCAGAACACAATTTTTGCTCCTACAAGGTAACAAGATTTTTAACTGTCATAAGGTCACTTTTCTTGATCTTGTTACTGCATATCTGAGGTCTTTTGGGAGAAAGCTCAGAAACATATTCACTGCTGTTGTGGATTCTATAAATGTCTGCCCCTTCTCCTCTTTGGAGAAGTTGTGAGGAAGATGAATCAACTGATGGTGACAGCAAAAGAAACTGGAAATCACTGAGTTTGTGGATCACCTGGCTTCCAGCTCTACATGGCTTTGGTCTTTGCCTCAGTCCATCCTGACACAGCAAAGCCTCATGACTTCTTCTTTGGTATCCATGAGCAAATCTGATGGGTTCCTTAAAGGTGTGCATTAATGGCGTGCACCATGAAAGGCATTGCACAAGTTGATTTGAAAGAGGTTTGCTTCTTTCTTCATCTATAGATGTACTGTGGCCACTTTTCTGTGAGTTTCAGCATTTTGGCTGCTCTGAGTCAGTTTTTATGAGTGTCTCTATTTGGCACGCAAGGTAGGGGTCATCTCAACTGATTGCAGACACCTACAGTGTGCCCATCATCACCTGAGCCATTTGTTCTGGACTCCCTTTAGAGTCACAGGGGATAAATAGACACTTATAGGATATGATTCATCAGGTGTTGTGGGACTGAGAGAAATTATGCCCGTCTCTCTTGACTGACCTAAAGTGCATTGGGAGGACTGGTTCTGATGGAAGTACCTACGCAGTGGATACATGCCTTGAAACAGATGAATCCCTCTCCAACCAGAGTACTGCTTGCCGTTTCCTATGAGACGAGCAAGCAAGGCTTGAAGTAAACCTCAGACAAGTGAATGGGAACTAGAGTAACCATGAAACTTTGAAATGCGCTATCTGGTAGCGCAGGGACAGCATCCAAAAGTTTGCAAAACTAGCAAAAAGAAGCAATCCTAATATATAGATGGGCACTGAAAAAAAAAAAGGTTAATTATATGATTTAACAGTCACTGGTAAAATAATGGCTGTGGGTGCGAGTGTACACGTGGAGACAATGCTTACAAACGACTGAACAGAGAAGCTACTATCCTGGTTCAAGGTAAGGATGCGCCCTGTACAGAAATGTATGTACAATCTTAACTAATTCGTTGCAAAAAGAATCAAAACCACTATCAGTAATGCAAGGAAGAAAGGAAGATGGTGCGATAATGAAAGATATGACCTGATGCAGTTATCTTTGCTCCTACTGCAAGCAGTACCTAAAAAAAAAAAAAAGAAAAAGAATTTAAATCTCATCAATAAGAAAATTGTTGCACACCTGGGGTCCAAACATCTGGGAAGTGCTGTATTAGTGAAACCATCTCCAGGCTTACGGGGTGGATGAAAACGGCAAGCGCCAGCCACCTGCAATTTTAAATCACTAATTTGGAAAGATGTGTCTGTGCCATCCGATTTCAAAAGCACCGTACAAGCTGCCTAGTCACTGTTATTACTGTGATCCTAACGTATTCACGTCTCAGCGCACAGGGATTTAGACGCACACGGTGACTCTGTGTCTTAAGATGAGACTCCGCGCCCCTCAGAATGCCTTTAATTCCGAACCACTGGGGGTTATATTCCTCTCTTGATGTGCTAGGATTTATATCCATCACTCCTGGTAATACTCATGGGAATTGCATGCATGAATCACCTTTCAAGAATCCTCACAACGTTTAGTTTCTGGAGTTTTCTCATGTTTCTCATCCTTCACATCGCATTTCTTGTACTTATTAGCAAGCCCACAGTCTGTTGATGAGAACCATTAAAACCTATATGTTCTCAGGTGAAATTCTATTATTCTTAAGGTAGGGAATGCTTTCAAAGCAAGCTAAATTTTGTGAATATTTGTAATGTCACGAAAAGGAGCACCTCATTGGGGTGACACTTCCGAATAACCTGCCAAATTAGATCCTGATCACAACTCTTGCCAAAAAAAAAAAAAAAAGCAGAGTGAAAGCCTGATGGGGGATGTTTCCACCCTGAGAAAGTGTGGTCAGAATGTGTGTGCAAAGTCTTGTTAATCTAGTCCATGCCATTTCCGTCCCGTGGACATGAAGGAGACCTCCTGCCCGGCAGCAGATCAGTTCCAACTCATGGCCTCCCATCAGCTGAGCTCCTGCTCCCCAGCCAGCTCTGTGAAGTTAGCCAAACTCCAACCAGCAACCTCATCACGTTGTTTTGACCCTGGAGACCATGCGGGTCTGCCTTCTCATGGCAAACAGGTGTCAGACTGCAGGGTGAAATGCTAAAATGGTCTCAATAAAGCTGCAACTCCAAGCCCTTTGTGCGTGAAGTCCCACAAAGATCAGCTCCTCTCCAGCCTTTTTTAACACCTCTGTGAAATCCAAAGATAAACTGATTAGGGGACATGGCTTTGAGTGCCAGCAGCACACAGATAACACGCGGCCGTTCCTATTTGCCACCATGCAGAGCTCTGTCCTTCGCATCAGGACAGCCTGGAGCAGGAGGAAGAGCTCATTGCAGCTGAATCTTGTATCGCTGCTGCTTGGAGGAGAGGATTTCAAAGAGTGTGAAGCCATAGCACTGTCTGGTTTTGCTGAAGGTGTCCATTCAGCTCACTTTTCCCTGACAGTAATCTCTTTCACAGCATCGTGTGCGAGTGATATCCTCTGCTGCTTCCTTCCAGCTCAGAGGCTCTGTCCTGTCTCCTCTGACGGTGACCTCACCTTGCTCCTGCAGTATTTTGTCATTTTGCAGGAAAAATGCAGCAGTGTGAGAGAGTTGTGCTTAAAGCCATCAGCATTTGGAAAACTCTAGCTAGTGAGAAATGCCATCAGGTATCTCCCTAAGGACTCCAGCTACTCAACTGTGTCTTACCTCCAGTCCTTCAAGCGACTTTTCAGAGATTTTCAAATCCAGTTCATAGTCTGTTCTTTGTTGACAAGGTCCAACAAGTCCTGGGAAAAGGCTACTGGAAAAAGGTGTTCAAGAACCTCTGAGGGCTTTCCTCAATAATTTTGCTCCTCTGAAATGTGGAGCTGTGTGTAATAGGGTGAAGAGCTCCTCGGTGAGAGATACAGCTTCCCTGAAAACCAGTGCAAAGTTGTCTCCCTGAAGAAGAAAAGAGCACCACAAACCTCACTCCCTCCTACTGCAAGTGTATTCTTCAATCTCAGTTTCTTTTGTACCTGAATCACGCAAGGTAAAAATTCCCGTTCTGATGGAAACCCAACAAATGCAGCAAACTCCACTGAAAAAAAAAAATTAAAAACAAGTGAAAAGCAAACAGCTGTGCCCAATGATGTGCACAGTGTAAGAACCAGTATCAAATGGGAATAATATAAGAATGAAAATGGCCGTGTTGTGCTCAGAGTCTCAGTGCTATTGCCTCTTAATGCAGATGTGCAGGCACTACTCTGTGCTGAGATGCCGTACTGAGGTGCTCAGTGCATGTTGCACATAAAGTGGGTGAGTTGCACTAGAGGTCGAGTTTGTAACTCCAGCCATGCCAAAGGGTAGGTACCTACTCTAAGCAAGCTGTCCGTGATCTTCCTAGAGTCAGTGAAGACTTTACTGCTAGTTTGAAGTACAGTATTGAGTGACACACAGACATGTGGTACAGAGTCCTTGTTGTGCAAATTCCCTTCCCCTCCAACTTGTAGCACAAGAACTTCTTTACGAAGACAAGTCATGGTCCAGATCTCCAGATCTGCACTTGCAACCCCAGGGTTAGCATGTTGCAGGTCATCAAGGCCAGGTTGGATGAGGCTCTGTGCAACCTGATCTAGTCGGGGATGTCCCTGCTCCTTGCAGGGTGGTTGGACTAGAAGACCTTGGAAGGTCCCTTCCAACCCGAACCATTCTATGATTCTATGATTCTATGCTGTCATCTGGTTGATGTCAATACAAGTACAACAGCCCACAGCAGCAGGGCTTTAGCCCACACAAGGAGCCCATCTTGACCTCAATTGGTAGGTCCTACCTTCATAATAGGCTGTGATGGTTGAGCCTCTGGATTGAGCATTGGTGCCCTCATGTGCGGAAAGTAATGATGGTGGAGTGCACCAAAGTCTTGGATATTTAGTAGAAATAGCCTTTTTCCTGTACTTGCTAGGCATCAAGTTTAAATACTTACTCCTGAACACAACGAAGAAAAAAGCTTTAGGCAATCAGACTATCTGGGCTTTTCTCCTTCAGTTGTCCTGCACTCACAGTCTAATTTTCAAAAGCAGTGAGTCCCCTCCATGCCAGTCTAGGTCTTGATCTTCACCTCCAGATGAAACGAAAATGCCTGCTACTTTTCCATCCAGATCTAAAACTCTCCTCTGTCCACATAGGATTTTCTTGTGAGCCGTTTTCCTTTTAAAATTATGCAACAACCCCACGCCTGCCTCTTGCTGCTGATGAAGGATGAGGTATCATTGCTACCCTTAAGCTTATCTGCCAGAGAGCAAAGTCATCCTGCATTTCTTTCCCTCTCCAAGCAAAATTTTCTCAGAGTACCTACAAGCAAGAATGACTCTGAAATTTGCTTGTACATCAGATGAGGCTGCAAACAAAGATGAAGTGCTGTAACAAACACATCCAAAGTTGGTGTTTGCTTCTCTCTGGCTCATTCGTACTTACATACCTCCGGATTAACTGACCTGTGTGTCAAGCCAGGAAAAAAAAAATCAGATTTCAGATGGAGAATCAGCAATAGGTAAGAGTTTAGAGAACTAACCAAAACATGTCTAATTATTTGGGCTTAGGATTTAACTTAATGTTTTTTTTTCTTTCTCTTTTCTTCTCCCAGCCCCTGCCTGATACTTAAAGCACAAAACCCAGCAGGGAGAGAGGTAATGGAATTTGGAGGCAACTGGTGTTCAAAGACCTCACTTGAAATGGGTCTATGCTAATGCCGGGGGTCTGTGCAAATTGGGTCAGTGTCCTGCATGCTCCGAAAGGGGCAACTTCATCAGGACAGGCTATGTGGTACAGGATTGCCTCTCTAAGTATTTCACAGGGCTGCACCTTTGAGCAAAAATCTCTTTGAGGTTTTGCCTACAGCTGACCTGGCCTTTGGCCAGAGCAGGGGGGTACGTTCATCCCCCGAGAATCATCCGTCGCGTGTGTGGTCTCCGAGCTGGGCATGGGGAGGGCGCGTTCATCCCAATGTAACTGAGTTTAATTGCTGCCTCCTGACTCTTTTTATAAAAGGAATCTGTGATTAAAGGCTGAGAGCCTTTTCCTTGAACTTGCTTATTCCAAATTGAGCTGACAAAACTCCCTTGTCCTTGACGGAATTACATTGGTGAATTATTGGTCAGATGTAGATTTGAGTTTGGCAATGAACCTCATCATATTCTCTTCTTTGTCTTCTCTATATATCTTCCTGAAATATTAAAAATTGTTTTGCATGTTTGCACATGTGACTTATATACAAAATATTTGCACAAAATGGAAATTTAAAGGACTTGCTATAAATTAAAAAATCAGTTTTGCACAAAATCAGAGTAATGCTCTTTCTTTTTCCTGAGGGAAAAAATAAAGAAGTTTTTTCAGAAAAAGAACTTAAAAAGATGTAGCACTAAGAACAGGTAAAATAAGAGCTATAATTCAAGCCCACAGGTCTTTCTGTTGAAAATATGGGTGCAGGTATCACATTGGCACATATTCCTGAAACATAAAATAGACATTGCTAAGCAAGCTTTGACACAACTAAAAGTTGGCTGGCCTGGAGAAGAGGTTGTTGCATATCCCTGGAGGAAACTGGTGCTTGGTTACACTGGATAAGAAGGCCAGTACCAAGCCATTAAAGAAACCCGTAGGTGCAACGCTGAGCACCTACAGCTGCAGACCTTTTTTGAATAAATTGAGGTATTAAATGCATAGTATTCACAGTAAGCAATAAATGCAGGTAATTATGGAAATAAGAAGGAAGGATAAGGGGAATGGGCGAAGTGCTTGTTCATACGGAGAGCAAGGCCCAGACAAAGCAGGCAATTCCTTTTTAGAGTCATTTACAGGTTGCTTGTGCCCTTCGGTTGAAAACAGAGTTGTAATTTTTCAGGGTGATCCAGACAGTTTGTCCCATCCCGGAAAGAGACAGTTGTGGAAAAGCCAAAAATTGCAGCTTTGGATTAGAAAACCATGAAATTTTTGTTGTGAAAATGGTTTGTGTGCCCTGTAGTTTGTCCTTTCCCCAGTTATGTCAAATGATCTTCCCTCTGCCTGCAGGCATCATCTCTTTCACATTCTTGGATGACTATAATTATGTCACTACATAAAAATAAATAGCATTTTCACTTTTTGTAGTAATGAGGCTCCACCACGGTCTTCTTTCCACATAAATTCACTGAGATCAGTTTGCCTCCAAAGAGCAGTTCACAGAGGTACCCATGCACCCTGCTGTCCCCCAACACTTTCTCTCCACAATGCAGACTGGGAAGAGGCTGGTGTTGCTTCTTGAGGGATAAATACGGATATTTCAGGTGAAATGGAAAAATAACACTGTCAGCCTTGGTAAAAGAGATACACATGTCCAGTGGGAGACCCATGGTGAGTGTTGACAGTGCGCGGAGCGTTCGCAGGTTGGTGAGAAGTTTCTGTGTGAAGCCGTTTGTCTGATTAATGTCTATGAACTCAGTGTGAATCCCGCTTAAATACTCTAAATGAACTTCAGGGAAAACAGTATTTTTCTTTTTGATCAACTACATGTCTGGCACATAATGAGCACAATTACCCTTGCTTGACTATGCAGCATTATTCTGTTTTGACAGTAAATTGCTGATGATGTTTTCAAGCTTATTAAAATCAGACAATGTATTCATATATGTTTAATAAGAAATTTATAATAAAATTTAGAATAATATCTTAGATCTTTTCTGTCATTTGTCTTGTTTTCTTCATTTTTTTTTATAAACAGACATCAAAATCCAAGAAAGTCTGTTTAGCATCCCAAAGCATTCCTGCATTGGTACGTGAATGAAGATTTTATATTAGTGCTGTCAAATAACCATATATATTATCTGAGGCCCAAATCTGCAAACTTCTCTATACCTGAGGGTGCTTTTAGAAACTAATTCTTAATCAAGGTTTCAAGAAAGAGTCGATTCCACTACAGTAGTAGTTGTAGCAGCAGTAGGAGAAACATCACAGAATTACTACAGCCTGTTTGTAGATTATTGTGCTTTTAAAGGCAAAAAACATCCAAGATTTTTTCATCCTCAAAGAATTTTTAATACAAGTAGAAGTTTAGAGCCACCGAATGGATGAACAGAAGAACTTACTGAAACCATGCAGATCGATATGAGAGATAGTGGTCTCATCAAACCTGCTGCCAAACGCTTTGCCTTGAATATATATATATATATATATATATATGTATACAGGAGGTGCTATTCCACAGTTCTGCTGTTCGTTAGTGTTTGGAACAAGAGGACCTGAAAATGTCTTGCCTAGCAGGACTGCAGGAAGTTCAATTTCCCTTTGATCTGCTGGGTGCTGGAATTGTCCATTCCCATTGCCCATACAAGCACAGGAGGTGTAAATTACAGAAAAAACTCTTGCAACTCGGAGTCAGTATTATATTTAGATCATAAAGTCAATAAGGCACAAGCAGTTCTTTGTTACATGTTTGTACCGTGTATGAGGACCCAGGATGACTCAAGAAAACTTGGTGGAGTTAGAAGGTATGAAGAAAAAGGCTAAACAGAGTTTGTTCAGTTCCTAAGGCAGTTCCTTCAAAGGCACTTCATTGTAGGGTAAAAACTGAAAAGTGTCTCCGTTTCTGCAGTTTCCACGGTAATGCTGGCAGTGGCAAACCTCCATCAACCTCTGTCATGTCCCCAAGCTGCAGCCTGTATGGTTCAGTGTGTTGGTGATCAGTCATCATTCCTTCTGCATCCAGGGAACCCACTGGCCTCAAGGCTGCTCAGACTAACGGCTACCAACCATTGACTGTGTGGTGGGACAAAGGAGCATCTCAGCCGTGCCTTCTCCTGATGCATAAGAGTGACCAGGAACCACCTTCACAGCTCTGTGTTTTTAAGATGAGTGTCCCTGGCTGTACTCACTCTGTGTTCACTCTCTCTTTCTACCCACTTGTCACCCTCCTGGGGAAGCAGCAGAGTATTCCTGACTCTTGCGGGGGGTCTGTTTTCTGTACCATGGACTTCAAGCTTTCACAAGATCTGTAGTTTACCTTTAAGTGGATAGCTAACTCTAGAAAGCAGTTATTCTGATGACTAAAATATGTTCTAATTGCCAGAGGAGAAATCAGAATTCTGGACTGATGTTCAACAAAACATTGGCAAGTATTGTAGAATCATAGAATATTTAGTGTTTCTGGTTTTGTTCAAAAATCTTCCTGACATTGCTTGGGCAAATTTATAAGGGCTATGTGATACAAATACCAGGGTGAAAAGAGATTAATTTTAGTTTTTTCTGTTTTCCTCTGCCTTATCTTTACCACATGATTCATTTCCAAGAGATTTTTGGTCGGTGTTTGGTGCTGACTCTGAGCTGATGGCTCTAGTAACCCTTGAGTTTTGGCCATTGCTCCCAGCAGAGCTGAAAGACCATTTATAGAATCATAGAATGGTTTGGGTTGGAAGGCACCTTAAGGATCATCCAGTTCCAACTGCCCTGCCATTGACATGGACACCTTCCACCAGACCAGGTTCCTCAAAGCCCCATCCTGACTAGATTGCTCTATTCTTGCCGAATGGGGTATCATTTCCTACATGCTTTGAATCCTCCAGATCTGGAGAGATCTATGGGATTCTGGATACTTCCAGATCCCATTGGATTTGGTGGAAGATGGAGGTGTTCATTTATCAGCAGCACAGAGCCTGTAAATATGAACTTTGCAGCGATAATCATGAAACAGAACACAGTCTTGATCACAAGTGTAAGGGGGAGCTAAACATAGTTTCCCCTAATCTCTTGGGATCTGGGCATTTATCTCTCTGCTTAATTGAATGAATGGGAAATTAGATAAAACTTTGCAGAGTAAATCTTTTAGCAAATGTGATACCCAAGTAAAAAATTTTCAGCAGACTCTACATTTTCACAGCTGCTCCTTTGTTTTGTGGAAGTGTATTTTGAATGTAAGTCTTGCTTACATTGCATGCCTATTAATTCTATTGTACATATTAAATGTCCTCTTTGTAGGGTGTAAAACCAGAAGGGAGACTAAAAACAAATAGCATGTGTTTAAAATGTTTTATGGAAGATGGCACAAGTATTTTCTGAAAGCCTCCGTGAGTCCAAGGCACTGCTCTCTGATAACAGTGTTGCTGTTCAAGGCCAAAACTGGACCCTAAAATTAAGTAGGAAATAATGGAAGAGAAGAGGGAGAATGTGCTACTTAGCCCTGGAAAAGACAAAAAAAAAAACCCCAACATATAGACAAGACACAAAAAAGTGTTTCTTGCTTCTCTACCAGCCTACTCGCATGTCTGACAATTTAAGTCCCATTTGCTCTCAACAGCTAAGAAGTAAAAGTTATTTTCCTTTTACTTCAGCAAATCCCGTAAGTCATTAGGAATGACATCACTGTCATAAGTTATCACTCACAGCATGGCAATGTCTCACATGCACATGCTGTGAGAGGCACTGAGAGGTACCTCTGCTCCCCTTTCATAATACGGGACAGAGTTCTGAGCATTGGTCTGCAGATAGTTATTCTCTTCTTCCAGATTTGTCTTTTACTTAACAGACTTTGGGAAATAGGTTTGCAGGAATCTATCCGTAGCAGCTACCCTGAGTTCCTCCTCATTGAGGGGATTTCCGCGTGGAACCGGATGTGCTCCCATCCCATGAAGAATCCACAACTGGACGTGGTTCATGAGCTGCTCTGTGGTGGGATCGCTTTTGAGCACCTCATCAACTGACCCCAGGTTGTTTTGACACCGTCTCTCATGACAGGACATGCATTTGCACTTCCAGTCTTGATACAGAGGAGGCACCATGGCATTATCTCTGGAAATGTTCAAGGCCAGGTTGGACGGGGCTCTGAGCAACCTGATCCAGCTGGAGATGTCCCTGCTCCTCGCAGAGGGGTTGGACTGGATGGCCTTTAAACGTCCCTTCCAACCCAAACTATTCTATGATTTTGTGCAAACTTCAAGTTACTCCATGAGCAGCACGGACCAGCCTCACCAGAAGACGCCAGTGCAGTCGCCTTAAGAAAGGATGATACATCCAGCCCTCCTAAAGTCGATCTTGTGTGATATCCAAAACCTCTGGGAGAGGCCTGGCTGAGGAAAAGGAGATATGGCCATGGTGTCCCACAAGTTCTAGTCACCCTTGCATGTTCTAAAGGACCAAAAACAGCTGGCAAAATTTGGAGCATCTGTCAGGTCATTTAATTCTGTGTTAGAAAGTCTGACAAATACACAACAGGTTGGAAAAAAATACCTTCTTCTGAGTTGCAGCGTGCTTTCTTTGGCTGCAGCTGTGGCTTTAGGTCTTTGTTTACCAAAATTAATGGTAGAATCTGTCCATCGTAGCTGCTACGGCAGGAAAATGCTGAGCAACAGAGACAGACCCAGTGAGGAAGAGGATGGACTTAGCCAAGGCATAGGGAACTGGACTGAGGAGGAGAGGAGGCACTTTGCCAGTCAGGGGAGATGCAGAACTTACCACCTGCTACCACAGAAGTAATTGAATTGCACTCCGGAAATGGATAGTCCACATCTAAGTGTGGCAAAACTGGTCTCATACAGATCTGTTCCAACCTGGAGAGCTATTACATCTCTCTATTCCTAATTACGCTGTTACCCAGTATGATGCCAACTCCAAAGGCAGAACCTGTGTCACTAAAGAACCTTTTTTTTTTGTGGAAACAATGATTAGTGAAGGTAATTATTTCTCATGAGACATTTTGGAAATAGTTCCTTTTTCTGTCTGAAGCTCCTATCATTTATTTTGACAAAAAAAAAAAGAAATGAAAAAAATAGAAAACTAAAATAATAATTTTTTAAAATTATTTTCAAGATAAATATTCAGCTTGAGATAAGTCTTTAATAAAACTTTTAACAAAAAAAATGGCATTTTTAAAATAAGGGAAATATTGTGGGATTTTTCCATATCAACATCAAAAGAAACAGAGGACACCACCACAAATTTCGTATCTATCCAAAAAGTAATTTTTTTTATATAGTGTCATTTTGATTAAGACCTTGAAACAGTCATAGTGATCAAACTTCTGGCATTTCATTTATACACTGTCCACCTCCTCCGGAAAAGCTGTCTCTCCAAGATCTGGGACAATGCGTAGCTGTACAGGTTGAATAAAGCCGCTTTGCCAATGTCATCCGCACCAGCTACACCAGTGAAGGTTACATACGGGTCAGAATGGGTTTGTTGTCGGTGGTGAGGTGCCACATAGAGTTGGCCAAGACTACAAATCCTTCATGAAGGGTTTTCTAGTCGAGGTGCTCCCTTGAACAGGACACAGAAAAGAGCACACCTCGTTGTAGGCATGAGTCTAAGTGTTGGCCTTATCTCCTTCCTTGCAGATGCCACCAGCCTTTGGAAGAGAAGAGATAAAGAAACGGGTGAGTTAATATCATTGTGTGTCTCACCTCACCTCACCTACCTACCACCGCTCATCCTCATCTCAGACTGACCCCCTTGCCCTGCTCAGCTCCTAGAGCAATGCTTGCAGGAAGCGTTGCCTGAAAGTTTTCCATCATAGGCAGAACTGACACGGCATGATTTCTGATTTGGCAGTGGAGGATGTTTACTTAAATTGACCTGAGTCATGCCATGTTCTTTCTCACCTTTCTTATGTACGCGAGCAAAAAGACTGTTGGGCAAACCAAGTGTTTTCATTTGAGACCCAGTATGGTAAGAAACCTCTATGAACAAGTGGAAATGCGTGTTCGGGGCTGGAGCTGCAGTAACCAATTTAGTGAGTGACTTGTCATCCATGGGGTATCTCTGACCACTGTTTCAGCCTCATAGATCTGTTCATGGTGGTGGTTTCCACTGGTGAAGCCGCTGCAGTTTGATGTGCCTTTGTCCATGCAATGACCTGTGTTTAAGAGGAGGGGAAGAGTAAAGCGCAGATGCTTTTGGGGTGACTTTCAGTCTGAGTGTGCATCAGAGACATTTTGCTCCGCATGTCAGGGCTCTGGGCTCTGGGCTCTGGTGTTGACTTAAGCCAAATCTCAGCAGGTGAGACCCCAACTCCCCTATTTTAAACCTTTGTGCTTAAAATGGATGTTTCCAAACATGTCACGACCACAATGTGTGTTCATTTATTTTACTGAAAGGTGCTGTTTGGCCCTGATTTACACTGGGGAAGCGGGCAGGGACAGGGATGAGGATGAGATACAGGGTGACCCCCTCTGCCACCTCTCTACAGAAGGACAAGGCAGGTTTCTCTGGACTGTGGTCTCCATCGACGGCACCTCTGCAGTGTGCACTGAGTCCCCAGGAGGAAAGGCAGCCATGGAAGGGATGGTGATGCCTACCATGTTCCACTCCAAGCTCCAATTCTCCATCATGCCCCTCTGCTCCTTGGCTGGTTGGTGAGTGAACTCTCCCTGATTATTTTTGGGTATTTCCTATCCCGCTCTCCCCTTGCACAATAACAACATCCCACCATCAGCCTGATGGCCAACAGAAAGGTCCTTGACCTCCACTTGGAGGGACAAGAATGCCCCAGCTTTGCCTCTGATGCTGATAGCAGCCAGTCTCCTTCCTCCTCCCTCCACCCCATCAGCAAATTCGGTGCGGTATTAGGGTGGCAGGGCGAGGACGACTCAGTGGCGTCAGGCGGTGACGAGGTGTTTTTGCAAAGTGCTTAGCGCGGTGATTTTTCACTGCCTGCCTTGCCACCAAGGGCAGCTTTCTGCCTGGCATTGTTCTGCTCCCTAATCTCGGTCATGTGCTCCTTGGCATCCAGATTCACAGTCGTAGCCATCCAGCCCTTTGACATTTATTCTGTTTCACTCGATCAGTTGGGGAGGGGGGGGCCAGCTCTTTCCTCCCCTCCCTCTTTTCGGCTCGGTGGCGTGGTGGCAAATAGACTGGATACAAGGAGCCAATCATGAAATCGCTGCGGGGAGGAAAGGAGGAAAAAAAAACCCCAAACCCAGAGAGTAACACATACAGACATATTTTATTGCATGGATGTGAACACATCCCTCTCCCAACAAAGCCCAAGCAGGGTTCAGACACAGCCCCCGCTCATCGTGGGTACCCCTGCGCCCCGCGGATGCCACCCCACGCTCGGCTCCCCGAGTGATGCTCACGCTGTCCACCCCAGCCCTCGGACAAAAAAACTTATTGCTGTCGTATCACAGGACGCGGTAATCTCCCGTATCCCGTCTCTGTAACCCAGACGCCGCCTCCCCCTAATATTTTACATATTCCCTAAATTCGTTTGCAAAGGGGGCAGGAGAGGAGATAACGGCGGTGAGTTGAGCCGAGTGGGAACTGCTGACTGACAAAGTGTGTAGTGCAGTACGGGTGCTTTCTGGCTCTCTAATTATCCTTTTCCTTCTTGACTCCAGTATCACATGTAGCCATGTGTAGAATCATAAAATAATTATGCAGTGTACAAGCTTTCTGGGAGCATGTACCACTGTTTTCCTAATTCTTTATCGCTCCCATTGATCGTGGCGTGTGTGCATTGATCCAAGTCGGCCATCTGGTTGGGGAAGATAAGCGTGCGAGTGTCTTTGCATTGCACTGTCACTCAGGGAGGGGGGTACATTTTGGCTGTAGGGAATTACAGGGGCAGGATTAGCCCTCTTCCTAGGAGTAAACTGAATTTTAAATGTAGTGTTGCAGCTGCATGGACCGTGTTGCTAACTTCTGCTTTTGCCCATAGACTGGGTAGATTATTATTATTATTATTATTATTATTATTATTATTATTATTATTTCCTTCTCTTTCCTGCTCAGGCTGTATTTGGAGGTAGAGATACGGCTCGCACTAAATGGAGGGGAGAGAAGGGAAAAGGAGGAATGTCCTTTTCTGCACATCCCAGACTTGTGAGTGGCTGTTGTGTTACAGGATTTCGAAAAGGCAAAACCAGCTTTTAAACGCAGGCAAGAACCTGCCGGCTTGAACGCATTTTGCAATAAGAATCATTGGTCAAAAAAAAAAGAAAAAAAAAAAAAGATGAAGTTATCAGCCTATGACAGGAAATTAAAGAGTGGATATTAATCAGCTCTCTTAACTTTGGTTAATCAAGACAAATAACCTTAATCGCACATTATCGGGATGTGTTTGTTTAATAATCAGCAAAAAAACAATGGGGGGGGCGGGTTAATTATTTATTTTTTTTCTTGCCTGCCAGCTTCCCCCTGAACAATGGGCACATCCTGCAATCGCTTGAACTTTGCTGCGATATTTCGCTGAAATGGCCGTGGCGGGTGCGTGCGTGCGCGCCCACACCCCTGGTCGTCCCTTTGTACGACGCGATGGTGGCCATTGTTGTCTCATATTCTGCAAATGTATGGAAGGTGCCTCAAAAGCCTTTCCTCTAAAATTGAACAATTCTGTCAAAAAAGATTAGTTCTATTTTGTCTGCTGCTTGCTGACTATTCATGAATGTGAAGAGAGAGGGCTTGGGTGTCATACTAAGTTGCTAAGGTGGCTGGCTTTCGGCTATTGACTTGAGGATACCAAACCAGAGCCTACAAAAGAGCAGCCAGAAGGAGAGGAGAGAACTGGTCTGCCATGTGTTTCAGCTATACCTTCTTTAGCTGCCCATTTATTTCTTTTGTTGCCACAACTTTTATTGTCATACAGTTGAAAAAAATGTTAGACACAGGCTTCAGGCTGCACCAAGCAGAAAAAAGGATTAGCATATCACTAGGATCATCTTACACTGAACCAAATTCTTTTCAGGATGTATAATTAGTGAATACAGTCTCCCCCCCGCCCAGCCCCGCACTGGCTTTTTTTTTTTTTTTTTTTTTTGAGGGGATGGGGGGGAGCCTATGGATAGGGAAAATTAGCTCAGATGTCTGGGTAGGAAACAAGAAGAAAGGAAAATAAAAAGTTCCCTAGTTTCAGGGAGGATTTTACCCAGGCTATTTCCTCATCCTCGCCTCCTGCATCATGGTTAAGAAGCATTTTGCACATTCACAACATGTGTGGGAGTTGCTTCTTAAGAAAAAAACATTTTTTGTTTTGTAGAAGAATATGCACAACCATCTTCCTCGAAGGGGACCAGGGGGAGAGAAATTGTTTTCTGAGCTGGCCCTAAACCTGAGCAACCAGAGACGGGCAGCTTTGCTGTGCCCGCTCTCTCTGACAAGGGATCAGCATCAGTTACGGCACCGGAGGATGTTTTACTTTTTTTCTCCTCGTGTGTGTTCCCAGCTGCCTTCTGCAATCCAGGAACTAGGCACTACAATAAAAAAAAAAATGCTGTTTCTCCTAATGCTTGGATCTGCGTGGCTTAGCCCTAAAACTGGGGCTACTACTGAACGATAACGTATGGTATATGCATTTTTAGAAGAGGAGGGAGCTGGATGGGGAAATTAGTGGTCTATCTTTTAGAAGGGTGTAGGCCATTTTCAGTGATGACAGAAAAAGGCATGAACCAAGCAGCAGGACTGTGTGCTTAACAGAAGGCAGAAGAGCTCCCAAATGTGGCTGGTATTGATGAAAAACACAGAGCCTTTGCCAATTATCTGGGCAATTCAAGGCCTGGATACTCGGCCTAAAAATCTTTGATTAAATTACATTCGCATCATGGTGCATTTGCAAAATGTGCCTCTATGTTGCTCTACCTGGGGCAGAAGTGTTGTTCTGTGTGAGGATGAGGATGAAGAGGAAGGATTTGACTGCACCTCTATCAAAGTTCCCGTGCTCGTCTCGGTTCATGCTGCCTCCAAAACTCAGCTGCACCCTTGCCCTGATAGATTTGGGCGTTTCCTGCTTCTGTCAGAGCAAAATTCAAAAGCAGAATTACCCTGGGAAGGAAACAGAGCTTCTTGTTCAGCTCAACGGCTGGTAATTTCGCTGCGTTTAATCACGCCGCACGTTTGACATCATTGCCTTTTCAAACTGTTCAAACCAATTGTTCCACCAAAGTAGCAATTGGACGTGAATATTCAGAAGCTGCTCTGGGGTGCTGGGTGGTAATTGGTCACATCACTCACATGGTCTCCTTCCCATTCTGATGAGAAGAGGGTAGAAATTTGCTTCACGCAGATACTTAAACACCCACACATAAAAATCTCATTTAGCACAACTATTTTTTTTTTTCCTGGGGGTTCCTACAGCCGCTTGATCCCTTGGAGTCGAAGGGCACAGAAGGGGAACAAATGAAAGGAGAAATCAGTTAAAACGGTGAATGCAGATGCTGAAAAACGTTTCTTTCTTCACCCGGTTTGGTCCCCACTGTTGACCCTGCTGATACGCGGGATTTTTGTTGGTCGGATGTGGTGCAATATACAGTGGTCAGGTGAAAGGGAGGACATTTAAGTGAAGATCCCAACTGCAGCCCTACCAATGTTTCCAGGCACCCAGAGCTCATACTGGGAGGTGGCTGTGGCAACCCAGATGTGAAGTTTAAGAGAGCGAGCGTGGTGAATAATGAGCATCCCTTAGGCTCTGTGTAACTCAAACACCATGGGGCTAGAAAAAAAAAAAACACTTAAGAGCCAATAAATATTGGGGAGAAATAATCTGAATCATTTAGGGAAATAACGCCAGCTATTTTACGACTGGTGGGTCACACGTATAGAGGGCATCCATTGTCCACGTGGATCTCCTCTTGACTTCAAAGAGAGGATTTTTGGTAAGGGGTGTCTGCAGCGCAGACCGTCATGTCAAGCAGCCACGTCAGGCGCTGTGGCTTGTGATCTTCTTTATTATGCTCTGATACACTGAGGGGCGTGTGAAATTGTGAACGGAGGCGACTTAAAAGCTCCCGTTTATTTAGAGTGCAAAATAGAAAGCCCAGTGTGATGTTCCTCGTTCAGAAAAAATTACTCCATTACTCCTGGTGGAAATGTTTTATTAAGAAGTAGGAGATAACCTAGGATGGCTGGAGGAATCCAAGGGTGTTATTTTTAGAGACTGATAAAGGTTCCTGGGTAGATACACATGAAAACGTAAGAAGTACTTCATCTTACTCAAGTCAAATGTCCTCCTTGCTTCTCTTTCCAGGCAAACCTAAGTAGAAGAAAAGTAAATGAAAGCTGGACAAAATTAAGGCCAGAACAGCAGATATTGGGATAATTGTAATCTACCTCCTGTAATTTTGCAATCACATTAAAAATGCAGTTAGCTTGCAAATGACCTAATTTGCCAACACCTGGGCTTGGTTCCTTGGTGTAGCACGTAATAAAAGCACATTACACCAGTCACCTTGGGGTGGTTTGGGTGGGGCTGGAGCTGGGGGTCTGTCGGTGCTAGATCAGCCGGCGTCTGTGCCTCTCCGAAGCTTGCAGGATATATTTTCTGTAAATAAATTACTGTTTAATAAGTATTCCGCGTGCATTTTATCATTAGCCTGATGCTATAGAGCCATGCGGACCCAACCTTGATTTATAAAGCTGTTAAAATGTTTGACCTTGTTTAAATAAAAGCCTCAAGGTTAATTACAACAAGCATTCTATATACACTCTCTCTTTTTCAGTTGCCCTGATGATTTGTAGGAGGAAAGGGTAATAAGTTCTCATCTTTTAAAAGTGACTGCAGTGCAAAAGTGTGAGAGTTTCCTTTTTTGCCATGTTCATGTTTTACCAGACTTTGATATGTGATATACTGAGCAATGATGAGCTGTCTCTTCCTAGGGAGCACTAGAAATTTGGTATTTTTACTTAAAATATTATAAGAAGCACGTGAGAATGGAAAAAAAAAAAAGGTTGTTGGGAATAAAGAGTTGAAGCTTTGCTCCTGGATAGGATGTATCCATAATGAAGTAAACAAAGGCATTGGGTTTTTTTTTTTTCTTATTGCACAGAAAACAAATTTCACAAAATAAAAACCAATTTAAGTTTCTTTTAAAAGAACTGGGAAATATTGAGGAAAGTTAATTGAAGCACATTCAAATTACAATAAACACATACAGGCACAATTATCTTCTTTTGACTAGTGTGTGGCTTAGAGATGTTTTTATCTTTTGTTTATTGCACTATTAAAAATATGGAGAGGCATCAAGAAAGGGTAGATAGCCACCATATGGAATTACATATTTCCCCTATTTATATTTAAATAACTATCCACGAGAAATTATGCACAAATCACGCAATAATTCCCAACTGAAATGACTGTTTAGAAAATAAAAATTCTGAGGCACAATATTCTTTTCATACGAAATTGCTCATTTTCTGTACATCATGTATGTTTGTACAATACCAAAAAAAAATGCTGCATTCCAGCCCAATACAATTTGCTCACAATGCTAATGAAGATGGATAGAGGACATTGTAATGTACTGTAGTAATTCATAAGCAATGTGGGAAAACAAGACAAACAAGCTCAGAAAGCTGGAGCATAATTTTTTGTTCCCATTTTCAGAGTGAATAGTGGTGATTTTAATAACCTGCTGGTTTGACAGGTTTAATGATGCCGATTAATTTTTATTGCTTGATTCACGCCATGCTCACATTTGGAGTGAATATTTGTGCTCGCAAAGTTTGAGAGCCTGGTTTTAGGCAGCTAAAAAGAAGCTCCTAACACCCCGCAGAGAACTTGGCAAAGCTGAAAGCCTTGTGTTTGGGATGCCACCCTTCCCCTGGAGAGGCTGTATCTCACTTCACAATAGAGCCGCCCCCACCTTGTTTACGGGCAGAGGGTCCATCTGCCCACCGAATGGCTCCTGGATCACGCAGGAATATCAACTCTGGCTTCATTTTCAGGTAGAAATACAACTGTATTTCTCTGATTGCAAGTTCTGATTAACTGGGGCTAAGCTGCGAATGCTGAGTTCATTCTCACTCGTGATAAAGCCCAAAAGAGGAAATGTCTTATTAGCAAAATACCCAGCTTTGATTTATACCTCCTTCAAAAAGGAAAACTATGAAATCTTTTGACTTTGAAGTTGTGGATGCCCCATCCCTGGAAGCGTTGAATGCCAGGCTGGATGGGGCTTTGAGCAACCTGGTCTAGTGGAAGATGCTGGTCTAGTCCAGGCCAGGAGGGTTGGAATAAGATGATCTTTAAGGACCCTTCCAACCCAAACCATTCTGTGATTCTATGATTCTATGACTTTCTAAAATGGGAACAAAAACTCCAAATTAGCTGATGTGTCCTTATACATTCAGGTCTCAAGCACACCTTGCATCACCTGCAACACACCAACCTGCCTGGTTCTCCACGTGTCCCATCTTGCGAAGCCAGATGTGACAGCTATGCCTCCTCGTTTTGGCTGTCCAAGCATTGGGGGTTTCTTTTCCACCACAGACCTGCAGGTATCCTGGGACCCTCACCCTGTCAGGATCAGCACCTTGCAGGATCTTGGCTTGCAAACTAATTAACTGTAGGGATTTTACTTAAGCATCTAAGTGTGTGTGTATATATATGTGTACATATATAATGTGGAAGGGGTGTCCTACGGTGTGGTTAACACGGTGTTATTTTAGAGGACACTGTTCCAAGAAATGTTCAGGTCTGTCAGAAAGAGGCAAAAAAAACCCCCAGAGGGTTTGATCTGAGTTTTATGGCTTGTTTCTTTTTAAAATTTTACGAGATCCTCTCTTTGATGCTGTCTTGTAGATCGAAAGGCTCGGTTGCTGCGTAAACTCCCCTCTGTTTCCAAGGGATATTTCTGGTTGGTATTTTAGGACTTACAAGGAGCCCTTAATACATTAGCACTAGGGAAAAGAGCTTTCAGTCCAGTAAAAAAGTGGCCTTCACAGAGTGCTGTTATCTGTTACACTCTTCTGGCAAAATACATCACCATGGTCCCAGTATTACTGATAAAGGTGTCTGATCCACACCAAACTCTTAGTTTTCACCCTTTTCTTGTGCTTCCAACTCTCATTCATTGAATTCTTGTCCTATCTCTCAATTTGTTCACATCAGCTTAAACAAGAAGTCAGGGTAAAGCTGGAATTGCGGTTAAATGCTCCTATGAAGGGCTACGAGGAGGTCCTGTCTCAGGCACAACAGTGTGTCGGGATAGCGGCACCATGCCAGGAGGTGGGACACGTATTTTCATGTGCCACCAGCCAATGCTGCACCCAACAGCCGTCTCTTCACACAGGTGTGAGTATACAGCACCACATTACTGAGAATTATATGGAAGGATCTATGGAAAAATTAATTTCTGATCTCACCCCAATAGCTCGTTACTGATATGACCAGAGTTGTTCCCAATTTCCATCTGTAAAAATGCCTCTCAACCTTCTTTCCTCCCACATTTAGCAGGTAGCAACAGTGCCACTGTAACCATGCTGGTCTAAAGATATAAAAGAAACAAGGTTGACATGGAGGAATAATACCTTTCATTAGAGTGAATGATACCAGTTTTCATTTTTAAAAATTGCGGTGAAACACTGTAGCATTTATTTTTCAAAATGGTTCCTCAAATGGCAAAAGTGTTTGGCCACAAGCCTTCTTATTTTACTTTTAAAAATATATATATATTTTATTTTATTTTCAGTTTCATTTTGTTTGGTTTAATTTTATTTATTCTAATTTACTTTAATTTAATTTAATTTCTATTCTGACAAAACCTAGAATCCTGTCTACTGCAGAACGAATTTACTGGGGAAAACATATTTTGGTTGAAAACCTTGAACCAACCTAAATTAAAGTTGGAGGAAAAAAACTGCTAAGTTGTCGCCCTGATGTCACCATACTAAAATAACCTCATATTTCCATCTGCCCTTAATGGCAACGAGTGTCAGAGGTGGAGAAGTGAAATGTGGACAGTCTAGAGCTGTGGCACGATGAGGGTCCCGCCATGCAGCTGGCTGCAGGCTGGTGCCTAGCGCTGCGTTCCTGGCACAGCCAACTCTCTCCCACTCCATCTCTCTTTTAATTCCTTCTCTCACGTTCCCTGATAACTCTGATGGAGATTCCCTCCTGGCGCTGGTAGATGCAACATAGTTTGGGTGCAGCCTGAACAAGTCGAAGCAGAGGATATGCAGCCAAAGAGCATTTCATTGCCTGCTCTGCTCCTCACACCTCTCTTCCCTCCCTGTTTTTTGGTTTCTCCTCAGGAGAACCAGTAGAAAAAAAGATCTCTCACACCGCAACAGAAGCCCGGTTTAGCACTCATGGTTTAGTTGGGAATTGGGCCTTTGGTACTAGCACTGATTTGCTCAGTCAGTTGCCTTTGACGATCTTTCGGCCTGGTGTGAAGAGAGATTATTTTGAGCCTCAGTCCTTGCCTTTGCTTCTGGTTTCTCCGCTGCTTTCTGGCAAGAGAACAGGCGAGGACAACTTGAGTGGAGATGGTGGTGCAGCACCTTCTCCTGCCCTGTACCATGGGAAGGACACAACGGCAGGGTCTGTAACATGTTGCTCTTTGCTGCTTTGCTAGATGCACACTTTAGCTCAGCTTAGGAAAGGCACATGGCGTTGGCATGGCATTGGCATGGCATTGTCACTATGAGTTTTCAGGGTTGTATTTTCCAGACAACTCCAATTAAAAAGTGGTCCACATCTTCTTTTGGGTTGCAATCATCTGCCATCACTTTGGCTGTGCTGCTTCTGCCAGGAGGAGGGATAAATTTGGGTGCCATTCAGGCAGCGGCGTGCAAAGGTCCTTTGGCACTGCCTGGTAGAGCCTCCGACTGAGAAACATGGTGGGACGAGCAGCCCCAGCATCCACATCCCTCCCATCTCCACCCCAGCCCTGACAGCGAGATACAAGCTTTATGGATTTTATTTAGATATTTATTTTATTTAGCAATTATAATTTATTTCTCTCCTCCAGGGTAAATTTTCTCTTTTTGTCCACGCGTTAGGGAAGAACCTGGGTGCAATATTCCCCCAACAAAATTAAATCCAGGAATCTTCCCTCCAGGGCACGGAGCATCGTGTTGTCCTGTATTTCGGCAGTGCTGAGCACAGGGGGGTCCTGGCCTCCGAGACGATCAATGCAAATAAATAATACGAAGCCCTGGAATGACTTATTTGTCAGGAGGACACCTGCATAACCCATCCCACAGCTGTAGGGCTGGAAAGGCAAATAAAACAGCTGTAACCCAAGCCTGGAGGGTGCCGGGGACTCAGGGGAGGGAGGCTGGTCTTTCAAATCACTGTAACCCAAGGAAGAAAATCATCAGCCTATACGCCTTTCACAGCATTGGATGACAAAATGGTTTGTGGCTTAGCCATTGTTTAAAGGCCATTCCTCAAATTCCTTGTTTACTGTCAGCTGGGTGAGTTGTGGACTCTGTGACTTTAGCTGTTAATGGGCCTAAACACTTCTGCCAACAGATTAAGCTTTGCTGAAACGTTAAGAAAATTGGCCCAAACAGAGATAGGGAGAATTCTTGTTTAGCTGTTGTTTCATTTGCATGAGAATCATTGTCTGCAGACAATAGCATTTCCATATTGCCCAAAGAGTGGGCAATTGGGTGAAACTCATTCAATTTCTGTTAAATGACAGAAATTGTTTGTTTGTTTGTTTCTCCAGAGAAAGAAAAATGTTCATTTTCAGCTGTGAGGATGAGTAGATCAGAAGTGAAATCCAACCCCCAAATACCTCCACCTCATGATGGACTGGGAGCTAATGAGTTGGGATGATGCTGAAAGAGAACAAGAATATTAAGTTGTAAGCATGTTTAAAACAATTGCTGTCTGTGAGAGATGAGGAACAAGCAAAATTAGTCTATTTGGGGGAGATGAAGAACAAGTTCCTTTTAAAAAAAAAGTGAGATGTGTTTTTGCTATGACTTGTGCTACTGAATTTCAAGGTGACTCATGTCCTCGTGTTGTTTCCATACAAATGCTATCCTAACAGGTATTGCCATTGTCTGAACTTCTCCCAGGTTCCGTGTTCAGGAGAGGGTTAATCTGATGCTCAGATTACATATGTTCTTACTATTTCGCTCTCTGTTGTTAAAAATAATAGCCTGGATCCTACAATTATTATTTGAGTTATAGCAGCACCTGGAATCATCAGCCAAGATTGGAGGCCCCTTGCAGGAGACACCGGCCATAAAAATGGCAAGGTGGTTGCCCAGCAAGCTGCCCGTTCTCATGGGCGTGGCCAGCAGAGAAGGAGCATCACAGGGATGGAGAGTGAAGGCTCGAGGCCGCCATCAGGGCTGGGGCAGAGGGAGGAAAGGTTGTGTGCCGCCCTAAGCCCAGGCACAGCTGTGACCCAGGTGAGTGTGTCTGGCCAGGCGTGACTGCGTGCTGAAGGCCAACGTCTACTGCATATTGGTGCAAGGAAGGATGGACCAGCTCAATACCTTAGAGGCTATTTTCTGTCTTTATTGCTGATTAGTGCCATGAGATTTAATTGAAGAACGAGTCGACATTTCCTTGCTTCAGGAGATCCTGCTGTTTTCTTTCTTTATTTTTTCCCTCTAGACCTAATACTTTTGGCCATCACTGCTGTTATTGGCAGTTACCTGTGGCTGCTTTAAATGCCACTGGATGCAAGGGGATGTTTACATTTCCCCAATTACATTGTCTTTGAACGGTTCTAAACTTGACTTTGATTAAACACGCTAATAACAAGAGAGGTTCCTTTTTTTTTTTTTATGAATGTCACTTGCTTGAGTTGAAAAGACATGCTCTTAATACTCGCTTTTCATCTAAATCAAGAAAGCGACACTAAGCAAAAAAGTATTTAACTGTAGCATATAGGATTGTAAAGATGGTAATCAGGGACACTGGTAATTGAAGCTTTTGGGGGAGAACCTTTCTTCTGAATCCTTCAGTCTGTTTAATAGGATAAAATTAGCTTGAGTGGCTTGGTGTTTGAAGAGGTTATGATATAATTGGAGCTGCCTCCTGGGTTTGCTGCTGGACAAGGCGATCAGGTGGAGACATGGGAGGGCATGGGAACCTCTGAAGTACAAGACTCAGCTTCTGCCATACTAATTAGCCTAAATTAGCTATGCCAGTTTTCTGCTTGCTTTTGAATTTCCCTGATAATGCTTTTATCAGGAGTGTAAGAAAAGGAATATGAAAACGCGCACAAAGTTCATTGCAGAATGGCAGAAGCGGTGGCGACTGCCGACGTAAGTCTCAGGCTTATTGCTGCAAGCTTCAAAAAAACAGGGGGGAGAAAAAGATTGAATAGCATTAGGAAATAACAAATGGATATCAAGTATAACCCCTAGGGATGCAGAAAGTACTATGGCTTGCGCTCTTGAACACGAAAGTTTACAAAGCATCTGTAAGAAATTGATTATCTTGAGGATTATATACATATTATTTTGAGGCCAACCCCTCTCCCCCCAAAACCCAGCTCTGCTCTTGAGTGTTTAACCCAAGGTGAAGGAGGTGGTCTTCCTTAAGGCAGCTCAAGAATCTCAGTTCGTGCTCCATCATCCGCAAGGCCCAAAAGAAGCTATTTGTATTTTGTTAGCTGCTGCCATTTTTTAATTTTCACTTCCCACCCCAATTAATCAACTTCAACCATGCAAAGAGATTTGCAGCACATTCAGTATAGCTTGCACAAATCTATTTTAATTGAAAATGTGTGAGGGGGGAAAGAAAATAAGGAGGGTTTTTTGTTTTTCTTTCTATCCTAGAAGGGATGGCTTCTGTTGGCAGTGGATGAAGCAAGTCAGGAGTGGACTTCACCTTTCACAGGCAGGGTTAAGAAGCACTTTCACAGAAGAAGACAGCTCCATCCCTGGGGAAGACTTGAGGCTACAGGGAGATACAGATTTTTCCCTTCCCAGGTGGCACCAGCCTTGATTTGGAGACAGCTATCTGAGGCCGGGATTGCCCGTGCCTCTGATACATTAGATGTTGCAGTAACAAGCCTCACATCAGCAATATCTGCTCTGCTAATCACCAGGAGGCCTCTAGTCACTGGATGAGAGGGTGGAGGAAGGTGCCAGGATATCTGCTGGACAAGCTCAGAGGGCATCATGGTTCAGGAGATCTCATGCAGGAGTTTTCTTATGTGTCCCACCAGCCCTTCTTCCTCCCAGCACCCCTGACTTCTCTTCTTCAGGCTGTCCCACAAATGTTTTACAAAGACTTGTGTGAATTTAGGAGAGGGTCTTGACCTCATTCAAAGAGCAGAGTTTGCAAGACTCACCCAACTCTTGCCTTGGTCATGGTTTTCCACCACATCTCCTGGATCACATCAGAGGTCATTAAACAGACTTGTATGAACTCCACACTTAAAGCTGTGATGGAGAGGGTAATGGGGTAGTGAGCTGGTCTGAGGGACCATGGTAGATAAGGGTGACTTGGCTCCAGAGCACAATTTCTAGTAAAACCAGACTTGTTTGGATACATTCTGCATCTCAGCACAAGAAAACAGACCTGAGGACATTGTGCTGTTACTATTTGTCACTGTCTGCTTTCCATGGAAAATCAATAGGGATATTAGGATTTTAAAATTCTGCTAAGCCATTTTATTGTATTTTATTCTTTCTGGAGAGGGAACTGGCTGAGCTTGTATTTCTAGTAACTGCTTGAGAACAAGTTTGGAAGGACCTAAGAAAATGACTTTTCTTCACTATCTATCTCCTTGGTTCCCACATACAGGGAAATTGCTCTTGGGGCCTCTCTTACCTGGGGGAACCTGGTCCTTGGTGAAAAATACCGTTCACATTCTAATTTTTAGGGCAATGAATCAGTCAGGGAAAGAGATTGAGTCTTGACGTCTTCTCTTCAGACTCCCACACTCCCACAACACTTCTCCTGGCTTTTTATCAGGTGCAAACACCTGAGTCCCGTAAGCCCTTCAGCTCTGGCACTTTGTATATTCACTGGAGTGCCTGCACACAGACAAGTGTTGGAAGAGCTTCATCGCCCATCCCTACGGGCCCCAAGGCACAACGTCAGGTATTACCTGTTCCGCTACTCCACTTGCTGTACTGAGGGCTGGAGCCTGCAAATGCTTCTTCACAGGAACAGCATTACTCCTGTGACCAAGTCCTCTCAAGACAGAACTTCCAGAGGTGCATTTAAATCAGTCCACTCAGCCTCTTTACATTCACAGGGTTTTCTTTTGCATGGTTTATTGGCTCCTCCAACTATGAAATAAATACAGTTAAATGGATTTAAAAATCACCGCAGTTCAAAACCTGGATTTTTAAGCTTGCCACTCTAAACTCTGCAAGCGAAGTATTCTGTTCTTGAAAAGTATTATTGCCCAGATTAGAGCTTTGAGAGTTGAGGGGAGTCATTTTTCATTAAAGAAATGAGAACCAGGAGCTCTTCTGGTTTCTCTTTGCCAGACTCTCCTCTTTGGAGCACTATCTTCATCTGATGGAAATATTTAACTGGCAGGAACCATGAGGCAAAGTCTTGAATGACAGCTGAAGAAGGGACCTCAAGCTGTTGTCCTTGAAACCGGTGACGAGTTTCCCCTTGACTTCACAGGGCACAGCATCCAGCATAGCCCAGCTCCAGACATTTTTATTCTGCAGCCAGCTGCGGTTCCTGTTCAGAAAAGACAGCCTGTTCCCCAGAGGAGATCTGCAGCATGGAAAAAAAAAATATTGTATAGATTAAAGGCTGGGCTAAAGCCCCATCAGAGCCAGTGCGAAGCCTTTCAGTGGTCCCAGCGGAGCAGGAGTCAATCGTCCGTGCCCAGACTGATCACACCAATGTCTGTTGCAAATCTAGGAAAAATGGGGTTGAACACAACTCAGGTTTGACCCAATCTTGCGGCTATTTGAGCACGGGGGGCTTTTTCTCAGCCCATGGCACAAAAGGGTTTGCCTCTTCAGCCCTTCTTTGCTCCTGTACCCAGCAGAGACAAGAGCTGCAGAGCATGAACCAGCTTTTCAGGAGACGTCCCCTTCCATGTTGGCAGTGCCTCCAGCTCCTGGGTCAACAGAGAACCACTTCTCTTGTGCTTCCTGCTTGTCCTCGCAACGACTTCTGCGAGCCGGATCTGCTTCTGTTCAGACAACATGACACATAATAAAGTAATAATAATTTCTGCAGGTTTTTTTTTCTTAATGGGAACCCAAATCACACCACAGACCTGGCAAATGGGTCACCTGGCTGATGTCTGACCCACAATCAGCGTGTCTTTGCCTGGGATGTCCCAGGAAGGAAGGAAGCAAGGAAATAAAAAGTCAAGACATTTTTGGCTAAAGATAAGGGAGCGTTTGAACATGTCCTGAAGGCTAGACCACAGCTGCAGAAGGACGGGAGAGGTGGGTCTCTGTCCAACAGCCACAGCAGCTTCCCCTCCTCTTGGCAAGATGTCTGGAAGAGATAGCCCAAGTCCCATCCTCCTCACTTCATTCAACAGCCCACAAGGCAAAGCCAAATGAAGCTGATTTCCACCTTCCACAAGGAGTTTGCTGGCCTGTGTCCCCAGCCACTCAATGTCTTTGCACCCAAGACCTTTGAGAGACAGAGGTGATACATGACTCCGCTGCGGATTGCTTCCAGCTCCCTTCCAGGAGCAAGAAATTTCAAGCACCGTGCACCAAACCTGTGGGACGGGAGGGAGGGAAAATCCCCTCTACTTAAACCAAATCCCCCAGGTCTCCGAGCAGAAATAAACCACAGCAATCCCTAAGTGTCTGCAGCATCCAAGAAGCTCTCAGCTCAGCATAGCACGAGGGAGGGCTGTCTCCGAGAGCGCCAGCAGCGAGAGTCTCTCTTTGGCTCCATCAGGCAATACTGCAAACAAGTCATGTCTCTTAGAAGAGGAAAAAAATATATATATATTTTCCAGCTCTCTGTTTTAATTTGTGGGTGCTTATCTCTGGTCACTGCTGTTCACCATGTAGAGAAGTCTCTGTGGCATGCATTTCTAAGAGGGCAAACTGTCTAAAATTAGCTGTTAGTTTAAAATAAGAGACTCTGCCGTTCTCCAGGGAGGGGCATTCATCCTCCAAAGGAAACTGTCAAGGATTGTTCAGGATTACTCTCCAGCTGTTCAGAACTGCTGCATCCTTTTAAATTATAATGTCAACATGTCGCAAATAATATGGAATGACAATGTCTAATTTCTGTCCTGTGAGAAATGAAAAGGAAGGAAAATTGCTAGCATACTAGATACATACCAGATTTAAGAGACCAGGTAACCTTTCTAGGTAGCTTTAGGAGAATAATTAGTCAAAACATTAATGAAAATGTAATTTTCTAGCTAGCCTCTGAAATCTTGAGGCTTTACATTATGAATTCCAGGCTGATGCTCTCCAGCATAGATTGCGTTATCTCTGGGACCAAGCAATGCAGCAACTTCTCCACTGATTGCACTCTTTATGTTGAGTAGGTGGGGGGTTTTCTGCCCAAATATTTTTTACCAGTGTCGCTGGCTTTGAGGAAGGAATTTCAATGCCAAATTGCACGAGTGCGTAAGGGTCCAGACCAATGTTACAGTTATTGCTGACCTTCGCACCCATGAGCAGCCCACGGTGAGTTTATCTCCCCCAAAAACCGTATCTGGAATAGCCAACATGGGCATTCAAGTGGAAGCCGTGAGGTCATAGTATTTCACGGGCAACTTGCACCATGTACATGCATGTCCCATCCAAATTTTAAAGTAAATCACCAAGAGGAGGGAGGTTTTTAACATACACAGCTTTCACCTGTTATTTGAGGTAGTCGTAGCTCCGAGGACTGAAGCAGACACCGACTTGGGGTTGTGAGGTAGCAATGAGTTTCTAGGACTCAGCTGATGAATGGTAATTCATGAACTTGTGGCAATGTGATTGCTTCAATCAGATGCCCGCATCCAGAGTGTAAATATTCTCCTAAGCTCTCAGGGTGACTGCCTATAAAATATAAACAATGCAATATAAACAAGAAGCGTCCCAAGGGATACATTTTAATGCTCAGATTCCACGCGGCACTGTATATTTTTTATGTTAAGTTAAAGAAGTAAATGAAACAGCAGGAATCCAACATGGTTTACATTCCCTTGCAACAGGAAGCTATTTTGATAAAACCTACAAATGATCCATATTGATCTTAACTTTTTTTTTTTATTTTGTAAACTTAATTTGAATTTAGAAAGTCTCTAAATGATAATTGAATCACAAGTCCGGATTAGGATTCCAGCAGCAACACTTGACTTGGTCAAAATCACTGTTATGAAGAGATGCAATTTTTACACAGTACTTCACATTGATTAAGTAATGTGCGAAAATGGAAAAAAAGTATTCGAATCTTAATCATGGTAATTTGCATGAAATAAAAGTCTCTGTCAAGGGAATGCACATTATAATAACTCCTGGGTGTTTTGGTTGCATCAGTGAGCAAAGAAGTTGTGTGCATTTTTTTTTGTCCTGATATACAAGGATTTCCTCTATTTTTAGTGTACCTTTAATTATACAGGAGTCTAGAAATGTTGTTAGTGGGAGACTGAGGGACAAGCAGGTATTTTAAGAGAAGCCAAAGTTCACAGATGATTAATATACCTGAATTAAGTACAGAAACAGAAACCAGTATGCTGTAAACATGGGAACTCTGCTCAAAGCTAATTAAGGCTCATTTGGTTTTGACCTGCATCAAACAATAGCACTAAATCAGAAAAGCAGATGCATTTTGGAAGCTACTGAACTGAAGAACCTTATCTGGAGCCCAGTGGAGTCAGCAGAGACCTTCTCACTGACTTCAGTCAACCAAGCCTTAGAAATGTTTGCGTTTATTTACACAAATTGGTCTGAAGTTGACGGGGGTTTTAGATGCAGTGCTCACTCCATTGCATGCACGTATCGATGCTGCTGAACGTCGTGATGCTGTCACTGTTGTCTGTTACTGAAGCAGGCGTGTTTCTCTGGCCCAGTGTGACCACTCTGCAACCTGTTTTATTTCAAAGAGTTGCTATTTCAAAAATCAATGGGCATCAGCTGCTAATTACAGAAAATCCATGTCTTGCCCCTTCAGCAGGTTTAGCATTTTTCCCCCTTGCATTTTTCACCCTACCTGTGCTATGGGTGGACAGCCTGGCTCCATCACAATAACTCATGGCCACCCCCCAGCCCCATTTTGCATTCGTTCCATCTTCCTCCAGCATAGACTTGGCCACATGAAGTTTCTGGTGAGTGGTTTTCACCACAACACACCAGGATCCCCCCGCTGACCTTGCGGTTAATTTGATGCTGTATTTTCTGAGAATGTAAGAAAACAGAGGCAAGCTTTCTTCAGTTATTTAAAACACCTCCAGTGTTTTGTGAGTGCGAAGCATCTGTTCTCAATGCACATCTGAGATCCATGATTCCCTTCTCCACTTACCCACCATCACAAAGCAGGACAAGGCCTCCTAGACATTACTGAACAGCCAGAGTAACTGTCTGTTTTACCTTCTTTAGAGCTTAGCAATTGGTCCAAATGCTCCTGGGCAAAGAACCGAGCTTTCTAGGCACAAATTTTTGCTATTCTCTCTCTCTTCCATTTCTACAAGATGTGCTTATAG
Organism: Chlamydotis macqueenii; assembly: GCF_036417535.1. Lineage (NCBI taxonomy): Eukaryota > Metazoa > Chordata > Aves > Otidiformes > Otididae > Chlamydotis > Chlamydotis macqueenii. The sequence continues at coordinate 4,861,827 of NC_141560.1, read as the reverse complement.
TGAGGGACAGACTCCTTTGGAGGAGGGTCCTTTTTTACAAGCATGAAATCTGTAAAGACCTGTAGAAGTTGTTGTGATACTGCTGCGTTTTATCTGGAGGGATATTCAGTTATCCCCAGCCACAATATTATTTGGATAATTGCTTCTTGCAGGGGACTGAAGCAGGTGTGAGGGGGAAAAAAAGTGTTGAACATCTAAGCTTGGAAAGGAAACATAGGTTGAAGTTTATCTCTTGTTGCTGAAGCTGCCAGTAAAGCTACGCGCAGGAGGGGGGTTTGTTTGGGATTTATTCTGGGGGAGAAAGGCCCTGCTGTCTTCAGTGAGATGAGATCAAGTTCTGTTTGCAATACCTCTGACATGTTGTAGTTGCGGGCCAGGAGATTTTTTTTTTTTACATCAAAATAAAGGAATGGATGGGCCTGCACTTATAAGAGAGTTGGCATTCCTACAACAACCGTGCAGGTTGATAAGGATTTTCTTTATTCTTTTCAAAAATAACCTTTCCTGTGAAATGCAAGCTCAAGAACATTATCGGTTACACAGAGAAATCACATGAAAGGCTGTATTACAATAATGAAGGAAAGAGATTCTGAGAGGAGAGCAGCAGCAAGGGTACTCAGTGCCTCCTTGGCTTGAGCTGCTCCTTCTCCGCACAATAGATGTTTTCAAACCTTGAGTTTTGGCAAAATCCTACTTGTGGGGAAAACTTTGCGCAGACACAATGCTGGGATCCCGTTGTGCTTTGCCCAGAGAATATCCAATGCTTGGGGATGTTCTTGATGTGTGGGAGATGTGTTGTAGTAACAGGGTTGTCTCCATTTACAAGCTAATGGTAACGGTAACGTGCTATTCCATGTTTCTCCTAATTTGAGAATGTGCCCCATATCAGATGGTGTTAATGGGGTGGCAATACCTGTTGTCACATCCGTAGCCCTGCAAATGCAGTACTGGTGTTTTACCGAAGGAAAGTCAAACCTACCGCTCTCATAAAACATCCTACGGAAAAGGGGAGAAGGAATTCATAAGAATAATCCTATTAATTAATGCCCAAATCCTGGTCCCTATGCACAGCCTGCAGAAACGCATTGTGTGCGAGGGAGCAGGAACACAGCCCTCCTCCGTGTCTGGAGCAGCATTCCCTCTTCCAGGGCTGATGACTTCACTCTGCCCGACGTATTCCCAGCAGCTCCCATCAAACGCCACCCAACACAGAACTTCGTGGCCAGCCCTGGGTTGTCCCTGCAGGAAAGCGTCCAGGAGCACTCAAGAAATCATGTTGAGAAAATACTGTTTTCTCTTCCCAAGGCAAGGATGAACATGTTTTGAGTGTTCTTACAGAGAGGGGCAGCTGCAGTCTGTACTTTCACAGAATCATAGAATGGTTTGGATTGGAAGGGACCTTTAAAGGTCACTCTCATATTCTCATTTTTCCTCAAGAACCATGCTGAATTAACAGGATCACTGAGCAGCGTCCAAGGACCTTGTGAGTGGCATTTAACAGCAGGTTAGACAAATACCTGTCAGGAGTAGTTAACTAGCCCTAATCCTGCCTTAAGGCAGGGGATGGATGAGATGGCCTCATGAAATCTTCCTCACCCTACATCGTGGTGTTCTCTGGCTTTGAGCATTGAAATTCTTACACTACAGACAGAAGGAATTACTACAAAGGAGAGCCTGCGGTTGTTGTTTTGATGACCTTTGGGTTTGCTGCCATCTTGGAGTTACGCCTTTCTTGCATATGGTTCAAGAGACAATCTACATGCATAGAGTTGGCAAAGTTTTCTAAATGGAGAGTCCTCTGCTCTGGAGACTGTATCTCTTGGTGGATCATCAAAACTCATCTCTGACTCTGGGTACAAGTTGCCTCAATTTAGTCTTGTTTCCAAAACCAATGCTGGCCTGTGCCTTCTGCCTCCAAGACCTGCAGTTTTAAAATCTATAGCATAGCCCAAGTTCAGCCACAAGATACTCAGTTCTTATAAATGTTGTGGAATTTACCAGTTGGGAATATCCATGCTGAATCCCAACTTCATTCCTTCCCAGTTGCGGGAAGAGCCTCTTTCAATCGTTTTTCCTTTAATTGCAGAGGATTTCCACAAGTCCTGATTTGTTGGCAGCTGGATTTAGCTCAGAGCATGATCTTTAACCATTGCGAACCATTCCCATGCAAGGATAAATGTTCTCGTTAGATCCCCAGCACTGCAGAGCTGGGGATGCACACAATTTTAAGGTGCTGTGCAAGTGTAGCAATGAGCATTGTCAGTAATAAATAAATTACCCAGAGAATTTAAAGTCAGAGTGGCTACAAAAAAAGGAGAAATTCAGCTTCCCCCTGCATAAATGTAAACATGCTGTGAGTGCAGCTGCCCTTATGTGGATATCCACATGTGGAACAATACTTGCCCATGGCATAAAAACCAGCAAACACAGTGCCAGGTGATATTTGGCTTCTTGGTATATATTCAGGAGGGCTGCGCTTCACATTCGTAGGAGCCATCTTTCTTTCTGTACTCCATTTCCTGTTCTTCTCATTAATCCACAGATTCTCCCCTTTGCTAAGCCAGGAATCCAAGGCAGATCCCCGGAGAATTGCTTGAGTCTTGGATCCTTGAGCAAATTCAAGCTGTAGTATGCCACAAGGGCAATGTTATCCCTACAGAGTTTTTAGCAGCATGCCTTCTAACCCTGTTTAAGCAGCTCTGTTTTCAAGTGATGCAGCTACTGGTATTAAGATATTCTGAACCATCATTAGCTCTATTTACTGAGCCTTTAGATGTGTGAATCACTGCAAACATCTGGAATGAACAGGTGGAATTCAACTGCACTTACTGTACATTTCTGTTTTAATGGTGTTTGGCTTCTCTTTTAATTGAACAACGATTCTTCCTGGAGACCCAAATGTTGCTACAGGCATATATTAATTTAATTTAATTGGCAATGAGTTAAAAATGATTATTTCAGAGGAATTTTTGATGTTAACTAATGAGGCATCATATTCCATGCATATTCCTGCCGTTTCAGCCTGTTTTCCTGAGGAAGGACAGGTTATGCAGTTGCATTGTCCATCTGGCAGCTTGCCCTAGAAACTTTTGATCTTGTTGGTGAGCAGCCTGGGGCCAGGGTACGGTGGAGCATGGGGGCAATGGGGTGATGGGAGATGCATAACTACTTTCAAGGTGCCTGCAGCTAAGCCAGGGTGCAACCCCAAGCACTCAGTGTTGGTGCCTGGCATGCAAGGTTGGCCATGTCTGCTGGGTGAACCAGGCTCTGGACAGAGGAGTGTCATCTGAGTAGCTAAAACCAGTAGGAATTACCCAATCCTACTCTGCAACAGGGTTTTCTGGTCTAAGGGCACCTCTGCTTTTGTAGCTCATTCACCTGGTACAAAGCTCTGACCCTTCAGCAGGGAAGGTTCCTTGCAGGGAGGTTGGACTAGATGACCTTTAAAGGTCCCTTCCAACCCAAAACATTCTATGATTCTTTTACTTAAGCCTGATGTTTCATCCCAGGTGAAAGCCCTAGTCCTGTGACCACTGGTCACTGGTCTTCACCTGGTGACATGTTGGTGAGGTAAAGGACTGATTCCCTGCTCCATCCTGGAGCATGCATGCCCAAGCTTTTGTCTCCTTCATCATCACCCCATAGCTGGTGCGTAGCATTTCTGCACCCTACCATGTTCAGGCAGGTGAGCAATGAGAAGGGAAACATTATTCTTAACTTAAGTAGGAAGACAGTAGCAACCCTCAGTCTCCTGGGGGTGAATTATTCAGGCTGTCTCCTGCACTTTGAGGCATCTTCTCCCAAGCACCTACAGCAACGCTACAGGAACGGGAGTTGTCCTAGTTACACCACTGATTTTTTGCTGATTTTTTGAAGATACACCAGTCTTAAAAATGCTTCAGATACATTCTTTTTTACCACTTGCAATTGTTTTATTTTTTATTCTAACTAGTAAAACATCTGAAATTGAGAAAATTACCACAGTGTCCACACATGTAATGGCTCTTCCCCATGTAGTGGCAACATCGAGCTACTTGGCACTATCCAATAACGTGTTCAATGGCCAAAACCTGGTTTTAAAGGCAGACTTTGGAGGGAAAGGAGAAGGAGGAGGAATGCAGCCATTACACTAGTGTTTTCTAACATCCCTCCTATAAAATTATTGGTAAATGTGTGGTGCATATGATGAAGCAGCCGGGAGGGTGCTGTCAGTCATGCTGACAGGATGTCGTACATGATCTCGGGAAATGCTTTTCCTTTTTGCAAAGCGTGCCTGCTAATGCCAACCCCTTCGAAGTGCTGCAATGCCTGATTAATTCATCTTTGCAAGTTACCTTCCAATCTTCAGGAGACAGGAAATATTAATTGCCGATGTGATAACAAGAAGTTCAGATGCAAGCAGAAAAGCGTGAATCTCTGCACCTGTTTGCTTAGTTGGATTTACACTGTTCAATGAAAATCACCCATATGTACAAGTTTTCTCCCTACAGATGACTTGCTCCAGTCATTTTTTACATTTAGAGGAAACAATTATTTTCTCATTTCTTATTCTTATCATTGATGTTTTTTAATTAAATTGCCAGCTTTGCTATTACCTAAACTGTGAACTTATTTATTTTGTGATGGCAGATTCTTAAAATGGATTGTGTCCTTCCAGCATTGCTTTTCTTTTTCCACCCCTGCACACACAGTTCATTTACTATTTCTTGTACCAAAGTAATACCGGCCCCAGTTCGCAGTTCAGGTTTGCTCCTCACTTCACCCAAAGGATTGAACCGTAGTGCCTCACAACCTGGTACCAGAATAACTCATGGGTGGTCTTCAGAGTTGGGTCATGCTCAGTTTCTCCTTAACCTCTACAGTCTCAAGCATCTCTCACGTCTAGTGAATATTGAATTATTTATATGAAGTAAATGGCACTTCTTGGCTGGGTTGGGACACCTCTACCTCCAAGGCAGTATTTTCATAATCAGCATGCTCAGCTGCCTGGGGAGACCCAGATTTGTGTCTTTCTGCTGCCTGAATCAGGCTGCATATCTGAGCCTGGCCCTTTCTTAGCTGTAACCATGAGGAATGTCCATTTCATAAGCAACTTTTGAAGGTCTTGGCTTCTCTCTGGAGTGAAACAGGAAAACCGTTACATTCACCAAAACATTCAAAAACTTTAAAAAATGTGAAATAAAGGTCTGGAGCCTGACCTCACTGTGCTGACTGCTGTACAAACATGGAGCGAGAAGGAAGTCCCAGCATCAAAGAACTTGAGGTCTAAATAATTTCTCTAAAGAGAAAGTGCTTCTTTGGCTGTCACGCTGATTCAAATGGGCTGGGGCCGTGCTGTGGGTCCCTCCTTTCTCGCACCACATTCCCAGCGGGGCCCCAGCAGTGTCCACACCTGCTCCCACTCCCATGGATGCTTCCCAAGAAACCTGGCCCAGGCGGTATTTTTGTGTTTGCACAAAAAAGGTGAGCAATTACCAGGCCACACCTCCGCACACAACTTCTCATGCCTCTAAAGTTTCTAAAACTCTGAGTATCAGGTTCCCGAATTCCCTGCTGCCCAGGAGGGAGGCGTTGCACAGGCTGCAGGGGTTTTGCTCCCGAGTCGGCAGAGTTGGGCTGCTCTGTGCTATGCACTACTTTTGGGCCATCATGTTATACTTCTTCTTTTCACCTTCTTGCCTAGCTTTTAAAGAATATCTATGTTTTTAGGGGCATTAACTATAGTCCTTTTTACCTGCTGTTTCAGTGCCAGGTCTTTATTTTTTATTTATTTATTTATTACTTTTATCCATTTTTTAATGCAAACGAATCCTTTCCCGGTAACAGCGATTGGCATCTGGTTTTCCATCTCTCTGAACCCAGTGGTGTTGCTGCTCCAAGACTCAGCTGGTTGGAAACGTATAGACAGCAAACATTTATATTCAGCACATCTAACATCATCTGGGACTTAAACCCACAACGTTGGTGATGCATAGAGACAGATATTTAGTCACATCAAAGCTATTTGCTAATTGCAGACACTTCATTCTTGTTTAATGCTTTATGTGCAAGATTAGTTGGTTGATTTAATTGGTTCAGCAAAACTTATGTTTTAAGGCAAAACACTAGTTAAGACATAATGTATTCCCTTATGGAAAATTCCCATAAAACTGAATACATCAGAAGTCAATTTGTGCTTCATAATTCTGAATTAAATTCTGTAGTCAGCCTGCCTACAGAACTGAATAGAAAACTACGCTTTCCTATGGGAAAATCTACGATTTAATAGCAATCCAGCAAGGTATTAAATCTTGTAGGATTGTTATAGACACAAAAAGCATAAGGTAGGGATCTACAGTCTGGTTTAGTAGAGTTTGTAGTATATGAATGGGTTTGTATTAGAAATAGGTACAGAAAAGGAATAAAAAGGGATATCAGGGTGAAGTGCTTATAGTTCTTACCCGTGTATGCCCAGGCACCGTACCTATGTGAATATATTGAATTTATGTGCAAATACATCTGTTCATATACGTGTTTGTGTGATACACTTATAGGTAAATGTTTACACTATGTGTGTATGTGTGTATTCCTATATTCATATTTACATACAACATAAAATCTGCTAGTACAATAGAGGACATTAATTCAGACATCTCTCAGTATTTCACTAGAAAATACCCCAAATCTTTGTTAAGCTTTCTGGCAGCAGCAGAGCAGCGCTGCCCGAAGTACCTCCAAGGAAGAGCCAAATTTCACGTCTTGATCCCACGTAAGAGGGGGTGAGGAATTTGACCCCAACGCAAGAGCCAGCCATGAACGCTGAAGCCCACAGCTTAACTGCCCCAAAATGTTTTAGGATCTCCATTATTATTTTTTTTCCTGAAAAGCTTCAAGAGGTTTTGAAGTTAGTTTGCTGCTAAAGGAACATTTTTGAAGCTCAAACTCTCTGTATGTTTGCATGTCTACGTATGAATATTAAAATGTTGAGTACATGGACCACCAAAAGTTTGTTTAGCTTGAAGACAGAGATTTGTTTTGCTTAGAATTTAGTCTCTTGATATTTGGCTGATCTCTTTGTACTGGCTTTTATCTTAATTGCTTTTTAAACTATAATTATGGTGCCATGTCCACATGGCTATAACACCACTGTAGTTTAAGTTGAGCGTGTTTCTGTTACAACTTCTATTTTTAAGTGGGTTTTTTTTTTAAATTCAGATGTAAAATTTACATACTGCAGCCATGAAACTTAGCAAACAAAGTCTAAGTCAGGGAGGAAATCCTTTTTTACAATATTTGAGAAAATAAAATAGTTTGCTGAATATTAAATTATAGGCAAAAATAATTAAATTAGTTCTCCCCAATGCTGCAATTATAAAAGAGGAAAAATGCTCCATTTCAATATCCAGCTGAAATTTTGCATGCTATTACCCCATAAATAGAGACTCCAGCGTACGAGCATTTTAACGTGTATATACCAAAGCCATATTGACACTGCAGACTATCATTACTCCTTAAGGAAATGTCATGGGCTTTCCTTTCTTATTTGAACAAGCTATGAATTTATAATTCTTTCAGCCAGTTGATTTTAATAAGGTATTGCTCAGTTATTCACATTTAAACCATTCTCTAAATACCTATTTGAAGCCTAAACCACATCAATCCATTAGGCCAGTAAAACAGCCCGGCTTTCAAAAAGTCCACGTAGGGCTGTTAGCACGGTGTCCTACCAACCCTAATCCTCCTCCCTGTAGAAATATTCCTTCTTTTTCTTTCATTGGAGACTAACATTTGAGGGGAAGAAAAATGCAAGCCACTGTTTTGTAGCATCCCTTTTTTCCACGCAAACACAGGCAAAGAACATTAAGACTGTGACCGGCGCGGATGAAAGAGGGAGGCAGCGCGTTTCACCTGCCCACTTCATCCTCTGTCATTAATCCCATTGGTGCATATGCCATATGATTTCTGGGGGTAAATTGAGGTTTATCCATCTATAGGGTTCATGGAGGGGGGGGTCTTGCCACCTTACCATGTGAGAATAATGTTATATTATGTAAAACAGTGTGCACTGTCCAACCTGATGTTGAGAAGATCCTCTATGTACAAGCACACTTAATATTGCATTTTCGTGGGTGAGTGTGCTCCTGCAAAAAATTTTTATTGAAAAAGGGAAATCTGTTGGGCTCATCTTAGGAGCCAGAAGAGTCTTGAGCAAACAAAAGCTATTTTTATTTTTAGTTTTCTCACTACAGTAATTTAAGGTCATTCTACAAGGTCCAAAGGTTACAGGCAGGCTCCCTGGTAGAGCATTTTTTTTTGTTTAAACCATGTGAAAAAGGAAAAGGAATGACAACAAATACTGCAGAATGCAGAAGTGAATGGGGAAACTCCTGTTACGCACAATCTGCTCAGAGTGAGATGAGAGCAAATATATCACTGCTCTGTTTTCCTTCCATCAGAAAATTACTCTGAGCAGCTATTTACTCCGTTAGCCATTATTTTCTGTTCCTTTTCTGTGTAAATAATGTGGACTTTCTGGAGAGGGAAAGGGTGTCTTTCCTGGAAGTGTCGGTCTTGGTGAAGTGAAAAACTCCCCTCTCAACCCCCCAACGCTGGAGACACTTTCCCCAACTCCTCACGCTGCCAAAACTCCAGATGACGAAGACCTGCAACCTTCACGACGACGTATTTCCCCAAGACGGCCGTCGCTCCACAACTCTCCCAGCCATTTCCAGCCCCGTGATATTTTCCCCCACCGCCACCTCCTTTGTGCGCCGTTCAAGGGGTTTTTTTTCTGAAGTGAGACAATCTTTCCCATTTTTTTTTTTTTTTGTCTTCTGTCTGCATCAAAGTTAGGACTTTGTTAGGGATTCTTGCTATCGGCATCTGTTACCTCTTTTTCTCAGGGGCTAAGGAGGAGGCTGCTGTATGGCTGAAAAAGGCTCTCATTCAGCCCGCAATTGCTTCTCTTTGCTTTCCTGTCACACTGTCAACCTCAATCAGAAGGCAATGAAAGTGATACAGAAGCAAAGCTTTGCTGCCTCCTCCTAGAACAAAGAGCGTCCCATAGCCTAGTACAGATTTCACATCCAATTTAACTCTTTGGAAAAGGATTTCAGGAAATACATAGTCAAGAGTTGAAAAAATGGAGTTGGGTCTACTATAAAGGCTAAAAGTATTATCCTGGCTTAGATAAGCTACAAAGATAGGTTGATACTATTTTCTAGCATAAACCACATTAGCTGGCATTACACATTGAGCTTTCTTTACTCGTTAAGTTGCAAGGAGATTTGAGAGGAATTTAGCAGCTACATAAAATGACTCTTTCATGATTCTAGCTTTAACAGTCATTTTAGTTGTACAAGGTGCATGAATAGCAAGGACCTAAATCATGTTGTTTAACAAATCTGGTATTAGAGGGTTAGTCTCAGTTTACTTATTAAGAATTTAGTTGAGTAAAGGATTTTAGGACTCAGTTCTTTGTGTGCATGACAATGAAACAGGCCAGTACTTGTATTTTTGGGAACCTAGATCAGCTACACATATTTGAACGATGCTTTTGGGCCTGTCATTGCTCTTTTGCATGGAGAATATTTTTCTGTTTGGCTTCACACTAAAAATAAGGCTCAGGGAGCAGGTTGTAGAGAAATGAGGTATTTCACAGGGTTATCTCAAGGCAATATTTCTCAAATTTACAATAAGCTTAAGGCCCCTCCACTCCCCTCTGCCTGCAAACACAGAGCCTGATGCACAATGAGAAACTTTGTTTTTACACTGGTCCTACTGAGGAAAAAAAATTTTTAAAGAGTTGATATTTCAATGCATTTTTAATCACTAAAAACAATCTTTCTTTATAGAGGCAGGGTTCACTCTAAACACCGATATTCCCACTTTTTCCACTGCAGTTCTTTCTAACAGACAACCTTGATCGGCGTGTCTTAGCATAATAACACAGCTGCTAATAACACACTCCAGAGCAACTTTTAATGAACTCAGGCTGAAAAAAAAAACTTTCCCAGCTAATGAAACATTTTTTGCTGCAAAAGGCAAGAAGGGGAAGCTGCCTTTTTTATATTTCTAGATAAAATGGCTCAGCGTGTTCTCTGCTTCCGCAGCTCTGCAATAAGTAAAATGTTTAAGGAATGCTGACATCTCCTCTCTGAATAACTGAGAGAGGTTTCATACGTTATGATACTGATGGAAATGCCTCTTGAACAGCTTCTAAAAGTCATCTTGCTAGGAGAGAACACGTCTCTTTAGAAATTCCCCATGAACAAGAGATGATTACAAGGAAGCAGTACGACAGACACCAACATTTCATCTCTGCATACAATTACGGTACAAATTAGAAATGCTATTATGTTAGTGCTCCATAATTAAGTAAGCAATTAAAAACAAAAACAGTTCATTAACAAATTGTCATAGCTACGCAGACAAGTGCCCAGCAAGGTCATGAGAGGCAATTGCCTGAGACAACTAAATGCTGGGAGTGAGCGGCAGAAATCCGAGCACAATAACATTTGAGGGGTAGAACTCACATATTTTGTAAATTACTTTTCCTTGGGAAGCATGAAATATGACAATAAATATAATTATTCCTTGAGACAGTGCAGAAAAAAATCCAAATATAGATTGCTTCAGAAAGTTAGAAGAGCAACTGGTAACAAATCCTTTTCCCTACTAATTACACACTAGCTGGGTAGGGGGACCTAGGAGAAAGCTGAAATTAATATGAGTCTGTTTTTCGCAACACCTCACGGTTATCTTATGGTTATCTGACAATTTAATAGATTCATCTGCTTTACTGTATTCAAATAAATGCTCCCATGGATATTAAATTCAGTGTCTAGTTGAATAAATGTAGTGGATGGGGCTGTAGGGTCTAATTTTTTTACCTTTTGCAACATCAGTCTAATATTTTCTCTCATCTACATCAGATTTATTCCCCAGTTCCTTTTAAAAATATTTTTAGCTATGTCAACAAAGGGACTTTAAAAAAGCCCTATCACTGCTAAGTAGATTTAGTAAAGGCGGACAATAAAACAGCGAAACAGTTAATCGCCGTGCTAATTATTTGTCCTATTTTTCTTAATACAAATTAAATGTTTCACTTGGTTAATGACAAGTTTGATCAAACAGTTTCATAAACTGATGGATTGACTTTGAAATGAATTCAGGAGGAAAAAAATGACATGATGCAGATTTGGCAGAGGGCCGTCTCTAGTGGGAACAGATGCCCAACAAATTTGGCGACTAGTTTTGTTCTCTTCTATCTGTTGCAGTTCACAATCCTAATGAATGTTATGTTTAAATAACATGAATAAAGATAAAGTGAAAATGAATTCAACTCCAGTTTGAGCAGCAGAATAGAAATGAGCAAACTGTATTATCTTCTGCCACCTAATCTGGGTTGAATTTCCTCTGTATCTTTTTTTGTTTGTTGAAGAATCCTTTTCTTGAGTCTCCTTGGCCATTGACAAGGTCTTTTGAGATGAATATGAAAAGATAGATTTAAAGGTTAAGGCCAGGGTCAGATGGTTGCAGATGTTTTGTGAGAGATTGTTCGGTTCAGTTGTGGTACTTCTCCTGACTAAGGTATTTCAAACAGGCAGAGTCATGGCCAGCAACCCTCAATGAATTTTGTTTGTTTCACAAATGATCCATGCAAACACAAACACAGATGAGATGAAGTGTTTGGAGGTTTTGGGCTGTGGTTTGTTGTTTTTTTATTTTTTTTTCCAAAGGCAGGCAATGTTTATGTTTTCTTTTTTCCCTCCCCCCCACCTCAAAGGGTCGCCTGAATCCAGAGACCTTGCTCGTGTTTTGTTTCTTGGAAGAAAGGAAGGGGTGATGCCCTGCTACCCATCAGCACATCTGTGAAGATGTAGTTATAAAATGCGATGCCTGCTTTTGAAAGGAATTTAGCAGAGAGGCTGGGCAGCCCCAGCCAAGATCGGAAGAGGAGGTACAGAAAAGATGCACATAGGCTATACCCTCCTGAATTTACTCAAGTGAGAAAATACCGTTTGTATCAATATACGCAGGAGGAAAAGACTGCAGGGTTAGGCTGGATGTGTTTGAGCCGTAGGAACCAGGTCTGTAATTCCCACCCAGAGCCCGTTCACTGCTGCTTCCCTTTGCACTACACAAGCCAGTGGTTTCTTTGACCCCAGAGAACTGGGCAGAAATTTAGGCCTTGCTGTTGGACCATGATGCCACCATTAGGGAAAAAAAAAAACCCTATGCTGAGAAATGTTGTTTTGTAACTGTCTCAATGGGAAAAAAAAAAGCTCTACGATGATTTATTTTGACTAAGTGTACTGAGCTATATGTCTGTGAAACCATGGTTCTTACTCAGTTCATGGTGAAGTTGGGGGGAGTCGGTGCTGAGAACTTCCTGACCCATTAATTCAGTGTTCAAATGGCACAGAAATAGATGCATTTTCCCTGCCCTGGAAAAGTGCAGCCTACCTACTTCCTACTGGGTTTTAAATGAATTCTTCCAAAAAGCAAACACACAGTCTTTAGTAATACTCAAGGTCTAAAATTCTCCCCCAAAACTGCCTTCAAGAATTCACGTCTTGTTGATCCCTTCAGCATTCGTCATCTAATAATAAAGACTATTTTGAAACCAAAGCAATTGATTACCCCTGTGAAATTCTTTTAAAGACTGATGTTTCCTGCCATTTAAACCAAAATTTTGTTCAGTTGCCTGATCCAGAAGATAAAATTCAGTACCAAACAATTTGGTTTTCTCAACATCTTCTGTTGGTATTTTGTGTGTCGTACTTGATTTTAACTCCAGCACTGGCAGTCCTGCTTGCCTTCATGACAGAAGCAGTAGATGGTAGGAGGAACCTCTGCCACACTCTTGTTTTCTCCAAAAGACTGAGAAAACTTGAATGGGCAGAAAAATATTCAAGTGGTTTCAATATGCTTTCATAGCACGTCCACGTCCAGCTTATTTGCAGTAAAGGAAATATATTTAGGACACGCCTCGCTTTAACAGGTTATCTCCTGGCTTTACAGGTTGGAAACTAAAATTCTGCCTGTCCTATATGGCATTCCCCTATACATGCAGGCATAACCCCACCTGTGATGTGAAATACAAGGTTTTCAGCTCTTAGTTGATTAAATAGTGTTGAATGCCTTCTGTGTGGAAGTGGAACATCATCTGAAGCAGCTGGGTGGGGTTTTTTTGCACTGCACCAGATGCATTAAATGTATGGTTTTTTAATCTATAGCTCAAGTAGTCAACTGCTTGAAAAAAATGTCACTGACAGTTGTGGGTTTTATGCAAGTGCCAGCATTAAACAGCATTATTTAAATTTGCTTCTAAATACTTGTTTGATAAGTAGGGAAATGTATGATTTATTCATATCACAATTTACTGAAGCATGTTAGCTGGGTTTTTTTTTTTTTCTAATTTATATCCTACTGTCACTCTGTTTTTATATAAGTTAGTTGAAAAAGATTTGCTCAACGTAAATAAGAACAATTACAGAATTACAGAGCAGGATTACTTCTGAAGGGGAAAAAAAATAACCATGACTTGTATTCTAAGTGGCTATTCTATTTGACTTCATCATTAAGGAAAGTATTCAGAGCGTCTAAAGGGTGAAGAGTGGAGGAGTGTGTTTTCTTTTCGATATGATAGCTGCATTCAAGTTATTCTTTCCTTTACAATAGATTTTACCTAGCTTTATCTTCATAGGAAGCTGCTTTCAGTTGAAAAGCAGAAGTGAATAGGAGTGTCATGACACAGGATTAACAGTACAACCGGATAGTAAATCAAATGTTTGAGATGAAAAAATGTAGAATGTGACATGCATCAGGAGAACGAACCGGCAGCGCTTCGCCGAGACAAGATAATGTGTAATTATCTGCGGAGGTTCTTGAGACCTGGACTTTAATTCAACTTTCAGAAACACACGGCCCATTTTAACCAGTCAATCTCTGTAATGAATCTAATCACAATGTAAAACATTCCCAGGAACTGTGGGCCTTACAGAGTGCTAATTACAGATGAAACTAGCCTAAGCCCTTGAAAAAAAAAAAAAAAAAAGGCATGAAGAAGGGAAAACACAGTGTTTTAGCTGGACCCACGATTCCAACTCAGGGTGAGCAACGCAAATAAAAGAGAGATCCAACAAGTGCCAAAATTGAAGAACGAGGAAAATTAAGATTTAAAGTCTTGAATATTGTATTATTTGACAAATGCTTAATAGCCTTAATTGGGAACAGTGACCTCTTGCTCTGATCAACAATATCCATCAGAAAGCACACATATTGCCATCAGATTCTTCGGCAACACGGCACCGCTGCGGCAGCAATGAGCCTACGCCAACGACAAATGCGTTTGATCCTGCTGTATGATTTGAATGCATTTGCGACTCTGTACTTACAGTTTAAATTCACTGTAGAGAGCAACTTGCAATACTTTTAACAGGCTCTAATCTCTCTGGTTTCAGTTTAAGACCAAGAGGCATTTCATATCATCAGCAGTGGATTTATATTGTATGCTTAGAAAACAGAAATGGATTTCCAGGGGGTTTAATTTATCAATATCTAGTCTTTATGGGAAACATTAGTTTGCATAGGAAAAGGGGTTAAAAGAAGGTTTAAATTATGTCTCTAATATTTCCTGAAAACTTTGTACAAAAATATTCTATGCCACAAAAGCCCATTAAATATTCAAACTTTAATATACATTCCTCAGTAACAAATGTACAGTTAGATAACACATAAAGAATTATGAATGACTAATTATATTTTGCATATTTACAGCAAAGACAATTAGCAAATAGCTTTTATATGCAAAATAAATGAAAAAGTAATTAAGATGCACTAACTAGAGCAGCAATATCAAGTCTGTTGTCTTGTGATTCATTCCTAACAAACATAATAATTATGCATTCATTGTCATATAATTAAAACAGCTCTGTCCTTTAGAAAACTGGTTATTTACTGTATAATAACCTGAAGAGTGGCAGAAGTTCCTCATAATGGTGAGAAGGATAATTAAATATTTCTTCCTGGTGTCTGCTCACTCAGTTGAGTTTATTATCTTAAATTTCTGCGAGAAAACATTTCCTCTGCAGTTCCAAAAGCTCACCTCTTCACTGCTGGGAAAGTTATGCCTTTGCCACGCCCTGCTCCCAGGCCAGCTATCCGAAACCTCTCCGGACACTGCTGAAACGGACGTGGCATTAAAGCCCATCCCAGGATGAGAAGGCTCAGGGGTCCAGCCTATGGAGGATGGGGACGCTCTGGTTTGAGCCTGGGGGGCCCTTCTCCTCCATGCTATGACCTTGGCTCAACTTCTCCAGTGTCATTGCTGGAGATGGCCACACGTTTTATTTTGTGCGTGGAGAAAATCCCCCAAAGTGAATGCATGGGCAGACCTACACCCTTGTAGGACCAGGGACTGATTCACCCCACCCCTCATCTCCCCAGTTGTAACACAGGCATCACCGCACCTCTGCTCTCCAGCTTTTCCTTTTCTCTTCATTACCCAACTCTCATAATATCTCAATAAAACATAATAAATTGTCCAGTCTCAACTGGAACCCTTAATCACTGTTGAACAGAAGAGTAATATCCAGTACCGTAAGCCGTCTTTATAATACTAATATCATCAAGCTTTTTTTTTTTTTTCATTCTTAAAACTCTGTTTTCCTATAAACCTCAACTGCGGAACCCACCGAGCTGCAGTGGAGGAAAAACAATGTAATTGCTTGGCTGCACGTACGGCTGGCCTGGATCAGTAATCGGATTTCGAGGGACTCAGTAGGTAAGGAGGAAGGCAGAGGGAGCCAGGTTCACCCACAAAAGCTAGGACGGACAGACTTAGCTCCTGCTGCCGGACAAACCTCATCCTCCTCTCCGAGACCTTCACGTCGGTTCTTGCTCCTGTCCCAGCCACTCACCTTCCCAGGAAGGGAAGGGATAACCATTCCTTTAATGTTTCTCCACCAGATGGTCTTTCCTCTTTTTATTTGGGCAAAACTAGGCATGTTTTGCTGGCGGAGGGAGAATCCCCAGGCATGGAGGAGTCTGAAATTGCATTGTGCTCTTCACACAGTGCCCTCTGGAAGGCAGGGGATTTTTGCACAGATTTCTTAATACTCCAAGGAGGGGGAAAAATAAGAGTCCCTTTGGGCTTTGTTACACAATTCATTTACTCAGACTTTCTCATCTACTCGTTTCCGTGTCAGGAATGCAGCGGGACTTCACCTGACCTACATGGAGGGACCCCCAGGGCTACACCCCTGCAATGTGATACATTTCTTTTAAGAGAATGATGCATCCTGTAAAGCTCAAGTCCCAAAGGGTCCCCATCCCACGTCATTTCTAATTCGGCACTTAGCGTTTACAACAGAAAAAAAAGGGTTGGGTCATATTTTCTGTTAAATCCTAGAGTAAGTCTTTGCTGCTGTGGAGGGTTCAGTGACTTGTTGCTTAGATGGATTTCTCAACAGCTCTGTCTTTCTCTGTTACCCCCTTCGAGTCGACCTTAGGAATGATTTGTACTTCTGCTGAGCAAACGGGGTTTGCTCTCTTCTCGCACAGCCGATGCCTACCCACTGCGTGTGTCAGATGAGGACGGAGGGGGAATATGCATAAGTATTGGTAATTCAGCTGTGATCCTTTTGAGATCCTGACCAATTTTCCCCGTCCTGCAAACCTTCTCCACCACATATGGAGGAACGGAGAGCATGAGCCATCCTACAGGGTGCATTAGCCATCCTATGGGGAGCGTTAGCCACCCTACAGGGAGCGTGAGCTCCCTAGAGCCTACGAGGCGTCAGGATGTAGCGGTTGTGTGCCCAGCTCTGCACAGAGCTGTCAGGATGACAGACTTAACCTCCCTCTGTCCCTGTTTACCCAAAGTAAGAAGATTGTGAGGCTTAGTTAATGTTTGTAAGTGCCTCGGGGTTCTTATATGGTAGGTGCTACGTACATGCAAGTGTATTATAATACGTGTCATAAGAAGAATTAATAAACCGTAATGTATTAATTTAAAGGTAGCAGACACTCATGCATTAGAGCCTTTCTAGTTGCTTCTTTACTGAAAACGACATTTGAGTTAAAATCAGGTTAAGGAAAAAGAATGCAGTCAATCACAACTGAATATTGAGTCAGTAAATATCAATTACATAAAATGAGTCACCAGTAAGAACTTTGATAAAATCGGATGTTAGGGAAAGGGCACTTGGAGAGACAGATGTGACAAATGCATTCATTTCAGAAGTTATGCCACTCTTCTTGGAAACTTGTTTTTTATTTTGGCCACTTCTATTTTCTGTATGCCATTTCAAAATATTGGGGCCCCCAGAAGCAGCTGGGCACAAAACCAGAAAGATGGCCCTTTTGCCTCAAAATTTTGATGGAGGACAATGTGAGCCCCCTGGAAAGAACCAGGAGATCCTCTATGACCTTATCTCAAATCAAGGTGAGAATCAAAAGCCCTTTAAGCATTCCCAAATGTAGAGGCATCCATGTGTTTAAAGTACTGGGAGAAGATAAAGTGTACACAAAGCAGGATGGGCAGGCTCACAGTGTGATCATAGCTGCTCCTAGACCTCTAACAGAGGGATGGCACTGAAGTAATACTGGCTTCAAGGAGTAGGGTGGACTAACGTTTGGACTGATGTCCAAGGAGGCCCTCAAGTATTGGAGGGTCCCGTGGAGAGCTCTGGGACCTCGCTGGTGCTTACAGAGGCATGTGCACATGCTTAAAGACATTCTCAAATGGGTGTCAAAAGGCCAACCCATCCATAAGACACAAGTGCTCCCATTTAATCTGTTTTGCACATGCAATCCAAACCTACCAATAAGCTCCAGAGCTACCAAAATCAAAATGCTACCTCTGTTTTGGCAATGAGCTGTTGTACCTGAGGCAAAGAGGATGCAGCAAGGCCAGCTCCGTATTTCACCTTTTTCTTTAACCTTAGGTGGTAAGCCATGGTTTCTTTCCCCTTTCCAAGGAGCCGCACCTCCAGCACTTCTCGTTCTGCTGCAGAAGTCACCCCCGGCCACATCCCCCCGGGCACAACCTTAGCACGGCAATGGGTCAGCGGCTGGGCTTTACCTACAGTATAGGTACATACATCCCCACTTAGGAGGAGGGATAAGAAGCCTTTGGTAAAAGAATAAAATCAGCTCTCTCCCTGCGTAAAAGAAAGACGGTAAGCAAAATTCCAGCAGCTACAAGCTGGCGACATTATACTGTCATAATCCAGAAATGAACATTGATTCTGAAGAAGTCGCTTCTTCAAACTTTAACGCAACAATTAAGTATTCCATTGTCATGGCTCAATTAAATGGTATGGCCTGAGAAAATTGGGGATTGTAAAGTGAGGATGGAATGTGCTTTGATCCTCTTTCCAGGGTTATTGTTTCATTAATAAATGAACATGTCATTTGTCTCACCAGAGGGAGCTCCTGCCCTCCAGGCTTTTTCCCTTTTTTGTTCAGGTTTTATAAAGATGAATTTCCAGTGCTCTGAAATACCATGGATTAGTAGTTAAGCCTGACAGCACTTCGGGGAGTAGTGGGCTTAAAGTGCCTCACACAGGTCTCCAAAGCACTTGTTTACTAATAGAGGAAATCAGCGACCGTCTGCAGCTGCTGATATCGCATTACCATTTGGAAAGACAGTAGCTGAGATAACAAATCACACAGTTTTAATAATTACTCCTGCATTCCGGTTTTTTGTTTCCTGCGTAACTGCAAAGGCTGGATTTCTTCCAAATAAACAGATAAAAACAGTATGGAACTTTTATCTTTTAATGATAATGACAACACATCATGTTTCACTAAAAGTTTCCTGCTGAATTTTTTTCTGATTTCTAGAGTTTCAATAAAATGTAATTATACTTTATAATTCCACTCTTTTAATCTTCACTTCAAAAACTATTCACAGTTAGCAAGTTTGCTAGGCGCGGAGAGGGGGTGAGGAGCAGAAGCGGACTTCCCCCGCATCGGGCTCTTCATAAATTCTGTCTGGGGGTAAACCTGTCATTGAAACGGCACAAACAGAGCTGCTTTGCATTCAAATTAATACCTAGTTTAATTTGAATATAAAATAGCTCAATTTATGTGGTTATTAAGAAAAAGTAACAAAATCGTTCGGCAATGAGTGGATGTTTAAGATAGGATACACTTGCAACCTATTTCTTTTCCGTTCTTGGGGGTTTTTTTTCTTCTTTTTCAATCCTTTGGATACTTTGGTATCAGGATGTTTTTGTATCAATGGATAAGGCATTAAAAAAAAAAACAATACCTATAAAATTTGCATGGTTAATATACATTCTGGAAGTCAAAATATTCCCATGATCCCAATACCGAATTAGACTGCACGGATTTTGTTCAAGTGCATCTTCCCACCTTGTCCTTTGCTACGCTCAGAGAAAAGCCAGCAATTCCATTAACAACTTTTCTTGCTAAATAATTTCGTGGACTTATTTAGGAGAGCAGAGAAGAGGAGGAAGAGAGGAATACCGCACTTGTACCTTCCTCTTCCAACTCAAAATGGTCAGACGTAAAGGTAAGGTAAACTTTTCTCACAGCTTTTAGTTTGCTTACCATCGGCCCATGTTCCACTGGGTGATTAAAGAAAGCTTTTTTAAAGCATTACTTCAGAATGATCTTAATTGGTGCAAGGTTGAGCCCTTTCTAGGAGGGGAGGGAGAAGGTTGAATAGCCTTTTCAAGTCACATGAAAGTTTCTAGGATGAATGTACGATAATTAGATTAATAAGTAGCTTAATTTATCACAGCTAAGGATTTCAACAGCCACACATTAGAGCAAGAAAAAAAAGATTAGTGTGATTCCAGTTTGTAAAAAATTGTACTGAAACTTGATTAACCTTAAATACAAAGTGCCTTTCTTTTTGTGTGTAAATTCAGTAGTTAAGGGGAAAAAAAACCCCACTAAAATAATCAGAAAAGTCCTGTTCCTTTCCTTTGTGTTCGCTAGCTAATGAGAGATATCGGGGTTGTACAAAACAACTTTTCCCTGTGAGGTTATTCTTCCAAGAACATGGATTTAAATGAAATCTGCAACCCTTACCGCTGTTGCGGACCCTGAAGATCTGTGTGAGGCGTGTGGTAATGTATGCAGGGGTTAAAAATATCTCCAGCATCAGCCATTTTCATTTTAAAATAAAAGAAAATGAGAATTGGTGAAATATATGTTTGAGCATAACGCAAAGTTATTTTCACCTTAGTCCCAGCAATGAAAAAGGAGTGAAGAGGAGCCTGCGTGCCAGGCAGAAATATGGAAAACAACTGTAGGCAAAGCTAACACAGAGTGTGCGATTAGGGATGATGATTAGCCATGCAATATTCACACACACCAAGCACCACGTCTACAGCACGGCATCGTTTTGACAGCGCTCTCCGTTGCCTGTATCAGCCTAAAATCAAAGGTGGCAAATGCAGGAGTGGAGCGGCACATCAGTGCAAAAAACCTCGCTCACTGATGGGAGATTCACGTAAAATATTGCCAGACTGTCCAGCTTTCCCCTCGCCGCTGTCTCTGCTTCCTTACAGGACAATCCCTTAATAGAGAGTGAAATCTGCTGTGCTTTTTGATGTTGCCATCCACCGCCGAGGTTGCTTTCGGTGGTGTCATTATTTATCAGCGCTAACGTCAGATTTCATTAATCTAACTCTTTAACACTTGTATCAAAGCAGACAAAAATTCCCAGTGCTTTTTATTAAGGCGGCTCGCACCGGGGCTGGTAAAGCCCGCGGAAGGGGCTGGAGGACGGTGGTATGGTTCCTGTCAACGCTCAACAGCCATCATCATTTTGAGGAGGCCTAATGTAAACCCAGCGGTAGCGAGATGCGAGGTGCTGGGTTTGTGGCTCCCTGTCCTGAATGCCTCTTTGAATGGGAATGATAAGGAGAGAGATTGGTTCGTACTCTTCGGAAACTGCAAATGAAACTACTCAGAGCCTAAAAAAAAAAAATAAATAAAATAAAATTTTAAAAACACCATAATGAAATGAGTAAGGAGGACGGTTTCTTTTAATTTTATCTTGCACTTAAGAGATGACTAAGAGTGCTAATGAAAGGGGGTGTAATTATAGCCCAGATAGTGCATATTGCACACGCCGTAACGTCGGAAAGGTTAACTCTGGCAAAGAGAGATCATACAAATCAAAGTGGCTGAGGGCACTCATGCATTGGCCTGTTTGATAAGATTGATAACTGTAACCAGTAGCTTAGGAGAATCGATTTCCACTGCCGGGGATCTCTCTGGATGCTCTCATCTTTTCTTCTGTTTATATGAAAGTGAAGCTTTCAAGATGTTTTATCATCTAATGGCGAATACGACACACAGTTACAAACAGAATCTTTTTTTAATCTCAGAATGGAAAATTTAAGCGGGGCAGTGATTCGCTTTAATTATGTATATTGAACAAATTTGAAGAGATGAGAAGAAACTTGTTTTTCAGCCCACTGAACCCAAGTGCTTGCCTGTAATCTAAAATGGATATCTAATTATTGTTTAACATTATTTATTTAGGAGGAGTTACGACCTCTAATTTGCCTTTAAATGATTAATTTAGTGTTTAAATAAAGCTCCTTTTATTTAATAATGTTTTCTTTAACCAATCTTCACTAATGTCAATAAACTCTTTGTTTAACCTTCTTAAAGGAAACATTTTCTCAGCTCTGAGACAATTATGAATTACCAAAACCCGTATAGAAAAATGAGCTAAGTAATTATCTAATATTATTGCAGTGTGCTTAAGAAGAGAATATTCCACACCAATAACGTAAAATGGGAGAGAGGAAACAAGCTTTTCAAAATATTGAAAATTTTAAGCAGTCTGCCTCTTTCTGAGGTGATAAGGCAGCACAGAAATATCCCAAAATTTCTAATAGCTTAGTAACTAAGTAAACTTAGCTAAATAAACTCATCCGCTTCTATTAGCATCCTTAAGTGGTACTTGGTTCTAGTTCCAGGCACAAACCGAGCAACAAAAATATCCCCACTTCGTATTTGGAGAGATGGTCAGATGAAATGCGGGTTCCCTCGTCTCGTCCCCAGCCCTCAGCAAGGCACCCTCACCCATGATGAGGATGACTACACACCACCCCGGTCCTCTCTTGATGTCCAGGGGATGAGATCAGACATAGGACAAGGGAGCACTAGTCACCACCCCGAAACTCTGCTCTGGACCTTTGGCTAGTTTGGCCAAACTCTGCTCAGGACCTTTGGCTTGTTGTGACAGGACAAGAGGTAATGGTTTCAAAATAGGGGTAGGTAGATTCAGACTGGATATCAGGAAAAAAATTTTTTACACTGAGGGTGATGGAACTGGCCCAGGTTGCCCAGAGAGGTGGTGGATACCCCATCCCTGGGAACATTCAAGGCCAGATTGGCCGGGGCTCTGAGCAACCTGATCTGGTTGGAGATGTCCCTGCTCCTTGCAGGGGGGTTGGATTGGATGGACTTTGAAGGTCCCTTTCAACCCAAACCATTCTGTGATTCTATTTTCTGAAGCTGACCCTCACATTTAGATATAATGGCACATATGGTATATGGTTTTATGATATATGCTCGCTACTGATTTTGGAAGTGATCACCTTTCGGGAATGCAAGTGTGACTACTATGTATTAAATATTGAGCATCATTTCTGCATAATAAATCATGTTTGTGATAATGCGTGTGCTTTCTTGATCTTGCTTAGATCCTCTGAAGTACTCCAGAGCTGGAAAGATCACAGGAAAAAATAGGCAGCACAAACAAAGGCAAATTGATGTCCAACAAGACAGAAAGTGGCAGGAGGTAGGTTGTGGAGGAGAAAGAGGAGAGGCAGAGCTTCCAGCAGGAGCCAGAGAAAAACAGAAAAGCCAGAAGTGGAAGAAAGGTGGTGAGACAGAGCATGGAGAGAGAATTCAGAGG
The DNA here is from genome assembly GCF_036417535.1 of Chlamydotis macqueenii. NCBI lineage: Eukaryota > Metazoa > Chordata > Aves > Otidiformes > Otididae > Chlamydotis > Chlamydotis macqueenii. The sequence continues at coordinate 4,838,924 of NC_141560.1, read as the reverse complement.
CTGCAGAGACTGGGAGGAAAGCAAAAAAAAATCCAAGGAGTGAGGTTCACAGGATCAGAGAAGTGTTGAGGGTGGCGAGGTTGCCTGAAAGAAGATCAAGTAGGGCCAGCTACCACAGACTGCCCAAGATCATGTCCAGCCTGGTTTTGAATATCTCCACAGATGGAGGATCCACAGCCTCCCCAGGCAGCTTCATCCAGTGGTCAACCACCATCACGGCAAAAACAGGTTTTCTTATGTTAGGATTGAATTTTCTGAGCTCATGCATGGGATGGGGTCCCAGTCTTGGGCTTGACTTACTGTCGACCCAAAAGCTCACTGTGGGGACTGAGGAATGTCCCCCACAAGTGAACGTGAGGCAGGTTCACTGTTACAGTGGGAGCAAAGCCTGAAGCTGCTTAGGAGTGGTGGGAGAGCACTGGGATGGAAATGTCTGTGTCCTTATGGTGACAATCTGGAGAAATGTCCCAGGTGGGCAAAGAAAGGATGGATAGATAGAACACAAATGGAAGGGAGGAAAAAAAAGGAGAAAGCTCTCAGTAGAGAACAACAATTGTTAAGAGAAGGGGTGAGTCCCAACCGAACATTAGTAGCACAGCTACAGGAGAAACTGCCTAAGAAATGTACGACCTTCCCTCGACCGCACCGGTTACCACCTGGAGCTGAAGTGACGGAGGTCTGCACAAGAGCTGTGACGATTTCTAGCTTGGGAAATGTGCTGCCTTTGACACAGAGTTGAAAGGAGCCTCGCATTCAAAGCTCTGCTCTTGTACCAGAAAAGCAGTGGCAGAGCATGGGGGTTTCTGTGCAATTGCTCCTTCCAGGTCCTGGTGAAGATCCCAGGCAGGAGAGGGGGAGAAAGTGCCCAGATCTGAACGAAGATGACTGAGCAACAATGAAGGACAGCATGAAAGCCAGGGCATAGTGGATGTACAAGGAAAAGGAAAAGCAAAAGAAGGAAAATGAGTGTGTAACAATCGTTGATAGGAGCTCTTGGGAGTAAGAAAGGAGAAGGAAGGACTGGGGACGGAGCCTGGTGATCCAAAGTCTGTATCTAAATGGATCCATGAGCATGGAGTGGTAATTAAAAACAAGCTTAACTGTACGATTCTTACTTTAGGGCTCTTGCAAGGTGTGGTGGGATCATTTGAGGAGCCAGGTCACGGCTTGGAGCTGGTGCTAAGGTGCACAGAGATGTGTGCTGGCACTGGTTTGAGGGCCAGCAGCAGCAAAGCTGTGTTGGTGCGGCTCCAGGCTCACCTAGCGTTAGATGCCTTTCACAGCATCTTGCTCTTTCTCTGCTTTTTGGGAGGGTGGGAGCCTGGGAGCAGTGAGGCTGGTGCACGCAGCAGAGCTCCCTGCCTGCTGGAGACTGAGAGGTCCCCAGGGGCACCAGCACCGCTGCTCCCCAACTCTGGAAAACACCCAGCAGGTCCCTGCTCTGCTCTCAGTTTCTCCCTTCCCTGATACTAAAGATTCCCCTTTGGTTTCTTGCTTTTTTTTTTTAACACTGGCGAAGACCTTTTGACTATTATATTCTGAAATTCTTAATTATAGTTTCAAACTTTTTCCCAAACATATAGCCAAAATCTCATGCAAGTTGTAGATGTCTAAAACAAGCAAAATCTCTAGTCCTTGATCTTTAGTTCTTTACAGTCCAAATCTAGGCTGACACACTGAGATGGCCAATCTGCCAGTTATTTAGTAGGAGGAATATCCATGCTCAGCATATTCCTTCTCTCCCACCTTGTCCTGACAGTTGCCATAACCCACCCCCTGAAAACTCAGAGCACCTGAGGCCACACAGCAACAGAGTCCAGCTGATGCCATCAACACAACCAGTTTTTAACACTCACCCGCAAGCTGACCTCTATACGTGATTATTTGGGTCCACAAAATGAATGAGGAGGGCCTGGGAGACCCCCAAACACCCTTCCAAAGTGAGCAGAGTTGGGACGACCTGCCGTCATGACATGCCCTCGATGCTGGACTGGCACATCTGCAGTGAAGAAGGTTTGAATTCTGCCTCCGGCTTTGCCCCTGGTTCACCACGTGGCCTCCTTTTCCCAGGGAACGCAGCTGCATCCACCAGTCCAGATGTTCCAAGAGAGACAAGACTCCCACAGCCCCTATGTGAAAGATGAACGAAAGGACAGTGAGCAACATAAACATCTTCAGATACTCCAGAAGCAACACCTTCAGACTACGACCCACCATGAACTGTTGCTCCCTGACATATAATAGGAAGCAAAGCATAATCTCAGCAGAGTTACAGGAGAATGGGCAGACGTGTTTGCCCTCAGGCAGCTTGAGGACACACCATCCCTATCTGAACACGGCAAATTAAAGATGGACCTTCTTTTAAATCGCTGTTTTCCTTCAGGCTGCTGACTCCACGAATGGCCAGCTGCTCATCAAGGGTCACCAAGTGCCTGGTTAAAAGTTCCTGCCTAACCTTCCATACAGCATGGACAAGTCCCTCAGGACTTGCTTGGCAGCCCAACAACACTCAGAGCTGACCCGCAATGCTCGCCAGAGTCCTCCCAACGTTAGAAGAAGACATGGCTTGTCCCAGCAGACATGGGAGGAAATTTCCCAAGAAACACCCAAAAACCTCTGCTGTGATGTGCAGGAGACAAGTCCTGTCTGTCAGCCTATGTGCAATCCTCAAATAGGGATAGGATGCATCCAATCTTTTCTATTATTTTTTTTTTTTAAAGTATGGTATTGTGACTTTTTTTGACTCTCAGACAGGTAAGAATAAAGTTAAAGATTCCTTGCGTCCACTACCCCTTTAGACAGGACTTGCACTGCACTCTCAGCTGCTAGAGAGCCTTACTAACCTAAAATAAGTAAAAATTTATGAATCTAATGAAAGTTAAAACTTCTGTTTAGCGAATAATTTATTTTGCTTTTTCACTTCTGCGTGCTTTTGATCAGCCCTTCAGAATTCCCTCTGCCTGCAAGGATGAGAATAGGTAATATTGTTTGACGAATGAATAAAATATCAGATAGGAAGTGTCTTGTTTGTCTGCGTCTTCATTATCTCCTTCCCCATCCTGCTGAGTTTGTGCACGGACTGTGTGTCTGGACCCGTGTGGGTTTCCTCACTGGTCATTCACTGGTTTGCATGAGCAGCGACCAGCTGGGAGCCCTGGACATAGGTTAAGACCAAAGGTGTTTGACGCTGTACAAATATCAAATAAAAAGACAACTCCTCAAGCTGTGTTTTACAAGATTTTGGTTTTTTTACCCCAGAGTTTTACCAGATTTTTTTGTTTGTTTTTTTTCTGAATATCTTTCCTTGCTAGAGCCTTCATACAGATTTTAAATCCGAAGCAGGGAATAATTCACTTGATAAAGCATCCTTCTTCTGTTTTTCCTTTTTGTAATTGTTTAAAATGGCAACATTAGGGATTTTTTTTGTGGGGCTGCAAACTCTAGCAAACAGATTTTTTTGGTCAACCTTCACAGTGAAATGCAGAATTTGAAGCTGTTCTGGGGAGGGTAAAAAAAGCCAATTTCAGCCGTGGGAGAAAAAAAAAAAGTTGTTAGAAAAATTTAAAATAGAAGTTTTTTTGAAAAGACATGCAAAACTCGTTAAGACTTGTAACCACTTTCACTGGAAGAGCTGTGCAAGAATCCTTCCTTTCAATTCCCCATTTATTCCCTCTTTTGCCAGCAAAGGCATATGATCTTAGATTATTTACCATCAACTTATTTCAACTCACAAAAAAATGCCTTGAAGCCAGAAAATAATACTCTCCCTCAGCCTGTTTTTGTTTTGCTCTCATGTTTATTTTCATCTTAACATTAATTGCCCTATAATGTCTGCTTGGTTTTATCAATTAGCCTTTGCAGTGGGAAAATATTTTAGCGCCTAATACAGCGTAATGATTTTTTTCCCTATTTGCCAAGGGGGTTATTAATAAATGTCCCCACTGGGGTTACAACTCTGGTGCTCTGGTGTTTGCTTTAGGGGAAATGAGGGATTGGAGGAAAATCCTAACCAAACGGAGCTATAATTAGAGGGAAAGCAGCTGCAATTAGAAGTATATGTTCGACGACACCCACGGCACTCGGGGCCAAACCTTCCCTCCACTCGGGGCAGGGCAAACTCTGCCACTGCAAAAAGGGGAAAGCTCTTGGTTTTCTGACTTTTCCAGGTGTTGCATCAAAGATTTGCACCATCTTCTCAGTTTATTTCTTCAAGGAGGAAGGGTTTCTTCAGCAGAGGAGCGCTGACTCCTCCGAGCCAGAATTTCGCCCTGATCTCTCACTCTTTGCTGTTTATTTAGCCTGAACCATTGCCACCAGCACTGCTGGGCTCTCTGGTCAGCTGCCAGCCGAGCAGGCCCTTCAAACGACACATCTCGGTGCGCATCAGACATCCGGGCCGTTTCCCACGGCGTCCTCTCCGGCAGCCGCAGGTAGGCCAAGGTTGGACGGCGAAGCCTGGCAGACCTCGTTCTCCTCCCCGCTGCCGCAACAGACTTGGTTAGCGGAGAAAAAAAAAACCCAGTCGCCGTCCCTTTGGCTTTTCTATCTGTTACAAATCTAAATTCTCCATCGCCAGGAAATGAAGCAGCTAATAGGCTATCCTAGCAAAATTCAATCCTGTCATCAGATACGAGTTTCTGGGAAGCCAAACTGGAAGGAGTTCTGCAGCCTGTCAGGAATTCAGGCTGAGTTAAAATATTAGCACTTGATTTTATCAATTAGCCAAGCAAAATGTTTAACAATAAACACTCTTATACAGCAAGGACACATATGGAATTAAAAAACGCAGCAGATGTGCAATACTGCTTAATATGGCTTTTAGCTTAATTCATCTCATGGCAGAAATCTGTAATTTTCATGGTTCGGTTTCTGAACAGCAGCCACTGATGTAACCTTTTGTCTTTCCCCAGATTTTTTTGGTCAAAAGGAAAACAAAAAAAAACAATTATTATTATAGGACTATTAGCTTTAAGCATTTGCAGCTTTGCTTCTTCCACAGCAGAGCTCAGGAGTAATAGAATGGACTCTGGGAAAACCTGACCATGTCCTTGCAAGCCTCTGTAGGGCTTCTTGTGTTGGGGTCCTGTATAGGCACCCCATACAGCCCTTTGTAGGAAACAGGTTATTGCCAGCACAAGCTGGCTGGCTTTCTTTGAGTGTCACCTCCCACCCTGCCGACCCACAGAAAACGGATAGAAAGCAGCAGTAAAACGCAAGGTTGTGCCGCACTCCTGTCCTCCACCACCCACGTGTGATACAAGTGGTCCGTCACAGTGCTGGATCCACAAGATAACAGCTTTCCCTGAAAAACCCAAAAGATGCAACCTTGTTCCTGCAGATTTGTGAGCACCACAAAAGTCACCTAAATGAGGATGGGGCTTGTTGCTCGATTTCTCTACTCCTTCTCCAGAACAGCACCACCTCCAGATCCCTGTGTTTTGACCAGTAGAAGTGATCTAATGGGATCTAATCTTGGGACTACTGTTTTTCCAGTATGAATGAACACCTAACATGGTGGTGTTAGGTTGATGGTTGGACTTGATAATCTTAGAGGTCTTTGCCAACCTTAAAGATTCTATGGGTCTATGATAATAGAAACCAAACATAACCAAATGAAGAACCCAGTGATTATTTCTATTGCAAAACCACTCAAGAACCGTGCACAACAGCCACTGAGGTCCATAAAACTGTGTGGGAGAAGCAGGAATCCACTACCACTGTTTTTGAAACAAGGAGCACTGTCCCTGGAAGATGCGTGTGTTTTATACCCTACATGTACCTCTAGCAAAGCATCCACGAGCTGCCCAGAGGAGTTGGGAACTGAACCTGCAGGACAGCAGCTCAGCACCTTTTGCTATAAACCAAACATCTTTTTTCCAGAGAAAAGCAAAGGCGATGCTTCCGCCGACTTCAGGAGGGCCCGGGCTCAGCAGGTGTCTGCTCTGATTCCTGGCCAGGCATTCACCACAACCAAATATTTCTGTGAAACCAGAACCTTTCCAAATTGCCGTCAAAGACCCAATTCTACAGAGGTTGGACCATTTGGTTTCTTTTATTTCCTTCTTATCCTTTGAGTGGGGGGTGGGGGGGTAATTACATGCCTCTCCATGTACACCTTTAATCACACACATGCTATGTGCACACTATATATGTGTATTACAGACCTTTAATACTCACTGAAGCTTATAATTGATTTTAAATGTTGTTTTAAAGGGATGTGCATTATACTAGGGATAGGTGTGTTAGTACACCTCGGGGTATACACACGCCAAATAAAGATGCGAGACCCTCTGTAGCTAACCATAGCTAACCTTTCCCCACTGGTTTAAGGGTCTAAAACAAAGACCAGGCTTTTAAAGCTGCTTTTATTACCTCACCACCACCAGAAACAGCCCAACCTTGCCCAGCCGCTTTGACACAGACGTTAATTTTCACTTGCAGCTGTGGCAATTAGAAAGTGTACTTAATAGAGTGTCATGTTAATTGTTGCGGAGTTAACCAATTTCTCCATTTAATTGTCAATTGATTAACCTATTGAAATGGTAAGTGACTCAGTTTCCTTCCAGAACAAACAGCAGCCACATATTGTAGCTTCATCCAGCTGGAGGGGGTACTCTGTGATTTGCTCAGCCTCAATGTGCTGGTATTTTTCTACACCTCCCTGAGCTTTTAATTAGATGAGCCAATTTTACATGTATTTGTCTGCTGGAAAGGTTATCTGTGCTGGAGCTGACCTGCAGAGACAAGGTTGAGCCTGGCGGTCTTAATAGAAAAGGTTTTCAGCTATGACTGCTGTACTTGATTGCATTGTAATGGTAATTAACTTGAGACTTTGCCTCCCTCAATGTTTTTTTGTGGCTTTAACTATGCAATGAGATGTTTCCTCTGTCATATATATGCACTTATTAAGCTCTCATTGGATTCTAATATGCATGCAAATAGTCAAGAGTTTCTTAAGGCTAATACTACACTATGTAGATTGTAGTGCCATTAAGTCACTACAAAGATGTAGCCCGCAGCAAACTTCTAAGTTTTTTTTTTTCCTTTTTCTGCGAGTGTATGTGAGGGTTTGATTTCCCATTTTTGTGCTTTTTTACTACCCGAAGGAGGAAAAATTCCCTCTGCGTACTTCTGCTCCTTTTTATCTGAAGGATTCTGAGCGCAAAAGCCCGTTTTAACAACTTTTCCTTCCCCAACGAGCCTAAAGAAGTGCTCGTGTTTTAAAAGGAAGATCCCCATGTCCTTAATTCAGTTTTTCAAGTCGGTTTGTAATCCATCCCCGTTCCTTACTCCTTTCTCCGAGCGGCTCGTTTGAAAGCCCTCGGTATCTCCTGTGTTTCCGCGTGTTCTTTTACAGTACGGCGCTGTCGTTTAATTACGAGACAATCCCCCACAACTGAGCAAGCATTTTCATCATTGATAATGTTGGTAGCAGGCAACTGAGACAAAATGATTACAAACCTATGTTGCGCTCAATAGTCCTTTAGAGGATTTCTCTCTTAATAGTCCTGGCTCATTCATGTTTGGTTCAGTACATTTGTTCCTTAAAAAAGGCGTAGATTAGAAGAGTTTCAGGGTAGGTTAATAACTCAACTGAAAATGGCTGCTTGCATTGTCAAAGTCTGTTCCTGCAGTTGCCTGGTGCTTTCTTCAGTTCTTCCACACTGCAGCTTTGGCCCAGTTGGTAAACAGCTTAAGTCCAGACATCTTTTCATTCTCCGCGCAGTGGATTGAAATAAAAATGCATATAAGTGGGCGACTGACTGGCGCTGGCCTGACAATAGCCTGTAACATTATGCAAGGGTATTTACATAGGAATAAGGCCTTGGTAAAGAAGACAGGGGCAATTAATGACTAGGGCCACACATATAAGGAAAGTTTGTCCAATCTTTTCTTCAATAAAGATCTTTTGTAAAGTGCTATGGAAACTCATGGAGGCCCCCAAACAGATTAGGAGTGGGACTTTTGTGATGGGGTTTTTCTGGTTGTGGTTGTTTGGTTTTTTTTTAAACTTTAAGTTAAAAGGGCCAAATTTTGTAAAGGTAAAATGTAATTCTTCTCTGGTTTCAAGTTTTTACTATTGTGACCTTTTCTTTTCCTTTCCTTTTTATTCATGGGAATCAGATTTCTGTGGCTATTTTCCTAAAATGCACGGAATAAATAAAATGAACGGTGTGCCTCAGCCAGGAAAGGTGGTGGAGGTGAGAGGCTTGGAGGAGACCTGTCGCAAGGCTTGACTCCTCCTGCTAGCACAGGTTTGGAATTTAAGCTAATTTGTAAGCATTTAGGGCCTGATTCGGCCGTCAAAGCACTTCTCTGCAGACGCAAGATACACAACTCCTCCTTCCAAATTTGGCTTTCCCTTTCATTTCGTCTTGGTGGATTTGGGCATGAGAGATTTTGACAAAGCGAGGAAGCCTCGTGCTCTGGCTCGGGGTTGGGATGTGGAAGGCGGAGCACTGTCAGCAGCGGGTGTTGTGGGGAAGTAGCCCAGGGCAGAATTTAACCCCAAGGCTTCATCCTGCCAGATGGGATGCCCTCCTCCTGGCTTGCAGACACAAATAATGAGCCTGGTTCCCTGGGGGAGACCGGCTCGTGTCCCTCCAGGGCAAGGATGGCACAAAAGAGTCACAGCTGATGGCGCCTCCTCCACCTACAGGGACTTGAGTCAGTGGGTTTGCATCTTTTGGCACAGTGTGGACACGTCACTTTGAGCGGAAAGCGGATCACCATATGGGGCTCGTGAAAGCCTCTTCATCAACACTGTACACTCCTTTGGCGTCTCCTTTTCCTTCTCAAGAAATTTAGGGCACTGTCCTCTAAGTCTCACCTGCCCCCATGGAAGTATTGAGGGCCGTGTTTTCCATGGCTTGCCATGGCACGTCTGTTGATGGCAGCTTGAATATGCCCACATCAGTTGAGCAATTTTAATTTCAGGCTCATTGTTAGTGTTTAGAAACTTTTCTCTTATTCTAGTGACTGTGGAGGGCTCCTTGGTTTGGGTGGATGCTGTAACTTTTTTGACGCGCTATCCAGGAAGCCAGGGGTCTCTGTCTCAAAGGCAGAGCAGGGATCCTGCTGCTCGACCCATCGTCTGTGTTCAGGAAGTCCATCCTTGAACTTGATGATCGTGGAGGTCTTTTCCAACCTTGAAGATTCTATGATTCTATGATCCTTTGGCGGGCATGAATGAGGAAAGCCCCATTGATTTCTCTACAGTTCTGCCAAGATTTACACCATTTCACGATCTACTACTGAATCCTTTTTCTCTTCGAGAGTTTTATAGCAGAATGTAACTCAAAGAACAAAGAAGTACATTTCCCAGGATCCCCTGTCATCCCACATTGTTTCTTGAAACTAATTTTTAAAAATCAACTCTGCCACGGAAATTAATTCCTAGCATGCTTGCTGGACATTGAAGAGGAGGAAATAAATGTTAGTAGCACAAAAGCAAGGTTCCTATGACAGAAGTGTGCATGGAGCGGAGAATGTGTTTCTGCTGCAGCCCCAGAAAGCTGCAGAAATCAATGCTTCATTCAAGGCTATTGATCAGTACTAAATTAATTAGACTTCAAGGCTTATGGCAGTTGATAAGACAACTTGTTAATTTAGTCAATGATAGTGTTTTCCCTAAAGCAGCAAATACCCTCTTTCTCAGAAAAGACATTTCTAGCACTCGCTACCCGACTTTTTTTTTCTCTCCTCTTTTATTAAAAAAAAAATTCACTTTACATTTAAATTAAGATAAGAATTGGATGGGGAGATACTTCTATTTACCCCTATTTGCCTTCTCTTGCTCTAACGTCAAATCGAGGTGTCGATAACATCTGATGTAATTTAATAGGATGGCAGCATAACATTTAGCTTCTTCGACCCCGGCCCATTGACGGCGATGTTCATTTGGAAAATCTGGTGGGGAGAGGAGGGAGGAGGAAGAAAACCCACTTTCTAAATATGGGTGTTTTTTAAAAAAAGGCAAACCCAGAGCTTTTGCTTCCCAGGAGAGAAGGATGCTCATGGCCACTGACAAAGGCATGGGCGCTGCCGGTGCAGGGAGCGGTGAATGAGGTGAAGGTATCCCAGAATACCCCGGACATGGGGCCGTACTTCCTGCTGGCTGAGAAGGACAAAAGGACAAAGCCAAAGGAGTGCCGGGGTCCCACCACCAGCTCTTGGAGGCACCAGTCTGCTACCAGCAGCACTCCAACCCTCGGAGAATGCTAATAAGCCACTGAAGAGCTCAGCTTTCCTGCCATAATTCTATAGCGCCGTTGAGGACCCCATAGTGTTCACTAAATAAAGACAACTAATTGAGAATTTTTTGCACATTTTGCTCAGTGGACTTGTTGTTCAGGCAGTTGGTTGGGGAGAATGTCCCCCTACTGACAACAGGGGCTGATTGTTTTGGCAGCCGCCGGGTTAGCGCCATTTCCCGGGTCTAAGGCTGACTTTCGAAGTATGACAAAAATGTTTAATTTCGGAATTATTATTTTTTTTTAATTATGTAGCTGGGAATTATTTGTGCTTCGCAGAGAATAGGCCGTCCGGTGTTCACATGAAAAAAAAAAATTAAAAAAATTGCTGGCAGAGTTTCTGAGAATAAAACCTTTGGTCTTTCTCTCTCTTTTTCGCCTTTCTCTCTCCTTTTTTTTTTTTTTTTTAAACTGTATTTTCTGTGGCGAGGCCTACATTTTTGTGTCTGCAGGTGACACTTTGATTGAAACTAAAATTAATAAATCAGCTGAAAAGCTCACACCTACAGCTCACAGCAGGGCCTTGAAAACACGGTTATAAAGGGAGCTTTATGCCCTTATGTAAAGAAGGAATAAATTACAGAAGCACTTGTTGCCCTTGGACTCGATTTTGCTTTGCAGGCTGGTATCTTATTTTTGGAGCGTATTGTTAATCAACAGGTTCCTTGTAGGTTTAGCAGGTGACTTTGCTATTAATCTCCTATTTGACCGCTATAGCATATTAATGAGGTAGGCTTCTGGATGTGGCTATGTCTCCAGCACAAGGAATTAGTTTAAAAGGTGCACTCTTTACTCAATTGCTCACAGTTAACGATGCTGCAGCCCAAATGCAAAGTAGCATTTTCTACAGCTTGTGTGGCATTAAGAGTGTTTTACTAACATTATGTTCCTCACTGTGCTTTTCTTCTGTTGTATACTTATTTCTTCTCCATGGAGGGCTATTATCAGGCTTACTGGTCCTTCCTTCTCTTTATATTTTTGGGGGCTTTCTTCATTTTTCATTCCCCTAACAAAATAAAGAAATTATATATAAATGACAAAATGATATCCTTTCTGATTAATGTGCACCTTGGTTTTAATTAAACAATTCCAGAGCGCTTTGGAGGTACCATTGGATTTAAATGAAACACTCGGCTCAACATTTCTCTTCAAATCTAGCTTAATAAATATCATTATAAAGTGCAGGAATTCAACCAGCCCCATTTCACCTTGTATTTTGGGTCTGATTTAAGCTTGGAGCGAGGATACCTATAGGGGTACTTTAAGAATGTAAAGAAAAGCCGAGGATTTAAGACTTAAATTTGTAATTACAAGGATCTGCCGAAATACATAATATTATGAGCCAGGCTACAAAACACCCCGGTGGAAACAACAGCTTTGTTGTAATACAGTAATTTCCACATTCCAAGGAACGTGCTCTGCCATAGACGGTTATTATTGGCGTTCCCTTTCATAACTTTCAGACGTGTGGTCTACCTCCCAAACAGATACATTTTTCCTATTTAAATTAGCGCTGTCAGGCTTATGCCTGCAGATTCCCGGCATTTTTTTTTTACCAAGGACTCTTACACGCAACAGCGTATTTGTGTCAGGTTAGATGTCAGCCTTAAGTTTTAGCCTGAACCGTAAAATATCTGTCTTTTATGGATTGAGGTCAAAGTTATCATGTTAGTTTAGCTTGGTATTTTGGTATTCCTCTTCTTCCTCCTCTTTTAATTGGGATACATTTTTTTTTTAAAAAAAAAAGGTAGAAGAAATAAAATCTGCTAGTGGAGTATGTTTAAGGGTAAAGATATTTAAGGTATTAGTAACACCTCTACCACAGGCAGCAAGGGTTAGGTGCTGAACTCCTCCACCTCTCACAAAAAAAAGCTCATAGAAGGAGATGTTCTGTCCATACTCAAAGTCACACTCAAATTTCTGTCTATATTTTCAGAAATTAATATGAATTTAAGCTGAAGCCACCACAGGGTGCTCAACTGGAGCCTCTGACAAGGGCTGAGCTGGGTAAGCCACCCCAAACAACCTGATCTAGTCAAAGATGTCCCTGCTCCTTGCAGGGGGGTTGAACTAGATGACGTTTGAAGGTCCCTTCCAACCCAAACCATTCTGTGATTCTATGAAAATGATGCACTGGGGTGAAGCATCCCTATGGGCAGTCAGACATCCCCAGTCATGGGGGGACAAACTATGGGGGAAAGACGAAATACATCTGCAGACCTCACAGCACCCTCGCCTCAGGGTAGGTATGATGAAAGGTCACGGTGAAACATTCAGAAACATGCTCACAAGCTTGGATCCAGCCCGAGGTGCTCCCAGCACAGGTCATGTCCAGCTCACGCCCATACCTCTACGTCTCCCCACGACAAACTAACCAAGCTCATTTTCAACATCCATAACTTAACTGCTTAATTTGTTAAAACTGAAGTGAGATGGATCTTGCCCATTTCAGGCCAACAAATTAGCTAACTTCACTTGGAAAGGAAAGGAAATAGAAAGGTGTTTTTCAGCTGTGACAACACACACAGTAATTACCACTGACTTTATTTAATTCATTTGTTTTAAGAAACCACTATTTAAATGGTTTTGTTGGATTTTTGTTCAGAGGTTTTGCATTGCATTCTTGTTTGTCATGGTTCAAGGAAGAGCGAATTTTTACCGCCCAGGCACAAATGCGTCTAAATCAGGATTCCTCGTTAAAACACTGGCAAACCCTTCACTGAAGTGGTGTTAGCGGGGGCTACTCTACAGCGTATTTCTAAGGAGGAATAGTTAATGTAACACGGTTTGGGAGCCTTTCCCCTCCCCAGCCCCCGTCTCCCCCAAACTACTTACAGCACAAGGAGGTTTGAGCTTATTTTGTCTTTTCACAACTTAGCAAGATCAGACACATTTCTGCAATGCATATGCAGATTTTACCTCTTGTTACTTTCTCTAATGAGCTTTCACTTAATCAATTTGACAGTAGCCTTTCTTCCTTTTTGCTTCGTATCCACTAGGAAAGTATTCAGGAAAAAGTGTTAACAGTTTCAAGGGGTATTAGCAAAATGAAATGGTGGCACAGCCAAATTTAGGAAGATCGCAAGAGCGCTTTACAGAAAAAAAAAAAAAAAAAACAGTTAAAACGGGGGATGTGGATTTAACAAGAATGTTTGTCTAGGAAATGAGCAGGACTGCAGACAACACTTTTATTTCCCTGCAAATGATTTTAAAGCAATGCTAATAATAAGTAGAGAAATACTGATTTTATGTAATTATCTGGTTTATAGAAACAAGGACTTTCCCTGGTAATATGAAAATAAAAATATCCTCTTTAATGAGCTATTGAATGGGGGCTGTAGCCACAGCCAGCCATCCAGGACAGGGATGCTGGAAGTCCCAGGGACTTGCAGAGCCATGGGAAGGGATCTGCAGAGCTGTATCGATCCTACGCGCCCAGGTTATCAAAGCCAGCTAGGTGTTTGGTTCTGGTGTGGAAGGGGTTAATGTAGAAACCGCTCTGAGGGCCGGGCATCCGTATTTTCAATGAGTACATGATCAGAATAAGTGTGATCTCTAAGAAAGGACAAGGGATGATGATGCCCAAATAACTCTGGGTTCCCTGGACCCAAGGGGGATCCATAGAGGACGTTTGAGACTTCATTATACTCCCCGAAATTTATTACTTGTGGATTTGGACGAACACCATCGTAACCTGGGACCCCTGGGAGGGAGCGAAGGTGGCCCAGGACCAGTGCTGCCCTGGCTTGCAACGGGATGCTGTGCCCCAGGGCCTGGCCAGCCAAGCCGTGCTTGTCCCTTCTCTTCATTTTCAGGCTCTGCCAACCCTTAATGGAAAGAAAGGACCTTCCCTCCTGGGGTGGGTGTCCTGGAGCACAGCGGTGGCTTTCTCCAAGAAGCTGCCAGCTCTGATTGCATCCCTCATTTAGGGGTTTCACTGGGCAAGGAGAAGCCAAGGCACACTGAATTTCATAGCATCTGCGGGGACCTGACCCCTAAAATGTACATGCACAAACAGAAGTCACTTCTCTGCAGGGTACAAAGAGCGAAACCAGGCAGGGGAATTACCCCCAAAGTGGAGGTGTTGCATCTGTCTGAGTCAGCGCTTATGCCCTCAATGTCATCACTAAGCTGTGTCATCGCTGAGGACATCACTTTGGCATTAAGTTCATAGTAGCGAAGTGGCAAAGGGCTGCTGATGCAGCCTTACTGACGAGGAACGCAAAGCTTTAGCTGAGGCTTTCGTGAGAGCCATAGCCTTCAGGAGGACAGCATGGGCAGGAGGAAAACTCTCACGTGGAAATTACTTGGGGCTCCCCCAGGTCAATAAACCACCGGAGACTCCCATCCTGGTCTGGTTGTCAGAGAAAAGTTCAGAGCCCAGTTCTTGATAACCAGGTCTTTCACCAAGTCACTTCACAGATGCCAGCCCACAGGATCACAGCCCAGTTTGCAGGATTAGGCCACGTGCAGGGAGTGTGGCTAAGGAAAAGGTTTTCCTTTCTTTCCATGGAAGATTTGTGCCCTGGTGCAATAGATAACACAGCCTTTATCCAAGGGTTCCCATCCCTGGGGGCCAATGACGCAATGACCGTATTCCATGGTTTGCTGTGAGACAGTTCAGAACAGCACTAAGGAGCACGGAGTGTCTGACACTGGTGCTTCTCGGCTAAAAAAAAAACCCTCACCCCAAATCATCACTGAGATAGAGAAAGAAATACAGAATACTACTGCCAATGAAAGTCTTGCTTCAACTGAATGTAAAGCCTACATTAACTTTGAGTTGATCTTACCAGGGAATCGACCTCATGGAGAACCCTTTGCTAAAGAGAGCCATGGTTATACGATACGGCTACTGCCAGGTGTGAGCGATGGTGGCGGTTAGGAGATGTGTGGGACCTGGGTCCCACTCTTCATGGTGGTGCAGGCTTCCTGCATGACCTCAGGTGGGTCTCTTAGCATCCCTTCCTCGATTGAAAATAAAGATAATAGGGTTTTCCTGCCCTGCGGAGGTGTGAAAATAAATGTGGAAACAATGAGGTGGGAACAGAATGAGTGGGTGAGATGTACAACCTGAAGTTACCAAAAGGATGCTTGTGTTGGATGTGGTTATCTCCACGTCTGAAAACAGTGACATTTCAAAAGGAAAATGCCTACCTTTGCTCCACGCAGGCAATTGTCTCTCTTTAGCTGATGTTCTCTTTCTTTTCTAAAACAAGTTCCCCCCTGCCCTCTCAAGGCACAAAAAGACCACTTTTCCACCCCATGCTGACCAGCTCCATCACGAGACACACAATTACCAAATCTAGTCAAATGTGAATTTCCCCACTGCCAGACCAAGCTGCTGTACCCAGAAAACCGGTCAGAAAACGTGACTGTCGTTAGTCGACACTTAATCTAGTTTTCGACATCGTTGCCTGCAAACTGAGGGATTACGTCCCAATAAATGCTCCAAGTGTCTGCTTCAGTAAGCGGGGCGCTAATGGCGTTGCCTTTACATATTTTGATGTTATTTTGCCCGGTTATGAGTTAAAGATGGAGATCAGGCAAGGAGCGCTTGTCGGGAGAAGCAACCCAACATTACGGAGCTGAACCTTGTGGGTCTGCAAAGCGAAGCGGACACAGAGACCCGGAGAGGATTTAGCTGGGCTTTGCTTTCCTGGTACTGCTTCCACCCCGAAACAGGGGACCACGCTGCTGTGGAGCCAGACTATGTGCTCCGACACTTCTTTTCCAAAACCACCCTTTTCAAATATTTTATTCCAATCTTATTTTTAAGCTGGGGTCCAAAACCTTTAAATCAGAGGCAATTTTGTTTTCCTAGCTGTCAGCAATATTTTGGCTATTTTAAGAATGTAGGACAGGGTTAAGGATTAGTACCAGCATTTCTTTTCTGTGTATCAGAGCTGCTTAGCAGTAATTAATTAGGACATTGGGTTTTGTACTCTTGGTTCAGGTCATTTGCCTATGAGCAGCTCAAGCCTTTTACAAAGGCACGCTGCATATGTTTCTGGGTACCTTTTTGAGAGAAGATTTAAATTGGCCAGATGAATAATACTTTGCTACAAGTGTTTTGCCCTAGGCAAAAAAGGTTTTCTTCATATTATCATTGCCTGGAGCTGGAATCCTCAAACTTGATGTGACTGGTGTTACGCTGTCACATGGCAGTGATGTAAGAACAGGAGCTCTCTGTGTCAGACAAATCTGGATTTAGGGGAATTATAGCAGATGTTGCAAAATGGCAATAGTTTAGCAAGTTCCTTTCATCCCGCGGTTGGGAGGCAGGTCCACAAAGTACGCCCAGACGGAGAAGAATGTTATCTTTGATCCCTTTCACTCCAGGGAAAGGAGGCTCCACCCGACGCGGGATGCGGCGAGGCTGGAAATAAAAATAAATTTACAGTAGCCGTTTGTTTTGCAATATGGAAATCGGCCATTATTTATTCATGCTGTTTGCCCAGACATGTATAAAAGATTTTTATCGGGGGGAGTGGGTAGCGTGTATTGTGTGCTATAAACAGATTAGAGCACTCAATATTAAGATTAATGGCACGGAAAAACACTTGGAAATTTGTGTGCGGCTAGATTACAAGAAAGACTCGCAGCTCCTCTCCGCCGCGCGTGCACACTCGGTGGCACAGGCGTAGCTTGATGCCAAGGAAATGAGGAAGGAAGGAATCTAATTGCCTCTGGTACAGTGATGGAAAGCAAAAAGTTGTACGTTATAGCGTATCGCATCAATTTTATCCACCATTTAGGATTATTTTTTAACGAAAGAAACTGAGAATGTCTCTATTCATCTGCTGCTCTTTCATTTGGGTGAACATTTACACCTATGCAGAAGCTGGGCACATGACGGCAACGTGACAGAGCCTGTTTACGACAAGAAAGCACCACCTGCCATGAACAAAACATGCCAGGGTAGGACAAACGGTAATTCTTTTCATGAGTTTAAATCTGATTGGAATTTGGTCAGAATTTGCAGGATTTTTCTTAAATTGGTCGGTTCATTAAAAAAAAAAATCCATTTGGTGACAGGCACAAAACCACCCTTTTGATTAGGATTTAATAAAAAAATCCTTCCTACCACCTGACAGTAACATGAACTCAGCGAAGTACGGCACGGACACGGCTGCTCGCACCACACAACTGAAGCACAACCCTCTCGCCTGATGTGCTCACAGCCATAGCCACGCTGCCCAAAACCAGTTCACCCTTTGCTTCCTTGGGCGGTCGTACCAAATTTCCTTCCCTGGAGGAGCTGGTCCGGAGGATGCCGAGCACATCGAATCATAGAATAGTTTGGGCTCGAAAGGACCTTTAAAGGTCATGCACAATAGCGACCATGTTTTCCATCAAGGTGTCCCTTGCCCGAGTGTGCGATGTTCATTTTTAAGAGTAGAAGCCCAATTTAATTTAAATATTGGAGCCATGACACTGAGCTTCAGGTCACACACAAGCTTAAAATCTGCCCATCCTTTCACACCTGCCTGAATCTGGGTCCAGCCCTGTATATGGTGTACCATGCCTGATCCATACAGGAGACAATGAAGGAGAAGACAGTGTCAATCTTCTTATGCACCTTTTCCATGGGTGCCTGCAGCCACCTGCATCCGTCACATATGTGAGATGTGAATGGGACCAAGCTGAGAGACAGCCTTTGTGCTCACCACCCATATTGGTGGCCTTTTGGTACCATCTTTGGGAAAGCACCCCCAAGCAGTTCTGCCTGCAGGAGAACGAAAAGGCCCTTCTCCATTTCCATGCCCCTAAAGCAGAGTAGACCTGCAGCAGGCAAGCCCAAGGTGACCACAGCACCCTCTTTTTTCTGTCTCTGTGCTGGCTTGAACGCAGGAGCATCTCCTAACTTGGTCCTCCAGACCAAAGTGGTGTTTGCAAGGCAAGGTCCTAACTTTAGTCACACCAAAGGAAATGCCTGCCCTCGTCTGCCCACCAGACTGTGTAGGCACTTCTGCCCATGGGGAGCACCACAGAGCCCATGCCTGCAGCTCCTGGTCCATGCAAGCAGTGAAACCGTTGGGCAGGAGGACCTCAAGGTGACCTTACAACACAGTATTGACCCCTCTACATCTTCTGCAACCTCCAAACTTGTCTCCTGTAGAACCAAAAGCCTACCAGTGAAAGGCTGCAACAAACATTTTGCCAAGTGCAACAAAGCCCAGATCAACCAAAGCCTTTAATTGTTGCTACCACACAAATATTGATTAAACCAGCTCAATGCCGCAAGTAAGGCACGGCCAAAGAAATGCTACAACACACACACCAGTCATAGCACAAAATTGGTCGCGCCACTCAGGGTCCCAGCCCCGTGTACTGAGAATCAGAGGTGTTACAAGGAAAACACGGGATCAACACACGTTCACGTTCAAGATGGCTAATCTTGTCTACACTCAAAATGGTCCCGGCTAAAATTGGTTTTCAATTGATTTAAGTTCACTGGCACAAAGCCCTATGTAGACATTCTTAAATGGGTTTAAAAATGGCTTATCAATTTAGCTTAAGACACTTAGTAGCTAAACTAAGCTAAATCGGCATAAGCCAGGTTTAAATTGATTTATGATGTCCACAAAGAGTTTTGCACTGGTTTAACTAAATTGCTTTAAAAACACACCGCCAGTTTAGCCTTCAAAAGTGAGTGCCTATGAGTCTAAGGATTTAGGGTAAATGTCTTTAAAAGTGCCTAAATATCCAAGGAGCTTATGCCCCTTTTCCCTCCACAGACTCAGTCTTTTCGAAATCAGAAACTGTCCTTTGTAAATGCTACTCCAAAGTGCCAGGGGAGAAAAAAAAAAAAAGCGAAAAGGGTCAGATCCTCCATGGGGTAAATTAGGGAGATAACCCATTTTACGTCAGCTGGAGGAAAGCCAAGCCTTGCCTCAAATTTTTAAAGGAAATTTAAATTTTCTGAAACCCCAGGTTTCAGGGAGCTTGTGCCTTTTTTTTTTTTTCTGCTAGGTTTTTTTTTTTCTTTACCTCCTTAGGTATAGTAGTTACGTAGGATACGGCGATATTCAAATAATCACATCACTGTTCGCAGCATCCCTGCACACTACAGTAATTCAGGCTTTTATGTTGACACGCACAGACACAGTTTGGAAGATATTTGAGTGCTCGTAGCCACATCTGTTGTTTTCTCTCTTAATGATTTGTAGTTAGCCAAAATAATGGAAAGCAGGCAGAGCTTTTTAATATCGACTTGCTTGACGTGAGCCTATCTTAGTCAAAATGTTTGTTCTGCGGTGCTCCCGCTAGCTCTGGAAATTCATGTATCTATATGTATTTGAGTGTTTTGCTTGGCTAGGCACAAATTATGCTCTCAACTGGAAATATCACAAGTGTAAATAATTTGGAGACATAAGTGTCTGAGCGAAACTCATGTAAAAGCTGTTTGTTTTATGGATTTTGATCTCCAAAGTTTAAAATATGAGCAAACTTTTCATTAAGGGTTTTGCCATTTGTTTGAACACTCCTGTAGTAATTGGAAATGCAACAATTGTTTAAAAGTGGCATTGTCCATGAAAAGATTTAGTGAGGGATGAAGAAATTTCTTGAACCTAAAGACATAATCTGGTGATCCAATTCTCCCCACTGTGTCCATTCCCGTGAAACTCCATTTACTTTCTCCTATCCGTCACCAGCTCCCCCGCATCCCACCTAGCCAATCCTCTAGGTTTCCCACATTGTTTCCCCTTTTGTCTTTTCAGTCCAAACAGAAGAACAACAGACAAGGTTTCGAAGGGCAGGGAGCATCAGGGGCTGGAAGAGAATGGCTAAGATGAGGGTCAGAGTCCTAGCCCTACTGCCAACAGTTACTAGGGTTTGTGCTGCCTGGCTGGGCAGTGTTCAAAGACTTTGCTGGGCTTTGTTCCACTGTGTAGGGATTAGGCCTGGCGGTCTGAGAATTTGCCTTCTAATTAAAAAGGATAAAAGATAGAAGTAGCATTAGACTAAAACATAGCAGTGATACTTCACAGGCTTTTTTTTTTTTTTTCTTTTTTTTTTTTTTAGTCACAAGACAATGCACGAAGTTGTCAGGTTGTTTTATTTCTTTTGTTTTCTGCGCCTATGAAAAAAAAAATCGTAATAAAGAGAAGGGAGGGGAGGAGGAAAAGTTTTGAAACTCTTCCCAGCTGTTCCATATGGTGAGTGAAGGCTGAATTTCTGTGTGCACTGTGGCAATTTTACTCGCTGACTGTTGCATTTATTGACAAGGATTACACCAGCTCCCTATCACATCCTTTAACGCTGTACTGAAAGGTGAGGGAATTCCCCACGTCATCCTCCCTGGCCGAAGGAGTCTACGGGAAATCTGAATTTCTTCTCGCACAACATCTCCTTTTTTTTTTTCTTGCCCTTAGCCCTTGTTAGGGACGCTCAAAAGCAGCCACAAACCCTCCCCTCAAATTAACTGGGACATATTATTTTACCCATGCAATGCGAAAAACGCCAGAGGCCGCATCCAGATAGCCATTGCTTATTACGCCGCTTTAATTACGCTTAAAAAAATCATGCGTTTCGAGCAGGAACGGAAGGCCAAATCCCCGCAAGCTGTTACTCGTGTGAGTAATCCCTTCTCCTGCAAAAGCCCTATTCAGGGCAGCCGCCAAGATCCAACCCTACACAGGACGGTGAGGATGGGCCTAAATCCAGGGTCTTGCCAGCCCGACAAGGGCCGTTGGAAGAAATCCCTGCCATTTACAACTTGATCTGCCTTTAAAAACATCCTCCAAAGCCATAGCCGGGGCAGGGGGAGCAGTGGTGTTTCGGGCCGGCTCTGCCGACTCCCCCGGACAACGGCTTCTACCCTAAGAGAGAAGCTGAGGTGAGCAGTTGTGTAAGGGCCGCTGATGAGATTATATTAATTACTTTTCAGAATAAGGGAAAGAAAAAAAAAAAGAAGAAAGCAAAGAGGGGGTAGGAGTTTGGTGGAAGACTTGAGAAGCTTTCAAAGCCGCCAAGCTCCGGTTGCAGGCAAGGATAAAGGAATGCCCTTTTGTTCCCACACATCTCCCGTTACGTCACAGCGAGCCCAATTTCTTCTGAATTCTGGCTGACTTTGCACGTAGTAAATAATTCGGATGAGACAACAGAGCAGGCGAAAATTATTCGCAGCAGAGAGTCGTTGCTCTTCGTCGTACAGGATCCTAATGGGAAAGCATTTCTCACAGGAAAGCATTTTCATTCATTAAATTTTTTGCGTGAGTTTTCTTTCCTCCAAGCCAGTGCAGAACGTGTTTCCTTGTGCCATGACGCAGGAAGCGGGGAGAAGATTTATAAGCATCATTTGGACAAAAAAAAATGTTGTTATCTTTAACAAAAATAAGCGCTGTTAGACTGCTGTGAGTTGGCTTGAAAGCAATACTAATGTGGCAAATTATCCCATTGATTTTAGGCAGGGTTCTTCATTGATTTTTGCTTTAAAAAAAAATGGTGGTATGATACAGCCCATGGTGGCTAACTTCTTAATATCAGTGCGTTTGCAAAAGGTTAGAAATGGACTTCTGTTCCTGCCCTTCCACTGAGTTTTAAGGACAAGGAAATTTAATAAAACCTGCCTGCTGCTTTCTGGATGTCAGCTTTGGAAATGAGACCTGCTCTTCCTCGGTGGATTTAGAAGCAAATAGATTCAACATCCCCGCAGGACAATATTCCCAGCTCCCTCCAGGCCTGCAGCCAGCTCCTTTCTGCCTCCATCCCAGGGAGCCAAGACGCAGGACCGGGCCACGCTTTGGTGCTGCGAACCCTCCCGCCCGTTATTGATTTGTGTGCTTAACATCATTTCAGAGAGGCTGAAGCAAAGGCAAAGGTTCCCCCCCTCCTATTTTATATTCCAGAAGAGTGGTGATAACTGGGAGGAAATTCCCAGTTTGCCCCATGATGGGAATCACTCTGAGGAGCCCCACTATCTTTTCGGCTGGTTTTGTGGTGAGGAGCAGGGAGGAAAACCCCTCAGAGGAGCCCTCACCGTTGCGCTTCCAGACCTCCCTGTGCCTCCTCCTCCTCTTCCTCCTCCAGCGCTGCTCCTTCCGCGAGGCTCAGCCTGTTCCCATAACACAAACCGGGGAGGCGAAGGATCCTATCGTCCATTTTCCATGGGGCAGGGAAAAATATGCAGGGCATAGAGATGAATATCATATTTTTAAAATACAGAATCCACGAAGAAATAAAAATCTATTTCCATGGTGTGTTAGAAGCACTTAGCACGAGCTGGGTCTTCTTGAACGCCCCAAGCGAGGTGCACGTATTTCTCTATTACTCTTCACTTCTTCACCGAAGCAAGGCGACGATCCAAGGGGGCTTTATATTTGAAAGCGCCTTCCTAATATTTGCATTATCGTCAACGAAAATATTTTTAAAGGCCAAACGAATATTCATTTAT
Organism: Chlamydotis macqueenii; assembly: GCF_036417535.1. Classification (NCBI taxonomy): domain Eukaryota; kingdom Metazoa; phylum Chordata; class Aves; order Otidiformes; family Otididae; genus Chlamydotis; species Chlamydotis macqueenii. The sequence continues at coordinate 4,816,271 of NC_141560.1, read as the reverse complement.
ATTTATTTGCTTAATCTAATGATCTATTGTGATTCTCCCTTTCATCTATTCTTCCCTTGATGAGTGTGTGGCACTCCCATTAAGATTAATAGCGGTTTCACATGCACAGTCAGGGGAGATTAGACCCCTGCCCCGGCCTCCTGCCAGCCCCATGTATGTCTTTGGATTCAAGCTCCCAACCCTCAGTGATGTCGGTGAAAGCGCCATGTGTACAAAAAGGCCCAATCCTGCCCGGCGCTGAGCATCCTACCAGTCAGCCGAGGGCTTCGGAAGCCTCGGCAGGGCACGGCATCTCCCCAAACGCATTTATTATGCCATAAAATCTGGGGCTGTCTGGGGAGCATATGTTTATGTGGGGTCACTGTTTCTGTGAGCATGGGGGGGCGGGGGGGGATTTTTATGACAGAGCAGTCTAGAATAGCATATGGGGACCAGCGTGAGGTGCACTGGAACTGTTTTCTAGCAAAATCAAATGCACAAAACCTGCCTCTAAGCATGCTCGTTACCGTCCTTCCACACAAAGTTAACTCCGTGTACAGAAATTACATTTTGTGACCATTTCGCACCAATGTGAAATACCTCTGCCGTCACACAGACTGGCCCAGAGACATGTTTGAGCCACCCCATTTTGAAAATTAAGTACATAATAAATCATGCTCCTTTTCCAGGCAGGATCTGCTCCAAAGCCCTGGCATGGGAGCCCTCCTGTTACCTTCAGCAGGCTTTGAGCAACGTCTTGCTCAAAGACCAGTGGCATGAGAAATACTTTTGTTGTAAGCTATTAATCTTAGCCTTGCAAGCATTTATGCTTTTGCGAGGCAAAAAGCTTCGGAATAGTACAGAAAGCTGCTCACAGGTGTAAGGGTTTGCAGCAACTGGGCAGAGGAGGTTTGTGTTCTGTGTAGGGCCTAATTCAAGAAAACAGATTTTTCTTTCACTGCCTGATGAATTTGCACCATCTTTTCATTTGTAGGAGTCTGCCGGTATCCCCTATCCCATCCCAATCTGACCTTGTCAGAGTAAGTACTCCAGCCACCTCAGTTGTCATACCGTGGAAGATTTTCTCCTCCTATTTTCATGTTGCATGGTACTTCTGGGAAAAAGAAGGATTTACTGGTTTCTAGCAAAGAGGGCTGAGCCACAGCCTCTGTGCACGACTTTCTGAAAATTACTGACACGGCCTCGTGCCTCAGTTTCCCCGGGCATCTCACGTGTGTGGTGATAGCTTTGGCTTGCCAGCACTACTGTAGGAAGAAAGTGAAACATTTGAGGAGCATTTCGACGGTGACAGGCATGAAGAGCATTTATCAGGATGCTTGTCAGACTACTTCCAATACTCATCCGAATTCTTTAATAGCAACGCTCACTATTACTAATTTTTACTGGCCCAAAGGACGGAAAAACACCAAGATCCAGCCAAAGAAACATGCCTGAAGTCAGACATAAAGAGTAAGGAAGAGCCAGAAAGTGAGCAGGAGTCAGAGGCTAGCATGGAAACTGCTACACCATCTGTCCTCTCGGCTTGCTCGAAAGACATCTCACAATTAGAGAATAACCGAGTATAGGACATTGTTCTCCTGCATTGTATTCAGGCTTCATTCTTGCTTGTTGTAACGACTTCAGTATTGATTTGTGGGGCTTCCACTTGAGCTTCTGCATCTTTCACAGCACATGGCCTACATGTAGGCTATTAATTTTATATTTATGTCACGCTATCTATGACAATATCCATCAAATATTATCATACACTGGATAATCATGTCCTGACAATATCTACAGGTATATTTGAATGTTACCATTTCCATAACTCCTGTTTAAATATGACTATAGCTGTTTAGAGTATCAGGCGTTAAATCTATTTGATCAATTAAATAGATATGAGTAAATCATGAATATGTATGTTTATCAAACGCCTTCTTGAACATTTGTATGGCAGTATGTGTTCTTTTGGATTTTCTAATAAGTAATAATAATAATAATAGAATGCATTTAATTGCTACAATTATGGCCATGGCTCATGAGAGGTTTTAATAAGAGAAAATATTCTGTAGAATTTCAGCTATTTCAGTAAATACTTAGAACATGTATTTTAATCTCTCCAAGATCATCATCCTTATTCTAAGTATGAGTTCCTAAAAAGCCTGTGTTGTGATTTGCTTTTATTTTTGTTTCTTGGCTTAAGCCACAGGCTTGAAAGTGGCAGCTCTGAAAACAGATTTCTTTATCCAGTAGCCAGTTTGGAAAGCGTCCACACGGGCTGCTATTCTAAGGCACCATTTCGAAGACTGCCATCTCCACGATGGCATATGAGATGTAATTTAGTCTCTGTGTTAATTTAGCCCAGGGTCTCTCCTGAACAGAGAAGATGGGCCGTGCCAAATTCTGTTAAACTAGGGATGGTGCTTTTGTGATACGGACAACTGTCTACCAGGGATTGAGCTGAGACCACCAAACTACTTTCATTTAGATTCTCAATTTAGTCTTGAACCAAGGTCAGAAGGTAAATAGCCAGGGCTTTATCTTCCCAGCCAAGCCCCTGGTAGAGGGTCTCTTTGAAGTGGAGTGTGATCACTGGCAGTTTCAGAACTAATGTCCAAGACAGTGATGTATAATACATTTGCTGCCATTTTACATCTGCTGGTATGATCGCAGGTTAATTTAAGTACGATTTATGGACAAAGGAGTGTTTCCACCCAGCCGTAGTCTTAAAAACAAATCTGAAATTAACTCAAGATGCCCTCTTGACATCATCTCCTCCCCAAAGCATATATGTGGGTTTGTTGTTTTTTTTTCTCTCCATTGCTTTGAATTCCAGTTGCTTTGGGTCCAATTTTGCCCTTACTGAAGTCAATGGCACCACTCACATTTACTTCAATGAGTAAGGCAGTTGGAAGATGCTCCCTACATCGGCTGGTGTTTGTGGCTGCGCATCCTTCAGGTGGTCAGAGGGAAGGAGATTGCCATTTGCAGGGACATTTTCTGCCGTGACACACCCATAGTGGTGTCTGGTGGCAGATGCTACTGCGTAGGCAGGGTCTACAATCATCACTTAAGCCAGTGAAGCCACAAATCTTGAGCACAGGGACACATTTCTGGTTGTCTGGAGACGGCGTGGAATTTTTTAAGCACAATAGGCTGAATTTGAAGAGATATGTTCACTTTCCCTTAGTCATACTGGTGAATGCACTGTAAGGGATGGATAAAGTAAATCTCTGTGCAAGCGCACCTAAAAGCCAGATAATTTTGCAACACACAATGAAACTACAGAGAAACAAGGCTGGAAAGGACACCAAGAAGCCACCCAGTCCATTCCTCTGCCCCAGGGCAGGGTCACCTGTATTTTTCAGGCTGATGGTTGTCTAACACAGAGTTAAAAGCCTTCACCACCCCTCCAGGCAGGCTATCCCAGCACTGCACTGTCTCTGCTCATGGGAAGTGTTTCTTAAGGTCTAAGCTGAACCTCAAGGCTGCACCTGATGCCCTTTCCTTCTTGCCCTAACCCCTCAGACATGGAGAACAGATTCACTCCCCTCACAACAGCTTTGAACACGCTTGACAGCTGCTGTCATCTCTACTTTCGTGACTCCCCACTCCAAGTTAAACTCACCAAGACTTTTTCATTTCTGATCCTCTGCTTGGTAGCCATGGTTCCTCCCCAGGCTGATGTCAACCATAACTACTCTGTCCTGGTTCTGGCTAGGACAGAGTTAATATCCACCTGAGCTGGGAGGAGAACCCGAGCTGGTGGCCCCTGTGGCTGGGGCACCCAGCTGGGATAGTTAACTAATTAGCCAACAGCTGGGGTAAGTTTACCCAAATTAGCCAAAGGGCTGATCCATCCCATGTGACATCATGCTCAGTATATCAGTGAGGAGGGTGCTGAGGAGAGTCTCCTGCTATGTGGGAAGAAATGGGTGTGGAGTTTTGTTGTAAGCCATTGTACTGTATTTGTCTTCTATCACAATTTTATTTTCTTCTGTTATCGCTCTTAAATATATTTTTTGTTTCATCTCAACCCAGGTGTTTTTGCTGCCTTTTGTTTACCAATTCTCCCTTCTGTCCCACTGGAGGATGGAGGGAGTGAGAGAGCGACTGCATAGTTTGGCCGCAAATGAGGCTAGACTATGACATCACTCTCTCTTCCATTGTGCAGAACAAGGACAAACCCCTGAAGGCCTCCACACAAGGCAATCTTCCTTTTCAACAGTGGTTGTAGCTTGTTTCTGGTCAAGTTACAATATCATATCCAAATTCCAGTATTTTCCTTTAAATATTATTCCACTTTTTTGAAATTGTCTGTTCTTGGCAAATCCACATTGACTGTCATTGACTGCAAGAGTTGTACCGCATTTTATTTATATACCGTGTTATCAGCAGTTCCACTCCATGACTTAGGCATTTCAGAGAAGACATCCCTGCTAAAAAAAAAAAAAAAAGCCTGATTCCAATCACAGGAGAAACTCCTGAGACTATCAGAAATTAAATCCAAATGAAGACTGATCCATAGCTATTGGGCTACAATATAAACAGCATGCTTTTCAGTGTAGACAGTGCTAGTACTGTCCTGTGTGGTTTTGGCAAAATCAGCTGCTTCTGAGGAAGATTTGATGCTGCTTGGCCGTTGAGGAAAGGACTTTCTCCCTCAGGTCCTCTGAACGTCTCTGCTTGTACCCAATAACTATACTGGGGTCTTAAGTTAGCTGCCTAAATTACATAGTGTGCATACAGCCTGAAACATCCCTGGTGGGAATTCCCCATCTGTAAAAAAGAAAGCAATTTCTACCTAACAGTGGGCTATGAGGGAAGAATGAATAAGCTAAAGAAGACGAGGCACTCCAATAAGCAGTCAAACACGGTAAAGGGCTGTGCCGGGTCACTGCTCTCCAGCTGGAGGTAGCAATTCCGTAGACCCCTCAGCACGCTGGGATAACATGTTTGACCAGACCCTTGACCACCCAGCTACCTCTCTTCTTGAGATGTCAAAGTTTGTCACATCTCATAGCTGTTATCAACTGAAAGAGTGATGTTGAAGTCATGACATGTCTACACTGTGAATGCAGATCCACCCATGCCAGCTTCATGCCTTAAAGCCAGCAGCAGAAGGAGAAGACTATAAAAGACAGCTTATTAACACAGCTAAACTACTTCCACAGACCATCTAATACACCTGCATAAATGTGGCATAAATGGCTTTTCTATCACTCATCATTAGAAGCTCCTTGGCTACACGGTATTGGAGACCACAAGAAGAAGCGGGACGATCAGGCCACCTGACTGGAAGACGAATAATAAGATCCAGTACCTGAAAACTGAAGTTATAGAATCGTAGAATCACATAATAGTTTGGGTTGGAAGGGACCTTTAAATGTCATCCAGTCCAATCCCCCTGCAAGGAGCAGGGACATCTCCAACCAGATCAGGTTGCTCAGAGCCCTGTCCAACCTGGCGGGGATGGGGCATCCAGCACCTCTGTGGGCAACCTCTGCCAGTACTTCACCACCCTCATTGTAAAAAATATTTTCCTTATATCCAGTCTGACTATAGGAAGATAAGTCAAATTAGACTCATTGAGCCTTATTTAGCCTGACTAAATTTCCTCCTGAATAGCTGAAGGCCCTCAGAGACACCAGGCCAACAGGTACCACCAGACTTAGGGTCTAAGGTCGGAATGGTCCACTGAGTTAAGGAGTTAAGGAAGAAATTGGAAAGTAACTAATAACCAGAACAAATGGCCAAGTGCTGCAGTGGAGTGTCCGCTGCTGGAGATTTCCAGCTGAAGACTGGATGTTTTTCCAAGTGAGATTCTCCAATCCAAACATGCATCAATCCACAGACATCCTCTGGACTGCATTAAACAGCAAGGCAGACCAGATGACCAGAGTTGTCCCTTTGGCTTTTAAATCTGTGACTTCCATCTACCCGAACACCACAGAGCCTCACTCTCCCAACGAGTAACGCCAGCCTAATGCAGGCATACCGATTCTCTTCCAAGACCTTCAACATACTAGGTTTGCAGTAATTAATGGCACGTCAACAACCTCACTTCTCCCCATCCAGGAGAGGTATGTGACAATTTGACCCCATTAGTCCTGGAACCATAAAAAGACGCAGTCCTTCCAAAAATGCATGCATCTGTGCCCACTGTTTCAAAACATAGCCTAGAATGGCATCTGCAGCCCAGATTAGGCATTTTGGCTGCCTACAGCAGAAGATGACTGAAATGGGATCCAAAATAGCCATGCTATTGCACAGAGAGTTGTCAGAGCTGGCCAGGAGGGGATATCTGCCAGTTAGGAGAGGCTCAGGACCCTTCTCTGGGCTCCAGGAGACACCATATCTCCCACTTGGACTCAGAGAACTACACATCCTTTTTCTAGCCAATGAAAGATTCTTAAATTTGGGTTCAAAAGATGGCAGCATGATGCTTCGATAAACTAGATGTCTTGGTGTTTAAAAAGCATGAGGTCCTGGCTGTAGATTCCTTCTCAACCTGAACATCTCCTGTGCCCTCGGAGTGTCCTAGTCACAGACTACAGCGAGGCTGTGTTGGAGACACTCACCATCCTCCTATGGAAAAAGGGTCACTGTGCAGAGGGGATGGCAGGAACCCTCCAGTAAGAGGGAAGGCCACTGTCTTTGATCACAGCTGAGCACAGACACTTGAGAAGAAAGCCCTAAAAACCCAGTGCTTGACCTTTCCAGTGCTCTCACACCTGTGCATCCTCTCATCACCCATAAAATGCCATGCCACTTCTTTTTATTTTGGACCCTGCCAGATTTAAACATAGCAGTGCCTGATGGTGGTGGGCCCTGATGATGATGGCAAGGGTCTGAGTGAGGATGCAGTGGCTTCCTGCTAGGAGACACATGAATTCGCCCTACAAAGTGCGCGGTGCAAGTTGGGCTGATGGGAGAGCTGATGTGAAATGGGTAAGTGCCTTGTGTCAAGCAGGAACATCAGTCCACACTAGACAAGGATTTGCCCTTAAATTTTAATTCAGATGAGCATGGACCAAGTCAGAGCCAAGCAAACATAACTTTTCCAGTTCAGATCCAGCACAAACCAAAACGGTGGTACAGCTTTTACTCAGGAACAGACTGACCCAAACCTCTGCAACCACCATGACTCTCAAAAAGATTGCTGCTAAATCCAAACTGTGAAACTGGGGCTTGGTCCTAGACCAAGCCAACATCTTGGCTGGACTGAAAAATAGCCACCAAGTAGACACTGGGAAACGAGTAGTCTGCTCCCTTTCTGCAGAATTATTTTCCAAGGTCTCAATCAAGTGCCCTAACTTTTCAAACCTTTATCACTTGATATAAAATAATAATTATTATATCAAAAAGGAAAAAAAAGTACGGAAGAGTTGTGTTATAAAAACATAAAGGAGTTTTACAGATGGTACACAGGAATCTCTGTAGATTTTTATTTGGGGGAAGGAGTGGATTTGTAGTGAAGCACTTGGATCCAACTATGTGTACCACCTCTCTCAAAAATTCAGCTTTCCTGTAATTCTTCTCCTCCCTTCCCCAGCCCGCCTCTCTATTCCCCCCACCCACCCACCAAGAAAAATTCGGAAATCCCATAAAACTAAACTGCCTGAAGTTGTAGCATAAGTCCTGTTACGCAGCCAGTTCCCTTTCAACACACACACACAAAGGAAGCCAGGGGAATTTCTTTGGAAATTCGGTGGCACTGGTGCGGCATGATTGCTGGGATGTAAAGATACAGCGGAATTAAGCTGCATCCAGGCAATTTTTCCAACGTGCATGGAAGAGATGGCAAGGATTTCTCGCAACAGTGTTGAATTCAAATCTGAGGCACAAGGCTTGGTGGAAAGGATTGCCATTTTTCATACTCACAGTTTTCTTGTGTGAATCCAGCTCTCTAGGACCCTAAGACCTTTAAATTCCGTCTAGTGTCTATCACATGCCATTGAATTGGCATGTTTGCAAATTGCATGCAGTGAGATCCTTCCATACCAGCAGCTCTGTCTCAGATTCCCCACCATCCCTGCCAAACTAGTATTGCCTGCACATTTTTTTCATCTTTTCATTGAGTTCTGTGTGTCAGCCAACACATTCTTTAGAATAGGCTTCAGTAGGCATGGTAACTGGTTCCTGGTTGCAAGCTGCCTTACGCATTTGCTCCTGTTCCTTTCTGGATCATTTTCCCCCTCCTTCTTCTTAGGTGAGGACTTAAAACGCGTTTAGCGTTATCCGTCCCGTCTGTTGTGTCCACGATAAATAGCCGAGATGTAATAAAAAGCCCTAATTGAGGTAGCGATGCAGTGAATAAGCAAAGCCGGTTCGTCGGGACTGGGGATCTGGGGCTGTCGATAGCTGCAGGTACCTCGGGGCTGCTCAGCCCGACTGCGATGTTGACTTTGTCTTAATTGCAGGGGAGGAGCGAGAAAAGCAGCGAAGGGCAGTGGCACACACAGCGGGGTAGCTGGAAAATACTGGCATGGCCACGCAGAGCTAAACAAACTGACTGACAAAGCTCTTGGCGTATTATTAAAAAATCTGGCAAAACGCTCATCTCTTGACAAAAATGTAGAAAGACTAGTAATGCATAACTTCATCCCATGTTGGATTTTAAAGTGGCTAATGCCAAGTTGTCTGTCAAAATTAATAGGGCATTGCTGCTTCTTATAGAACAGGGAAAAGAGAGAGATCGCGCCTACATTTTATTCATTTATTCATCTCTAACAAAAATGATATATCTGCTAAAAATTTATTTAGGGAGGGCTTTGGTAGGTGCTAATGTTAATTCTGAAAACGCAAGGCTCAAGGAATGATGCTAGCTTATACTTAACGGGGTTAACAGATAAAACCTCCCAGTAATATCAGAAAAAGCCTGCTATCATCCCAAATCTCAGTACAAGGAAGTTTCATCCCAGAGACAACATTACCAATCTACATCTCCGCCCAGACGCGTGTTTTCATTTTCTGGTGATTTTCATTTAAATCCAACAATTTCATTTTAAAACAGGCTGCTTCAGTAGAATGGCATTGATGCTCAGGGTTTTCGCAGGCACTAATCCATAAATAGATTTGTTTACCACCAGTTGTAGTTAACTTACCCTGCTTTAGTGTTTGCAAGAGATTTTGACTTTTTTTGCTTTAACTATGGATACCTGACACCTGAGCTTTGTGACCGTATCTCCCAGAATGTTCTCTGACATTCATGTTTTTTTGCAGAAGAACTTGCACGGACTTTCTCCAAGCACCAGCTCCATTGTATCAGCCTACTCACTCAGCTAAAAAAAAATAAAAAATAAAATAAGAAATCTGCCTAGGTTGCTTTTCTCTCTTTCAAATGACTAACTACAGGTCCTGAAAATTTCTGACAGCTCTCAAAACAAAACTCATGGGTGCCAATCCATGGATAAATGGCCACATCAGCCTGCAAACCCAGCATTTCTACCCCAGCGCAGAGCACCCAGAGCTCCGTCCGGAGCACAGACCACCACAAAATAAAAAAAAATTTAAAAAGGCCAGGATCAGTGCAATTTAAAATGAAGTCACAGCTGGCTTCCCTTCTGATTCGAGGGATTTCTGTGTAACCTGAACACAATATTACAAAATGCTACTGAAAATAGTGTGATGTATTTGGGTGTTTCCAGGAGGGACCAAAGTCAGGAAGCCATTTTATTAGCACACCTAAATAAAGAAAAGACATTTGCTGCCTTAAGAAGGTGATAGTCCAAGTAACAATGAATTTTCTTCCCTTTTTTTTATAGTAAGGTATTAATGTGGCATCCATCCATTGGAAAACTGCAGGGGACTCGCTAGTCGGTGCTGACGAACTGATGCGCTCGTGGGGTGCAGCACTTCGAATCCATGGCTCATACTTTGGCAAATACCGCCCGATTTGTTGGGTCGGTGAAGCCTGGCATCAATCTTTTCCCAAGGGGCCTAATAAGCATCGCTGGGCTGTCCGCACAGCGGTGAGAGTACATTTGAAAGCACAAACGTTTTCAACAGGTAAGGAGAAAAGTCCCACACCTCCAGCACCTCCAGAAGCCACCAGCCCGGTGCATGACCAACTATTCCTGCGGCTTAGATGGGCACACTCAGATTTTGCAGATATTTGGTGTCGTCGTATGTATTTCGACATTTTAAACCCCTTCCTTTCCAACTGGGACGCACTGGATCTGGGGGTCTCTAGGAGAGCCGAAGCCTTTCATCGCTACGGAGTCACCCCCCTGGAGAAGTGTGAGTAAACGTTGACACTCGACACACACACACCAAAAAAAAAAAAAAAGAAATCGTGCAAATGTTCTTCAAAGGCTGACGGAATAAACAAGTAAATACAAGATGGGCTGATTTCCTACTGTTCATGTTTGCTCACTGTGAACATTTGGTTCACTTGGCTTTCCTCATTATTTCAGCTGGGGAAAGTCACTATATGAATTAATAGCAGATTTCCCCGCTGAAAATAAATGTTTACCAGCATTTTTTTTTTCCTTTTGGCAGAGGCTAGGCTTTTTTGTCTGACTGCCTCCTTTTTGGCTTGCACATCCCTGAGGTGTGTAATTAAAGTGAGGGAATTTGCGCGTAGTGCTTTAGGGGTTTAATGAATAGAAAACACAGGATTTTTCATCGATTTGGTGCACACGATATTGTCAGAGTGTACATTTCCTTCGTAAATGGCAAAAAGAGAGCTGTAATAATATATGTGCATTCAACCCTGTGTGTAAAAAAAAAATAAAAAACCAAATAAAAATAAAAGAAGTGTATCTATTTCCAAATTCTAATATAAAATGCATTCAAAAGAGCAATTTAGATTAAAACAGAAGAGGCAGGAGCTTCAACATGGTTCAGAATTCACAATCAAGCTATACTTTCCTCAAGATATAATTTAACTTAGAGTAGGTGTGGAAATCTTTGCAAAATTCATTATACAGAGCCACACATGAAAATAAGATTTGTGTCGGTAAAAGATTCTTCAGCTGCTCTTAGAAAAAAATAAAAGGTATGTTAAATAGCATGTGTGTATAATGTGTAAATAACGTCCAGTCTGTGCAGTGAGTAGCATCTGTGATACTTCTTGTATATTTTGTGGATTGCATGTTGTAATAATGCTGTGTGTTGGGATAGGAGGGGATAAAGGAAAATAAATTCTCTTTTCTGGCGACGTCTTTTTTGGGAAGCCCTGAGCAATTCACGTGGTGGAAGTGCCGTGATGGTCAGGTTGGCACAAATACATTTTGTCGCTATAGAAAGGAGATGGATGTCTATGACCCGAGTTGTTCACCTTTTGGACCTGATGAAGAACAGCCAGAGAACAAGATACACAGACCATAGCTACAGCCTTTCAAGTGACCAATCTCAGCTCCTACCCCACCAGGTGACGCAGCACACGGGTCATGTTTCCTAGCGTTCCCTGTCCTGTCTCCAAATGCAGCACCATCTCAGGCATGAAGAAAGAAGACAACTGAAGTAGCCCATCCTCGTGAACGGAAACATTCACGGCCAGGTTGGACGGGGCTCTGAGCAACCTGATCTGGTTGGAAATGTCCCTGCTTCTTGCAGGGGGGTTGGACTGGATGGCCTTTAAAGGTCCCTTCCAACACAAACCAGTCTGTGATTCTATGATTCTGTCTTCCGAGCACCACTGAGAGGAGAAGAGCTCTCTAATACACTTTCTATATGCTGTTTGTGTAGGTTGTGGACACCAGGAGCCTGGCCAGGAGTCTCTGCACTGCTCAACTGCCAAAATACAAATAATCTGGGTGCAAGGAGCAAAGCAGGCTCACCAATCTCCCATTCAGCGGAGTGCAGTCCTAGCCTGCCTAGTACTGAAGGCCCAAGGCAAAAGCTGATGCTCTGCTTAACAGATGGATGGTGATACACTGGAACAGATTATCTGGTGAGACGGTACAATTTCCAGCACTGGAGGTCTCTGAGGTATCTTCCAGTCCTATTGCTCAATGAATCTATAATTCATCGTTTCGTGAATGAGTCAAGACACTCTCTCAACTCTCAAAACAGCATGTGAAGGACAAATTGCTCTTTTTGCATATCTTCCCACCAAGCAGAAGGGAAAACAAGACATGGGGTGGGAATGCAATGAGAAAGGAGGAGACTTCAGCATCTCTCCACAGCTCTATTCTGTCCAGGCTGTAAAGCTTTGTACGTGTTTATTTGTACCCCAAAAAAAGCATGTGAAAATATAATTTTTCTGTCTTTTCCTTTGAACCTTCTGATATCTTCTTCACAGCAGAAGATTAAGTTCAATTTAAAGAATCCTTTGGAGAAGAAATGCATGTAGAATTGAAAAAGAAGCATTTTGTGATTAAAAGAAGACATCTCAGGGCGTGTTGGGGGATACCAGCAGAGAGAGGCTGTTTTGTTGGGACCTCAGACCTTATCCTCCCTGAATTTCCAGCTCTGTCTGGCACACTTGAAAAAAAAATCAGCTAATTCAACTGGTTTATTTCAGGTCAGGATTGTTATTACAATACATTTCTACAACAGGCAGGAACTGGGGGCTGGGATTATGAGTTATCTGAACTTCAAGGTATTTATTCTAACTGTAAAGGACCTTCCTGACCTTCCCTCATTCTCACCCCATCAGTATGCCGGACTTCATCACTTAAAGCCAAATCTAACATTACTTAAAGTCCAAAGCAGCAGGATACACTTGTAACAACGTTATTTGCAAACTGTCAAATAAATTAAATATTTAATTAATCCACTGACAACACATCCTGTCATTTCCCCCGTCTAGAAAGACAGAACTAATACCCAAGTATAACATCCCAGCCTTCTGTAGACATTTATTCATGTCTCACAGTCGTATCCCAGCACCGTGTGAGTCAGAGCCGTTTCAACCTCTGCTCGGCAGATGCGCAAAGTTCAGTCAAAGTCAAGGCAAAGTCAACCTTGTTGGGTTCACTGTATTGCCCCATCCACTTGTCAAGCAGCGGGGCATTTCCAGAACAAAAATTTTCGTTATGAAGTCAATATGTTTTATATCAGTCTTGGAGTTGCCTTTTTAATTTATAGACAATAAGAAGAGAAAAACAGCTCAAGTACACTTGAAGAAGAGCTGTGCAAGAACTACATTGCACGTGTGGAGCTGGAAAGGAGAAGTGTATTTAATCTCTCCAGCTGCAAGCGTTTCCTTGCCTGCCGGCCATGCAGTAGTGTTTGTAGGAAGTGGGAACAGCTTCAGGAAGGCAGATTTCGCCTGGCACCCCCAAGGACAGAGTTAGCGATGCTCTTCAGCAGTCAGTGCACATGGAAACTTTGCCATTTATATATAATGGTTATGTGACATTCCCTGATCTTAAAATAACAAAGCATTTTAATCACAGAGACTTTGACCTTTTGGTCAAGTGGAACGCTTGCTATTTAATTTCTTTACTTTTCATACAACACATTAGATCCTCCCTGTAAAGTAACTCAGGAGGCTGCTCGGCAGAGAAAGTTCAGTTTTGTGGGAAAGGCAACCACAAAAGGTTCAGCTCATGTCTGCATACAGCCTTCCCACGCGGATTCAGATAATTTGCTCACGCTTTGACCCATCCAACCCAGTTTTAGTTGTGCAAGGGGGACATCCAAGTGTCTCTCTGCATCCTCTGGGAAGATAGCAGGAAGGAAGGACTGTGTCTGCAGGATAATTCAGCCTATCCACCACCTGAAATGCATTTTGGAGACACCTCTTTCTCCAGTTCTCCATCTGAAGTGGATTATTGGGCCCCTACATGCAGAAATTTGCTACCTTGGTTACATGCCTGAAGATTCATGGGGGTTTTTTTATCTTGTTCTTCCAGCCAGGAAGATCCAAAAGGCAACAAGCAGTCAGATTTGAAGGACCAAAAGCAATAATGAGACCAAGAAAGAGAGTCCCATGTTCTCATACAAAAGGCGGTTCACACAGACGTATGATTTCACTTGGTCCTGGCAGGCAGGGCAGACCTGGGCTAACAGCCCTAATGGCGATTGCCCCTCTAATCCCAGGCTGCATTGGGAACCCACTGAGGTTCATTCGCCTTTAAAAGTTGCTCACACAAACTACAGAAGAAATCTGTTCAATTGGCTGAGCCTTTTCAAATAGCACATGCCTACCTTTGCCTACCCACCAAGGAACAGTGTGATTTATATTTCTTCACCTATGGTCATGGAATTTTGTCAAGCACTGTTAGAGTGGCAGTGATGAATTGGAGTTTTACCGCAAATCCATGCAACGCCAGCAGCAGTCACAAAGATGAGATGAACAGCCTCCCACCCTGCCTTCAGAAGGAAGACACCATAGTCTGCTGCATCCCAAATCAGAGCTTTGCTCCTTGAGCTAAAGGAATTCCTCTTAAATGGCATCCCTGATAGGTTGTTCATCCTTCTAGAAGATGGTCAGAAGAGCTGACCATCACAGCTGCATGGACATAGCTACAAGCAAAGGACCACCACAGCTCTGGTGACAGCATGGTGACAGCCCTGGTGACAGTGGGGGAAGGGCATCACATGATGGCATGGTAAGTCCTCTTCAGAGTCCTCCAGCTCCCACCCAGAGTGCAATCTTCTACCCACACCACACTTCCAGCCACTCCCTACAAATCCATCCCAAGTCATCCCTGTGATCACCGAAAAGAAATTGCTCATACATTAAAAACAGTACTGAATTGCTCATTTGAATTTAGTTCTTTCCAAACAAACCTCCATAGCTGCTGGTGCATGATGGGATTATAGGTCCTCTGTACTCTATTGCCAGGACATCTGACCTGGGAGAGAGGAGAAAAGGGACACTCATTCTAGTGGCCAGTAAAAAAAAACAAATTAGGCGTGAGTACATAGCACCTCTTCTTTAACACTGCCAAAATGGTGTGGTGTTGTATTAATGGCCTCACGTGCAACTTAGAAGGGAGTTATTGCTGGTCTGTCTCGGTGCCCACAAAGAATGTTTCAATGCCAATAACAGATCTCTTCAGAAGGTTGTCAAGAAAAAAGTCTTCCTGCCGGACATTCACCCGTAACCTGCCACAGTGGTGATTAGGTTCAAAATTCATCTGGTAGGAGGGTGGACCAGATGCACCCCGACCCCCCTGCAAGCCTCATCTTCCATGTTTTCATAAGGGCATCCAATTGGATTACAGGAAGGCGCAGATCTCCACTGTGCAGGTGTGAACATCCATCACCTCCAGCGGAGCCCAAATCCTGTGGAAGGGGCTGAACTCTCCTCATCTCAAATCAGCAACTGCCTGGTCACCTGAACAGGCACTAAAAACCATAATTGACATAAGTGCACTAAAGACTCCTCTCTCCTCTCTCTTTTTAAGCAGTTTTATAAACTTCTGCCCCACCCCTTCTTTCCCCACGGACACCCAGTGCAGTTAGGTAGCAGAGACCTCCTCCCAATAGGAAGTCTTTCCATTCTCCTCGCACGCAAGAAGTGGCAATGTGAGGCAGCATGCCTCAAGACTTACAACAAAAACCTCACCGTCTCCTCCCCAACTTTCAGCCTTTCACTCCTCACCCCCCTCTTTTCCCAAGGCCCTCATTGCAAGTTGATCGTGTTCCCGAATACCACAGGTCATTGTCTTCCCACAGCCTCGGGAGCTGCAACCTGCTGAGGCTGCAGAGCCAGAAGGCAGCTCTTTCCCTCTTTGTGGTTTGCAGATGATTTTTTTAACATTTTCATAAAATTAAAAGGCTCTTGGACTTGGTGTTACCACCATGCACGTTTTCGTTTCGCCGTGTTGGCGGTGGCTCTTGGTCATGTAACCACCAAACTTAAATTCAGCCATCTTCGGCTTTGCCCCCTCTCTGTGCTTTTCGAGGTGACTTGTGAGGAATTGGTGTGTGTTCGTAGCTCTGTTTGAAAATCTAACTACCGAGCGGAGACTGCCAAATTTCAGCCCACAGCAAATTCTTACGAGGGAGCTGTAACCCTTCAAAACAGAGACTGCTAACATATGGTTGTGTCAGTGGGAGCTTCTGTAATGCAATTTATTGTGGTGTAGGCTCTTTCAAGCTACTACACATGAAAGGTAAAGTGAACATTTACTCTTCGATGAGAGTTTAATCTTAGATTTACCTCATTTGAAACAAAACCGTCATTTGCATCTCTAATATGTAAGCAATCACCTGTAAAGAGTGCTTGTGAATAGAGATATTTCTTGGCTGTCATCAGAACCTTTGTTCCTGACTGGGGGTTTTACCTAAGAAAAGGTGGCAGAATTCTGTCCTCCTCCAGACAGGATGCACAAAACCCACTGATATCGCTAGAAAACAGCAATAAATAAAGGAAAGCCCTCCCGTGAAGTGGAACTGATATTCACAGCTAACATGGGCTTGCGCTAGGTTCATTCTGTTGCATGCATATATAATATATAATTTAATTCCTTTATGCTTTGCTTTCCATGCCCTTTTTATATCTAAGCGTAACAGTGTACAGTTAAGGCTTCAAACAGAAGTAATCTCCTGTTGAAGCAAAAGTGCTTGATCCTGCACAAGCCATAAAAGATACAGCTGTTCCAGGAGATGGTGAAGCTCTCTACTCAGCCTCCTCATCTCCACAGCTCCAGCGAAGGGATGCCCAGTGGCACGTGATCCTTTTGTGTGGCCCACTCTGTCGAGAGTCTTGAGCTTCTTGACACCACAAAGCACCTCTTCTAAAGGAGGATAGAGAATTGAGGATGTTTAGAAACAGGTCCCTTTACTTGGTTTAGGCTGGGTCTAGCAGGACGACAAGCACTTTCTCCCAGAGCCAGCCAAACACTTGTGCAATGTCCAGCTTCAAGCCTGGCAACAGACCTAGGACTTTTCCTCTATGAGAAGGACAGAGAGCTCACCACTATCAGATTTTTCCTTTTTTTACCTTGTGTAACTTCTACCTAGAGAGGCACAGCATTAAGTAACTGCTGTCCAGGTCATAATTCAAGAACGTAAACTCAAGCTCTGACCTACCGCTGCCTCCAACGGAATTCTTTAGTCTGAATGCTGAATGAAGGTACCTAAAATACATCAACTTTGCAAAGGGCTTGCGCCAAAGTCTTGTGCTCCTCTTGAGTGGTTATGAGTTGAGACACAGACTGTGTCAATAAGTCTTTTTTTTTTTTTTTTCCCTCCAGAGCAATTAATTTAACTTGAAATTTCAGCTGGGCTAACAGATTGAAAGATAGCTCAGATATTAACCTGTGGCTCTGAAGTGGGTCATGCAGAAGCACATAAGCTAGAGATTAAAGACTAGAAATTAGAAGGAAAAAAAAAAAAAAAGATACTTTTAACAACTTTAAGATATGGAGATGGTCCTGTTTTCTTTCCATGATGTGATGACTCTGAAACCTAGCAATTGTCTTTACACACCATCAGTGTTGACTTTCAGAGATGATCCTTTTAGTAGAGGATCCGATTCGTACACCAATAATCTCCACGTGACTCCTCAAGATCAAATATCCAGGAGACCCAACTCCAGCTTCCCTACACAAAGGCCCATTTGCAGAGGACACTAACTCTATTGCTCCTGTAATGTCCCTTATCTTCTCCACCTAATGTCATGAGATATTAAAAATTGCTTTTTTTTCCAATAGTTTACGTTGCTGTCTTCTGACTACCAAGCAATGAATGCCCTGGTTACTACAAAAGTCATGCACACATGTCTTTTGCCAGCATGGTGTCATGTCTTCTGTCAGTCTGTTATTTACTACTCAATGTTCCTATTATCTTCAAACTGGCTCTGGATTCTTTCCAAAGATTACAACGTTATTCAAGAAAACTTTGGTGGAGGGTTTACAGTCTGTTTGAGCAAGAGGGTGAAACAATGCAGGGTTTGGCAGGGAGAAGACAAGGCATTGGGTTTTGTGGGGGAAAGACAGAGGGAGTTCATATATATATGTGCCAATTATCAATCTGAGACTCCATGTTAATCTCTCTGGATAAAAGGAATTCTATGTGGTGAGTAAAATGTGAAGCACAGATACATGGAAGGAGGGAAATTGCTCTCCTAGACAAGAACCACCAGGAGAACTCCCAGCCAAGTTAAGTTCCCTCTCTACTTTGATTATTTACCCATTTATTACCATGTCTGCTTTTCCAAACAAACAAATAAATGGAGCAGAAACCTGAAACATATCCATATCGAGCTTCAAGATGAGACATTAGCAAAACTTTCATAAATGATAATTTTTCAGAGCTAATTTGGCTACCTCTTTGTCTCCCCAAATCCTCTAAAGCGGTGTAAGAGCTACCCTCTCCGGATGGCTCAGTTTTACTATTACCAGAATTAGTCAAGCGTGTTAGCAGACTTCTAGCCAAGAATACCTTGTGGTCTGATGTAAAGTCTTGTTTTCCTTCATTAAACCTCCATTTCTTATATTTGTAGAACAAACAAGCAATCGAATATTTTATTAGAAAGAATATAATTTATTTCTGTTAGTTGATGTATTTGGCAGAGCCTCGGGGGATGAATATTTTACTTCCTCAGCAGCCCTAAAGGGATGGCACTTATAGAATCTGTGGTTTTGGTATCCAGCTCCGGGTGTCTGGATTCACACTTTTCCATGGATAGTCAGAGACTTGCACACAGGTAGGAGCACTTGGCTCAAGCGTAAGCCAGCTCTCTACTGTGGAGATGGCTGGGACCATGGCTTACGTGTGGGGTGGGAACCTCTTCAAAGCATCCGTTCTCCACTTGAGTCCCGTTTCCTTTTTCCCCAGACCCATAGCAGCAAGTGAAGGGAGACATTGAGTCTTTTTTTCTGACCAGCACACACTACACACAGATGCTCTCTTCTCGCTACTCTGCACACCCTAAATTAACTCTCAGCTCCTCGCTGCCAGTCCTTACAACTGAGGCCCAACCTGTTCTGCAGAACAGATCATCTAGATACCAGTCTCAGTAGGACAGTTAGTTTATCTCAGCCTGAGTAGTCTGGGCTTTGACTCGTACAGTATTTGGGCTATTAGCAGTAAAAGAGTAAAGTGAATTGGTGAGCAGCGTACTGATTTGAGATAAAATATTGATGCCATGTTACATTTCCAATCAGATCAGGACCCACCGAGCTGAGTATGATACAAACACAATGTAGGAGACACTCTGTACTATGGAGAGCTTGAAGTGCAACAGATCAAAACACATAAAGGGTAGGATGGGAATGTACCCAGGGCCACACAAAGGTCCAGTAGCAAAGCCAGAAGAAAATCCAAGGTCTCATGCTTTCCCTGCTAAAGCATCCAGAATCAGTCTATCAACTGGAAAAAAAAAAAGCTGTTAAAAAGGATAGAAAAGGGGATCCTGTTCAGGTTCAACCAGCATGTTCCTTCTTGCCCTGTCTGAGCCACGGACCCGATCATGGAGCGCATGGGTGATGCACCTTGTCCATGACCCACTGTGTGGAGAGTTACAAAGATAAGCTGCAGGGATGAAGGAAGACAGAAAGAAGCAGAGCAGGTGATAGAATTGGGAGCTTCTGGTTTGTTCCAGGCAACCAGGGAAAAGATCAAGGTCTTTCCCAAGCGTTTATTGCAGGTGCGCATCTCAGGTCTGTGCGTCACCTGGCGCCCAATATTGCAAAGAGAAGTTTAATCGCGAGGCAGTAAGCTCTGGTTCATTGAAGAGTTGCCTCCTAACAAAGGTGATCCCAAGTAAAAAATGTAGTCCCACACCGCTCTAAACCCTGAGTGTACATACTTCAGCTGCCTGCTATCTCTGAAATCAGATCTGGACTCAAAATGCACAGCTTCTGCTTGTCTTTTCTTCCCAGGAATGATACTATAAGGGAAGAGGCAGTGTGTTTAACAAAGCTGTTATGCAGTTTACTGATTGTGATAATTCAAGGCAAATGCTTTGAAGTAACAGCTTAATGCAGAGTGACAGTAAACAAGATATAGAGATATACCTAGATGAGAAGAAAAATAAATGGCAATTAGAATTTACATTCTAGGTGTAGGAAATGCCGGAAAGACCTCAATCTCCAGCAATGACACTCAACATTTGCATTGCCACTTCCCTGTGAGATCTCCAGGATGAATTATAAATGGCAATTAGATATCACTGAACCCCCAAATAGCACCTGAACATTAGCCTAGCTACTGTATAGCTGAGGCAAATGAAGAAAAAAAAAAGGGGGAGCCATATTTAGACATCCTAGGGTTGACCTAAGCACCTACAACAGCATTTAGGTTCAAGATGATGATAAGAAATTCAGACCAGCTCTTGACTTCTAACACAGCAAATGCAGAGGAGATGGGGATGGTATTCAGACGCTATAAGGATATTTCTGTATATTGTTGCGTCCCTTCCCCGTTCATTGCACTGGGAGTTAAGGACTGGCAGTCACAGATAACGTGGGACTGAACCCATCCCTGGAAACATTCAAGGCCAGGTTGGACGGGGCTCTAAGCAACCTGATCTGGTTGGAGATGTCCCTGCTCCTTGCAGGGGGGTTGTACTGGATGGCCTTTAAAGGTCCCTTCCAACCCAAACCATTCTATGATTCTAAAACTGTTCCTCATCGTCTTGACAATGTGCAGCTATGTTCATCTTAGGTATGGGCATCCATGGGGGTACAGGAGTCCAGGTCTAAAGGATTTGGTCAGGACTGACCAGAGAGTCCAGGGCAGACCCAGGAACAGAATCCAGCAGCCTTGACTGAAGTAGAAGGTAAATGAGCAAGTTAGACACACCAGTACCTCTCTCAAAGCCCGTGTGGGATGGAAATCCTCACAGGAAGCATGGACGTCCCTGCACGGTGTCCTAGGAGAGGTGGCAGTTTGTAAAACTTTAAACCGAGTACAAACTGAGGAAGAGTCAGTAGAAGAAATACAACTTTACCTTTTCTAGTCCCTTTTGGTTCCTCTTACATTGGTTGCGAACCTGCATCAGTTTTCCATAGCTGGGACAATGACTATGCTCATTTTAATTTTCTGATTTTCCATAAATCTCCCTTTGTGGGCCCAAGACATATTGATTGCAATGGGGGAAATCCTTAGGTCCCCCCCTAGTTGAAGCTGGTGCAACTCCATTGCTCTCACTGGAGGGGGTGGCCTACAGACTCCAAAGTGTGTCTGTGCAAACTTTAAGGGTTCCATACAAACACAAGCAGGCCGTGCTATGGCATGGCCATACAGTCTCATAGAACTGCAGGATTTTGCTGCAAGTTCCGAAATGTGCTTAACCCACTACAATTATATCTGTTTTCTTCTCATCCAGAAATCATCTTCTCCTGTAAACAACCAGAGATTAACAAGGAGGTGGCCAGTACAGCAAAAAAATGACCTGCCTTCAGGGTGCCAACAAGACTCCTTCCTAGCCCTGCCATGAGTGACAGCCTGTGCAATACTGAGGAGTTAAGATTCACCCCAATATTAACTTTCTCACACTTCCTCCTGAGCATTCCTGCATCAGAAATCTGTAAAATGCCACTGTTCTAAGGGGTAAAGCAAAGAATTATGATTTATCATGAACACTGTATGCAGAACATTGCTCTCTTTTTCCCTTTTGTTCCTACCTAATTCTATTTTTTAGAAAAATTATTAAAACTAATTGCATT
This sequence comes from Chlamydotis macqueenii, assembly GCF_036417535.1. Lineage (NCBI taxonomy): Eukaryota > Metazoa > Chordata > Aves > Otidiformes > Otididae > Chlamydotis > Chlamydotis macqueenii. Next base: position 4,794,771 of record NC_141560.1, on the reverse strand, counting down.
ATTTAATCCCATCACATAAAATCCTCCAGTGTTTCATTAATCAATGTAATCAAGCCAATCAAAATAGATAAAGGAGATCTTTTAGCAGGCTTTGATGAGATTTTATCAAAATCTCAGTGCATATTGTAAAGCCTTAGCATCCTCAGAAGCAAACTAGCTGTGGAATGTGGAAGCTTTATCAAGCAGGCACTAATAAAGCAGATGATGCTTGGACCATTTTAAGAGGCTCTCCATATTAAGCTAATAACAGCAACGTTTTTGAATTATATATAAAAAATATAAAAGCAAATGGAAATAGCGTTCATTCTGTGCACATAGAGAGATTGCTGCAGAGCAATCACTTCTTTTAAGTAATGAAGGAGATATATGTCTGTGAGCCAGCAGACCATAAAGCCAGACTAGTGTAAGGAAAACGCAGTGGGTAATGCAAAGGTTATATCAGAAGAGCTGTAAGTGAAGAGCCTTATTAAAAGCCCAAACCATTTCCTTTTAAACATGGTACTCTTACTCCATATCTGAATCATAAATAAATATGAATCGCTTAACTATGTCCTGTGCAACACTGGCATTTGCGTCTCTCCTTCCCCCTTCAGGTCATAGCTCCCATTCCTCACGTTTTTACACTGACTAGTCGGGAGGATGAGCTATTGAAATACTATGATAAGAATGGAAATTAAAGGGGTGTTGATGTAACAGAAGACCATAAAACCAGGAAATGTACAGTTGACAGATGCCACACTAGAAACACAGACTAGTACCAGGTCGAATGAACATCTTACCAAATACTTTGGCCGGAAGAGATACAGCCAGGATCCCACCTAATGGACGTGGTCAACATAGTGCAAAATGCCATCAGTACCTCCCTACAGCTTCTGCCCTTTGCAGTTAGTTTGACTTCTAGGATACGACAGTTGCAGAAGTAGTTACTACTCCACAAATGCCAGCAGAAAATCCTAAGCTCTTGGGTTAAACAGTCCCTACCTGATCAAGATCTACAACCTGATGCAAGGCCATCAGTGGTAGGAGAGGATCTCTGCAGTAGTAGCAGAGATGCTGTTAACAGACTCTCTCAGACATCTTGTGGACAGAAATATCTTTCACTGGCCCAGAGTCCCCCAGCTCAGCTAGTACAGGTCATCCATTAAATTAACTGACTGCATGGTACGCTACGAATATTGTGCCATGACCCAGTCCTTGTCCTGCCTTCTTCATTTTCACGTGTGCCTGGACCAGCTGTGGGATCACCAGCACAGCTGGGATCTGGGGGCACTATGCAGTACCCACTAGTCAGGTGCAATACTCCTTTAGCGTTTAATATCTCAGGAAACCTCAGGCAGTTACTCCCTTAGTCCAGCCTGGCTTAGGAGACCCCTGAAAAATTCACATCCCGGGGAACACACCTTGAAGTACCAAAGAAATCAGCCTGGCAATCAGCACTCATTGCCTACAAAGCAAAGAGAGTTGAAATATTAGCACTGCCTTCTCTTACCGCTACCTCAACATTTGTTCCAGCTGAAAATACTGGAAGTTTCACCATTTTCCTTCATTTAAAGACTCTTTGGGCCAAATCCTCCTACCCCAGCTGGAGCTGTATTGTCTCTCCTATTCTCCTCTTAGGCTACAACACGGAGATAGGCAACAGGTAGAGCTCAATGTTGGCCGTTTTCATGAGTTCAACACTTCAAAAGGCAGTGTTAGAGCTGAACAATGATGGGGATAAAATCCAGCGGAAATCACAACAGAGGAGGATCTTGAGTTTTATTTAAAATCAGGCAACATGGCATCACTCGATTGCTTCAAAAGCTGCTATGTAGGTAGCAGCCCAACAACAGCAAAATCAAATGAATGCCGTGATTTTGCCTGATGTTGTGCTTCCATTTCAATTCTGTGTTGCGAATGGTTTTAAATGGAATTAAGTTTGTCTTCCTCACAAGCAGGGTTTGCTTCCCCCCGCCTCCCCGCCGCCTTCTTTTCCTTTTTCCAAGCAACCAAAGTACACAGCTCAATCTAAAAATAAACCCAGGACTGAGCACAGGAAAACACGTTAGTCACCAGTGTAGTCTGGAAAAACAGCATGGGAGGCCATGGATGAGCAGTTGTGAGCGCCTCGAGCCTGATCCACCTGTCTTGGCTGCGTACTCAAAGGAACATCCCTGCTCTACATCTGCTGCAAAATTGGACCTGGTATGCCTCGTGTGATCCCTTCGAAGTGGAGCTAGAGTTTTGTATTTACTCCTGAACTCAACTTCACGTTACCAGACCTCATCCGTAATCCCTGTGGTGCCAAAAAAAGTCAGTTCACATTAGCTGAAATCAGAACTTTCTAGTTACGAGCACACAAGGTCAAATTATTCTCCAAACATCTTTTAGCAAGTTAAAATACTGAAAATATTATCTGGAAAAACCAGTGTGATTCCACTGACAGGGGTGGATCGGCAGAGGCTCTCACTCATTCGTTATAGCCATTGGAATCTGAGGATGGGTTTATTATGTTAACTGGTTAATTAACCAATATAGCTAGTTGTGTCCTAACTACTGTCACCAGAAGGAAAATATTTGGTTCATCTCAATATTCAGCCGTGAGAGGAATACACCCAGAGAACTGGGGTTTGTGGAGGGGGGAGTTCCCACTGTCACAATTTTCTGTCATTTTTTTTTCATTCCATTGGAATGGTTTTAATTGTGCTTTTAAGAGGTTTAATTACATCAAGGGGAGATATAAAAATTGTTGGTTTTAAAAAAATATTTAATTCAAAATAACCTTGACGGGGGGAGAGGAGAAATTGTAGTGGGATGCTGGGATCCCAGTCCCCCCAGCACGCCACGCCGCTCTCTTTGGCCGGCAATCACAGGAGCCCGGCAGCAAGCTGTGGACAAGGTTCTTCCAAGCAGCAGCATCTGGCTCGCTGGCAAGCGGAACAGGCGGCCGCATCGGTGGCATCGGAGTTGCCCCCGGGTTTGTCATGTGGGGAAGCCGCTGGCGGACCGTCTGGGTTGCTCTGTCCTCGTCTCAGTGGTGTTTACACCTTTGAGGGTACGTAACGCTCCGGACCAAACCCCGCTGCCAGTAGTCGTCGCTCACTTGTTCTCCTCCGTGCGCTGTGTTATGGTCAAACCCAAAGTGCCCCACAAGCTGCAGCTCGCACCCATGCAGGATGACCAAAAAAAGGACATTTCTATGAATTTAAGGCTATCCCTCAGGATGCTGAATTAGTAAAACCCTGCCTGACATTTTAACACACTTGTGTTTTTATGAATTGCTTGTTAGTCAAAAGATTTTCTGATTTTTTTTTTTTTTGCTTTTCACAAAAGCTTTGCCTGTTGGCACCAAGGAAGGGAAACGTCTCCATTGCGCTGTCAGCAGCACGGCCGTGGGCGGTGGGGATCTCTGGAGCGCGGGGATCGGCGCTGCTGGATGCCGGCATCCAAGATGCGCTCTGAGCAGGGGATGTGGCGTTGCGTGCACGCCTGCTTCCTCCCTTCTCCAACCCGCTTCCCACTAGTGAAACAATTACAGCAGACGTGTACAATCGTGGGATGCTTTCTTAAAAATTAGAATAAACACAGCCCAAACCTGCTCATATTAAAGCAATTAAGGAATTAAGGGATGTCACAGTATGTGGGGAGAACTAAGCTACTATTTTATTTCTCGATAGATGGTAAGTTCACTGAAAATTTAGTATCATGTCATCCAAAATTATTTGTGAGTGTGGTTGAAATTCGGCAAATTAAAAAGTCTTAAATCATTTGGATGTTCTTTCAAGGATGACTTTATTTTGAAAATGCCAGGTTGTTTTTTTTTTTTACTTCTTCTAAATTAAACTTTTATTTTTCATTTTAAAATAGCATTATGCTATCAAAAATGGACTAAAGAAAGGAATTAAATAGCCTAAAAACAAAATCTTTTATGTCAGCTAAGCACAATGTCTGCGGTTAATTCAAAATCACATTTCCAATGTTTTTTAAATTATCTATAAAATCTGGGGAAAAAAATATATATATTTTAAGTTGTATATAGTCCGCTTTTATCCTGACTCTTTCCTGCTTCCGTTGCCAAAAAGAAAATGCATTATCTACCCAGCTCCGTAGGAAAGGTGCTCAGAACCCTGCCGAAGGACTTAGGATTAACGCACCGACTTTTCCGTCAGCCAGACAACTCCCTTCTGTGTCCACTCAAGAGAAGAAAAAGTTGGAAGCTCGAGTCTAGAGAAGATGAATGGATTGGTATTGGATGAGTTTATTGAGAAATATCTTAACAAGAGTCAGTTTGGGAAGAAGTTCAGGTTAGAAGCATGATTGTGGTGCTACAGAGAAGAGGGAGATCCCAGCTATTGGCCTGGTGACCACTTAGGGAAATCACAGGAGGAGGATTTGGGGAGTGAGAGCCAAGATAATTAAAGTACAAACTGACATTTGATGAATTTCTAAATGTTCCCTTGGGGCAAACACTTGAAATTATTTGATCCACACTGCAATTTTTCTGTTGGTTTTAATAAATTTGGAATTCAATCTCTCCTTCCCTCTCCCAAGCCACACACATGGGCAAAAATTGGCTCTAAGAGGAGCCACCACTGACATGTTCCCTGAGACACCGACAGCCTGGCCCTTTTTCACTTTCACTGTAAGGACATTGGTGATGTTAATGCATGGTGAAACACTGGCCCAGTTTGCCCAGAGAGGTGGTGGATGCCCCATCCCTGGAAACATTCCAGGCCAGGTTGGCTGGGGCTCTGAGCAACCTGATCTGGTTGGAGATGTCCCTGCTCCTTGCAGGGCAGGTTGGGCTGGATGGGCTTTAACGGTCCCTTCCCACCCAAACCATTCTGTGATTCTGTGAAAGGGAAGAAGAAAATAGTTCAGTGAAAGGAGAAAACTCCAAGGCTACTAATTCATAGAACCCGAGATATCCTGTATGCTGGGGATGGGTGTTAATGCATGAAGATGCCCAGCTCACCCTCAGGATACCACTGCTTTCCAGAGGAATGGGAATGGGAGGCTGTAGGGCGACTATGCCACCTCTAGCAAATTTGAGGATGTCCCTCAATATTCTTCCATCTTTTAAAAAGGGATCTCTTTTTCACGGTATAATTCTTTGGTTCCCAGTAGGGAACTGGCTTTTTTAAATACAACTGGTTCTAATTAAGGCAAGAAGCCAAATTAAGCCCTTGAAGCTGCATGGTCTTGCACTTGCGATAGAGCTCCCTAAAAGTCCAGGATTGTGAGGTGTGCAGAAGCCAAAAGCAACTCTTCACAAGTATTTGTGAGGCTCACTATTGGAACGAGCACCTTGCTCTCTTGATCTCTCTCAAATGTGTAGCCACATGAGTTTTTAGACATCCTTCAGTTAAACCTGGGCGAAATTTAGCACTCTGGGACGTCACGTGGAGTTGTCCATTTGCCCATTTCTCTGTGGGCCTCTAAACCATGTAAATGGTGCTTCATCAAGGACTATCAAAGTGTCATTTGAAGTGCCTTCTCTGGAAGATGCTGTGAGTGTTATTTCCTTGGATTTTGAAGACAGGCAACAAGAAGCCTGAAAAAAAAGGGATGTCAGTGTGTATGCGAAAATCGGTTGAGGCACCAGACCAGCCCTCCCACAAGCTTTTTACTTGACCTTCATTTGTAGGACAGTTCCTCCCTTGCAAAATGGAGATAATACATCCCTATATCATCCAGGTGTGGTGTGAATTAACTCATTAGCACTGGTGAGGTCTACAAATGCTAGATTCATTTCATAGCTAATGATAATTAAAGTATTTTAAAATATACCGAGTAATAACTAAAGTCTCATTCAACATGAAGTTTTCTTGGCTCACCTGTAAATACCGATTTTTGGTCAGCCTTTTTTTTTCCATAACACCCTTGTCTACATTTTTCTAAGGTCCCCAATTGCATTTCTCAAAACCACTTTCCCACTTCCATTCCAGGCTGATTTTTTCCTTCAAGTTTTTGAGTTACGCACAAGTTTGACAAAATGGCCACTTTTGAAGCAAAAACATACAAACTTCTGAGGTTCAGTGCCACAATGTGAGAACTATCTTTGTGCGAGCGTAGAGACTCATTTCTCTCAGAAATATTTTTCCTCAAAACGAGGGCCAACTTGGGCTGCAAAATTAGCTCTTCTGCCTGAGAAACAGCTTGCACATCTATTTACTTTACTAAACGGGCTTGGATTTGTGATCTTAGCGCATGCGAAAAATCTGGAGTGTGAAAAGTCCTGTGTTTCATCAATAATAATTTGCACATCTCACACTGGAAAGATTTTCTGAATGACAAACGCAGGGTAAAATACAGCCAGTGGTATTTATATTTGTTCTTTTTTTTTTTTCTAATAGGCTTTATATAATAACTCCTGTAACAACTAATCCAAGCAGAGAGGCTGAAACTGTCTACAGTACAAGAGGATAGCATGAAAATAAAACATTTTATTTTAAAATGTGCTCTAATTTAAAAATTCCTAGTTATGTGAAAGGCTTCCTTCCTTTTGTAGCATTTCTTTAAAAAAAGAACTGCAGGAAGTAAAGGGGAGTCTGGCAATTATACTGTAGTTTACATCTCTGGATAACGCTTACGTCAAAAATGTTGAAAAGTTGCATTTCAATAAAATATTTAAGTTGCTGACACAGCCTGCGACTGGTTGTACTACATAGACTAAGGAAAAGACTGCAACTCGTTCTGAATTTCTCATTGGATATCAAAGATGAAGATTTATGGACTGTATAGAGTAAATCACAGCAAATGCCCTAAATATGGAGCTGTAGAAAGCTACTCCCAGCTCCATGCTCACATAGGAATCCTGGAGCAGTTGCCAAAAGTCCTACAGGTAGTCCAAAAGTGAAGTGTGCTGGGCCTAAAAGGAAAATATTACCAGAACCAAAATGGGGCTGAAGCGACCGCTTCCCTACGTTTCGCTCAAGGTAAGAGTGTGAGCTGATGAAGTGAGGATGCGTACTGTCCTTTTCCCCAAAAGCAACACAAGGGAGAGACGGGCGGCACAGCAAGACCCAGTTGGGCATTCCTGTCCCGGCGAACTCCATCTTCCTGCACGTACACACGCACGCACCCCAGCCCCAGGAACTCTCCCCACATGCGGGACTCGTGAGCATGCCACCCTTCACCATCGCTGCTCCATCCTCCTCCTCCCAGCCTCAGCACAAAATACTCCCTAGGTAGACACCAAGCGAGAAGGTGCTTCAGATGGCTAAACCGAGACACTTCGCAAGGATTCCGCTCTCACGAACTGGGCTGTTGGCACCTCCGCAACTCAGACCTCTCTTGGTGTTCAGTGTTGCCATGTCAATCAAGACAGAATCACAGAATTGTTTGGGTGGAAAGGGACCTTTCAAGCCCACCCAGTCCAACCCCCCCGCAAGGAGCAGGGACATCGCCAACCAGATCAGGTTGCTCAGAGCCCCGGCCAACCTGGCCTGGAATGTTTCCAGGGACAACGTGTCCCAGCCAGCCTCCAGCTGCTGGGCCAGTGGGGCACAGATCTCCTGCGAACTCCCCTGCCAGACCCACCAGTGCTACGTGGATCTCCCAGGGACCAGAGAGCACCTCGGGTGCCCCTGACAGCCACATTCAGGCAGTCGATTTGAACCCTCTGCCACAGCAGCACGTGGGGACAGGACACGGCTAAGAAATGAAAAAAAATCCACCCAGAAGGTATTTTTCTTCCCAATAAACCTCCCGTCAAAGGACCTCCTCGCGGTGTTTATCAGTGCGGGCACAGAAAAGGAGGATTTTTTTTCTACTCAACAACCTGTTGATGCTGGGTTTGCCTACACCATCAGTGTGAAAATAAACACAGAATGCAGGCACGCTTCCACGGAAGGAAGATCCTGCCGCCTCTGGTCCACGTTCTTAGACGCAGGCATAAACCAGCGCGTCGTCAATGTCCCCCTCACAGGGACAGACTTTAGAGAAAGAAGGAGACAGTCCCTAGCACACCTGTCTCTGGACAGGAAAACAAAACCTCCAGAAAACTCTTCTCCTCCCCTCAAAAATCCCTTCACAAGCAGCGGCCTGAGCGGTCGCGGGAGAGCGGAAGCTGCGGGAAGAGAGGCGCTGGGGCGAGTGGAGATGAGAATAAGGAGGTGGGCATGGAGCCGTCCCAGGGGGACTCGCATCCTCCCATCCCATTAAGCCAGCGGGCAGACCAGCCGGGGCTCTGAGGGAAGGGAGATGAAAGGCTCCTGGAAGGAATCAGGTGCAGAGGGTGGGCAGACGCTGCTAAAGAGCAAAGAGACCCGGCCAGGCTCATTTGTCTGGAAGGGAACCAGCGGGAACTTTCTTTTTATCTCCGATTGTGGATGTTAGAGTAGTTCCTAAAGGCCACGGCCAGTTTGGACCCCACAGCTCTGCCTCTCCCTGCCCGTACAGGGAAGGAAATCGCTGCCTTCATTTTTTTCCACAGGTAGAAAAACCCCTCGCTGTGATGGCCACCGACCCAGGTCAGGCTGTACCTCGCCCTGGGTGATGTCTTTGTTGGTCCAACAACCAGCTGAACACGGCCGGGTGTTTCTGGCCCGAGCCACGGCTCTGCCGAAGCCAGTGCTGGATTAGCTGTGCTCCACCTGGTCTGGCTGGGATTTAACAGGGCACCCCCTTGGCAGGCGGGGTGAGTGGGGCACGGCCCCGTCCGTCCGTCTGTCTGTCTGCCTGGGGATTAGCCTGCTCCCACCTGGAATGTCCAGGGGCTCTGCTCACCAGGGTGGACCGGGCCCCAGAGGCTCTCAGCTGGGTGAGCTGGTGGCCCCACAGCTGTCTGTCCGTCTGGAAGAGGTGGATGGGCCATCTCTGCGTGTCCTGCCTGCCGCGTCCATCTGTCTGTCTGTCTGCAATTGTGGGTGGGCCTATCCTACCCTCTCCCCATCCTATTCCCATGTCCCTCTGTCTGGGAGGGGAGGCTGGACTCCCCCGTGTCCTTCTGTCTGTCCGGGAGGGGCAGCCACTCGACGGGGCCGAGCCTGGGGCGCGCACCGGTACCTCCCCCCCAACCCCAACCTCCTCTCCTTCCTTCTCTCCCCGCCCCCACGTTCCTCGGGGGGGATTAAAAGCTGCTGGAGCCGGGATCGGGCCCGGGGGCAGCGGGGGTGCCCCCCCTCGTCGGGCAGCGGAGCGGCCACACTGTCAGCACCGAGCGGGACCCCCCACAAAAACACTCCCAAACCAACAAAACACCCTCAAATCCAACAAAACACACCCCCCCCCCCAACCGTATTTTCACTCATAAGAGGCGGCTGACAGGGACCACCCCCCCATCCTCACTCAGGCCGGACGAGGATGCGGGACCCCGGATTGGGAATCCTCTTCGTGTCCTCCCCACCCACCCCCCCCCAAAAAAAAAACCCAGCCGTGACCCCCCGGTTACCGGCTCTGCTTTTCCAGGCTCGGGACTGCCCCCTGCTCCGTGAGGGACAAAGATCTGCGGGGAAGTTGCCCACGGAAGTGATTTGCGTGGGGCGGGAGGATCGATTCGTGCGCTTTTTTTTTTTTTTTTTTTTTTTTTTAGGGAGAGATCTCGCTGCTCTGGTTTAACTATTTTAGTTGTAATTATCAAGCCAGCTTGGTTTCCCAGGGAGGGGGTTTGAGCAGGACTTTGTTTAACTCGGTGAAAGACGCGCACCGCTCCGCGGACCCCCTCCTCCTCCCTCCGCCCCTCTCGGCTGCCGCGGAAACAGCGCCCGGCTCCGGGCGGCTGCGAGGGAAAGGAAAAAAAAAAAAAAAAAAAAAAAAAAAAAAGGCAGCGCAAACCCTCAACAGCCACCGCTCGGCATAAATACACTTTATCAGCAAATCGAGGAAATGAAAGTTTATTTTTTTTTTATTCTTAAGCCCTAAGAAATGCCTCGAGCGTTTATTCCAGCTTTGGAAATGAGCGGGGAGGGGAGGGAAGGACTTTTCCCGTGGCTGTGGGGCACGGATTCGTTTGCAAACTGCAGCTTAACCGCTACCAGCACTCCGCATTGTCAGCCTCTTAAATATCCTGAATTAGGCAGCTCTTAAAAGTCCCTTTAAACCAGGCGCGGGGGTGGGGGAGGGAGTCCTGTTTGTACAACTTCTTGGGGCTGTGCTGCCATTAAAAATATATATATATAATAAAAATAATAATAGGGATTGGGGTGGGGGGAAGCCACAGGGATGCTGCTGCTGGGTTTTACCGGGGGGGGGGGAGGGGGGGATGCGTGGGTGCTGCCCACGGGGATGCTGGTGCCGGAGGAAGGGGTGAGCGGGGGGGGGGGGGGCACAAGGGGAGCACACCCCCCCCCCCCTACACCCCAGCACCTCTCAGGTACCGGCACTTCCAGTGACATTGATGTCACTGCATTAGAGTTAATGGCAGCAGCCTGGTCCTCATTATTAATTGTCTTTGTGTTTGGATAAAGTATGTAATCTTCTCCTCAACCACACCATTAAAATAGGTTGCCTTTTCAATTAAGAACTGTCTTGAGCACAGCAGTCAATTTTCCTAATGAAGATGCATTATATTTTCACTTTTTTTTTTTTTTAATAATGGGAAAATCCCACGTTTTCATTAGGCATGATTACGGAGAAAGTACAAGAGGGGGTTTGTCTAAACTAAATGTGGCCCGTGTCGTGTATTAAATACCAGGCTTTTAAATAAATTGAAATTTCATACAGATAAGACGCGAGGTTGGGGTACAAATACGGTCAGATTCGCTTCCTTCAGATTAAAAAAATGCGGGGTCAGTTCTTTAAAACGCACTTATCAGATAGAAAATAATGATTAAACCAACTACAGTCGACTCTTAGCCGCAATTACTCGGGTAAACTTTTCACTCAGCCTGGTTTTGCTGACATTAAACCTGAGGATGATGCTTTAAACCAGACTTGCGCTTTCCGCTAATGCGCAGCTTTGGGGAGCAAACAGCGCAGTTTAATCATGCAGAAACACACGGGAGCCAGAATAGTCTCACAATTAATTTACCAAAATAAACCCGAAGCCGCCTGCATTGTTTCATATTTCGCTTCCACTCCCCTCCTTCCCCTGGAGAGAAACAGCCCCGGTTCTTCAGAAAGGAGGAAGGTTGGGGGAGCTTTGGGGGAGCGGGGATTTTTTTTTCCTCCTTTCTTTTTTTACGTTGGAAAAGAAATATTCCGAAGAGTGAGAGCAAAGAGTTAAATTTTACATAATGTAAAACACTAAAAAAAAAAAAAAGACAAGAATGAAGGGGGGAAAAAAAGCTAATACTATGGGGGAAAAAAAAAAAAAGTGTGATATTTGTGAGCCTGAGGAGCTGGAAGAGGTCGGTGTCTGGATTTCCCCGCCGTGTTGTACTCGTGGGATCTTTGTTACCGGACACACAGACACTCGCGGCCGCAGCAGCCCCTTCCCGCACGGAAAATACCATTCCCCATGGGCAATTCGTTTCAGAAAGGCAAACCGAGCTGCGATCTTCCGAGCTAGTTTTAAAGTTTCCAGTAGGAAAAAAAAAATGACTGCCTGCAAGGGAGAAGGAAGTTTAAAAAAATCAGAGTAATTCCTTATGCAGACGGTAACAACAGTTGGTTTCTGATCTTTTGCAAGCTTTCTGCATTGTGGCTTTGTTCGGGTTTTTTTTTGGGGGGAGTGCTTTGGAGGGTTTCGGGGAGTATTTTTTTAATGAACATTTGTTTCTCCACCAGCCAGCGGCTAAAGAAGATCTGCAAAGAATGGCAAAGAAGATTTTCGATTAAAACCTTAGCCCATCTCTGCGGATTACTTTATATCGATTCCTATATATATGGCTGCAATTGATGGGCTCTAATTAAAAATCCGAAGGGGAGGGGAAAAAAAAAAAAAGTTCTTTCTGCGTCTCAATAAAAGGCGCTTTTCATATACGGGAAATAAAGGTTGCAAAAGGTTACAAACGAAAGACTAGTTTAAAGCTTCTCTGCGGTTTTCTTTTCTTGTTTCTTACAAAACCCCCCTTTCTGGCTTTTTTTCTCCCTCCCCCTTCTCCCCCCGACCCCTTCATTTCTCCCAAGTTTGCCAACACGCGAGACGCGGGACTGGAACCCGTTATTTTAATATCGGGGTTGGGAGCTATAATCTGATTGCTGCAGAAAGCTGCTCATCAAGGTAACTTCATGGCCTAGAGGGAAAAATTATGTAAACTGGCAGTATTAGCGCCTTTCACCAGCACCCCCGGACACACGGACACGCAACCCTCCCCCCCGCAGCCCTCACGCGTGCACCCTCCCCCACGCACCCCCTCTCACAGCATCTCTCAAAGTTGTTTTGGTTTTTTTTTTCTAATTTAATGCTGTTGATTTATTTCTCTATTGAAGGTTTTTTGTTGGGTTGTTTGTTGTTTGTTTTTTTTTTAGGGGGGGGGTGTGTATCCGCCCCCGGTGCACATGAGACCTTCCCTCAGGTGCAAGCCCTGACCTCAGCTTCTCTGCTCTCGGGGCAGCGTTTTCAGGAGCGGTCTGGCTTTTAGGACCTGTCTGGCTCCGAAATGAGCTGGGGAAATCGCAGATCGCCCCTAAGTGCCTCCACCCTCCCATTCTTCCCGCTCCTGGACCTTTCCATCCCAATCATGAAACTTGCTTTCACCTAGATGAAGATGCTGCCTTTATATATATATATATTTTTTTTTTTTTCTTTCCCAGAGGAGGTGACGGTTCTGCCATCCCTCTCCCAGACTCTTGGAAAAGGAGAGGGACTTTTTTTTTTTTTTTTAGCATTCCGGCATTTTAAAACGAATCTGACTCTTTCTCGAAGTGACACAGCTTTGCCAGTGCCTCTGGCTTTGCAGCCCCAAAAGGGAGATTTTTAAGGAGAAGGGGGGAAGTGTTGAACTTAAAAAAAAAAATTAAGAAATTTTTTAAAAAAAGATAAACCACTTTAAAAAAAAAAAGAACCTGCAATTGAATTGCAGATAAACTTCAAGGAAAGTCTGGAATATTTTAACTAGACACAAATCCGATGAGGGAAAAGCTTAAAAGTGCGTAGCATGCATCGCTTTCCGGAGCCGATATAGAGATGACAAATAAGAAACTGATTCATTTTGGGGAGTTTTTGCTTCTTTCCTCAACTTCCACCCGACCTCAATAAATGATTATTTTTTTTTCTCCCACTTTGATCATAATATAGAAGGGCGATCAGCCCGGTGAGCGATACACACGGCAATAAAACCACTCGCGAAACGGTCGCGTTAGTAAGAGGAGTCGGAAATTAAATCAAAGGAAGGAGAAGTAAAGAGGGAGAAAGAGAAGAGAAGAAACGCAGCTACGCAGAGAGAGAAAATGGCTCTGGAACACGATTGGCATCGGAAAGTTGGAGAACTTACTGAGAAGCAGAAGTTACAGTTTCTTTTCATCCCAGGAGCAGATATGGGTTCTCTGAGCACAAAGTTCTTAGAGGGAAAAACATTTAAAAAAAAAAAAAAAAAATCACACATCTCCACTCCCAGTTAGCCCCAGCTAGCCTGGCTCTCTGGGACTGTACCTGCTCTGAAACGCTTTCCAGATGGACCAGAAGAGACTGGAAAGTTTGAAAAAAAAAAACATTACAAAAATTTTCAAACCCCAAGTTCCTGCAGATGCAACGATTCCTATGAATTTATTTTCTTTTTTTTTTTTTTTTGCAACTTTTCCTCCCCGAGCTGCGGAAGGCTGAAGGCAGAGGCAGCTGCAAAGTGTGTGTAGGATTGCTCCAGGAAAAAAAAAAAAAAAAAAAAAAAGGCTTTCCCCCTTTTCCCCCCTCTCCGATCCAATCTTTGCGAGAGCCATTCCGACACATCGCTAAGCTAAAGGGAAATTCTCTTTGATAAAGCGGTGTTCCCAGCTTCTGGGTTTTAAAACCTAAATCTATATTCAAATCTGGCTGAAGGTGTGTTCTGGGATTTATGAAAGCCTCTTAAAGGGGTAAATTTACCAAACCGTGACAAAATCATCACAATCTTACTTTAGACATCTGAAGTGGATGAGAATTTTAAAGAGACCCTTGTTTATTTAAGTAGCACTGTCCGGCTCTGCCGCTGGTTTTCTCGGCGGTGTGAATTATTCCCAACTTCTCCGGCCGGGGGCGGGGGGGGGGGGTGGGGGGGAGGCAGGGGGAAGGGGCTGGGATGTCCCCGCGGCCCCCAGGGCCGGGCAGGGATTTCAGCCGGGCCGGGCCACCCTTCCAAACCTCCTCCTTCCTTCAGCCACCGAATTTGATTTCTCTGCCTTGCTCAGCCCTCCTCTGCCACAGCCCGGCTTCCTCCAGCCCCCAAACACCCCCCTTTTATTTTTTTTTTTCCCCTTTTTATTTTTAATCGATTTCGAAAATACCCTCCTGGTCAGGATACAGGGGAACGAATTATCTCTCTCATTCTTCCAAGGTGGATTAAGGTTATTAAATAATATGTGGGGGCGGGAGATGATGGTAAAGGGGGAGGAGGGCTGAAGCGGGGGTGGGGGTTGGAGAAGGGTTCAATCGGGATGTTTATTCCCGGTGCTTTGCTAAAGGGAGAGGCTGGGGGCTGGCGTGGCCGTGCGGACACGCGGGGAGATGAGAGGGAAAGATTGAGGGGGGGGGGATGCTGCAAAGGGATGGGGGGGGGGGGCTGCAGCCGCCCCTCGCTACCCCACCACCCCTCCAAAAAAAAAAAATCACAAACAAACAAAACGGGGGGGGGGGGGGGAAGTCGCCCAAAAAAGTCTCACGGGTCTGGGAGGAGAGGGGGGGAAAAGCCAAAACACAGCTCCAAGGAGAGCAGGAGACGGGGGTCCTGGGAGGGGGGGAGACCACAAATACCCCTGGGTACCAACTTTCCGCGAAGCCGTCTCGCAAGAAAAAAAAAAAAAAAAAATGCGGCCGAAGTGGGAGCGGCGGCGGCGGACAGGGCTGCGGCTGCTTTGTGCCAGGGGTTATTTTGTTTGTTTATTTGTTTATTTGTTTCATTTCCCCTCCCTCCTTCCCTTCTGCTCCCTCCTTCCTCCTCCTCTATGGGAGGGAAAAAAAAAAAAAAAAACCAACAACAAAAAAAAAACAACCCAAGAAACCCACGAAACCCTCCCGAGCACCCAGCCCAGCCCCGAGCATCCCACACCGGCTCCGGTATAGCCCGGGCTGAACCCCTGGCGCTCGGGGTTGCCCTAAAATCCAAGGAAAACCGGCTGGGATAGCACGCAGCCAGGCTCAGGGAGAAGCCACAAAGAGGGGAATTAATTGCTATCACTTCATTAACATAGGTCACCCCGTTAAAATGGATTTTTTTTCCCCCCACGTTGTCAGAAATGAGGAAAGTGTGCGAGCGCTCCCGAGCCTCCTCCGTCCTCCTGCCTCTTCCCAAAGCTTTTTCCTTTTATTATTTTTTTTCTTTTTCTTTTTTTTTGGGGGGGGGGGGTTTCTGTGCCCCGGTGGAAGTTGAGCGGGGACGGGAGGTGCGAGAGCCCCGTCCCGGTGCCCGGCCCCGGTGCGGCCGGTCGGGCTCTGCCCGGCGGCGGGGACTCCCCCCCTCGTCCCACGTCGCCCCCCACCCCTTTGCCGCACTGGATTTATTTCTTTTAAAATAGGAGCTTGTCCCTGTTTTGCGAATTCAACGCAGCGCCGCTGCCTAAGTCCCATTCTACACCATCATCCGTAAATATAAGAAAAAAAATTAAATACATATTAAATACATTTATACCCCCCCCCCCGCCCCCCAGTTGAATCAGTTCCCCTGGACATTTGGCCCTGGGGGGTAGGGGGGGAAGCGGGGGTTGACCCTGGGCTGGGGGCACCCTGGCACCCCACTCCCCTCTGTCCCGAGTGGGGGGATCTCCCTGTCTCTCCCCTGGGTTTCCTCTCCCCCAGCTCCGCGCTGCTCAGCCAAGGGCTCCCGGCAGGCTCCGCGTCCCCCCCCCCCCCTTCCCAAATATTTGCTTATATATTTCAATATCTTTTGTTGTTATTATTACACATCAGTACTCTATGCTCCCCCCAGCTTTCCCCTGTCCCCCCTCTTCCTCTTCCTCCTCACGCCATCGCCGCTGCCCAGCCCATTAATTTCTCCAGTGCCTTCACACCCATAATGTATATTTTTTTTAAACCGAGCAGGTTCTTTTAATGTATATTCTCGTGTCATTTCGGTGGCTGTTATTTCTCGCTCGCTTGTCCCCCCGGTACAGCAGCGGCCTGGTTTGGTGGTTTTTTTTTTTTTTTTCCTCCCCCTGTTGTGTGTTTTTATTATTTTCCCCCTGGCTTAGATGTGTCAATCACTCTCTCCCTGCCATTGGTTGGAGAGTTTGCGTCAAAAAGTTGCCAGAGAGGCTCTTTCTCAGCAAAGCTCCCCGAGAGAGGTAGAGACCTCAGCTCCAACGCACCCTGCCACTATTATTTAAAAATAAAAAATCACTCGAGCAGCTCCGGCACCGGCCAGCTCTGTACGTACCGAGCCCAGACCCCGAGCATCCCCGCATCCCTCTCCCGAACCCTCCCCTCCCCTTTTTTCCCCCATTTATTCTTCTTTTTCAAACATTTTTTTTTCCTCTCCCCCCCCAACCCCCGCCCTCCCCTCCCCGTTGCCGTAGGCATGTGCATGCGGCGAGCTCTCTAACCTCCCGCTTTGTGGGGTTTTTTTTTTTTTGTTTTTTTTTTTGTTTTGTTTTGTTTTGTTTTTCTCTCCCAGCTCAGCCCGACCCCTGAATTTGGTGAGGATCCGGGCTGCAGGTTTCACCCCTCGTCCCCTCAAACCCTGCCCGAAGCTCCGGCGAGGTTCTCAGGTAAGTCCCACCGGTTCACTTCATCCTTCCTTGGGGGGGGGAAAAAAAAAAAAAAGGAATTTTAATTTTTCTTTATTTTTATTTTATTTTTTTTCTTTTTAAATCCGCGGAGGGGATGCGAGGATGCCCGGGGGAGGCCGGGCCAGGCCGGGCGGAGGAGGGAGGTGGCCCCGGGGCCGGTGGGAACGGGGAGCTTTTGGATGAAAAAGGGCGTAGGGGGTAAATCCCCAAAACCGGGGAAGCGAATCCCACAGCCCTCCTGGTCCCACGGCCAGGCTGTCTCCCTTGGGCGGGTGCGGAGCCGGTTCCTCCGCTGTTCTGCACGGCAGTTTCGTTGGGTACACGAATTTTTAATTTTCTTTTTCCTTCTTTTTTTTTTTTTTTTGTTTGTTTTGTTTTTGTTTTCCCGGCCGGATCCTTTTCCCTGGCGCCAAGGTGGACTTTTAAAATTAGAAATAACGGGGAATTTTTTTTTCCTCCCCTTTCTCGGCTCCCGCCTGAGCCCCTCTTCCTCCTCCTCCTCCTCGCAATGCGGAGACTCAGCAAAGTAATTTTGCAAAGGTGTCTGAGCACTCGCGGAGAACCGCGCTGGAAATAGCAGGGAGAGGCGTTCGGGCGAAAACGGGTGGCGAGAACGGCGTCCAGGTCGGAGAGGGGCTGGAGCTGTTTTCCATCTCCTTTTTATTTTAATTTTAATTTTTTTTTTTTTTTTTTAAGCCGTGGGAAAGCGCTTCCCAAAGACACCGGTCGGGTATAACGCGCACCGCGTTAACAAAGTCGGGAAAGTCCTTGCGCACCGGCACAAGTTTTCTTTAGAGCTTAAAAAAACCTTCTCCGCCACAGAGATGTATTTCGCTTTCGACTCCTCCAAAGAAGTTGAGCTTTGTTATTTTTTTTTTTTCCTTTGAAAAAGATGCAACTCTGATTGGGAAAAAAAAAAAAAAAAGAAAAGAAAAAAGAAAAAAAAAAGGAGTTACAAAATGCGGCGGGGAAAGCAGGGATGGGTGAAACGGCTCCGTGGCGGGGGTCGCTCCAGGCCGATCCGGTCGTTTTGCCCGCAGCGGGGAGGGGCCGGCGGACGCGGAGCTGCGCGCAGGTTTCGGGGGGTGAAGCGCGGCGCGAAGTAAGGGGTGACTTTGCACAGAGAAGCCGGTGTCGGGTCTGTCCCCATGGCGTTTTCATCGGGAGAAAATTCCTGGGTTTGGGAAATATCAACCCAAACCTTCCCTTAGGGGAGGAAAAAAAATTAAAATTAAAAAAATAAAAAATTAAAAATGCAGTGGAGCGCGGGGTGGGCACGGAAGCGAGCTCTCGTTTGCGAAACAAAACCAAAATTTCTCTTTTTCGTCTCTGCACCTTTCCCTCAACTCCGTGGCCAGACGAAGCCTCCCCCCTAAAAAAAAAAAACCAAAAACAAAACCAAGAAAAAATCCCGTCCGGGTCCCTCCGCAGAGCAGCCAAGGGCAGAGGCGCAGCTTGCGCGCCCGGCCGCGGATCGCTGCCTTGCATTAATCAACCCGCACCATCAACGGAGCGGGGGCCGGTGGCCCGTAATTAGGGAGCGTGTGCCGCCCGGATTATCTCGTTAGTTTATCAAGAAAACATTTATTATAATTAATTCTCGGACGGGGTAATTATTATCGAGCGAGGGCAGAGCAACTGGTAGCCGGGATTTTTGCGGGGCCGGGGAGGGGGGGAGAGGAGGGGGAAAGGTGACAGATTGCTGAACGGGGCCGTTGCTCTCCGGGATGCGCGGCCGCGGAGGAATCGGCTCCGCAGGGTGCGCGGTCGCGCTGGGCTGGCGACGCCAACGAGTTTAACAGAGCGGAGCTTTGGGGTCTGGTTTGGGGTTTTTTCGTTTGTTTGTTTGTTCGTTTTTAAGCGGGCGGCAAAATCGGTTTTGCTCGCCCGCGCATCTTACGCCAAGGAACAAATTCGTCTCCACCAGCGCGGACCGGGGCTCCCTCCTCGCCAAAGCTGCCCCCCGGGGCCAGGGAAAGGAGATGTTAAAATCTGGGCCCGATCCTGCGCTCCCCCGCGCTGGGTGCGCGTCCTCTCCGCGCTTTGGAGGGCGGCCAAAGCATTTGCGCGTCGGGGAAAACTCCGAACGGCGGATAATCGGCACCGACGGGGCGGCTGTTAGCTGAAGCGCGGAGTTTTTTGGGATGTTTAGGGAAGAAAGTTGTGCTGGAGTTAGTTGTTGTGTTTGTTGGTTTGGGGTTTGTGTTTTGTTTTGTTTTTTTTTTTTTTCCGACGGCCGCCGGGAACGAAGGGAAAGGCGAGATTTTGCCCCCAAAAAAAGACAAAACTTTTTATTTTTTTTTTTCAAGGGGAAACATTCTTCGCCCTTTCAAGAACCTTTGGTCGGTCGTGGTTTTTTTTGGCGGAGGGTGCGTTTGGGTCCCCCCATCACCAGGGCAGCCAGCTCGGGGGTAGGGGGGTGACCCGGGGGACCCACTCGCCCAGCCGCTCGCCCACCCGCCGGGGCCGTCCGGGGGGCGCTTCCCCACCGCGCTGTTTGTTTTAGCTTCGACTCCGTCATCAAGAGTTTCTTGAAAGCCTAATAAATCTGTTCCTTGCCTCCAAATCTAATTACCCGGAGTACTAATTAGGTGCAAATGGCCGGTGGAAATTACCGCGGACGTTGGAGCGCTGGTTGGGGTGTGCAGAGCAAAAAAAAAAAAAGTTTTGTTTCTTCCTGAGGGGGCATTCGAGCTCTGAAATTCAGCAACGTCGAGGGGGAGGAAGGGGAAAAGAAGAGGAGGAGGAGAGGGGGAAGGTTTGAATGTTGCCCAAACCTGGGATAATTAAAGTCCTTGCAAGAGACGAGGGGAGAGATAGGTTTCTTGAATTGTTTCTTTGTTTCTCACCCTTGGGCTTTGTTATCTGCATTATTTATTTAGCCGAGGGGTTCTTTGTGTCTGCCGATGGCCCCAATCAAGTTTTCCTTGAGACAATTAGCCGCTGCCCGGCCGGGAATCCTATGCAAATGCCCCGGGCTGCCGCACAATGCGGGCAGTTGAAGGCATGGGGGGGTTTTGTTCGGGCACTAATTACTGGCTGGGATGTGCGCCCCCCCATCCTCCTCCTCCTCTCCTCATCCTTATTTTTTTTTTTTTTTTGGAGGGGAGAAATGCGGTTATCTCGTCCGTCTCTCCCAGCTCCCAAATCCGGCCGGAGGATTTGACTTGGTGGGGGGATAAAAGCTGAGTGGGGGGTGCTGCGAGCTGAACTGATCCCCTTCTCTCTCTCCCCCTTCCCCTCCTCTCCCCCTCTCCAGCCCCCAGCACCCTCAGGCAGCGCCCGGGGCAGGCAGGGCCCGTGGGAGGCTCCCACTCGCCCCCCCAACACGCCCCACTCGCCCGGATTTCGGCCTCTTCTCCCCTCCGCCACAACTTTAGCATGATGTCTTATCTCAAGCAACCACCTTACGCAGTCAACGGCCTGAGTCTCACAACCTCGGGCATGGATTTGTTGCACCCGTCCGTCGGTTATCCCGGTAAGCCACGTTTTTCTCCTCCTCAACTCCACCCCCTCCTCAATTTCCCCTTTTTGCCCCAAGGAGAAATCACCGGGATTTTGGAAGCACAAGAAGCCCAAGGACCGTGATGGCTGGGGTGGAGGGTGCGTGGGGTCCCCTCTTTTTTTCCCTTCCTCCTCACCCTCAACTTTTTCTCCAGGGAAGGGGCTGCAAAGAGGGGCAACACTCTTTTCCCAAAAACAGGGGGCAGATGCTCCAGACCCCCCAGGGGAGGTGGGACTGGTGCAGGGCAGCAGCTGAGAACAGGAGTGCGGGTTGCCAAAGAGAGGGAAAATGGAGGTGCCCCCCAACCCTGGGAAGGGGGCTGAAGGGGACACATGGGGCTGGAGGGGACACGTCCCGCTGACTGACAGCCAGGGCCTCTGGCTTTTTTGGCAGCAACCCCTCGGAAGCAGAGACGGGAGCGCACGACCTTCACCCGGGCGCAGCTGGATGTGCTGGAGGCCCTTTTCGCCAAGACCCGCTACCCCGACATCTTCATGAGGGAGGAGGTGGCGTTGAAAATCAACCTGCCCGAATCCAGGGTGCAGGTAGGAAGCGGGGTGACCACCCCCACCCAAAAGAGCCCTGTCTGACCCCCACCTCCATCCCAGGGTGCAGGGTTTGGGCTGGCCCACCGCTGGCAGGGAGGCGGGGGGCTGGTTTAGGGAATAGGGGTCAGTCCTGGAGCAAAATCAAGCCTCATGGGGTGACGGAGGCTCACAGATGAGTGAGGGTGGATGGAGTGGCAATTTGCCTCTCCAGGGCTTCTGCGTCCTCTCTTCCGTCTTGCGCACTCAGAGGTGTTGGTGCAGCTCCCAAATCCCAGCTCCTGAGCCCTCCGTACCTGTCCTCAGCCCCCTCGGCCTCTTGCAGCCATCCCCAGCCTTGCCCCGGGTCCCGGGCCCCAGCCTGTCCTGCGGAAGCCAGAAAGGATCCCCTCTTCCCCAGGGATCCCCACACCGGGATCTCCCTTTGCATGAGTACAGACTGGGGGCCTCCTCTTCCTCTCCCTTTCGAAGGGACTTGGATGAGTGAGAAGAGGCCTTGGCGGAGGGGACCCCCCTCTCCTGGGGCTGGGCTGCGTCTCCTCCACAAGCAGCCTGCGAGGGTCTGATCCGAGCAGCATTTGAGAGGTGCTGCTGGCAGGGCAGGAATTGTGGGATGGTCCTGGGGACCTGCGCTGCCCCCCAGCACGGATCCAGGCCACCCCTGCAGCCGGGGCCAAAGCCATCCCTCCCACTCTCCTCCCTGCTGAGCTTCCCGAGGCTGCGCGGTGCCGTGCCCCAGCGGAGCATGGCCGCCCAGGACGGGGATCCCCCACCCCTCCACATCAAACCCCAGTTTTCTCCCCACAAAACCCCCCAGCATCCCTCCTCCCCAGAGCCAGCCCCCTTGGTCCCTGCTAAGAGAGGGTGAGATGGGTTGAGGGGCTGGCCCTGTCTGGGGGGGCAGTGAAAGCAGAGAGTCTATTTAGGGGGTAAATTAGATATTTTTACTCCCTCTCCCCAACCCCTGCCTCTGTTTCCCTAATTGTTCCCCCCCCACCTTCCTGATGCTCTGTTGTTTCTCATTAAGGGCTTGACTTCAATAGGCCTTAAATGGTGACTCCTGGGGGTCTCCGGCCGGCAAACAGCAAAACAGGAGTGCTTGCCCCCCCTACCTCGGCCTTTCCCCCAAAAGTGACCTTATTAAGCAGTTTGATTTGCCCATTTCCCCTTGTTATTACTGCTAATGATCTCAGGGAGGGGGAGCCCCAGAGTTTTTCTTCGCAGCAGCCTCCAAACCTTTGCGGTTTCGGTGTCCCCTCCGGCCAGGTCTCCCCGAAACCGTCCTCTTCCCAACCTTGGGTTTCCCTGCACATCCCTAACACCAGGCTTTTTCCTCTCTCCCACCCCATCTCTCCCATCTCCAGGTGTGGTTTAAAAACCGCCGGGCCAAGTGCCGGCAGCAGCAGCAGCAGCAGCAGAACGGGGGCCAGAACAAGGTACGGCCAGCGAAAAAGAAGAATTCACCAGCCCGGGAAGTGAGTTCGGAGAGCGGGACCAGCGGGCAGTTCACTCCTCCCTCCAGCACCTCGGTCCCCACCATTTCCAGCAGCAGTGCTCCTGTATCCATCTGGAGCCCGGCGTCCATCTCCCCGCTCTCAGACCCCCTGTCCACCTCGTCCTCCTGCATGCAGAGATCCTATCCCATGACCTACACCCAGGCGTCGGGCTACAGCCAAGGATACGCCGGCTCGACCTCTTATTTCGGAGGGATGGACTGTGGATCTTACTTGACCCCTATGCACCACCAGCTTCCCGGACCAGGGGCCACCCTGAGTCCCATGGGTGCCAACGCGGTCACCAGCCACCTCAACCAGTCTCCAGCCTCCCTTTCCACCCAGGGCTACGGAGCCTCCAGTTTGGGCTTTAACTCCACCACCGATTGCTTGGATTATAAAGACCAAACCGCCTCCTGGAAGTTAAACTTCAATGCTGACTGCTTGGATTATAAGGACCAGACGTCGTCATGGAAGTTCCAGGTTTTGTGAAGAACCGTCGCGGTCAGGAGAGGAATCGCGAGGAGAACGAACAGGCTGGGCTGAACGCTCCAGTTTTAGCCAGGTCTTGGTTAAATTAAAGAGAAAAATAACTCAACAGACAAACAAACGAACAAAAAAAAAAAAAAAACAAACCGACGGCGACAAGAGGGGGACGGCGTTGGTGTGATCCCGTTCAGACTCATCTCCTGCTCAGACGCTCTGGAAAAGGAATAATAAAGAGGAAAAACGGAGGAGGAAGGCCTTAAACGGACAGATCATCTAGTGAGCAGAAAACAGGCAGACCCATCTGTGTTCTTTCTAGTTTTAGGCAATTGTTGGGTTTCTTTGTTCAGAAGAGGTGGGAGATCGTCCCACCTACGGGCCAGTTTTAAAAAAAAAAAAAAAAAAAAAAAGGTCTAGGTTTTTATTTCTTTTTTTGTGTGTGCGTGGAAAGATCCTTCACCCAGAGGTTTCCAATGTGTTAGCCAAACCCTCGGTTAAAATATTCGGAATGGACACCACCTCTATTTCTCTCCCTCTTCTTCTCCCTCCCTCTTTCTCTCTCTCTCTCGCTCTCGAGCTCGTCCGACCGTTTCACGCCCAACTCGCTCGAGTTGGCACCCGGAGAACTTGGTTCAGGGCTGTGTGGGTTGTGTGACTGATTGTCCTAGCTGCACTACTTTATTTAAAGATTAAAGAAAAAAAAAAAAGATAATGTTCATAAGGAGTCAATATGTAGTTTTTAAGAGACAATCAGTGTGTGTCTTATATAAATGGTACATCTGTGGTTTTTAATCTGTGCTAGACTTCAAAACTGTGATCTCCTGTATTGTATGCAACTACGAACTCCGCACCAGCGGGAGTTCTGCTGTGATTTAAATAGGTTATAATTATAAGTGAAATTCAGAGCAACTGAGTTACCTATTATCATCTTTAAAAAAATAATTAAAAAATATATATTAAAAAAAAACCAACAAAAAAGAAAAACACAAAAAACACGATCGCCTTTCACCCGAGGTGAACTGCACTGAAACTTTTTACGACAAACTGTATCTGAATGAAAGAGAAAAGACCGAATAAAAAAAAAACAAACCCCACCCGAGGACATTAAACTCCTCTGGAGCTCACTTACTGCGGGCCACGCCGGCAGTAACCCTCAAATCCAACAGGACTTTGGGCAGTTGCTCTGACCTGGATGAATTTAAACCGAGAAATTCGTTGTCGTTTATGCTTGCAGATGTTAACTGAAAAAAAAAAAAAAAAAAAGAAGATATATATGCATAAACCTTTTTTTTTTTCCTGGATTTGGCAGATATGTATAATTATATTAAAATGGTTCTAGCACACTTGGTGGTTGTCTTCCGTTTTAATAACATCCGGCCAGGGACGGAGCGGGGCGACGCCGCCCGCCGCAGGGATTTCTCGGTCGCAGCCACACGCGCGGGACCAGGAAAGTCCGGCTGCTTCTGTTGGGCCGAGACAAAGGGAATTTATCGGTGGCTCCCCGAGGTGAAGGAAGAAAAATGAAGAGGGGGGGATTTTTAATTTTTATTTTTGGTTTTTAAAGCAAAAAACCATCCGTTACAAAGAGACCTTGGCTAACGCGGCCTTCCCCCCGCGGCTGTCCCAAATCTCGTCGTGCGGAGGGAGGCGTTCACTCTGCGGCCTCCCAGGAGGTGCGAGTCCCCCGTTGCGTTTGGGGAGAGCTCTCAACTTTCCAGGCCAAACTGGGGAGGAAAAGGGGGAAACCTGGGAGCTGTCAGACAGGATCATCCGAGTGGAGGTGCTGGGGAACGAGGAGGACAAGTTTTTAAGCTACAATTCCATGAGCTGAAGGCCTTCCCGAGCTCTTGGTGGCTCTTTCTCTGTCCTTCCCCCTCTTCCTCCCTCTCTCCTTCCTGCGTGCATCACTAGGGTTGCTTGAGCCCCGAACTCATTTTGGATTTAATGCATCAAAAAAAAAAACAAAACACCTCTGGAAAGAGAAAGAGAGGCTGAAAAAAGCACTTGCCACCACCCAGCTGTCCCCCGTGGCTTGTTGCAGATTTGTCACTTGGGGATACGGGTGTGCAACCAGCATCACCGCACTTGTGGTCCCCAGGGCCAGGGACCACGAACGGTGCCTCTCCCACCATCCCTGGCCTTCGCATCCCTGCATCCCAAGCAGGCTGGCCCCCTCCATGGGCATCGGCAAACCTTCTCCTTCCCGCAGTGGCGTTTACGTCCCCCGTCACGGCGAGCAAAGATTGGCCTTTAGGATAAACACATCGGCCGGCTCCGAACGAAGGCGAGTTTTTACGCTGCTTCACGTTAGCGCTCGCCGGATGGTGATTTTATCTTTTTATTTTTTAATTTTTTTTTTTACAGAGAGGGTTTGGGAAGCACTGGGCAGTGCAGAGCTGGGGGCTGTCGGGGGGTCCCTCAGCCAGGTCCCCGTCGCCGGCTGCTCCCAGAAAGTTTCATTTCTTTGCTGATTTGGTTCAAACCCCGTAAAAAAAAAAACTATTCAAGCAAAATACACTCGGAAAAAGAAAGTCCTTGTTGAACGGGGCTGCAGCATCCCACCTGCCTGGAAAAGCTCTTTGTTTCCTAGGCTTTTGATTATTTTTTTTTAAAGCCTCTTTAAAACCTCTGTTCCCATTTTGCTTTTCCCATCTTATCTTTTACTTTTCTTTCCTGAGCGTTCCCTCGCCTGTCAGGGATGAGCTCCTCTGGGTACAGCTCGTTTTTATCAGAAAAAGCCAACTCATGGCAGGAATTTCTCTGAATTTCACCTGGCTTTTTCCACTTCCCACGTTGTCCCTACCTGTTTGTTTCTGCTTTTAATTTAAGCGGGCACTCGCGTGGGCAAAGGGCAAAATCCCAAGGTGAGCTGGCAAACACAAAATACTGTATGCAGAGCTTTTTAACTCCTTTTTCATTTTTAACGTTTTCGTTCTCCCTTCCAGCTGAACGTGTTCCCTCTGAACCCAGGCTGAGGGAGGCAATTCCGGATCCAACAAAACCGGAGGGAAAAGCTGGGGGGATCAGGTTGGTTTAGTGCTGGAAAGATTTAGGGGCAAAGAGCTGATTAGAAGGGTGTTTGATTTGAGGTGTCCCTCCAGCCCCCTCCCAAAAATATACATATAAGCGAATCCTCTCCTTGTTCTGCAAGGGTGACATTTTCCACCAGAGGGACTAAAAAAACCCAAAAATTGAAAAAGCAGAAAACCGGGAGGGAAGTCTTGGCCTCAAACGCCAGCTCCATCTCCTCTGCCCGCTCCCTGCCTGCCCCATGCCAGCTCCAGCCCGCACTGCCCAGTCTCTTCCCAGTAACCAGCCAGCCCAGGGAACCTCAAAACAAGGGACAAGTTTTGGAGTGATTGCATTTCCAAGAGGAACCCGGGGCTGGGGACCACTGCCCGTTTCCAAGGAGACAGGGGAGAGTTACTGCAAAAAAGCCGGATTTAGGGATTCACGGAGGAGCTTCCCCATCTGGCGCTGGGGTGGGGACCCCCAAACCCCCACTCACACCCCCCTCCTGGCTTGGGGGTGACGGCGATAGGGCTGGATATGCGTGTGGGTTTGGGAGGGCTGAGTTTGGGTCTGGGAAGGTTAGGAAAAGGTTTGGGAAGGTTGGGCATGGGTACGGGTTTGGGAGGGTTGGGTGTGGACTGGGCTTGGTTTGGGCCCTGGACCCCATCCAGTTTTGGGGACTGAAAGGGGAGTGGGGACACTAGAAGAGCCCCCCACCCTCTGTCCCCCATTTCCCAAAGCACAAGGGGAGGACTGGTCCCCCCAGCCCCTGGAGCCACGCAGGGCTGGGGAGGGGGCAGGGATGCACACCCCAGAAGGCAGCACCCCACGATCGTGGTGGGGCCACGGCCTCCTTCGCCCCCAGCGTGTGCGTAGATACAGATGCACGTGACTCAGGCGGAACTGGGGATGCCTGCAGCACCAGTGCCTGCAGGTGTGAGGGGCTCTGCCAGTGCTGGGGTGAGCGGCCAGGACCCTGGGGGGGGTGCGGGGGTCAGAGCGTGGGGTTGGGGCTGGCGGCAGCGTCAGGGGTGGGGTGGAGAAAAAGAGAGAAAAAGGAGAAGGGGAAAAGGAAACTGAAGGAAAGGAAAGGAAAAGAAGGAAAGAAGGAAAGAAAAAGAAAGAGGAAAGAGGGAAGGGAAGGGAAGGGAAGGGAAGGGAAGGGAAGGGAAGGGAAGGGAAGGGAAGGGAAGGGAAGGGAAGGAGAAGGAAGGTGAGGAGAAGGAAGGTGAGGAAAGGAAAGGAAAGGAAAGGAAAGGAAAGGAAAGGAAAGGAAAGGAAAGGAAAGGAAAGGAAAGGAAAGGAAAGGAAAGGAAAGGAAAGGAAAGGAAAGGAAAGGAAAGGAAAGGAAAGGAAAGGAAAGGAAAGGAAAGGAAAGGAAAGGAAAGGAAAGGAAAGGAAAAAGGAAAGGAAAAGGGGAAGGAAAGGAGAAAGGGAAGAAAAAAGGGAAGGGAAAGAGGAAGGAAAGGAAAAAGGGAGGAAAATGGGAAGGAAAAAGGGAGGGGAAGGGAAGGAAAAAGGGAGGGGAAGGGAAGGAAAAAGGGAAGGGAAGGGTAAAAGGAAGGAAAGGAAAGGGAAAGGAAAAAGGAAAGGGAAGGAAAGGAAAAAGGCAAGGGAAGGAAAATGGGAAGGAAAAGGGAGGGGAAGGGAAGGGAAGGAAAAAGAGAAGGGAAAGGAAGGAAAGGAGACAGAAAGAGACAGAAGGGAAGGAGAAATGCCATTCAGCAAACCCAGCTGCTGTTATCTCCCCACTGCTGCTACCGGTACTGCACCTCTGTGCCAGGGCAGAACAGAGAGAGGTGATGGTGGGGAGAAGAGGTGGTGAAGAGACAGACAAATATATAAATGCCACGCAAACTGTTAAAATCTGCTCTGAGAGTCAATTTTGACTTTTAGGCTCATGAACCATTAATAAAAATCTCCTTATACTCAAATGGCTCTCAAATGCCGTGATAGCGGATTACAAACTCCTAATGGAGATTCTGTATGATCAAACATGCTCTAAGCAGCAAGGTCTAACGTACCGGGGGTGGCTGGGCCACCTGATTATCAGCTTATCGGAAAATACTTCTTAGCGCGGGATGTGTCGAAAAGAAAGCGTCTTCCTTGGCGTGGTCCCTTCCCAGTTCTTCGTTTAAACAGATTTAGGAATGGCATCTTGTGGTCTGGGGACCACGGGGTGATCTGTGACAGTGACGTCCCCACACGCGAGGTCGCACACTGTACCGTCGTGGGGCTCGATCCTGGTTTTGGGTTTGCTCCCTTGGAGGTGCTGGTGGGGAGTGCCCTTCAGGGCACAGAGAAAACGTCTTCCTTGGTCTCAGGTGCCTCCTGGTGACACTCAGCCCTTGCCAGGACCAAGCCACCATATGTGATGTATAATCACCTGGTAATTAAACAATTTGGAGGGCTGAGGTAGCATCATTATAGGGAGAGCAAGAGGAAAAGAGGCACCTCTGCAAGACCTCCTTAGAGAAATCCCTACAGAGCTAATTGCTGGAAAAACTGGACAGTATTTCTGTTGTTTTCAAAGAGGAGCTGTTTCTCTTCCTGCCTCCCCTCACATCCTCCCAGGTAGGGACCTTCATACTTATTCTCATGTGGATGCTGGTAGCAAGAGACGCAATATTTCTGCTAGAGCTGCTGTTGCTTAGAAAATGCATTGTCTAACCCTCCATGGGGGCAACTCATCCTGCAGAGCCCTGTGCACTGGGAGGGTCTGGGACCACTCTGGAGAGGGAGGGGAGGGTGTGAGGTAGCAGGGAGGGCAACTTATCTCCTTTATGCTTCAAAAATTATATTTAAAAAGTCCTTTCTGATCTATAACCTTTCCAACAGGGGTCACATTTTGTGTGTGCATGTAGCATCTAGCACAGAGTGGTTGCAGGACTCGCCACGGTGCGTCCGCCCTCCATCGCCATGAACAGTAGGTCACCGTGTGCTGGGAGATGAGTTCAGAGAATCACAGAATGGTTTGGGTTGGAAGGCACTTGAAAGATCATCTGGTCCAACCCCCCTGAAAGGAGCAGGGACATCTTCCATCAGGGACATCTTCCACTAGACCAGGTCACTCAAATTTAACTCACTTTGCTGAAGTAATGGCATGGGAGAGTTTTCAAGGCTTGGAGCATTTTTGGCTTTCCCAAAGGAGGTTGTGAGGTCAGGATGTCAACACTGAGAAGAAGAAATGTCTCACCAATGTTCTTCGATTCATTTGTGACTTTTTGGAGAAGGCTTGCAATGTACCTTGCATTTCCAAGCACCAGCCTTTGGATGCCGTGAGGATGCCCACGCTGCGCTGCCTTTCTTGTGCAGAGGGGAGAGGCAGCTCCAGTGTGTTTCCCACCGGGGTTGAGTCCTCCTGCAATCTCATTCGCTTTAGAAGTGACAAATTGCATTTGCTTTTGGACCCAGTTTGAAGGACAGTTGAAGCCAATTAATGTCCTGATGATGAAAGCAAAGTATCCCTCCATCCATGCAAGCTGGTCCCCTCATGCCACGGTGGTGGAAGGACAGGTAACTGCTCTCTGCTGTGTCTCACTGATTTTTGGGGACGCCGTGGACCATGATGGCTCCTCCATGGGGTGTGGGGCTGCAGGGTTGACCCCTTGCAATAATCAGGCTCCTCTCCATTAGGGAAATACCCGGAGCCATCTCCCAGGGAAGCTCGTCTGGGAAGCTCCCACAGGCTGATCTGGCTGAGGGCATTGCCCCAGGGGCTGCAGAGCTGCAAACAAGGACCATGGTGAGATGTGAGGGTGTTTGTTCAGTGTTGTATGGAGAAGGCACCATGGGTTTGGCTTTATTTAACATTTTTATCAGCATTGTGAAAGAGCTGGAGGAGGAGGGTGTTTGGAAAGCCAGGCCATGGGATGGTGAGTGCTAAGCCCTCCGGACAACAGTGAGGTTGCAGGAACTGGGGTGATAGGATGGTGAGAAGGGTGACGGAGTCTGATGGGAACCCGAAAGCCTTCAGCCCTGAATCAGTGAGGGGACGAGAGCAGGGATATTGTCACTGAAACCCTGCAAATCTCCAAATTAGGTAGGAGAGGAGACCTCTACTGAAAGGATGTTGTCCGGTCTCAGGGCCAGGCTTTGAAACAGAAAGTGAAAAATTAGAAAGGGTTCAGGAAGAGCCACAAAAGCAACTCAAGGAGTGGGGAACCTGCCTGGCAGAGGGATACCTGGGGAGATCCTGTCAATATATGGAGTCTCAACAAGAGAAGGTTGAGATGATGTAAGTATATTCAGTGAGTGCAGAGTATTATATGGAAAACAAAAGCAAGTGTTTATCCATCTGGAAACAGCATTCAGGATGACAGGTTAAAATAAGATTAATCCAAACTGGATATCAGAGACAAATAAAAGTTATCAACTGAAACAAATTGCCTTAGGACAGGTAAGGTATTGAGAATTTTTGAAGTATTACAGTCAAATAACTGGGTACCTTTTGAAAAGATATGCAGTAGGTGTTTGCTCCTGTCCATAATTACTTAAAATACAATCTGGCACATCCCTTACTGAAACCACCTGGGTCACTTTGCTGATTCAGGGCCTGTGTGCAGAACCTTCTATAGGATGGAGTATAGACCACATGATTTCTGGGAAAATTTGTTTCTGGACCATCTTTGGACACGACAAATCAAACAGAGATGGTGTAGCAAAGAGCTGAGAGATGGACACTGGAGATCAGGGTACCAGTGGCATGGGTGGTCTGTGCTGCTGGACCTCCAGCATGAAGGATCTCCAGGCTGATGGCTCATCCAAGAAAAGTATGGCAGAAGGACAGTACGCCATTGTACCTGGTCTTTCCTATGTGCATGGAAGAGGCCATGTGCAGTGAAATGAGGGCACTCTCCCACTGCTAATACAACACGGGGATCCCTAAGGTAACCCAGTCTTGGGAAATGTCTGCGGTTTGGGTCAGCCTTGCTGCACCACTGCTCTTCTTTTTTTTTTTTTGGCTGCTCTCTCCCCCACTGCCTCCCTGCTGTGGGGACCAGGGATGCAGTGCCAACCTCTCCAGGTGTGCAAACGATCCACCTCCTTTGGCAGGTACTGCCAGGGGTGAATGAAGCTACTACAGGCTGCCAAGGCTCGTTTCTGACTCACGGCCTCCCATATCAACGGGGAGAGAGGTGACTGCAGAAGGTGTCACCATAAAGAGATCTGAATCTCTTTCCCTGTGTTTTGGAGGGGGTTGTGCCTTCATAATTTTGTGGGGTGCCAATGGTTGAAAGGATCATCCAGGTCTGCTGCAAGTCTGTGACATTGTAAGGGATGATGCTGGATTGACTGAAAATTAGTAACAAAGCGCGTGCTGGAGCTATTTGGAGTTTGGTGGGAAAAACAGTGCAGATGCAGAGGTCATCCTGCGGCATTACATTGGTCCCTGTGTAACTGAGACCAAAATTAGAGCCTCACTACATGTATTTCATTTCTTCTTTCAAGGCAACCATATTAAAATAGCCCCTATATGTCTAGTTTCCCAGGGAAAATCCTAGTCTCTGCCATTTCATTGTCTACTTCAGCACCATCATCGACAAGTGAGGGTCTGTTGAGATTCCCCTAACCGCCATACCATCACATCAAATGGCCAAATGGCAAAAAGAGCACTGAGTAGCACCCTGGGGTGCCAAGGGACACACGAGTCCCTCCGAGCCAGGGTGACCCTGTAGCATCCATTTCTCAGACGTGTGTCCTGGGGCCAAAAAATGATGCAGGAAGACCATGGTGGCTGAGGAGCCATCTACGTGGCTTTTATGCTTCTGTCTTCAGTGCTTTAATTGCCTCAACCTTTGCAAAGATGCTGCAGCAAACAGTTATTACTTGGCCATAGCCTTTAATATTTGCTGCAAGAAGATGTCTGGTCCTTTCTAAAACTTCTGGGAGGCTGAGACTTTCTAAACCCAGGAGCCAAGCCTTGTAGAAGGCATCCTTAGCCCAGCTGGGAAGGGGACAAATGGAGAGGACCCAGGGGTAAGGGCAGCTTACTGCTGGCAGGGCCCGGAGGACCAGTGATGGTAGAGGCAGAAGCAATTTACTTTGCAGTCCGCATTGGCCTGAGGATTCATGTTGTCTGGGCAATATTTGTGAGGAATTTTGGCATCAGGATAACAAGGTGCCTGACAAGGGAGCCTGAAGAATACCTTGGCTATGGGCGTTAAGTTTTTCTGGGCTGGGGACAAGGCAGTAGGGTTAAACGGGGGACCTTCCTCCACCCCATCCGGGTGATGCCACACATGGTCCCTTGTAGGTGGGTGGGATGAGATGAGCTGCCTGGCTGGCACTCCCGTGTCAGACACGGCCCCTCGACGGAGTGTGGGGCAAATCAACCAGTTGCGTCTGGCACTTGGGCACAGAGGAGCTGAGGTGTTGCAAACGCAGGAGATGGGCTGAGCCGCATGGGGAGGGGGAGTGTGAGACAGAAATCAGCTGCGTGACCCCCCGGCAGCACCAAAGACCTGTAGGTCTCCTGATAATAAAAGAATCCATACTGGGCTCATACTGGGAACCTGTGACGGTAACTGTCCCCATCAGTGCCTCTTTGCGCAATCTACAGTTTAGTAGAGAGTGATTAGATAATGTACAGAGTCAAATTACTCACGGAGACGAGGCATGATGTGCTTATTTTTTATTTGCCTTCAAATCACAGAAATCCACCAGCGGCGTTAATTCTAGACCCAGCCATACCATCCCGCTCTGGGAGCTTTGAAAATAAAGCAGTCACAAGGCTGCCCTTAGGTTTCCAGTGACTTACGCAAGAAACAAAAGAGATGAGGACAAAAGGACAAACGAAAAACTGAGGTTTCAGGCTGGAATTCAGCCTTCTCTTGGTTTGTACCCAGAGCAACGCCATGGAGTCAACTTCCCTGTGTCAGGAGAGGGGAGGGAGGGGGCTGTCCTGATTAGATCTAATTTCCTACCTGTTTACTGTAGGCATTTGCATAATGATCACCCTGCAAAGAGTGGTTAGCATATGCTAACAACCACCCTTGAACCCGTTAAAACACAAACCCCATGCCGACCGCTGCTGTTTACAGCACATATCTTCCTCCTGATTGCGTCCCGGCGGATGTGGGCAGTGTGTGCCCCCGCTACCCGAGATGGCTGGAAGCCTCTTCCAGATGTCATTAGGACAGGATGCAGGGAGATAAACACAAATTGTTTTATTTTCATCCATAGGGAAAAATCAGAAGGCTGGAAAGGGATCTGAAGGCCTTTTAGGGGTCATTTTCCATCTTAGTTCCTTGTTTGATATTGGAAGAAAGGGACTTCTCCAGTATCTCATGTTCTTGGCCCAAGCACTAGCATGGCGATAGCAGCTGATAGATTTTTGAGGCAGTGCAAATCAGAAGAAAGGCAAGTTCAATCCTCCCCAGTTATCTGAACCCAAGCAGGATACGTGCTTCACCAGAACTTTCACCAAAGCAAATCTGCATGTATAGAGTGATGATGTACAGACCCTCACCCTAAGTGGTGGGAAGTTGAGCTTATTGTAAATCATTTGCTTTCAGTGATGACAAGGACGAGTGTGCCATTGTTCTGGAAGAGTTTTTTTGTTGGCTGAATTACAAAAAAAAAAAAAAGAAAAAAAAAAGGAGAGGGATGCAAGGCAGACACAACGGTGCTATTGCCAAAGGGTGGCAGGGGATTGCAAGGTTTGAGTATCCAAGCAGCGAGGTGTCAGCAAACAAACCCAAGCTGGTTCACCTTTCAGCAGATCTGTTCATAGCCTGGCTTCCACAAACAGGGTCACGATAACCTTCCCCTCCTCCCCCTTTTCAGTGTGCCCCACGTGTGTTTTCACAGGTTGGCAGCCATCAGCGGCAGTCACACATGCTCCTCTAGCTGCTGTGGAGGCGAGGTAAAGAGTTGTGCCCCCTCCACGTGCACATATTTTAAATGGAAGTGTTCTAGTAGCCTGGGTGACTCTGATAGCTTAGAGACCAATGGCATGTGGAGTTGTGCCAGCAGATCTCAGGAGATGGGAATATCCAGGGAAGGATGCAGGGAATGGGTGAGGGTCAATATGGATGCAGACGCTCTCTGCCCTGTGTTCCTCTCCGCTTGTACAGCTCTAGCACCTTGAAGAACTGGCTTTTGGGGGAAATGGGGATTATTAATCTGATTTGTCTAGCTACCTGCAGAGACAATAAGGGCCAGAAATGCAACGTGGGTGGTAACTACACCTTGCGACTTGCTGGAGTCTGTTGTGAACCAGAGATGAAAGAAGCAGCGAGGTGGTGGGTGCCCCATCTGGATCTGGCCAAAGAGCACCTCTGTTTCCTGCGTGCTGGATAACACAGCTGCAGCTTCCACGAATGCTCCTCAGGCAGCAGGGCACACTCTTAGGAGAGCTATTTACTGAGGGACTGCAAACATCACTAGTGTCCAAGCCTTGGACGTGTAGATGGGTTTCCAGCAGAGCTGCAAACCCCCATACTCTGCAAGACACAGGTCTGTTGCCAAGGTCCATGCAGTGTCTGCCTTTTTCTTTCAACAGTAGCTATTTTGGTGTCTTTTGTCCTGTGTCTGCTTGACAGGATGTTTGCAGATGGAAGTGGCACTTAATGAGATTTGGTCTTGACAAATTCACGTTGGTTGCTTCGTGTTAGACAATATTCTGCATAAACTGGATAGTCATAGAACCAAAAAGTCATAGAACAATTCAAGGTTGAAAGGACCTCTGAAGGTCTCCAGTCCAAGACTCTGCTCAAAGCAGAGCTAGCTTCAAAGTTAAATCAAGTTGCTCTGGTCAAATTCTGAGTATCTTCAAGGATGGAAATTCCTCTTAGCTCTCTGGTCCCTGCCTCAGGGCTTAACTGCTCTCGTTGAGGAGAGTTTTTTCCCATCCATCCCCTGTTGCAACTTGTGTCTGTGATGGAAAGGGAACTTGAGGGATTATTGTCACCTCCTGTAGAAAACCAAATCTCCAGCAAAGTGTGGGATCGACAGCCCCAGCTCCTTGAGCACTGCTCTCTCCTGCTTTGTGTCCGCAACACAGAAAGGCATCTTCCAGAAACAGGGATTACTTAAAGTTTTTCACTGGCTTGATTTGGAGGATAAGAGGTTATAACTAACAGCCAGTTGTATGCAGTAGTAGGACCACATGGTCTTTTTATCTATTTTGTTTTGTGAAGCTCTGAAGCCCCTTTGAGCAGTCCCATAGTGTGTCCTATAGCAGGGACATCCGTGGGCCTCAACCTCCAGCCAACTCCTTTGGCAGCTGCTGCAGCTGGGCGTTGTCCTCTCAGACTGCCTTTTCCTTAACTCACCTCTTCCACATCAAACATATCCTAGTGATCCTTCATGATGTCTGAAAGTTCTCTGGGACAGTTGTGAGGGATGTCACAGGGATGTCCCAGGGATTCCCATTGCACAGGACTGGCCCAAGGACAGCAGAGGTGGTTTCCGTGCCCGTTACTCATCTGAGTGGCAGTGTGTCTCCTAGAAGTTTGCCTCCTCACTGCATCCTCAGTTCACGTTTCCCAGTAGTGGTGGCACTGAGGCGCTAAAGTGACACTGCTCCCCATCGCTCCTGTGGAGCACTTTTGCTTGCTGCTCTCTGTGTCACACATGGGACCCTGATGCTGCCCTTCCTATTTCGAGACATGGCTGTGGGGTTGGTTCTGCTGCTCCACACCCTGTCCTGCACCCTGGCCACGTCTCTCAGGTGAGCCTGTCCCTAAATTAGGGACTCAGTGGTGTCTGCAAGGCAATGTTACGATGCCGGAGTTCCCACCTCTTTAACGCAAGTACCTCTTGCCTCCCCTCCTCTCAATTTTGTGTGACAAACGGTATCTCATTCCGCTGGGTTTCCCGGAGCTCACCAAATACCTTCATCAGCTGCTCCAGGGTTCCTGGCAGGAAACCTGTAGAGAGTGTTTCACTCACTCCTCTCCCATTTTCCCCATGAGACTGTTAAGAATTCTGTTTTCTCGTAGTCATCCCCGGGATCAGCTGCCTACGCAGACGCTCCCATGCTTGTAGGAGGCTCTTTGTCTAGAAAGCCAGCATTTCCAGTGGTCCGAAACCTGCTCGTTTGCTTTCTTCTCTAATTGCTGAAAGCTCTCCTGTCTGTCATTATCCCATGCCTGCCTTGACTCACACTAAATGGTGGCACCCTCACATTTCCTTTGCCCTGTGCTGTGTTGGAACAAGACAGGAGATCACACCTTGGGAATTCCTACAGGTTTTATCTGAGCGACAGATTTCCAGAGGTACTGCTGCCGTGACTGTCCCAGTCGGGTGTTCCCAAGGCTGCTTCCAAATGCCTCCTTTCTACACCTCCAAGCCACCACAGAGGTTGATGTGGGTTGCCCCATCCTACATCTCTTTGTTTCCCAATAGTGTTCTGATAATATATGTTGCTATACCGGCTCTGACTCCCTCCAGAAACACAGCACAAGCAGAGAGGTTACAAAAAGAAAGGGAAATCTTAGCATCTCTGTTTTACCAACAAGGCATGGAGACACTATATGTAGGATGAACCTCCTGTGGGACTGGTTTGGGATCAGTTAAGTGTCTCACGCACATCTCAAGCATCCGAAGGTGAGCTACTGCTAATACCTCAAAACTCTGCTTTCCCCCAGGCAGTCAGAGCTGACGGTTCAAATCCTGCACCTGGGAAAAGGGGGCAGCCCTTGGAAGCTGCTGGTTTTCTGCCATCACTCCATAGCCGCAGCGACTGGCGCAAGAGCCCAGCTCTCATGCGGGAACAGCACGTTGCTTTCTCATTATGCAACCACTGTATTTTAATAGAAACCTCTTTTTAGGCAGCCTCAAAAAAACAGTTGGATTTTTTTTCCTCCTTCTGTCAAATGACCAACTTAATAATTCACTGGTTGTGCTGGGATTAGGCACTTTGGGCCACACTCTGGATTTCTTATCTTTAATGTAGTTCTCGACGACATCTTCTGCACTTAATCCCCTGACAAAACTCCCTTTGATTCCCACGACAGTCGCTCACAGAGATCAAACGCAGAATGCTGCTCTGTCAGGTAGAGCCGGGAGAATAATTTGTGACAAATAATTTACCCACAGACTTTTCTCCTCATTTTCTGTGCACAAATTGTCCGTTTGCTTGAAGCTCGGGACAGCTGATGGATTTGTTTCTGGCTGCACGAGTCCAAGTTCAATGACTCGCTCACGAGCAAGAGCCCGCAAGGACATTTGAAGAGCTTCAGCGCCCATGGTGCTTTGACCTCGCTCAGCATCAGCTTTGGTTTTTGGCGGTGCTGAGCCTGTCTCACCCCAAGAGCGACATCAACGTGCGTCCCGATGTGCTCAGCGCTCATGAGTCATTGCGCTGTATTTCTGTACCAGATCAGAAGAGCGTGACTTTCCAAGGCGAGCGTTGCAGTGCAAATAATCTCTAATATCAACTTAAAATTTCCTGTTGGGGGATGTGCTGTAATATATGCGCCTGATATGAGTTTTATCACTTTCCCTTGCAAGCACAGCCTCCAAAACCCAAGCAGAGGCGAGAAGGGGATG
The DNA here is from genome assembly GCF_036417535.1 of Chlamydotis macqueenii. Taxonomy (NCBI): domain Eukaryota; kingdom Metazoa; phylum Chordata; class Aves; order Otidiformes; family Otididae; genus Chlamydotis; species Chlamydotis macqueenii. The sequence goes on along the minus strand of NC_141560.1, from coordinate 4,757,512 downwards.
CACAGAGATAAAGGATCCTGGTTTCCATGTGGGATCAGGGACGAGGGGCACCTCCCAGACGCACACCACATCGCACGACTGGAAACTGAACATGCGCCCCATTTTTACCTTTGTATCTCTGTGGCCTCTGTGCCAGTTTAACCATTTAACTGAATATTAATGGCATCTCTGCATGTGTTATATTAATGCACTCTGGGTGTTTTAGGTAAAGAAAAAATTAGCAATTTGTATTAATTATGAATTAGTCATAATAAAGTTCTGATATAGGCTGATTAGAGCAATATTTGACTGCAATTTTACAGATGGGAATGTTTTATCTTGCAATTTGTGTCAACTTCAGCTTTTTCCTTCCTTTTTTTTTTTAAATTAAACACCTGCAACTCTCAAAAAGCACAAAGGTGGGAACTTGAAGGTCTCCGTTTATTTTCCAAACAGCCCTGGTAACGCCTGCAGGGAGCAGAGAGCAGTGCTGTCTTACCAGGGCCCACAGAGACGCTTCATTAGCCCAATTAAGCAGGTGGATGGAGAGGGTCTCTCTGATAATTTACACCTTACTAATGAAGTGTGTGACTCTTAATCTCCTCCAAACAAGATACACTCATGAAACACTGGTGCAAGGAAAGGGGAAATTAATTAGGTGAAAAAACTATGAGATTATAGCAGAGGGATTCCAATGAGGCAACTGTAACATGGCTGGTGATTCATTTGTGCCTGTCTTAAATTAATGGCTGAGCTGTCAAGTAAATAAGACCCAGCATTATTTTGGCTTAAAAGACATTCTCACCAGGCCTAGCGCGAGGCACCTTGTTTTACCGCGTGATGCACCGTTTTCCATGCCCCAGCTGCCCGAACGGTCCTGGGATGAAACGAACCCACTCTGAGCAGAGCCTGGCCTTTTTCAAAGATGTCTAGTGAAGCGTTAGAAGGAGTTACTTGTTCTATGCAAATATTCTCGGTGTTGTAATAACTTTGTGTCATCTGAACATCTGCCTGGCTGCCAAGACTACATTTGGGTTGCAATGGGACGGCGGGGAGGTGGTGTCTCGTTGCAGAGCAGTCATCCCACCAAGTGTATCAGCTCCACTAAATGCTTAATGTTTGCTTCAGCCCAGCAGTGGGTAAGATCATAGAATCACAGAATCACAGACTGGTTTGGGTTGGAAAAGACCTTCAAAGTCCATCCAGCTCAACCCCCCTGCCAGGAGCAGGGACATCTCCAACCAGATCAGGTTGCTCAGAGCCCCGTCCAACCTGGCCTTGAATGTTTCCAGGGATGGGGCATCCACCACCTCTTTGGGTGGATGGAAGGACGATTTGAGCTGTTGCTTTGGACAATGCTCAGTGAAAGCCTGGAGTCAAGCTTTCTACAGAACATTTCTGGGTTGATTTCCTTTATTTGTGTGCAGGGCTATAGAGTGATGCCGCACACCAGCATTTGTCATAGAGCAGACTGGTTCAAACCATGGTCAGCAGAGACTTTCAGTAACCTGAGAGGCTGCTTCTCAAAACAGCATGACTTCTCCTCTTCTCCAGTGGCACTGGAAGACCCTTCCATGGGTTCTGGTTCTGTTTGGGTGTTGATGGGTGATTCCCTCCCCCAAATTGTGTGGGAGCATGACACAGAAGATTGTCTGCTTTTGTCCGCAAGAGCCCATTGGAAAAACACTGTTGATATCATGGTCGTGTACGGTAACTCTGCTTCTGGGGATGGGGTCTTCAAGGTTTCCAGAGTGCAAATACTACAGAAATGCATTTAGCCAGTTAAACTGAATGGCTGATAACTGAAAGATTCCCAGAATAGCAGATCTGAGCAGATTTAACATTGGAAATTGTATTTTGTCCTAAAACGAACTCAATGAATCCAAGGATTTCAAAGCTTTTGGCAAACACGAATTAAATCAGCAATTAAATAAGCTCTGCGGCACTCCTGTTTGATAAACAAGAGATACATTACGATCAGTCAGTATTGCCAACTGCAAACATTCACAAACTGTGAGTCCGGCTCCCCAAAATTATGAGATTGGCTTAAAAAATCATGAGATTAAAACCCAAAATTGTTGCATTTTCTTTATCCACCATCTGGCTTACCAGCCTCTAGGGTAAACATGCCTCATGTTTTCAGCTACAAGGGCTAGCCACTTACTTAAAAACATGAAAACCGAGATCCTTGTGCTTCATAATGACTCCAGCAGCTGAGGCTCTAGGAAAAATATGAAAAATCCTAAGACTCATCATGAAATCAGAAGAATTTGCAATACTGATCACTTGTCACAGAAACATTTTTGGCTCAGCAGCTATTTCTGAACACAGCAACTCAGTGCACGAGCTGCTAGGCAAGGAATAACAGAGACTCTCCTTCCTGATCGAGATTGTAGGAGAATTTAGGTGGATGAAATACAATTACTGAGGTAGGATGTTACCTAGTCCTTGCTGGAATTTAGCCAGGGCATGGCAGATAAACACATCAGTTCTCATGAAAACTATTCTGGGATTGTTAATTATTACAAATGATTGCTCCCGTGTCTCTGGAAGATGCTCACAGGCAATACCAGGGCATCAGGCACTGGCTGGTGGCAAAAACCATGGATGTGATTGCCACCCGTGGAGACCTCACTCCCTCAGTCCTGCAGCCCTGACAGTCAGTTTGTGTCGGGAAAATCCTGTCTCAGGCTGATCCGACTTAGCTTGTGAGACGGGGCCATTTTGGTGGCAGGGCTGGCAGCCACCGCATTACTGTCTGGAGAAGAATTTATGCTGCAGTGGGAATGGCAAATTATCTGCAGGGAAAGTAGCTGCAAAAGGGCCGTGGCTGGCCGAAACCAGGAAAACAGATTTCAAACTAATGTAAACAGCTTGGGTTTATCACCGGTTTCGCAGGTTCAAAAATAAATATCAACTGGTTTTGCGGTTCAAGAGTTGGTTATTTTCTACCGACACTTCAAAAATGTAGTTTTTCTGTGACCTTGAAAACCACTTTAAATATACTTTTCAGTAATTTAAAAACCTGAGGTTAATAAAAGAGAATCAGAAAAAGAAAGTTTCACTTCTTTAAGCGGGTCTATTAGTCAAGAAAGACGAGATGAACTTGAAGCCACCTGAGCATCCAAGCACATGTATTTTAGAGAAAACGAGCTCTAATGTCTTCACTGCCGCAGGATCCTCATGGGCATCAAGAAGCCGTTTTCTCCAAGGAAGAACATTATAGCTGTGCTTAGGATAGACTCTGATCTTTGCACCTAAACCCATTTGAAGTGACACTAAGGGCTTTTGTACTGCTATGAAATTACCTTGCGCCAGGGAGAGCACTCGCTGGCTGTGTACTCTCCTCTGTGGAAATCGAAGCACGAACAGCTTGAGAAAGCTGTAGACAAATTAGTGCACTGAGCACCAGCCAGGGCTATTTTAGGAAAAAAAAAAATACAGCCTCTGATGCAGGAAGCTCAGGGCGACAGGGAACAGAGGTGATAAGTGGGAGGACTTGCCTTGTTTTTATGGTTTTTCTCCAAGCATCTCTACTAGATGGACCTTCGGGCCAACCCACGCACGGTCACTTGTATTCTCTCCCTCAGGATTCCAGCCCCCATCCCAGCCCAGAGAAGCATCACCAGGAGGAGCTCCCAAACACATGAGGCTGTAGGCAGGAGAAGTAAAGCAGGTGCAGAAGAATACTGGTTAACATGGGAGCCATGGGCCTCATGACGCTGCACTCTATTTGGATCTGTCTCCCTGCTTTTCAAGTAACTTTTGCATATTGAGAAAAACACTGCCAAGTGTTATGCTAAACACATATCTGGTGCTCAGTAATTAACTTCAACATCCGTAAATGATGTGTTTCTCACTCCAGTAGTGCCCACGCCCTGACGATAGAAGCAAGTACCTTATCAAGTTGCTTGCTTTCTCCAAAAGACGTACCAGCAGGTCGTGTGTAGGTTAAATATGGCAGCTCTTAGGAGCTATTTTATCCTGTGTGCAAACCTGGTTTATAAAGCTTATCAAGAAGAGAGGCTTGGTATCACAGTCTAGTACTCATAATTAATCCTGGAGACAGCGTGGATTTAGGTTCATTGGGGCTGACTTCAAATTAAAAAGTCACTATTAGCATGTGAAACAGACACCATATGTTATGTATTAACACTGTAGATGTTACAGAACATGGTGTATTTTTCATTTCAAGTAAGATAGCTATAGATAAGTCCTTTTCAATAGGCAGTTTCTTGGTTATCTATATTTCTCTTACCTAAAGTAGCCTCCGTTACGGATGGTGGCAGATGTTTTTACAGATCGCTACACCCATATGCACATACCCATATAGATGAAGTCCGTGTTTACCCAGTCATTTATATTTGCATATATAAAATTATGCTTATTTGTATGTGTATTTTATGCACTATTATTACAGTTAAAATACAATACTGATCAGTGCACACACACACGTAGATATTGAAGTGAAAAGGCACGTATATACCAAAATATACAATACATTAGCACATATAAATAACTCAAACTGTAGAGGGAAATGCTGTGTAAGGATATATTTGGCAGCATCTGTAAAACCTCATTGTACCGGGAGTTAATATAATGTTCTCAGTGTCTTCAGTCATCTGAAATTTGAGTTTAAAGTTTTTGCACAATCACAGTCAACACAAAATGCAGCAGGAAATCGCCATTAGTCAAATGTGTTCGTCTAATCCCACTGCAAAATGGAGCTTTTTCATTTTTATCCTGCCACGGGTTAGTTTGCGATTTCATATGTCAGATACATCAATTCTGCGAAGGAGAGAAGAGGGGGAAGAACAAATTAAAAATATAGACTCCTTTGCCTTGGGGGAAGCGGAGAGGGCAGGTCTTTGTGGAGAGCAGTAATAATGATCTCATTTAAGAGAGTTTCTGGGTTTGATTCTTTGCTGCCCTTCCTCAGAGTTAATTACTCCCTGGCAAATTGAGGGCCTAACCAGCAAATCCAAATGAATTCTCTGCTGAAATTGTGTAGGAAGAGTGCAAGTAGGGAGACATCAGCCCACGTCCTCCGACGTGTTCATGCCAGGGAAGAGAGCATCCACTGCTTGCCGATGGGAAAACCTGCCATTTCATTCTCTCATTCTTTCTCTCCTTGCCTCGTTTTGTTTCTCACTCTCTCCCACTTTCTTCTTTCTAATTCTCTCCCTTCATTCACGCGACCACTGGGATAAATACAGCAACAGTCCCTCTCTTCCCAGAGGCCCATGCTTGGGAGGATATTAGTGTGTGCCACACTCCACTTGCCGATTTGTCTTAAGGTAATTATTCCTAATGGCTGTTGTTGTTTTTCCTGCAGAAACTGTAATGTAGCCCCTTTTGTATCATTGGCTGAAGCCTGTTGTTTCTGTATGAAAAACAATAGGCCTACAGATTAGGGCCTCATATTATGGCTCTACTAGCACAGCAGGCTTTTGGTATTGGTACCAATCCTATCAATTCCTGGCATCCTTCCCCCTTTACTCCTGGTAATTAATCTTTTCATGAATGCTGTCACATTTAGAGCCATTTCATTAAGTTTCTCGTTCCTGTATTTATGTAACTCACCGCATCCCTCATCTGCTCCATCAGCTGGAGAGATGCGGAGCGAGGTGCTACTGGGCGGTGGGTTCGCTCTCCCTGTCGTTCCTCCTCTCCACAGAACACGCTCTCCCATCAATGAAGTCACACGCAGGTGACAGTTAAGCAGCCACATGCTTCAGACAGCCTGGAAGGGGTAGGATTGAGCCATCAGAAATTAGGAAAGGCCCCTAGGAATGAAGTCCATGGAATGTGATGCCCATTTCCCATGCGCATGTAAATACCAAGGGTCTGATAGCAATGGGCTTGTACACTTTGTGCAGTGTAAAACATTTTTGACGTAAAACATTGCAGATTTCTTAAAGCAAGGGCAGCACTTTGGGACAATCGGCTCCTCCCTCCATACACCGACGATCTTCCTCCTCCTTAACAAATCTCCAACCCACCTCCCACAACGTGCACCAGCTTCAAACCATTTCTATCAAGCAGGAGGCTTTCTGGCTAGGGAAAGGAGGAAGAAGGTTTAAAGCTGCTTTTGCTGACATAGCTCCAGACTGTTATTTCTGGTTTTGAAAGGGAGTCAGGCCCGACGGCTGCAGACAGCGCGAGTCTGTAGCATGTGGATTCGTAGGGCGCAGCAGCGGGGTGAGAGACAAAAGCTTGTATTCCCAGCCCTGCCTCAAGTGACCTTGTGCAACCTCTTAATTACTGCAATTACTTGCCTCCTGAGATGACATTATTAGGCCGCGCTTGGTAATAAGGGCTGTGAAGTTCACAGAATTATTTGTGCCGGTTGGTGAAAGAGCAGCGAGTAAAACACCCGGCCATCTTGCGGCTTCCAAACCAGCTCGGGGTCAAAAGGGGATGGCTGCCGGCTCTTCTCAGAAATTCAGGGTTGGTGGTGTCTGGTGGTTTTACGTTTGGGGCTGGGAGTTTTGCGGCGTGGCATCTGCACTGCTTGACTGAGGGTGTGCGAAGAGCAATGCTGCAATGTGGCTGCACCAAAATATGTTTTACCGGGGACAGAAGACAGTAACTGTCCCCCTCTGGTACTGTCCATCTGCCAGATTCCATGTTTCTTCCCCAAATCAAAAGATGAGCACCCCTAAATGGTAAAATACTACTTCTAAAATATGAAAGGGTTAAAACTGACAGCTGCTGGAGCCAATTTTTAGCATTAGCAACACTAATTCAAAACTCCAAAAGGCTGAGGCATTTTGCTGTCCTTGGAAAAAAAAAAAAAAAAAAACCAAACAAAAAAATCAAACCAAAAAACTAAAACCGGAAAGAACCACAGAATTCACCCTAAGGCAGAGAATAAACATCGAGGATCTCGAGTGAAGTATTTAGTTATTGAGAAGCAACAGAAAACAGGAGACTACACGGAAAAAAAATCAGCCTTAGCTGTGATCATCGCCACCAAATGACAGATGTAACTGTGTTTGCCTGTCGCTGGGATGGAGCAACAGCCCTCCCGCCTTGATGTCTGCACCCGGTGTGAAAATGCGTCTGTCACTGTACACCTTCTGCTTCTGCTGTGGTCAGTTCTGACCCGGAGGTCCTCCATTTGGCTGAAACAACACACAAGGATGCCAGCCCTCCTCACCACCAGCTGTAATCCAAGCCCTGGTTTCCCAGTCCCAGATGAGGGACTGGTCCTCCAGCCCAGGCAGATCTGTGGAGGGCAGGAGGGCTGTTCGTGCTTCCGCCGCTCTGCCTGCCTGTACAGGGACCCGCTGGGGACATGGGAAACTCCCAAGGCAGCTCCTCTGCTCAGGTTTCCCCACCAAGCAGTGCTGCAGAATTAGCAACCAGTGCTGGGTTGCCTGTTTGGGGAGGGGGTGGAGGGCAGCAGGGTCAAAAGAGCTAAGTGGAGGAAAGGGATGCATTTGGATTAGGTCCATGGGAAGGGATGTCTGTCTGTCCTCTGCAGCAGGCTTGGATATGGATGTGCCATGGAAAAACTCATCTCCATGATTTCTGAGTGGAAGGAGGTGCTATGCCAAGCAAGGCAAACAGGAGGGGAAAAGCACAACAGACTCACCGTGGGCTGCGGGGAGTGAGTTTTCGTACCCTTTATCCACTTGCGAATAATTCAGCTGCTCCGTATGTGCATTCCATGGAGCTCTTCTCCACCGCTGCAGGCCGGGGGAGAAACCCTGCCCTCCCTCCAACATCTGCCTTGCAATTGCATTGTGCTACATCGTTGGTTTTTTTGGTTCCAGTTTTCTATTTTTTTTAGTCTGCTGACACCTCTGTAATACAGGAGGTAAAATATTTTCATTATCCTCTCCCCAGAATGTGGAAATCTTCAAAGAGGAGGTAGGAGGGAGGTTAGCTCCTCTAGCCTCATTTCCCTACCACCGCCGTTCCTTGGCTGTTCATCACAAAATGAGTCCACACGCCCATTGCATCGTGGCATTGAGCTCGTCATATGTTTGGCTTTTTCCTTTTTTTTTTTTTTTTAAATTATTTCACGTTGCAAACCTGGCTATTATTTCATGCTGTTTAAACTATATTTGTAGTCTTTGATCATACATAAGTAGACTGAAGTAAACTGCTGATAGAGTGAAGATATTGTTCTCGGTGTTTCTCCTCTTGCTTTGTTCATTACATTATGCCTATAAGCTTGCATAAAATGTTCGTTGTGGCAATGTGCCTTTGTTATTAATTCTTACGGCGCCACATATTTTTATGAAATGTAGTTCATTCACAAACGGAGTTATTAGGTAATCTGTGCCGGCGTGTATGGGTGTATTTTACACACAACGTGGACACACACAACACACAATTACATGCACTCCGAACACATACTTATCCGTATAAATAAGAGGGACCAAACCATCGTGTCCTAGTTACGTTCAGCAAAATACTTATAATCTAGTTTCCAGGGCTCATGCAGCAAGGAGATAGGAGGCGGGACCTGATTCGTGGTGCTTGAACCCTACCCTGGCTCCTGCATGCTTCATTTATGAAGGACATGGTTGTGCTAGAGGGTTGGGCTCCTTTTCAAAGAGAACAGGTACCTAACCCCATCGATTGCCCTCGTTTAGTGGGAGACAGATGTCTCGTTCCCAGGTTTCTCTGCAAATCACAGCTAGTCACTCCATCAAGTAATTGAAAAACCGTCCATGTGCAGGACATGGCTAAGCTTCTCGCCAGCCTTGACTCTGTTCCACGCTTGTATGTCTGTTGTGTGCAGTACATAAAGGTGTGATTTGTGTATGATTCCTCCATTACTCCAATATGTCTTCATCCTACTCTTTTTCCTTTATAATCTATATTATTCTAGTTACTACAAGAGAAAGAGAAAAAAAAAAATCCTCCATTTTTTTTTCCTGAACAACAGCAATCCTCCCCTCCAGCTGAAGTCCAGTTGAGCAGGGCACGTGAAATTGGAGGGCAGATATAATATGTGGTGACAAGAAGCTGCTGAACTACATCCCTCTGAGTGAGGTGACTGAGGGAGGTCCCAGAGCCACGCCTAAACAGGAGACCAGGCAGTCCCTTCCAATCCCTGAAGGAAATAGTTGATGGTAACATCATAGGGTGTCAGGAGAAGATTAGCACCATGCGAGCATCAATCTCAAGTGAAACCAGGAAGGCTTTCAGACGTGAGACCTTCAAGAAATTGCTGGGCAACTCAGCACTCAAAGCCGCTGGTCCTACGGTGGCCACCATCCCTACTAGTGACAACATCTGGCACCTGCAGCAAGGACCTTTTCAGCTGCCAAGAGGAGGAGGAGAAACCCATGAAGATGAATGGGCAGGTGATGGTGCCATGCCACATCCGAATGGAATGATGACCAATATGGACAACCAACGTGGACAACACATTGCCTTCACCAGCATACGCTGGGATCTGGACAAGAGCTCTGTGAGAAACTGAGATAGGAAAGCGAAGCTGTGGGAGTGTCTGAACTGGTGAAGGCCCAACAGAGAGAGGTAGGTGAATACGTCCCATCCTGCCTGCAACATGCAGTCGTTTACCATGGGAACCCAGGGACCTGCACCACAGGGCTGGCCATAGCACCTCCAGCCCATCCAGCTCTGACAGCTCCACTCTTTTGGCTCCATTTACAGGATCTGCACAGCCAATGTCTGGGACTGGGCAGCCCAAGGGATTCCCTTTTATCAGCTTCCTCCTCAGGCGAGGTGTGCCCATGCTGCTGCAGGTGTTCCCGAGAGCTGCTTCTTTGCCTCTTGTGGGGGGCTTTTCCACCCCTAAATGACTTCATTTTGATGTACGGCACAACCGAGACTCTGTGACGGGTTCCAGTAACCCAGCTTGCACCCTGCAAGTTGTGTTTGAAAGCCCCAAACTCTTCCTTGGAAGGCATCTTCTCTTTCTAGCCTTGGTAAATACAGAGTGTCCAATTGCAAAATGCTGATATTGTGCAGCATGGAAAAGGCTTTTTTCCCCCTGAGTTTTATTGTATACAATTGATTATACACCATTTTTCTCTCCTTCTGAAACCTGCACAATTGGACTCATGTTGCCAGAAGAACCTGCTGTTACCCAGCCCCAGGGAGAAGAAAGAGAGAACAGGAAGAAAGCCATGTTTTAAAGCTCCTAAAAGTTTTTTAAAAAAACATTTCTCTATAAAACATCTTGCAGCTGTTTGTACCAGGGGCCTCACGATTGTCACACAGCACTGGGGCCACCACAGCAGTCTATGTAATCTTCTGTGTAGCCGTTTCCTGGCAGAGACGAGCTTGCCACTCTCCTTCTCCTGGGCCACCGCTTCCTTTCACCCTCAGGATACCGGTGTCTTTTTGCACCTCACAACCTGCCAAGTTGAGGGACCAGAAATAACTGGGAACCAAATGAAATTCAGGAAAGGAATGAGTTTGCTGAATCTTGTCTTCACGCAGGATTTGGCTCCTGGTCTGGAGGCTGTGAAAGAACAGAGGATCTCCAGCAGCAGAGACATGGCAGAAGAGAGAAAATCAAGCCAGAGACTTGCCCCAGAGATGTAATTTTTAGCCATGGTGGTTCAAAGCTTGGGTCGCTGCTGTATGTGGAGCTCTTAGACTGGGGTCAGGGAGCAGAGCAGCCAAACGGTGATGGCCACACTGGGATTCACTGCTGACGTGGCTATGTCTTCCAGGTCCTGAGCTAGCTCAGCCAGCGTAAGCTCTGGGCTCTAACACAGTAGGAGGTGCAGTATTTGTCACCTGGGACGAGCAGGGAAGGAGCATGCAGGATATTTTTCGGGTTGCCAGAACTGCAGCAAAGGTCTAAGACCTTTTTTCTCCCTGGAGGTGGGAGTAGCTTCTGGCTGTGCCGCTAGCAGTAGCTGGGACCAGCACCGCTCCTGGCTCTGCACAGGGAACATACAGCACATAGCATATACCCACGAAAGTGACCACTTCAGCTCCACTCCCAGCTGGGCTGAGCCAGAGCCGCCTCACCATACGGCCCCGCCAGCATCCTGCCGATACAAAGCCCTCAGGTGAACAACCCTCACAGAGCATCAGGTGAGCCCAGCTTAACTGTAGAGCTTTACAGCTGGTGGAAGTGGTTTTGAGCCTCCAAATGCTTCTGGGAGGAAAGGGGAGGATGCTAAAAATATACATATTAAAAAAAATGCAACCTTCCTCTCTCTGACCTTATTAACGTAAGAATAAAAGTACGTAGAAGAGGAGCCATAATTTTTAGTACAGAGATTGAAAGACTGGATCAACATTTGGGTGGCTATTATGGATTATTCCTTTACACATATGAAAAAGGAGTCTAACACACAGACAGTTTGTAAGACCTAAACTAGCCTTCCTAACTGTGAGCATCTTCATGGCCAGAAGCCCCCGAACTATCCTCTCTTCACAATTCCACATAAATACATATGCACGTACACTCTCCTTCCTAGCTGTGAAAATTTCCACGGCTAGGAGCCCCCAAGTCATCCTCCGGTTGTGATTATGTTTAAATACACACACACACACACACAAATAAATAAGTAAAAAAAAAAAAAAATTTTGCTCAAGCAAAAAAAAGTCCAAGACGTTCTCCGTTCTATTTTTTTTAACTATTATAGCTGATAAATCATTACGATTTCCTGAATTATTGCTGCATAGCTCAGCATTACTACAGCCTTTGCTGCTACCCAAGACTGTAAAAACACTTCATGTGACTTAGTTATTTTTTTCAGCGACTGAGAAATGCTAAATGATTGGGAAGGAGCAGTAAATACACACTGCTGGTACACAGAGTAGCCTTCCGAAAAGGATTTCAGGGTCGAATCCTGTCTCTGTTTGCACTGTGTAAATCAGGTGTAACTCCAGTAAAGCTAATAGAGGCGGTCTGGTGTCAAACCCACGCGGATAAAAGGATCAGGCCCTCTAAGCTTTAAAGTTATGAGTCTTTTCAAACTGCAGATCTACTGTCAACATTTCGGTGATTACTTCTTTTTTTTTTTCCAACACACAAACATAAAATAGTAACAAGATTATCAGATTAAAGAGCCAAAGAACAGCCAGTTTATTATACTCTTGCGTCTAAAACACTCAAATCTTATAGGTTTCCTTCCCACTTCGCATCTTGAGGGGGGAGATCAGTATGTTTTGTTTTATTTGCTTTTATTTTTTTTTTAATGTTGGTCTAGTATAGCTATGTAGGAAAATAAACCAGCCATAATATTATGAATTGCAGTCAGCAAGAAAAAAAAATATTCCCAGACTCCCAAACCAACACATCAATGTGAAAAAAAAAAAATAAATCTGCTTGCTTTCTGTCAGTCCCCATGAAGAAGAAATGACAGGACAAACAGAATGAAAAGGACAGAGCTGTGTAAGGCTAAAAATGTGCAGATGCTGCATTCCTTCCGGGAGAGGAAAAAAACCTACAACCCACCACCTTTGCATCAGTATAAATTATTTAAATCAGAGATGGTTTGTGTTAAGGGTCTTGAACAGATTGCATAACTGTTGCACAACTAATGTGTACAAGTGTGTCACTAATTTAATTTTAATTTTACTGTATGAGTTTGTATAAGATCCCCCAGCTGTCATGTGCTCATCATCTGTCACAGAACTATCACTAAGCCATGCTGGGCTAAGACAGGATTATAAACGATGAACTGCCATGTGCTCTAAATCTTCTTATTTGCCTAGCCTGGAAGGTATGCCCTGTAAAATTTGATTGGCAGCGTGCTCTGTTCTGTCAATTGACTTTGAAGGCCTTTTCTATTGGCGCTTTGAGCGGATCTCTGTAGTTGTATTGACTGTCACCTGCTGACTCCAGCACGTGCCTGACCTCAGCCCCGCGCCGAGGCTCCTTCCCACTCGTCGCCGCATCGCGGGGCCGGCTCGCTCTGGTGGCACGTGCGGCCCGTAAGGGCATATGGCTGCCTAGTTGTCTGCAGAATAGAATAACTGAAGCCAAGCAGCCCCGCGCTGTTATTACAGCAGATGGGGGAAGCGTGGCATTCAATATTAAGACAGATGCCACCTCCTTATTCCACCTGTCTGGAACTTGGACATGGGACAGAATGAACTGTCTGCCTAATAATTAAGGAAACAAAGACCGCATTTATGAAGCTCAGCAGAGCACCATATCTGCGAAGCACGCACGGATATAATTGTCGACTACAACAATAAGGAAATGTAGACTACGGCTCATCAGATGCTCAGATACGTATACACAATTACAGTAGGAAACTGTACTGTTCCCAGCTGCTTTTGTAGTCCTTTATTTAGGCTGGTTGTGTATTAAATTAAAGGGGAGGAACAAGTTGGCTGGCGTTATTACTATTATAAATAACGCTTTAAAATTACAGTGAAGTTCCTTAAATAACAAAGTGCCTACCGTTCCCCCTAACAGTCGCTGCTGCTATTGTGCTGTGCCCTTTCTTGCAAATTTGCTCTTTGCTTCTCAGTAGTCAACTGTTTTTGTAACAGCCAGAGAGAAGAAAAACATTCTTTCCAGGACCACTATTATTTTCACGTATTTTTACACAACAATTTGCCTCTTTCTTTGGCGTTGTTGAAAAAATGATAACTTTGTAAAAAAGAAGGCCTGGCTTCTTGGCATTTATGCTATGTTACGTTTCTGTTATTTAATCCCACTTAATTTGGGACCAATTATTGTCGAACCCGCCGCGCTCCGTGGTGGGAGTGATTGTGCTGGAGAGGGCCCGATCCTTCCTGGGTTTGAGCCTGGGCTGGCGGGGATGGCAGAGAAGCTGGGCTGGTGGCCGTGGTCACGCTGTGCGCCTGCACGGGGTCTCCGGCCCTTGTGCGGCCCGTGGGCTTCCAGGACTCCGCAGAGGCTGGAACCAGGGTCTGCAATTGTGGTGTAGGCTCAGTAGTACCCGTACGTTGTCCGGGCTCGGGTCTCAGCCCTCCCAAACGGCAGGCATCGGGCTGGCCCGAGGTGTGCACCCCCTTTTCAGGGTGCATTCCTCCCTCGTAAGGGAAACCCCAAGCACAGCCAAATCCACTGACGCTGCAGACAGCCCCAGGCTCCCCCTTAGGTATCTGCACACCCTCAGGAGTCTGGTGGAATTAGGTGCTTGGATATAAAATCAAGCAGGTGTGGGTGTGTTGGCCGGGCAAAGACACGTCTCTGTAGAAGCAATATGCAATTAATGCCCATGATTGAGAACCTAATGTGATGCAGATATTTTTAGAATCTACTTATCTACCTCCGACCCTCTTTTAAATAGCCTGGACTGATGTGATCACGCCCATCCTTAAATCTTTCTAATTAATTTTATTCTCTTTTGACTGAATGAATTGAAAGGCAGCTTAAAAAAAAAATCATCTGTGTATCCATCCTGGGATTTAGCAATTGGAATAAAGATGAGTAAGTTGCAGAGAATGAAAATGCAGGAGCAAGTGTTAAGGGCATGTGTACTGTGTATACATTATATACGAGATTAAGGACACACAGAGTGCCTATTGTCTCAGCAAGCCACAAAAGTGGGCTTTTATGTTTATATACATATCCCTGCATATACACACTGGCAGATATATATATATAGATATATATATATATATATATAACCTCTATAAATAAAAAAGAATAATTGAATTTTTAAAGGTAGATCACATGCAACGTAATAAGCAAAGCTTGATCTTCACATTTATATAAATACATATTCTCATTTAGAAACATATACATTTAAATATTTACAGTACAACACGATTAGATATCACAGACATGTGTGTGTTTTTAAATATATACACATAGACAAGCATGCTGGACACACTGTAGTTCTGTAATAATACTCATAGACTGTTCTACACTAATTTATAACAGATGTATTTAAACCAGACAGCTCGTCCACGGGAAAAAAAAAAAACAACTACTAGCTGTATTAAATTCTCCAAAGCACAGAAATCACACGCAACAAATTGCAAAAAGTAATCTAAGCCCAAACTTTTTTTTTTTCAGTAGAAAAATCAACATTAAAAAAGACACAGAAACATATTACAAGATGAGGATCAATTTGAAAAGATCGCCCAATATCTGTTACCGAGAGCTTTGTTAATCTTTAAAAACCTAGAACGACTGTTTATACGGAAGCTGTGAATTAACCAGGCTTTAATAAATAGCTCACAGGCACGTGCGTCAAGATTGTGCTTTTTGTTTTTGTATGTGTCTGTATTTGGAAAAAAAAAAGAAAAAAGGCAGCTATTACTTGTTAATTTTTTTTCTGTAACAATTATTTCAAATTAAAAGCCCATCTGACGAAAGGCATATGGATGGAGAGGGGGTTCAGTCCTAATTGAACAGCCCAGGACTCGTGAGGTTAATTACAGATATTAACGCTGTTGTTCTTCAGCTTCTTGCCCTCACGAAGGCTCCAGCTTCCAAATGACCTGGCTCCAACAATAAGACTCTCTTTAGCCCATTAACTAATTGATAAAAATGTGAGTGTTTAGAATGAGTCTAATTAAATCACCGAGCCTTACAATTACGAGTCCATTTGGTAGCTGTCGGGAGATGGGTAACCTCAGCTGGCATTGTAGGCGAATAAAAGATAAAAATAAAAGGGAGCTTAACCAAAGATCATTTTGAAAGCTGTTCATTTGAAGACAAAGTACACATTTGCCTGAAATGTATACATACACCACTTCAGACTAGCACAGTGTCTTGAAAAGAAAATGGAGCGTTTAGCAATCATGATTTTTTTTCCCAGCGCATGCATGAAATTCTCTCCAGCCTGTGTGATGGAATGAGCTACTTTTATACGCATTTCTGAGTTACAGTGGATACCTAGACTCTTTGAGAGCACTCAAATAGCTGATACCAGGTACCTCTATGATATCGACATTTTTTTTCTCACTCTTTCATAACTGCAAACTCTCTGCAGACCAACATCCCTAAGATTCCATTCTGGTTGTGGTTGCCGCTATAGGGACAGTCACTCGTCCTCAGATGTCCCATTTGTGAGGATGGCTTGCTTCAGTAGCACAGATTTTCTCATACACATCACAGGTGTCCTTGGCAAGGGAGCTGGAAAATATCTTGGGTGTAAAGATTCCTGTTGAAGATGTGCCTAATGTCCTAAGCACCGTATGCAATCCTCATCTCACCATGCCAGGCAGAGATTTAGATCTAAAAAAGAATGAAGAGGCGGATGATAACGTTTGCTGAAGGAGTGGCTTCCATAGAAGAAATCCTAAACTGACAGACTTCACAGGTCAAAAAAGAAAAGGTTGAATGACAAGATAACAAGAGTCTATAACATCAAAAGGCGGGTAGAGAAGGTGACCAGGAATGATTCTGCACTGTCTTATGGGAATATCAACCAAAATGATCATTTTATAGATTCAAAGCAGATGAATGGAGTAACTTTTTCTTTGTTAAGCTGCTGAACTCATTGCCAAAGGAAGTTTTGGATGCTGAGTTTGAATTAAAAGGCTCCTAAACAAATCAATGGAAGAAAAATCCACTCCAAACTAATAAACATAAACACACTGTCTTTGCCTGGGGAAGTCTCTGAGCTGCAGATGTCTGGAAATTGGAACTACATACAGAGCAGTTTTCACTGTACATTTCCCCTGCTCTTATAGCCTATAGCCATTACCAGTAACAAGATACTGGGCTAAACTCCGCTTTGTTTCACTCTAGATCTGCAGTTTGCACAGTGTAAAGGTGCTTCTTCAATGAGTGGACTATAGACAGCATGTCCACGATGGTGTCATAGGCATTTAGGGAGACTGGAAGGAGTCCAGTCTGTGGACAGCCTGTGCATCGTACAGAGTGATAAAACAAAGCTCATTAGGTCACTGAACTATGGAGACTGTGCTTTGGCCTCCGAAATATGGCCAGAGAGTGAGCTGTGCTTACGGCATTTCTCAGCTCCCTGCATCTCTCTAAGGCAGGTGGCTGGAGTCCACCAAGTCTTGTCTCTGCCCAGTGATGAAACAGTCAGCATAATGATAGGTAGTCATATGTGGACTGGGAGTCCTTCCCCTTAGAGGATGGAGACCTTAAAAAGCCAAAACACGGTAAGACAAACAAATCCCAAACATCTTTCTGTGCCACTACAAAGAAATCACACTGCTTGCTGCCTGGCACGCCTCTTCGCTGACTGTTAGAACATACTTCTGGGGATACTGGGAGAACTTGGAGGATGAACTAGTTAATAGGCATGGCTTGATCACAGAGAGGGCTATACCTCAGCATCAAGACCAAATACACTAAGTCATAGCTCTCAGGTGTCCTCTATTGCAAGTGCTTTCTGCACAAGTAGGGAAAATATCTGTGCTATGTTAGCACAACATGGAGAAGAAGCCATCTCCTCATCTTCCATTTTCGTAGCCTCTCAAATCTTTCTCGTTCTTCCTTTGATGAGGAAGCCTACCTCAAAGATAAGCATTCACCCTTCTCTTTGCTTTTCTGCTCCTGCTTCCTGCTCTCTTGACATAATGTTATTGTAGCTAATGCTCCTCACTTTGCTTATGGGAAAACTCCCCTTGATTTTCCGGGCTTTGGGTTCAGGCCCCACAAAGCAATGGGCTGTTAACGGAAATCCTTAACCAAGCAGGGCATCAGCTATGAGGATATGGATCTGGGCTCAGATGGTATTTCAGGTGTTGTGACTAGGCAAAACAGAAAAGCAGACTTGGATCTAGTCAGAGCTTAGTTCATTTCCGGCTTTATCGATATTTAACCAGTCTTGGATGCTACCCAGGAGCGACTTGGCAGCCAGTTCAGAGCATGGAGCACAGGTGTGATACGCTCCTGCCAGTTTGCCTTGCTCAAAATATGGGCAGCTGTGCTCTGCGCTAGATGATGCATCCAAGCAGCCTTCCAGAGTAGCCCAAGGTAGGGCCTGCGTCCTCAGATTAGCCTTGAAATGGCAGACAAAGATAACCATGTGAAGGTCCCAGAGAAAAGAGATGGTCTTTTGGGTAGACCAAAATGAAAGAGAACATGTCCAGATATTGCTGCTATTGGGATATTCAGGATTGGGGTGCCATCAGTTCACAAACAACTTGGAGAGAAAAGGACAGGGGTCTTTTAATAGATGGAGCAGGCACTGTCTTCCAATTCTTCAAGACTGTCTCCCTCTGCCAAGCAGCACGGCTTCTGCCTTATCTAGATTGGCCTTCAGCCAAATGGCGTTGATCCACAGCTCTGTCTCAGCCAGACTTCAGAAGAGGAGGGAAATGGCACAGTCAGGCAGGGGTAACTGAGGCACAGAGCTGGGCACCGTCAGAGAGTGAGCCTATGGCACAGAGAGGTTCACTGCCCCTTTTCGGAGAATTCACACATCTTTTGAAGAAAATAAATTGCAAGAGCAAGGCCGGTGGGATGGGACAAGCTGGAAACGGAGGAGGTTCTGGTCTAGCTTCTGACAAAATGGAGAGGAAGAGTTGAGGCCCCTTGAGCTCCACTCCAGATGTCTGCGTATGCACTACCAAGATAAAAATCTCCATGAAACTTGATTAATTAGTGAAGAGATTTTGGTAGTTAAAAAAAAAACAAAGACAGGAGTTAGGTGAAATTTTCTGTATTTTCCATGTTTTTCATCTGCCCAAAATTTCCTGAAATTATTTCACAGCAGAAATTCAACTTTCAATTAAAAAAAAAAAAGGGAAAAAAGGAAATAAAAAAAAGAAAAAAAAAACTTTTTTTTTTTGGGAATGAGATTTTGTGCATGGATTGTGAAAGCCAGCAGAGGGAGGAGAGGGTCTGTCAGCTCATGGTACGTGGGCTGACACTTTCCAGTCATTCACATTTTCCACCAGTGGTGAAGGTTATTTTCAAATGGAAAGAGAACCCTTCAAAAAATCCAACATGTTGTAAACGGGTTTTCATTAAACGCCTCGCAAGAAAGTGGAAAATAGATACATATATATATATATGTAAAAAGATAAAAAGACCTACTCTAAGAGATGGTCAGAGTTAGTTAGTGGGATGTTGCAAGAACTGGTGCCTGGGCTACCCTCCTTTTTTCCTCTTCCTATATCAGGAATAACCCCTCCCCTTAAACCTCTCGTGTCCCTTCCTGCAGCCCCCCAAGCACTTGCTCCTGTATACAGCAATTGCATAACAACCCCTACCTGACTCCTGCTCTGCCAAATCACTCCTGTCACCAGAGTCACAGCTCTTGTAGCTGAAATAACAGCATTGCTGGGCAGAGGGTTGAGATGAAGGATGAAGGCCGGCCACTTGGCTAGCTGTCTTCTCCAAGGCTACTTGCAGAATTGCAGCTTGATTGGATTTAATTGCCTAGGATCACACACAGTATTGTACTGCAGGTGTGAACGGAAAAGTATTAAAACACAGAAAGAAACACAATTCAGCTCAACCACAGATTCAGAGCGGCTAAGAAGATACTTTCTGCATAGTAAAAATCTCACTGCTTTTCATGCTCTCAACCAAGCAAAGTGGATGTCATACAGAAGACTGAAGACTGTGTGTGTGTGCAAGGGGGAGAAAAATCGTTTGGAAATGCCTGCAGTAATATCTGAATTGAAGTGTTACCCTGCAAGTCACTTTTTTAAAGACAAAGAAACTACTTACAAATATAAAGTTCCAGACCTGGTCACATATGGCATAACTGCAAGGTAATAAAGAAATGGCCCATTAAGAAATGAAATGCTTGTTTAGCATCTACCATGCCTGCTTTATCTCAGGACTTATAATAATAATTGCTTGGTACCATACTAAAAATACAAGTATGCATTCCACCGCAGACCCAGGAGAAAGAAGAGAACACAGAGTTGCATCTTTAGCACGTAGTCAACAGTGGTTGTGAGCCAGTAACATTTTTAGGCCTTCAAACTTCAAGATTTAGGGGCATCGATCTGAGAGTTATGTATTTATATTCTAGGGATTCTCGTACTCTGTTACCCTGACAGAACTGATTAGGATGAGAAAATACTGAATACAACGTTCAGATACATTTAAAATCAGTTTTCCACTAATCATCAGCCAAAACGGACTTCTTTCTGACTTAACTTTCAAGATAATCAGCAGATTTCAAAATGTTAGGCGAGATTTGCAAAAGGGTTTTAGTAAACCTTATTCTGAACTTGTCAAAGTCAAGAAAATGTTGAGAAAATCCTATTCGTAGGTAGCTGTAACTTGATATTGCTACGGAGAGCAAATGACCATCTTCTGCATGCATAGACACACCCACTTTAAAGTATATAGATTCTGAAGGTATAAAATATTCCAGCAAGTCCACTTTCTCCTGCTCTGTGCAAAAGACAAGAAGATCCAGCTAGTCATTTCTACCAGCTACCGCAAAGAAACTGCAGGCATCTGCTCAAGCTTGAAAAAACCCACTCCCTTAGATTTATCATTCCTCTCTTATAACAAAACCCCATCCCAACGCACTGTTGCAGTGGGTCACTGCGAAAGCTCTTTGTTCCCCTGCAGGCCAGCCCATCTGCCTCCAAGAATCTAGACTTGATCACAAATGTGTTTTTAATGCATTGGTGAAAGCATTTACTTAAAATTATCTCATTTTCCCTCAGGGAATTTTCAATTAAAGAAACACATAATAATTATTTCCTTTAATTACTCATCTCTGCTTACCTGGAGCTAGGACACCTTTGCCCTGTTACCCATCTGAGAGCTGTCAGATGGATTCATTAGTATTTATTTGTTTCTTATTTTCAAAACATACCTACGTACTACGGGCATTTAACAAAATGCTGCTGATGTCAACGGGAATTTTTTCCCTAGATGTCGACAGCGTAGGTTCAGTTCCTATGCAGTGCTCGGGAGCCTTTTCTAACGCAGAAAACGAGCGAGCTGCAGCGGTTAGGTGAGTTACCAGGTGGTGCTTTGTCTCCAAGGCTTTCCCTCATTGTACCACACTTACCAAATATCAATCCCACCCTTGCATCGTGTGTCAGCACGGCTTGCCCCACTTGGGGGATATGGAAGATGGGGTAAGGTTGATTTTGACAGCTCTACTCCCCAAAACAACCCACTAGCAATTCCCACTCACATCTTTCTTGGTGTCTCTGCTGAGCCCACCTCTAGCAACGGCATGGGAGAATATATTTCTCTCAACATCCAGCACTAGGGAGGTCTAATTCTGTTCTCAGCCTCTACAGTCAGTGTCCCCAGGTCTCTGCCAGCCTGTGAAGTTCTGTTTAGCGCAGGAGCTCTTTTAAATACCTCCATGCCTGAAAGGTCTAAGGGTAGACTCTCTGCATAGTCTCATCTCAAAATACCAAAACCAGAGGCAAGCAGAGCAAGGATTACAGGAGAGAAAAAAGGAGGAAGAATGGGGTCCTGAACCCACAGCCCAAAGTATCTGCCAGCCCAGGACCTTGCAAGCAACAGTCTCCTGCAGCCCTGCCCAAACACCACCAAAGTTCTGGTGTTTTTATCCTTCTTCGCATGCCCACAAAGCTTCCCACAGCTCCTGAAACCTGCTGATTTTGCCCTAGAGAGCAGCACACAGACAGTCAGCTGGGATGCAAACAAGAAAGGGCTGGAAAATACCTCTTAAGCCAGCATTAATATGACCGATAAACTAAATTATTTTTAAGGAAGCTGTGAATATCAAACCAGATCTCCCACTCCTAGCTCTACTCACTGTCCCTTCAAGGCTTACCAGGTCTCACCTGCCTCTTTCCAAGCCCCCACCCAGACCCTGTTATGCTCTTCTTGTAAAATTGCATATTGATGCCCTAAGGAGGAGGGCAAATAACATCGATCTTCCTTACGCTGCTGAGCAGCCTCAAGCACTGGTGAATCAGGGAAAGACTCTGTGACTTTTACCTCCCACAGAATCCCCTCGGGCAGGAAGGAGTCCAGGTTGAGTTGTTTGTTCTTTAAATCTCGGTTCCATGTGGTGCAGCCGTGTAAAGAGAGCTTTCTGGTACCAAAGGAAAGAGAAAATATTTTAAATCTCCTAAATATTGCCAGCCCTTCAATCACACCCTAAAATACTCCATATTTGCTTCCTGAGAAATGCAGCCGCGAAACAATTTTTCTGAGGCCCCAAACTGACCTGATGAAGGAACTGTAGTGTCACCATGGGGCTAAAAGAGCCTTCCCATCAATATTGTAGCTGAGAACTTTCAAGAGACATCTTGTAAGAATTCAGTAAGGGGCCTAAAACTGTTTTGCAGTGGAAGATGTCATGCAAATCTATGTGAACAGAAAATACTGGCAAAGGACAGAAAAGATCAGCATCATCTGCAACAACCAGCCGTCACATTACAGATATTCTTCTATGAAAAACAAAACATGCCATGAACAGAAGATTTTGAAGATTTTACAAACAAACCTTCGGTAAACATGACTGCACTGCTCACATGTGTGAAGCCAGTCATGTACATGCGCATTTGCAGGATCAGGGCTTACAGAACCAGGACACAGGGGGAGTTAAAAGATAATTATCCAAAGAGACCTACAGTAAATATCTGTGGGCCAAACAGCACCATATGCACTGTATATTGATTTGGTAGTAAAGGGATTACTTGAGTGATAGTGTCTTTTCTGTATATTATTCAAATACAACAGATGGGAAATTGGCATGCCATGTAAAATACAAAATTCAATATTCACCCAAGTGGGCTGATAAATTATCATAAACCATTTATGAATATCCCTCAACCATGAAGCCTAATAATAAAATAAAATTTGAAAAATGGAACTTTGAGCCCAGCTCTATCAAATGCAGAGGCGTATTCTGGAATAAGTGCCCTGTTCTGCTATCCAAACGGATCCTAGGCTGTGTATTCTTCTGCAGATGGTTCCATCAGACCCACCAGAAGGCATGCTACTACTGATGATAAAAGGAGGCGTCCTTGACTCCATCCTGAAGAGGAATATCAACCATGAGTGAGGTTGGCATGAAATGAGAGGTTTAAAGGAAATAAAGATGAAGATATGTGGCAGTAATATGTATTTTATTCCACTGTTTTTCAGGAGCAGTGAGTGAAACAGGAAAACCAGAGCTGTTTGACTGAATGTGAATGGGAAGAAGATTCAATAGACCTAGACAAAGACATCAGCCTATTGAAAGCACCATGACTACAGGATTCATGCAGAATATTTCACCTAAGGCAGCCAATACAACACAGTGCTCTCTGATCGCCCCTCAGTCTGCTGAAAAGACTGCTAAACAGAGACTTCAGAAATACTCTCTAGCAGGGGAGAGCATTATCATTAGCCTTCTTTCCGGGGAGAGCATCATCATTAGCCTTCCTTCCAAGCAGACCACTGTTTTACATTGGCCATGAGGTGGACAACAGCAGTCACTGAGGTGTTTGGACATTGGGTGTATTGTGAATATCAAAACCAAAAACCAGGTTAGAAAGAAGCCTCCAGTTCCCAGAGACTTACCGGGCTTTTCACATTCCTACAGACAAGGGCGATCCCCCCACACACAGAAACCAGTTATGGCCTACTTTGAACCCCACAAGCATGGATCATACAAAAAGTAAGATTTCAGGACAAATGAAATATTTGGAAGCCCAAAGGAGGTTGTTTTCTGATCAAAGACAACTTGTAGCCTGGCCTGTGTGGGAGTTTTTATCCTCAACGAGGACAGATTTGGGCTTGGGGACACTGATGAGGAGAGAAGGGAGGCATGAACATTGCAGTTTCATTTTTGCAGGAATCAACTTCAGTAATTTTGGCTGGAAAGCAGGGGGAAACACAGTCTCTACCCAGAGGGTAATGACCAGCATAGTCTAGTAATAAGCAATTTCTGTCTCACAGAGAACAGCTCATACCAGGTTTTAAGTGGGCAGCCAAACTGATACACGAAAATTAGGAATATCCTCTGTCCTCCTTCTGTTAGTTTAGATGCCTGATAGACTCTTTTGTCTAGACTGAGTTATTGCACGTTCCTGATAAACCTATCTGTAAGCTGTTAAGAGTATTGACAGGAAGTCAGCCAACATGGGACCATCTGGACCAGGTCTAGCCGGTCTCCATGACCATGGCTAGTGATGACCGTGCCTGTCATTTTCAGGGTTATTAATCAGAAAAGGAAAAATTATCCCTCCAGACACATATTTCTATCAGTTAATCATTCTAGAAATAATAATTAAAAAAAACCCTGTAGATCTCACTCTCTAGAAAATAAGTCCTTTGAAAATGCTGCATGTTTTTTTTCTGCAGCATGTATAGTTGCATCCAAAAAGGTATCCTGACAAAACAATGCTTATTGTGAGCAGCTCTCCTGAGAAAAAAATTAAAGGCTTGCTTTCACTCATAGACAAGATTTTCAGAATGAAGTGGAAATAATTCAGAAGGAATTTATAGTTAGAGGATTAATTCTCAAATGACGCACAAAAATAAATTACCTGATTTTTAGCATTTCTTAGCATCCAGTAGCCTAATTCAGCTTTATCCTTGAAAGGAAGGCCACCTGTTAGAGCACCACAATATGGATTTATTTCTTAGTCTTCGGAAAAAAATCCCACTTGTTTCTGCTCTTCAGAGACCAATGTTGTACGTCTTTGTGCTTAACTCTCTCTATCTGTAAAATGGCATATCGAGAAAGAGTCCCACTAACATGAACATGATTCCTCTGCTAAACTCATGGCATTCCTAGGGTATAAATGCCTCTTTCATTAAATTCCAAAAATTTAGAGGACTATAAGGCTGGGAGGCCACAATTGTCTTTCTGGTTTTATCACTGACCTCTGTTAGCTAAGACATTTCATCTCTCAGGCTTTCTGTTTAATTTCCTATACTTTCTCTGTCCTGCCTACAGAGACCACATAGTCCTTGAGGATCTCTGTGTCCCAGGCTCCACTGAGGCCCAAAGTCACTGTTCGTAAGATAAACAGTAACCCCCCAGCTCATTATCGGTATGTGTGCTAGCTCCTTCAGGGGAGAGACAGAAAAGGAAGGGAAAGGTTTGTATGTCCTTCCATGGTTGTGCAGGAGAAAGCAGGTGAAAAGGCATCCAGAGTCATCTCTTGAATCCAGCCCTCATGATAATGGTGCTGGGCAGAGCTGTGATTCAGAGCATTTCATTTGAACTCGAATGCTTTACAGACACGAACTACACTTCACAGCAGCTTCTCATGATGGGCAGTCTTGGGGAGGAAATCCGATTCATATCTGCAAAACATTTTCTCTAGCAATCACATAAAGCAACTCTTTGGGATTTCATTCTTTGCAAGCCATTGACATCTCCTTCCTCCTTCCACTTTTCATCTGTGCCTAGCACAAGAGAATCACCAGATTACCAACACAGAGCACCTCAAAAGACCCTCTTAAACCCACAGTAAATGAATGTCCTGTCTTTCAAGACCTTGCAGCTGTCCCTGTTGATCCTGCTTAGTCTAAGGCAAAGAGCTCCATGAAGATCCTCTGCTCCCCTTTTTATACACGGACTTGAACTTTGGGACTACTGGGCCACAGGCTGAAGACACATCTTTGTTCTCAGCAATAGGGGCATGGTGTGTAGTCCAGAGTAGCTGCTGGAGCACTGCTCTTCTCAGTTTTGCATCCTGTGCTTGTGAGAATGCGAATCTGGCCTATTCTCCATCCTTTTTGAGATAATGCCATCTCAAACTCACATTTGGCCACTTGTTCCCCTGCCATCTTTTTTTTTACAAATAATATTTCAGGCTGTGATCTTCTGCAATCTTAGTTGCCATGCAAACTGGGTCCTTTTCATCCTCCCAAGAACAGTAACTTCTACCTGTAGCATTCCATTTGCATTCAGACGACTGATCACATAAACACAGGCTTTTCTTACCTCCCCATTAGTTTAACATTCGCTTTTTGAGTGACGAGCAACGTCACTTCTGTAGTTGTGTAGGTTTTCGCACCCCGAAGTAGCAGTGCACTGATGTGCCATTACTATAATTAAGAAATGCAGGACGATTCAGTAGCAAAGAGGAAAAAAGAGAGAAAGAAAGAGAAGCCCACTGCAACATAATTGGTCACTGCTATGAATCTTTACTCAGGGGACAGATAGCACGACCAGAGGTAATAGCTTACACACGTATTCTTGAGCTGTGCAATAGATGGAAAAGTGTCCCAGATGGATTGGGCAGGGGCTTAGTTCCGGGATTATGATGAGACAGTGGGTAATTATTGAGTGGCATTGCCTCAGCACTGATTATATCTGCAAGCTTGTTCCTTTCCTTCAGAGGAAAGCATTGATAAAGATAAACCATGCTGCTCTATGTCCTTCATGTAGCACAAAACAACACATTTCAATCTAACAGGATCAGGTCTCCACTTTGATCACAATCTGTTACCTAGATGTCTTTGCAAATTAATCAGCCCTGCTTGTTTAGCTCCAGTCAGTTTGTACTGCTAAATTAATAAATGTACTAGGAGCAACAGAATACATAATTAAATTCTACAGTTTAATCTCCACATAATAATTTTGACCTTAGTCTGGGGCCTCTGTTATAGCCAGCAACACATTGCATAGACACAGACCTTGCAATGCAGCTTACGCTAACAATCTACCTTGAATGATTACTCAGGGACACCATAATCAAGAGCTACCAAAATCAGAGAAAGCAGGATGCACAATTAGGAAAACGAAATCGTAGCCACAGCTTCTGGCTATATAAAATAAAAGGGAGCTAATGCAGAATAGGCATACATCTACCTCAAAAAATACAGAAAGTTACTCTGTCTTGGCTCTGTTAAGCAGGAACAGTTATTTTGTATTTCCAGTATCTGCATCAAACGCAACCCAGGAGAGCAGAGGACAGCTAATGTCCTTCCCAGGAACACCTGAAGCTTTTGAGAGAAGAACAGGCGATGCCATGAAAGGGTTTTCTGTGCTGGCATTGTCGAAGGCAACACCAACTGAATGATTATAACTGTTCAACATATCTGTATATAGTGGACACCTTTCTGCCATATTACATGCAACTAACATTCAAATCTTTTATCTTTCCACTAGTAGATAAATGCCTTCCCCTGGGGAAATTCAGTGTCGTGTTGCAGGAGCTCTCAAGGGCTTTGTTCTATGCATTTACACATCCACAGCAGCTGCAGATTACCTAAAAAAGATGAAAGATGTCTAGTGTTGCAGAAATGGGAAGAGAGAGGTAACTATTGAACACACTGCTTACAGAAACTTGACGAGGAAGACTAGGGGGGGCCACAGGGAGCTTCTACCTTTAATTTGCAGTCTGCAAAGGTTGTATTCTAAGATACTCACAGATGAAACCCCAAAAAGGGAGCCAGAGGCTAAACGTCCGTGTTTAGGGCTGTGCACCTCAACTGCACATTCATGTGCATTCACACTCACTGACTGAGAGAAAAGAGGAAAACAAAAACGTAGAGCCTCCTCTAGAATTTCCATTCACCTCTACCTTCCCTGTAGACGTGGCAGTTCATGGGTACCTGTGAATCCTCACTGACTGCCAGCACTTCTAGACAGACATCCTGGACACTTGGTTCATCTGTGAACTCAGGACTTTTCTATGAGGTTTCTGATCTCCTCAAAAGTCTGTGTCTTGTTAATGTACAAGGAGGTACAGATCTACAAAGGTAATTTGGAAGAGAAGTCCCACTTTGTTGCACAAATGCTGCTTTACATATTAGCTTTGTATAGAGTGTTCTTTACTTGTGACAGTGTTGGTTTAACTCTGAGCTCTTCAGGGCAGGAATGGCACCTTTCTGCCTTTGCCAAGTCTCTGCCACACAGCTCCCTGGCCTCCAGCTAAGGACTCTCATCACTGTTTTAGAAAAACAACAATGATATATGTATGATGAAGCTAATCTCTAACTTTCTGCTCAGATATTTTGTTCCAGGACACATTAAACATCTTTATGGTCACTAAACAAGAGACAGAGCAAGTAAGGCAGACTTTAGAAGCTTACCGGTGATTTCAGTATTT
The DNA here is from genome assembly GCF_036417535.1 of Chlamydotis macqueenii. Lineage (NCBI taxonomy): Eukaryota > Metazoa > Chordata > Aves > Otidiformes > Otididae > Chlamydotis > Chlamydotis macqueenii. The sequence continues at coordinate 4,729,711 of NC_141560.1, read as the reverse complement.
AGTTTGACACATCTCCCAGGACATTTGCTGAGAGCTAACAGTTTGCTGTAGGCAGAGACTCTGAAGTTGTTTTCTACATAGGAATGTGCAATGGCAACATACATAAAGTTACTGGTTGTCCTGAGAACCCTGATCTCGATTCCCATTTTATGGACATCATAGACAGCTAGATTTTCCTGTATCCACACACCAAAACCTAGCTGATTATTTCCAAATAGATTAACTACCACAAATCCTTTCTTTCCACTTGTCTCTTTCTGACGTTTCTTGACTAAATAATAAAGCAAGCACCAGACAATGTCTCAACGTGTTAGTGGGATCAGGTCAGATACTGCTTTGTTGACTTTCTGTTTTGAGCAGTAAGGCTGCAACATGCGGCATAATTCCCTAGGAGATACGCACAGAGTAATAGTGAGACACACTGGATTAAGCTCCAAGATGAACCCCCAATCCCCATGCTCAATTTCCCCCTAGCTTGCCTCGAGGAGAAAGCTCAGGGTCTCCAAGGCAAACTGCTGACTCCCACACATTCAACATATTAGGCTCTAATATAAAAAGGCAGTGGTGAGGAAGCAGAGAATGCTGTAGCTTGGTTCAAACTCATCCTAATTCATCTGGACCAATTGGTTTTGATTGGTTGTTTTGGGGACAGTAGACTGAAGAAACCAATGATGTCATGCTACTACAGTTGAGACAGATCGTCCATGCGTATATAATGGATCACTAGAACTTGTTCCTGTTGTACAGAGCCCTGTTGTAAACAAGAAACTAAAATACTTTTTAAAAAAAATCAACACTTCTGAAGAAATAAAAGCAGAACAACAATGAAAATATCTGGCAGTAATTGTATTTATGCATTGCCTTTAGAATATTTAGATTAAAAATCAGCTAGCTGCCTTAACGCTTTGTGATTGGAGATAGTATCAGAAGCTTAAAAACCAGTTTGTCAGCCAACATTTAGTTGACCACATGAGCAGCAAAATATACTGATGAAGTCCGAACTCTTTGTTAAAGACCTTGACTGTGGTAGCTGACACTAGAGTCCTCTAAAGAACTGAAGGTAAACTGTAGTTGTAAAATACTTGTAAAAAAATTCAGTGTGATCAGTTCAAGTGAGAGCAGTACTCAGAGAATTTAAAATAATTTCACATTGGTGGTCAAACTCTCAAACTATATGCAAGAATGTGCACGGGATGGTGTAGAATTGCAGCTGACAGCGCTTGCTCCTCTTAAACTTGCGAGTTCTCTCCTCTCACCTCTGGCAAGGCGTAAAGTCTCTCTGCGCTGTAAAATGCCTGTGGCCAAAGACCATGTGTCACAGGCACATATTTTGATCCACAATTCATGGTGAAAGTTTGTTTATTATTTATCCCATTGTCCTTCTCCAGTACTTAACAAGGTTTAGATGTAACTCACTGCAGAATGGGGTAAATGGGTGAACTGGAAACTTCTTGAATCAGATAAATTTTTTTTTCCAGAAGGAGAAGTTCCCAGCCCATATCAATGTCTTGATCTGATGGGAACAAGGAGAGATGTAGTAGCAAGGGTAGGGGGTAGACTCTTAAAATGAATCATCTACAAAAGCAAAGGCATCACAAGGCATGAGCGATGGCAAAACAATCTGCTGAAAGGTAACTGAAAACCAGAGTAAATCATTATCACTAGGCACCTACTGCAAAGCTTGCGTAGAACAGAAGGAACAGTCCTCCAGCCCTGCAGTTCCTGAGACGTGGATGGATTGATGGATGTACGGACAGAGTGAGTGAGTTATGGCATAGCATGGTGGGACTCACAAGCAAACACAGATGCCCACAATGGCGATGGCTCTCTCTGACCTATTTATCTGCAGCTCCTGTTAATAAATGGATTGAGACAGGCACTTTCAGTATCTGATGATTCTGATGTCTATCTTACTCACCTAAGCTTAGATTACTCATATGTCTCTGGGCTGAGCTGTCAAATGGCTGTGTCCAGATCCTGTTTTGCCTGCCTATCAACTACTCACTCTTCCTTGTGGCAGCTCTCACAGACCACTGTCCCCAGGTACTGCATGCTGGGTAGATAACAGAGAAGGACTCCATCACTGGAGAACCAAACTGGTCCTCTGCAGAGAGACCTACTCACAGCAAGGCTGTGTGGTGGCTCACGCCTTCACCCTGGTCACACCAGCTGACTTCCACATGTATCCTAAAACCTTCCTCCCTGCACTCAGTGTTTCTCCTATATCCATCAAGGTTGGATATTGGTATGATAAATGAGGCATAAAGTGGTATCACATAGAATTAACGTGGTTTACAGCCTTTTATACTACAGAGAAGTGTAGAGCACCTTAGCACATCCAAGACTCAGATCATTTGGCAGATGCTTGTATCATAATCAAGCACAGTACTGGTGTTATTTTTCATGTATGCTCCATGTAAAGTGATACAAACTACCTTCTTCTTTACACTATATACTCGTAATATTTATTAAAACAACGTTATACACTATGGAAGAGCAACCACACATGCTTTGTTTTAAACATTTATTAAAATGACATCTTATAATTAAATTATTAATAATTTATTGTATTAGTGGTTTATATTAGCTATTATTATTACTAATCAGTAACAATACCATCAATTTAAATTTTCATGTTTATTTAAAAAGGGAGAAGAAATGCAAAAAGAGTGTTAGGAAGAAAATTTACTATTCTTAAAGAAGAATAAATGGACAGACTTTGCATACTGAAAGGACAATTCAGGCAATCAGCCCTGTTCACCATGTATATCAATTATAAATTTAAAGATCAACTGGAATACAGAAATCTCTGGAGGCTGGGGTATTAAAAATATTATGCAGAATTGTCATGCACTGCTCTTAAAAAATAAACTCCAAACCTGTGCGTAATGTTGGAGCAGATAAGCATTTGCAGTCAGGTTGTTGATCCAAAGAGAGTAATTAAAGAAGGTGAGGTCTAAACTTGTCAAAGTCATTTTGCCCTACTTTCCTATTTATAGGTTTCAAAATGGAAAAAGCCTTCAAAAGGATTTGCATCCTAGCTTCCCTCTGTAAAATCCTTCTGCAAGAGATTTGAGAATTAGCTGCTGTGCCTGCAGTATATTAAAATCTTTGACAGCCATCCACTTGGGGAATCCCTGGGAAAAAAAGAAACAACAAAAAAAATAGCCACCTCACTTTGCCTCAAAAGTTCACAGTATCAGTTGAAAGTGGAGAATAAATCACCGTTCTTCATAATTGCTCCTAAGGCTAACCCATTCTGTGGGATCTTTCAGCGGGAAGAGATGTGTGGCCAGGCCGGCGGTGCAGCATGTGGGCCTCTTGCACCCTGTCCAGCTATGGCCCAAGGTGTTTCCATGCCCTTTGACCAGGAGAAGAGAGGGCAAGCACTTATTTATCTCTTCGTGTGGTTTGGTTAGATGAGGAGAAGGTTTTGTCATTTTTTCACCCTCAGCACTGCAGCCAACAAATCTGAGCAGGCACTGCTGCATGAAAGCTAAAGAGGAGCAGCTCTAAACATCTCTCACAGAAACTTGCTTGAAAAGACAAGTCAAGAGAGATAGTTGGGTTTTGCTACTTTTAAAGAAAAAAAAAAAGTATTTTAGGTGAAATTTTCTCTACTTTTTCCTGCACCAGTAATTTTTGACCTTCCTTAAACCCAGTAGAAGTATGTTGATGGAATTGTTTTACATGAAAAGAAAACAAGATCTTAACTTTAAAAGCTGAAAAAACCCTACATGTTTGTTATTCAATATTTTTAACAAGCCCCAGAAAGATCCATCTTGAAAAAAATTATAACTGCAATCCTGATGGAAAAAAAATAAAAGAAATACACAACTTCAGTGCAAATTGTTCAACCGCTACATTCTCAGCTAAAAGAAAAAATCCTTTGTATGGACATTTCAAACATCAAGTTTTCCACTTACCACAAAAAAAATAAGAAGTTTTCTTTGAGCAGTTCTCCAGTAGACCAGACCCGTGCTTTAGAAAATTGATGACGGAGCTTTACTTTACCCAGTGACAGTGCAGTTAAATGCGACCTCTGGCTCCAAGTGTAATCTTATGTCCCAGAGGCAAATGAAGAAACATTCAGTGAGTGGACAGGTATGTACATTTAGGGACACTATATTATCTGACAATATAACTTTTCACTTCCACTTATCTTACCTTCCTTGTGCTAGGCCGTGGAAAGGCAGGGAGTTATCTAACTCCGATATCATAGCTGTGTAAGCAGATAAGAAAAAAAGGACTGCTAAAGTGATGAAAATGAAAATATTTGGGGCAAGCCAAGAAAATTGCTGACTCGTTTTCTACACCATTGTGATTATTTGGAAAAATAAGTCAGTGAATGGCTTTGTTTCTCGCTTACTCAAACTTCCAAGCCATCATGAAGTTTAAATGTTTCTCATCACAAGGATTAAAGGTGAGCTGACATGGACATACATCATAAAAGAAATTGCTTCTTCTGCCTTGGTACTTTACTATTCTGAGGGATGAGTAAGGCGTGAGGGAATGTGCTTTTTATGCCCACAATGATCTTGCTGAAGGAAACAATGTGAAAAGTGTCATTTAGATAATTAAAAATGAGAGCTAGCAGAAATAGAGTCCAGAGACAATCAAAGCTTGCCCAGGAGCAAGAAGATAGGCTGGATGCCTCCTTTCTGTTGTACTGTTTCTGACTTTGTGGACCAGATTTTTAGCTATGTAACATGATGTGAAGTCCACCCACAGTCAAGCGTAAGCTGGCTTGCAACAGCTAACATTTAGTTCACCAGCTTTACGGCATTTTAAACTCCTCCTTTTAATTCTCCCGGTTTTTCACTGCTATCATCCTTCCAAGAGAGGATCCATCCCACAACACCTTATCTACAAAGGGCCGTGCAGAAGATACGACTCTGCAGCTACTTGAATGTCCTGGGAGGAAAGGCTGGCTGGCTTGCTTGCTACTGTCAAGCTGTTTTAGTTATTTTTTCTTCCTTAAATCATAGCCTAAATTACCTGAGAGTCAAAACCAATGTTTTAGAAAAGGAAAACCCACTCTCTACTATGTATTGATGTCTCTAATAGGTGATATCCTCAGACACAGTCTCTCCATCTTCAGTTTTAAATGAATCTCCAAATGACATCCTTATTTGCTGCTTCTGCGTGGCTCCCACTGCCTCCTCCCCTGGTTTGCAGAGATGCAGATGCACCGACTTCACAAGCACGCCACATCTCTGAAATCTGGCCATTAAACACGATACTCGTTACTTCAAATATCACAGGTATCCTGACTCAGGAGCCAAAGGCTCTGCAAGACGTTATAGTGACATACCAGTGGTAATTGTTCTGACAAGGACCCTCTGAGCAGTGTCATTGGAGGTGACAGTCACCGGCAGTCTCCAGCTTAGCAGCAAGGTCACTGGGGAAAGGCAGTTTCCACTAATGCTGTCAGGCAGTGGCCACGCACAGCGGATTGAAGACGTACCTTTCTGCCCATGAGCAGTTCCTGAGTGACCACCTTCCTAGGGGGCAAGAAACGGCAAGAAGAATGACAGATAAAGTGCAACACTTAAAAAATGCCTGTACTTTTCAAGTGAAAAAAAAAAAAAGCCACAAAGGAAGGAGAAAGGGTTTGTTTTATTTCTACGAAGTATCTCTGCTAAGGCACTGGCAAATCCATGGGCCTGGAGGACTTCTATCAGTGCAAGTGAGACTGGGATGGAGACCTCCCTCCATTTCCATGGCTTGCCCTTGTCCCCCAGGAGCACAGTTCACCACTCCAGACCCTCGCAAGTGAATAGCTGGGGAAAATGGCCCATTCTCTGCCCAGGTAACTGAGCACAGCTCCATCACACGTGGCAGAGTGTTTGACTTCTCTGCACACGCAGGAATGTGGCGTCTGCCTCCCCTTGCAGCAGCTGTATGGGCGCCAATGTCCAAGAGACATTCATTTGGAAAGAGGACGCTCTGCAAACTGATATGCAAATAAAAGCCATCAGCAAGGAGATGCAGCAGACACACATTGGGGCTCACACACATTGTGCTCTCAGTAAGTTCAGCATTTTACTGACCCAGCCTTCCCTGGAGGTACCACTTGCCCAACAGGTGATGTTTGACTCAGTGGTCATGAGGTGACAATGTGTTAGAAATAGGAAATTCATATCATTTGTATTCCTTTTCCTCTGCTATTCTAAGGGTTGAAAGGGCCACCATTTTAAATTTAATTTACAGGGTATACCGTCTATCTGTTGGAAACACGAGGAAGCAGACCTTGTCCTAGTATTTATCAGACACATGCCGCCCATCTGCTTGAGCTGGGTCGAGGAGGATTTGCTGTTAATCCTTCAGACCCATCTGCAGGGGGTTCAAAATGCTGACCAGAAAGCTAGACAAGATGAGGTTTATTTAATTAAAAAAACTGCTCCGGAGGTTACTGGAAATCACTCTGAAGAAGAAATAGCTTTTGATCATGTCACTTCGAGGGAAGGCGGGAGGGGAAGGGGGATGGGGGAGGCAGGCAGAGTTTTGCATCAAAATAAGACTGTGACTATCAGTAAATAAATAAAATTATAGAGCTGCACCAAATAAACCTGTTCCCGTGAGGGAACGTTTCTATCTACCTGTTACATCACATACAGAAAAAACTAAGCCCCTACTCCAGCTTGGATGTTTCACCACCACGTTTGCAGGGTTTGGCCTCTAATCTGGGCCAAGTATGAAAGGCAGAAATTGGGTTACTCGTGCGCGCGCACACACATGCACACACATACAAGCACACACGCTTAATCTGCAGGTTTGTTTGCATGGATCTGAAAAGGAGGCAGACACAACCTAGGAAACAACTCCAAAACTGCAGCAGGTTAGCGCTTTAAAACCTGGCATTTATGTCTGCCTGCTTTTTGGAAGCGACACGAGTTTCTGGGGAAGATGGCTAACCTGAGCTTTATTACTTTAACATTTAATTGCAGCTTTTCATAATCAGGGCTACCACCACTCAAGATCCATTTATCTGGAAGTGAGAAACAATAAAATCCCATCTACATTTGCTCTGCTGAAAATGGACATCTGTTAGTAACAATATTATTTCTAATGAAATATTATGTACACAACTGGTTTAATGCAGTGCTGCCGTTTGGGAGAAGTGGCTTTTTGTGGCTATAATCCCTGTTCTTCCAGCTCCTGATTATTATTTTATAGCAAAATAATGCATTACAATTTTCAAAGTAACTCGTACAGACAATTTGCCCCTACCTCTCCCAGGGCTCTTTGAAATGCTGCGCCTGTTCCTAATCAGATTCCTGTAGCGGGGGTTACACAATCTTTTTCTTTTTCTTTCCTGCTTTTTTAAAGCACAAATATCCTTAGAAAAAGCAAAAGCAGAGGCAAAACTGAGCACCAGGGAGAACAACAGGCAACAAACAGCGATATTCCTGACAATAAGCTGTGAAAGACAAGGTCTGGCATTGCTGGTCCTACACCCGGCACACCGGTGAAATGCAGCTCCATCTAGGGACAAGGTGCATCCGTCCTGCAGAAAAGATGAATTTTGGAAACCAGGACCAGAAACAACAACGAGGAGATCTTATTCTTCTGCAGAGTGGCGAGTAAAGCTTCACGCTGCTTCAGATCAGATAGCAAGCCTTCTGCTTTGTGGTTGAAGATAACCTCTGAGCAAAGTAACTTTATCTACAGCAAATTATTCCTTAGCTTCCCATTGCAGGATTTGCTTCACCTCACTCTGAAGCAAGTGGGGCTGGCTACTATCAGATAGAGGGCTAGAGGGATGTCTGCTTTGATTTAATAGAGAAGTTTTCATGGAAAGCGCTTGAGCAAAGTAAGAGAATCTCATCCAAAGATTGTGGAGAGTGAAATTCACTGAACTTCTTTTGTGACGCCTAGGTTAACCAACTATGCAGAGATTTGACCATATAGATAGAAGGTCTCTGATGTTTAGCAGGCTGATAAAATTGATGTTCTCTCTTCTGGACATACAGCTTCCAGTTATCTGTGAGTCTTTTGTTCCCCTGAGCCTCCCAATCCACATCTTTTTACTTTTTACTGAGTAAACTGGGCATTTCCCGTAGTTGCTTCTTCTCAGTCATGTAAATGTGACATCAGCCCTTCCTAACTGTCCATCTGGTTGCTCACAGCCCAAGGCTGTGCGAGGGATCTGACACCCAGCCCTGCCTGTCCTTGCTGCTTGGATGGAAGAAATCACTGCTGCCTTAATTCATTTTAATACTTGTGACGGTTATTTCAATCATCACAGTGTTGACAGAAAGAAATATGGACCCCGACTTGCAAAGCCAGGCAAGCTTTGGATTTAAGGTACCGCTGAATTTATATTTCTAAGACTCTGGACTGAGAGTCAAAGCCGTTCAGGGTGACAGCATGTTTCTTTCTGCCATCTCCATCAGAGGGAGCGTGTGTGCCAGCACCTCAAGCTACAGCAGAGCTCACCAGACCTCCTTTAATGGGTTTCAAACCTCGCGAGGCCTGAACATCACACGGCAAAAACATCTATTTCAGACACCTAGCTGGACTTAAAGGGAATTCTTAACAAAAGTATTTTAAAAGGTAGCAAAGCCCAATTTCCCAGTACAGATGCTTAAACTGCACACAGATCCTGTATTTACACATGCAGAGTGGAATTTGCACATGCAATTAAGTTGATTGACATTTTCTCGCTGTGTAGATACCTTCATCAGCAAACATTTGTGCAAGCAATCAAGTGAGCTATATTTTTAAATGCCCACCCTGGCATGCACAAGGAAACATCCCAGACAGGCAAGGAAACAGCAAGGATGCAACTTAGATGAATTCAACTGAGCGTTTGTCAACAAATGTAATGAACAGGAAACCAGAGAAGCAAATGACAAAAATCATTGTTTCTGGGAAAAGTGCCTAAGAGATGGCGTTAGAAGTGTCTCAGGAACAAGTGAAGATCACCTGGTATGTCATTTTTGTCATAATTACTTGGCAAAGAAAACAGCGAAGTCAAAATCACAGTGGTGCACCACAGCCCTCCTGTTAACAGAGCGAGGCTATCGATCCCATCACTCATTTATTTAGGAGATAGAATTTTAAACAGGAATGAGAACATAGTTACCATCAAATCATCTGTCAGCTGGATGTCACCCTAGGCAATTAGCGTGCTCTTAATGTGCTACAAATTTTAAACCCAAATTATGTCCTCAGATGCCTGCGTTCAGCTCACACTGGCTTTGCAGAACACACGGTTTAGAGCACAGAAATAACAGAAGATCTGCAGGTAGATATTGCAGAAGCTTTAGACAAACAGCCTTGGCTGGGAGAGAAGGAATGGGAGAGGAGATCTACCGTGGATGCTGCTAACAGAGCAGAAAGTGTGAAAAACCCTTCCTGCCAGACTGAGTAAGCAAGCCTGCAAATGTGCTGTCTTCTGCCCAAAGCAGCACTGGAAATGGACTGTAAATACATTTGTAAGCACTACAGGTAGGTAGCTATTAATATTTCTGGGGCTGACCCTTGGCAGGTATAAGTCATTCAAATTCCACTGATTTCCTTGGTTCATAGCAGCTGTGGCTCCAACTCTGTGTTATTACAAAAGACAATAAATCTCTTCTTTGGGCCAAATTTAGTCCTAGCTATGCCACCGTCACTGGGCCAGCTTCACTGAAACTAACGGGGGAAAGGCTGAGCTCACATGTGGGAAATGAGAACAGAACGCGGCTGCAGAATTTGTTAAAGTAGAAAAGCCGCACCTTCACACACACACACATACATACGTGAACATATTTCTTACATGTTGGATTGACTGAGCATTTTTCCTTCAGAAAATGAGATTTTGCAGAAACCAAGATTCTCTATAGAGGGAAAAAATATTTCCCAGAAATGCTCCAGTCAGAAAACTGATGGTTCTTGTTTTGTCCTGCATCTCCTTGAGCCAGCACACTGCGTGCTGGAAGACTCATGATACCCCCAAGTAACTCAATTGCTGGAAGAAATAAGAGCACATTATGGTAGATACAGTTTAGCCAGTGGTGGGCTTTTTCTGGGATCACAAGAAACATAGAGCTAAAGCTCCTGTAAGCAAGAGCCTGTTCAGGCAGAAGGAAATGATGACCCGATTCAAGCAAAAGTATTTCATTATAGCTGAAAATGTCAACATGAAACACCGTGACATTTGCAAATAAATTCTTTTTAGGAACTATGTGTTCCAATTTGAGATGAAAACAAATATGAAAATACCAGAATTTCTCATGAGACAGAAATTCTGTTTTTCAATGAACAGTAGGAGCTATCTCTATTAAGAGGTCATTTCTCTATTACAAAGCCACTGTTTTCTATGGCTATGTCTAAACTTAAATAAAAGATAATCAGGGACCAAACACTCGTCTCAAAGCTAGATGGCTAACAGGCTTCCACACCTCACATGGAGATTCCACAACTTCCTCATCCCCTGTTCCAGTGTACTCTCATGTGAAGAATTTTTCTTAATACCTAACTGGAGTTTTCCATGATGAAGTTTGTGGCTGTTGTCTCTTGTCCTTCTGCAGTGTGCCTCCAAGAACAGCCCGGCTCTGTCTCCTCTATGACCATCAATTCATTGAAGCCAGCCTGTAGATCCCCTCTCAGCTACCCCTTCCTTTGGCTGAACAAACCCAAGACTCTCAATCTCTCTGTGGCCACCCTGTACTGCAGGCTCCTGATCACCTTGGTAGCCTCTGCTGTTGGTCAACGTCTTATATTAAGGAATCTCCAACTGTACACAGCTCTGCATATTTAATGAATAAGTGGCACAGGTGACAAGAGGTCTGATGTTTGAACTTCCTTTCCTTAGCAGCACAGAGTGTCCGTTGGTTTCAATGGCATTTTCTCTTAGCAGAGAGTGACAACGCTTCGGGCTGCTGTAAACCAGCACAACTCTGTGGGCTTCAAAATGGAGCCATGTTGGTTTATACCTCGTCTGGATGAGTCCAGTTGACTCCTGGACAACTCCGTTACCATTCCCATGAAGTCATGATTGCAAATCCTCTACCTGCCTATTTCAAACAGCAAAATACCCAATGACACAACAAATGTTCCTGGGGAGAACAACAGAGTTATGGAATTCATAAATGGACAATAGCACGTGGAGCTGTAGAGTGTCTGTGTTTGCCAGGGGGAGCGGCAGATTCCAGCGTATGAGCAGAGAGAAACAGAAAAGAAAACATTCAAGAAAAGCAATATGTAATTCTTTGCACCAAAGCACACAGTAGTCATGCTCCAAAGCTGACTGCAAGGAAAATGCTAAATGTATTTTCAAGCTGCTTTTCATCATCTTTTAATGCAAAGTAAGAGCTGGAAACAAAAGAAGGAAGCCAGATCTCTGCACACCTCCAGCCAGTGCTCTGTGGAGAAACAGTGATATCAGGAAAAACAATCTCAAACCACGAGCCACCAGAAAGTACCCCACACATCCAACGTGAATAACCACCACTAAATGTGACTGCCTCCTCTTGAGATCCCGATCATGAGTCTGGGCATCAACTGCTTTTCCCAATCACACAAACCACCCCTCACAAAGCAGACAGCCTGCGCAGGGATACTTGCTCTTTTGGTTGCCATTAACACTGTGTTTCCAAGGGATGCTCCACCTTTCTTGCCAGAGGATGAGCTCCCCAGTATCTTGGGTAGTCCCCCTGTTTTCTGTGCCTTGCTATCAGGGGCTTACACCTGGCCAAGGGAGGGCTTTGCTCCCCAGATGCCTGTGGAAATGCTTTCCCCAACATAGCTTTGGAAAAGACCCTAAAATCCCCAAAACACCAAGCTCTTTCCCAGTTATTCATCCTGTAGTCTCATCTTCTGTTCTCTTGTCTGTTCAAAAATATTTGGGCTTTATGTTTCAGCCACACAAACTAGACACTGTTGACTAAACCTAGGCTTCCACATTATCACAGCAATTACACATCTCCTGTCTCCAACTTCTTTAAATAGAGCTGATTAATATTCAGACTTTGCAATCCCTTGATTAAACAAGACACCCACAAGGAAGACACTACTAGAGACCCGTTGCCAAACTGGAAACTCCGTGTCAAAAATTATAAAAGAAAAAGAGAAAAACCTCAGCTCTTTCATTCGCTTCCTATGAAGTCTCAGCTGTGTCTGTGTCACCGTGCAGAAGGCAATAAGAGACGATGTCGACAGATGGGGAGCTGAGGACACAATTCACCCAGCCTTCAAGAAAGCTTACAGCCCCGTACTATACATTAATCCACAAGGTCAGTAATGGGGAGGGGGGGAGACGCTAACCGTGTAAGCAGATAAAGAATTAAGATGGAGGTAGCAGACAAAGCGGGCACGTCTGCAGTATTTAGTGTGGACGGGGGAATCTGGTGGAATGTCACAGGGGGCATTTCAGCTACGGGGCCCTTTGCCAAAGGCATGACCAAAGGGGAAGAAAAGAGCAGAAGGAAAGAAAAGGTGCAGGAGACACTCATCCAAGTGACAGTCAGGACTGAACAGGGAGTAAATTAATCCAGGATGACACTGACAGACTAGGATTAAGTAGCTCACCCATGTCATTAGGTTGCATGCACATATAGATGAGCTAACAAAGATAGGGACAATGCTTACCCCAAATAATTGAGGACACAAGGAAAAAAAGGTCAGGGGAAGGTTATAAAAATAGTCGATTAGGAAGCTAGCAGAGAAGGCTTTCAAGTCAGCTCATTTCTCCCTCACTCCCTTGCTAAAATATCTATTTCTCTATTTCTGTTCTGATCACCTCTGCTGTCACCTATATGACTTTCATTTCTTTCTAGTTCCTCTTCTTCTCCTCCAGGCTGTCCGAAACACCAATTCCTTTCTGTGATTTACCACATGTCGTCTTGCTCTCCAACCGCTACTTTACCTCCCAGCCCTCCATGCAGTCCTATCAAGCTCCATTTCTTTCATAGCAGCCATCACTACTGTTCAGCTGATGAAGGGTAACTTGTTAAGAAACGTTAACTCAATCACTTGCCATCATGGGTCCGGAGCAGATACAACCAAGGCACACCACGTTTAAAAGTGGTTAAGACTTTTAGGACAGTCACTGAGCTGACACTTCTAAATACTGGGCTCTGGTTCTCTCTTGCCTGCACCACCAACTTTGCGCGTGACCAGATCCATCATCTCAATTCTGTAGTTTAATATCTTCTGCCCTTTGCCAAGCCTCCTAACTACTTCATCTGAAATTTTCCCAGGCAGCTCCTCTTGCTTTGGCAGTGGGAAGCGCACACAGCACAGCCTGTCAGGTATGGTTTCTGGAGCAATTTAAGCAAATCTACAACAGCATGGCTGCCAGTAAAGGACACAGCTCCATTTTTCCTCTTCTTCCTTCATATTGGTGGATACGCTCAAATTTTAATTATTTCCAGGGTTGAGGTACAATTCACTTCAGAGCTACCAGAACTCTGGAGTTGGTCCAAGGGAGGAGGTGGACATGCATATTTGGAGATGGGGGCAGCAAGTGGCTTCAGACTCCACCTGAGCTCTCCTGGAGTACAGATAATACCGACAACAAGAGAGCAGGGCTGCTCCGTCCGTAGGCTTGCCCAACACTGGACTTTGAGTTTCTTACAGTGCTTGCCTGTTCAGGATCCTCAGCGCTCTCTGCTAGCAAACTTTCCTTCTCCCACACTGGAGTAATGAAAGCTGAAGACTGGTAATATTCACGTCAATGTGGAAGTGGGTTCAATCACGTTTTGTAAATTAAAAAATGATCAATCTCACTCAGAGCTGGCAGTAAGACCCAAGTGGGAAAGAGAAAAGAGCTGTTTCCCCTCTAAGGCCTCTGCTAATGGCATCTCTGCCCAGAGCAGGGACATTCATCAAAGATGTGTGGCTATCCTTTTGTTTCAGTTTTCCTTCCTCAAGACTGTTGCAATTAGCATTTCTTAATGCAGCTCAGCTGAAACTGCCACTAATACAATCCGAAGTTGCTAACTACAATGTCATTGTGCACCATAACAAATGTTTGCTTAAAGATCAATAGGTGAGGCCAGTGTTAATTGTTAAATTAAACATAAACATTGTCAAAACACATCCATCGTTATTCTTCCACCTGATGACATGAACCTGAAGATCCCTTGGTGACCTTATATTCAGGCTCTGTGACCTTCAGGTGGTTTGCATCAGATTATCTTTACCTTATGCAAACTTAGTGTTTTAATTGATCATTTCAGAATACAGCAGATTGCAGAACTCATGCAATCTCAGCAGGGTTTTCTTTGAGAAATGCTCTCCGAGGGAGTAAAAACATCTGTGAGGTACTTGAGAACATTTGTAGGGTACAGGGAAACTTGGAGTTAAATATGTCACTGTTTGGCTGCAGCCTTTCGTGATAACATCCATTTCTCGATTATCTGCTGAACTCAGCAGAGCCAAGAAAATGTTGCAGAACAGAATATTTCAGGTGACAATTCCCAGATGCTCTGCTGACTGCTGGGATTCAGTTCCTGTCATCTAGCGAGGGGAAGAGTCGCAGTTCTGAGGACCGGCACGACGGATGATGCAGGAAGGCTCTGTGGGTGAACGTAAAAAATACTGGGCTCCAGCACAGCACAAGCGCCGTTGCTCTCAGTGACTGAGCGTGTACTTACACTGCTTGTAAGCAGTGAACAGGAACCGATTCCTGCCCTGCTCCACCTTCCCACTGTGCGCTACTGCCAGGTAATTAGAGCTTGCCAAAGGCTGCGGAGAGCCTGAAATAATTACTGCAACATGCATTATCTGTCATAGGCATCTTAGGATGTTAAATTCACTGTAGAATTTGAAGGGCTGTTCTAAGTCATTGTGTCTGGTTCTTTACACCACAGGGAAGAAAAATGCATAGGTTTCATCCGTTTATCAAACACCTTTTTAAAACTATTGAAGTTTTTTGTCCCGCTCACACTGGTGGGGTCTGTTGCACCCTTTCCTCTCTCAGTTAAAAGCTTCCCTCTAACTTCCAGCCTCGATTTATTCAGAGCCACCTCCTGCCTATTTGTTCTTGTGCCAGTATTTCAGCTTATATAGCTCTTATCCCTCCCTAGTGCTTACCCCACCCCCCCCGACGCATTTCTGGAGAGCAGGCCTATCTCTTCCCAGCCTTCATGTTATTAGGCTGAACAAGCCCTGCTCTTTCAGCCTTCTTTCATAAACCAGGTTCTCCATTTCCCCAGTCACCCCAGTAACCCTGCCAGTCTGAATCTTAAATGCAGGTAACCACAACTGTCCCACTCAGGTGTTCCTTCGTGTCTTCTCCAACAATATTAACACTACTCCAGCTCTGCAATAAAATGGATATATTCTAGGGTTGTGGTTGTTCTGTTCACAGCTGGGTTGCAGAGTGGCCCGTCTTAATTCCCTAAGCATTTAACACAGTCTTTTCGCTATGTTTATCTTTCAAGCTGAAGAGTCCATGGTTTAAGGCACTAACTTCTGTTATTGGTCCCAAAGTGCATTGACTTTGTACTTCACAATACCCAAATTCTCTAAGTTGATCCGAATCAACAACGCTCACAAATTTTCAATCAACAGTGTGTTTCACTAGTTCAAGCAACTCCATAATGACTTTGCAGTGCCTCATTTTTTCTTCCTGTGTCACCTTCCGTCCTGTCCCTTTGACCACTCTTTGCCCCACGACAAAACACTGGTTTTAATCCTCACCATCTCCATCATCATCCCAATTTCCCTGTACAATAAAACACAATCAATTCTTCAGAGGAAGCCAGCTAGACTGGGACATCACACTGTTCTTGACTTCTGCTCAGTAAAAGCTCTCCAAGGAGCCCCGCACAATCTCTCTCTCGCAAACCCACCTTGCGTTTGTCCCATTTTTCATGTGCCTTCGTATGTTCAATTATTAAAAAGCTGCTCCAAAGCATTGCATAGTATTGAGGTACAGCCAGGAGTTTCCCTAATCACTTTTCAACACCTGCTCCATCCTTTCTTACAAGTACTGTATTTGCTACTTCCCAGTCGTATGCTCAGGGCAGAGTACTCAGGCTTTGAATAGTTTATTGGGAATCTTTGCTACAGGGATGGTGATTCCATGTGTCAGTTCCTTCTCTCTCCTTGGGCTGATCTGGTCCTTACAGACTTGAACACACAAAGCGCTTGGAGTTGTACATATTGCATATGACCCTCTCCAGTTCTATTCACTCCTTCCCATCAGCCATCTTCATCCCCAGGGAAAGCCGAGGCAGTGTCCCTTCAATGTCTGGATGACACACACTAATCCCTAACCCATGCTTGTTGCATGGTAGACCCATTCATTCTTTTTCTTTTCATTTATATAGCTAGTGAGCCTTTTATTGTTTCTTTTCCTTACTCTACAAGATCCTTTCACTTTCATATCCTAACTTCAGACCATCATCCCTTAACCTTCAAGACATGCCTTCTTTACCTGATCTACCCCTTCTTCCATTGCTTCCGTTTCACTCCATATACACTTTCCAAGGCTATTATTAATCTGCTCAAGTCTAAATCCCTTCCTGATAGGTTTTTCTCACTGGTGAACAATGCAAATTCCAGATAAATTCTACACTTTTTTTAAAAGAAATCTCCAGCATTTAACATTCATCATAGAATAGTTTGGGTTGGAAGAGACCTTGAAGACCATCGAGTTTGAACCCCGCTGCCCTGGGCACCTTCCAGTACACCAGGCTGATCAAAGTCCCATCCAACCCGGCCTTGAACACTCCCAGGGATGGGGCATCCACAGCTTCTCTGGGCAACCTGTGCCAGTGCCTCACCACTCTCACAGTAAAGAATTTCTTCCTTATGTCTGGTCTAAATGTATCCTCTTCCCCTTTAAAGCCATTATTCCTTGTCCCATCTCTACATGCTCTTGTCAAAAGTCCTTTTCCAGCTTTCCTGTAGGCCTCTTTTACGTACTGGAAGGCCGCTATAAGGTCTCCCCAGAGCCTTCTCTTCTCCAGGCTGAACAGCCCCAACCCTCTCAACCTGTCCTTATATGAGAGGTGCTCCAGCCCCCTGATCATGTTCATGGCCCTCCTCTGGACTCACTCCAACAGGTCCAAACCCTTGAGTTGTCCTGCCCCACTAATTTCACCTGCTTTAGACATCCACATGAATTACTGCTGGCAACGAAAATGTACAGTTTGGGGATCTCCCTCTTTGCCTTTCTTACAGGAGGGCTGAAACCATTAATAGTGTTAACATTCGTTAACGAGCTACTCAGTTAAGGCCAAGATGAATCTTGAATGGCTGCACACACAAGCTGTCTTCCCGGCTCTAGGCAGCTTTGCAGTAACAAGGAACGTGTGAAGCTTTTTCTGTCCAGGCTCTGATACACAGCTTGCTGCTTTTTATAGTTCCCGGTTGAAGCCTAGACAATATCCCAAGCACCAGTTCAGATTCTGAACCCAGGCTAACAGGTAACAACTCTTCTGCACGCGATCATCCCACAGATCAAATTGTCTGCCTGTATGATTGAGGCTACACATGTCTCTTCAAGTCTGCACTGGCACGACTGAACTGTTATCGGTGTTACACAGAAATAAGTTGCCTTCATGATGGGATTCTTGAGTGGAGCACTGCGTAAACCCTGCAGTTTTAATTTGCTGGAAGGAAGAATACCACTTTGATATTCACCCTCACTTCTGTCAAACAAGATACGTGCTCTGATCTGCCATGACTGCAATTTCGTAACTTCAGAAATACACAGCCACACAGCAGTGAGGACGTGTTTCTGCTAAAGTCAACAAACCCAACAGAATACTGGTTTAGGCTCCCTGTTATTTTTCACTGTGTTGTTGAGGCTGTTTGGTCCTCTCCTAATACACACATTTATTCACATTACATAGATTTGAAATTTGATAATCATGTAAAAGCATGCAAGTCTCAAGTGCAGCAGGATCCACAATAAAGCAGTAACAATAAACACTGAAATTTCATTGAGATAAGAAGGGCATGCAGAGTTAGAAAGAATTAGGAGGACTGCTGAAAAATTAAAACAGCCTCCTTACTTCCTCTTCTTTCTGAAAAACTTGGGGAAATAACAACAAAGCAAAGGACGGACAGAGATAGAAATCTCCAGAATTCAACTTTTCCACACCATTAATTATGGCAGTTAGAAGAATCAAGCGCTTTGGACAGATTTTGCCCGGATTCAGGAAAGCGCTTTAACATGGGTTTAAGTTTACCCTCTGTTTGGAAAGTACTTAAGTATAGGCTTAACTTCGAGCAGACGTTTAAGTCCCCTTGACTCTAACATGTGCTCAAGAGCTACCTACAAAGGAAGCATTTTCCTGAAGCAGGAGACCATCTTGGCTTAGGCACTGGATTAGCTGTCAAGAGACAGGGATTTGTTCCTGGCTCTACCCCCAGCCATTGACAGGGTAAGCCCAGGCAAATAACATCCCTACTCCGGTAAAACGAAGATAAGTGCACCGCCCTTTGCAAAATGCTCTAACGTTGATGCATGAAACACATGATATTTAAGAAGTATACATTCATACCATTACACTCTGGGCTTTCTTGCATTGTCCTTTCAAACAACTGGTGCTGGCAACCGCTGGACAATGAAGGATTTTGGTTGCACCTCCTCCTTATCCTTCCCTGTTAATTCAGAATCAGGGCTGACTGTATTGGCTGATTTCCACTTTTTATACATTTCTTAGAAACTTTTTTTTTTTATTTTAGCATTAAAAATTCCATTGAAGTTAATGGGTTATTAAGTTGTTGGATGCATTTTACACCTTCATATGTGAAGTGAGTTTGGATTTTCATTAGTTAGAGCTAACAGCAATTTTCAATAAAATATTAACCAAACACACACAGAAATAGTTCATGTGGATCTATCCACTACTTCAATAAAATTAATAGACTTAGATATTTACTCTTGCCCCAGCAGTAATATTTTCCCACATTACATTTCAAACAATGAAATGACACTAAATTCATTTAAAACAAATTTATATTATTGTTATTTTAAACAATACTTAATTCAATTTCAGTGTTTGGCATGCAAAGTTTGAAAATATCAATATTATTGTTTAATGTAAAAAAATAATAATAATTCCGCTACAAATTATTAGCATATGCAAGCTTCCCAAATGACTTCCAGGGCTGGTATTTACATTAAACCGAATACGAGCAAAATCAGCCAGATGTAACTGTGCCATTCAGAGAACGAGGCTGCTGAGATAGAAAAAAAAAATAAAAGGGTATTCAGTCCTCTCCCCTGCACATGGTGGTAGCTCGTCCAGGGGAGTGTTCACCATGGGTTTGCTGTGGCTGAACTGAAGAGAAAACAGAGGGACATGAAGATGAAAAGAGATGGGGAGACAACCCAACACCGCTCACTGTGGAGCTTTTTGGGCTATATTTGTCACCAGCGAACCTCTAAATATGGGGCAAAGAGCATAATTTCCCTCACAGATGGGGAAACTGAGGCACCGCCGTTCTTCCCGTGGAAGACACTGGTGATACAGCCAAGTGGGTGTGGGACACAAGCCCCTGCCATTGCAGCCCATCCTCTCAGCCACAGCCCAGCCCTCACCTCCCTGTCTCCCCCACGGTCAGCATGGCTTCTCGCACAGCAGGGTCTGGTCTCCTCATGTCCTGGTGAGGGACACCCCAGCCGACAGCCCATCTTCCACCATGCAGCTGTGGTGAAGCCCCTGCTCAGGGCCAGGGGGCAGCAGCAGCCATTTTGTATGTGCTCCTCACTGGGCAGTTTCCTGTCATGGCGGGCCCTGGAGGGCAGCAATATTATTACTTAGTAATAGTATATATTATATACTATAAAAGCTTGCATTGTTATACCTCCAATACATTATTTTAACATTTAGATTAGCACACATGATGCAGGGAGATCATATGCTTCTAGCTCAACATGGAGTGGTGCTGGTGGAGTGCAGGCCACCGTGGGCAAATGCTTCAGAGGAACGGCTCTATTGAGCTGTTTCCGTAACGAAAATCAGATGCCTTGTATTATCTTGTCCTCCACATAGTCTTGTGGGAAAAAAGGCTGTTTTAATCTTTTGGGCCACACATTTCGGCTGAGGAAGGGGATTGTAAGCAAGAGGAGGCTAAAATAAGACCTGGGTTTGTTTGAGCTGCCTGGCGGCTGCTGGGAGCATAACAACATTTGCAGAAAAGTGGGGCTGATTTCTAGTGCTTTTGTCCCATGTATGACCGGTTGGGTTATCTGGCCAGCATCACCCCTTATAACTGGCTGTCCATGGCCAGAGCAATCTGTGGGATCAAACATAGCATTTAAGACCAACTTATGGGGAAGCAGTGTCAGCAGTGTGCGGGTAAATTCTACTTTGGGCAGATGGCATTTGAAACAACAAAAGTTTCAAAGCTTCTAAACCATGTGGAGAGTCAAGGTGAATAACATGCTCACGTGCCCCTGAATGCTCTACCGACAGCAAGGAGATGCTCCACCACTTGGAAACAAGCTCCTCCCTGAAAACTGCCAGGACAGATCTTGCTGAACTTTCCTGCTAATGACAGCACATCGATGGAGCCTGGGGATGCCTGCAACAAATCAATGACTCAAGGCAACTCTGAAGAAATCACAAAGTATATTTAGATTTGATCTTACAGAATCATAGAATGGTTAGGGTTGGAAGGGACCTTCAAAGGTCATCTAGTCCAACCCCCCTGCCAGGAGCAGGGACATCTCCAACCAGATCAGGTTGCTCAAAGCCCTGTCCAACCTGGCCTGGAATGTTTCCAGGGATGGGGCATCCACCACCTCTCTGGGCAACTTGAGCCAGTGTTCTACAACCCTCATTGTAAAACATTTTTTTCCTAATATCTAATCTACATCTACTCCCCTCTATTTTAAAACCATTACCCCTTGTCCCATCACAACAGGCCCTGACCAGCACGGTCAGTTTGTCCCCATCTTTTGTATGAACCCCATTTAAGTACTGCTGTAAGTAAGGTTGCTATAAGGTCTCCCCGGAGCCTCCTCTTCTCCAGGCTGAACAGCCCCAACTCTCTCAGCCTGTCCTCATAGGAGAGGTGCTCCAGCCTTCTCATCATCTTCGTGGCCTCCTCTGGACCTTCTCCAACTGGTCCATGTCCTTCCTATGTTGGGGGCTCCAGAACTGGACACAGTACTCCAGTACTCTTTACCTGTTAGTCCTTTAAAACCCCTTTTAAGAAAGAAGCCATTGCCATTTGAGGATGCCTTCCCCATGTTCAGCGCTCAGAGGAGCTCTGATTCAGAATAAAACAAGTGGCTGGAAGAGTGTGTGGGTATTGAGCTAATTATATGTTTGTTAAATTTGTGTTTTAAAACAATGCTGCTTGTCTCCTCCCTTCTCAGAGTGCCAGTTCACTGGAGTGTTTCCCATGGATTGGCAATTAGATGTAATTAGGTCTTGTGATTTCCACATTTGTCTTCGTGTCACAAAGTTTACTACTAAAAATGCTGATTTGGATGGTAGGCGTTTGCTAATTGCTTACAGCCTGCAGCAGTAATAGAAACCATTGGCAGCAGCAGCACCTGAGTTTACTGTTGGATAAGGCATTACTCCCTGCTCAACTTTTCAGGAGGATTTTGCAGCTCCAGAAGCTTCAGCCAGCACTTTGGGTCACCTGCACTGAAGTCAAGGACAGGGGATTTACACCTACCTGCTGGCTGACACATCAAATCAACTAGTAATTTGGGAGATGGGTAGGAGGTTAGAGCCCAAATTCAATAGCTGCTAAAAATTTAGAAGAGGAATTAAGCTCTTTTTCTTTTTTTTTTTTTTCCAGAAAAAAAACCATGTCAGTATTAAAGTGACAATTTACAAACATTTCGGAATTCAGGTCTGTGACTGACATTACCTCAGTCCCATCCAAGACATTTTTGTACACTTTGTAGAAGGGACCCATCTGCTGTGCATTTCCAAGGCAGGTAGGACAAGAAGCAGCAGGATTAAGATGCAAAGGAAAATATGAATTAGGCAGTAGGAAAATCTCTGCAGAGTGAGAACTGTGAAGCAGTGGACTAGGCTGGTGGTGGTACAGTTTCTTCTAAGCTGGAGATCTTTAAGAACAGGTTAGGGAAATAGCTAGCAGGAGTGATTTTTGTTTTGTTGGGTACTTGGACTGGGAGATGGACTAAACAGCTTCCTAAAAGCCTTTTGAGCCTTATTCTTTGGTTTTATGAGTAGCACGGGTCTTTCTCGGCCCACCATTGTAGGTATTGTCTTACTGTGTGTGCATTTGTCACATAAGTCATATGGGCACCAGTCCCCTCTCCTGGCTGCATCTTCTAAGCTCTTAAATGCATTCCCCTGAGGAGTGCATAGCAGAAGGGCGTATTTGACAAGCACAATTGGAGATAAGCAGCCCCGAGGAGTTTTAGGACATTGAAGAAAGAAAATAATCTTCTGGTTTCTTCTTTGCACAAAAAAAAAAAAAGATTTAAAATAACTCCATCCCCTCTGGACTGCAGAAAGAGACACTCTAAACCAGATAATCTCCAGCTCTTAGACAGAACATTTTCTCTCTTGATCTCAGAGATCTTGGCTAAGGAGGTCAGCAGTGTGATCCTATTCTGCTGATGCGCACAGGTGTGCAGATCTGAGTTGTGGCCACGCTGCCAGGTAAGCAGAGGTGGGCACTGCTTTTTCTGCTTGGAGACAGATCCAGGCTGTGCTCACCCCTTCTTGCAGATGGAAAGCACAGCACCTCTAGCCTGCACATCTGTGTAGGCAGGCCAGCTGGGCCCCAGCAGAGCTAAGCTTGCCACGTCTAAGTCCATCAGCAGACACCATAAGACCAGCTCTTTCTTAGCACACTGCAGATGCTTTGTTTCTCACCAACTGCTTGGCAACACAGACAAGAGGGGTGCATGGGTCACAAAATATGGTGATTCCTCTCATTCCTCTTCCTCACCGTGCTGTGTAGACATATTACGAGCAACTGGCTTATGTTCACCCCACAGGTCATAGAGTGAAGTAGCAGTAGAGCTAAAGGCACCATCCGGTTGTCCTGATGCTTTCTAGGCATGTGACTTTGCTTGGAGCAAGCACACTTACGGATGACGTGTGTGGTTGTGGACATTCCACCTTGCAGAGACTGCAGCTCTCTGTCTGGTAAATGCTGCTGTGATAAAGCTATTGCCTATCACTCCCTTTTATCAAATATTTGCTACAACATTGGATCAGTACTTTTCTCAAACTCCACAATCTTGGCTTTAAGACTGACAGTAGAGAAGAAGCACAGAAACAGCATATGTGTGCACAGAGATAACACCTAAAAATTCAAAGTCTGGTGGCCCTGACATCACATAAGACTTAATTTGTTTCTTCAGTCAAGCTTTGGGAAAAAAAAAAAAACCCTAAAACTATCTAGTTTATTTTTGTCTGGAACTGCAGGGCAGATGAGTTTTCCAGAAGGGATAGAAGGCTGCCATCGATTTTATTATTGAGTCAGTTTTAATGAGTCACAGTATTTTTGGAAGGCTTTTAAGATTACTGTAAAGTGCTTAGTTACAGTGGCTACAGGTGCCAAGGCAGGAAAGGAAATAACAAAGAAAGGCACAGCAGCTGTATTGCTACGCTTCCCCTCAGAACTGGGATCAGCAGAACAACACACATGGAAAATGCAAAAGAAAATAGGAGAAGATGTAAGAGATGACAGAAGTCAGCACGGTCAGCTGCCACGCTAAAGCAAAACGCGTTTTATTTAAGGGACTGTGGAGTGCTCCTTAGCTGCAAGTTGGAAAGGGCCACTGACAGACTCTGGATTGCCAGAGGATCAGTGAATCGCACGTTTGCCTTTCAAGCTGTCCTTTGGTTGTAAGTCATTTGCTCCCATAGCTGCCAAGCTCTACCACTGCCATCCTGCCTTGAATGAAGCTGTGGAAACATCTCATTTAGCAGATGGGAGAAGGCAAAGTAGAAAAGGGGGAAAAGATGTGGTATGAAGAGGGAAAAAAAAATATTTTTTCTTTGTGACCTGAACAGGCTCACCTTTTTTTCGCCTGTACCATTCT
Organism: Chlamydotis macqueenii; assembly: GCF_036417535.1. Classification (NCBI taxonomy): domain Eukaryota; kingdom Metazoa; phylum Chordata; class Aves; order Otidiformes; family Otididae; genus Chlamydotis; species Chlamydotis macqueenii. The sequence goes on along the minus strand of NC_141560.1, from coordinate 4,705,767 downwards.
GAAATACATAGCGCACAACTTGCAGAGAGTTCACGGAGATGCTCTGATATACAGCAAAAAAATATTCAGTGTTTTCTACTAAAAAGAATTTACTAAAAAGTACATTGTAAAGACCTGGGGATGGAAATCAAACAGCCTCAAAAATACAGAGCTAGAGAAAAAGCTTCCAGTTACCGTATGATGTGCCAGCTAGATTTTCAGATACTTCCTATGACGATAGACTCAGAATTAGGCAGAAGCAGCAACCGCGATTTCAGCGAGCGAGCTGTGAGCAGGATCCATTAAGCATGCACACGTCTGCCTTTGCTTCAGCATAGCAAGTGACTGAATGCACAGCTGGATACTTGCATATGCAAATAGGGGTTTGGACGTGCAGATAGCTGCACGCAGCCCAGAAATCAGTTCTGACTTTGGAGGCCCGTGTTCGCTCTCCTCCTGCCGCCCCCACCCCCCTTCACCAGACGGCGACGTGCAGAATATTCTCCAAGCCGCAGCGACACAGCGAAGGGTCACCGCCAACTTCACAGCATCTTCCGGCATCCTCAGAGCCGGCATTGCTCGCCCTGGAGATGCCACATAGCAACCTGGGCACCGGCCACCCCGCGTTTGCACACAAACGCGCAGGCACGAGAGAGGCAGGGAGAGCAAAGGAAACGACTTTATTGTCTGCGGTGGAGCAGAGTCGCGGCAGATCCAGTCTTGTGTCTGCTCTTCATGCGTGACTGGCATGAGTCCCACCGCTAAGTCCTTGGCCGCTGGCCAAGCGCGGAGTGGCAGGCACCTGTCCCTGCTGAGAGACCTGGCGACCCCAACTTGCCCTAACGGTTAGTTCTTTTCTAACATCACGTCTACTCGAATTTACCTCAGGATTTCCCCCCTCCGGGTGCCAGGGAGCTAGGCTGATGCCAACTGCTTCACCATGGATAAAGCAAGGAGCGTTCCCAAGCTGCACCCGGGCACCCTTGAAGCATTCAGCTGTACTCTCCTCGCTGGAACAGATGGGGCCCATCAAGGTGTTAGCGTCCTCCACCACATCAGCAAAATACCCCAGCACTGGGACAAAGTCAGGAGAGAAAACCAAACCCTAGCGAGGCTCCCTCTCGACTATCCGTAAAATATAGTTTGAGAGATGGGCTGGGAGCGGACCAGGCCCCGTGCTCCCACCTCAGGGGTGGCAGTGGGCCTAAGATGCGCCCCCCCAGCCTTCACACACGGGCATCGTCTCTGAACCCAGGGAATTACAACTCCCAGAGCTCTGCGCTGCATTTTGGTTCGCTTCTGAGTAGCCTCTTCCAGCATTTCCCTGCCTGCTCTTTTACGCCTGCAGCAGCACCTTGCGCACACAGGTCAAAACCGTTCACAAATGGCTCTGCTGGAACAGAGGACAAGGAATTTCATTTCACAGGAGAGGAAACAGAGACCAGCTGGGAAGATTTTTTTTTTTTCAGGAAGTTTAGGGCAGAGATAGCACTAGGACATGGATGTCCTTATTCTGCAGCCTGTTTCTTACATAAAACTCTACTTTCTTCAGCGTTACAAATGTGAGTGGAAATATTTCCAAAGCGTGGAGAATTTTTGAGTGATCTCCCATTATTTCAGCTTTATTTATGGTCTCTTGTCCCAATATAGGCACATTTCACTTATCCCTCTGAAGAAAAAGAACAGAAGCTTTTGCTTTCTGACAAACGATCTGCAATGGAAATTGGCCAGTTTTGTGCACCTCGTCCTCAATTTTAATGCCATGAAGTTCGTCAGATAGAAAGAATGTCAAATGGAGTTGAAGAGACCTTATTTTGTATGGTTGGCCCTTGCCAATAAAATTAGAGCTATATTGAGTGCAGCAGAAGCTGCCTGCTCTGTGATGAGGAAGACAGGGTGGTTGAAAGCAGAGCATCCCGGCTCTACTGCCTTCCAGTAAGTCCCAGCAACCTTTCTCCTCAAGCAACCACAGCCCGTAGGATTCTTCTGTCTGTCCTTTCTCCCCTGACCGCAGATCTTCATGGCCCAAGCTCTCATCTGCGAGGGGGATACAATGCCTACAGGCTGGAAGCTTTATCTCAGCAGGCTCCACTGTGAAAGAAATAACATGAGGAAAACTAAAGATCCAAATCCTCTCTCTTAGAAATCAATGCTCATTTTGTATGTAGGTTCAAAGAGATGCAGAAGCCAGCGTAACCACGGCTGGAAAAGAAAAAGGACTGAGCAAAAAGTGCTTTGTGCTAGAACCATAAACCAAGACTGAAGTCAGAAATATTCACAGGCCTGCTCATCTGTAAAAAAACAGGCTAAAAACAGCCTCAGAGCAGTGAGATGAAGGAAAAACCATCATTTAGGGCAGTGGCAACTCGTTAACCCAAATGACCTGCATCTCTGGAGAGCGCTGACCCAAAGACTTGCAAATTTACCTCCACTGCCCAATAAACTGTCACTGCCCAGCTTCTCTAATTAAAATAGTCCTGGATTTGCAGGACCTACCCAGAGAATAAACTGGAATTTATCAGATTAGCTAAGCCAGATCATACGTAGAGCATATAGGCTGGCCAACAGCCTACTTTGGACCAGATTAACCAGCTAAAATAATTGGGGATTTTTGCAAAGTCTGCCCCTGAAGACTGGCATTAAAGAAATGCACCAAAGACTGAGCATAGATTGCAGCCCATTTCTTTTTACTCCGTTCAGTTCTTAGCGTGATGTTCTTTGGCAATTGCTGGGAATCAGCTTTTTATCTTTCACTAACCAGTGAAAAAAAATTCTCTCTCTGCAGCTCTTTCAGGTGAGATGTGTCAGTGGGAACTGGGGGATCTCTGAAAGGGTAGGGAGGCGGTATTTAATGTATTTGTACATCAAAACTCCGTTCTCCTTATTCCTACGCTCTGGTCCCTGCGTTGTCAGCGTTGTATAATGAGGAATGATGAGCGGGGAGTTTGTGGACTGATGTCTGAGCGAGAGCAGAGCTGCATCTTGCCCTGATCAAGTCAGATGTCCATGCTGGAAGAGGATGAGGAGGTAAGAAAGTCTTGCAGCCTGAAAAGGATGGAACCCAGGTGGCTGCAGAATGCCCTAGGGGCTACATGTAAAATGGGGGTCTTTCTTTTGATCTCCTCAAGGGAAATGTGGTAATCGTGCGTGCCTCCACCTGCTCTCACCCAGTGATGTGCCTGGGAGCCGGCAGCAACATTCTGGCAGATGTTTCTTTTGAGCAATATGGGCTTCATCGCGCTCGGGCAAAACAGGTTTTGCTGCCAGAGCCAAAGGACTGCAGCCATGGGGAGGAGCAGGAGGAGGAGCAGAGCCAGGAGACACCTGAGAGCTGGATTTCCAGCTCCTGTTCGCTGTTCTCACCCTCCCTCAGCAGCCCCTGCCCAAGCCAAACAGACAGCAGAGCTGTGGACATCTTGTTCCCCTCTGTGGGTGCGACCACCCACTTGGCTCGTGCCTGGAGCAGGCCTTGGGCATTCTCAGCGCTGATTTAAACCTGTATACAGCCTCTTCAGAGAGGAACCATGCCTGAAGTCTTTTGGGACATTTCTATGGGGTTCTGCCACTGGTTTCAGCCTGTTTCTTTCCCTGGATGAGCTTCTTCAGCCTTTACTGGTTTTTTTTGCTCCACAGAAGCCATATTTAACAAAATCTGTAAAACATCCTAAAAACAAGAATGTTGTATTCCGCTGATCTCAGCTGTGAGATGTACCAGCATTCCCTCACCTCCATTCTCCTCATCAAGGCTCTGTCTGAAGGCAGCAAACGGGACAGAAAATAGCAGGTGACAACTGGGGAAATAAGATGCTGCTGTCTGAGCCAGTGCTGGTTTGGAGTTCACACCACTGAACAGTGAGGCCATAGGAAGAAGGATAAGTCATTAAAGGACAGAAAAATACCTTCTCCCCTAGTTTTGACTTTGTCAAAGACACCAAAAGGAAAAAAAAACCAACAGTCAGTCTTTTCATACAAGAGAACCACAGCTTTGTCAGAGCTGTGACCAGTTCAGTCCGTGGCTCGTATCATCATGTCTCTGCCTGTCCTGTAAACTCACTCCTCTTTCACTCGCCACTCTGGGCTGTACTGGTTTGAGCTCCTTAGAAAAACATGAAAAAACTCACGCCCCTCTCACCAGCTGAAAGCAAATTTCCTTTCTCATGAGCACACATCCATTCTAGCTCAAAGCAGCCATGGCATTTGCAAAACCCAGCCCTGCACGCACAAGCTAACTCCTCTTCTGCGCCCAAAATAGCCACCCATGCCAATTCTGCCCTTCCAGGCTAAAGCAAGGGAATCTGTTGCTTGCTGCTGGTTAGAGGATATGACCCCGGGATTACCACAAGGCAAGCAAACCAAATGCTAACCGGCCTGCAAATGAATCTTTACATACCTCAAACCAGGGCGTGCATCTGCTTTTTGGGCAGAGGGACAGCTGCCGCAGCAGGGGAGAACAGCTCAGACCCAGCATTCAGTCTTGGCTGCAACAACCTGGCTCGTGAATATTCCACATGTGAAATTTCTGCCGACTGAAACCAGGGAGCTGAGCGCACTGAACAACTGCAAAACACAGTACAAACCCGAGCGGTAAGGGGTTTCTCCTGGGTGCTCAGAGAGCCCACCCGGCTTTAGCCATGCTCGGACCAAGGAGCGCTCAGAGGGCTCGCTACGGGATCCTGGAATTTTTCACCAAAGTTAGCATTTCACCCTCTTTTCTAGAAGCACGTCCAGAAGCTGACCTAAGACACCCGCGCGGGGGGATATTATATAACAATGGAGATTGTGCGTGTAGTTTATGTAAAAATACTTAATCTCACAGCTGCTTCCCTCCCCTACACCCTCGGCAAAATTTTCCTTCCATCTCTCATTTAAACACCTGGTACTCGATCGTTTCACAGGGCTGGCAAAACAAGCACAATGGAGGCAATGTTTGCTCAGATCTATTTTTGTGTGGATGCGTGCGTGTGGATTTTTGGCAGAATCAGTGTTTGCGAGAAGCTGATAAAACTTTTCTGTTTGAGAACCACTGACAGCCAGGAATTGCTGCCTGCCAGCAAGTCTCTGCTTACCGAGGGAGATCATGGCATTGTTAACCAGGTAGAGGGGCTGGAGACAGCAATCTAGAGAGCTTCCTCGTTCGGCTATAAATGAAATAGTTGTTTAGCAATTACTCTTAAGACAGCAAATCTCTGCCTGTGAACCCACTTCAAGATAAAATCCAAACTTGCCTTGCCCTGCTTATACAGCACGGATGCATATGCATCCTGGAAGCTACATAACCCAGTAATATTTTATTCACATCACACTCCAAGGAGCTCACTGACTGGAATTCAATAGAAACTGTTCTCTGTGTGAAAGTAATTTCAGAAAGTAATCTAGTTTATGGAAATGAAAGGCATCAAAACACAAAAAACACTGTTTCTGTACAAGTGCTTTGCTTCAAATATTTGACATGGAAATTTATATAATCCCTCCGGGGCACATGGGTTTCACGAGTGTTAACATCTTTTGAAATGAATTTCACAAATGTTTATTTGGAATACCAGGCATACAAATAATTTAGAATATCAAGGCATCTTGTTGAATCAGTCTTAATGATACAGATCTCAGATGGGTGCGAAGGTTAAAAGGTATGAATTTTAATCGGGTGCAGGGAAGATGTCATTTTCAATCATTGCGCTGCATTGCCAAAGCTATCACTTTCCAATTCTAAGCTTCCTGCTACCTCCTCCGCGACTCCCTCTGTTACTTAAAGACCAAAATGAAACATTTTTCACATTTTATTTGTGTGCTGGGCATGTATTAAATACAGAGTTTCGCTGCCTGTCTCGGTTTGTACAGGACCCCATCACTGGGGTATGGCAACACTTCTCAAGCAATACAGAGGTTGACTTTTTCCAGACAGATAGCGGTACATTGTCATTCCAGTTTTATAAAAAGTTAAATGATTAAAGGCAAACAGTGTCGAGGCCATCTACAGCACAAATGGTTGCTAAGACTCTGGTCCAAGTCAGATTTTACGGCTGCCTTCTCTCTTCCCTGCTCCCATGGTGGGCCCTCCTTACAATATGGTATCAATCAGAAGTAAAATTATTTTGCCATTTAAAAATCTATATTTTAATTAGTAAGTGCATATTTATTTCTAGCTTTGGATAATGTGTTGGATAAGCATGAAAAGAAAAACTAACTGGGTACCTGTCAAGAGATTTTTCTCCATCCTGTGTGGCAAAGGAGCAAAGATCCTCTGGGAAAAGATATTGTGTGCTGGGGTAATTAAAAATTATCGTAAGCCATAGGCAGTAGGAAGGCAAATTAAGCCTGCAAAGCCAGCATGAGTTCTGAGACCTCCTCAGCTACTGAGTCCTCAATATTGCAACTTTAACACTCATTTTAAGTTTGTAACCTAGATTGGTAATCAGACAGATTTTGTCCAAGATACTGTTTTTCTGTATATTACCAAAAAAAAAAAGAAATTTGAGAGGGAAAACTGAAGAGCAGTTTGTTCACATGGAACAAAGTGATTGGGTCCTTTGGTGGCTTACTCACTGGCTAACCTTGGATGCGCTCAATCAATGCGAGGGAGCTAAGTTGGGGAAAAAAATGGTCCCTCTTCCATTCAATAGCCTTGGGCCAGAGCAGGCGCTGTGCGGACCGTGTCTTCAGAGAAACGAAGCAGCCAAATTTCAACAAACCTCTAAAGAACATGCACGCTACTGATAACTTGGCCAAACATGGGTGGATTTCAAGAAGGGCGTGAAAAGCACTTTGTTCACAGGCAGCATACGGCCAATTTCCTTTCTACTCCCAAGTGTGATGATAAAAGCTCAGCAAATGGCTCTGCGATTTTTTTTTCTTTTTACAAGGAAATTTTATTCCAAGAAACAGTCATTGTTTTCTTTGAAATGCCCATTGTCAGCAGCAGGAGTAAAATGAGTGTGAGGCAACCATCCAACCCACACAAGTCTGAACGGCTGGCAGAAAAAACATTGGTCTTCTAGCAGGACACATTAAAGATGCCCTGCTATTGACTGAACTGTCAGGTCTACCTACACCCGGAGTGATTCTGATTTCAAACACATTTTTATTTGCTAGGATTGATAGCCTTAACTATTTAAACTGACAGTCAGATCAACAACTTTGGCCATTATTTAGAGCAAGAAGAGAATAAATATGTCATTGTGCTTCCCAAGAATACCAGCCTCTGGCAGTCTGTGCCTTTGGGATTTATGGGCAAACTGACCATAAAGAAGTAGGACTGAAGGGGACTGACCCCTTCTGAGCCACTAATGTGTCTAGACCATCCCTAGGAGATGCTGCACAGAACCTCTGATGAAAGGGAAATCCATGAGCCTTTGGGGCTGGCTCAGGGTTTCAACACCTTCACAAGCAGAACCTGTTTCCTAATATCATCTTTTAAGAAACTCTAATTTCAGAAGACACAAAATTCCCTTTCCGTTCCTGCCCTCAGTTTCCCAGCTGTTCTCTTCCCCACCCCGGTGGGTAGCTGGGCCCTGATGCTGCAGTGTGGTGGTGCACGTCTCCTCTCCACGGTGTGTGAGCACACACTCCCCACCGCCAGCCCCGAAACTCCCCACTCGTTAAGGCAGGCTGGGAGGAACACAAAGCCCTCTGTTTTGCTTCAGTCTCTCCCGTGAATAGGCGGAACAAATGATAAGCACGGAAAGCAAGAAGAAAAGTTGTCCAAACGAGGCATCAGTTTTCCTCAGGGAAAGGCTTTCCACGCCCTCCCATGCCCCTCTGCCCTGCTCGGATCGGAGGGAGCCTTCTGCTGAGCAACCTGGACATTGGCTCCCTCCATCTCTCCACTCACGTCACCTTTTTTTCCCCTCCCGTTACATGTATATCCTCCCTTGCAACTCTGCGACACGCACAAGCCGTGTCAGGCCAAGGCGGCCGGGCTAGCTTCCAAAACTCCTCCGACAGAAGCATCCCTTGGAAGAAAAGCAACAGCAGGAGATCCTCAGGTTCTTTTCTGAGAAATGCGTGTGAGGTATGATGTCTTTTCTGTGCTACCAACCACCCTTTCAAAACAGCAGAGCAGGGAAGAAAAGGCGGACAGGGTCTGCCACAAAGCAGATAGGTGTGATGGAGAACAAGCTCCCGTTGCAGGTTGGAGGGGGTAAAAGACTTCCTTTTCTGGAAACAGGAGTGGCAAAATGGATCCCTTGCAATGAAAAGACTTTGCTGTCCTCCCTTAGGGAAGTGAATCACCTGGTGCTGCTGCTGGTTTTTGGTGGCGGTTGGCTGCATTTGCCATCAGTCGCACGTGGAAGATTGCTCCTAAGGACGCACAACGTTTCGGGGTGCAAATGGGTCCCTGACCACAGTTCAAGGAGGGGGCTCAAATGAATGGTTGCCAGTTTCACGTCTGTCAAGGATAGGAAAACAGTGCAGACCACCAAGAGGTCAAGACAGAACATTTGATTATACCAAAACCACAGCCTTTCATCTCACAAGCAGAGTATGACAACACTTCCAGGGCACACATTTCAACCAGGACATAGTCCCTTCATCCGTGTTTGCTAGACTACACCAAAAGCCTGAAAAGCGGGGTAAATTGTCATGGTCATCAAAACATGACAGCAGCTCCAGGACTTTCTGGGAAGCACCTCCAGCACCAAACAGGAAACTGAAACATCCTAAAACCCGTTGAGGACAAGAAGGGTCCTCTTTAATCACCAAGACCTTCCCGTCACATTTCCCGGCAACCAAGTCGTACAATCCCATTTCACAGGCTGAACAAGCATCAGCTTCAAATGAGCTGGAGCGTTTGCCCCAAGGCCATTCCCAAATCTCTGTTGTCTGAGAGTCTCAAACTCTCTTCTGATATCCAGCCTGAATATATTCTTCATCAGTTCTTGTCTCTCTGTATTTGCAGCAGCACGGTCCATTAAGGCTAGGCAGCCTCACCCCTCTCACAACCAGTCCACGCACAACCAGCTGACACATCCCCTCTAGCACACATGAAGCCAGGACAAATCATCCTAGCTATGCCCATCTCATCTCTTCATTCTTGCCCTAAGTTCAACAGTCCCCTGCTTTTTTTCCCATCTGATGTCCCCAGTCTCAAACCCAGACAGGGCACCAAAGGAGCTCACGCAAAGGTCTATTTCAGAAAGCAGAGAGCGATGCAAAAGAAGATTGTGTCTTTCATTGCAGAGATGAAGTTGGGGTGGACGGATGTCCGCAAAGCCTCCAGATGCTGGGACAGTGATACCAGCTGAATGCAACCTCGAAGATGTTCATTCTTTGCAAAACGTTTCTGCTTCACATGGTGTTGGTAATTTTTGGAAACTCTTTTAAGCTGGGCCAGGTGATTGCTGCTCTCATTGCAAATGTTTTGGAAATGAGTTTCACAAGCAGTCTGGATCTGGGTCGCTCACCTGATAATTGGGGCACACATGGTTTTTTTCTGCTTGGTACAAAGCCCAAGTAAGCCAGCTGTGCAGGTCAGCAGGAATTCTTGTTTCTTCTTTTTTTTTTTTTCCCCCTTCTCCTCTTTTGTTGTAGTATTGGAGGCACTGGTTAAAAATAACTACATAAACCCACTGCGGGAAGTGAATGTCCCTCCTCAGCACTTCCAGGCAAGCCTCTAACATGCTTTACCCAAAAATGTTCACCAAGGCTGCGTGCACTTTGGGGTCAGTCTGCTGGCCTGGGCCACCCCATGGCACCGCTCAGGTCGGGTTGTAGGGAGGGCAGCACACAGGCAGGCAGAGCCGTGCTCTGTACCCCTCGGTAGCTTAGGAGCGAGGTACCCCTGGGACTAGGGGACTCGAGGTGGGAACTTGCCATCAGGACTCATGTCTCTCCCACCCAACGATCCCATTCCTCGCTGACCTTTGACTAACAGTGGTCATAGGATAATTAGTGTCCTCACATGGATGCTAACTCTGATGAACACCTTGAGCCCCCCCCAGATGACTTCCCAAGATCAGAGAGGAATTTGGGATAGAGTATAGAAATCAAGATGGGCTTTCCAAGACCTTGATGCCCATCCTAAGCACCTTCCTTCTCCATGACTGATGTGCCCATGGTCAATTAACCAAACTACTCAACAGGAGGGAGCTGATCCTCAAAGCTTCCCCTGGGACAACGCACACAGCAGAAAACCAGGACTCGTATAAATGCAGGGCTTCAAATTAAGAAGGTGACCAAGAATCACCAAATTCCTCCCTAGCTTTATTTCCCTGCTGTTTAAGTATGTTTTAGTGGAATTTCAAACCCATTTCAGCATTCGTGTTGGTTTGATCTGGTTGTAATCAGTATTTATTTGAATTTGAACAAGCACTGTTATGAGTGGTGGTAAGGAAAGATTACATCTACAGGTTGTCATCTTGCTCACAGAAAAACAGATTTAAAAAAAAACTCCAATCAGCATCAAGTGGATTGCTTGGGAAATCATTTTTGTTCCAACATGTAATCATCTATATTGGATATGACGTTTATTTGTTAAAAAGAAAATAAAAAATGGAGTTTGGGAGCTCTCGTGTCTATAAAAAGACTACTTTTCCTGGCATTTATAAATATTAATATGGAACGCCAGTGAAGAACAATACATAACAATAATGAGAATCACCAAATCCCATCATTTTTGACATTGTCATATCAACAGCTTAAGGATTAGCAGGTGAACTTTAAACATATTGCTTCCAAATAATAATAATAACAGTAATGATAATAACATCAGAATGAAAAAAACCCCTTACTGCATTATATATTCTTGATGGCTTTCTTCTTCTGATAGCGTTTACAGGATCATTGCTTTGAAAATTTGGATGACGTGCTTAAAAAATTAACCTAAGGAAGGGGGAGGTCTTCTTATCTTTTTCCGTTCTTGCAAAGCTTTGCTTAGCCTTGTCTTTGTTTCCCACTAACCCCTGACATTGACAGAGTCAAAGGCCTATCAACTAATACCCTAATTTCAGGAGGATTTTATATATGCGTATATCTATGCGCGTCTGCAGATGTTTTGCGCCTAAGTGTACGTATATGCATAAAACGAAGCAGTGTTTTAAAAGATAAAGTTGCACCAGGTGTCAATTTTCACACCTCTTACTAAATATGCGTGGTAAAAAAAAAAACAACGCCACAAATTCATTGAAAATCCAAGCTATTGAGATCTAATCGCTGCTTAAGCTGTGGCTTTATTCAAATCTGGATCACCAATAGGGCTCGGGATGTAAATGAAGTGCAAGGAGAAATAAAGCAAAGGGAAAAAAAAATATCTATGATAGCCCTTTCCTTCAGCCATTTGATTCCCAAGTCCTTATCAGGCAATTAATGCATACTAAAACTTTAGTGGCAGCCTCCGTTTAACCGACCTAATAGCTGCAGCAAGTCCCAAGCATTAGCCAAACAAAACACACTTTCAGCAGCCTTAATATGAGACTGAAAAAAGGTCAAAATAGACAGGCTTTACAGAATAAATCCTAAAGATCCATTCTAATTTCCACTCAAGGATCTTTTAAGCAGTTCTTGGATGCTCTTTATGGTACTTTGATCCAGGCATAGTTTCATTAAAACTTTGTGGCTCGGTATTTTTAAACCTGATAGCTTCACTAAACTAGTTCTCAAAATGTTAGCTAAGCCGCTATGCATAAAACTACTTTACTGTCATGGTGTCTTCTAATATCACCTAAGTACAGGCTGTTGCAATTTTGAAAACGAACCTTTTCTACATTCACCAGATCTCAGCTTGGGAATTTTTGCTTCCGCGCTTGAAGGCTGTGTCACAGTATAAAGGGAAGGTGCTGCCTTACCCCCTTCCTTTCCCCCTCCTTGAAACCTAAAACTAAAATTAGCTGCTGTACCTTATTTGTTCTGGAAGCCAGTTACACAGGACTTTTATCCACTGTGGTTTCCAATTGCAGGATTAACACTGGATGCTAAAAAAAAACACCCTAGAAAAATAACAAAACATTAAATGGTGGTTTAAAATCCAGTTTAATGATGGCAGGATAAATTCCCTAAAGACTCAGGAAAACAAATGTTACTTCCCACCTTCATAACGTGGCATGTTAATAAATCTGATTTAACTGCCACAGATATAAAAAAAAAAACCCCTCTGTCTCCAGAGATTGTCCTTTGCTCCCCTGAAAATGAGGATGGCTGAAAGGTTAGGCGACAATTTTCTTCCTTTCGCCTGGCGTTCACAAAAGCCTCGATTTCTTGAGGAGATTTTGTGGTGAGTTTGCATTACAGTAGTTAAGAGAATTACGGAAAGATGGCTTCAGAAAAGGCTGGGCTGAGTTTTTGAAAGAAAAATGTAAACAAAGGATTATTTTTAAAAATAACAAAGCCGAGGAGGTGGGATTCGCACAGGCACCCTGTCCAGCTCTGTTCCAATCTGAGCCAAGGGGCAGAGTCCCACTGACTTTCACGGGAGCCATTTGGCCAGTGCTGGGGGAAAAAAACAGCAAAACTTGCAAGGGAGCCCAAAAAACTCCCCTGGGCTGTTGGGTGGGAGACTGCTTCCGCACGTGGTGGACTTTTAAAGCCAAGGTGGATGGTTAAGTAGTTCGTTTGTATAATCGTACCTGGAAGTGCAACTTTGGTTAACTGCATTGTCCTCTCCCACCTGGGTACAAAACATCACGCTGAAATGAGCCTGGTGCTGGTTTTAACCACAACCCGGTGGCTCTCTAGAGCTGCCCCATCTAGGGTCTGAGCCCCGGATCCCACCCTCCAACCTCACCTCTGGCCCCAACACCACCAACAAAGGAGGCAGAAGTGAGCATGAAACCCTTTGGCATCCAAAAACTCATGAGATATTTATGGGTTTGGGAAAAAAAACTGTCCCATTGACCACTTCTTGGGCAAGGGTTGCTTTTTATGGAAAAGGCCACCAAATCTTTGCTCTTTAATTCTCTCAGACGCTCTCTCAAAAAAAAAAAACCTTGTGAACTACCAATTTTGTGAGTGGCCACTGCCCGGTGAGTTGGGATGAGACTGTCCCGCTTCTCCCTGGGTCCCCATCACCTGGCAGAAACGGTTTGGTTGTTTTCACGGCTTCACACACCTCCGACAGGTCAGCAGAAAATCCTGTCAGCCGCACGTCTGACAAAAGCGTCCTGATGTCAGGTATAAAGAATGCCACCTACAGCTTAACGTCTGCAAAAAACCCCTCCGACTTCGGGCAAACAATGAACGTTTTTGTCTTCTTAATGCCCAGTATGCAATCGAGTGGAAATGCTACTTCCATCCTTAATCTACAAATGAAATTAAAGTTGTTGAAAGACACATGATAAACCAGGATCCTTTGTTTCTTACAGAAGAGGGGAAAAAATTGAAACCACTAAATATTTTAGCAGATTTACTAAATTTCCAATTAAATCTGGAATTATGGCAGAGCCTGTATCTCCCTCTCACTCCGCCACACACATTTTCTATTTGAATAAAGTAGGTTAGACGCAGCACTCCCTCCACCCACCCACCCGAGCAGGAATATTAATGAAGCAGATCCGTCGCTGGCGCACAGGGCCAGCGGGGATGCTCGGGGATCCCTGGGCCCCGAGCTTATGGGAAGGGCTGATTTATAGGGGAACAGCCTCTGCTATCCGGAGGGAGCGGGATATGCTAGGCAAGAGCACCCTCTGCCCGCTGGCAAGAGGGTCTGGCTCTATTAACATGCCCCCCTCCCATCCCTCCCCCTTCTTCCCTTTGCCGAGGAAAGGTCACGGGAAGCAGCTTACACAAGCCAGATGAGGTGGAGACCAAATCAGGACCAAGATTATATGTCAGGGACTTAAAGCAGGAGGGGAAGAACAGCGTGCAGTGCTGGTGCATGCTGTCTGCCTGTTTCCAGCTCTTCCCCTCATCCCGCAGAGCTGTGGTTATGTCAAAGTAAGGATAACGAGCGTCCCTGCACTCCAGGGTTTCCAGTACATGTGGCCAAGTTGGCTTGGACTTGGCGAAAAAGCTTTGAGAGACATGGATGTGCTTATGGCTTTTCCAATCTGGTCCAGTCCCCTTTGAAGTTGAAGGGAAAAGGGATGTGGTGGTTGGCTCTCGTGGGAGATGCAACCTCCCTGTCCCCTCGTCTGCTCGGCGGAAAGCTGAGGATTTCTCCACTGCCACAGGTCAAAAAAGAAGGGACAGGCAGACCCACAGGGAATTGCTGACCCTGAAGCCTAGACCAAAAAAAAGGTAACACTGGCTGTAAGAACAGAGTCAGGTCCGTACTCCGTGAGTTCTTGGGTCCAGCTAGTGTGTTGTCCCACCTCCAACACCAGCCACACTTTGGAAATGAGGTGAGGGAAGAAGTACGGAGCAATCTTCCCCAGCCACATCCCTCAGCTCCCAGCAATTAGTGCTTTAGAGACATCCTGAGCCAGGCTCTTGCATTTAAGACTGTCCCCTCTATGTTTTGGCTCCACATCACCTCTGACATCTGCGGGGATGTCAACTTAAAGACGTACAAACACTGAAGAGGCTATGGAGACTCTCACCGTGAGCACTGCCTGCAGCAAGTGAGACCAGCCGTGGGACCATGCGGGCTGACGAATTTCCTCCAGTTTAATGCTATATCAACTCGCCTCAACAGAAAGAAACATGGGATTTGGGAAAATGTTTCCTGTCTAGGAGCATTTACACACCCACTCCTGAGTTTCTCTTCTGTTTCTCGGCCACCAGGATGAATCAGGACACATCACTCCCTTCTCCCAGGTGTTCTGAGCTGGATCGTGCGGCTGCCTGCTCAGCGCACGCCTTCACCATAATCCCGAGCAGCTCTCTGCACACCGAGCCTTCCTCAGAGGGACCTGGAGGCAGTCTTATGGGACAGGAGGGACTCACAGAACTTGCCTTTGCCTCATTGCTGACCACAGATTTCTTACGTTGACCACAGATTTCCCTCCCTGGACTCTGTGCATCGCTCCCTCCCGCTCGGTCTCTGCTCTGGTCTCTTGTCGCGGTGCTCAGGGTCCGCACCCTCCTCTTTCCTCTACTCTTGGCCATCACCTTGCACAGGAGAAGGTAGTTTCTTGGTGCCACTAAAACAAAATAACAGAGAGGAGGATTTTTATTTTGCCTTGCATAGCAGCTAAGATCACTCAAAGTTAGTACAAGTCTTTGCCACGGCACAGAGCATTTGAGAATAAGGCCAAAGAAATCAACAATTGCACTTATTTTCTCCTCTTAGGAACAGCTCAATTGGTCCGTTGCAACTTATTCCTGCTGTCTCTATTCATATCTTTTCTTCTAGGCAGCTGCCAATTGATGCTGCACGTTTGCTTTGAGTGGAATGTACCAGCAGGCCTGAGCTCTAAAACGTTGTTTCAGTCAGATTTCAATATTTAGCTTATGCACGTGTCTGTGTAAGGCCTGGTTTGTCACAACCTTGTAGGCCAAGAGACCTAAACAGTGTTATTTGCTTGTGGTCAGAACATGCAAATCGCAGCTGCAGAAGGGTTTGCCACCTTGTGTGGGATTTCCTACACTGCAGATGCCCACACCTGAGCTGGCAAGCTGGGCTCCTTCCAGCTGTGACTGAGAGATGGGGACCCCCGGCAGCGCGATCCCCCCGATCTCCCTGGGATCACTGCCTTGGGATGGGATGAATTGCCCTGCCCTGTGCCGGCTTGGATGCAGCCTGGTCTCCTTCCAAGAGAGGCTTCCCTGGGCTGCTGGGGAGAAAGAAGGCTGAGCTGCAAAGGGGATCCTGTGAGGGGGGGATTTGGAGAGGTGCCGTCGTGCCCTGCTGCTCCCATCTTGGAGACCCAGTCAGGAGGCAGGTCAGGATATGTCCCATTTTCCATGAGACATCAGGAAAGCTGAGGAAACAGAGGCGACCGTAGGAAATTCAAGGGAAACCTGCAGAGATGTGAAGTTACTATTGTAGGGATGTGCTGACCTTCCAGAGTCACCTTCCAACCCAAGCTGGACGTGACTGGAAACCATGGAAGAGTTTCCATCCTGTACCTCAAGGTTAGGACAGGAGTGGGGAAGTGGCGACACGGTGGGTTTCCCAGCAGACAGGAGTGGTGAGGCAGTTTCGGGGGGTGCGAGCCAGCAATGAGAGCTCGGAGACAAGCCGTGGTAGCAAAATCCTCATCCTCTCCACCATCTCCCAGCAGGATGCTCGTGTCCCTGGAGAAGACCATGAGGCAAGTAAACTCATTTTTATTCATCCTATATTTTTGTACTTCTCTGCTCTAGTAATAAAGGACTGGGAAATATATCTGCCTGCCCACACAAAGACCTCAAATCTTGTTTGCGGTGGTTGGTAAAGGTACGTAAGACATTTTGCATAGCCACTAGCTAAATCAAGAATAGTCCTGAGACACCAAAACCATTGCTGTATTCCAGTTGATTACAGGACATTTCATTTTATATTTTCAGGATTTAGGTCTGAAAATTCAGGGGTGGGTTTTTTTTTTTTTAAACAAAATGTATGACTCTTCATTTTGAACACGGACGGTTCCCTTTTCAGACGGACCTATAAGGAAGAAGACTGTGAAACCGAAAGGCTCAAATCATCCTCCAAACGAGGCAAACCATCTCACTGCTGGCTGAATGGAGCATCACAAGGAAATGTTGCAACAACAGAAAAAAATGACTTCATGTAATCTAAACTGACTGCCCTCCCAACCCCATAATTTCCAGAATTCCCAGTGGGAATTCCTCCTTGCCATTGCCATGCGAGTGGTAGAAATATTGACTACCATCAACCTAAGCTGGACACCTCGGTAGGAGATGGACAGCCCCAGACACCGGGACATTCGCCTTGGCTAATGCTGGAGGAAGAGCTGCAGAGGGAAGGCCTCTGATGGAGGATGCGGACAGGATAATGAGAGCGCTTTGTCAGAGCGAGGGCATCAGTGCCATGAGCTTGTGGAGGGCAAATAGACTTTTCTCACCAAGAGAAGTGGACACAAAACCTCGTTGTAATAGGTTCGGTCTGTCTCCATGGCTTTTACTCCGAGGGGAAAAGGAACTACCTGCCAGCAGGCGTACAGGGAAGGCAGTGCTGCAAATTTCCAACATACTGGATGAAACCTCACCAAAGCGAAAGGCAAGAGCAACCTTCTCTCCTCCTTGGACCCCGCACCTCCGATTTTGGAGGTCTTGGGTCAGTCACAACAGAATAGCAGCACCCATCACTTTCCTGCCTGGTTAGAGCTGAGGGTTTCCACTTCTCGCCACTCTCAAGCCTGGTAGAAGATGTGGAAGGCACTTGGGGCCTAAGGGACAACCTCACCAACCCAATAATGATTGCACAATGGCTTGGGATTGCAAGAGCTCTTGGCTGCTTTCTCCTTGTAGAGATCTACAAGTAGGTCTCGGACACTACCAGACTGGATCAGGGGACTCAGTGATCTCTGTCCCTAAAAACAGAGTAAAGAGAGGTCGGGACAACTTGCTCTGAAGGTCTTGAAGGCACTACTACGGGTGATGTGATTAAACAGCAGCACGCAGTTTGCAAAGCTGTCAATCCCATACCTTTCATCAGCACTTAGTTCACAAAAAAAAAAAAAAAAAAAAAGAAAAAAAAAGCCACACCAGCCCTTAAAAGCTTTGGAGCTGAATTTCTCCTGGCTGCAATAATACTTACTTACAATATGGACTCTAGCTGCTTTTTATGTAACTGCTGCTCTTAATCAGCTCAGTATTAGAAGCTGTAACCTGCTCTTGCTTGATTTATTTTATTTTATTTCTAAAACAAAGATAGATTTCCAATCTCGCCGATTTCCCAGCTTTTCTGCCACTCCGCTGAGGCGCTTTAAACATCTCATTTATCTCCCATACGTTGGGAAATTACAACCCCCTCCTCTCCAAAACAAACAAGCAAGCAAGCAAAAAAACCCACCTCCAGCTAAAATCTACACAGTTGGAAAGTGTTGATTTAAACCACAACCCTGAAACAAGACAGGGAGAGGTGAGAACATGAAAATACAACATGAAAATAGAGGGTTTTTTCTTTCCTTTTTCCTTGCACAGATTGAGTTCTGAGGTTGTTTGCATCAAATGTTGACTCGTTCGAAGGCAGCATCTCTTTCGATGCTGTGAAACTGGAAGGAAGCAGCGTGAAATGTATTTTGCAGTCATTTGAGAAAGACCGCGCCGTTGCGTTTGTGCTAGCACACGTTCCCCTCTCCTTCCCTTCCTGCCCGTTCACCTCCACTTGTGCAAAGAAGGCGGAAGCAGCAGGAATAATTTGAAGTATCGAGCTTTCCGAACGAGGTTTGGATAGGAAGCACATGTTAACGTTTGTTTTTTTTTTTTTTTTCTGATCTGATTTATGAAAATAATTCTTCCCTAATCAGACAGCTGATTTAAGGGCTATGCTTGTTCCTGGGTGACGTGTTTGCTGAATACAAAGGATTGTACTTACGACCAGCACCTACCCATTTTGCACTAGCGAAAGCGATGCTGCGCACCAGTGTCACACTCCTTTTTTTAAGTGCTGTTAGTTTTCTTCTTGTTTTTATCACATTATGTACATTTTTTATTTCTTAACTAGCCAAGCAGTTAGAAAAAAATGTCATTCTTAGACTCTATATAACGTGCTTATAAAGATTTTCTCTTGAGTGGATCAACGCGTTACGAAGAATTTTTGTAGGCTCATTGATGGCAATGCGTGACATCAGATGAATCCATTTTGTTCTTCATTTTCCCCATGCCATCTACTCATTCTTTCTGAAAATCTTCCATAAACTGGACTGCTTTCACTTTTATATGAGCGAGATTCAATTTTTTTTTCTTTTCTTCTAACTATTTTTGTGTTGGATGAGCGTATCCTTATTTTGCTAATTGCACAATACATTGAATGCAAATAATACAAGTTTTTTTAAAAAAAATTTGTTGGCTTAGACATCTCTTACATCTTTTCCCCATCTCTCTCATTTCTAATGCAATCATAGATGCTATATGTGAAACTACTGAGAAACTATCACTTCCCAATTACTATCTTATTATCTATAAAAAAGCAACTCACATTTTTCTATAAATAGGAACAATATTCTCCTTGTTAGCGTTATCTTCAACCTTTTTTTTTTTTTCTTCCACTGTATGACAACATTTTTATTTACCCACAGAAACCCACGCAAAAGTACTGCTGGGGGAACACAATACTACGAGACGCATCACCTCCCTGTGAGCAGTCAAGGTTTGAATTTTTAATTCAAGATATCATCCGAACACCGAATCAGCTCACTGTACTTTAACGAGCAAACGCAGAAATTTAACAAAACCTAAAGCGGGCAAAACATTAAAGTCTCCTATGTATTGACGGGGAGGGGGGTGATAGCTATAAATCTAAACCCTCCATTCCGGACCACATCCCTAAATGTAAATAAGCACACAAGCATGTTGCTACATATTTTTACAGAAATAATTACAAACAGCCTTATCAGCGGCGGTGAGTTCGGCAACGCACACGCATCATTTATCCGTTGTGCCCTCTGCTGGGTAGAGCGCACAAGGCAAGCAATATTATTTCCAATTAATTTTTGGCATCATCACTTGGCATCTGCTTTCGGAATGCAAAGCGTGAAATTTGTAGTAGCAGGTTTAATATTTGATCCAGCCAAAAATATTTTTGCTACAAGGACTTACCTTTGGTAGTGTTTTCCTCCCCGCTCCCCCCTCCTTCGTTCCATGTTGTTTCGTTGCCACCGAGCCTTGTTTACGGTCCAAACGAAAAAATCTGCCACCGAACGCCATACGTGGCAGGAATAATTTCATGCTGTGCAAAATTTGTTTCATTTCACATCCTGTAAGAATAATTACTTAGCATAATGCCACTTAAGCTGTATTTCTAGCTGCAAATATTAAGGAAATGGTAAAAAGCGAGATCCTGGTTGGGAGGAAAAAAAAGGGTATTTAGGGGTCACCGGGGTTTCTTAAAACTCATTGCTTTGAACACCAGGGACAACAAGAATTAAAATGTTACATGTGATGTCACTGAATTTAAAAACACAATACCCCCAACATTTTCAATGTTATTCAAGGTCACCCATGCGCTGGGGACCTTGATAGGACACTCTTTTCAGAAATAGAGAACACCTGGCCCATATTGTCCACGTTCCTCGTGTCTTCTGTAATTATGTTTATTTGAAGGTGACAGTCACCCAAACAAAACAGCAAGTGAAGGAGCTGGATCCTCCTCATGTCATGTCATCGACTCCGATTTTTACATGATGGAAAGTAGGATGCAGTAGGTTTGGAGGAGAGTCAATGCGACGGATGAGCAGGGTGTGTTGACCAAATATCAGTATAAGTTGTGCAAAAAATACCTTAGAACGTTGGAGCAGCGTGATACGCCATGCCAAAGGAGGCTCCGACCTCCCTCCTGGGCCCCACAAGACGGAAAAATCCTCTTTCACATCTAGTCAGAATTACTCATGGTTCACTCTTACCTTCTAGAAAACCAAACTGCAGTGTTCAATAAATGCAAGATTGGTGTGATCTAATTGAGTTAGTTCAATTACGTTGAAGGATCAAAATATTGATTGTGGATTTTTTAAAAAAATCCAGTTTTCTTGATGCCAAAGCACAGCTTGTGATCAAGTAGTACATTCTTACTTTTTCTTTGCCAAATGTTGTCAGGAAATAATCACTTACAATCTTCTCAAGAGAACTTCTCTTGAGAAGTACCTTATCCCCCTCATCTTTTAACCAGCAAAGACAACGCTTGTGTACATCAAGTATCCAGGCTGACCTTCATCTTCCTCAAGACCATTGTCTCCCTTCCTCACTTAGCACTGCACTTTTGCTGCAGTTTGACCAACAAGGACTTATTGATAAAATTCACTGATACCCAGTCCATTTGGGTTGGGTTTGTTCAACTCGACAAAAGGTCAAATCTCAGATTTGTCAGAAGCAGGCTGTGAAGGATCGCTGGATGGATGGAGGCTGTCAACACCACCATCTCCAACCAGCCCTCTGCTGGCACAAATTCCCCCAGCTCCACTCATCTGAATAAAGTTATTCCAATTTATACTCATTCCTTGTTTTCACCCTGTTTTGAAAAAACCTTGATTGAAATGTCAAGTTTGAATATAACAGGAGCGACAAGAGGCAGCAAGGGAGAAATCATAAATTTCAGGGAAAAAAAATGGCAATGATTTAGGCACAGGAATCCTTCTTCTGGTCTGAAACAGCCAGCAGATCCTCCCTGGGGAGGCTTTATGAGCAGTAGAGTTTTTCAGATAGCACTTTTTAAAGTGGCTTTACTGCTAAATCAAAGGAGATGACAAAAAAGGCCCCCAAACCCATCTAAAACCATGCTCCTCTTATGTGTTTTTTCCCCAAAGTTCAGCAAGCTGCTGCTGTATGTGACCAGAAGTGATGCGTTACAACTCTAAAATACCCAAAAGCACTCAAACACTCCTGTAGAAGGGACAACACGTGGAGGACGTGGTGCCACCAGCACCCTCCATCCTCACTGCGTGGCCCTTTGTGGCCACAGAGCTTGGCAGCATCTTGCAGACACCTGGCAGGGACAACGCCGTGAGCGCTCGTTCTGGCTGCGTCAGGCAGATCCAAACCAAACAGCCTTCCAGAGGGTACTGACAATGATGTCTTCATTCCCTACAGCGAGCAGTGCAGGAGCTTTAGCTGCCTGTTTGCTCATGTAGCATCATGCCAAGCTGCCGATCCTGGAAGTCCCTGGAAAGATGGTGAAGGCTCCGGCATGAGTGAGCTTCGCTGTGGTACATACACTGGCATCCCAGCGGGAGATGGCATCCTTAATGTGGGCACCTAGTTTCACGAATCCTCCAAACGTAGAGGCTGGGGGACACATCAATAGGATTTTGTGCTCTAAAATCCCCAGCTTGTTGTTGTCCAGGCTGAGGTGGCCCATGACATTGTCACTTATCATGCATAAGATGCTTTCAGGACCTGGCAAAAGTTTTATTTTTATGTAAAATATGCAATGGGGGACAGGGGGAGAGAGGGCAATAAGTATGTTCAAATTAATGCAGTATTTACCAAAATCAACATTAAAAAACAATTTACTTGAGAACACCCAAGTGCCTCCATGCTGAAACATGTCCCATCCGTAAATCCCATCACCAAACACAGGGATGGCTTGAGGGCAGCCAGAACTGTCCCTGGGCATACAGAAACCTCAGCACCGCTCTGCTCAACACTTGCATGACTGCAAACTGTCAAGAACGATGGTGCCACCTTACAGATCATCTCCCAGGCTGCTTTTGGGAAGCCTGGTCCGCAAGCAGGTTTTGGCAACGCACGCATACCCATGTAACACACGTGGATTCTCCACTGCATTTCAGGATGAATCACTCTGCGCCACATCTGGCTCCATGACTTTCTTTTAAAGAGTAAATATAAGTTGCCAACATCCTCCTGAAGGACAAGCCCAACAGTTTAGCAGTTGGCTTTCTTTTTTTTTGTCTAATTTTTTTTTTTAAACACAGCATTGCACCCCAATGGGATTTTGAGGTTTTGTTTTAATGGCGAGGCAAGAATTTGCTGATCCTCCCCGTGGCGAAGTTACTTTCAAGTCAGTGAAAGTTCTTGGCCCGCGATGAAAAGTCTTTGCCAATTAGCGCTCAACAACTTCAATTCATCCCTCCTGGTTCAAGATGAGTAGGAACCTAATAAGGCTGCGATAAAAGGGCAAAAGGCACCGAGTACCCAAAGGGGATTAATGGGCTCTTCCATTTATTTGTCTTCCTAACAGCTGAACTGTTACAAGTATTGACGGTCTTCAAACGCCCGGTGCTGGGGTCTCCAATGGCCATCTCCAGCTCCCCGGCCCAGAGGGGCAAGGGCTTCCCCCTGGGCGATGCCAAAACCAACAAAGCCCCAGGGATCAGGTAATGAAACTTCAGCTTTTTTCCCCCCTCCCCTCTTTGAGATTTATTTACTGGCAGCTGACAAGGGGCAAATTCAGCTGGAATTGTGTAGTCAAGGCCCTGTCAAGCCTTCAGAGGCACCCTTATGTCGAATCACCTTCCTGACTGGCATGTCGCTGAAAAGCCCTCGGCGCTGGTCCTTAACAGCTCCCGACAGCACAAAGGACACTCCAGACAGATGCCTACATGGCATCCTGCAGCATTTTAAAAGAGAATTAGTGGTTTTAATTATGGTCGTCGTATGAAAGGAAACCATGCAAGCTCGGCAGGAGACCTTTGATCAAACCCTTTTGCTAGCACAATGCCGCGGAACTGTGACTATTCCTAGCAAGGGGCCTTTTCTCGCTGAATGACTCACCAGTGATCTTTGAATGCAGACAAGTTCCTCGCCCTCCCTCTTCATTAGCGAGCATTTCTATACAGGCCCTATATAGCGCGCAGAGTCTCGGAGCTATACAATGGGGGGGAAAAAAGAATCCCTACAGATTCTGGCCTCTACTTAGGAAGTGCTGAAGGACTCTGAGTGACTTTATTCATTAAAACAGGTTGCTATTAATTAACTGTCATAATAAAATAAAGAACTATTATTTGCATTTCTTAGCGCGCTCCCTTTAGTAATATGTATAAAAGATGCTTGTAACAAAAATGAATTTATAAGGGAGAAAAAACCCTCAGAAGTCTTTTTTTCATCTCCCCCCCCACACCCCCCTTTTTTTTTTTTTTTAAGGTCTAGGCAGCAGGAGCCTGACTAATTATTAGGACCAGCTTCGCAAGAGAACAAATAGAGGTAAAACACAAATATGAAAGTAATTAGGAAAATGCAAAATCCTGTTTACTTGGCAACCGATTCATGCAACTGAGACTAACGAAGAGCAAATCAGCTTTGCTTGTTTGATAAACTTAAGGGTGCCACCTAAGAGGAGCTGATAAAAATTAAACTTCTGCCAGCATCCCTCAGCACTGCCTTTTAGTGAACAGGCTCAGCAACATCCATGTAACTGCTTCGTCTGCAAGCACCAGCAAATCTCATTTGAACAGATTCCAGGGGAGGAATTTTGTAACTTCCATCACTGTTAAATATTTTCCCCTCCGCGATCTGCCATCAGTGATATCTTCGAGCTGAACACCTGTATCACACGTGCACACGATTCACACGGACGCAGCACGCGTGAACGGCATGGTTGCAACCAGTTCTGCTCTGCTCCCTAAAAAAAAGCATCACGTTCCCACCGCTCTTCACACCTGGGCAGGCTTTTGCCGGTGGGAAAGTTCTCCTTGCAGTTTGCATCGTCGCTTTTTACAATATATGACGATACGTTACTCGACGCAGACTGCAGGCTGGGATACCTTTGTCCAGCCCCACTTTTCTCCCGAGTAGATAGTGGAATCCACAAAAGCTTCCAATTATTTCAAGACTATGCAGCTAAGGAGGGGCATCTCATCAAGATAAAGAAAACCCTCAGCTCAGTATATTTGCTTGAATGGATTTTCAATAATGCAGGTAACAAAAGCATTCAAAAATTGGATTCCTAATGCTTTTCTGCAAGGCTGAAGGACTGATTTTGAGAAGGGAGAAGAAAGCCAGCCCTGAGAAAGCTGCGTGGAGGAATGTATGATATTCCCCCGCTCTGTACAAACACTTCTGCGGGGACTGAGAAAAAGGAAGAGATTTAAGTGAGGCACGGTCGACCTGAAATGTAGTCAATTACAACACAAAGAGTTAAAACGACACCCCTGAACTGCTCCTCTTCCTTCTCTCCCCTCTGCTTTGTGGCTTTGCAACCCAGAAGCGGTCGTTTTCTTTCTTTTTATTGCTCATTTCTCATCTGCTGATGATTCATCAGGAATAGTTTATAGAAGGAACAGAGGGAATTGCTATGGAAATCATACTAAGAAAATAAATCAGAATGAGAGGGAGAAAAATAAAGGATGTTAGAGATTCCTAGACAGCAGCTTGATTTTTATACAGGCAGCATTCAATCAAAGTCAATCTGGGAAAATCAGCACTTGGAGAGAACAACAAAAGTAGTCTGCTTTTAAAGGATCTGTCAGGATTAGTAGCCACACGAGCCTAAATATGCACCTCAAACTCAGAGCATCCAGATGCGAGACCCCTCGCTCCTGTACACACCCTGATCCGCTCCTCCAAATCTCTGGGAACCTTCCAGAGGTGGCACTTGACAACGTGATCTTTATGGAAGTACTCCTTCTTCTCTGAAAATTTTACCAGTCCATGTGAAATCCTGGCCTGGCAGCAATTTGTCTCCTATAAAACACTGGGCTGAGATCTCACAGAACAAAGTACAAAAATTTAGATGAACACAACTTCGCAATAACAATACCAGAATTTTTGGTGTATTTTAAGAATTTGAAGTACATATTAGTAGACAACATTTTGAAAAACATGCTGGTTTAGGTCTTTTTTTTAAAAAAAAACAAAAACAAAAACAAGTAGCTGAGCTCTTGTTAACCAAGTTGCTTGGCTTTTGGGGTAGATCAAAAAGCAGGATGGATTCACACTGTATTCTTTTGCATAGAGCCCCTGACATCTCTAAAATTGCAATTTTGGCATCCCCAGTACCTGCAGGACATGGCAGAGCAGATGAGCATTACAGGCTTGCAGGAAAAGAGGCCACAGCGCAGATGTCATGAGCTGCGGGGAGAGCGGTGTCCCAGGGGAGCTGCCATCGTGTCCCTTGTGCAGGATCTCAGCACCACGGTCCCTCTACCCCAGGAGGAGACAGTGCAGGAGATGCCACGCTGCTGCCTAGAGTCATGGTGCTCTGCAAGGGAAAAGACGCAAGTTGCATGCTTGTTATTGGAAAACTAGAGCAATAACGTCTTCCAGAACATAAAATCCCAGTGTAATGAAAATAACCACCCCTGCAAAGCAAGGGAGGCAGAAAGAGCTGGGTTGGTCTCTACTCACCATCCCACACCAGGAGGATATCGTGTCTGTAGGACACCTGGGCAGAGGCACAGCCAGAGGACAGAGCACATCCAAAACAGCAAACATACAAATCAAGTTCCCGTGAAGGGCACCGTCCCACGCGCTTGTCCTGATGGAAACCCACCTCACCACGCTGCCCCATGACCATAAAAACACACAGACACAGCATGGCTGAAAAAAAAACAGCTGTTGAAAACTATTGGCTCAGTAACAGGAGAAACCTTCAAAGGCTAAATACATTTTTTTGTATGTACAAAGGATGCTGCATTCATAAGAAAAAATAAAAGATCTTCACAGTACATCAGATTCACAGGTTTATTTTATAAGAAAACTCTCAATTTTGAAACCCAGTGTTTTATTTAGCGACGAGCTTTTTTCCCCACACGCAAAACAATACAAACAGTTCGTTTGGCAACAGCAAAGATAAAACAATAGTACGTTCCTGCAGAGGCAATCATGCTTGATTCCCTCTCTGCTGATGTTTTTGTCGCCTTTTAAAACCATTCTCATGTTGTCAAGGACTAATTCAGATTTTCAGTCCTGACTTCAAAATTTCAGCACTTCAGCAGGTGGCTGGAGGACCAGGAGGGTGGAGGACCAAGCGCTACCCAGCTCCCCGCTTCAGATCTTCTCTCGTTTTCCTCAGCCCCTGCAGCTCTTTCTTCAGGTGCTTCACAGCCTGCAGAATATCCTGCCGCTGGGGATCATCCTCCGCTTTCTCAGTGTACAGAAGGAAATGTTTTACGGTTTCGGAGAGCAAGACTTCGGGATCCACATCCACCCGATGGAGATGCAACATCCTCTCGCAGGCGATGGCGTAGTTTTTGTGCCAGTTCACTGGATGATTTGGATGCGAGTTGACAATTTCTTTGTATGACTGTTAAAGGGACAGAAAAAAAAAAAAAAGGGACACAAATTAATCAAACGAACAGAACCAACAGCTCTTAACAGTGTTTCAAAACTGCCTGTAAAGCAACAGATGCTATTTAGACATCCAAGTCCAGAGATGGTGCATTTCTGTAACTCGGTCTGTGTTTGCCATGCGATGTGCAATAGCGTGAATCAGAAATCCAAGGGGGGGCTGAAACGTTTCCCTTCCTACAGCAGCTGTTTGTGTAGAAACGTTATAGATGATCGCGATAACCCCACCGCACATTATGCGCTTCCCCGAGAGAGGTGCTACACCAGGCTGGGGAAAAACAGATATTTAACTGCCGCGCCTGGAAAGACATTTACTCAATATTTCAGGAGATCAGGAGGTCTTCCACAGGACTTAAGCAGTCTGTTGACTTGTGTGTCAATATTCATAAGCTCAACAGCAGGCACACATTCGAGAACTCTGCAGAACAGCAAAAATCACAGCAAAACAGGCAAGAGTTGAAAGGAAACTATTTGTTGAGGTTTTGCTGGGGTATGAAACACTCCTCCTCTCTGCTGACACACACTGATCAATTTGTGCATCTGCTGGCATCTCAGGCAGTCCAGTATTTCCAGAGATACCTACACCAGCTTACAGGTGTTATTCTTCGGTGTGAAATGCAGCAGAATTAATCTGCAGCAAGAAGACTGTTGGATTTTACACTTGCTGGCTCAGATGCATGACTGTGTAACGACAGAGGGGACAAGTGCGTAGAGGGGACTTCAGGACAAACAATCTCTTGGCGTGGGTTTGGAGCTCAGCACAGCCAACATAATTATAGCAAAAGCAGGGTGTCGACTAGTTAGGTTTTGGCATCCTCCATGACCGAGGGGGCAAGTAGGAATGGATGAAATTCCTGAACAAATCTATCTGGATCTGTTATGCTCCCAGTTTGGATGAATGAAGGAGAATGCAGATTACAGGGTTGCCGACCTACGCAGGAACAATGTATTTCTATGGAACCGAGAAATTAAAAGGGAAGAAAAAAGGATGGAGACCGCAGGGCTCATCCATAACTAAAATACGTGACTTACGGTGTATGCAAAGGTGTAAAGCTGTGATTTAATTTCCGCAGTCACACTGGCAGTTTCTGCAAGGTCAAATATAAAGAAAGCTGTTTTCATCCTAGGAAAACAAGAAAAACTTCCATATAATAACTGCTTAACGTACCCAGCTCACATCACATGGCTATACACATCTTTAACATGTCCATACAGCTCTTTAATTGTACACCAGCTTCTCCATTTAAGTCACCAGTGATACAAATTTCTCTCCATGATGTGTTTTCTCATCCTATGTCCAAACACACCCTCTGCTCCTTCAACATACTTTGAGCAGAACCTTTGCGTGACCAAAGCTACCAATTTCCTGAAGGATTTGCTGGAGGCCATGCATCCTTCACCTCATTCTGCCCACCGTTTCCTTCCAAAGCTTGGCACATTTAGATCCAATAAGGCCATGCACCATCAAGCTGCCCGCTTTGGTGTGTATTTCCACACCAGTGAGTTGGCATCGCCCACCGACTGTTGGACGGGAGTAAAGGAGCATCACCTGGCTTGCCACATCTCCTCATTGGCCACAGCTTCCCAGGAAGAGGGCTTGAAACTAGATGGGAATGAGAATAAAATTCAGCCATCAGATCCATGTCATTGTGTTTCACCCACCACACAATCAACCCTTCTAACCCAAGCAGATATAGACCTTCCAGGCAGAAGAAAACCCGTTATGAAGCCTAAGGTTCTGACAGCAGGGAATTCAGCTGATCCTCAGTCATTCATAAAACTTTATTCCTCTCTCTCCATAGAGGGAAACTCTGGTATATCAGAGGTTTCACAGCTTCCTAGCTATCCTCAAAGTGACAGAGGCTTTATACCATCCACCACAGTTCAGTCTATGACATTTAAAGCTTTGGATGTCCCAAGTCCTCAATGTTTTTTGGCTCCTGATCAAGATTTAAGATCAGAATTGGACCCAAGACTAATAAAAATACCACTTGTGGATTTATTGTATGTTCCAGAACACAAAACATTATGATTACGGCTCATAGTTAATTTCTCTAACACTGCAATGGATGTGGTTATGCTGCTGGCAGAAGAATGATGAGTAAGAAGGTGCAGTCGTGCCTCTGCCTCATACCTGCCATAGTCTTCAGTCCAGTTATAGAGATTTCTTGTAAGATGAATCCACTCTCCTGGGTCAAAGGTAACATCGGAAGGAACCAACTTTTCACACGTACCCCATGGCCAGAGCGAATAGCTCCTTCTCCAGGTTGAGTCCCCTTCATGAAGACCTATGCAGACAAACACTTCCTTACTGCCAAAAAAAAATTAGAGAGAGCGATCATGAAGCCATGCCAGAGACCGTGGGCCCCCCCGCGTGCTTGAGGAAGCAACACACCCCACACCAAGGGACAGGTCTTAGGCTGCACTGCTTTTTCTGTGGCACAGATACCCGTCCACACCATTTCATGTCGGAAAGGACATGTCTCTGGGTCAGCCTGCAAAAGAGCTCTCCGGGTCAAAAAAAATACCCCATCTGGCATTACACACCTTGTGCAGCCAGCACAGGAGACACATCTTGTCCTCTACGTTGGACTTCACAAATGTGCCAGAAGCTGTTGGAGAAGCTTGTTTCTTCCCAACGGCACCTGGCAATGCTCTTCTGCCTGCCCACATTCACAAGGCTCACCCTGGCTAGTCTAAATGCAGATGCTATTCTTATTCATGTGAGTATCTAATCCTTTCTCCACTCTTACTAAGCTATTTTTATATGACGATTATTCCTGGACTACATTCATGCTATGCTAATCAGTTGGCCACAATGTTCATGAAGGAGAAGCAGCAGCAATTTGCTCTCCAACCACTGTCATTTTGAGTACACGGGAATGCTCCTTTTTTTTTTTGTGATGAATCAACAACAAAGATATTAATCAAAAAATACTCTCTGCCAATCACTTTCTTATTTTTCCTTCTTAAAAACAAAACCAACTTCAAAACAACAGGCAACATTATATTCAGATGGAGTTACTTTCGCATAGATATTTGCTTTAATTGCAAAAATAATCTCACCACCGGGGAGGAAGTCAGTGGAGAAAATTGGTCTTTTGGATGCAGCACCAAGCTGTTCCACAAACAATTTCAAGAAAAAAAGGTCGAAGATTTTAGGAAAGCTGTTACATATGAAAGAAATGCTTACTGTTTATTTACTTTGAGGAAACGATGGAGATTAAAAGCAAGGGTCCCATCAGGTAATACTCCTTCCACAGGATTCCACCGGTTCCCAGGAAAATAAACACCAGGTAAATGCTTTGCCAGCTTGGGTAAATACCATTCATAAGTCATCATCTATCACCGAAAATATAAGCAAAATTAAAACAAGAAGCAAAGTTTTCATCCATTTTACATCCAGAAGCTGCAGAAAATGGTTTCTGAAGGAGGAATGACTATTCACTCAGTAAGGTCACCTCCCATTTCAGCAACTGCCTGGGACCACAGCATCAGAGCAGGTCACCTGTGGTTTCTGATCCTCCCTGTTTCTGGTCCTCCCTGTTGAGGGGGCAAAGGAAACACCAAATAACTACTGCTGGTAGGAGACACAACAAGGTTTTGGTTTGGTTAAATATGAGGTTTGGGTTTCTCAACAAGTTGCAAACCCTTGCTGCAAAGCCAAGCGCAAGGACTGATGTGGCAGTGGAAGTGTTGGTGCTCCCTGCTCTAAGGGGGATTTTTCTCCTCCCATTTCTCAGGAAAAAAGGAAGGAGTGCAAACACCACCCAGGGACACACAGGACCTCCTTTTTAATGTAAAAAATAGAGGCAGAAGACTGCAAAACTACCTTTGGAGGACCAAGATAACAGAGGGGATGCAGGGAATGTGCCTCAGCATGCTAAAGACCTTTGGAGAAACCCCAAAGCCGCATCGTCCACAGGGCAACTGCTGACCTGCTGCCCTCCAGGCTGCTCCCAGAGGCCTTCTGCTGCCCCAACACCTTTACTTCAGGGCAATTGCAAAAAAAAGCAGGGACAGAGCTTCCTCAGCAAGGCAAACACCAGCCTGTGCCCCATCTGGATATCCACTGTGATGAAGAACCTGGCCTTCCACTTTTCTCAACCCGCTATTGCCTCCCTGTTGGCTTTTTAGGCTTGAATGGGGCTTGCACACTACGCTCAATCCCAGAGCCGCCCACAACCCTTAAGAAAAAAAAAAAATCAATTTTATTTCTGCATTATGAATTTTATTTGAACAAAGAGACCCCCTTGAAGAGAGAAAGGAAAACCTGAACTTTTGCTTCTTGTTTTTAAATCTGTCTGTTGTCTCTTGTAACATTACTTTCTGAACCTACCTCCTGGTCCACTAAGGTGATGTCTGGCCTCATCCCCTCACAATAATGAAGGTAACGAAGAGCATTCCCGGGTAAGTCTCCTCTTAGCAAGATCACTGCATCCGTGGGCATAGAGGACAGCAGATTCCTTGCGAACTTATCAACAACATAGTTGTTGCTCTGATCACAAGCGCTTAAGAGAACAGATGAAAAACAGTATCTTAAAAAAAAAAGGTCTTTGCATGGCTTTGCATATCTTCAGAACAATTTTATACAACAGGCATCAGCAGGTGAAGTCCTTCCCCAGTGAGATCTTGCTGAAAAGCATCATCTCCATTTACAGAGAAGCCAAGATACAGAAATGAGGCATTTAGACTACAGTCCCCCAGAAACCAGCACCAGAGACATAAGACACTACAGTTTCGCCAAAATACATACCCATTGATTGCCATCACCTTCATTCTGACTTCTTGGGCTAAACCTAAAGCCTTACTTGTTGGAGCTGGAAGTGCCAGTACTACAATGGTTCTGTAAAGCATTTGAAGTCCTTCCTATCCTTTTAATGCTTTCAATCAAGTACTAAAAAGCCAAGTTTTTGTACACCAATTCCTACCCAAGGCACTGCAGAGCCTTTGGTGTGGTTATGGGATATGGAAGCCCTACACTACAGATCTAGCTCTTCAAAAAGTGGAAAAAAAAAAAAAAGAAAAGAAAAATCCAAGGCACAAGGTTTCGTGAAGCAAAGCCAGGGAAGGAGTTGACTATTCAGGTCAAATGCATTCTGCAAACCTTCTTAGGAAATAAAGCACAGATTTACAAGTTTCTTTCATTAGAAGTTTATGTATCTACACAGTTTTCTTCCTTCAACCTACATGACACCCCCAATTTACAGCCTGGAGCTGGTGCTTGGTGATTTTTAGGGAGATCAAACATGGGAGCCCCTCAAGCTTAGGTGGGAGGTGAAAAACTGCCTCTCCCACTTCAAGACAAGGACAGAAACCCCAGGAGCAGAGATGGGGGGTTTACAGCAGCACCTCGACCGCATGGCACCCCGCAGCCCTGCGAGGCTGCAGCAAGACACATGCCCAGGAGATTTCTTACCTGTAATTTGCCCAAACTTGAGAAGCAACAAGAACGAGAGCAGAAAGCCACTCCAGCCAAGGCAGCGCCCGGCTGCCCTCCAGCACGGCGCTTCCGACCGAGGTGAGCACAGCCAGCCCCAGCCCTGCCAACACAGCCACCACGGCACTGCTCTGCAGCCAGAATCGCTCCACCTAGGAAACAAAATCTCAAAGACCTATTTCTGTTTCCCTAGCTATAAGAAAACATAATAAGTAGCTGTATTTTTGCAATTTACACAGCTTCAAGACAATCACTTGCTCCTGATAAGGTGGTTTTAAGGTTTCTTCCAAAAATTAACACACCAGAGTAATTTTTGGAGTGCAACTTACCACGCCCAGAAACAGAGGTTTTGTAATATCCAAATTTGCTCTCCAAGAGAAGAAAAGGGAATAAAGACAGAGCATTCCAGCAAAGAGCCAGATCACAGGGGATTTCTGCTGCTTTGTCCTATTAAAAAAAAAAAAAAAATAAAAGGAGACTCTAGGGGCATGATGAAAAAGGAGACAGAAATTATACCTGCTTGAAAACCACACTCTCTCTGCATATCTAAATGCATTTAATACAAGGAGCTGATGAGCTTTTTTTTACCTTTGCAATTTAGGAAACTTCTGTTTTCAAAGCACAAAACATTCAGGATTTCAAGATTTTTAAGTTTGCCATCTACAAAGTCACAGGGTTAACCAAAGCAGGGATATTTTGCTGTTAATTAATAGGGGACCACAGCCAATTGCTGAAACTTTTGCAGCAGCAAGTAGAAGACAAAGAAAGCTGCCCATGCAGTAAGAAAGTGAATATGGGAGCAAATATTCCCCTTCAACTTACGGCAGTGCTGTGCTCACGCACGCCACGAGTGCCAGGGCGAGGACAGGAAGGGAGAGCTCCGACTTCATCTGCGCCTGCTGAAAACTGCAGAGAAATTAGTGCACGGATGCATCATCCCCAAATCGCCCCTTGCACTCAATTAAGAGAAGCAGGGAATAAGCACAACACAACATATTCCCATTCTGCTGTGATCAAGTCTACCAGGTATGGGAACAAGATCGGTTTACGCGTGAGGATTTTGAGTGAAAAATCACCGGGGACGGGGATCCAGCATTTTTCTTTTAATGGGGAAGACAAACAGACATGCATGCCGTTCCTGCGCTGGACACACACATGGCCCCAGCTCTGGACAAAGCCAAGGAAAAGCAGGACAGGAGCCACTTTGGCCAAAATGACAGCAGCAGCAACAGGTTTCTCTCCACTAAAAGGCACAATCAAGATTTTACTCACACCAGCATCTCTGTCATACTGGATCCCATCTCAGACTTGGCCTAGATTAAAAAGAAAGAAAATCCATGAGAAACCCACATCCTGATGGCCATATCACTGGGGCAAGGTAAAGTCTTTTCATTTTCTGTTTGCAGAGCCCTGAGCACACAGGGCTCCTCAAAACCCCTTCAGGTGGTACCCCAGGGTGGTCACAGGGAGCAGGAGTTGCTTAAAGAATAAAAGGACAGAAAACTCTACTCAAACCTTCATTGCAAGACTTTCTCTCATGTTCTTGTTTTACGTTATGTCTCTCTGCACGGTACACCACCTGGATAAGCATTTTTTCAAGGTGCTACCAACCCATTATGCTGTGACTCGAGCACATCATATCGTTTAGCTATGATCTCTGCTGTATCATAGATTCACAGAATCATTTAGGTTGGAAAAGACCTTTAAGCTCACCAAGTCCAACCACAAACCTAGCACTGCCAGCTCCACCACTAAACCATGTCCCTAAGCGTCACATCTACACGTCTTTTAAACACCTCCAGCGACAGTGACTCAACCACTTCCCTGGGCAGCCTGTTCCAGTGCTTGACAACCCCTTCAGTGAAGAATTTTTTCCTAATATCCAATCCAAACCTCTCCTGGCACAACTTGAGGCGGTTTCCTCTTGTCCTGTATCTGCACAGTGCAATTATTTTCTGGGACATCTCCCCAGAGCCTGAGACAAGCACATGGGCCTCAATTCCTGCTTGCTGACCAGACTTGCCCCTGTCCCCCTCTGCCCTGATGGAGGCAGAGCTGTGTAAGATTTATGAGATATATGAGAATTTTTATTGCAGAGACTTGCAATCCATGGCACAAGTCTGGAAAAGAAGACATGCTCAGTGGAGGTGAGCAATTACCTCCAGAGGTGCTTGTTGGAAAAGTGGTGGCTACCAGATAAAAGATTAGGTAGGTCTGGAAGAAATATTTAATCTCAATTAAAATGGAATAGTTAATTGCATTCAAGATTTCTTTGAAAAATAAAAGTGTTAGAGGATGGAGAGCCAGCCCACAGCTCCTGAAGCACCACTGCTACCTCTCTGTTTCTTGCAAAGCCCCACCTTGCTGGCAGCTGACAGCTTCTGGCCCCAGACACATGCCTCGCAGGAGATGACATTTCTGATCCCCGGCTTATAGGTGGAACTCTCTCTCGAGTCTTTTCTCTGTTTTTTGACTCTGCCTGCCCGTAAAACAGAGTCGCGGGACACAAGGACTGCCTGTCCATCTGGCATTAGCTCAACTGGCGTCGGAACCAAACGCTTGGATTTTGCTGCATTTATTACTCCTGCTTCAGACAAGTTCATCGTAAATGTGATTTGCGGTGTAGGATTACACGCAGTCCATCCCTAAGCCTCCTGAACATCAACTTGAATTCATCACATTTGATGGAGAAAGGAGTTAAGGGATTTGCATGCCTTGGTCTTGCTCTGCCCAACGGAGTCTCATTCTCAGGAGACAGCTGGGAATAGGACGACAGGGGAAATCGCCGAAGTCCTTCAGAGGGTGGGTCTTATCTCTGTCGGAGTTTTGGAAAGATTAAGTGGCAGCAGCAGGAATTATCAAGTCTTTTGCCTCACATCCTACAGCCACCCGGCTCTCCGAGAAGGCTGTAACGGGACATCAATGGTGCTTGCTGCGTCACGTCGGCTGGATGCGGTGGCTTAATTTCTGGAGTTGTGGGGCTTCAGGTCCCCAAAAAATGACACAATATGCAAACCATACATTTTTCTCTTTTTTCCCCTCAGCGGTGCAATTTCCCAGCCCTCTGCACGGAAATCTCTGAAGCAAGAAGGGCAGAAGGGGTGCTGGGTGCTTGCTCTCCTTGGGTGGCCAGAGCCTGACACCTAAGTCAGGGCTGGAGGAGGCAGATGCAAACCCTACGCTCTGCAAGCAACCATGCAACACCTCCCTCCCTTGGCAAGAGCACAGACCTGGGGTTTCTAAGATCCCTCAAACCTACCATTAATTTAAAATTCAATATTATTAAGAAGTAAGTTAAGAGGAATCATTTTTAAAGGTACAACAATGAAAACTGCCTGTGACCTCTTTAAATAGCTGAGTTTAAAATAAAAAACCAAGACAATTATTTGTCTTAAAACAAAAAAGTGGGGTTTTTTTTTGTGAAAAACACAAAATTTATCACCATCTCCTTCTAGCACAACTTGCTCTTTGGACTCTTACAAATATGAGACACCTGTACAGCTCCCAGTAAATAATACGGTTCACCCCATTAAAGGCAAAGAGAATTATTTCTTTGCTTTCGCAGCCACATGATCCACTCCCAGAAAATCTGACAGATCAGAAGGTCAAAATCAGAAATAATTTTTTTAAAAAGAAATAATTTTACATTTCTTCCCCTGGAAGCCATTAATCGTCACAAATAGAAAGGTTCTGTTATTGCATAAGTTAAAAGAAAGTCATTTAGAAAATGACCCTTATTTACCAGACTGAATGTCCCATATTCTTCCCTGAGAAAGTGGGTCAAAAATCCTTGAAAAGTCGTCTGGTCTCCCCATGTCCAACGGGCTCGATTGAGGTAGGACGAAGCCGGCAGATAGAGATAAGGCAGCAAACCAGCCAAGAAGCATAAACCCAACTTCAGCAAATGGCCTAAGGACAATTCCTGCAGCAAAATATGTCATATTGCATAACAATGTTTATTTTAGTTTAATCACGCTGGAACTTCAAGAACAGATAAAGAAAAAACATCAAATATATTTACACAGAGCTGATCTCTCAATTTATAGTAAGTCCCTACAAAATGCTATGTTAAACCTTACGATTTTGTGGATTACTAGGAAACTGCATCAAACTGATCTCCTTTGCATGGCAGGGTGAAATTTAAGTGAAGCAAATAATATTAGCTAGGACTCATGAGTATCATACTCATTGCATCTTTCACATTTAAATCATGGCATGACATGCATAGATGGCTGAAGCACTGCAAGGCTGAGATAACCCACTTTGCAGCGATTAAGAGTTGGCTGGTATTCCATCTGGCAAAAAAAAAAAAAAAATGCCGCTCTAGTACAACTACACACATCATCACCATCATCAGGAGTCAGTTTTGCCATTTACTTTATCACGATTATACTGGCTAAATTGGATAGGCCAACTTTTGGGGTGGGATTTTCAAGATTGCCTAAGGGGTCAGGAAGACGAGACTTTCAAAGGGACTTCTGTGCCTAACTCCTTTAAGTGCTTCGGAAAATCCCACCCTACAATATTGCACGCTTGCTTTATCGTTAGCCACTGCCCTGTCAATCACGTCTTCAGCAGTTGGGGTTATGGGGAAGAGGCACCATTCAGCGATGATCTACAGAGCAGAAAAAGGAGCTTGGTAACAGTGGTGGCCAGAGTTACTTCAGAAGAAAGCTGGCTCTTTTTACTTAAAAAAGGGTCCATTTTCCATCAAATATCCTTCTTATTAGGTAGTTTTCTGCAGCAGGCACCACTGGGCTGGCTAAAGTATTTCCCAGGAATATCATATTGGCATAGGATTGTCCTTGCTGGAAATGAGAGGTCTCTCTGGTTAAAAAAAAAAAAAAAAAAAAAGCTGTTTAAAGAACACAAATATATTGCAGAAGTGAGTCTTTACTGTATTCAAGAAATAGTCAGAATGGGTTTTGCTGGAGATGCTGAGGAGATTTTGAATCAAGCTTGTCCAAGTTGCATCTTGTCTCTTGCAGCTCGCATGCTTTGCTCCAGGCTTAGCACCATTACCAACAACACCTTGTGCCGTAGCTCAGACCCACGCCTGACTTATCAGGCCAAGGGTGGAAAAATACAGGCAGGACTGTCCCAGCAGAAACCTGCCCAACTGTCACCTTCAGGGGGGCAAAAAAGAGAGGTGGGGGGAGTAGATGGAGGTTTCTCAGGGCCACCTGCAAAGTGATCAGTGTCTACATCACGGAGACGTGCAGTCATTTTCAAGGCAAAGCAGAGTTTCTACAACACATCTACACCCAGCCTGATGAAATGACTCACAGAAGACCACCTAGAGAAGACAAGAGCATTGCAGGACCCCTGAATGTCACCCAGGAGCCTCATCCAGATGCATGTGTATTGCTTTCACAAGCCAGGCACGCAAAAAGGTGTTTTCACCTTCTTACACAATGAGCAAGTTTAATCAAGAGGTGTAAGAGGAGGGACATCTTGAGAATGAGATCTCTGGTAGGAGATGAAAAGGAGATATTTGACTGGACCAGGGGCTTGCTGTTTCACCAAAGGTCAGCCTTCCTTTGGTCTTTTCCAGCTGGCACGAGCCAGGCACTCTTCACCTGAGAGCTGATCTCTTGTAGGACAGTCAAGTCTTGGCTGCATCAGAGCTGGAGGCCACCGAGCCTAGCACATCCCAAGGAGATGCTGAAGAGGACCTTCCCCTAGATACAAGCCTCTGCACCTTTCTTGTCACGGTGCTTATTCCAGCTGCACCTTCAACTATCAACAGCAGCCGCAAGACACTCTGCAAGGAGTGGACATGGCTGTTGTTTGTTACCACCAGTGAATCAACACACAGAAAGTCATCTCCAGATGAGCTGACGGCATGAGAAGTCAGAGCCATCAGCCAGGAGAAGCAGCGCACATAAAGTGCGCGTGCCTGCGACTTCTCACCAACAGATATTTATCTCCTTTTCTGTCTGGTAGGTCACTGAAAGTGCTCTTATTTCCTACACGCTGAGCAGTTTTTAGCTCCAAGTACTGGTCTCACGGTTGCTCCCAAGGTATTTGCAAGCAGCAGGGGTAGAGCACTCCTGCGCCAGGAGACACAAGCGGGTCGCAGATTGCTGGCATGAGCAAAACCCCTAAATTATGATCAGTGGCTCTGGTGGCAGACTGATGGACTGTAACTTCAGTGGGTTATGACCAGTTTAGACAGAGCATTGACTGTCCCGATTTGTACATCAACACAGAAGTAGCACAAGGGATTGGAGAGAAGAATTACTCACTGACTTACAAAAACAGAGATATGGGTCAGCAAAATACGTACCGTCTTTCTGAAAAGCCGAGAGAGAACCCAAGGCACAATGCAAGCGATGTAAAGCACTATTGTGTGCTGATTGCACAAACTGAGCCCGCAGCAAAAGGCACCAAATTTAGAGATCTGAAAGGGAAAAAAACCACATTCACAATTACTCTTTATAGTTTACAAAAACATCCAGAGACCAAAACAGCTGCAGTGCAGCCCACAGCACGCTTACAGGAGAAAGGCAAATACATCGGTGAGCACCGGTCAATTTTAACGCAGGCAACACAGACTATTTTGCATTCGGTACAGGGAAATTTCATTTGTTTAACAGAAAACATTATTTATGTCTCCACGTATATGGAGATCCGATGTATTAACATCACGTTATAATGAAGCGACAGGGTCCAATTCCTGAACCCCTGTTGCAATTTTTTCAGAAGCCATACCCTAAAATAATGCCATTTTGTACAGAGATCTCATTTTATATAACAGAAACATTTTTTTTTTTCTTTTTCTTCAGGCACAGAGGGCTGAAGTCAGGGCTACACAAACTTCGTAAGCAAAGGGAATTAAATGTGATATCCCTCATTAGTCTAAAATTCATTTTCAAACATCCTTGAAAGAGTTTTCTGACAACACAGGTAACATATCCAGACTATGCAGCACAGTGCAGGGTGTTTCTGGTACTCACTGAGGATTATTCACAGGTTTGTTACAGGTACCATGGCCTGGCTGATGCTAAGGAAAGCCTCTCTCTGCAGCATGCTGTCCCAGCACCGCCAGACCAGTGCTGAGCCCTCTCCGTTCAGTGGGGGAGGACGAGGCTACAAGAGCAATTCCATATAGAAACCCTGGGTCAGTGCCACGTCCATCACTGGCCACTGCTCCGCTTCTGAATTTGCCTCCTCCTCTACCATCACTAGCCACTTGGTCCATGTTATAACCTGAAGCCAAGCCCCAGGGCAGCTCCTCAGTGGGCAAAAAGCACCAGAGCCCCACAGATGTTGGAGAGGAGCTGACAACCTATCCTCACCTCCCCAGCCATCCCTAAGGCGGGCGGCACTTCCATGTATCACCAGAGATCGCCCCTGCTATTTTCAGTCACCGGTGAGGATGGGGTGTGAGATGCAAAC
The DNA here is from genome assembly GCF_036417535.1 of Chlamydotis macqueenii. Taxonomy (NCBI): domain Eukaryota; kingdom Metazoa; phylum Chordata; class Aves; order Otidiformes; family Otididae; genus Chlamydotis; species Chlamydotis macqueenii. The sequence goes on along the minus strand of NC_141560.1, from coordinate 4,666,232 downwards.
ACTTGCCCTGGCGTGGTGATAGGATCAACTGGTAATTTTTAATTGGCTGCCCAGCACTCAACATTGAACGCTGCCTTGCCATGGAAACACCTGCCATAACTTCTGAAAAACATTTGTTGGCTTCAGAGCTGCCCTGTGGGACTCAGAACAACCTCAGGAATTTTTCAAGTATATTGATGAACTCCAAGCACACCCCTGAAAATGTCTGCATGACCACCTGATTTATGAAATGCGCTGTGAGCTTGCTGTTGGCAGCCTGGCTTCTTCAAGGCATGGGATGCCAGACACCCAAAACCATTGAAAGAAGTTCCTTAACTGCTTCTGAAAATCTCATCTGAAAATCCCATTGGAAATTGGGCACGTGAAACCTGGAAGCAGGTTGGAAAATGACCAACTCTGTCTTCGTGCAGTTCAAGTTGTAGGGATCCTGGGACAGTACTCATCAGAAAAGGAAAAAAAATTCCAATGGTGAAACAAGGTCTCTATAACCACTGATAAAACATGTTATTTAAGAACTCATGAAGCTGAGTAAACTACCACTGCGGACTCCTGAAATTCTAGCCTAGCCCAACAAAAATCCTTTTATTACACAATTTACAGGAGTCACAGCAGGCAAATCTGTGAGAGGAGAGGAGATCAGATGTTCAGGCAAACACAAGGAGAAAGAACAAGACTGCTGAGTAAAAATATCATTTGGCTGCCTAGTCAGTTTATAAAGTAGAAAATACAGCATGAAATTTAAAGTCTCTGTATTTAACAATGCCATTATTTTAGGGGCACATTTAATTTCAAAAGAAGAACTGATTGAAAATTTGGTCGTTCTTGTTTTTCAGTAGAAACCTGGGTTTCTGACTAGATGAAGTCTTCTGTAAAATAGATCTATTTACCCCAAGGAAAAACAGCCGTTCTGAAAACAAAAACATGAACACCCACAGCCCAGTTTGAGTCTTTGATGCAGGAAACCGAACTTCGCACTAAAACATCTAGATGAAAATGATTTCGCTTTTCCTGTTTCCACCCTGTGTGCATTAAACAAACCAAGTCCAAACCCATCCAACAGGTCCCAACTCAACCCTTACGCCAAGCGGACAGGTTTTTTTCAATGTTTGGCACTTTTGAACATCCAGGCAGGTCATCCAGCACAGGTGCTGCACCAAGTCCCCAAATGTGGCCTTCTTTATTGAAACAAAACAAAATCATCAGAAAATTAATAAGAAACTGAACAGACGTATGATAACTAATTGAAAAAAAAAAGTATTCACTTTGCTTGAGATGTTTTACCTTTGATCTCTCTTTCGCAGTGGATGCCTCCTCAAAATGCGCGGTGAGAGCCATCAGCAGCCCCACAAACAAATTGTTTAAGCTAAAAACCTCCGCCGCGATGGACCACTGCCATGTTAGACGAGAAAATGAAAACACCCCCGCAGCAAGGATTCCTCCAGCATATGAGCCAGAAAGCCTGCAAACACAGATAACGTGAAATCTTCTTTTCCAACAAAAAAAAAAGCCTACTTTATTGTCCCTTTTAAATTTTTTTTTAAAACATACTGTAGCAGCAGCAATGATGACTGCCACCCAGCACCCTGCCAAAACATTATATGGTTAATATCTTCCTAATAATTTCTTTGCACTGATTTGCAATTAGGAAGCGCAGGCACCTGCCAGCCCGTCTGTTTGCAAGCCACCCAACACCAAAGCGTCCACTGCTTCTTGTGAGCGCCATGAAAACTTCCAGTACTGAATTTGGTTCAGAAACCTGGATGAGCGATGGCCCATCGGGTCATGGTACGCCGAGCCAGGGAGTCACACCTCTAATGGGATACTCTCCGCCGGAGGAGACGCCAGCAAGGGTGCAGCCTTAAAATTCATCGAGGCATTGAATAAAGAGTGGATTAGAGCTATTCATGACGGCCAGCATTAAGAGAGCTTTCCTGAGGGGGTGTTTAGTGTCTTGGGGGTGGGTGAGGATCGCACTGCCCATGGTTCCAGCAGGGAGAAGTGCCCACCGGGGTCAGGAGCGGGGAAAATGGGTGTCAGCTCCAGTCAGAGGGAGGGAGCGGAGTGAAGCACCCACCCTTGGGATGGCTGCAAGCCCAACAGCCAGGCACCTCTGCAACTCCCAGATGGGATTACGGCACACGCTCCCCACAGAACCACTTGCCCAACTCGGCTGGATGCTGCAGTCGGCACAGGGAGCCCATGAGGTGGGACTTAGCCCAGGAAACCTATTATGTCCATTCTGCATTAGCAGCTCTTCCCACACAATCGCATCGGAGACAGCTCCAGCTCTGTCTGGAAGGTCTCCCCTTCGGGAAGTCACCCTGAAAAGATGCCACGTAGGGCACCTCAGTTAAGCCTTATCCAAATACAGAAATCACTGCAGCTATGGTCAAAGCCCCTCTCCAGAAATTCACCATCCTGCTGCAAGAATAAGTCAGGTTCTACCACAAATTGGGTATTTTTCTAGTCCCGCCCCACATACGCACACTTACACTTAGTCCTAACATTTCCAGCAGGTTTAAATCAAAAATTATAAGCTAGTCAATTTCTTCATCAAGCTACATGAGTAATTTGCTCCTAAATCCTGGCCATATTCTCCAGCACAGCCAACGTCCTCAGGTGGCTAGTTCCGCTTGGTGGACCTGTTCCTCTTGAGTAGACATCCACATAGGACTTGGTTATGGGGTTCCTCACATAACTCTGAGACAAATGGAGACCAAGGAATCAAAACCTACAGCCTCTACGAACAGAGATGAGGGAGCTGCCAGCACAGCACTCTCTAGCATGGGCTCCTCTCCTTGGTTATGCTCTTTACATCTTCCCAAAACAGCGTCAGTACAGTCAATCTGTTTCTGCAGATGTAAAAGGAGGACTTGTGCAGTCAAAACAGGAATTTTTAATCCATTAAAAAGGGGAATGGGAAGGAGAGGACTGGAATGAGGGTTCAGGAATACCAGGTCTCTATTCCTCCTCCTGCCACCAACATCAGACATCCCGGGTGGTCTGGGACAAGCCACTCCACTGCTGTTGCCCCAGGTACCTGCAAAATAGGACTAATGATTTTTATCTCCTTTGTAAAGCATTTTGAGACCTGCAGCTGCAGAAGGTAGCTGGAGGGCGAGAAGTAAAGCAGCACAGTTAATGCTGGGGAAAAAGAAACCAACTCTCAGGTGTCCGAGGCCAGAGTGAGATGAGCTCAGGGTGGCCCAGAGCTTCAGCATCAAGATTGTAGGAAGGGGTCTTGAAAAATCAATGGAAGGGGAAAAAAAAAGTCTGAAAATTGCCAACTGGCAGCAGGTGGGACTGTTTCAGACAAAATCTGTGTCTGCAAAGTATCCTATAAGCTTTTGAAGAAAGGTGACACGGAACATCTTCTGTAGGAAATCAAGCAAACTACTAGTATCTATGGTTGTGCTCACTAACGCATGCCACCACAGTGAGTTTTCCAAGGTCTAAATTTCACTGCAGTTCAACACAGGTCCGGGTATTTGGCATCAAATTCTCCAAGGCAAGAGTTATCACTCACTGCATTAATACAAAGTTTCAAAATCACACAATTGCATATAGAAAAGGTGTTCATGGGCATGAACGCTACTCCGTCAGTTTTGCTACCATCCAGCCCAGCAGCTCTGAGTCACAGAATCACAGAATGGTTTGGGTTGGAAGGGACCTTTAAAGGCCATCCAGTCCAACCTCCCTGCAAGAAGCAGGGACATCTCCAACCGGATCAGGTTGCTCAGAGCCCCAGCCAACCTGGCCTGGAATGTTTCCAGGGATGGGGAATCCACCACCTCTCTGGGCAACCTGTTCCAGTGTTCTACCACCCTCAGCGTAAAAATTTTTTTCCTTATATCTAAAGGGAGAAGTGGATCACAGGCTGAGAACCTTGCCCGGCAGGTTCTCAGCCTCAAGGGCTCTGGTTGTGGTCTCCTCCTCCCTGTTCCTAGAAAGACATGGCACTCAAGCAGAAACAGGAAAGATGCAATGGAGTTTGCAAGAATTGAGTCAGGAGTGGTTTCTGCTCCTAAAGAAAAACACCAGGGAAGGGCAGCAGGGCCATGTGTATTTAAAAATAGAGAGATCCCTTGATACACAAACCCCACTACACAACATCCCCAAGTTTTGACTAAACCCTTTTAACAGCAAAAACTCTTAGCAATAAAGAAACAACTTTGTAAATCCCTTTGAAATTCTTGCAGGGAAATAAGGTATAAAAAAAAAAAAAAAAAAAAAGTAAAACAACCTTCCCAAAAACCTTCAGATGAAAAGCAGCATTTTAGGCAAACGTCTCAATCATTTACCAGTTCTCCTTGTCTTTCCCAGAAAAGACTTGAGCGTATCATTAGAGTTCAAATGAGATGAAAGAAAACCCATCCTCTTGATAAAAAGTCTCAAACCTGAGATTCAAGTTTTATGAAATAAGGCTTAAGCAAAAGCTACTCAACTCAAAGCTTAAAGACTCATCCCAGCTATGTGGGGCAGAGGACACCTCTGCTCACCAAGCAGTGCAGGGTCAGGATCCAGCGCTAAGCACAGTCCACAGATCTGTTCGTCAACAGAGCCTTTAGTTTCCTGTGAAACTCGTGGGAAAGCCAGGCTGCTACACTTACTTTGTGAAAGCATGTTGCATGCGTGGAAGACTAAGCTCCTACAGTATACTAGACGCTAAAAAAAACCAAATGGAAATGTGCTGCATTCTTGAAAAACATCAAGATAGTAGCTTTGAGAAATGCAACCTGGAGACCAAGAGTTTTTTCCAAATGGAAATGTTACTAGCAATGGAAATGACGGATTTATGAATTTGCTAATTCAGAAGGAAACACTCTTGGAAGTGATCAGAGCAGGTATCTCCAGATGAGGATGGACACCACCTGTCAGGAAAAAAAAAAAACAAACCCACATCCAGCAGGTCCACCCAATGCAGCAGTTCACAGTGCAAAGTAGCACCAGCCAGGACAAGCAGAAATGAATCTCATGCAACCATGTCAGCACGATGCTAGGGCCAAATTAAATCAACCCTGCCTTGCAGCTGGGCTAGCACGGTTATACTGCTCATTTTGGACTTCTCTGGCATGGAATGACACTGTGCTGTGTCTCTCTTGCCTTAGTGCCAAGAGGGCCCCCAAACCAACCCAGCTGTTTTTTTTTCTGAAAACACCTTTTAGTTGCTTAACATCATTTCTCCTTCCAACAGCACATCGGGGCTCTAGAGCAGAGAGTGGCAGAGATTTATCCTCACTTGACTTCTACTCACACTTCTGTCTTTGAACAGAATGTTTTTCAAATACAGTTGAGGTGCTACAAAAAACATGACAAAGACCCACGATGGCTGGATCCTCGACTGGCCTCATGTAAAAGCAACATCTAGGAAGGCTTTGTCCCATTGCTTCTGGGGAGCTGGGAGGGTAGCTTCCTCCTCACCCAAAGCCAGCATGTTTTCCCCAGTCTTTGGAACCAGTATGAGAAAGAACAGATGACTGGAACAAGAGGATCACTGTTTGCCAGTAATGAAGCCATGGCAATCGTAATAACCACCCAGTGTTCATCTGTCAACACAGCGTAGGGGTAAAGCTACCTTGCAGTGACTCCCTCAAGAAGATGGGCTTTACCAAGAGCGAAAGGTGGGCAAAACTCCACTATAAGGCTCTGTCCAGTGAGAGGGGGACCCTGGGCTTAGGCTAGGTAGGGACTATCTCTTGGAGAAGAAGGCTAGGTCACCTAGAAGAAAGTATTCAGAGCAGTAATATTGCACTGTTGGAACAGCCTCAACTCACAGAAATCAGTTCATGAAAGAAGACAAGATTTGCAGCCAATACAACAGTGGGAAAGTCTTCATAACCTCTCCCAGGGGTATCACAGCTACCACCGCCAGGCCCACTTCGAGAAGGACTGAAGCACCGAGCTTGAATAAAAGCTGCCTTCGAGGCTTATTTATTTTACATGAAGGAAAAGCCAAGGGAACAGATTGTATTTTTGATTTTGCAAAATAACTCATGTGGGGCAAGACCTGCTCAAAGCACACGGAGCATTTTTTTAAAACAAAACAGGGGGGGAGAAGGTCCCTTCCGATCGGTCCAGGAACTACAATCCTCTGATCATTCCCATCATCTGAAAACGCACTCAGAAGGGACAGAAGTAGTAAGCAAAGGAGAGGTCATGCAGTCCTTTGTGAGAAATATTTTCCCATGGCATCCTTAAACATAAGAGGAAAAGACTAACAAAAAAAAATTATTTTGTTTTCCTTTTCAGGCACCCATGTGAAAAACGTGCGGCTGGGCCTCAGCTCCAAGGACACGGGCATCAGAAATTTGCTTTAATCAGGAATATTTTAGCTGCAGGTTTTTCTTAAGAGTTTGCAGGAACAATCAGGAAAATCTAAATTAGGTATTTTAATCTGGTTTTGCAATTATAGTTTTTAGCTTTTAATTTGGTGGCAATCGCTCAAACATGTAGTTTGCAATTTAAACTTTAGCCTCTCCTCTAAGCTGGTAAAACTTTTTGTTAGCCAAGAGCACAGGTTACGTCTACTTGCATGTAACAAAGAACTCGATCAGCGTTTCTACTTTTTATTTCTAAAATAACGACAGATATTTTATAGTCAATAATTTGCAAAGTCTTATTAAATGACGGGTATAAAGCTACACATGGATGGGAACTGGAATTTAATTAGAATGTTTTCACTAAATGCAATCTTCAGTGGACTGGATTCATTAAGAAGAAACGTAAGATAATCAGAACGTTTTATATGTGAAGTTGATGTACTAAACCCTGGAAACACCTCTCTGTACCTAGTGAAATAAGCTGATTATTTCTGCCTTCTGTTCCCTCCAAAACTTCACAGGTACAACATCTCAGCCTTGCTTTTTTCTTTCTTTTTTTTTTTTTTTACTCAAAGTAGAATGAGAAAAAACACTCTCCCACTTTTAAAAATCTCCACTAATAAACTAATTAATAGATTTTTAAAAAAAATTTCAGTCTCTCCCTGCACCTGTAGATGATGACCCTGATGTTGCCTGTACACCTGCACAGGCTCCAGGTACCCCACCGGCAACTTCAGCCTCTGCACTGCTGTGACTTTGCTTTGCAGTAGCAAAGACATCTCTCTTCAATGCATTTTTATTTCATGGTATAACAGGCTAGTGCATTAAAGATTTAACATTTTGAGTTTAACTTAAGAGGTTTCACTTGTTTCATTTATAATTTTTTTTTTTTATGTAGGCTAAAAAAGAAGGAGACTTAGAAGACTGAACAAGCAAGCTTTCTACAGACACATTTTAAGTGTGCAGGTGCATTGGTGCTGAAATAGAATTATTTAAAAACAAAATACAAATAAAAATCCAAACAAATAAAAATCCAAACACAAGTTTAGGACCTAAGTAATAATAATTATCCCCAAAACCTTCAATCCCTCTGGGTTTGCCTGCCTCTTAGTCACAACCACTCAACGGAAAAAAGGCACTGAAGAGCCAGCGCAGGTACTACAGGGAATAGCAAACCAGATTTTGTTCTTCCTCAAGGACCTGGAGCTGAATAGCCACTTAAGCCTCCACTCCCGGTGCTGGAAGAGGAGGTAGGAGAGCATGGCTTGGCTCACTGGTTGAGTCTTCATGGCCATAAGGAGAGAACAGAAATCAAGCAAACGGGCAGGATCACCATTAAAAAAAAAAACCCAAAATGGGCATTTTGGTTATAACTGACAGCCATCATTCACGTCAAATGGGACTTAAGCATCACACGACTTCAACATTGCCGTGGACCCGCAACGTCTTGAAGTAGAGGCCAGCAGGCAGCACCTTCACCACCCACCACATGCATTCAGTGCCGCTTCTGCTCAATACATCCTCACATCCAGCTAGGGACTGCTTATCCCTTTTAAAAATTCTTTTATTGAAACACCACAAGTCCAAGAAGAGATGGTCCAGCCTGGATATGGAATATTGAGCTAGCGAGGATTTTGGCTAAGGGGAACTGGTCCCTGAACCTTCTTCCATATGTCTTCCTGGACTGGATGTGTCCAGTAAGGACACGACCATGGACATGTTGAGTAAGGACACCACCTCTACAGGATAATATTGAGTCTATACCCTTGTTAAATGCGGGCCCGTGAAGGTCACCAGCACTTTCAAGAGGTGTCCTGCGTGCCACCCCTTGGGTCCCGGGTCTGTGCCACCTCAGCTGCTCTCACCGGGAGGACCAAGCTGCCCCTGCAGCGAGGTGCCCCAGGATGGCAGCAGGGACCTCAGTGGGTCTGGACGCTGGGGATGGGAAGAGTCCCTGCAAGGGTTCGGCAGGGGATGGAGGAACGGGACTTCCCGGCCTCAAACCTCGCACGCTCCCGGACACCCAGCACCACGCCAGAGTATAGCCTGCCTGCAGCAGCCCTTCCCAGGAAAGTTCAGTCATTAAACCCAACACCTCCACGCCAAGCTATTCCAGAGCAGTTCAACGAGCGGAACAACTCATGACAGATCGATAAAACGCATATACAGCTGTGCTGCTTCAATAAATATCACCCCGTACTCACGTCTGAGTTGTAAAAACGGTACTTCCAGCCATTAAAAATTAGAACTTCTCTCCTGGTGTCTTTGCAAGCAAGCAGGGTGTATTAGTTAGACCCATTATTTGATTCACAATCCTTAGAAAATAGGCACACCTTTATCCCGCGCGCCCGTAATAACCGGTGCCTACTTCCAAAAACCCCAACCCTCGGTAGGAACCGACTTTAGCTATTTAAATGTTTTATAAGTTTTTTTTTTTTTTGTAATTGCAGAAACTTTTTCTAATCTGACATTCGTTAAAACCCCTTATTAGAAATTATGCAGCCGCTGAGAAAAAAAAAAAAAAGAAGAAAAAAAATAGAATAAAATATAAAATAAAAATGAGCTGGCTTCACAATTACCAAGTCAGCCCATGCAGCCCTTCGCTATTGTACGGAGTGGCATAAACCCCTCGGCGGCCTATCAGCTCCCTGGCAGGCAGGGGGCTGCGCTATTCAAAGCGAGAGATACAAGCTGCAGGGCAAAAACCTGGCAGCTCCCATCTGACCCCCCAATCCCCGGCTGGTGACAGCTCCAAGCTCCATGGCAAATTAGCCCTTCTCACATTACAATTGCAGGAGACAGATTCCATTAGCGGTATCTGAAATTGAGTGGAGAGCTGCTCCGTTATCAGACTTGACTCATAAGCGCCGCTATTAATCAGAGCTATGATAGCATTTATATATTTCAAGCTATCTGCCGCCGCTGTGATATTCCGCTACAAAGGGTTGATGGGACTTAGGGAAGGGAACAATGGAGCTTTCTGGGAAACGCAGAGTAAATCAAGAAAGTCTGTGACTTCCGCACATTCTGAAGGGATTGCGGTTTACATAAATTTTCTCCCAATTGGAGATTGAGCTCTTCCTCATCTTACACATGGGATTTAGTTGTCACTCAATGGTAACAGCTGTGAAAAGGTGAAGCGGCCCACCGCTCAGAATATTGCCTCCGCTTTTAAAGCAATTAACCCATGAACAGGAGGATACCTGGTGATATCAAAGGGATTAAGCCAGGCAGTGCATTATTAACATTTCCTTGAACTAATTCTAACTCTGACTAGCTGTCAGAAAAGACTCTTCAGTCTTTAAAAAAAAAAAAAAAAAAAAGAGAGTTTTTTGCCCTGCTTCCCTCTACCTTCCCCCCCTTCAAAACGAAGCAGAGTTATTGCAGCCTAATGTGCTTACTTTAGAGCAAAATGCAAATGAACAGATTTGGTAATGTCTTCCAACAGACTGAACTCAGTGGCGGTTTATTAAAGGAACAAGAAGAAAAAAAAAAAAAAGAAATATATATATATATGATCAATTAGCCAGAGGTCATAGCAGATATTCTTCTAAAAGCAAATCAATACTTGAGTAGCTTCCTATTTCTCTCACTCCTAAAACTTCGGAACTACTTTTTAGTAAGCGTAGCTGCTTTTGAAACAGCCAAGATCTCTGTGCTGTGCTACAACAGTGATAATCTACGATAATCTGTAATCTGGAAAAATCCAAATGTGCCCTGTAAGGAGATTTTGCTTTCTCCAAAGCCCAACATTTTTATTTCCCGTGATGGTCAAGGCGGCACCGGCACACCAGGCAGGAGTGCTCCTCTCTCATCCCTCCATCTCCCCCAAACCATGCCCCCCCCAAAAAAGGCGTCAAGCTATCTGGGGTCAACTCCTGCTCCAGCAAAGCCACGCATCCCAGGGACGCACCCCAGGGACAGGGAATATTTCCCCACCCATCGCAGGCAGCAGACAACTTTTCCCAGCACCAGTTAGTTTTAGGAGAGCATCAGCCATGAGGTCCCTCTGGGGAGAACCACAAAGGTGACCCAGCCTCCTGGTGCTCCAGCACACCTGGTCCTTCTCAGGGACCTTCCCACAAGAGCTCCACGACACACAGCACTGGAACAAGAAACCTTGGAGCTGTCAGGATGGTCAAGTGCCATTTCTAAAACAGCTTGATGATTTCAAAATGATCAAATAATTTTGATGATTTCATTAGACATCCTGCCTACCGCTCCTTTTTGTTGGTGGTGGGAGAACAGCTGGCTCCAGTTTTCATATACATCCACATTGCTTTGCTTGGAAGGTTAGGGGGCAGGGAATATATATACATTAAGAAAATACATATATTAGTCCAAAATTTAACACGATATCTAGAAAAGCAAACTGAAGAGATATGAACTGCAATTTAATGCAACATTTTCCCGCTTTTCAAAAAAAAACCCTGTGCAATTCAGCCGGAATAAAGCCAGCAAAAACTTACCAGAAGTACTCTGGCAAAGACACCTTCTACCCTGCTATCAACCCTGCAACAAATTAGCTTTGTGTATTTAGATACAGCAAAACAGCCAAGCTATGAAAGGTACACACCAAAAAAAAACGCACTTAAAGCAGGGGAAAGCATCCTGCTTCTGTTTGCAACACAGAATGCAAAGAACGCATCATCTGTGCAGAAAATGACACTTTGGCAATCATATCATAGGAAGATAATTGGTTTACTTTGTAAACTTGCTATGCTTTGCCTCCCACAGTAAAACAAATAAAGAGTTGTTTAAAGAAACAATCCTATAGCCGCACTTGCTGCGTCCTAAAAACATAAATCAGCTCCCCCCTCTCTCAAAGCAAAGATGAATTATTTGCCTCCGTTACAAGCAGTCCCGAGAAAACTCTTTGTAAATGCCATTTTACGATAATTACAAGCGATTTATTAAGGCTGTGTGGAGGGGGAAAAAAAGCCACATTTGAGAACTAATTCAAAGACATAAACCGCTCATTCGGCGATAGTCTGGATTACTGACAAAAGAGCTTTTTGCACCAACGCGGTTCGACACAACTTTGTTTTAAGAAGCACAATCCAGGCTTAAAAAAAAAAAGAAATTAATAATATAATATAACAGAATATAATATAATATAATGAATAAACAAACAAGATGTTGGGGTTGTTTCCTATCGGCCCTGGCAGCGTCTGTGCAGAGCATCCTGCCAGCCATCACCTGGCAGAGGAGAATTCTCTTCAAGGAATAAATTTGATCCTAATCCCGCACACGCCGTAACATCCCAAACACCACCTAGCCACGGAGGGAACCGCAACACTTTCCTTAAGCAGTAGAAGAAATTATCCGGACCTGCCAAGGAATAAACTCGGGAAATGCCTCCTAAATAAAAAGAGTCAATGGGGAGAAAAAGGGAGAGATTTACTGTACGGGGATGCTGGGAGGCATGGAAAACCCCGCAAGGGTAAACAGCAACCCTGCCCGGCTGGTGGGGAGAAAATAAAGGTTTTAGAGGTTAAGTTCAGGTCAGACGACAAATGAAATTGTAACAACCCAACTGACATTGTATAATGTCTTCTTCCACGCGATCAATAGGGCAGCGTCAGCCCCATTACCATAGAGATGGCTTCCTCCCCGCTGAAGGGTGGCTATTGTTTGAGGAGAGAGATTTGCCACTTGAACCGTGTTGCTCCCGAAGGATGTGTACTTCATCAATTATTTGTATTCCTAACATCTACATATTTTCATATTAACGTCCACATCTCAGGCGGCGAGAGGAGCAGGTGCCTATTTTTTCTCCAGTACCGCGCAGGGGTCACCCCATCAGCCAAATTTTAATTAAAACAAAAACGTGGGGGGATTTGATAGACCGGTTCAGATCCTTTGTGAGTACGGACAAGCTCGGTTAAAACCAAAACGCGTCACCTTCGGACAGCTACAGCTTCCACGCAGATGGTGCCAGTAAACACTTTCTGAAAGATGATTTTTTTTTTTAAAAGTAGATGGCAGTAGAAAGAAAAAACTTTTTTTTTTGCTAAATGAATGTCTTAAAAAATAAATTGATTTTAAGGTGCTTAAAAGGAAAAACAAAACATTGTAATTTGGAAATAAAATTGACTCACAATACCTTACAATTCATTTCCAAAAAATCAATCGCTGCTAGGCTGAATAATTGATCCTGTGAGCGCCTCACATCTGTGAAATAATTTTCTATAAATCCTAATATTTTCTATCATCTCTCAGTTCCAGGTTTTCCATTCTTTCATGCAAGTTTTAAATTTGACAGAAGCAACATCTTCCAAATCCAATTAAACAACAACAAAAAAAAATTAAACCTCTAGGAGTAAAAATAATTCCCAAATTTAGCCTGTCATTTCTCTCTTGTGTTCTCGTTTCTCTAAAGCGACAATCGCATCACTTCACGCGCCCAAAACGGGCACGTAAGGAACCGTCACACTGGAGTTAAAACTAAAAAGAGGGGCAGATCTTCAGAGTAACTGTAGTAACAGGAATAGCGATAATTTATAAAAAAAAAATCAGAACCCAATATTCAAAACCTTTAGCAACTCCTTGTCGGAGTTTTTAATACAATTAAAACGAGTTGTGCTTTGATGCTGTGCCTGGCACTGTGCACGGGAGGGCAGTGCCACTTCCAGCTCCCTAAATACACTGTAAAATACAGGATATTAAATTAAATAATGCTGACTTAATTACATGTATCACCCAACAGTAAAAGCAATCACTTTCAAAGCCTATAGAAATAGTTAGGAATTACTTAAGCCATTCCAGTAGGTGTGCTTTGGAGCCGAGGCACAGCTACGTGAAAGGCGATGTGCAAAAAGCAACTCCGCTTCAGCAGAGGAAGATGCACCCGGACGGACGGACCTCACGGACCAAAGTTTAAGTGAGCTCAGGGCTCTCGGGCTGGGCAGGATCTGCCCCCTCCTTTTATTCCTGGTTTTATTTCTAGGTTGCACTCACTCTCTGGGAAGGTTTCCCCGAGGGGCGATGCAGCTCTGGAAACGGGTGGGAGAACAGGGCTTTTTGTCAAAATAATCTTGCCCCGTCTCATCCCGAAGCGCCTCGGTATCATTTCGGATTTCGCTTTTTGCAGCCCAGAAATGTGCCCTATTTTCCCCGCAAAAGAACATCAGAAATTGTTTGTATGGGTTGTGATAATCCTTTCAAATATGGGTCAGGCTGAGGTTAAGACCAGCCAGAACTTGCACATCAAAGACGAGCGGGGTTAACAAAACCCCCAACCACATGCACAATCCCGATTGTTCCCTTTCCTCCCGAGGTTAGCGGTCAGGAGAAAACGGACGAGCTCCGGCCGACGGCAGCACCTACGCCGGGAGGAGGCGGCCGGCACCGATGTTCGCCCTGGTCCTTGGGTACCGCCGGCAGGCAACTGCCCATCCGCCTCCGCCGGGAGCTGCAATTAAACCAAGTTCACGGTTTCCCGATAGGTGAAGCTCATCCTGTTAATTTAAACAGACCATCTGCATCTTTCGAGAACGACAAACTTCATTAGTTCTGGTTAGTTAAACTGAGCGGTGATTTGTGATAATGAGCCCGAACAACCTGTCACGTCTGTGTAAGGGAAAGGGCGCGCGTTTTATTATTACTATTATTATTATTTAACAGAAAGAAAAAGGGAAAAAAAAAAAAAGAGGAACCTTTTGTGCAGGAAAGAAGGTCAAATTCAGATTAAACCGCTGTTAGGTTAATCAGAGGAACTAATTACAGCTGGAAAGGGAGGGAAACACTTGTCCGAAGGCCAGAGTGGAACAGAGGGAACCTTCGGAAATGTCCCGAGCCAGCGGGGAAAAGCCCTGCCAGCATCACACCAAGGAGAAAAGACCCCCGATGACTTTACCTGAAAACTGTGTAAAAAAGCAAAGAGGCGGCAGCTGCTCCCAACAAGCCGCAGAGGAGATTGACTCGGTAGGCGGGGGAGCCGACGGGCAGCAGCCCCATCGCCAGTTTGGCCAGCAGCGTGAACAAGGGGTAGCCGGGAGGGTGGGCGACCTACGGACAGATCGATACGGGGCTGAAAAGGGGTGAAATTCTATGCAATCAAAAGGAGAGCAGCACGCCGGGAGTCCAGCGGCAGGAGCTGGGGGATCTCCGAGCGGCGCCTCTCCCCGTCCCATCCTTTCGTACCAATTTTAACTCAGCAAATATTTTTCCTGAGTGGATTTGGCTCCACGCCTCGCCCATAATAATGAGGTGGCGAGAAAAGGAGGTGCCACGTTTCATTAGCGTGCCTTAAAGGGCTCCTTGTTTGGGTTCACAGTATATTAGGGTCATTCAAAAGGCTGTTTTTTTTTTTTTAAATAAAAAAAAAAAACAGCTTCTCAACTATTTTATTGGTTAGCAAGTTGAAAGACCACACTGCTATCGGATTACCACCGCGCTGACAGTCCTAAGGTCTTGCCTAAAGGGATCATGCACCATAATAAAGTTTATTAAATAATAAAACTTATTAAAATTGTTAACCCGATTTATTTTATTCTCCCCAGCTTATACAAAATTTGGGTTGATAATAAGCCAGCTACTGTATATACAGTAAAGCCTTTGCTTTATAATTTAGTTTAATTGGATTTAAAACTTGAAGTAAATTGTCGCGTGCTGTACTTATAAGTTAGTAAAAACTGTGGTTTGAAAATAAATTAATCTACTTTACTCCATGCTTAATTAAACTTCCTTAATTCCTAAAACTGTTAATGAGAGCATTGATTAAACAATAAAACTAATACTTACTCCAAGCTCATATGCGGCTGTGATCAGCTCCCCTGTGAAAAAATAATGTAAAACCAATAATTACTATTAGGAAATGACACTCCTCCAAAGTTTTCAAAATCCAAATGCTTGCATTGGGGTTTTGCATTAATTTGACTGGATAAAACTGTAAATCTGTAGAGATTTAACAGCATGAAATTTTCTAAGAATATTTTCTCCCTCTGATGTCATTGCACAAAATATCTTTTGTATGTTTTCACGAGACTTTTATGAAGAGATAAGTGAAAGTGTAGGTAGGCTCGGGTAAAGAACGGCCCGAGACATTCCAAATGCAGACATTTGCGCGCGTGTATATTTAATTTTAAACCCATCGACTCAATAACTTTCAAGCATTACAGTTTGCAACGCTTAAGCTGCATTGTCTCTTAAACAACCCGGTTGTTCCTCATTAAAAAAACCCACAGCTTTATAGGTTTAAAAAGGGAAAACACAACCATCGATCGTGTAAATCTGCATCCACGTTATCTGGGAACGCTGTTCTCCTGTGATGCTACAGCGATTCTTGCAGCATCGCCTTCACAAGTAACTCTTTTACCTGTCAGCGGATGCAGCCGCTCCCGTTACAAACACCATTTAGCTTTTGCATTTCATTTTTATTTGACACCAGGACAAATAACTGCCACAAGAAGATCCATGTTAGCACAACAGTTAATAACACTCAGCATTTTTAGAGCTCTTGACACCGAATCATTTCGCGACGCTCCTAAACAGCGTATATTAAACACACTCAATAAGCATAAACGCATTCAGGGATGAAGGGCACAACCACGGGGTGACAAAATTAAAAATTATGGCTGCTTTTCTCGCTTTCCCTCAAATTTCATGATGCAGTTTTGCAGAGCCTGGTCTTACTGGTCCTGCTAATTTTGCAAGTGCCAAGGTCGTGGTAGCTTTGCCCCATCGTTAGATGGTAAAGACACAAAACGAAGGGCGCTGTTGGCTTTAAACGCTAAATGAACAGTATTTTAATTTCTGCACGTTATTACTTCCTTAGCATCCAGCGCAAAGGACGAGGATTGTATAAATGGCACCTTTAAAATATAGTCTACTGTAATGTCAAGATTTAAAAGGAAGATGCAAGTCAACCTGCTACCGATGTTCGTCACTGCCGTAAAATTACAGCTACCGCCCCGGGCGATGCCCAGGGGACAGCCCTGCGGCTTCCTGCACAAAAGCCTCTCAGACGTGGATTTTACCACGCTTGCAAACACCGGCTATTTTTATTGCTACTCTATTTTAGGAAAGTTTCAACCTATTGCAAGAGAGCCCGGAAAAATCAAATGCAATGGGAAAATTGTCCATCCCAAGCTCACGCCTTTAATTTCCAGTAATTCTGATGTTTCCAGTGCCGGGAAGCAATCGATCCCCTTGCACACAGCAAAAGGTGATGATGATAAAGGAAACCCTAAATTCGGCGTCCGGGGAGGTTCCCCAGCGTGCTGGCACGTGCTGCTCTCCACAGCAGCTAACGGTGGATGCCCACCACATGGCGAGGATGCTGCTCTCAAGCCAGGCATGGCTTCACCTTCATTAAAGTCGTTCTGGGATACAGCAATACGTGCATCTAAAATGGCTAAAGATTAAGATTAAGTTCATGCATCTTGTTAGGATATTGGTTGATATCACAGGCAAGAATAACCCCAAAGCAATTCGGGCACAAAACAAGCAGAAAGCTGGGGAAAAAAAACCCAACAAAACCACAAAACCCCACCCAAAATCTGGTGGATGCCATTGCCAAGCTTTGAAAGCCACCAGCACAACCTTGCTTCATAAGAATTAAGGGGGGGGGGGGGGGGAAGAAAACCTGCAAAAATAAGCTCCCAGGCTGCAGGCCTGTTGAATTCCACTGGAAAAAACTGTAAACTATGTAAGTGCAGAGCATTTAGTAAAAGGCAAATCACACAGAAGAAGACTACAGCATCCACAAACTTACAAACTTCATTTCAATATATTTCTCGTGAGAGAAAAGGACCTGTGGTGTCTTCAGACACTGGCTCAAACTGAAAAGTTCGTTCCTGCATGAATACATTTCCTGACCTTCCAGCTGATTCCCCAATAAGGATGCGGAGGCAACGAGCCCAACGCTGCCTGAAAATTGATTTATCCCCAGCAAGGTTGGGAGCTGGTATCTGAAACATCAGAGAGAAGGTTTGGGTTTTGTTAGGGTTGGTTTTTTTTTATCTTGAGTTTATTTGATCCCTTTTAAAGCTGTTTTAACATCTGTGGATGCTTCCAAATTAGCTCTAAAATTCATTCTCTCCTTTCTTTCTTATAACGCCAAGTAACACGAGAAAGCTGCCAATGAGAATAGCTACTGCCTTTTACGTTTCAGGATTACCGCAAACTTCAGGAACAATTAAAAATACACACAGATAGCTTAAGAAAAAGATATCATAATAGGCTCTCTGCCTGCAGGCAGATACAGCAAATCCTTAAGCACCTCTTCACTCACACAAGTAGCTCCAGTGCTTTTGATAGCGTAAGTTTGAGCCCCGTGCTCAGGCGTGGGCAAGTTCATCTCAGGCCGAGAGAAACCAGGGGAATTACCCAAAAAAAGTCTTAACACAACATGATGGGGTGGCTGCTGGCTGGGACAGGCACAAGGGGACAGCGGGGACGAGCCTATCTCTGTTCAGCTCCAGTAAACACATGCAACTCAGGCATGAAGAAAATAAAATAAAATAAAAATAATAAGGGGAGATAGGGAGCGAGGTCCTGGGGCTAGCCAGAGGACACTGGGCCAAGAGGTTTCCTCTAATATGGGTTTCTGGAAGCCTGTTAAAGCATCCAGTCCGCCAGCCCAGCCACTCCTGGGGCATCTCTCTGCTGTGTCCCCGTTTGCAGAGCATACCTAGTACCCTAGTACCTCCAACAAAAGCTATCAGCAAAGGAGAGATGCACATCACATGTATATACGTGCATGTCTACACACGCAGACGCTGTGCAAGGAAAAACCAGGATGCCTTCAGAAATTAGAGAAAGAGCAATCCCCCTCCTACCTCCAAAACGGGCTAAAATAACCACGACAATCCAGGGAAAGTGGGGTGAACCCACGCCTGCGCTGCTTGGCCGCTTGCTGTATCTACAGGGAGAATTCATATCAAGCAAGGAACAAATCCCAGCATCGATTTCATCACCTCATCAGGAGAACTCGTGTCCCGCTTCGGAAAGGGCGCTAATGGTTCTTTGCATCCTGGAGGCAAAACCCAAGCTCAAGTCCAATTAAAAACCAGGTTGCCAAGGCTTCACACAGCACGAGCAGCTCGGAGTGCAGGCACCCTTCCACGGTCATAGACATGCGTTTCCCATCAGGGAATACGTTAAAAGACAAAATGGTAATAACTGTAAATATATTGATCATCATGTATTAACTGATATGACCAGAAGGAGCAAAGCTAGCCCCAGAAGTAAAAGCCATCAAGGTGCCAGCCTAGCCAGCGCACGCTTGCACACCTCATCCAGAACGCGGGATGCAAGCTCTGCAGAGAAGGGATTTCAAAAGAAATTATTTTAATACAACCCTGACAACAGGGTCCCTCTGATCCAAACACGGGAACAGGGAAAATGGACACCACAAGGTTGTATCGGTGTCCATCTACACGTCAAAATCCCTGCTCTGGGTGCCAGCTAACCAGGATCAGCTTGGCGTAACGAAAACACAGCTCCATCCTGTTACCTTTAAATCAAATAACCCTCACTTGAATTACTGCTCAGCTTCACATTTGTGTGTGAAGAGCTGCTCTCAATACATGCTCCCTTAAACCCGGCTGGACAAAACCCATCCTGCTTTTACCAAGTAGCACTGTCTTTTACGTAACTCTAAACAAAGTCTAATAGCAAATTTTAAAGAATTGTAGTTAAAACATATATCTCTCTCTCTCCACACATACTGAAGCTGTAAAATACATACGTTCATTAAAAGCCTGTTTATTTCCAACACTGTCCCAGGTTGCCCAGAGAGGTGGCGGATGCCCCATCCCTGGAAACATTCCAGGCCAGGTTGGCCGGGGCTCTGAGCAACCTGATCTGGTTGGAGATGTCCCTGCTCCTTGCAGGGAGTTGGACTGGATGGGCTTTGAAGGTCCCTTCCCACCCAAACCATTCTATGATTCTACAATTTATAAGGAATTCTATGGACCGCTTGGATCCGAAACCAGCGATGGCAACAGGAACAGAGTTAAACAAACCCACGCAACGCTCTTCTGGGATACAAAAGAAGGAAAGTATGCTGGGTATCTACTCCATCAAAAAAAAAAAAAAAATCAAAGCATCCTCTAGAAAATCCAGGCCCTCCTATCCCCAAACCACAGCTGCACACATGCTGCAAAAGCAAGGTATAATTTAAGCAAGACCAGACTAAACCAGCAAAACCACAGGAAAATTTTGTCCGGCCTGACAGAATCGGCCGCATGAAACACAAAATATCAGCTAGTTTGTCACTGTCAGCAAGTTGCACTTCCAGACAGGCAGATCCAGAGATTTCACTGCCGCGTGAGCTGCGGCTGCGGGGGCCAAAGAAAGTGATGGCCCCAGCAGTGACGCCACATCTGGTAGGACACCACAGCCGCCTTCTGATGCCACCAGCCATCCCTGGGGTCTCTAACTGAATCCTTTGCTGAAAGGCTCAGAGAAAGGCAAACTACTCGCTGCAAAGCAAACAGGCGGGGGGGGGGGGGGAAGGATCAACATGGGGCGGTCGGAGGGCTCCAGCCCCGAGGGGCGACTGTGCTGCACAGACCCCATGGGGATGAGCCCCCCCCCCCCACCAAAGCGTGACTGCGATGCACCAGGCTCGGTGGGGGTGAGCACCCCAAGGAGGGGATGGCAATGCCCCAGCTCCGGGGGTGCCCGCTGTGATATTGGGCATCTCATGCGGGGCAGGTGTCCCTATGGGGAGGTTCAAATGCGCCAACCCCTGTGGGGGTCAGCACCCTACGGGGCAGCTGCAATGCGCCAGCCCCTACGGGGTGAGCAGCTCTGCGGGGTGACAGGGATTCACCACCCCCCAAAGGCTCAGCCCCCCTCCCCGGTGGGGAACCCCGATGCACCAGCCCCTACGGGCTGAGGCCTACGGCGGCACGGCCCCACGGGGCGCCCCCCACCCCTCACCCCAACTCGCGGGCGGGCTGGCGGCGCTGGGTACGTTACCCGCATCCCCGCCGGGCAGAGCGGGAGGCAGCGTGGCCGCGTAGAGAGCGGCCACAGCCGCACCCACCGCCCCGGCGGCGCCGCCCGCCCCGACCCCGCTCTCAGCCCCCGCGCCCATGTGCGCCGCCGCGCCCGCCACTTCCGGGTTCGGCCGAGCGGGGCGGGCGGGCCGTGCCACTCCGCCGTCCCGTGGAGGGGGGGCAGTCCCGTCTCGGCCTCCTCCTTGCTCCCCTCGGGCAGCCTCCTGGCAGCTGTCGTTATTAACAGCGCTCGGATAGGGAACAGCCAGCCGACAAGGGCCCGGAGGGGCGATTCAGCGCGGCCTCCCGTCCTTTTCTACCCCCCCCCCCGGCGAGAGGAGTTGGTACAGCCTGAGAGGGCGAGGCGAAGGAGCGCGTCCCTGAGTGAGGGCGGCCGTGGGGCTGGGGGCGGAACCAACCGCGCGGGGGGGGCGGGGCGAAACCACCGCGGGGCGGTGCGAGGGGGGCGGGGGCGGGATTTGCCGCGCGGGGCCGTGGCCGTGGTTTGCCGCCCGTGGGCGATGGGTTGCGGCTGAGCCGCGCCGGAGGCCTCCTGAAACACCAACTTTTAAATTTATTTTAAATAAACCGCTCCCAGCCCGACTCAACGGCTTCAGCCCGCTCTCGGCCACCACAGGCCCAGGCGAGTGGCTCCTCTTCTGCTGCCGGAGCTGGGGTGCTGGGTGCGAGGCCCAGCCCCAGCGCGCAGGCCCCAGCCAGCCTCGCCATGCTTAAACTGCCTCAGGGCTCCATGTGCAAGCGTGGCAGAACATAGGTAATCATAGAACGGTTTGGGTTGGAAGGGACCTTTAAAGGCCATCCAGTCCAACCCCCTGCAAGGAGCAGGGACATCTCCAACCAGATCAGGTTGCTCAGAGCCCCGGCCAACCTGGCCTGGAATGTTTCCAGGGTTGGGGCATCCACCACCTCTCTGGGCAACCTGGGCCAGGGTTCCATCACCCTCAGCATAAAAAATTTCTTATATCCAGTCTGAATCTACCTCCTTCTAGTTTAAAACCATTACCCCTTGCCCTGTCACACCAGGCCCTGCTGAAGAGTCTCTCCCCGTCTTTCCTGCAGCCCCCTTCAGGCACTGGGAGGCCGCTCTAAGGTCTCCCTGGAGCCTCCTCGTCTCCAGACTGAACAGCCCCAGCTCTCTCAGCCTGGCCTCACAGCAGAGCTGTTCCAGCCCTCTGATCATCTTTGTGGCCTCCTCTGGACTCTCTCCAACAGCTCCACATCCTTCTGATGTTGGGGGCTCCAGAGCTGGACGCAGCGCTGCAGGTGGGGTCTCACCAGGGCAGAGCAGAGGGGCAGAATCCCCTCCCTCGCCCTGCTGCCCACGCTGCTGGGGATGCAGCCCAGGATGCTATTTATGCCCTGAACGGGGTTACATGAGATGCTAGTGAAAAAAAAAGCGTTGAAGGTGTCAGCGTACAGAGTATTAAAAGCAGCGATTCCCGCTCCGGGAGTAGTTAAGGAAGGCAAATAGCATCCTGAGACCTATTGATAGAAGACTAAAACACATCCATGGAAATCATTATGGGATTGTAGAAAAGAGCGGCAAGGCCATACCTGGAGAATTGAAACAGATTAAAGAGAGGCTTTTGAATACAAATGAAAAAGGTATAGAAGAGGGTAACTAGGATAATAAACAGCCTTATGGATTAGATCTAAGTGGAGATGTTAGAAAATTAGGTTTGCTTTTATTAAAAAAAAAGAGCAGGTCGATAAGACTGGAAAACCATGCGTCGTGTTCTGGGGACGGGAGAAGCTGGTGCTGAAGGACCCTTCTGAAACAGCTGGCACAAAAACCCCGAAAGGCCACAAACTGAAAACGAGAAAGGTATTAAGGGAATTCAGGGAAGGTCTTTCTACTCACTCCAGCCAGTACGTTCAGCAAAAGAAGCTGAAGTTGCGACCTGCTCAGAAGTTAATCGGGTTGCTTGAAGGACCTGGTATTTGAGGGTATAAACACCGGCTGAATAACAGCTGGGCCCACGTGGCTGCCTTCCATCCAGAAAGCAACTGCTTGGCTCTGTGGTGACCAAGTGAGCTTCAATATACTCAACTTGTTGGCAGGTTTCTGCCGTTATTGGCTGAGGTTCATCGGGGAGAAGAAAAAGATATGTTGCAATCCTCCGCCAGCCATTGTCACTATGGTAATGAGAGGAGGTCATTGTTCCCGCACCCGTTGGGGCTGCTAAAATGTAATTTTAGCAGCAAAGTGCGCAGTCTGTGTGTGAAAGCAGGCTGGTGGCGAGGCTCTTTATCCGAAGCGTGGCTTTTTTCTTTGCGGTATTTTTCTTTCTTTGTATTTAACTCGGAAAAGGCATCCAAAGACAAATGTTAACCGTGACTGATTACAATTATATTGATGGGGGAGGTAGCAATTTAAATGCGAATATCAGAGTATGGAAGAATGGCTGGTAATAATATAGTAAGGACAAACGATTCTTTAATTGTCCTGCAGGTTGTTTTACATCTTTGTTGTGCAGAAACTGGAACTTTTAGGGTGCCAGTGATAAAGTACTTTGCTGTAATATAGTAGGGCAGGCTCACAACAGCCTTTATCTTATTGAATAACTACCAGCGTTTCAAAGGCCAGGATTACAGACACACTTTATGTCGGCACAAACGCTTTGGAGAGTGCATTTACATTTTTCTTCTGTAAGCAGAAAGCTGTTAATTCAGGAGATTTGACTCCCCCTTCTTCACCAGGCATAACCCAGAGGGCCAAGCAAGAAAAGAGGGACATGCAGACCCTCTTTTTTTTTGGTTTTGTTGCTGCTAGGCAGATATTTTTTAACTGTTTTCCTCTGTGCTCTGGAAGTTGAAAGTTGTCCAAACCCAAGTTAGATGCACCTCGCTGCAGAGCAACACACAGCGACCCTCCAGGCTTTCTCAAAGCCTTGAGGACGGGCTCAACAGCAATAAAAAAAAAGAAGTATTGCTTAGGAAAAAAGCCACACTAGGGCAAGTGGAAAGCTTTTGAAAGATGGCCTTGTGCTACACGTATTGATTTATTAAAAAAAAAATATATATATCCCTGGAACTTGTAGCACGAGAGCATACTCTAGTGGCAACTGAGCAAAGAAAGTGCTCATGGTTTGCGCGGCGTCTTGATCTGAGACGCTTCCCACCCTTCCACTGGAGGCTTGTTCTCCCCTCCTGCTCCCTGCTCCTCGCAGGAAATACCCAAGGCAGGCAGAGAAAATAAACGGGAACTTCTAAAGTAATTGAAAAACAGAGCTTGAGAACATATCTCCCCAAAATGGCTGTGTACTTACAGAGTTGTCTTTTCACCAGGCTCTGTTGCAGATTTTCTCCCGTGAGACAGTTTAGAGGAGGCAGGAGATAGGAAAAGGGGGAATAATACTTAAAGCAAATTCTCTTCACCCATGGCAGTGTCATTACAAACTTGAATGAGCACAGTTATTGCAAATAAATAAAAACAATAGACCAGAACCAGTTTTACATAAGAAAATACTGAAATACTGTTCAATTAGTCCTAAGCTTTAGTTAAACCTTTTCTTTTGCCCATCAGGTGATAAGGTTAATACAGAAAGCACTCAACTGCTGTACTTGTGTAACAACAGTCAGCATCCATTTAATGAACTTGCGTGTATACACATTTAGCAAAGCTTCAGTATTTTCAGCGCCGGGCTGGCGCAGAATTTTAATGGCAAAGTAGCCAACTCAGTCTTCATCGTAAACAATATCCCCGTGTAAGGAAAGCAGGTCCTCCTGGGGACCATTAACAATACAAATAAGTGCCGCTTTTGTATTTAAAGAAGAAGTTTGGCACTATTTCCATGGACGATATATGCCTGCAAAGCATGAAAAGGAAGATTACACTACTTTAGTTGTTCTTAAGCTGCTTGAATAAGCTGCATTTTATGACTTCTTGGGTGGTTTTTTTTTTGTGGAGGGAGCGGGAAGACCGGGTTCATATCCCACGTTTATAGCAACATGACTGCAGTAGCTAGACGTGGTGCAGACGGGACTTCCAAGTGGAATAAAGTGGAATAAAAGCGCACTTGGGCCGACGAGCATCACTCTGGTCCTGCTCGTGTAGCTCTCACTGCCCCGTCCTGCAAGTGCACGTATTCAGTTCAGCCTCCAGCTTCACCCAGCTGGGCTGTGGGCTTGGCCCAGGGTGAGCCACCAAGGACAGGTTTGGATGTGGTTGGTCACCAAAAGCACGTGGGGGACCTGTGTGCCTGGGTACGCTGCAGAGGTGGCTCCATGTATTCGCCCTGGCTGTCTCAGGGACTGAGCTTCATGCGATTGCACTGTACGTCCGCTGTGGAACCCCTAGTGCCTTGCAAACCCGTCAAAATTCAAAAGAAAGGTAGAAGTCTCCCAGGTGGTGTTATAGTCATGGCCATTTCTTGCAAAGCTGGGCAGAGGGGAGAAGCCCAAATCAGTGTGTGCGTTGGGAGGAAGGCAGCTGTAACCAGGGCTGCTGGCCGGGCTGTCCGCACAACCTGGCCGCTAACATCATGATGGCTGTCGTCTGGCGTGAGGAAGGGGACCCAGGGGTGGTTGTGGTCAGAGCTCTGGGAGAATTTGGGGGCTCAGATCCGTGGGAAAACAGACTTGGTTCCACCACTCACAGGACAGCTTGTTCTTTATTTTAAGAATCAGTTTTGTTCGGTTCCCCAAATAAAAAAAAAAAACAGACTGAACTTATTTCCCCATGCGGATCTTGTTTCCCGTGATTTTGCAACTTTATAAGACAGGCTTTATTGTCTTCCAGACCTCTGGTCCCTGCCTGCACCAGTATTAGCGGCCTTCCAGCTGATTTTCTGACACACTGAGCAGTCACAGATCCCATTTGTCTCAGCTGGTTTTCCCAGAACTCTGACAATCAACTCAGTGTTTTCACACCTGATTTCCTTAAACTAATATTATTTATTTATCCGCATGCCTTACTGGCAGACTCGGGTCTGGTGTCTGATCTGCACAGTGGCTCCACAGTTGGGTTAGTGACCATCTTCTCACGAGTCTGGCTGATGCACCACATGAGGGCCCTGTTCCCTTCATCCCCAGACTGCTGAATTACTCCATTTGCAAGAAGGGAACACTTTTTACCATGGCAAAACACATTTAAATACTTTTCATCCTTTTTTTTTAATTACAGGTGCAGAACATCAGTTGCCATCTTGTGCCTTGGTGGCCAGACTCACAGCCTGACCCAAGAAATACCCAAACACAGCATGTAGCTGAAGACCTGCAACAGCAGACCGTGCTTCAGGGATCTCCAGTGGTTCAAATACCCCTTTCTTCACCTGTTTTCGCAGTTCCAGCAAAACTCATCAGATGATAACTCATCTAGGTAAGAATTTTTCACGTTAACATCCAGTCCTCTCTGTTTCATTCCTACGTATTAAGCTGTGATCAGGTTGTATCAGCTGAGGGTCACACTCAGGGAGTTTGAGCAAAGGATAAGTGTCAAGCAGGACAAGAATTGCACCCTCCAAAATCACTGTCCTTACCTGGGCTTACTGGTATTTTCCTACCTGGGTCTGCCATATCTTCATTGCATTCTTGCATTGAACAAACCCCTGATGCTGCTACTGGTGGTTAAGCTACCACAGGTTGTCTTTTAATCTAGTTGGAAACTTCCGGAGCTCCAGAGTCAGTTCAAAAATCTGTGTTCTCCTATAAGGTCATTGTATTAGTCTCATTATGGTAAGGTTATGGTAGGAACCTTTTCTCCTCCAGGCTGTTCTGAGGAGATGAGGTTACTGACCAGGACTGTGATGTGTTGATATAGGGCCAAAATTAACTTGGGAAGATACTGAACAACAGCAGGTAGTGTAGAAGAGCAGGAGAGAAGGTGATCTAAGATGCACTTCAGCCAAGGACTTTCTTCTTTTCATCAGTAGACTGCCCCACAAAGAAGAGTTTCATGTCCCATCACCAGGCATGTGCCTTCGTGGGAGGAAGGCAGTGAGAAGCCTTGTACGTAGGCAGAGCTAGGACTGTGCTTATAACTGGTCTCTGGAGACATGGAGCCCTGCCTGCTCCTACGGTTGCAAGTTAGAGCTGCTGCAGCTTTGAACTCTGAGGAGACAATGCTGCTAAACCCTCCCGAGAAGGGAATTGCAAGGGACTCCCGTTTTCCCCACATACAAGCAGCCCTGCTGATGTGAGGTCTGTTAGAGGTGTGTCAGCATGCAGGACATGCCATTTCTGGGATAGTTTGTGTTACCTGGAGAGGTCTAATGTAATAAATCCAAATTTTGGAGAGAGAGGGCTGGAGGGTTAGCCCATGGGCAAGGTTTTGAGTTTATTAGGGTGAGTGGACTGGTTTGCTTTTCCTACACTGACTAGGGACAGATCTCTGGCTCAGCCCTCTTAGTCCTTTCACAAGTGGGTGGCAGTCTTAGAGTTGTTATTTTTATTGCACAAGAGTTTACTCAATAATTTTTCTCTTACCTTCTCAGTAATGGCTGAATCATTTAAGTATAAGTCTCCCATAAAATTCAGGCTGGGACAGTGAGATTCTCCATAGCTTCAAAAAACAAGCTTTTGCCCAACCTCACTCACGTTTCCTTCGGTATGCTGGTGGCCGAGAGGAGTACATCCGAGCTCAGCATATCTGTGAGTGGCAGCAGCGTCCCCACAGCTCAGACCAATCTCAGACCAACCTCTGAACATGCTCTTCCAAGCAAAGTCCTGAACGTGCTCCATGCACTTGTTTCAAGGTATGTACAGGTCCTGCAGTTGTTCTCCTTAGAGGTCAGGAAGCACAAAAACAGAATGAAGGTATTTTGGCTCCATCTCCATTTCCTGTAGAAGGCCAGGCTAAGAAACAGATTAAATGGATTACATTAAATCCAGATTAAATCCTGGCGTATACCCAGGCATGACTTGCCCGTTCACATTGCCAGTTGCTCAGTGCCCATGTGGCCAGAGCATTGCACAAGTAGTCCGCGTTCAAGCTAGCTGCTTTGTGGAAGATGTTGTAGGAAGGACCCCAGATTCGATTTATCTGCTGGACCACAGCTGTGGGGTGTCACCACAAGGAGCTGAGGCCCAATAGCAAAAGATCAGATGAGGGAAGCACACTTTGCCCAAAATGTCTACATCACAACTAAGGGCACAACAGAGCACATGTTAAAACACAGCGCGATCCCGGGTCTCTCCTGGTGTGCCCCAAAGCTCGCTTCAAGTTTGCATCTGAACATCAGCTGGTAGGTAACCTTACAGAATGGCCATTAGGTGATCTGGGGTATGGGCCCAGGATCAAATACAACCTAGATCATAGGTGCTATCTAAGCTTTTCCTGCTGAGACTGAAGCTGAGAGACACACCAATTTCTATATTTCAAATTCTCAAGACTTTAGAAAACACCAGCACGGAACTTCAGTATGCCACTCTAGGGCATGGATGTTACAACAGCCTTTACCCAAATGTCTGTGGTTGGGTTTTGTTATTTTGTTCCACACATCATGCCTCATTTGATACCTAGTGATTTGGAAATAAATCAGGGATCATTTTCATAATCAAGAAGAGCTGATGAAGATGCTGGAGGCTTTAAGGTGGCTGAGACAAGGGGCTGCAGACTGTGCAAATGAAAGGGGGACTGAAGTCAGTTACCCAGTAAATTGTTACGTGAATGAGGCTTTCCAGAGAGGGAAGTGGGACAGTTGGACTGATCCCATTAAGACAACAAACTTCCAATCTG
The DNA here is from genome assembly GCF_036417535.1 of Chlamydotis macqueenii. Classification (NCBI taxonomy): domain Eukaryota; kingdom Metazoa; phylum Chordata; class Aves; order Otidiformes; family Otididae; genus Chlamydotis; species Chlamydotis macqueenii. Next base: position 4,638,261 of record NC_141560.1, on the reverse strand, counting down.
GCACTGCCTAATCTTGGATTTGAGGCACTGATCAGTTGACAGTCACATGAAAACAGCATTTAACATAAAGCAAGATACCAAGGTCTTTGCAGAATATAACAATGTTTCCTAAAACTGTTATTTCAAGGATGAATAAAAAGAAATAATATGTACATAGGGCAGTTCTTGAGACCTTCAAAACTTTCATGTTACATTATCTGAAGGGGAACGGCTTCTACACCCTTCTTTTCCTCTGTCTTGCATCTAAGAGCCCAAGAGAGGGTGACTACAGTGTTACACGGGCAGTAGTCACTACGAAGTCTGCTTTTATGTTAATGTGCCCAATGTTGTCCCCACTTATAATTTACAAGCCTTAGACTTCTCTTCCTCTGTTTTCGGTGGCCTGCTATTTTCAGACTCCTCAAGCCAAAATGAGAAAAATGCATCTCATTTTTCAAAGGCCAGAACTGCTGGTGCAGAAAATAGCTAAGTGCTAGGGACTGAGCTCTGCTTCTGCCTTCAGTGAGATAAATCCAGCGTCCCTCACTGCCTTCAGCTGATTTACTCCCCATTCTGTGTAACCGAAAGCAGAATTTGCCTCTTGCTGTTTTTCCATGGCATTAAGGCCTTTAAAGAAAATCCTACAAAAAAGATTTAGGCACAAACAAAATCTCCTGCTTTCCACAAATCTGTCTGAACTTACACTGCAAAAGGAAACACGGAGGAACTGAAGCCTCTTGCGAGGGACGGGGGACTCTCTAGCAGGGTCAGCTGTGCATATATTTACACATGATATTAGCAGGAAAAAAAACACAAAATGGGTGCATTGTGACCCAAGGCGGTCCAAATGTTCTGTGCTATCATTACTGCTGGGGTGAAAGGCGTTGCCAGTTGGTGACTTGATAAGCATGATGAGCTAATGAGCGACAGCTTAATCAGCACAGATAATTCTTCTGCAGCATGTGAGATAATTACACCCCTTTTTCTGATTTTTAGGAACCTTGTGGATTTTTTCACTCATAAATGTGAGATAATGGTGTACGACTTGACCTGTCTAAACAAAGCTTTTGCAGAAAGCAGCGTAATATCCACCAATTGTTCATGAATATAGCGATCGGCTTATCTAGGCTAGTTTTTTGTCCACTGCAGGTGACCAACTGGAAAGAACACCAGGCAAACTGCAAGGAAAACATTTAAAATTAATTTAATTTTTGTACAATGGATAAAATCCAGCAGGTTCTGACTTTAACCACTAAACCAGGCTTTAGGTACTAAACCAGGACATGGTTTAGTAGGCATGGTGGTGTTAGGTTGACGGTTCAACTTGATGATCTTGGAGGTCTTTTCCAACCTTAAAGATTCTATGACTCTATGATTCTATTTAGGGAATTGCTCCTGTTATTTTCTGAGAGACACCAAGGGCAGAACACAGGCAACTGCAGGGTCTCATCTTTCATCTTCCCAGGAAGGACCCAGCTCCACAGCACTTTTGGGGAAAGAAGCTGTCCGCTAAATGCTGTAAGCCTTGCATAACCCGTCCCTTTCCCTGGCACTTCCTTCCTCTACAGTGGCCAAAAATCTCACCTCTGAGAGGCTGCCAGTAGGGCCCTCTGAAGCAGCCGTTTTGCCTAGAGGCAGACAGTCCCTCGGTGTTAAAAAAGGCCATAGCAGAGCAGGAGGAAGGCAGGACAGTCTGCGGACTCCAGGGTGGCCGCCTTGAACCGCGACATTAGTCCTGCACTCCAGACAAGATGTGTCAGAAGTCCAGATTGGAGGGTGGGGGACATCCTGTCTCCCACCTCCTTTGGCTCACTTGAATGTCTCCTGTCTTGGGCTGGCTGGAATTAAAATAAAGAGTTAGGACCATGCGCTGCCAAATTCCCTCGGTTGTGGTCAAGTAGGAATGGCTGCCCATCTCCACCCCTCGCTCATTTTTTTGTGCCTGTAATAACTGGATTTCCCAGCTGGTTTCCCAGCCCAGGACCTGCTTAACTCCAGTGAGCAAATACGAGTAGGGGAATTCGGTCCAAGCAGGCAGGTGCAGTGGCTGGATAGCTTGTGGATTTCCCTTCTGCCACGAAACAACAGTTACTGCACATATGTTGCAAAGATAAGCGTTGTTTGCCATTGGTAGAGGAAAAGCCAGAGGCTCGCCACAATTTGGGAGTCTTGCTGTTGAAGAGATGTGAGAACGAAAGGTACTTGTGAAAATAAGGGGCGGTTCTCTCTCAGCAGCTGAGGGATAAAAGACAAAGCATTTTGGCTCCAACTTATTGCAAACAAGGAGGACATCTGCCCTGGAGATAGCGGATGCAGAGTTACATCTATGTCCAGCGCTGACAGGAGCACTTCTGGAGTGTTAGGCTCAGGTTAGGCTTCCCAAGGAGACTTGTTAAAACATAGGGCAGGTCTAAAAATTGCTGTAAGCACCAGTAGGGGTGCAAAAAAACCCTTTGCAGTTCCATTTAGCAATCTACAGCTTAGCAGAGAGGAGGGTAGGCAGTAACTTGACCATGGTCTGTAAGTACCCCATGAGGAGAAGATTTCTGATACTGGAAGGCTGATTAATTGAGCGGACAAAGTTGAAGTGAGCCTGAAGTGCTAAAAGCTGCAATTAGATAAACTACACCTAGAAGTAAGGTGAGTGGTCCTGAGGAAAGGGAATTAAATATTGGAGAAATTTGCCTTGGGTGGCAGATCCTAGTTGACTCTTCTGTGTGATGATGGACACAAACACCACTTTTTCCTCTTGGTGTTCCCTGTGTCTTTCCTAGCTCCCTTTTGTCTTTTCCAGGGGATACAAGGGACACTAGGGCTTGAGATGCCTGAAACCATGCATGGAGACAGTGACAACAACAAACAGCAGCCCAACAGGAGGTCCAAGCCAACGTGGTTCAGCATTTACCTGTTAGGATACTCCACTTCCCAGACTAGCTGGGAAGTCTTGGCTTTCCACTAAAGCATTTGATGTAAAAATGGAGACTCCAGATTTCTTCCCCTGTCCCACAAAATGTTTCTGAGGGACTAAGACAGGGAGAGTGGTCCATCCCTATGTATAACAGATGATCTGTACATATGACCAGTGCCACCAGCAGCACTGGCCTTATTCAACTTGATAAAGCAGCATCCGCTCCTGAGGTCCATGGAGCTCCAGGAGGCCAAGGCTGGGAGGAGAGTAAGACCTCCTGTTTCTAACAGCCTCTAATCCCTGCCCTCCATAATCAGTTTTAAAATGCCCATCAAATCTTCCCTCTGCCTCTAATTGAAAAAGTGATGTCAGCAGTAATCTGCTGCCCCAATTTATCTCCATATATTTGGGCAGTTTGGGCTAATGCATTGTTTCATAAACATATGTTTTAGCGCAGCCACGCGCGCACACACAAAGAGAAAGATCTGAACGCGCTGCACTAGTTATGGAGACTAATGCCTTAAATATTACTTTTAATACTAATGTCAGATTATTAAAAATATAATCCATTCTCCTGATTGGACCTAATGTAAGCAGGAGGATAAGAGGGCTTCTATCCATGCATTAACACATTTCATGGAGTGTAAAGCCACTTTCTTCCTCTTAAAACATAAGGTCAGAAACTAATAGAATCTGTACTTCAAGTGGGTTTTTAAAACATATTACATGGAAAGTTTAGTGAAAGTTAATCTGTCGATAAGTGTCAGCTGAAGCTGTGTGGGTAAACAAGAAATAAATGTAATTCACATGCAGTTTTTTTTCCTGTTAAAAACCTATCTGTGCACTTTAAAACATTTATGTTTAAATAGAACAGAGACCAGCACTAAGAAGCACTCAGCTCAAAGCAGCTTTATGTAAATGTGTCGTAAGGGACTAAAATAAAGTAAGCTACCCAAATCTCCCAAAGATAAAGGGAGAAGGCCTCTGACCCCGCGTGAATTCTCCCCTCATCCTGACCACGTGCCGTTCCTGGGCTTCATTCCCTTTCCCCCTTCTCGTGCGCCTCTCTGTGGCAGTGTTCCCCATTTCCCTCCGGGCTCCCCTCCACATCTGCTTCGCGTCAGGCCAGTGCTGGGGCTTGGGGATGGTTTGGCAGTGGCGGGGCAGCGTTCTTGGCACCCTGGTCCTGACCAGCGGGTCTGTCACCTCTCCATCACACTCAGCCTCTGCCAGCCTCCTCCGTGCCAACCTTAGGACCTCCTCAACTGCACATTCCCACTGTGGCAGGCTGGGTTGTTTCCAAAACCAGCCCCCTTCTCCCATTTCCTTTGCCCAACCTTTGGAGAGCAATTTGGAAAGTCCAAACTGGGCGCTGAAGGAAAGACAATATCCACAAAGGGCTGATTTTTGCACGGAACCCGTAAATTTGGCAAAACTATCATTTTAAAGCAGTCTCAGCTCTCCAACCTTGGTGGAGGCCAGGCGGCTGACCCTGCTGCAACTCATTTAATTGCTTATCTGGAGGTTTGGGGGGGCTGGCAGGCAATTCAGAAAGCAGGCTTTGGAGCGCAGAGCCAGGGTGATGGTCCTCCCCGGGGGAAGGCATACAGCCGGCTGCGCACTTTTGCCTCCTCCTTACTCCGACAGCACATTTTCTGGGCTGCTCCACCAACCACCCTGTTTAAAATAGGAACCTTTTGGTTCCCCTAAAATGGAACTAAGAGTCGCACCAGGAGGTGCCAAGGGAGGGAGACGAGAGGGCAGCGGGAGAAGCAGGAGGTGGAAGCTTGCTCTGGCAGGCACCAGGACTTGGCCCCCGTGCTCCCAGCCACATGCCAGAGATTTAAGCTCCATGAACTGGCTCCAGCCACCAGAAAGAGATGGATGACATATGGATTTCATACATTCAGCAAATGAAAGAAAAGCTCTCTACGGCTGCATGGGATTAGCAGAATTTATGTGCTGTTCCTTATAGCAAGGGTCCTGGAGGAGGGTTGCGTCACTGAGAGGGCGGTGAGGGCATGCGTTCAAATCTTTGCACCATCACTACAAGTCATTTACGGTTATACTTATCTCGATGGTGTTGGAGAGGGCTGACACCCTCCGAGAGCCGGGCAGGAGGCGTAGGGAGGACATTGCATGGCTGGAGAAAGCCTTCGGGACGGGGACCTGGAGGGAGTTCAAGTCCAAGTGGGTCCAGACCCTGCCTGTAACAGAGACGAGCAATTCCCCTCCTTGTCTGTCTTTCTAGTGGCACACATTGCAACTGATCTTTCAGGCAGGTGCCCAAAGGTGGCTGGTACGTGGCACAGGTCCCTGACTGCAGCACAGGGATACTGGCAGCATGGCGGCTGTGTGGTGCTATGTGCCTGGCCATGTGGCCTCTTTTTTCCATTGCCAAAATGAAGGTGCTGCCTTGTGAGGAAAGGCAAAGTGTTCGCTCGTGTGGCTGCAAGCTGTGCTGGGACTCAGAGAATCTCCCTGGCTCGCTCTTTCTTAGGATCCCACTGTCGCATCCCTACACAGCATCACACAGCAGCACGGGGAGGTGACTCTCCACGCACATGGATGAGGCCAGAAGCTGTATGGTTGCAGCGAAGGGGACGAAGGTCCACCCAGGCTGGCACAACCTGCTTCACTCAGGGCTTAAATACTCTGCGTAGAGCCTGGAGAAGAAATAATGGTGCAGAGTATTGGAGGAAGGGACAGAGAGATAAGAACAGGTGTCAAAAGTTTGACTTCCATTCAGTTCCAGGGAAATGTGGAACAAAACAATTTGGCATTTCCCACCCTGTCATACAATTTAGGCAACACTTGGTAGTATGGAAATAAGTTGCTGATGCTGCTTTCAACCCAGCAGGCTTGGGCTGCTACAGGTCCTTTGGCCAACTGATCTAGTACCACCAAAATCAAACAGCAGGACTTTTTTCCACTCAAGAGCTTCAGTTACCAGACGAAAACCTTTTACCTTCAGATATCTTCTGGACATGAATGTTAACCCCGTCAAGCATCATGCACCAGTTCATGAGGAAAGTCACTAAAGAAGGAAGAAAAAAAAAAAAGGAAAGAAAAAAGCTAGGATGCTGGATAGCAAGCCCCAGCCATCACCTGGCGATGTTATTTTGGTAAAACAATAAGACAACACTTCAAAACAAATGAAAATTGGTTTGTGAGTCTGACGGGGATACAGAGCAGGAGGGAGCTGCTATCTAAACCCTTTATGTGGCTTGCGTCCTTAGCAGAAGCTGAGCACGCCTCAGGGGATCAAAAATCCCTCCAAATGGGAACTCCTTGGCCATCTATAAGGCTATGATTTTGTCATGGCAGCCACAGGAGCCATGGATTTGAATTAACTCCCTGAAATCTTCCAAATGGATGGAGAAATACCTCTAAGTCGGCACATTCTTTCTTTCGTTTCCAAAAGATGGTGTGGTGCCATGAGCTGATGGCAATTCAAATCAGGAGAGATATCACTCAGCAAGGAATTAGCTCTTGTAGCTGTGCCTGTGGCCAGGACATGCAGTCCAGTGAGGACGTGGGCGGGGGGGGAACGTAACCGAGGTCAGAACAAGATGTGGAAAATTTGAGCGAGAGCTTGCCTTGGGCAGAGCAACAGTGCGGCAACAGCAGGGCAATGACAGCGCCGGCTCTTAGCACCAATTAAAGAGAAAACCCAAATCGGAGCTCACGAAGGGGTGGTGGCTGGTGTGGCATTGCCAGATGGGCAAAATACCACTGATGGATAAGATAAAACACAAGAGCTCTAAAAGTTTTGAGGAAAACAAGGGTAAAAAAAGGCAACAGGAGGCTGCTGGATGCTTCTCCCAACACATTCCCCAGTCTTTCAGCAGTACTTGGTGTGAGTCAGACCAAGCCGCTTAACCTCACACTGGTGTCTGCTTTTCAGCATTTGAAAATTTTGGCCAAATTCAGATTCAAACCACCTTTGGCCAAATTCAGAGACTTTCACAGGCTCAATTTCCAATTAAGTACTTGAAACCCTCTTGAACCCTGCAGCCACTGGAGCGATGCCATTCCCACTGTGGCCGTTGCCCTCTGAGACGCCGGTCAGTAGCTGTCAGCAGTGCTCTGGTGACACAGTGATGGGTGTGAACTCGCAAATGGCAGGTCCAGCTCGGGGTCACACCTCCACCGGGTTCTCCGCAGAGTAAATTAGCACCTCATCACACTGTTAGTGAAAGATGTAGCTGTCTGTGCACGTGTGTGGCTCAGCCGGGTGTTCATGACAGGTATTTTACTATTTAGAAGTACCTGTAAGCCAGGTGCCTCATTTGGTATCATTCCAGGGCTTTTCCTCTCTCCTCTTATCTCCTCCATGACATAAGCTAAAATTTACTACTCTGAACCTGGAGTCGCATTGTCTGCTGGAAACTCCTTTCTTCTTTACATCTAAGTGTCTCTTAAACAGCATCACCAGTGTGGCAAGCAACTGCGGGAATTCTGGATGCCAAGACAACATCAGAACCTCCACGTCTCCCTCATCTTTCAGCAAGACAACCCCTATTCCCATACAGCCCAAACGGAGTGAAGATTTCCTTTAAGAGAGCAGGATAAGGGAAGACAACAGCTTTATGTATCAGTTTTATTTCAGCAAGAGCTTCACAGCAAAGGCGTGAAGCGGGGGCATGGTGGGACTTGTCATCCTCACAATGGAGCATCCCATCCCTAGATGGGCAGAGCGGGGCTAGGCTGGTGGTGAGATGCCCTGAAGGAACATATTGCCCCTCTGAAGGGAAAGTAAGGGGTTACACAATGATGGATAAAACCATGTCTGGCTCCTGTGCAGCCAAGGGCATAGGAGTTGTTGTGCAGAAGGGAAAACTCAGCACTTGGCCATCCTAGGAAGACCAACAACAGCTTGGCCATGTTTGAACCCTTTAATCCACACCATTTTAATTTACAGGCCATAGGGAGGAGCTGATTAAAATATGTTTTCATCGCAATGTAGGTAAGTCCATTGAAACATCACCCTCTTACTCAAGGACCATCTCTTAAATTCCTCATTTAGTTTGTGTTTAGCGTTTCTTTGCTTGCCGCCGGTTCAGTTTGGCTTCCTGGCTGTTGCATCAATTAATGTGTATAATCCTGTGAAGACTTGGCTAAAGCATTGATCAGAGTAGTCTGATGGAAACCATGACTGATAGATGAATGACCAACAGGAGGCCAAGGTGGTGGCACAGGAGAAACTGTCCCACAAATGGCCAAGAGGGATGGGGAGGAAGGGAGATCCCTCTGCCAAGGGCAGATGACCCCATGTCTTGTGCAAGGAGGTGAGTGTAAGGTAATAAATACATTTTTGTTTTCACTTCCATGTAAAAGGAGAGTCAGGAACTGTGTAAGCCTTGTACTTGTGCAAGAGCAGACATCTGTGGTAGCATGTCAGGACCAGGTCCTGTAAACAGTGAGGCTGCTACGTCATTGCATTCTTGCCAAGCCTGTGGCTGGTATTTAGGAGGCAATGCTTGCATTGGGCTCTCTGGACAGTACATTCACCAGCCTGGAGGTCTCCGAGATGGCACCACTGGGACCTTCCACAGAGGCAGCCCAGTGGCTGCTCTGTACTTCCCAGGAGTATGGCAGTTGGCCCCAACTGCTGCATTGTCCCCAGGGCCAATCCACCCTTCACTTGTGTTCCTTCAGAAGCATCCTCACCATGTCACTCACCTTCCACGACCATGGCCTTCTCCAGCCGTCTCCTAGATCCTACCAGCTTTCACGACCCAACTCTCCAACTTATCTTTCCTGCTTGGAAGGTCTTCCCCATCTGCCCCTACCACAGTAGGAGTGAAAAGAAGAGAAGCAAAGGCACTACCCGTGAGAAGAGGCAATTTTGGAAGGCTGTCAGATGCGGCAGAAGGTGGACATAGCATTAAGGAGCCGTCTGTGTGACTGTCACACCACTAAATTATAGCAACTCATTTGCACATGGCGTAGGGATGGAGGCAGCTTGTGCATCAAGCGTGGGAGCAGCACACTGGACAATACGAGGGGAAGAGGCTAAAAATCACCTGAAAACACAGGCAGCTGAAGTTTAAAACATTAACGAATTTGGCAATGACTCCTGTTTAGCAGATCAGTGAGTACTGAAACAAAATGGGGCCAGAAGCTAATTATATGGAAATATTTCTATTTGCACATTTCACTGGAAGGCAAAGCGGAGAGTATAACTAGTATATCTCCACAACTGACAGGAATATTAAGTTTTCTGTCGTCTTGCTGCCACGGCTACCTTTCTCAGCATGCATTCTGTCCTAGTTCCTATTAAGGTGAGAGAAGAATCAAACTCATTAATTGTCTGCATTTTAGATACGATAAGAATTTAGTGGTTGGTGTTAATTAAACTACAAAACAACTCCTCTTGCTGCGGTGTGCATTCCAAGTTGGAGCAATTAATTCACTCACTTAAACTGATCAAGATTTAATTACCATCACTCTGTGCAATTACTCCATAATTAAAGTAATTTGCTTCATTCCACTCGCTGACAGTGTCATTGAACAGCCATTCATAGTACCAAAAGAAGTGATAATTAACTTAAAGAACAGCTCAAGGCAGTTTTACACAGACTTTTAGTTATTCCTTAGCATACCTATATGGGAGAAAGAAGCTTCTCACATAATACAGGTGCTTCCCTAGTAAAGGATTTCAGATATTTTGTGTTCATTTTTTTTTCAGCCAGCACACTGTAGCAAACCCAATTTTTGGGTAGTTGTCACCAGACAACATGCCATTTCGCACAGGCAAGCACACTAGAAGCCGGATCCCTCCAGCAGTACAGACATTCCCTGCCTGTTCCTGGAGAATCCTCGTTAGGAAAGGAACAAAATCCTCAAGAAAAAGCTCCCTCCACCGAGATAACGCTGCCAGCTCCTAAGATCTTATCGAGTAGCTTGTGACAGAGCAAGTGCCCAGTTGCTGGGACCAAGGGAAGGTAGGGGAGTCTCTGGGCTTTTAATGATCAGAGTTCTTAGTCCTCGGGTTTGTTGACAATAGCTTGAAAGCTTGATGTAAACGTACTCCAAAAACTGAGACATGTGAAGTCAAGTTAAAAAACAAAAGCATGTGACTGAAGGTTGGATGAGGCTCAAGGCCAGGTTGGATGAGGCTCTGAGCAACCTGAGCTGGTTGGAGATGTCCCTGCTCCTTGCTGGGGGTTGGACTGGATGGGCTTTGAAGGTCCCTTCCAACCCAAACCATTCTGTGATTCTATGATTCTATAAAGCTAATCTCGTGCTTGCAGAGTGGTGGAGTCTGGCTCAAGATTTGTTTTTTAACTTGGAGAGCTGGAGACACTACAAATAAAACCTGGTGGCCTTAGAGCTCACCAAGAGCATCTCCATGAAACCTGGCCTGTTGCTGTTACTGTCCTATCAGCCCACCTGCTTCCCCCTTCAGCATCTTCACCTCCCGTGGGATGTCAATACTGAGAGCAGCTACAGGCACAGGCTGTTGGAGTGCTTCACCGGCTGCCCTTGGCCCTGTTGCAGGAACATTGGTGGTGGTCACAAGGGTTGAATTGGTTACTCAACGTATTTTCAGTGGGAACTACAGTAGATGCCTGCTTTAGCTTGTGTAAGGCACTGAACTTAAAAAAAAAATGCAAGACTGGAGCACTCAGGAATATTTTTGTATATACCAATGTCATGTTTAAAGTAACGTATCTGGTCTTGGTGTTCATGGCACATGTATTCAGAACTCAATTTTGTGCTTATTTTATTCTAGGAAACGGTTTTGCTGGTGGAATTATTCCTCAAGAATTGGAAGAGAATATTGCTGCCTGTTTTCAGAAAAGGGCGCTTATACTCAAGTACAAAGCTGGTACGAGAAAACTCTGTGCTGAGCCACCTTCTAAGAGGTCAGACTTATTAGCTCAGCCTAATCTTTCCCCAGTAACCTTGTAAAATGCCCATGCTAAGCTCTCTGCAGGATGGACAGAGAAAGAGGCAGACAGATCCATCTGTCCTCACTTTTGAAGGATGCTGGGGCTAGCGTGGCAAAGACAACCTTCAACAGATTGTCCACCCGTTTCAAAATCAAGCCTTCTCAGCCCACACAGAGAAATTCAAAACATGACCTGTCACAACCATTTGGACATGAAGTATGCAATATTTGTGCTGATTTTTTTTTTTTCCCTCACCACAAAAGTGATATTAATCTGGAGAATCATCGCTAACAAGTGGAAGAAGCACACTCGCTATTCAGGGAGCCGTTCATGAGTATCAAATCAGTTGCTGGTATCAGCCTTTGCCAGGCTCTCTGCTGTCTCCATCCAGGCAGACAGACAGGACAGATGTCACTTAATTTGAGCTATATGAGAATTAGGGGTCCGGTTTTTGTTAAAAGTACAGATTTTCTCTCCTGGAAAGAGAGAAACACCTCTGGAGAGCATCCCCTGCCATTCAGAGTGGTGTTTAAGGTAGCTGGGGTGTGTCATCTCCTTGAAGAGCCCATCTTTCCTCACCAGCATCATGGGGAAGCCAGGCCAGCTTGAACTGACCAGGATGAATCCTCCTGAGAAATCCAACATGAGATCTCCTCAGAAAGCTGAGCTGTGTCACGAATTATTCCTACACCTGCAGCATCCATACAGCAGAGCCTTTTGGTTGGGCTCCCAAATGCTTGTTAGCCTTCTGTGACTCAGCAGTGGCTAAGTTAATGTCAGCTCTACCCAGGGGAAAATCTTCAATATTTCTGTTTACTTAAAAAGAAAGAAAAAAAAATCCCAAACATTATTTTTAAGCTCCTGAAAGAGCATTACAAAAGAATGAAGAGGAAGAAAAAAGAGACTGTGTAAAGATTGCTTGCCGGAGTCCTTTGACGATAGTCAGCCACACAACAGAAATAGGTGGACATTAATTCATGCTAACCTTGCACACCTAAATACCATTAATTCATCAAAACTAATAACATTAATTCCTTCAAAAATGAGATTAAAGACAGGCACCCCTTGCAGTCATAATCTGTGGCTGATGACACTAAAATGAAACCTCTGGTGTACAAAGCTACCAGCAGAGCTTGCAGAATCTCATAAATTGCAGCTGGCAATACGTAAATCCTCAAGACAATATACATTATTTTCCAAGGAGCGGATGTTTGCCCACCAATCGCCAGGCAAAAAGGAAAGCAAAGCCATAAAACTGCTCTCCCAACACAGGAGTTGTTGTCAGAAAAGCATGATGCCGCTCGGACCAATGCTTACCTAAATCTGTCAGGCCAGAGCAGGATTTAGGGCACATGTCCTGGGAACCACATTTATTTTAAATTTGCAAACCCAGCTAGGAGAAACAAAGTGTAACTCGGAGCTGGAGATGCCCTGATCTTCTGGCAATGGGTGCATGACCTTGGGTACACCACCTATCCTCGCTGGTGGAGATTTGAAGAGCTGGAAAAGGTCTTTAGCAGGACCTGCTGGTGCCTCTGACGGGTGCTGAGATGGCGTTAGGGTGAATAAGGGCTCAACTACACAATGCTTTCTTCCCAGGGCTGCATCCCAAGGCAGCTGTACGTCAGCTAAAAGCTTTCCTTTTGATTTCAGTGGGTTGGGGCCGTTGGCCTGGCGGTGGATTGCCCAGTGGCACTCTCTAAGGGCAGGCTTGGTGGTGATGGGTGAGAAATATTCAGTAAGGTTAGCGCAACTCCTCCGTCTCAAAGCAAATTGAAATCTGAGAGTTCGGCTCCTGTACACAGGGGCAGAGTTAGCACCAGGATTTGGATCTCTCTGCTCACTTTCCATGTCTTGTCCTCTGCCTCATCCTGTCCCCAGAGGCGTGGAGGAATGAGGATGCTCCGCAGCCAGCTGCCGTGCCCTCCCTGTCCCTTTCTCCCTGCTTTGCTTACTCCTTGGGGGAGATGTCCCTTCACGTTTGTCAAGGAAAATGCTGACCAGGGCTTAATGTGGACTTCGGTGATTGCAGAGCCCCTTGTCTGCTCCTGAAACATCAATTTGCTACTTTTACTACTGGAATTTCAAGGGCATGTATCTGATCCCATCACCAGCGTCCCATTTAGCTTGGGTCACCAATGTGACATTGCTGCTGTCACACAGCTTTTCTGTTCTCCATGTTGTTCCCATCGCATTTTTCTTTTCTTCCAGACTCAGGCAGAGGGTTTCACCTGCATCCATCAGGATGGGCCACTGGACCACAGCCTTTGCCCCAGGGCTGCATTTGCCTGTGACAGCAACGCGGACCACTGCCCGGAGGGGGACCCTGACCTCCAGGTGCTGGACCCACAGCTGTATGCTACCTAAAACTGCATCTGCAGTGGTCTAGGACTTTCCCTGACTCCAGCCGAAAATAACAGAGTTGTGGGCAGGCCTGGGAGGGCATTCACAATCTTGCAAATTCACCGATTTCTATGTATTGCACTCAGAGGTCCCCAGTCTACAGATGATGGCCAGGCTGAGCGCAAGATCACCAACTACCGCTGGCCACAGAGATCCAGAGATGTTTGCAGGAGGCAGCGGGATGCTGCTTGCACCACCGGCTTGCCTGGCAGCGCTACCCAGGGCTTGTGAAGGACAGTGGCTGCTACCACCGACCTTTTGAAGCAGCGCCGATACGTCCAAAACACCGGAGGTATTATTTCAGATTAAGCCCAGATTAAACCCATTTAATTTTAACTCAGATTAAGCCCCTATTTAGAACCTGGCCCTGTTTCCGATGCAGCTGGGCTAAGCCCCCCCCCATCGAAGGGCTGCGAATCACCACAGCCGGGTGTTGGGTACCACCCAGCCTCTCCCCCCCATCCTCTTAACACAGACCAGTTATAACACTGAGTTTCTAAAATCAGGCTTGGCTTGTGAAAACTCATTTAAGAGTAGAGCCACACGTGGCTTTTGGGATGGGGGTTTAATGCTTCATGGCTTCAGGAGGGACCCCAGCGCCTGCTGCAGCCCACGGGGGCTTCGGGCAGACGTGAGCACGAAGGAGCTGCACCGATTTAATCTCTAAATAACGATGGAAATGCAAGTGTGCACATTACTCCAAATGAATGTATCACCCACACATGCTACGCTCTCTGCATATTTAATTACACAGTGCTTTCTCCTGCCCTGCTTTTTAAGAAATACTCCACAATCCATCAGTGCCTTTCAAAGAATAACTGGTTTCAATGAAATTTAGGGAAAGAAGAGTTTTGGACTTGTTCAGACTAGCTGGAAAACAGCAGTGGGGAGAACACAATCAGTCTCATTCATTTTTTATTCCTATTTGTGTTGCCAGGGCAGCCGAAAAGTCCAAGTCCAGACCAGACCCGGCTGTGCGAGGAGATACACAACCCTCAAGATAAGAAAAAAAAACATCTCTATATCTGAGATGTAACCATGAAGTGCAGGACGTGAGGGATGCACATGAGTACGCACAGCGAAAGAACGAGGTGCTTTTTCTTTGACTGAGAGCTACAAGTCTTCAAGGTCTCTTAAAAACCAGGCAGGCTTTGCAGCACTTGGTTTTTTATTTGATAGATTTTTGGAGTAGCTCTTACTCTGACTTGCCCAGCCCAGCCTTCCTCCTCACCCTGCGCTGGGCTGTGATATTAGATGACTGTGCGGTGTGTTTTCGCTTCCTATTGACTGGTTGTGTACTTCCCTCCTGCTAATCCCTTGTTAATGGACACTTTCTTTGAGCCAGCTGAGATCTGAGTTATGTTGTCTTTGTGCTTCTTGCAGGTTTTATTACTTGGATATCTTTGTTTTCATTATTTTGAGATTTGGGGATTTTGTCTCTTTCCTTTGGATTGATTCGCGCAGTTAGAGACGGGCTGACCTCCCACGGCTCCTGTTTGCGTTTGATCCGGCAGCGATGGGAGAGCAGCTTCTCAGCAGCAAATAGCGCAGTCCCACACTTTGGCCGCCAAAGCCAAGAGAAGACCCACTTTTGGCTTTCGCTGGAAAGCGCCCCTTGCTTGCAAAGCAAAAAAATAAAGCATTTCCGATGCTCCCCTCACTGAACTGGGGTGCACTGGTTCTAACTGGGCTCTGCTTGCAGGGAGGTAGCAGCTTGAGCGTGCAGGAGCGGGGAGCCCCACAACTCTGGCCCCAGGATGCTGGGAGATCCTGGGAGCTTCTAAAATGTGGAGCCCAAGGCTGATGGAGTGTGTCTGGGTGCAAGCTGTCATGATGCGGGGAAGCCAACAGTGACATCGCTGGAGATGGTACCCGTGGAGGTGAGGATACACGTGCACAGCAGGTTCAAGGACACCACTCTGACCTTCAGAGGAAGGAAAAAGCACAGCCCATGGAGCAGTGAGGAAGGATGGAGAGCCCAGACAGAGTTGCCTGGCAGTGGGATGAAGCAGGGTCCCTCTTCTAGGAGGGACGTGGGATCTGCTGGTGGAGGAGCAAGGACAGGCTCTGGTGGAAAAGCAGAGAGGTGGAGATCCAGCAAAGCCACCGGCAGAAGGGAAGCACACAACTGAAGGCTCAGTTTTACCAACCAGCTTTTCTCCTTCTGACACAGCCCCAGGCAAGAAGCAGAGCTATACGGCCGTTTTTTCACGTCTATGTAGTTTAGCCCCATCATCCTTAGCTGGTCCCTGGAGAGCTGAGGCTGCACTCAGGGACCAGACGGGCCACCGAGAGTAGGTGGGAACCGAAGCAGTGTTACATCAGGTTTTCAAGAAAAGTGAGGGAAGGTGTTTTCTGGTGCAGAAATCGGAAACCTGCCCACAGCTTCAGAAGATGAGAGAAAAATTAAAACTCTGAGAGTTCGGCCAAAGGGACGTGGTTTGTAGGTGAGTTTCTCAGTCAGGGCAGTCTGGTGCTGGTCCTGGCGGAGCTGTGACTATGATGTCCCCGGAGCTGAGGACATACTGTTTTCAGACCGGGAGCTGCTTCCCGCCAAATGCCAGGGTCCAGCAAAGTCCTGGCATGTTCATTGTCCCCACTTTGTCTTCTTAGTGCCCTCTCCTCAAAAAAAATAAAATCTGATATTTTGATGCTTCCTGATAAAAGTTACATCTGTCAAAATGACCTTTTGGTTAAACAGCAATAGCTGACATTAATCCTATTATTTCATCACGATTATTTTTTTTTTATCAATGCAACGCAGCTGCCATTTCATCTTGCACTAAGTGAATTGAAGTTCTCAGCTGGGGCACACCACGCTCTCAGATGTGTGAAACGCTGATAGCCACAACATGAATCGCCACTCCTTTTGCCTCCTGGGACCTCACACTTGACTCCAAGTCTACATTGCGATGGTCGGAAAAGTCAGCTCAGCATCAAGAAAAATAATCTCTTTCCAGATCGTGGATTCATCGGATGAAGTTCATAGTTACCTTTTGGGGTGCCCACAGCTACTTGCAGCTGGGCAAGGTGAGGACATTTGTTAAATTCTGCAAAAGGAAGAAATGTGATAGAATTGCTGATGTCTTAAAAGAAATAATGAAAATAAGACAGTCCTACTCCAAGACTGATTTTAAGGCAGATAAAGGTGAGGGCTAAAGCATTTCAAATCCATTCCAACAAAGTCCTTAAGCGCATGCTTTAAGGCAAGCAGAGGAATAATGCCGTTGACTCAAAGCGGTTGTTTATCTGGTTATATTTATGAGGGTGCTTAAGTGCTTTGCTGGATCACAGCGTGAGGTGTGACAGGCCAAACACCCTGCTCGTATGTTGGTAACGGCCTCAGCACACATGACCACGCTGGTGTGAGCTACTCACAAGCTTCAAGGGGAGATGCACCCAGAGGAAGGTACATCTGTGACAGAGTTAATTATAAGGACAGCAAAGCCTGAATAGATGGTCTGGGAAGGTGGTGAGGTCTCACAGGAGGTCTTTATGAGCCCGTTAGACAAACATTGGTCTGGTTTAGAGATCGTTGGTCCCACCCAAGGGCCACACGTGGATTAGGTGGCTTTTTGATGTCCACCCTAGCCTTAGTGTTGGTTTCTGTGCAAGGGAAGGGCTGGATTCACAGGAGGTGGTCGTGCTGAGCTGGTCCTGCCTCTATGCTGCACTCACCGTGGATAGACATGGGCACGGACATGGGGATGAGCACGGACATGAGCAATTAAGTTAGGTCTGAGGGTCTGAGTCACCATAGGGGCCCTCTGGGACCCACCTGACAGTGGGTGCATGGTAGCAGTGGGTGGCACCCATGCGTGGAATGTCCCAGCCCATTCAATGAAGAAGTGACCAAAGCAATTCCCTTCTTCAGGGCTTCCCAAGGACCTAATTTCCAGAGAGTTCAGCCAACACAGCAAGTTCCTGCTCCTCTTGCAACCCTGCAGCTGGACTCCTGACAAACCAAAGCTGAAGCTTTCTCCAGGACCAGGATAACACTCCCAGAAGAGGCCGAGCCTTAGAGAATCCCTCTGTATTTAGGAGATGGTGTCGGACAGTGCCTACTTCTTCTGCAACTCTTCATTTGTCCTTTACAAGGTTCTGTGATTTAAGAACGTGTGTTAAATCTTCTGCAACAATCAATTCAAATATACAAGTTTGGCTATTCAAATTACTTTTCCAAAAGTACTTTAAAATGCATTAAGTTATTAATTGCCTGCTGGCACTTTAATCAAATGGGAAAATTGACATAGCCAGAGGCATGTATTTTTGTGGAAAGGAAATTTATTTAAGAAGAAACAGCGGCTCTTACTGCTTAATTTAAACTGAGAAAACTGTGGAAAATCAACTGCTATGGAAAATTAATAAAACATTTCCAGCTGCAAACAGTGACTAATTGTACAAGATGAAGACTGCCTGGAATTAATAACTTGCAATCTTCTGTGTGAAGAACCCCCTACCAGTTCAATTTACTGGGAGATTAAATTACTTCTAAGTTTGCCGTATTAAAACAGAACATGAATAAAATGTTAGTGAAAGCACATCTATTATTTACTGTCTGTGATATGGATATAATTATTTCCAAACAACCACAATGTGACGTGACTGGCAATATTTAAATTATTTGCTAGCGAATGTAGTTATGCCACCTCGATTCCTATAAAAGGAGCCCAAATGGGTTTTTACAGATGGCATATTCCTGCCAAGGGGAATTATCTCCCCATCCTCTGCTCCGTGGTGCCCAGCATCCCCATCTCAATGCTCTTCTAGCACCACCACCACCGTACTCCTTCCACTGCCCCGTGTCGTATGAACTCCATGCCTTTGCTTGATTTTTATATTTTTTCTGCCTTTTTAAAGTTCACCACACTGAATACCTGGTGCAAACAAGAGCTTTGATGGTGGTAGAGCATAATCAGGAGACTGTTTTGCCTGTGTGCAAGGGCTCCTTGCTGAAGCCGGCACAGAAAGCTCACCTGTGGAGCCGGCAAACCCGCTCTTGTTTTTTCAAAGCGTGCCAAGTTCACAGGGCGCATGAGCCCACTTCAAGGGAGCAGAAAATATGAAGGTGAAAAAGAAACAAATCAAGGCGAGAGGGTATTGGCTAAAACCCAAACAAAACCCAGCAGGATTTCAAAGGAACCCAAGAAGGAGCTGGAGGTGGTAGAGCCACGGAGTATGGAGGAGTTGCCAGCCCTTGGGGACACTCTCTGGGATGCCAGGCTGATGTGGTTGCCTACATCCCCACTGCCTTGCCATGAGATGCAAAACACTTCCAGGACCTTAGCATAAAATTGAGACTCCTAAAAAGACTGCAAAATACAAAGTGTTGCAGAGAGAGAGCACAGGAGGTCTTTAATGGGCTGTAGGGTGTCAGTCCTTGCCCCTCTGCTTGGAGAGGACAAGGGAGAAGGACTGTGTAGCAATATCCTCATTTTAGAAAGGGGAAACTGAGGCATGGAACAGCCCATCGCTGGACATCAGGCTGGGTCACTGTGTTGGGCATCTTGCAGTCACAGCCCCAGCAGAGAGACCTGCTCCATGTCCCTCTCTATCCAGCTGGCCAACTGAAGGATGCCCAAATTGATACTCCCAGCAAAGCCTCCCACCTGCTCAAGGGTGTAAGGACATGTCAAAGTGCTCTCAGGAAGTGATAAAAAGGAATGAGAGCAATGGAGCTGGAACAACCCCAGCTGGAATCACTCAACAACTCATTCAAATAGAAATAAATTATTTAGCATTAAATGGGATTGTTTTTAAAGCTTTGCACAGACATTATTACGAGGTGAAACACTGGCCCAGGTTGCCCAGAGAGGTGCTGGATGTCCCATCCCTGGAAACATTCAAGGCCAGGTTGGACGGGGCTTTTAGCAACCTGATCCAGTTGGAGATGTCCCTGCACCTTTCAGGGGGTTGGACTAGATGGCCTTGAAAGGTCCCTTCCAACCTAAACTATTCTATGGTTCCATGAGTGTCAGTCTATTCTCACAAGTGAGATAATGAGAAGAAATGGTCTGAAGTTGTGCCGGATGAGCTTCAGATTGAATATTAGGAAAAATTTCTTCACCAGAAGGGTTGTCAAGCGTTGGAACAGGCTGCCCAGGAAGGTGGCAGAGAGATCCCCAGAGATATTTAGAAGATGTGTAGATGTAGACATGGCTTAGTGGTGGACTTGGCATTGCTAGGTTAACATTTGGACTTGATGATCTTAAAGGTCTTTTCCAACCTAAACAATTCTGTGATTCTATGATTGTTAAATACAAGTGCAATAAGCCAAAGCTGTCTAGGCAGTGGTGTCGCAGAAGGACAGGACCAGCCACATCATGGCCGAAAGCCCACCTCATCCTGCAGCCCCTCTCCAGCGCTGGCAGTCGCTTCTGACCTGAGTCAGAAGAAGTTAAGCAAAGGGCTTCCTTGGGCTACTTGGAAATGATGTGTTAACCTATCTGAGGACCCTACTAGTCTTGGCTTTATGAGAAAAAATGAAATGCTATACCCTCCTCTGCCATCGCCACTGCTTGAGGCTCTACAGACCTCTGCAAACTCCCTCTTCTACTGATGGGTTTCCAGTGGGGCTCTTGCTGGGGTGGGATCTCAACAGGAACCATTTGCACATGTGTTTAAAGGGATTTGGGCATGCTCTGTGAAAATAACTGTGTTGCAAAAAAGGGAAAGATGTTCTGTGGTAACTGTGAGCATCCGTATTTGCCATTTATTAGTCCTAATCAGTCCTCCAGTGTCCTTCCCAGCTAGAGGTAAGGTGGTCCCTCTTGCTTTCTGCCAAGGAAGGTCTCATCAGGAGGATGCTGGGCCTGAGCAGGAGGCCCTGCAGAGACCAGTCACCTCAGTCCCAGCTCCTCAGCGTGACACTTGGTGAAAGGCAGCTCATGTTCAGAGACAGCCTTTTGCAACGTGCTTCCAAGGCCTATGTGCGATAATGAGCCTAATTATAATTATAGGCATCGGGCATCGAAATATAAGAAGTCCTTCTCTGTCCGTAAATAAATATGGAATTGTAGCTCAGATCTTGTAGGTTAATATAGAGAGCGTGCATGGATGGAGATGGAGTTTCCCAAAGACGCTTTCACGTTTCAATAATTGAGTGTGTCACATTTAATTGCCGTAGGCCTGTCACTGTGCAAACCTGGGGACTTCTCCTCTTGATGTCAGCTTAGACCCGATTGCTTAATTGCATTACCTGGGTGATTAGATAGAAATATAGCAGCCCTGTGCTGCACGGCGGTGAGGATCCACTTACTAACAGAATTAGCCTGGCTTTAGTATGGAAAACTTGTCCACACACACGGATGGACAGAGACATATGACTTAACCCGGCTGTAATCACACCGATTAGACCCAGGGGCTTGTCCTCTTAAATAAATACTTAAAAATTACACAAGTTTGGTTCCAAAATCCTCCTTTGTGCTGTAATTTGGATACCAGCAACCAGAGATATCAGAGACCATGGGAGCCATCATGGTCATCCCATGCAGCACCTTTGCAGGATCAACCAGGAGCTCAGTCCAGGCCAGGTTGAGATCCAGATGTCAGTACATCTGGACCTGGATGCACCAGCCATAAAGGTGCATTTTAGGCTTTGTGGAAGTACGGTTCTGGGAAAGGTTTGGGCTGTTCCAGGCTTCCTCAGTGAGTCACATGTGTTTGGTGCCAGAGTCACAGCAGGTCCTCTGTGGTTGTAGCAGGACCTGGGGAAGATGGAAGGAGCAGTGGCTCACTGCCATCATGACTTGTCACCACGCCCTGCTGCCACCCTACCTTGTCTCAGCCAGGGAGGAGAATTAGCTTTGCTCTGGGGTGGGTTCAAGAACAAGAACAAACCAATAGCCCCCCACAGCAGCAGTAGGGTGCAAGTCTTACAAAAGCAAGTGGCTGTAATGCTCACCTGGAGACATGGCGAGATTTGTTTGCTGAAGGTTCCTTTTCCTGCCCGTAGGCAAAGAACTGAGGATGTGCCAGCCCGCAGCTGTGTTCCCACCGGCTGGGGATGATCAGCATCAATGTTGGCCATGGTGTGACCCGTGAGGAGCAGGAGGAAAAAGGCATCGCCGTGCAGATGGTGACTGGTATTTAAGGCAGGATCAGCCCCTTTTTCAGCCCTGACACCGCTGTTCACCCCTGGCTGGGACAATCTGGTCTTTCTTTGCTTTGAAGGGTCCATTCCCCATCTGAACTCATCTCTGCCTGCACTTGTCCCACCCATTTCTACCACCCTCAACTGTCACGTTTCCCTCTGACGTGCCACCAGCCCTCCCTTTCTCCCTGCCTTTTGTTGCTTTTTTTCTCCCCCTTTCTTTTTTTCTTCTTTTTTTTCCCCTTAAAGAGCGAACAAAACAAAACAAGAAAAAGCAGTACCAAGCCGATCCTCTTAACCCAACGTTCTTACCCTGGGGAGGGCTCCGGCAGCGCCGAAGCGCGCGGTGAAAACCCCCACGCATTTTGTCCTGTTTCTTCATAGCAACTCGAGCAAATTGAAAGCCGCGGAGGGGTGTGCCCCCAGGCACTTGGTAAATCCACTTCCTTTGTCATAACAAGAACAAATCCCACCTTTGAAGTTTTTCCTTCTTGTTACAAGGGGAATGTCTTTTGTTTAATCCATTTTAGCCTTTAATGCCTGACCTGGATCAATCCTGTTGGGTAGATTACACACTACTCACGCCGACTTTAAACTACCCTACAGGGATTTTTGTTTCCCCGCTCCTCTCCCCACCACATCGGTGTGAGAATCTCAGCAATAATCGGCATTATGACTTTAGACCATCACTCACTTTGAAGGAGGAGACTGTCCTTTAACAAAGGGGAGGGAGGGGGAGGAAGCCCTCAAATATTAAACAGATTTAATCAGCTTTGAGGTCTTTCAATCTCAAATTCATACCAGATCTTTATTAGTTATGAAAATCAGTGCAGAACTTGGCTGGGATCTGTGTCCTCCTTCTCCGTTTCGTGCTCCATTTGGGACTGAACTCATTTGCCCTTGCAACCTTCCCAGTGCCGATCTGGGGGAAAGCCAGGACTGTTGCAAACAAATTGTCAGGGTGTCCAGCACCCACATTACTGCACTGTCCTTCTCCGTCCCATTGCTAGTGCAAGTGGATGACGCTGAAAACTGCTACCAGGAGGACCTAGATGCCCTCCTTGATGACCCAGACGTGTGCAGTGCAGCATGGAGGATAAATCTATACATGAATCCATAACATCCATCTCATTAAACCTTGAATTAGGACTTGTTGTAAAAGCTCAGCTATTACCAGCCCCTTATTTTGCAAAAGAACCTGTAGCATGGGCTTCCTTCACTCTCTAATAACAATGAGGGTGGTGGAAAACTGGAATAGGTTGCCCAAAGATGTGGTGGATGCCCCATCCCTGGAAACATTCCAGGCCAGGTTGGCCGGGGCTCTGAGCAACCTGATCTGGTTGGAGATGTCCCTGCTCCTTGCAGGTGGGTTGGACTGGGTGGGCTTTAAAGGTCCCTTCCAACCCAAACCATTCTGTGATTCTGTGATTCTATGAAAATGGAGAAGAGACGAGGAAGTAGCTGCTTTGGGAGCCAGGTTGTGAAAGCACCAACACCCTAATTGTAAAATTTTTTTTCCTTTTATCAAGTCTGAATCTGCCTCCTTCTGTTTTAAAACCATTACCTCTCATGCAATCGCAACGGGCCCTGCCAAAGAGTTTCTCCCCATCTTTCTTATAAGCACCCTTGAGGTACCAGAAGGCTGTTATTTTACACTTGTGTGTCTAATTTTTCCCTCCTAACTGTACCCAGAAGCCCTGGGCCTTAGGGACTTGTATCTGCTTATTTCTGACCTCAGCTCATCAGGGTCATTTTGGATTTCTGTACAAAAGCACTGATCTCTCTCCCTCTCCAAGCTCCACAGAAGGCAGGCCTACCAGCTCAGTGTCTCATCCCACCAAGCGCGAGAAGGCAAATGGAAGAGATTCAATGACTCAAATAGGTCAGGGACATCTTGTATTGCAGCCCTTAAAAACCACCAAACCTCTTGAACAGATGATCCTGCCCGATGGGTTGATATCCTCTGCCCCAGGGATAGACAGGGCGAGACAGAATTTGGAACTTCCCCATGAGCGGGGGTAAAAGGGAGACTTGTCTACCTCCTGGGACCCCAGCTAAGTAATAAGTTGTGACCAGACTCTGTGTCACTAAGCAGATCCTTTTTTAGGAGCTGGGAAGACTGGGAACATGAGGACAGTGAGGATGTGGGACTCCCATCAGAGACCAGTTAATGTCAAGACAACGTTTTGCTGAAGTTGGGTGACTCGGGGACATCTTCCACCCTCACTCCTCCAGCAGCTCGCGACAGGAACCATCCAAGATCATCCCAAGCACCCATCCCACAAGAGTTGGGAACCATCTGCTCGTGCCGTCACCTGTGGCCTCATTTGAGGACTTGCAACAGGAGCCACAAAACGCCCACCATGACCCTGCTGTGTCATCCTAGGGGAAAAATCAAAGAGTAGAACTGTTTTACAGCGAAAATATCCCCCTGGGCTAGAGTGGCCGTGGGTTAGAGCACAAGACGTTGCATCCCTATTCCTGACAGCATCACCCTGAGGGATAAAGCGGCTTTTCCTTGGCTTTCATAGGGCCAAGTCCCAGCAGTGGAAGTGGCAGAACATTTCGACACATAGAGACCAGCTAGGGAAGGGGCTAGTTAGCCCCCAAACATCCCTCAGGACAGTCAAGTAAGGGACCATCTTCTTTTACTTTTTTTATGAGATTGATATGCTTTGAAATTAGTAACCCTCCACTAGCAATCCAAATAGCTCGGAATCATTAGGGTCAGTACGTCTGCACTCCTCAAAACGAGCTTTTACCTGAATTAGCATCTCAAAGAGGCAGGACTCCCTTCCCTGTTTTAATTCCGGCATCTCGCTGCACATCAGGATGGTTTTTGTGGCCAATCCAAGCCGCACATCCCAAATACATTCAGGGGAACCTGCTGGCTTGTTTAAAATGTTCTTTTTCCTTCCCATTCTTTACTAAATGCCTATTATATTAATGTTTAAAATCCATTTAAGTTCATCATGGGTGGCTTTGTGAAAAGACACCGGCTCCATCATTGTAATTAGATGATTTATTGCCCTCTCGTGGTGACATGCGCTAACTAGAGAAGCTGTGATTTAAATTGGATGATCCTTCCACGAGTGTTTGAGTGAGAAATAAAGGGAGAATTATTAATACTATTAGAGAGCAACGGCGTATATGTGTGAGGGATATACCGTGCTAGGAGAGGGATTAGCCAAAACTTGCTGGTTTGCAGCTGAGCTCTGCTTTCGTGGGTGTCCGGCCTGACGTGGAGCCAATGTCTCTCGTCAACCGGAGCTGTGAGCGGGGCAAGGTGCTGGCACAGCAACAGGCATGTCATAAAAACCAACATGTTAGCCAAAATCACTGGATTTAGAGTGGGAAGCCACAGGGAAACCACCACCCTGGGATTTACTGCTCCAGCCCAGCCCAGTGTCCTGGCTCTGCCCCGTGAATGGGGACATCTCTGCCTTCCTTCCTTTCCAGAGGCTACTGGCCACAGGAAGAAGGGAAGAGGTTAATTTTTTTTTTTTAATTGAAATGTTGATTCCTCTCTTCTCCCTGCTGATTAAAGTATATTAAGCACTACCTGGTTTCCAAGCCTTTGAGCCTGCAACCCTCCTTGTCCTTACTCTTGGGATGGCTCCCAAAGTTAACCCACTGTAAGATGATTTCCCATCAGTGTAAGTAAATCCACATTAACATTATTCTTTGATTGAATTAAAAAACCAAGCAGGCCTGAACTGCAATAATTTGGTATAAAAACCAAGTATAGACCTAGCCTGGAGCTGTTATTCAAATGCCTGGGTTAATGCAGTGTAAAACCGTGAGCACATCCTCTTACGATAGGGCTTAAATCTTTTGAGAGTGGCTTATATCAATCTAGTTTAAGTCAATTCCTCACCGAGTTAAGCTAAATTGAAAGAAGCATTCAGACCCAAACACAGAGCTGGTATTACCTAATCTCTTCGCACATAGCCATGGCTTCGGCCAGGCGCCCACACGGTGGGAGAGGGGAGGGTACCAGGAAGCTTTGGCCAGACCCCATTGAGCACCGGGGCAGAAAGTTTCCCAATTTGATCCCTACTGCTCTTTGCAAACACAGCTGTCCCCTCTCAAAGGTTCGCTTTGCTGGAGACCACGGCGTGACCATGTCCTTTGCAGAGGACAGGGGTCTCCAGTTCACCATGCCTTTGCAATGAGTCTTCATGCCCAAATCATAAGTGTCTGCTCTTCAGTCTTTGGAGAAAATCCCTAAAGTTGGGCTGATCCAAAGCAGAGGGCAAGGCTAAAAACCAACAAGGAATGGTTTCCTTGCAGGAGGTAACTGCTACAAAAGGAGTGCCAGACATGATGGATGGATGCCCTGTGACCACCAAACGCGTGTGTGCAAATAGTGACTTTCCAGTGGTAAAGGAAAAAAGCTTTTTTTTCCTACCTGACACCAAGCCCTGTAGGTCACACGCTGGTTCCATGCCCACTTGCCTGAGCTTTGCCATCAAACTGGCATCATGCTGGCTGGCAGGAGGCCCAGGACCTCCCATGAGGAGCATCATGACCTACACAGAGGTAACTAAATAAAATCAATAAAATCAAGCCTTGATTTTTGGCATAGTCATTATGAAGCTACTTGGTCATGTCCCGTGAGCATGTGGACCATCAGCCTTGGATGCACCGGCACCCTTCATCTCTGCCCCTCAGGATCTCCACCTGCTGAGCAGCACCTTTCCAAAAGACAGAGGCAACCCCAAATGTTGTGACCTCCAAACACTGCCTTTACTTGTGCTCAGCCAGGTAGACCTCCTGCCCTCTGCATCCATCACCGACAACAGGAAGAAAACTTAAAGTCACCAGTGGTGAAAGCATCAAAATCCGTTGGGAGATCCTCAGGTGATTAACTAGGCACCACTTTGAGGGTCTTGCCATTCCTCCTGTTCCCAGAACTGGAGTTTACCTTTTGGGCGGGACAAGAGCTGGTTTTAATCCATTTCATGTGCACTCACAGTCATTTGGGTGAGTGGTAGTTTGGTACGTAAAGCCATATGGAGAAAATAACTCTCTGCAGAGTGATGCCGAGTAGGGAACCTACTAAACGGTAGACTACTAAATAGATAAAAAGTCATTACAGACGGCAACACCACTAAAATACAGAGATTAATGAACCCATAAGGTCTGACTTAAAAAATTCTCCTGTCCTTCTGCAGACCTCCTGGTCAGCCCGCCATCCCGGCTGCCCAAGAAACCAACTCCTTCACCTCTGTGGCAGAAAAAGGCCAAGGGGGAGCAGGTTTGGCAGGACCAGAGTCCTGGCTGTGGTGAGCTGGAAGGTGGCTTTCCTGCAAGTTTTGGGTGTGCTCAGCCAAAAGGACCAACCTGGAACTAAAAAGCCTCCTGGGCTACCCTGTGGTCCCACTCGGATGCTCCTGTAGTTATCCATAAGGACACTTTGAGTTGGTGCTTGGGGGCCTTGATCAAGGGTCATTGATGCTTGAGCATCATTTATCTGTGGAAACCATACCCCTTAAAGAAAGGGGGTTACTCTTTTTCTCTCTTAGCACCCAGAAGGTGACGGGTTTCATTTCCCCAGGTGATGCTGACTGTCCTGGGCAGCAGGATTTGGCCAAACCCTGCACCATCCAGGCGTTGGCATTAGATGGCAGCAGCGCTCAGGGATGGAGGGGATCCAGCCCCCCTGCCTCCAATCCCTTCCCTGCACCAACCGATGAGCTGATGACCGGCTTCAGGTCATTTCTGCAGACCGGAAGGTTTGGCTCCTGTTGTGCATCATTATCGACAGAAAATTCCGGACATCGGCAGAGAAGATGAGGGTATTTCAGAAGCAGCTTTGGGTTGTCAGCATTATCCCGAGCGCATTGCTGACCGTGGCCTTCAGAGCATTGTTGGGATTGATCCCAAAACAGCTCTACTGCCGTCCCAGACTGAGGCTGGAAGAGAAAGGGCTACCTAGGAGCACCGGGTGGCATTGAGCGCGCGGGTGGTGGGGACAGAGAGCTGGAACAGCTCCCGCGGGTTGTGCCTCCATCGATCCATAAAGAGATGCAAAGTCACCTCCTTGCACCATCCAGAGAAGTCATCTGCTGGGGGAAGAAAAAAAAAAAGTAGGAAAAATGTCACTTTTGATAGTACAGATTAGGGTCAACACCCTGTTTGGGGTGTTGGGGTGCAACGGGGGGACTTTGGGATACCCTGCCCAACTTTTGGAAGCAATTTGCAGAGGAAAAAGTGATGATCCACTCCAGACATGGTTTTGGGCCAGCCAGTGGGGAGCCCACAGCGTTCTAGTGTCACCGGCACTGACACACCATGAGCACCCAGAGACATGATGGCAGCAAAACAGGTAATTCCCTTAAACCGACTGGCCAAAGAGGGACGCTCTGCGGAGTCTCAGGCCTGAGTTAAGAAATCCCCACAGCTTTTTGGCTTCATGGGTGGTGTTCCGGAGGTGCTGGGGGTCCTTTTCCCCCGGGCTGGGTGCGCAGCCTGCAGCAGAGAGGACGTGGCCGCCAGCCCGGGGTGGCACCGGGGCGATGTGCAGCCGCTGCTCCATCCAAAGCACCGGCGCGTGGCCAGGCTGCTGGGAACCGGCTGTAAACTGCAATGCAGTCCTCTGCTAACGAACGCCTTCGGCCCCCGTCAGACAGCAGCCGTTTAATGGGTATTTTCATAAACAACAACATTTTCAGCCCCAGCTTTCTGATTTTGCTTTGTGAAAAAAAAATTTGAGAAGGGAAGGCCCAGTATTTATTTTTTTAATCTGACCTGTCCACTCACTCAGTCTCACATTGTCTTATCTGCCATCCTGATAAGAGCCCCAGAGAAAAACCCAGCAAAGAAATCAGCAATCGAGAGTTATTTTATCAGGTCTGTGTGACAGACACGGGGACAGCGTGTCCTTTGGCCCCTCAGAGACAGGGGTGCCTGGAAACCAAAGGGCTGTGTTACAAAACAGGTCAGAAAGCTGACGTGACTTCAGGGTTTTGTTGTTTTTTTTTTTTCTCCTGGTACCGCTTCTGGAAATGCCCAGTGCACCCATACGCACACCCCGCGGGGAGCGGCAGGTTCAAGCCCTGCTAACTGGAGGGTGCTCGACCATGGAGTGAGTCTAGAAAGTCTTTGCGTCAGAAAAAAAAAAAAAAAAGTTTTTTTTCTTTCTTTTTTTGTTTCATTTTTTTTTTTTTTGGCTGAATCCTCAGCTGGTTTTGCCCCAAAGCCCACAGAAAGATGCTGATCCCCAACTGCCTACCGTATTACCGGCATGGCAGCACATGGAGTGACCCAGCTGCCCCCTGCAAGCAGCATCCCCCCCAAATCTCTTCTCTGCAAATGCAAAGCCCTCATAGCAAAAAACCCATGACAGACCAGAGATACGACAAAAAAAAAAAAAAACAAAAACCAAGGACAAGCTGACCACGATCTCCAAACCTGAGCAACAGCCCTTTCCCGGGCCAGGCTGGGATCTGGTCCCATGTGCCCCCACCCAAATATTCCTGCCGGAGCCACGTTGCACCTTGCAGAGTGAAAAACCAGCAAGCTGCAGATTAGCAAGTTAACCAGATCAATATTATCCAAATTTATATTAAAAAAAAAAAAATTGCCTATAACCTTCAGCTGTAACCTTTCTCCGTCTCGCTGATGAGATTCGGCAGCCTGCCTGCCAAGAAGGAGTCGCGGGGTTTGCCAAGCGCTATCGAGCAGCGTGCCCTCATGACTCAGGGGGATTTCGTGCCTTATCACATGTGCACTGCAGTGATTTGCACCGCCGGAGCCGGGGAGAAACAGGAGGTCACATTCACAAATGTCGCCAAAAAAAAAAAAAGATAAAAATCCTTAATTACTCCCCCAAGGGCTGTTTCGGAGCTACCGTAGGGCCAAAAGTGAGATGGAAAAAGGTTCATTCAGGAAGTGGGCAGACAGATGTGCCCGAATCACTGAGGCACAATATGGTCCCTGACCTTAAAACAGGGAACCTGACCACCGTGTAATGAAAGCAGAGGGTGGAAAAGCTCTACATCAGCCCTTCTCATCAAGCTTTGCAAGGGAGGCAGTCATAACAGGGAAGATGCTGTCTTGAAACGCAGATTTTTTTTTTTTCCGAATGGGGATTTTGCTCTGTGCAACGTGCGGCGATGCCAAGAGAGGGCAGCCCAAGCCACCACATCTCCGCCTGGCTTTTCCCAAATCTGTACATCGAGCTAATTATTAGGATGCAGTGAGCAACTAGGAAAAAAATAAAAAAATAAAAAAATAAAAAAATAAAAAAAAAAAAGAGGTTTTTTTTTTAAAAAAAGCATTTCTTACTCAAATCCCAGAGACAAAAATGCTGGGAGAGAAAATATGAAGAGAAACCAGAAGGAGACTCCAACTTTGGAGGGATGGAGAGGCTGAAGCCATGAGGTTGCAAACTGTTTATGGGCAAGAAAATAAAATTTTAAAAGATGTGAAGTTCAGCTGTACCCAGTGATGGGGGGGCGTGCACTGAAGGCGGGCGCCCTGATGCGACGGCTATGTTTCACCCCGTGCTCGGGAAAATGAACGGAGGACCAGGGGGCTGAGGTGCTCAGATGCTTTGTTTTCAAAATGTTTTGGGAAAGAAAAAAAAGAAGAAGCCAGGAAAGTTTCCTACCAGGGGCGTAAATCAGGTTTGTGTGGGATCAGGTCCTGGGTCCCTCGCCCCTCGGAGTGGGGAGCAGTGATTTTTCATGCGGGTGGCTGTGATTTTGGTCTCCCCCGAGCCCATAAAAGGCCTTTTCCTTGCAGAAAGAGGCAGCTTTCCACATTTCCAGAGTCTTTAATAAATAGTGACAATAAAACCGGCGGAGATAGGGGGTAATGGACTGTGTCCATGTGTGAACATGTCCTCAGGGCATTTCCAAGCGAGTGGCTTTAGCTCGGCGACCCTAATTGTGGGGGAGAAGCAGGTGGGGTGCGTCGCGCTCCCCAGGCCATTCAAAACGTGCATTATTCCCAGCCCCGACGAAACACTGAGCTCCTTTCTTCCATTTCAATGCGGATTTGGGCAGTCTTAGAAAGCAAGCATGTGTGGCTGAGGGGAAGAGAATGGCACCTCCCAAGCTATTGCTCCCAGAGGGCCTGGGGAAGGGTTTTATCCCTGTTTGTGGCACTGGATATTTTCCTTTCTGCAAGGAAACAAAACCACAAGACCACTTTTTTTTTTTTTTTTTTATTTTTCCTCTCGCGGCGCCCGGCTGAAGCTGGGCTACATCCAAGCGAGCGTTCGGAGATGGCGTTGGTGAAAAATCCGGGACATCGAGATGAGGATCTGCCCCTGAGGTGTCTGAATTTTACCCGGAGAAAATAAATGAATCAGGAAGAAAAAGAATTACCCAGCAAATTCCCTCAATGTGTTTTACCAATTTAAAGCAATGTTAATGTTGATTTATTGATTTGGAAAGGTACTTACATTTATAAAAGCAGCAAGGGCTTGTCTATAGTGTCAATAATGTAACACAGACCTGCTGTCTCTAATCCTGCGAGTCCCTTATCAGCACATAAAATTCATCATGTGAGAAGGATGCAAAGGGAATAAAAGCCAGAAAACTTTCTTTTTCCTGGGGAAAAAAAAAAAAAAAAAAAAAAAGAGAAGCTAAGCCATGTTTCCAGTAAAGGCCAAGATGCTGTATAATGAGCCAACTATCCTGCAAAGAGCCCAGGAGTCAACCAGGCTGGACATCAAAGCAGCAATCGGATGGAGCCGCGATCGCTGGCACATCTGAAGCTCAGGGATCAGTTACTTGAACAACACCGTAAATCCCTCAAATGGCCCCAAAAGACAGTTCCCCCAGGGATTCAGCCCAGCGGCTGGAAACAGCATTTCCCAGACATTCCCAGCAGGAAAGGTGGGAGTGAGGAGCAATTTCTAGGGGTGAAGGATGATGCTTTAGGGCTGGCTGAATAAAAGCACAGAGGTTCTGTGAATAAACTTGGAACGACCTTCCCCAAATCCAGGGGGTTTGTGTGTATATTTAATGGCAGAATTTGGTTTCTG
Organism: Chlamydotis macqueenii; assembly: GCF_036417535.1. Classification (NCBI taxonomy): domain Eukaryota; kingdom Metazoa; phylum Chordata; class Aves; order Otidiformes; family Otididae; genus Chlamydotis; species Chlamydotis macqueenii. Next base: position 4,606,978 of record NC_141560.1, on the reverse strand, counting down.
AAAAGCCCCGAAGGTGTTAGGTCAGCGAAAAGTCACTTTTCCATAAGAAGGGCCTTTTGGGTGGCTTGGCAAAGTGTGACGCCAAGCGAAAAAAGGATTCAGGAGGAAAAAAGCTGAGAGATACTGGATGCCAAGCAATGGACAGACATCCCTGGGGACACCATGGGACAAGGCTGGATGGAGTTTTTTTCCCAGGTCGCCGCAGCTCCAACTGCTTGGTGGCTTGTCCAGAAGAGATTCATCAATGGGACAGAGGCAGAAGGAAAATCCTCTTACATGGCAAAGGCAAACCAATAACCTGCTCCAGTCTTGCTGTTAGGAGACGTGGGAATAAAGACCTTTTTTTTTGAATAGGAGGCAGAAAATAAATAATTTCTTGTGGATCCAGCATGGCCCAGGTCAAACAGGCAGTGTAGAAAGGACTTGCTTGTTCAAGAAAATCCATATAAGGTCCCCACAGTTTGATCAAACCCCTCATCAGCTTTTTAAAGTAAGAGAGAAATTGAGCGTCTTGCACAAATTCTGCCCGGGGGATTTTTCCAGGCTGGAGCAACCCAGAAAGGATAGGAATGGAAGAAAAAAACAGTCAATTTTCTCAGCCTGGACATCCTCCCTCTGCATCTCGTGGAGGTCCCGGATGGAGCCCCCATGTCCCCCCGTGGCCAAATACATCCCGTGAGGATGGGGTGCCCTGCCTGTGGTGGAAAAATGGGAGGTTGCTCTCTTAGCAGACAAATTATCCACAAATTGTGCAAGCTGCAAAGGTCGTTTCAGTTACTGAATGATTAAAGCATCTAATCTCTGAAGCGATGAGGGTGAATATGGGTTGAAAACCAGGATATTTGGGGAGGGGAGAGGGCTCCTCCAGCACCTCTCTGGGGGCTGAGCCCTCCGAAAGAGCCCCAGATAAGTAAGACATCATTAATAAATCAATGACAGGGAAATGAAAAGGGAAGTAGATGAATCAGCGAGCTGATCGGGTCACAGATGAAAAATAGCACATCTGCTGCCACTTCCAGTGCGTTAACAAATAAAGCCACTGGCTCAGACACACTAATGCTTGGAATAATGAAGCTTCAAGACCGATTAAAGCATAAATCACTTTTTAAAAATGCAGGGGGTCCTTCTCTGACCATCAGGAGACGTGTTTGCTGTATCCCACGTGTTCCCGGCGGCTGCCGGCTGGTGCAGCGGGCAGCACCGCAGCCCCGTTCTGCTCCCAGTTTCCGTAGGGTTGACTCCCGTCAGCTGAACACACCGAGCCATGGCTAATTTGTACGTTAAATCCATGCCAGCGAATGCCTGCGACCCCCACACTGACCCTCTTGTTGGCTGGAGGGGACCCCAGCACTGTCCCCTCTTCTTTGCCCGTTTGCACCCATTTGGGGTTTTATTTGGATTGAAGAGGGCAGCGGCCGCAGGCTGCAAAATAATCTGCTCTGTGTTATTGGCTTGGATTTTAGGAAGGAAGATGAAGCGACTTTTCCTCAATGACATAAAAAAGCAGAGCTTGGAGCAGCCCCAGCATCAACCCACAGGGTTTCCCTGGAGACCTTGGCGTTGGGTCAGGGACACGAGGGCGAAAGCGTCGCAGGTGGACCCGCACCACGTATCACACATCGCAAGCGGACACTGAACAGTCACAGCTCACAAAAACCTGCATTTTTTCATCCTTCTCCCTGTCCATATATCCCCATCTCCCCTCTATCGATCATGGTGACACAGCCTGGTGAGGTGTCCCAAAGGCTCCCGCTCATCCATCAGCTCCGTGCCAGCCACCCCACTGCAAACCAGCCTCTGAGGGCTTTGTGGGGACACAAATCTGGAGATGTTGGCACTGTCCAGACACCCACACTGTGACCCACAGATGCAGCCAAGGGGTCTCCCCTCCCCTCAATTTCTCCCTGCACATCCCCACCTCCTCCATCCCCTTCCCCGGACACTGCGGTCACTCGCACGTAAACGAGGAGATCTATAAGCTAATCAAGCTGCTTCCCTCCGGGCTTGATAGAGAGACGGTTCGTTATTGGTGTTTCTATTTTTAAATACATAAGAACTGCCTGGATATGATAGCAATAGGGTCATCCGTGTCCCCAGCTTCCCCGAGTCATGACCCCTACCATCAACAACCGGGGTGCGTAGAGAGGCACAACCAGTACATGGAAACTTGGCACCCAAAATATTGATGGAAAGAGGCAGTTCTTCAGCCCCTGAGGACAACTGGCATGGACAACTACCCAGCCTGTTAAAAATAAAAGGGGAAAATTAAAAAGAGAAGCCCCAGGCTCTTGGCATGGGGACTATGGCATGGACTGCCCAGCTGCATCGCCCTCTGTCCCATCTGGGGACACACTGGGGTGACTTTGGGTCTCATCCTGACACCGAGCTCCTCCGCTCAGCCCCGGGTCATGAAGACAGAGCGGCATTCCCAAAAATGAGGATTATTCCACAGCGGCAGCCACATCACCCGCTTGTAAAAACCAGAGCAATCAGAGCTTGCTCTTCCAGCCTCGTTAAATCACATTTAAACGAGGGCAGCGCTCTGCTCAGGGGTCGGGGGGAGCCGGGCTCCGCAGCCGCGCGCAGGATTATTGTACAACGAGATTACGGAGCCATTACAATTTCATACGCTGCCGCTATCCAATTACTTAAGTACAAATGCCTCTCGGTGCACGCTGAATTGCAACCCCGGGTCCTACCAGCAAGTACGATTCTCCAGGCCGATTGCCGCGTGGTGAAAGGAAACTGGAATTATCAATTTGCAGGGAAGGCCGGAAGGGTCAATATCGCTGCCGGATGGCGACGGGAGGGTGCTGGGCTGGGGGGTTTGGAAGGAGACGGTTTAAGATCAGATGGCAGCGAAGGGCCGGGGAGTTTCTGATCCTGAAGGAAGAGGTTTGCTCTCGCTGCAAGACCTTCGATTTATTCTGGCAGCAGCTGCCTCCGTTTGTGTTCACATTAAAAGGCAAAGGAGCAGCCGGCGACATTCGTTCATTAGGAAAAGCATCGCGAAGGAGCCTGCTCAGGCTGAGATTACCTGTTTGCCAGTGATATTAATCACCAAAGCAAAAACTAATTATGTGGTTCACTAGTTTTTTCCTTTCCCTTTGACAGCTCTGCCACAAAACCTCCGGACCTGATGGGCAGGAAGATGCGCTCTGCCATCGCGATGGCACAAAATGCCTCCTCATTCCAAAGGGGAACTGGCGAAGTGATTTAAGTTGAGCCTGGAAGAGCTGCGGGAGCTTCACAGATATGGACAAACCCAAACCTCGGCTGTGAACGTCCACGGGATTTGCACCCGGAGCCAAACGGGGTTTTGCACATCACGAGCCTCCAAGGTGAAGCCCCACATGGGCCTGAGACATCGGGGCTGGACAAAGCGGTCTGGGAGGGGAGAGCCTCAACTGACCCCTGCACCCCTTCCCCATTACTCGCTCCTCTTAGCGGGAACCCCTGAAATCGAGGAGAATAAGTAAAATTCATGGTTTTTTAAAAAGTCATTACAGTCACCCATCGCAGAGCGATGTGGTTGCACTTCTGATTTTTTTTAAAGGTGCACTTTCACATTGGGAAGTGTTTAAAAATGCAGCTGTTGTCCTAAAAAAAGCACCTTGGGTGTGCTTTCAAAAAAATGTCTGTCTTTTGAGTCCAAAAGGTCCCTCTGTTTGGCTGGGGTGGCAGGGCAGGGTGCTTACATTGGGGCTGGGGAGGTGCCGAAGTGGAGCCCCAGGAAAGAGAAGAAAGGGGAAAAAGGAAAAAAAAGGAAAGAAGGGAAAAAGGAAAAGAAGGAAAGAAAGAAAAAAAAGAAAAAAAGAAAAAAGAAAAAAGGAAAAATTTTAAAAAGGGCGGATAAAAGGAAAAATGAAAAAAAGGAAGAAAAAAGGAAAAAATAAAAAAGGAGAAAGGAGAAAAGGAGGAAAAGGAAAGGAAAAGGAAAAAGGAAAAGGTTCAAACACTGCAATCCTGGAAGCAAGGCGAGGATGGAAGGATGGGAGCAGCAGCAGGGCCCGCCGGGGCCGAGTGTCTCAAGTCGCCGCCGAGCGCTCGCCGAGGAGCAAACCAAGAGCGCTGCAGCTGAAGTGGGTTAATTCCCATCGCGCAATGATTATTTCATCGCAGCAGCGCTCCTCGGCGAGGCACGGGCCCTGCCTCCGCCGCCCGCTCCCCGCGCCGCCTGTGCCAGCGACGGCCTTCCCCCGCCGAGCTCCCAATCTAGGTCAGAGCCGCGCTTTGAACGCCTTTCAATATTAAACAAAACCAAGGCGCTGCGAATAACACATCTGGGGGGGTGGTTCTGCTCCCGTCCGTCAGCTCTGTGGGAAAGGCAGCCTTGGAAAAACACGGATAAAGGGCTCTAGTGCTACGCGCGTCCCACACCGGGCAGAGCCCGCAGCGGTAGCGATCTGCCCTGCAAATATTGGGTATATTGCTCAACCTCGTGGCGTATGATGGTGGTTTTTTGGCTGGAAAATCCCAAGAGTTTGCGTTCTGCTTGAGCTCCATGGGTGGAATGAGGGGTCTGTGTTTTCCCCGGCAAGGAAGGGCACAGAGCCATTTCCCTGTGCGAAGCTTTCCGCCGCTCCTCACAAGTGCGAGGAGTCCGGTGCTGCCAAACCTCCCGGCATCGCGGGCGGGATGAACCGCCACGTCACCAGGAAGCACGTGGGATTTGGGGAGCGCTGACCATGGGGAAAAGCAGCGGTGCCCTGTATCTACAGGCAATTGCTCTGAATTGGCCGTTGAGGGGCTGCTGGTGAGCGCGGTCGGGGTCTCCCAGCTTGGGATTTGCTTCGCCGCTCCGTGCCCGCGCTTTCCCATTCCGGCTGCAAAAGCGCCTGTCGAAAGGGGTTTCAGACCCAATAAATCCAACCTCAATTTAGTGCCTGTTACACTCCAGAGGGAGAAGGACACCCCTCCCCAGAAAAATGCACTGGCTGATTTTCATCCTTGTGATTTATAGAGCTTCTAGTTTAAGAGATGTTCCTCTCCTCTCCAAACGAAGCAGACGCTGACAGCTCCATCCATCACCCAGGCTGTCAGAGGCATAGTGCTTTAAGTAAGCTATTAAAGTGAGATCTAGCTGGTTAACAGTCATAACAGACCAGAAATTAGAGAGTTTACTTACTTCAGCGCCCGGTGAAATTAATTTCCTTTTAATGACCTGGGACCGGAGGCAGAGATCGCTCCGGCCTGGGAGCTGTGAAGATCCTGGAGGAGCATCAGCTATGAGCACCTGCCCGAGCTTGCTCTGGAGGGGGAATCTGTCTTCGTTAGTGATGGCAGAGCCTAATTAACGGTCTCAGACACCCATGGAGCTTGGCCAGGTGAAGGAGGCAGCAGGACTTTCCCTTGGAGACACCTCCGTGACTGGCTGGAGCTGTGCTAGGATAAGAGACAGGTATCAACCAAAACGAGACGCGCACCACTTAACAACTTTAAATAAATTTTGTTATCTATGAACATTACCTATTCTGCTTTTTGTTTCCCTAAAGTAGACGTTCATTACTTATAAAGTGAGCGTTGCAACAGATATTAAAGTTTTCTCCTAGAATTAACCCTTGAACTTGTTCTGCCAAGCCTTAGAATCATAGGGTTAAAATAATAAAGAAACATGATCTAGGCGTGATTATCTAAGGAAAAGTCCTACAGAAGGTTGAAACCGAACGTAGTGACTGTAATTATCTAAAAGGAGGCCTATCACTGTGTGATAAAACTGTCAAAATAATGATTGGAGGCTTCTAGAAATCAATAAAGCTAATCCTATGTCATAGCTTGAGAATTTAGAAGTTGTATTTTGAGCTCAATTCATGACAGAGCCATTCAAAACATTTAATAAATGAGCTGTAGTACCTCTGCTTAATTAAGAATTAAAACCATTCCTGCTGGGCTGGTCCTGCAGCACTCTGCCCAGCAAAGCCCATCACATCCCAAAAGCGAGCAGTATCAGTGGCAACAGAACACGTTCCTCAGCTTTTTGTTTTTCTCCCAGCTCCCCGCAGGAAAATCCTGGCACTTTGTCTTTTTTAGAGAGCCCGGCGTCCTTGTCATCTTTTCCCTTTCCATTTCCACCAGCCCCTTTCATCCCTTCCCACCCCACCATCTGTCTTGTCCACCTTCGTGCCTTAATCCAATCTCCCCGCTCGTATCACCTTGCCTCCGCGTCGCGGTTGATTTATTTCCGAGCAGCCAGTTTCTGCGCCAGCTGGGTCGGGACACCTGGAAATTGGCTCGGATTTAATTTCCAGACCCGGGAGAGGAGCTGGGAGGGCAGATTGCTGGAGATGTCCAGCAGGAATAGCTCCCCACCGAGACAGACCATGAAGGGGAAATTGGGACCCTGACCATGTCCCCGGCCCAAACCCCTCCCAAGGTTTGGTTTCATGGGCACAGACCCACAGCAGCCCTTGTCTTTATATCCACAGGGGAATATTTGGCTCCACAGGCTCCATTCCCAGCCCTGCAGAAGGTGAAGAGCATGGCGCTGGGGGACGTTGCCTTCCCCTGGGACTACAAATGGGAGAAAGCCCTCGTGTCCCCACCCTGGGGCCAACCCCTGCTTTTGTGGGGGGGATGTCTGCCTTCAGATGAATTTATGAAGCATCATTGCAGCGAGCAGAGACCCCACAGAAGGACACGGCCAAGGGACCCCTTCTGCATGCCGACAGCGTGGGACAAGGGACGGCTGTGCCACAGCCAGGGATTGTTCTCTCACCCTGGAAGCAGCCTCCATCCCCATCAAACCATCAAACCAAACGGCATTCGAAGCTCCAAACATCGATTGCACCGAACACAGAGCCTGCCCAGAGCTTCTTGCATCCAAGAGTTATCCCTCCGTGGAGCAGCAGCCGCTTCGTGATCAATTGGTGTTAAAAGCATAAATCACACCTTGGGGATTTCCCTCTCGCACAGGCTCCTGCAACGCCACCTGCTTGGGCAAAGCCAAACGCCATCAGCCCTGGAAAAGCGAGCGGTGAAATCCAGCACCGGGAAGAATCGGGGAGGAAGGAAATTGCCAAATCTGCGGCTGTGAATTCACCCTCCCTCTGCCCTGCGTTGGGAAACGACGTCTGTTAGTAGGTGAGCTGCCTCCCCCTTGGCATTAATGACATCGTTATCTATCGTGCGCTTCCTCGGCGGCTGGTTTTGCAGCGAGTGAGAGAAGCCGCGTCCTTGCCAGAATTAAACGAGACGCGGGGCCCTCGCCCGCCTCAAAACGAGTTTGCCAACAGGGATTTTGCTGGCGTTTGCTCTCATCCAGGTAATGCTTCTGGGCAAAGAGCCAAGCCCAGACCTGCTGTCTCCCATCGGCATCCCAGCCCCTTCAATACCCAAAAAAAGAGTTTTCCTCCCTCTGCGCCCCCAACTGCTGATTCCCCTCCCATACACGACCGATGCCACCCTGCGGATGCGCATGGGCAGATCAGGAAACTCCTTGGGATTAAAAGGAGCCTGCAAGGAGAAGAGGAAAAGGCTGGGTTAGTTCGGATCGGTTCCCAGGCCGGGTTTACCGTGCGGCCCCGGGACGAGGAGGCTGGTGCTGGGCAGCGGCACGGGGCCAGGACAGCTCTGCTGAGCTTAGTTCAAAGCAATTGCAGAAATACAGCCAAGACTAGGGAAGAAATAAGATGTGAGGATAATCCAAGTCTACCGATATCGCTCATTATAACTGTGGAAATCTAATTACAGGCGAGCAGGAGCATCGCGGGCGCCTGGCCCGCATCCTGCCCTTTCCCATCTCCATGAGACCTTCTGCCCCGGGAGACGCGGAGGGGGCTGCTCTCAGGAGCTCCTTCTTGCCCTGCTGTTTGCTCCATCAAAATGAAAAAAGGCAATAATAATAATAATAATTTAGAAAATAATCAAGGTCACAGCGTGAGGGCAAACGGCTCCTTTTTGGCAAGGCGACGGGGCGAAGAGCAGGGTCACACGCGGCGATGGGGAGCGCGCCCGGCGCCGAGGGAAGCTCGGGCAGACAGTGACAAATGGGCAGGACGATGAAAAGATACAGCCGTATTTATTACCGCTGGTCACTTCTGACAGCAGAATGTTAATAAGAACACTAATAGTCGATATTTCTTCGGGAGAGGCTTCATCCATTTTTAGCAGCTTGCTGGAGCACAGTCGATGAGTTTCTTACGGGCTGTTTCTTGCGGCTGCCGACACGATGCGATGAAATCTGAGCTCCTCGCACTACGCTACGGTGCAGCGGCACAACTTTATTGGGCTTTCAGAAATCCAATTTTACTGTGTCCAATATTGTGAGTTGATTAAACCTGATTTGAATCGACAAACGTCCGCGAGGGTGGGTGGTAGCTTACTGTGAAAGAAGGGAGAGAGTTTAATAAACAGGCTGGGGAGATAAAAATCTACTTTTTTTTCCAATAAAACTCCCGTGTCAGAAAGCTGACAGTAGCATGAAGGGTAAGAGAGAGAGAAGAAAAAAAAATACGATGTCTCTGAGCCAGTGAAGACTCAAAGAGTACAAGAGATTAAAATGGAAAACAGACACGGAGGCGATATCTGGGTGCAGGACTCGTGGACAGAATTTGGGGATGGGGCGCAGAGCAGGGGGTGCTGCAGGAAAGCCCTCTCCAGCACCAACCACAGCAGCGTGCCAGCGTCCCAGTGTCGTTGGTCCTGGGAGGGAACAGCCGCTGCTGAGTCCCGGACAAGCTCAGCCTTTCCTTCCACCTGCAAAAACCCAGCTGGGCTCAAAAATGGGCTGCTTTTTTTTTGGGTAAAGGTGAAGGACCACAGCACCCAGCATTGTCAATGCTGTGGAAGCGCCTGGGATGGCAAAAGGGAAATGAGGAGGGTGTAGGGGGACGAGTGTTGGTTCTTCTCCTATATAAGTTGTGACAGGATGAGAGGAAATGGGCTTAAGTTGTGGCTAGGAGGTTTAGGTTGGATGTTAGGAAGTATTTCTTTATGGAAAAAGTGGTCAGGCACTGGAACAGGCTGCCCAGGGAAGTGGTGGAGTCACCATCCCTGGAGGTGTTCAAAGAATGTGTAGATGTGGGACTCCAGGACATGGTTTAGTAGGCACCGTGGTGTTGGGTTGATGGTTGGACTTGATGACCTTGGAGGTCTCTTCCAACCTTAAAGATTCTGTGATTCAACAATTCATCCAGCCTTGCCCAGGGTTGGAATGCAGCTTTTTTGGTGCTGGGCATCAAATCCCACTCCCAAAACTCAGCTCATCTCTCCCCTCCTTGCAGGGTGCAGCTGTCTGGCTTCAGAAAATTGTGCATCCCCCCGGGACGTGCCCTCCGCAGTCCCCAGGAGCGGACGGGGTCCCCGGCCTTGCCTCACGCCAATCCCTGCACCAACCCTAAAAGCCTCCGGTCCTCCAGGTTAAACCACCTGAGCCAGGAAGATCCCCAGCCGGTTCCTGCTTCACATTTGTACTCCCCTTCCCATAAATCCAGAAATCCTTCACCGCTTGGAGCCTCGCCTGTGTATGAACTGGCAGTAGTCGGTGCGCTATAAATTCCCCGTATCCCTCTCCGGTAGAACCGTTCAGAGCTGTGTATAAAACCTTCCCCCGTGATTTAGATAGCGGAGGGAGATCAAACACAAACAAAGTGCTCTGTGATAGGTCTCTTTCAACGGCTGCCCAAAAATCATGGGGTCCAAGCCAGCCCCTGCCCTGCATCGCCCGTACCTCAAAACCCGCTGGGAGGATGGAATATGGGGAACGCGCTGTGCTGAGCTGCGGCACGGGGCTGAGACCGTGAAACGCCGTATCTGGAGGGGAGGAAGGAGCAGACCGGAGCCCCAGCTCCTGCCAGAGCCTGGCATAGAGCAGGTTTTACTGCCCTGCAAAAATATATCGTCCTGTCCGCTGCCGCCGCCGGAGTCCTTGCTATTCAGCCCGCATCCCTGCTGACGGCTCTCTCCCAGGCAGCTGAAGATCACAGCCAGAGCTACTCCAGACAGTCACTGTGACTTTTTTTCGTAGGGAATACACTGTCAAAACATACAGGCTTTTTGCAAAAGGTTTAAAAGAATTTTACAGCCCGGGAGGGAAGGTAGAAGCTGTTATTCTCAGTCATCCTAGAGAGACAATGGGCAGAGATGGAATCTGTCTCCGGGATGATGCTCACGGCTGCTCGAACAAAAGCAGAGCGGAAACCTCAGCCAGTGTCTGCCATCGGGCCAGGGAACATTTGGCTGTCCCCGAATTTCTTGACACCTTATTTGAACAAAGAGGAGGCACTTGGCTGTTCCCCGCTCCGATCTCCAGGATCTGGGCATCCTACGGAAATCCTCCAGCACCTTTGCTAAGGAAGCGCTTCGTGAGTGCACGAGGGTACGTGAGCATCTCGTCCCCGCAGCATCTCCCCCAGCCCAGTAAGCCCGGCACACCTCAGCCCAGCTGCTTGCAATCCCACCTCCGCCTAAATTTTAATTAAATGGGAACACTGAGTACCTTCCATCAACGACAAAAAGCCTGGCTATGTCGGATTTCGGTCTCTTTTGAAAAAGATTGCCGCTTTAGGACAAGCAGATGAGGCAAAGCTCAGTATTTGCTGTTAACTTGTTGTTTGAGCAGCAGCCATCCCTCGCCATGCAGCTCCCCGCCGTCGCTGGCTCCTCTCCGGCCCGGCGGCTGCATCTGGGCAGCTACCGAGGAACCCAGGGCAGCATCGTGCTGCTTCTGCTCGTTTGAGAAATGTTACGTTATCACACGCCCCTCTGTGTCAGACCCCCAAAAACCCACCTGGGCAGCGGGTGACACCCATCACCTCCCCTTCACCGCCTCCGGCCGATGAACTCGCGTGTCAGGCGAGGACAGGGATGTAGAGGCTCAGGGACACCTTTGCTCAGCATCCCTGGTCCCTCTATGGTTCGAGTTTCTTTTTTTTTTACTTTTTTCCCCCCTTGACAGGTGAGGCCAAATAGCAATGTTATTCTGGGAGCCTGGACTCTGAGTTTGGAGAGATGTGATGAGCGCAAGCATCGCCCTCTCCCCACCTTTCCCCTTGGCTCGACGGGAGCCGGGTCACACACCCAAATGGGTGGACCAACGGATTACGGACACGGGCTGCATCCCAGCCTCACGTGTGTTTTATTGCCCTCATGGTGCCATAACCTCAGCATGTGAGAGGATCAGCCTGCCCCTCCTTTTCCATCCTCCCCACCCATTTCCCTTAACATCACATTTTCCCTCCATCACTTCCAGCTCTCTCCCCAAAACCAGGCATGCTTCCAAAGCCCAGGAGCTTGTCCCCAACAGGCTTCGATGTGCAGGGTATCGACGCGCATCTCATCGCAACGCAGGCATCCCCTTCGCAAATGCGAAGCCACCCCCGTCTGGGGTTCAAGACATCCATGCCAACATGAAACAGGAGCAGTTAAAGCCAGGAGCTAAAAACCACAGCTCTGGTTTGGGTAAATGTACATGTGCAGACCCTGCTGTGGGTCTCTGAGTTACAGGAACAGGGATAACACGGATGCGCCACACAAAATTCCCACTTGGGTTTATACTTCACTAAAGCATCTCTGAATACACGCGGGTGGCAAAAAGTTGTGGAGAACTTCTTGCGCAGAGAAGCTGTGGATGGCCCATCCACGAAAGTGCTCAAGGCCAGGTTGGACGGGTCTTTGAGGGACCTGATCTGGTAGAAGGTGTCCCTGCTCCTTGCAGGGGGGTTGGAACTGGATGGGCTTTGAGGTCCATTCCAACCCAAACCATTCTACAATTTGATGAAAAAACAGGTGTTTAACAGCCCCAGATCTGCATGAGGTTCTTAAAGACTTTCCAAATAAATCCATTTTATGCCAGGCTGACTAAAAGCAACGGCCCATCTCCAGGGCAAACAGTCGTCAAAATACATTTTCAACCCAACTTTTCAAACTAACTGGGCCTTCCTCAGCAGCTCGTAGCTGAGGGATGGAAGTCTCAGAACTAGACCCCTCCATTTGCTATAAGATGAGGATTGAACAAAACCTTTCATTTCTCAGGGATAAAGTTACACATTGGTATCATTTTGCAGCTTTAACTGTTGCATTTTGGAGGGTCCAAACTCAAATCCCTAGCAGGGAAGGGAAAATTAAATGATCCCCCCAAAATTTTGACCACAAATGCTCCAGGGCTTGGGTTTTTCACCTCATCTGAGAGCCAGCTCCTCATCCAAACACAACAGGTTTTCCTGGGAAAGCTGCATCTTTCCACCCACCAGCGAGCCAGCGGCCCCCAGTCCTTTGCAGCGATCCCAAATCCCTGCAGAAAACGTAGATTTTTGGCTGCCAGGGAGGATAAAGAAGGACATTACACAACTCTCCTGGCGAGAAGGAGCTGTGCTTATTTTAAGGAACCAAAAAGCATCCCTGGCTCCAGCATGGGTGTGGGATCGTGCCGTACCAGACACCGCTCGTCCCTAGTCAACATCCCAGCCCCGATAAGCAGCACCCACCCTGCCCCCCAGCATCCGTCCCTTCACCGAGTCCCACCCGCACAGGAGGTCACTCGGTTCATTTTTTGGTTTATTCCTTTCTTCCATTTTCCTGTCTCCAAATCCCTCAGCCTTTCAAAGCCAAATCAAAGCCCTGTTTTGGGGTTGTTTTTTTTAATTACTCATAATTAAGTGATTCTTGGCAGGGAAGACCGTGGAAACAGCGTTATCCTACAGACAGGAATTCAGCTAGGAATTTCCTCTTAGCCTCCTAGCCCTAAATACATCTGGAAAAATGTAGAATCACTTTATTTATTACAGCAAGTATTTCCTTGCATATACAGCCCTCTCACAGCACCCCGGGACCTTTATCAGCACGGCCGCCAGCAAGACCTTGAGCTGCGCCTTCGTTTCGTTATTTGTTGAGCTCCTCTTTTCCTTCAGCCAAAGTCGCTGGGAAAAACCCTCTGAATTTTTCTAAGAGGTCTGATTTTCAGCGCGTTGGCTGGTGGTAGAGAGTGAGAGCATCACCTGCACCCGCACAGGGCTGTATGTTGCAGGAGCTGAACATCTCAGTGACTTTGGCTGCCATCTCCATCGTGGTGATGCTCTCCTCTGAGTTACAACACGACTGTGACAAAGCCCTCGCAGCCCTTGCTGTAAAAGTGAAGTGGCTTTGGTGAGGGGAGGAAAACAGTAAATCTCTGATAAGAATAGAATCATAGAATCTTTAAGGTTGGAAAAGACCTCCAAGATAATCAAGTCCAATCGTCAACCCAACATCACCATGCCTACTAAACCATGTTCTGAAGTGCCACGTCTACACGTTCTTTGAACACCTCCAGGGATGGTGACTCCACCACTTCCCTGGGCAGCCTGTTCCAGTGTCTATCCACTCTTCCAGTAAAGAAGTGTTTCCTAATATCCAATCTAAACTTCCCTTGACACAACTTGAGGCCATTTCCTCTCGTCCTATCACAAGTTATTTGGCAGAAGGGACCAACACCCGCCTCCCTACAACCTCCTTTCAGGCAGTTGTAGAGAGCAATGAGGTCTCCCCTCAGCTTCGTCTTTTCCAGACTGAACAATCCCAGTTCCCTCAGCCACTTCTCATCAGACTTGTTCTCCAGACCCCTCACCAGCTTTGTTGCCCTCCTCTGGACGCACTCCAGCAATTCAACATTCTTCTTGTACTGAGGGGCCCAAAACTGCAGACAGTATTTGAGGTGCAGCCTCACCGGTGCCAAGTACAGAAGCACAATCACTTCCCTACTCCCCAGTTCCCTACTTTGAGGTGCCTCAACGCCCAGTTTTTCTCTCTAGGTGGGTGCAGTGACATTTGGTAATGGAGTTAGGGCAGGGTGCAGCGGATGGGAGAGGCACAAAATGGCTGGGTATTCCATGCACAAGCCAACGAGTCCCCATAGACTCAAACACCGGCAAGCCCTCCTGCACCCTTCCACCCACCCACAGCCCCAACATCAGGCCTCTGCACGCACTGCACGTTCATACACCTGCATTAGAAGTTCAGCCTTAAGAAGAAAAAAATAATTTTAGAAGTTCATCAGCCATGCTTTTAGCTGTGTTCCTACCAGCAGCTTAATTCTGGTGGGGTTTACATGAAAAACATCATACACATGGGTGATACCCACAATGCTGTCCCACACCAGCCCCAAGACACAAGCTGGACCCAAAAATTGGAAATATGCAGGGAAACAGGGCAATCCAGCCCGTTCATCAGCAATCTCCTCCAGATCTTCCATTTTATTCAGACCTGCCTGCAGTTCTGGGTCTCTTAACAGCCAAACTCTTTGGAAGCAGCAGCAACCTTCTCCCGTGCTCCGAAGGGGAAATAAATCCCAAGATTGTGGGTTTTTTTCTGATGTTTCACAGCATTTTAGGAAGACCCCGTGGGCCTCCTGGGGCAGATAAGGATGCAGCCAAGGGTAAAACAGCCCCAACGTCCCCTTTCCAAGCTCAAGGACCTCAGAAACACTCAAAGGACCAACGGAGCTGGTTTAATAGGGCGAGCTGCTTCCCAAAACCCCAGCACATCTCAGAGAAACATCACCCTCCTGCTAAACCCCCAAAACTAAAGAAACCACGTTCACGTAACTCCAACACGCCCCGCCGGGCTGGGTTGCTTCGAGCTTATCACGTTCTCAGCTTTGCGCTTGAGTTCAGCTCCACTTTTCCAAATAAGCTCAAGGAAAAGCCTGGATCCAGGACTGTCAGCTCTAAATATTCATAAGTCATAAGACCGGCTTCAGAGTTGGCAGATTTTTTTAGAAACTCGCTCATACATTGCTATTATTCAAAATTGTCTTAATTTTTTTTTTTAATGTTCTATATTTGGCTTTCTTTTGATGTATCTCCTCTTCGGGTTTGTGTTCCTCCCTGCAACTGTTTGGGCTTTAAAAATGAAAATTAAGAAGGAAAAGATAGCTGCAATTCTGATACATTCATGCAGCTCCAGATGTTAATCCTTAAAACAAAGCCGATAAGGGGGAGAAAAAAAAAAAAAGGATGAAGCCGCAATAGCTGGTGGGAAGCTCCAGGAATCTGCCACCCAAAGTCTCGTCAGGTACCTGGGGTGCCTTGGAGGTCCCCAGCCCATGCTCAAGAGCGGGGACTGAGGTGGGGTTTGTGTCAGGTACCTTCTTGCTCTGCTGGATTTGCACTGGGATTTACTAGAAAAGCAGGAGACGGCCACAAACCTGCAGATAAAATCCTAGAAAAAAAGCACTTTTAGGCAGTGGGGACGCCTGCTGAATGAGGCAGTGCTGCTCCCACAAGCTGGATGGGGAGACAGGGCAAATCCCCGTTTCCCACTGCCACATCCTGCGCCCAGGACCAGGCCGAAGGAAAATAAACTCCGGTTCCTCCCCAAATCCGAGCGACGACGGAGATGATCCCAGTCAGCGTGCCCGGTGCCTGCCTCATCCCGCCACGGCGCAGGAAAATGCTTTGCATAATCCGATTAAATAAAATTGACGTGTTGCTCGGCGCGGCGCGGGGCCGGTGGGAGCACCCAGCGAATCACCGGGGAATAAAAGCCACCGGGACTTTGATCAGCGCTGTAGAATCCTCCAAGGAGCAGCTTTAGCTTGTAAATCCTGGAGTGCACAGTTTGATGTTATTGCTAAAAAAAAAAAAAAAGAAAAATAGACAAGAAAAAAGCAAACGGATGGAAATGAGCATCACACACCCGCGCTCTCGTTCTTCATGAGCTAACGTGCAGGTTTACCAACAGCCCAGCACGCTGTGGGGACGGAAGAGACTTCCAGGGGCTTTGGACTTCGAACGCCCTGACATTTTGAAAGCAAGACTGCAAAATATCAATAAACACAGACGAAGCGGCTTACGGGGTGGTCAATACCAGACTCCGGCATGGGGGAGCTCCCCGGGGCGCAGGGCTGAGCCGCTGCCGGGGGAACCTCGCTGTTAATGAGCTGGGAATCCATCTGAGCATCTCTGATGAGCATCGAGGAACCAGGGAGGCAGGACGGTGATTGGAGCCAACGGGCTCGTTTGGCAGGCTGAACGCAGCCTGGGAATGGGGATGGCAAGGGGGGGCTCTGAGAGGGGGGGAGGCTGCCAGGACCCCCAGTGCCACCCAGTTCAGCTCAGTAAAACCAGTAACTCCATTACTTACCAGCTGCCTGGAGCCTTGCAAGTATAAAGTGGGCAGTTGCAAGGATGGGGTACGATCTTACATCTCCGCATCCCACTGAGGAGCTCAGCAGGAAAGCGCAGGCACAGATCTGGCAGAGAAACTTGAAAAAGCACAGAAAAACACAAACGTGGTTTTAAGGGCAGAGAAAATACCGTGTAGAGAGGCTCGTAAGGATCTCATCCCGCTTAAGCTTAAGGGAAAGAAGATTGACAGTTGCTTGACTATGCCTGTGAACCTGAAGAAGAAAAACGAGAACTGGAGGGGGATGGTTGTTTTGGAAGGAGATGGTTGAAAAGCATCCAGACTCAACAAAAGAAGGAGGTACACATCATCTGTGGGGACAGCGAGTAAAAGCAGGACAGCCTCCAAGGGAGGCCAGGGATATTCCTCTCCAAATGGCTCAAAAATGAAGAAGAAATGTGCTGTTGGGAGAGATGCGCTGGCCAGATGCAAGCTCAAACCAGGCTGGCATCCAGCAGCCTGGGCTGGGTTTTTGATCCCTCGTGTTTAAGGCCTGTGGATCGGAGGTGGCCCCTGAGCCCCAAGCTGTACCCTGAGGAGGGAGGTTTGGGGAGCACCACTGCAACAGGAGCAGGAACCATGGTAGGTGGCACAGGCTCTCAGCGGCCACCTCCTCATCCATCTGCTTTCGGCCACACCAGGAAGGCCTTGTCTAAACGTGCTCTGCCCCACAAGCTTCTAGAGCCACCAAAACCCCAGCAAAAACCTGATAACGGTGCCTCATCCCACCCGAGTTCCCATCCATGTGCCCGTCTCCCCTCATTCCCTCTGCCCACAGCATCCCGTTGTGCCTGGTCACCAGCACTGGGACAGTTTCCTTTCAACACAGCCCGCAGGCTGGTTTTTTGGGAAACCAGTAGGTCACCAGAAATACACAGAGCAACAGCTTGAGGGTGATGGTGCTTTGGGTTTTTACCATGAAGACGCTCAGGGCAGCTCAGGAGGAAAGCAGGAGGCGGCTCAGTGTTGGTGCGTAATCCTACGGCGATACCCTGACTGTCAACAGGACCAAAACCACAGTGGAAACTGATGATTCCAGTAAAAAAAAACAACAACCAACAACACACAAAAACCAGTCCTTAAACCTTAACCTTTGAGATGCATGAGCCACCCCTATTACACCCCAGTAGATCCTCACCAGCACGTGAAGACGTGAGAGTTCAACCCTCATCACGTCCCTCCTGAAAGAAGATGTTTTTAGAAGCCCCAGGGCTGGAAGCCATCACTTAGTGCTGCTTGATGCTCCGCAGATCGCGGTCCCGAAGGAAACCAGGGCTGCCGGAGCGAACCCTGGGCTACAGCATCCACCAACTACTCCGGTTTCCCATTGTGAATTTATTCTTTGCTTCAAACCCAAGATATTTGGGTTTTTTTCAGAGAAATCCATGTTTTCGGTTCAGAAGGGCAGGACCGAGCTGCTTTTGATCCTTGCTTGCAGAGCACAGGAGGTCGAGACAGGGACAGGGCTGCCGTACACGTCCTGACACTAACGGTGCTTTGTCCTCCCAAGCTAAACTCAGCCTGCCAAACCCCCCGAGATCTGCTTCCAAAAAAATCTTCCCTTAAAAAAAAAAAAAAAAAAATCCAGATCCAGGGAAGCATAGCGCAGTTGCTTCACCAGCCGCTGCAGGAGCGCGTTGATCTCCGCTTGCCCAGATGAGGGGCCAGGGTCCCGTTTCCTAGAGGCTCTGTGTTTTTTAATCATAGAACTTGAATAAAAACCACGCCAAGTCCTTCAAATCTGCAAGCAGATTTCTCTTCCCAGCCTGCCTGGGATCTTGAATCACTCGGAAAGACTTCGGGCTTTCGAGAGAATTTCTGGTGGATTTGCTGGCACGCGTGGTGTTTCCAGCAACCGGAACCATGGTGGAGTCATTGCCTTGAACCTCTGAATCCTTTTGGAAATGTCACCTTAAAGACGTTTTCAGTATTTTCATTTATTTCGTTGTTAGAGACCAAATTTAAAATACTGAGAGTTGCTGCAGGACAAACCACTCCCAACTCTTCCGTTTGGAAACGCTGCTGGAGGAGCGATGCTGCTCGTTGCAGAGTTTACTCGGACCAAACCGGCTGAAGTTTTCTAAGTGGGGAAAGCTTGATCCAAGTCAGATGTTTTCCTGTTTAAAGCAACCTGCAGCAGTGGAGCATTGCGTTTGTAGGCAGAGACCAACAAAAAATTACCTTCCGTGGAAACTGGGTGGAATAATGCTTGGGATGAAGACAAGGAAGTTGCTCCTTTGCCTTAAATACAAACACAGTTCCACTGAGGCTGTAGGTGCCGCGTCGCGACTGTAGGCCTATCAATTATTTAAATGTTCATAGAAATCTTCTCTTCTTCTGCTTGCAAATCCTATCCAAGTGAAAAAAAAAAAGAAAAAAAAAGAGGTTTGGATACTTGTGTGCTTCCCTATGCACCTGACGCCTCGCCGCGAGTCCACCCTGCTCAGGACACACCAGCCTCAGCGAGCTGAACCACGCATGGATGGACCAAACCAGATTCCCCATTCCTCGTCCATCCTGACACCCAAGTCCTTTCTGCACTCGCTGCACACGTCCACGTCCCTGCCTGAGGAACCTCACCGCGGGTAGGAGAACGGGAGTCCACCTTCGCTGCTTGCTGTCCACAGCTGTCCCCAGGCTGGGGAGCCTGCGGATCACCACAGCGATGGTGAGGGAGAACATCTGGCCCTCACGTGCACTGGGGAGGAGAGATTTCTCCATGTACATCAGGGATCACCTGTAAAACTTGCTGTTCTCTCCACTGGAGGCTCCTGGCTGTCTCAACATGTTCGGTTACATGCGTTCAAATCCCGCGTCGCTCCTGATCTGGCTTGGAGGGACCCTCCTGGCTCTCCTCCCAAGGAGGGGCCGGCTCTCCCCAGTCAAGGGAAGGGCAGGAGGATCTGGATACGACGGGCTCGGCCAGCAGACTGCGGTGGTTTGTCCTGATGGGATGGGAGGGGAGGGAGAAAACAAGTCTTACCAGAGGGATGGCACTCCTGGAAAGCCATGGAAGGTGAAGGAAGAGAGACGTGAAGGAACTGGTTTGTGCAGGGAGCATTCCCGTTAAAGAAAGGGAAGCAGTTATTTTCTGCTTGCAGAGAAGGGGACAAGACAACGTGCATGTAACACGAGAGAAGAAAAGCAGAGCAGCTTTCCCAGGACTACGAAGCAGGACAGAGGTTGGGGAACCCACCAGCCTCCCGGCACGCCCAGAGGCAGGGTTTGCCGAATCACCGCTAACGTTCTCGGCGTTGGACAGACGCCGCTCCGACAAAGCTCAGCCCAGTCTTCCTCCGCACCCACTCATCAGGAGAATTACTCCAGCCCCATTCTCCCTTTTTTGGCTCCTCACTCCGAATTAGAGGAGAGGGGATGCGCCGCAGCCCCCGAGATAACCCAGATGTAATTCACGGCTCTCCCAGCCTGCTGAGCTGGATTTGTGGTCTTAGGCTTGACAGGCAATTTGGCCCAAATCCCACGTCGCCGCCGAGGCCGGGGCCGAGCCCCGGTTCCCCGCGTTGCTGACACACCTGGACGCGCAGCTGCTGTGCGGAGCCACAGCTGGATTTCGGCAGGCCCCTCGCCTGCACAAGGGGAAGGACCACGAAGAAACCATCTGTACAATTATAATTCTAGACAGGCATGGATACAATTTTAAGCACTGCTGTAATTCGGGTTCTACTGAATTTCTTTCTACTCTTGAAGTATTTCCTCATCTTGAGTTTTCAGCGAGTTAAAAAGGAAAGAAATGCCAGGCTCAGACGCCCGTGTCAAACCTCTGTCTGCCTTAGGTTTTACATGAAAGAGACTTCTTAAGTTCCTCCTAAAATTACGAATCCATACAGTGACGCCTTGAAAGGGAAAGAAAAGCAGCAATCACAAACACTCAGGAAACCTCTCACAAAGATCATTTCCCCGAGTGAAAAAAAAAATCAACCAACCAACCAACCAAAAAAAAAACCAAAAAACCCCACAGCATCTCTAACCAGGTAGCTTGAAGAACGAGGAGAAAAGCCGCAAGGGAATGGGATCATTTGGATGATGTTTAGTCTGGTTGTCTTCCATAAAATGAACTGAGAACAGACAGAGCTGGAGGTTAAAAACCACACTTGTGGTGTTGTCTCTCTCCTCCACCGATGCATCCAGAAGAGCTGCTCTTTGGTTGCCTCCAAGTGTTTTTAAAGGAAATAGGATCACCCCTGCCGTTGGTCAGGTACAATGGCTGTTCTTCACCTGGGCACTGGTTTTCTCCCAGCACAGCATCCTTATTCAGAAACCCACCCGGCCAGAGACTGGTCCAACCACGCTGCACAGTGCCTGTCCAGCACCACTTCGAGCAGGTTTAAGATGTCCTGAAGTGAAGTTCAACCAGGCCAAGTGCAAGGTCCTGCATGTGGGCCAGAGCAATCCCAGGCACAAATCCAGGCTGGGCGGAGAATGGATGGAGAGCAGCCCTGAGGAGAAGGACTTGGGGGTGATGGTGGATGAGAAGCTCAACATGAGCTGGCAATGTGCTCTTGCAGCCCAGAAAGCCAACCGCATCCTGGGCTGCACCCCCAGCAGCGTGGGCAGCAGGGTGAGGGAGGGGATTCTGCCCCTCTGCCCCGCTTCTGGTGAGACCCCACCTGCAGCGCTGCGTCCAGCTCTGGAGCCCCCAACATCAGAAGGATGTGGAGCTGTTGGAGAGGGTCCAGAGGAGGCCACAAAGATGATCAGAGGGCTGGAGCACCTCTCCTGTGAGGCCAGGCTGAGAGAGCTGGGGCTGTTCAGCCTGGAGAAGAGAAGGCTCCGGGGAGACCTTAGAGTGGCCTTCCAGTGCCTAAAGGGGGCCATTTTTTACACTGAGGGTGGTGGAACATGGTCCCAGGTTGCCCAGAGAGGTGGTGGAGGCCCCATCCCTGGAAACATTCCAGGCCAGGTTGGATGAGGCTCTGAGCAACCTGATCCGGTTGGAGATGTCCCTGCTCCTTGCAGGGGGGTTGGACTGGATGGGCTTTGAAGATCCCTCCCACCCAAACCATTCTGTGATTCTATGAAGCTGGTCCCTGTGCAGACAGTGATGGCCCCAGATGGAAGAGGTTTTCCTCTTCTAACAGGAGGACACGGTTACAGCCAAATAACTCAAAGCTGGGAACATCTTCCCCGGGAAGCATTTAGCACTCCTCAGTTGCAAGGACACCCGACAGCCCGCTGGCAGACCACCACATCTGCACAAAGTTGCAGATACCGTTCTATCCCTTGCCTATTCTCACACCAACCTTGGTTTTTGGGGTTTTTTTTTTTGTTTGTTTGTTTTTTTCTCTACTTAACAAGAAGGCAGGCAATTCATTTCAGCTCATTTAAAAAAAAAAAAAAAAACAAACAAAAAACCCAGCTTATGTATTCACAGGGACTGCACACAAAACGTGCCGAACACCCAACCAAACCACTGAATTGCCATTACGGAAATTAATTTTAAGAGTCACAAAGCATATTACTCCTGGAAATTGCTTTTATTTAGCAATTACTTTAACACCGCGAGAAGGCAGCTGGCGTCGGAAACAAACAGTTCAATTTAAAAAGTCAGGGGAGTGAATTAACTGAAATTCCAGGGCACTCACACCTGGGTACGCTCCGCTACCTCGAATCCTTCAGAACCCTCCGAGGCGTAGCTTTCTATTTGCTGAGGAGTAGAAGGAAGGGGTTGAAAGAGAAGCTGTTGATTTTTGAAGTTTTTGCAAATCACAGTTCCCTGACAACCAACCAGCAGGGAAAAAAAAACCTGAAGGAGTCAGTGACAATACTGAGATAATATTTTAATTTTTCTTTTTTTAAATGGCTTGTTCTTCCACAGGTACATCAGCAAAGGAATTATTCCAGTCCATTTCACACGGCGTAGAAAAGACCGATTTTACAAACCTACTCCGAAGTTTTCACAGCTGCTAACGCCATGTAAAGGTAAACATCACTTCTCCACCACGCAGGGCTTGCTGTGTGAAGGAGACTTCTCCTGCGGCTGTCTCACGAGAAGGAGCCTCCCGGGGGCCCTCCATCAGGTATTGAATCCGAGAGGAAAGCGACACCCATCCCGAACGGCCAGGACACAAACAGAAGGGACCTCCAGGTGACTCAGAGGCTGGCTTGCTCACCAGGAACGTAGAAAGACGCCCCGTTAAAAGGGAATCTTGAGGGCCACCAGGTTTTGTCTGTGGTGTGGTTGTCCAAACAACTTGTATTTTTGTTCCGCTGCCAATAAAGGAAAACCCTGACCAAGACAGAAGGTAAAGCTCTGTCTTTACTACCTGCTGCGGCTGGCTCTACTCTTCTTGCAAGACCAAAGCGTCTGCTGCAGCCCATGGGATGTGGTTTGCACGGGGCCTGCAGAACTACTGCAGCTTCATCCTAGAAACGACCCCTTCTCCACCCCCCGCCCCCCAAAACACAGCCTCTCTCTTCTAAGTTCTTCCTTTTACTTCACAACACCAGAGTGTGAAGACTTGTGAAGAGTGCTTATAAAAACCAGAATAATGAGAAAATCTGTAAGACATTTGCAACTTCAATTTGTATTTCCCTTGAAGAGATAAGCAAGCCTGGAGGTACCTCTTGAATTCTCTTCCCTGTTCTCTTTCCGAGCTATATTTACTTGTTTACCTGCAACTAGATGGATAAACAGAAAGTGAGAGGAGCCAAGAACTCACAAGAGGCTGAAAACTGAGCAAACGAGGAGAAGGAGGAGGAATCCTTGTCCAGAACACCGCAGAGTAGCTGGGCTGTCCACACTTATTCAGCTAAAGTGCCAAACAGATTTCTGTTCCTACCTGTTCCGATCAACAGCTCTACCCGTTGATTCCGCTCCACATCCAGCGCGGCGTGGTAACGACAGTCCGGGGGAAAACAAGACTTAACCACCCGCGACAGAGCCTTCCTCTACAGAGCGCAGACAAGCACAGCTCCTTCCAAAAGCCTGTCTGCAGTTCAGTTTCAAGCAACAGCAAGAGCCAAGCCAGGTCAGTTTTCCTAACGCACTAAAAATTCATTTAAATGCCTCCAGCAGTTCTCAGATCACCACCAACAGCTCTCTGACCCCAGGAAAGCGTCGAGACTGAGCTGGATGAACAGAAACACGATGGTCTCTGAGAAGCTTCCACTCCCAGAAGAATGAAAAAATGGTGAGCATCAGCTACTGCAACTGCACCGGAGGGAGGGTTACCACAGCTGAAACCCACAGTTTATTTTGGGTGGTGCGTGCAGTTAAAAAATAAATAGGTTCCGTTCAGAGACTCTCGCGGGTTCTCACCGCGATACGCTCAGCAGCTCTGCTCCCCAGCCAGGCTCGGAAGCACAATCCTCAAATTGCAGGAACTGCCATTAAAACACCAGTGCTTTGTTGGGAAGATCACAGCTTTTCCACATCACCCCAGCGCTTCTTAACAAGCTGAGGAGAATCCTTTTTAGAGCACAAACCAGGTTTGGAAGCAGGAACGGCTACAATCACATTTCTGATCAGTTCCTAGCAGGCCTTCACTTCAAGGTGAATCTGTCCCTACCGGAATCAGCCCGACAATGGCTTTCGTCTCTTCTGAGCCCCATTCCCACCCTCACAAAGAAAAAAAAAAAATCCTTAATTACTCTGCCAATACAGTACTATTACCGTACCCCGAGGCACAAAGTGACCACACTTGAGAAAAATCTGTGATTAAGATGCAGTGCCATGCTAACTCTTTTGTACAACTTGGACCACAACTCAATGTAAGAGCAACGGTTACCACTCGGTTGTCTACTCGGACTTCAGCGCTCTATGAAGAGGCTGCCAGGAAAAAGGAAAGCATTACAGCTTCAGCGTGCATGGATATGACAAGCTGGTTCTTTCTTTTCTTTTTTTTTTTTTTTAAAGATCAGACTTGAAAAATACTTTTAGCTGTAAGTTATGCAAAGCTGGTTTTGAAGCAGTCAAACAGAATCAACAATAACAGGTGAAAAAAAAAATCCTTATGGAATACATTGCCAGCATTTGAAGTGGTATGCAAGAAATAACATAGCACTGAAATAATGAAATCAACTTCCAAAATAAAGTTTGAGGGTAGTTCTCAAGTGTACTCACTCCAAACCGGTCTTATTTATCTAGAAACGAGTTTCTCCTACGGAGTTACCAGACCAGTGAAGGCGTGTGTTTGCTGAGACGAAGGAAGGAGACAAGGGCTAGGCAGCCACGTGGCCCATCGTTTGATCAGAGCAGCACGTGTGGTAGCAGTGTTTGAGAAAAATAATGCTACAAACTCTTCTGCCTTCAAATCCAGCTCTGCAGGACTTGCCCTGGATTTGAATACTGGTTAATGGCAAAGTACCTGGATTTACACAAAGGAACGGTGGAAGTTTGTTTCCCAGATAAGAGGAGAGTTTTCCTTCCTGCAGTATTTCTGGCGTTATATAGAATTGCTGACAGTGAAAGAACCAAAAGTCTCACTCAAAATACAGTCTTTTCAAACGGACACTGCCCTCAGATACAAACCATCAGCCAGTCTTCCGCTCCACACACGCCAGCCACACCACAACGGGATGGGGTGCCAGCATTTCCAGCGAGGATGCTCTAACGCTGCACATCCTCTTTGCACAGGGTGTAGCTACACGAAGCCCTGAAGCAGCAATTAAACTGCAACCGCGGATGAAGAGAGTGAAGCAGCTCGATAACGGACACGCCTGGGAACCCGCGCATTTACACTCCGTTTATGTTGAGAGGGAGACGACGCACGCAATGCCCGATGAGCTCAGCGAAGCAGCCGCCACCCAGACCCGCGAAGCTGCCGTACACCTCCAGCCAGCAGCTTTTAACACACAGCTCTCTGCCTTAATTCCACAAGGAACGTTTCCGGAAAGCGTGATATCGTAGTGAAATGAAGGTAAGTATTTCACAGAGTCCAGCAAGAACGCGGCGGACGCGAGAGCGCTTCTCGCAGATGAGGTATACGCTAAAGAGACAGAATGCTGCAGAATGCGTACGGGACCTGAGGAACCTGGACTGAATCTGAACAAGGAAGAGGCACCTTCACGTTTACGACAGAAACCGTGAGAAGGAACCGAAGGCCAAAAGCATTTCTCCCCCGTCTGGTTGGCTGCCGTTCTGGATGAAGATTTGCCGCAAGGTTGTCTTGTGGGGGAAAGGACTGGCAACAGGGAATCAAAAGAGGATCTCATCGAAAAGGCACTAGGAAGAAGCATATAGTTTTAGGTTAGCAAGATTCATCCCGTTTCCAATCACTGACGGGGACAAAATCTGTACAGTTTTTAAGGAAAACGCTGCAGAATTATTATTTTTTTTTAAACAGCAAAAGCATAAAAAGAAAAGCTACTTTCAAATCATTAAAATGCCGAGCATTTATACAGCAAAATTGTATTAAAAACAGCAGCAGACAAATTACGTCCCATCACCACTGGCAAGGGACATGGTAAAATGTTTATAAGGTTAACTATAAAACAATTGTACAACCAAAATATGGACAGGCCAGTTCAAGTATATATATACAGAATATATTAAAATCATATAAATTATATATTTATACAAAGGGCATAAGTATAGCAAAAAGCTATCAGTGATTAAACAGAACTGAGCTTGAACGATCAATTTCATCTAGAGATGTCAGTGTTTTCTCCCAATTTATTTTTTTTTTAAACCTGGATAGATTGATACCTCAGATACCAAGAGTAAAGAAAGCAAAAGGAAAAAAAAAATCCACAAGCCAAAGAATTACAATTCTGTATGAAATGAAACTAGCAGTGGGCAGGGTACATCTCTCGTGAAATTCTGATTTAATTATTTCCATAGTAAACATTTATCAGCTCTCTGAAGTCAGGAATTTCAAGTGAGCCACTTCAGACGTACCACCCTGGTGCATGTATTTGATTACATTTGAATGTTGTTTGATTTGCAAACATTTGGGGAAAAAAAAAAAAAAAAGGATACAAACACATCTCAAGCTGCAAAAAAAGGTGACAGATGGCAGCAAGTTGAAAACTGAACAAAAATACTCAGCTGAACTAGAAACGATGCTCTCCTTACAGCACTTTGGCTAGTAAGTGAGCTTAAAAAAAAAAAAACAAACTTATTTTTAATTGCTTTTTTATTTCGAAACGTAACAGCGTATAATCCATTGAAGCACTTGAGAATCTAAACAGTCCCATCCATGGGCTTGTATTTAAACACAAACTAAGTGCTTTCCTGAATTCAGGTTTATGTAAATAAGTTCTGTATAAGTTGTACCTCAACCTTCTGTCTTGCTGCAGCACTACCCCTTCGTTAACGCAGTTTTTCCAGGCTTGCTACATCTCCATCAACCCAATGGGTCTGGGCATGCAAGGAGCAGGTAGGGCAAGCTAAGTTAAGCAGAAATAAAAAAGGCCAGACTACACATATACAGAATATCAGCTTAAAAACCAGAACTAAGTAAGTCAAAAAAAGTAAAGCAGTTTCACCAGATGCAGGTTAAATGGGGAAAAAAAAAAAGAAAAAAGAAAAAAAGAAAAATAAATCAGCCGTATACCATAGATAATGAACAGTGGATATCTATTACACTGAAAGGAAATCAATGCAAACAGGATTTCCTCAGTTTCAAGTAATCCTCGATGCCTTTTTGGCCAGTTGTCTTACACCAGAATAGATATTTTAATAGCTTTTACACTCTACAATTTAGGCAGCTAATTTTTCTCTTACATATCCAATTATCTCTAGTGAACATTCACCTACGGCTGTCCACACATTCTGTATTAGCTTCTTGAGAAACTATTCAAGTTAAATTATATCACAAATTAAAGACAGTTACATTCTGTATGCTCCTTCCAGATTTGAAAAATAGGTTTTAAAGGCTTGTCAGAGTTTAGAAGAAAAAACCTTTCCATTACAAAAATCTTAGCTTAAAAAAAAAATCATTTAAGACACCTTTTTTTTTTTTCTGATCCAGGGTACTAATAAAAAGATTACAAATATACTACAATTTGACCAAGAAGACTTCATGAATATGCTGCTTTTGAGCATGCAACACCACTGATATCTGTCAAGTTCCAGGTATCAATGTATCCCAATTCCACCACAGTCCCTCACAATTTCCTCGCCGGTTCCCCATCCCCACCCTACCACCCTATTAACAACATTATAAAAAAAGTTAAATCTAGAGTTAGTGGCAAAATCTTCACAGTAACTTGTTAAAGAAAATGTTATCGTGGTCATCGCAAAGTGAGATCAGTCAATGGGACCCTGAAAAATCAGCTTGACGCAGTTGTGTTCCCCGGACAGTTGTGTTGCACAAAAAGGGCAGGCAGCATGAAATGCATGAGTACCATGAGGCAGCGGGATCTGAGACCAGTATTTTGCAGATTTCTCAGAGCACACGTGTCCACAGGGGGTGAAAGCATGAGTTGGAGGACCAGCATCCACATAAAAGCCTGCTTCACAGCCAAGCCAGAGAGGCACATAGGGGCCAACGGTTCTGCACATCGGACATTCCCGCTCGTTGGCTTCTGTGTCACTGCGGTGTCCCCAGTTGTGATAGCCATGAACATGACCGCAGCTGAGGTACGCCCAAGGCTGCTTCTCTTCTACCACATCTTTACGGTTGATGCTGGGAAATGCTAAAGTGTTTAACCCAACAGGACACTGTGGTCTGGCAGCGTTTATCTCCTGGCGCAGAGCTTCAATGTGTTTCTGAGTCGGAGTGTGAAACAGTCCATCTGCTGTCCTCCACAGAAGGGTGGCTCCGCACAGGTCAATGAGAGAGCCATCTTGTAGGACGTTGGTCTCGTTCTCTACCTGGTGGCAGAACACAGGGACAAGTAGTTAAGCCTGAAAGCTTTTACAGACAACTGAGTGAGTTCTGCAAACATGTTGTCCTCACCAGATCGTTACCCTCCCCAGCATGCTACCTAATTTTGTCTTATGGTTTCCTCACGGCCCCCCATTTGTCTGAACCCATCTCTTGTCTCTTATCCTATATTTAAGATTATAATGAGCATTGGTCTCATTCTGTGCTTGTACAGGAAGTCCTAAATTCGCAACCACGACATGCTATGGCAATACTAATTGCCATAAACAGTCTTCCTTCCTGTAATTCTTTGGGAAAGGTATTACATTAGCAATCGCTAACTTACTCAACACCTCTGAGCATCCTATTGTTCCTCTCAAATATTGATTCTCTGTATGCCTCTGTCATGTTTAAGGTAATATTTGCTGAAATATTCTACCAAGGCTGAAGAGGAAACTTGCCATTCCTTAAGGGTTGTACTAGCAGATTGCTTTCTTGGAATTCTTCGTCCACGTAGACTGACAGAGGCTGCTCAGGCAGCAAAATATCCTTTTTGGACTAAAAACTGCTACCCAGGACAGACCAGCTGTCCTGCTACTCAGATACCGATTTTTTTTTTTGGCTTGTGGCAAGCGTAAAGCATTTTGCAGCAGCACGAACTCCCACAGCGTACCTCATCAAGAGGGAAACCCTTCCGCAGGCACGTTAGGGATAAACGACAAACGCAGCATGAGCTCCACGCGCAGGTACTCGCACAGATTATCATCACAGCAGAGTGAATTGCCAGTTCAGTTTCTCAAGTGACAAGTTCTGCAGCTGAAGCCACACAGACTCAACTTCTGAACAATTAACCACCCCAGCTAGTTAGGCTCTTTATTTAATGAGGCACTCCATGAAAATACAACCCCAATGTGCATTGCCTAAAGGCTTCTCTCATCAACTAAAAGCAGATACTTACAACATTTTCGAGGGATTACACCAAACACGTGTAGTATTTTGCTGAAATAAGTCTTTATTTTAATGTCACAAACATATAAGCAACTTGTGCTATTGCTACCAGTTTAGTAGTGATAAATACATAAAATTAAAGAGGAAAACAGACCTAATGCCTGGCTTTATACATACAAAGTGTGTAGGAAACACCACTCAGGCAAAACAAACCCCCTGTACATTAAGTAAGTCACATGAAATCATCATGTCTGCCTAAGAACGCTATGAATGACAACCAATTTGGCATCTACATTTTAATCCAGTTTAAATTCACAGATTAACTGTGGATCATCCTTGCACAGAACACTCAGATGCTACAACACAGACTACAGATAAAAAGGTCACCAGCGTAAAGTACTTCCAGCAGAAAAATTCAGTGGTTCAAGTGGAGATGAGAGAAGCCTTGATCTGATGCATTTCTCAGGTAATTCACAACCAGCACAGCAAAAGCTCTCTCGTATGCGATGTGTTCAATTCATTATACAGTGTGCCTTCGGTTTTATGAACCCAATCAATGAATACTGATCACATCAATACCAGCGTGCCACGTAATTTTATTTAAATGAGAATTCAAGTCGTTTTGGATGCAGCGAAGGGAGTTTATTTGTTTTAGTACTGCCTTTCGGTAGCAGCAGCAAGAAGGTGTTTTGCTCACCATGTACAAAGGGCGCAATTGCAACATCATCTGTCCCGGTCCCCGAGGCGATGTTTGCCTGCCACCATTAAAGTGACAAAGCAATTTATGTACTGCCGACTGTCTGCTGAAAGGAGAGCAAAACATTCCAACTCCATTTTCCCAACTCCTTTGAACAGCCAGTTTTCTGCAAAGCCGACGGCAAAGCTGGAAAGCCAGTTCAGTGCCAGTGGGTGGGATACCTTGAAGATCATCAAAGCTGATGGGAACTCGAGGTAGCATCACAAAAGCAACGCTGGCATGGAGAAGAGAAGGATATTCCCCCCACCATGCTCACTTTCTCAGTCTTTAAACTCTAGCAGCTGGATCATAAAGTTACAAAAGAGATGGGGCACCTTCAGCTCCTGTGAAGATGGCCCTTGAGCGCCTCTCACTTCCCGAATCCTAACAAAGAGCGGAAGGGGTGAACCATGAAGGCCTTTTCCCGGTCTGCAGGCAGGAGAGCATTCCAACCTACCTAGAGACAAGGAGGACTCCTGGGGAACCTCATCTGCCTGCCTGGAAATACAGTTGTCTGTATTTGCTGTGCTACTTCTATCTGGTGGCGATTGGTTTTTTTTTTTTATATTTTTTTTTCCCCCCTTTGAGGGTAGGGGTAAAACAAACAAACAAAAAACCCAAGGATGAGCGATGATAGCATTCTCCTTCTTAGGAAGGGGAAAGAACAAGTGCGCTATAGGAATTCTGTTCCATCTTCTCTCCTTCAGTAAAGGCAAAGCCCATCCTGCTCCACAGGCTAGAACAGGTAGATACTTCGCACGGCCTCTCTTATCTTCCTAGTGGCAGGTGAGTCAAGCAGAAGCTGCGCTATCCAAACTTGTTTTGCATGCGAGTGGACTCTTTCTGTTAAGACAGTACTGCAGAAGACAGCTCCCTGCACACCAGCTTCCCCATGTCCCCATGTCCCAGGAGAACATTTCAGAGATGGAGATGCAAGAGCAAAGCTTTTAGACTCCATGGTGTTTCAGTTGGAAAAGTGACATTAGCAGAAAACTTAGAGTGTTCTCCTGTCTAAGCCGAAACAGGACAGCAGTACAGAATCTACTGCAACACACAGCTACTTAGGTAATTCCAGTGCTCGCTGTGCAGGGACAACGCTGTTACTCTGCAGTCACCCCATGACTGCATCTCTTCTACGGCAGGAAAACAAGTACCTCTTGTTTTGTTTTAATCACCAGTTACTTTAAACTTACCAGTTTCCCCCTTTGTTGAGCAGATCTGGTTTCCCGGAGAGTGTACACATCACCGCAGACCGAGATCTCCCGCCAAACTCCAGGTCTGGACTCCTCAGTGAACCCTCCTTTCGGATGCATGACCAGCACCCCATTAGTTGTCAATCCATCCATGTGGCCATCAGGATTTTTCCATTTTGCTGCTTTTTCCTGCATGTGACAACCACCCCAGGGAAGAAAGAGTTTGTCTAGAAGTTCACGGACTGAAGTTTTACAGACTAAAATTTTACTAGCGCTAAAACACAACATTTCCTCACCAGCCAGCAGTGCTTAGGCATAGATTTACAAACAGGAAAGACAGGGAGAAACTCTTCAGTAGGGCCTGGTGTGACAGGACAAGGGGTAATGGTTTCAAAATAGAGGGAGGTAGATTTAGATTAGATATTGGGGAAAAAAAAATTTACACTAAGGGTGGTGGAACACTGTGCCAGGTTGCCCAGAGAGGTGGTGGATGCCCCATCCCTGGAAACATTCCAGGCCAGGTTGGCCGGGGCTCTGAGCAACCTGATCTGGTTGGAGATGTCCCTGCTCCTTGCAGGGGGGTTGGACTGGATGGGCTTTGAAGGTCCCTTCCAACCCAAACCGTTCTGTGATTCTAAAAACACATTTTTAAGAATACCTTGTGCCAGAGTGGTAACATCTTTTGCTTGTGCACCTTCAATTATTATTCTATCTTAAACATTATTATTTTTAACTCAGTTGAGGGCCTCTGACTGCAGATCAGGTAAGAGTTAAGGCCTCAGAGATCAGCAGCATAGATACTCCCGACCACCGAAATGGAATTCCATTGCAATGGGCACATCGACTGCAACAGCAGCTTATTCAAAATGAGCATCAAGAATACATCAAACAAGCCTAAAGAAAAATCCTCTAACAGTTACTAAAGTAGAGTTGCATTGTTAAAGACAATTATGACCATGAGCCCATGCTGGTAGTAGGTCAGGCACATAAAACTGCAGTTTCTACTTAACACTGCAGCGGGTACATTGGAGTAATAAAAGTCTAACAACAATATAAGTTATTAACTAGTACAAGGGAATTTTGGGGCTTGAAAATAAGAAAGAATTTTAAAAAAGTGTTTGCTTGTACGTAACAATTATTAGCAGGACTTACACCGAGAAATATATTTTTCGAAGAGTCAAATCCAGCTGCAAAAATCCTTGCTGTATATGGTGGGCTCCTGTCACAAACAATCCTGCACGCAAAACGGGATATGGTGCTTTGCGTAATCTGGGTTTCATCATTATTCTGACTTCCAGAAATAGTATCTGTTACTACAAAGTCTATGGGGCTTTCTGTTGACCTCCCAACCTGCAAAAGAATGAAGATAATGGTATAATTAGAAAGATCCATAGAAACACCAAGCATTAAGGACACAATTTTGCCAAGGTAATGTTGACGGCATCAGTGAACTACTGTCTATGGAATTTTTGGATGGCAAGATCCAACCAGAGACTAACTTGTATTTTCACATCTGTCCTAGACAGAAATATGTCACTGACATGGCAAGACAAATTATCCACTTACTACAACTGATGTACGCGCTTACCCAACACAGTTGCAATAAACGGTTTGTTAGAGTACTGTCAACAGCACGAAAGTTTTATTACCTTGCTATTTCATAATCCAACCACAGCAAATTACTTACCGCTATATTCTGTCAATTAAGAAAACGCTATCTTGAAATGACAAGTTTTAGTTACATTTCTAGTACCAAGTTAATTGACCATAAAAATACAGGAGTTTTTTTAGACCCAGAACTTGGTTATTTTGGTACATCACAACAAAAAGTTACCCACCTTCATGTTTTCAAAATCTGTAGTTGCAGAATAGAAGAGTTTTCAGGTAAAACTCACCATATGATTAAATTTATTCCTAATCACGCATGTGCATGACTAGAGAAATGTAAAAGCCTTCTTCGTCAGAAATAAAACACAGCTGATCGGTAGACAAGAATATTTTTCTATCTTGCCATTTATAAATTTTAATTCTAAAACTGGAAGCATCTAGGCATCTGGAACAGAAAACTTCGTAACAGAATGGACAGAGGGATCTGACTGCCGCTCAAACACACAGTGAGACTTCATCAACACTTCTACAGATTAGCGTTACACCAACTTTGAGCATATCTGGGAAAGTGGAGCCGAGTGAGGAACAAGGAGTGGAGCAGAATATTAATTTAATAGCCACCTTGTGATTAAACAGAATTAAGAATATTCTTCGCGTGAAGCTGCCTTCAATATCAGGAATCTACATTTATATGAAATAACCTCCGCGCTAAACATCATCTCGTTGTCCCCTA
This sequence comes from Chlamydotis macqueenii, assembly GCF_036417535.1. Lineage (NCBI taxonomy): Eukaryota > Metazoa > Chordata > Aves > Otidiformes > Otididae > Chlamydotis > Chlamydotis macqueenii. Next base: position 4,573,891 of record NC_141560.1, on the reverse strand, counting down.
AGAAATTACATTCTGCCTCACTTCTTGCTCCTCAAAGTCAGCTGTGGGAACACAGGTATGGTGCTGTCATCAACAAGCATCTCTGCAAACTCAATTCACTGTAAAGAAAGATTATTCAGGAGTCAAGAAAAGTGGTGTTATTGATACCTAACCCTTGTCACAACTGAGCCGGCAGCCACAGGACGGGGATCTCTCCCATGCTTCTCTCCTGCTTTCAGTTCTACTTTGCAGTGTTAAACTCAAGACATGAATTCTGGGATGTGTTCAAGTTATACATCCAGTTACTTTCTCCACATAGCAGTGTCAACCTGAGTAGAAAATGTGATGAGCTTGGTGCAGAAGCAGCGCCAAGGAAATACTAAAAAAGGCCTAATCAAAAGCACGCACTTCAGCTTCTCACAGAAAGCAAAGTGAATGCCCAAGAGACAGAGTGGAGAAGCTATTTAATATGGGACATCTCTGATTTATCTAACTTGACAAGTCGAAGCTGAAACTTGTAAAGCTATATTCCTCTTCCTTGTACAGTATTATTTCTATTCCCCATCCAACGCAATTCCTGCTAAGAGTCAGCACCGACCAGCAGCAGGAAGCTTATTCATCACTTTGGACTATTCTCTATGTGTATGTGAAGTGTCTGAAAGGATAATCAATAATCAACATGAAATAAATTAGTTTATAACAACTTTCTGCCTGTTGCAGTCTCTCAAATAGATCACATAGAGTTTTCAGATGCAATTAGAGAAAAAACTTGATTAATTTTCCCTTAAGGACGATAAAACACACAAGTGGTTGCTCCCAGTCTTCCTCACATCATACCTATCAGTCAACATGGAACCCAAATGTTTCAATATAAGCATTAAAATCTATATACAAAGCTTTGTGGTTTTTAAAAATGTCTGAACTTACATTACTATTTTAAGTAACAAAGCAATTATTTACACATCTCACTTGTGTCTCAAGTATGTCTATACGATGTCAAGTATTTTAAATATTTGGTTTTCTTTTGTTGTTTGTTTTTTTTTTTTTTCTCTTGAAAAAGCCTCCTGGGGGATTAGTCCCATGCATTGCGCTACATTTCACCACTCTGAATTATTTTAAGAAGTGGCCTTCGAAACATGCCCATTTCCCCATGCTCCGTATCAATTCAAAATCTGGGCTTTGAGATCATCAGAGAAGAAAGTCCTCCGGGAACAAATGAAGAACTTGGTGCTACCAACATTTACCCACCAAAAATTTTGACTCATCTGATGCTGCACTCAGACTGCAGTCACTACAGATCTAGTTTCATTATTCAAAGCTATTCTTCACAGACTTTATTACTCAATTTTCTGCTATTTTCCTCTATAGCACTGAAGATTTTCTTCTTTTTAGTCATTTTAGGCTGTATTTTGCGACTCTTCTTGTTAACGGTGTCATAGTCTATATTATTTCACTAAATTTCTTCCAATATCAAACCATAAATCTTCCAGCTGATGCATAAGAGAGCTTCTGTTGTCTACACTACAGGTTATTGTTAAAGCTGTGGGAAAGCCAGGCAGTCAATCAATTTGCTACTGTCTACCGTCAATCAAAGAATTGCTATTAAAAACGCTCGCTCCTGAGACGTGGGAAAACCAGACAACCTGCCAGCAGCTAAATTTAACAGCTGAAGATTCTTGGAGTTCAACAGAATTTCCCTCTGATGACAGGGAGAATTGGATCATGCGTCTTCTGAAGGGCTGTTCTTCAGAAAAAAAAAAAATTAATTCTTCATATTGAACGTGCCTGCTTCTTGTATAAACTGTCGTTATTTAGAGTACAGGCTGCACATTTTGGTTCCTTGTTGTGGTACAAACAGGTATAATTACCCATTCTCACCTAACGAAACCATGACGGAATGGGTTCTACTCCAACTGATGCACCATCAACAGAACGTTACTAAATTCTGAAGAAAATCTTCATTTTTAGCAGCATATAGACTGCGGGAGATGCCAGATGGAACACGCTAGTACATTCTTTTTGTTATTACAGGAAGACATCTGATCTGTGTGTCACTAAGACAAAACTATCTAGTAGCATTTGTACACAAATTTCACCACAGAATTATTTTCATGGAAAAGAAAAAAAAAAAAAATACACACCAAACACAGCACAAGTACGAGGGACTGAGGAAGGGGGGTGCGGGCAGAGAAAAAAGCCCGGCTGCAGGAGCTTGTCAAGCCAACTTGTTAAAGTGATCCAGGAGAAGACATTTGTCCGGTGGCTGACTAGGATACAAGTAAGCAAGAGAAGACAGGAGCACCCATTTCCGCACTGTTTCCAGCTTTCAAGAAGCAAGAACTTTCCTGGTTAGCGCTTTAAATAATATATTCAAACATTCTTAAAAGAGTACACTTATTTGTAAGTAACTCTTCATGTTAGCTTCAGAAAAAAAGCCAGTAGAAGAACAAAGGATAGGACTACTCCTGGAGGAAACCTCATGCATCCATGGAATATGCATCCAGCTTGCATGCTTAACAAATAATGTGTGTCTGCACGGGGAGGCGAGTATGTGCAGGTGATTTAAACCACTTATTAACTGCTAAGTTATATGCATAAAAACATGGTAATTTTCATTTTATTACGAAAAATGTCAAGAAAATTGGTATTTAGACAGCTTGGACACTGCTCTTCAACGCCTTCTGAACTTCCTTACTACTCCTTGTATAGTCTCCCCACATTTTCCACAGGTGCCTCAGTTCTGCTAAGCATGCAACTCATGCTTCTTGCTTGTAAGCTTGGAAAGCATAAAGCAAGAAGCTAATCTGGGTTTGCCATCTTCAAAATCTTCCTGGAAAAACTGCAGAATGAAAGTCACCAGCACAACTCTTCTCATGTTTTCCTTCAAAGAAAAGGACTGACTACAGACTCTCAAAGTGGAAGAAGGAAAAGGCGACAGCTTTTTTTGTCAACTGTGGATCTCTCTCACTTTCATAGGAAATCCACTCTAGCCCAGTGGATTCAGACTTCACAGCTTAGAAACAGTACCCTGGCCAAGGAAACAACAGAAGAACTCTGCCCTCACTTTTCCCTGTGTCAGGTCCCAGTGACTGAGGTGTTACTACAACCACTCTTCTAAGCTAACACACTCCTTACTGTGATTACCTTGGTGAAGTCATCGTGAAGTGCTACCATCCCATTTTACAGAGAGGAAGACCGAGATTTTTAAAAAAAAAAAAACAAAAACAAAACTATGTGATTTGCTCAAGATAATACATGTTTATGTAGCCAAGGAGGAGCCTCAAGATAATCCTGCGGTCCAGACATTGGCCTTCCCTTTCCAGCTTCCACATCTTTGCCAGTGTTCTACAAAAGCCAGGGGAAAAAAAAAAAAAAAAAAAAAAAAAAACACACTTGAAAAGAAAACAGCAACTCCAAGGATTGTCTAACCAAATGATGCTTGGATTACTTCATGGATCAATAAAGACAACATGGAATTTGCCATCATGTACAACAGGGCAGCACAAAACAGCCCTCAAGTAACTTTTCTCTTGAAAAATCTGTCCATAACAAGATTACTGAGAATAATTAAAACCTAAGCCTGGCTTATTTAAATAATAGAAAAGTCTTCAGTTGCTATGTGGCACTGCTTTAGCTGCAAAATATTGCCACAGCCCGTTCCTTTTCTCATTCTCACAGTTGTGAGCCCCTCTAGGCCAGTGCTTGCGGTGTGATTCTCAGAAGAGAGCTACAGAGTGGAAACACGAACCTGGACGCAGCGCTTGAGGTGAAGCCGAGATCGAGTCACAGCCCGACAATCTACACATTTCAAGACAGAAGAAACAGACTGCACTGAAAAGAGAAATTGTAACGACACAGAAGGTTTAACTCTGACACGTTAGCCATTTGAGGGGACTCCAGAAGGACTGAGACACTCTACCAACACAAAATTTAGCTCAAAAAGTTTTATTGTTATTAGGATGGGACAGTTTTACCCGTTACGAGCCAAACCAGTCACCTAACCACAAACATATGGCAGATAATTGCCTGAACCACAGGTAGCCTCTCACAGGTGAATTAGTACATGGGCCAAAATTAGGGCTTTTGTGATGTTTTACCAGGCACCGAAGAGCTGCTGGAAGGAGAAGGCATCATCTGTGCTTGTAAAAGAGCAGCAAGAGATGTGCGCTCCAGTGCCGGCCATGGAAGTGCAGTAGGTCTCTGGGTCAGGCAGCGCAGTCCCAGCTGTCTCAGTGAGTTACCCTGTGCAAACTCCTCCTCTACTCAGCATCAGTGGCTCTCAAAGGGGAGCAGGGGAAGATCGGTTGTTAGCTGGCCTACGCTACGCTTAATCAGCTCATTCCTCACTGAGCCAGACCCTTGGTTTAGATCCAAAACTCCCTTAACCTCCTGCCTTAGACCAGTTCACCTGAACTGCAGTTTGTGGAGCACTGCTTTGCCTATGCTCCATCTCACCTAGCTAAGCACCCCAGCCTACCTAATTCTTCATCAACACCCCTCAAGTAAAAGCTGTAACCATCACCAAGCTCTTACACAATCAAAAAAAAAAAAGAGCTGTCTACACAATGCCACCAGAAAAGCAGCTGTTCTGCAACTCTTCTTTATTCATTTTTTTAGTGTATACAAGTGGAAAAATTCCAGCTTTCAAAAATGTTTTTTCAAAATTTACGTACAGGAAAAAGTTCATTTGGAGCTACTCAAGGCACAAAAGCATCTTGCAGAGATAAACACACAGTAACCCAAAAGGATGGGTTATATTTTCCTTTTACCAGTTCACAGAGAAAAAAAAAATCTATTTCAGTTCACTCTGGCTGTGTGAACTTTTCTAACTACCTATTAATGTGGTGCTGCAGGAAAAAGACTTTTTTTTAAATCAATCCCTATTCGGACATAATCTTTGCAAAGTCACACTGGGAAAATTTTATATAGAGAAAAAAAAAACAGAAGTCATGTGAAGCAAAGACATCTTGACAGAGCGATTTCCTCTTCTGTCAACAACACTCAACTGCTGACCCTTCTAAATATGAAAGGCTGAATGAGGAGGGATAACAATTCATGATAAGATGCTCTAATTACATAGGTCACTGACTAAACAGACCTGATTAATCTGATTGGAAAAGGTTATACATGTTAATTTTTTTTCCCCCAGGTCTGAAGTCTAAGTTTGCACATAATTTCTGCTCTCTTATTATACATAAAAATAAGCATTGCAAAAGAAAATAACTTTGGTTAGCAGAACGTTAGATGATGCAGAAAAACACAAATGCATGCAGAGAAGAATGAAAACATGTTGGATAGATGGTGGCTTAGAGAAACTCAGCACAGTCCCCTACACCATCTGCTATATGTGCACACACTTCAGGACAGTTTTCTTTATCACTCTGTCACTAGTTTGTCTCCTTTAGCTCCCACATTGCCCTCCCTGCCTTTGCTTTTACCTTCCTCCTTCCCCATTCCATGTCCTACTCCTATCCACTTCCTTTTTACTCCGGCCACTCGATTAACTGGAGGCCGGGGGATGCATTCTTGCGCTTATTCGTGAACCCAAACAGAGCACACATCTGTCTTTGCAGAAAAAGCAGAGTACAGTGAAAGCAGTAACGACATTAACAGACGCTGGCACTGTTCTTTCTTCTTTGAGAAGAACAGACAATGCAAAATTTCAAAGAGCTCCCGTGTTAATGCAACGGGGTTAAACCATGGAAATTCCACACATCACGGTAAACACCGAGAACAGAAGAATACACTGCAGAATCATGGTTGCATATGCTGCTTTTACGCAATACAAGCGTTATTTTTCAGAGTCTTACCTGAAACATGTCTGTATCTTTATCGTGAGTGTACTCCACTACAACAGTCTGGTTTCTGGATAACGTGTAAGAGATACTGTGCTGGCCTTTACAGCTGACTGCCTGTTGAATAAAAAAAAAAGTCTATTACACACAGCTTCCACAAAAAATATTATAGTCAAATTCATTTCAGTATATAAACACCTCTACTACGATCAGGAAAAGCAGTGTATCGTAACCTTTGATTACAAGGCTGGGCAAACACATACAATAGGATTTTTTGTTTTGTTTTTAATGGAAAATCCTAAGCTGCACTTGTTTGTTTCTAGTTCAGAAGTATCCAATACCTACCATTCTCATAGTTTAAACTCCAAACCACGTTGTTTTCTCTCTGAAATTATATTAAGTTCCTAACTGTCATAGGAACTTGTACCCCAGCAAAGACTTGGGATTTAGGGTTCTTTGGTTTATTCATTTGTTTTTAAAGCAAGCGAGCAATGCAATTGATTTCCAGTTAAACAGGCCTAGGATTTAAGGGATATCATCACACTTAAGCAGAATTCTAGTTATATATGTAGAGTCTAACAATTTTATATGAATTGTGACCAAAAGTGAGCCCTTTCAACCTGTTCTTCCTCACTGAAGGGTACCTCTTACTACCTGTCAAAGGCAACCCACTCTATAGATATGGATATACCAAAGACTGAACAGTATTTCAGTATTTAAAACAAGACTAGAAGAGGACAACTGTTATTCTGCTGCACCTTAGTAAGACTGAATTCCATATTTCTTCAGATTTCCCAGGTTTACATCTCTCAGTTGCCTTTTTACTAGTCCAGCAACTACTTCAGAGAACAGAAGCGAGACATCACCCCAGCACAGGAGCAGTCCCAACTGGGAAAGAAAGAGTGAGAAACAGTTTTCCTTGACGAACAAACTCAGAGCAGAGCTGCCAGAGCACAGAGCCGTAAGCAGGGGCAGGGCCCAGCGAGCCTTTCAGAGGCTCTGAGACTTCGGATGTAAAAATCTTTGTGGCAGAGACGAGCACTGCTCAAGATTGCAGACCAACGATGAAGCGGTGTCAAAGCGTAACGCAGGTGCAGTGTAAACGCACCAGTGAAAGCTTCAGGACAGAAGGAAACCAGCTGAGAAATGAAATCTGTTGGCTAACAGGGAAATATATGTGAATATAAGGTCCATGTAACTGCACAGTTATGAAAGGTAATGACTGTTACTGCTCAGAAAACACTTTAAAATTGAATTAACAGGTTAAAGCGTTCTCATTTTTTTTGCTAAGTTTTATGAGAGGTTCTCTCCCTACCTCCATCCCTTCATGCTGCTCTTCACCTACAAAATTCACAGATAGAGATGATGAAACTAAGCAAATAAATATATCCTGCTCATCTGTATCTCTCACAAAAGTCTACATGATCCCAAAGCTACAGATCAATGATTAAATAAACCATTAAACTAACTAACTAACTAAATAAATAAAATAAAATAAACCATTCCTGAATGTTGGAGGTATTAAAAATACCTGTGTGCCTACTAACAGCCTACTAAGGGTAGCAACAGCTGAAAAGTGAGGTAAACATACATGGTGATCAGCATTATGCAGATTCTAAATCTCCCAGTCTAAATTTATAGCCTGTTTTGTAAGAACCATTAGACTGACGCACAGTACGTTGCAAGAACACACAGCATCTCGAGATGCAATCCAAATGAAGTCACTATGGCTTTGTGACCTGCTAGGACATTGAACTATAGCATCAAACCGTCTACCAAGAGCTTTTCCTCTACGCATGTTTGACAACCAATAATGGGATCTCGAGCCCTGAGCAGGTCTCAGGTGTCATCAGAATATAAATGAAATATTAAGTGATGAATAACGACCCTTACACCTTGCATTTTAAGCATAATATTGCAACAATCTATTTCATAGAATCATAGAATCACAGAATGGTTTGGATTGGAAGGGACCTTCAAAGCCCATCCAGTCCAACCCCCCTGTAAGGAGCAGGGACATCTCCAACCAGATCAGGTTGCTCAGAGCCTCATCCAGCCTGGCCTTGAACATTCCCAGGGATGGGGCATCCACCACCTTTCTGGGCAACCTGGGCCAGTATTCAATTTATACTCATATCATCAGATATCATAGTTTCAAACATCAGAAAATAACAGCCTCCACACACCAAGTTCATTCATTTCCACAGAACTGTGTTGCAGCTGAGGATACAACGGAGGACAGGCCCATCAGCAGCTGTTAACGTGACGGTCCTGGCTCCAGCTCCAGCCAACCTGTGCAGCACAGACCACCAGCAACCGGGTAAAATTCCGGGGCATGGACGTGTGCCCCAAGCTTACAGTCTTGTCAGACAAGATATCAGATCAAATGGAAACTTCGGTGAGACCCAGAACTGAAAGTTTTGAGGTCCAGTGGAAAAAACAAAGGGGGAAAACATAAGAACTTCCAGAATTAGTAATGTCCTACATCTACAGAACTTAGGGCTTAGATATGTTGATAATACCCATTAGGCTGACCAGGGTCAGCATCTCCCCTGAAATATTAGGGTAGGACACAATCTTTTTCTTTCATGTATGCATTCCTTTTCCCTCCCAACTTTTCTTCCCCATCTTATTTCTCCTCCTCTTTGTCTTCCACTATTTAAACCCAGTTATTTCCAGTGTGAAATGCTGCATTTCATTTCCTGGAATTGTGTAATCGTTCTTCAAAAAGCTAAGAACATAATGAGAAACGTTTCAACTTGTGTGCTTTCACAGCCTGCTCAGCACCAACAATTCCTCCGATTCAAAGACATTTTACAGGCATTTTAATAGCCGGTTTCAAAGCAACTGGCCACTTCCAAGTAAAAAGAAAAAAAAGTAACTATTTCAGGAACTACACAAAACAGAAGAACTATGAACTATCCACAATGACTATGACAAGTGAAATTCCCACATTTTTTTCTGCCAGTAGGATTTCCCTCCAAAACACCTCGATGCTGTCACATAACTGCACTGCCGTGGTAACTGAAGTTGTGAGAAGAGCACTGACTCTCACAAGATTTATTTCAGCACCACGAGTTCTAGATGACTTCAGAGTTTCAGGCTGGATACCATGAGGTCCACCTTCCAGGCAGGAACTAAAACATGAAAGAACAAAAACCAGGCACTAAACCTTACCTGTATCTCCTCATCTCCACCCCCAAGGCTGCCAACATCCATCAGACCAACAGCGCGTATTTTCAAAGCTTGGCCACCAAACTTTTGACTGTACGGGCCAACATCAGCTTAATTTGAGAGCAGCTTTCTAATATCTTTTAGGTGGTTCTTAGAAGTTTCATGAAAATCAGCAATTGAGGACAGGAAAAAAAAGAAAAACCCCACACTAAATTAGTTCCCAACAGAAACAAAGGCTGGAAAAACCTCGCTAACATACATAGCCTGAGCCTGCCAAACAAATGGGAGATATGTGGCTCCAGACTGGCCACGGCATACGCCACCTCTTGTCCATCAGGAATGCTGGTGGGAGATAGAGGCCAGATTAATCCAGCCGCCTACACAACAGTTTGTTTTGTTAACTGTCTCAAGCTGCTGAATTCAAGCAATTCCCTTTGGAGGAATGAGATAGCAAAGTGGAGACTAACCAACAAAAACCCTGCGGAGGAATAGAGGGAACAAATAACAGCAGAAAGAGATTTGTCCAGAATAATTCCACTGCTAGTGACTTTGTGTCCACACTGGGGCTGAGGGATTTGAAAAAGTCCAAATGTCAAACGAGAGCAACCAGGGAAACCCGAGGTACCGTATTCCACCTGACATGAAGGGACAGGTCACCCCAGCACCTTTCCAAGACAGAGCTTGTGTTGGCACAGCGATCCATCCATCTCCATAGGGCTTCCACACTGGAGGACAGCGTGCAGCAGTCCCAAGCCCTTAGCCTAACAGGAGGGCTCCTCTCCTACCCACGGCTCAACGTAAACCTCACAGCTGCCCCCACTGCGTGGCATTCCCACCGCCTTGAGGTTTGTGTTCCAGTGATTTAGGGTCATCAAAATTGCCGTATGTTACCACAGACTGAAAGGAGCTGCATCTCAGAAGCCCCACTATCTCACCCTGGCACTAGCACGCCCTAAGCAATACATATATATATATTTTTTTTTTTTTATTTTTTTCCCCCTATCCAAATCTTTGCCAGTAGCTCCTCAAGTTTTCAGTTATATCCTTCCCGCTGGCTGGAATTATACTTGGCCTTGTTTTTTCCCCTGCCTCCTTACAGACACTTCCCATTCTTGCTCCTTTCTCCCATTTTGAGAACAAAACCTCACTCCAGAGCTTTGTGCTCACAGCCAAAGCAGCAGCTAAAGGCTGCGGCTTACAAATCTGTCAGGTCTCAGAAGAAGTAAGATCAAACAGAGACAGCTTTCCCAGCAGCACCACTGCAACTCAGCCAGCCCCTGGAACACGGCAGTCCACCCAAATTCTTTGCTCTCCACTTATTAGGCAGCTACGATCAGTTTTATCACCATTTCCAGAAGTGAGAAAGTAGAATTCCCTCACCTCACGTATAAAAACACCTTGCAGGTAAGGGGAATAAGAGTACACAAAGGTTTCATTTTAAAAACCACTATTTCAGTACTTTGCTCTTTTTTTTTTTTTTCAGCAAAGATACAGAAAAAAAGAGGGAACACAAAACTAAAAGGAAGAGTTTTCAACAGATGGGGCACAGGCCCAACCAACTGGCAGCGACGCACGCCAGCGTATTTGCAAACACACAGCGTTACCCAGGCGCGTGCTCTGCGCTGAGTGCCGCCTCTCTCCTCACCACAGACAGCATCGGTGGAAAACCTGTCCCGGAAACGAGCAGAAAGGTCAGTACTGCAAAACCTAACTGTTTCCTGTGGCACGATGGCAGATTTGCGTCAAAACAGCCACAAGGATGCAAAATAGCAGCAGACCCCCCCTTCTGCAAGAGCAAACAAAACGCCTGTAAAGTAATCAGAGCCAAGATGGAATTGTTTTTCAAGAGGTGACCCATCCCAGTGCTGGGTTTCTCCAAGCGCAACAGCAAAACCTACATCTTGCACTCCTTTTTCATGGGCTATTCTTTGAGATCTCCGAAAGCTCCTGTTTTGCACATAGTGATGAACAAGTAGCGTATATTCTTAAAATTTTTCTTCTGTAACAGGCATGCCACTGCTTTGACCAACAACAGACATAAGCATGCAGCAGACATTCTGGCTTAAGGATCAAACCTGAAGAAAGGCTTGCGAAGTACACGTTAGGTTTTGTTTCCTTGCCTCAAAATTATACAAATTCTTTTAGTAAGAGATTCTATGTTTATCTACCACACAGACTTTACATCTACCCTCAGCCAGATGTTCCCTATCTAGGAGCATCTTCTGGTGTGCCACAGCGCTTTCCCGCACACCAAAGTTGCCCATCTCCCTTAGTCATCTTCAGCCCTGGAGTTCAAGAACAGGTCAGGAACTCACAGCATGTCTGCATTAACTTAACTCTATGAGGTCAAATCTTCTCTGTAAGGAGTGTGTCCATGAACCAGAGAAGCAGATCCTAAAATTTTCACAGCCTTTAGGCTGCCGCCTACAAGGCTTGCAGGGAACAGGTCTAAGCCACTTCTAGAAATTGAGATTTTGCTGCTTTCTTCTGGGTTGCAAACAATGTTTCCAAGAATGAAAAGAGAAAAAAAAAAAAAACACCTCTACATGTGGAAATTTAAACTTCACAGTTCCCTTATGCCTAGCTAGCACCACGAGAAGGACTCAGCATTATTATGGTAACCAACTCCTCTGCAGTACCGCAGAAGTGAAGGCTAAAATCCATTAAGAGAGAGAGGCAGATGTCTCACAGGAAGGGCTGCTCCATTAGCATAGGAGTTTTAGTTTAGTTAATTAGGTTGGATTAGGACAATAAAATGATTTATGGGAACACTTTAGTTTTCTTTGTTGGTAGTCAAGCTGACCGACACCACACTGACGTGTTTAAAATTAATGACGGCAGTGCCTTCACGAGTTAAATGCTTTCTTACTTGGCTGCCAGCCTTCGATTTCTTTTATAAGAAGAGAACACAAGCAACACTCAGGGACATCAGACAAAAGATCTTGCAACTTAAGAGAAAAAGGAAGCTTTAACTAGCAAGGAAGGAATCCTTTTAAGTGAAAAACACATCACATTTCCACTGGATTTTTGGACAGACTCATTGCCAGAGCCAGCAGACGTTAGGTTACCCTAAGAAAACAAAACAAAAGCTCAAGACCGTGACACACTGACATTTTGCCCATGTCAGGGAAGTGTGTTCGCTTAAGAAGCTTCCCAGCAAATCAGGACAAATATCAATTCATACGATATTAATTAAAGAGCGTTCGCAATTTTACTCTATCTCAACTTAATGGGTTTAAGTCATTGACCAGAATTACCGCTTCTGCAACACTAGATTTGAACAACACTGAAAATTTACGCTGACCTCTGTCTACTGATATAGCTATTATATGTAATTTTCCTCTAGCCTTTTGCAAAGAAAATAAAAGGCATTATCATGGAAACCTTACGGGCGTCACGTGCCTGCAAGGGGGGCTGAAATGATTGTACCAACCAGAAACAGAGGCCCAGCTGTTGAAGAAGTCTGCATCCGCTTCCTGCACAGCTCTGTACGAGTCGGTCCTTCAACGTTCTTCCTTCCTTTCCTTACAAACAAGTGTCCGCATTGAACTGCAACAACATCTACGCGTGCATTTTTCAAATACCGATGTTAAGACCTGTCTGTAATTTTTCAGCTGTCAGTGTTATCTTGACAACTTAATGAGCATCGAGGAAATCATCAAAAAAAAAAAGACCAAAAGTCAGCAAATGCAGGTAAAGCAGAAGAGCGCGCCACCATAAATAAATTAGATTTTGTACAAAGCACTTGGTGAGCATTTCCAATAAATATTTTTAATACATACACTGATGTTGCAACTACCTACAGGCAAATTATTTTTTTTTTTTTTTTCAGGACATGGTAAACTGAATAGAGCAATGCTCGCCTTCTGAAATATACCAATTCACTGTAAAAACATTACAAATTCCTTATTGGTTTCAGATCATTTTATTCATTTGTTAAATGATCCAAGCACAAACAGACTGGGGGAAGTTAAAAATGCACGGGTAACAAGTAATTGGACAACAAATACTTGATATTTAAAGAAAGAGTTTGAAACTCTGTATGTGTGGCACCGTCTGCAACCCCAGTCCCAGGGAGCAAGCTGACGCCTGTAACCTGGAGACCACCCCTCCCCAACCCATTGACTGCAAATCACCCCCCCAAAACTCACGGTGCAGGGGCTCAGTGCCTACGCAGAAACAAATTTCAGCAAATAGTCTTGTTTATTTACACTTCAGGCTTTTATGGCTTTCAAAGCATCCACAAGTTTGTTTTTCTGTATCCCTTCATGCTGAGCTGGGAGATTTCAGGGGGAGGGGCCAGGAGGGACAACACATTTGTCTCCTGCATACATCAAAGCCATCTGCTACGAGTGCACATGTGAGGTTGTGTGCTACTACTTGAGTAATTTACCATTTATCAACTCAATAGGCAGATGTTCAACCATTTTCTCCGTTTGCTGAATTTGTGTTGGTGTGCAATTTTAGACAGCCAGCCACCACAGTGCAGACCGCCCTTTCTCCACAAGAAGCCTCAAAACACACTGTTCCCGTAATTCTCCATTTTGGGTACTGCAACAAGGAGGCAAGAACCTGGAAATATTTCTAGATAAACTACTGTAAAGCTAGACTGCATGCTGTTATTCAGGGAATAACGTGGAGTAGGCTACTCCTCTGACAAAAGTGAGTACTCAGAATACATCTTCAAAAGGCATAGTGGGTGCTGACTAAAGCACACAGACTAAAGGTAGGCGGCCAACACCATCATTGTTGCAGTCACTTACTAGACCCAAGTCCTACCTCATACCTAGGACTCCTGATCAGCTCAAGTAAAGCAACTCCAGTTCACAGAATCACAGAATGGGTTGGGTTGGAAGGGATCTTTAATGTCATCCAGTTCCAGCCCTGGATCTAGTTCCTGCCCTGGGCAGGGACACCTTCCACTGGACCAGGTAGCTCAAAGCCCCGTCCAACCTGGCCTTGAGCACTTCCAGGGATGGGGCATCCACAGCTTCTCTGGGCAACCTGTGCCAGTGCCTCACCACTTTCAATAATCCAGCGCATTAAAAGCAGCTCAAAGAAGGTGCCAGTTTATACTGACAGGCACAGTTATATGATACAGTAGCTCGGGAACTGTTTGGAAATCACAGCCTTTTGGTGGTTGGGAATCAACACTGAACCTGCCTAACCTGTGAATCATTTTCCTCCCAGTCTCACCTTTTAGCTTTCCTAACTCTTAAAACCTTTATTTTCCCCTTCCATTTTCTCCCATCCATGTTCAACAACATTATATCGCGAGTGATCTTTCATCCCTCTTTGAAGTCAAGCCTGCAGTTCCCCTCCTTTAGTCAGCTTGCTGAATTTCCTCCCCCAAGCCGACCAGAGCTAGAGACAGCTCAGAGGCATGACACAAAGCTGCGGCAGAGTCACATACATCAACTACTCACAGCACCAACCATTTACCCCAAACTCCAGAATGCTCTTTTGGGCAAATTACTGCCTGCACGTGGCTGTTACACTTTATATTGCAGCTGCTCCAGAGTTGTCAGCTGTAGTCCTGTGCTGACGGCACATCTCACCTGCTCCGAAAACCCAGGAGACACACGTTTATCACGGTCCTGTACCGAGTTTCATATATTTGACGTGTGACCTTAACTGGTTTTTGAACGATTGTTTCAAACTGTCAGTGCCTCCATATTCCTCTAGATTTTGCAGTTCATATATTGGTAGCCAACAATAATTATTCATACTTTATAAAAAAAGTCGTACTGCAGCTTCTCATTTACTCCCCCAGGTATTCTCTGTTCATTATCTCACTGATCACTACAGAGTATACAGACAGCCACCCGCTGTATGACAGGTTAGACTTCCCTGTACCTGTCGATACAGATTACAACTGAAGGATTAAGATACTTTTTGGAAGACACATCTGTTCCCGTTTCAGCTTCAATCCACTGTGCAGTCATATCACTATCTAAAAGAAAAAAAATGCATACGAGCATGAATTTACTAAGTGGTTTTGCAGAGTATTTCATAGCCATTTGTGAAAAGGAAGCAAAACGACCTAGAAAAGTAGAACCAAGAAGCTGAACATATTCCTGCCAGGATACTGCTTTAGAACAAGACCTCTCACAATCAACACACTGAGCAGTCCAGGTCTCCATCTGCCACAAACAGGGAAGCAAGGAAGAGATGAGCAGCTGAGCTCTGCTGAGAGCTGCTGATCCTGGTCGTGCTGCTAGGGCTTCGGCAGTACTCAGGCTTACTACCTTCATATAACGGAGCCGCTTGTCATCATCTCCACTGTAAAGAAGCCTAAGAAATCTTGTTTAAAACGAAGCTGAAGAGACTGGCAGTCTGTTAAGAGACCACACAAGAGACAGTTCAGCTACAGGCACTTCTGGGAGAAAGAGACTAAATCATTGACTTGAAAAAAGCCCACTGTACCGAAAGCTGTGCTGAATATGATGCTCACTGTACTCAGATAACATACTGAAGACCAGCAAGACCTTCTCTGATGTGATCTGCTGAAAGAAAAACTTCTGACCCCCAAACTCCTGGTTTTAATTCACTAAGGGTAGGATTTCTTCTGGAAGCCTACAAGCCTATGAATTTAAACATGAAGGCATAAACATGATTTTGCCACTGCAGCTGGAGCACGTCCCTGCAAACTCTTGATACACCCACAAAAATATCAGTAATTAGAGAAGGATGCAACAGTGTTTGTAGCTGAACATTCTGGTGCCAACAGTCTACATCTCATTTGTATACATCAGGAACAAAAGCAGCAGATGCCTGGCTACACTTACGTACTTGGATATGCCAAGCACACAAAATAGCCACAAATTAGAATCCTTAACTAAAAACCAGACAAAAAAAATAGAGTGATAAAGTCCCCTCAAGGGCTTCTATCAACACACAGACTGTGAGATTTGTACACTCGGCGCATCAGCAGTGAACGCTTCTGTGAATCAAAGCGCCCAGGAGCGCCGATCTAAGCCTGCCTGCCAAAGGAGAGCACGTAACAGCAAGATGAGAAGCTGCACATCATTCTGTAGCTTCCAGAAACCATAAATTCAACCTGACACAAATCAATTTTACATTAAAGACAGCCAAGGACTCTGCAGACAGTTACCTAACAGACCTGTTAAGAAGCTGCATAAAAATCTCTCGGGGAGGGGAGGGTGGGGGGGGGTGGAAAGATGTGAACTTACTCTTGCCAAAAAGCCATTTAGTGCTCATAGAAAGCCGTTACATTTTATAAAGCCCAACAAAGGACAGAAGTTGCTTTCTGGACTTCACACTACAGCTAGAATATTGTCTTGACAGAAAGCACTCTTCAATGGAACAAACCCAAAAGCAATCAGATTATTTTCTGTTGGTCCGAGATTCCTAGAGAAACTGCAACAAGTCACTGCAACAAATTGGACTTTGTAGAATTTCCTTCATGGAAGCTACTAACAAAAAAAAAAATAATCCCGCAGAACAGTTCAACTGGTACTTGAACCAAGGTGGATAAACATTACTGACAGTACCTCTCAGAGGAAAAGTAAGTTCAGCCCCCGCTTTCAAACACAGCATCCTTGCTGTAAGACGTTTTGGGGGCGGAAGGCACAGAAGAGCACGTTTGTAGGATCTGTCTGCTGTACGGATGAAGGTGATGGGTCTGAGCAGCAGGCTCTGTGTGCGAGCGCTGGAGAAGAAATAGCATGCAAGCTAACAGCATGCATCTCGCACGTGGGAAGGGATCAGTTTTGGGTTTCCTAAAGTCCTATGAGCCTACAGCAAACACAAGTATTTCTAATCTTCCCAGTTATAATTTATATGTATCACCAAGCATCTTCCTGTTTACAGCTAACTCATACTCCTTAAACAAAACATAGTATATTTAAAAATACACATCCACACACTTGGTTTGAACTCTCTTCCGCTGAGCTACTCAAGTGACTTAAGTCAACAAGGTAACACACTAAACAGCAGACAAAACGCAATCCTCATATCTGCTGCTGCACAGGAGTTGAAAAAACAAGTTGCTAACAAGTGGGAAGCAAGATTTCTTCTCTGTATCTGCCGTTGCCAAGCTCATTTCAAAACATAACCGACTGTAAGCTCCTCCAGTGCTGCCTCTGAATCTCTACAGAACTGAAAACAAAAGTCTGATTCTGGTTCCTACTTTTTTTTTTTTAATTATCCAGGGGAAAAAAAAAAGACAGATCATCCCTTCCCACAGGAGATGGCATGCCTCTGGGAGTAGGAGGTAACCAGCACTGCCTCTCCATCCCGCAAACAGAGAAGGACAGTCAAAGTAACCAGTACGTGTCCCGTTCTCAGTCACCCACCTGAACTATTACAAAGTGTTAACAACCAAATTCAAGATTCATTTGTCAGAATGTTTTGTCCCTGGCTGTCACTCCAAAAATTTTACAGCCCAAGCTAACAGCTAAGTTCACAAAAGACATTCAGTACCAGTACAGGGAGGTTCAGCTGAAAGCCAGATATTTAACTTCAGCATCTCTGTTTTATTCACAAACTCCAGTGTGGAATACCAGATTGGGGAAAATTTCCGTATCAGCAGTACGCTGCAGAGTAAAGCAAGTGCAAAAGAACCGACCGAGAGCAATGAAGCCATGAAAATTAACGCCCAGGAAAATTCAAGCCTGTAGACAGACACTCGATGGAGTAACCACATCTGTTTCACCTCTGTCAGATCAAGACCACCACAGCCCACTGCCGTTCTGAGTCGGCAGCAAAATCCCTCCCTCTCCAGCTTTGGAATGGAATAAATTTAGCTCACACTGGATTGTACTGAAGGATATTCCGCAGCACAATTCCCAGTGTTCAAAGAAAGTAATTAGAGGATTAGTCGCCTCTATTGGTCTCAGTCCCTGTTAGTTTCATTGTGTTCTCAAATTCAAAATCTTCTTTTTTTTTCTGTAAGATTGACTCAGACAGGGAGGAGGAAGGAAAATTTGAATCGATCATGGCAGCTTAAAAATTCAAGCCAGAAAGATTTGGTTTAAAATTTATAATACCAGAATTCGGTTTTAGCAGGCTGTGCTAGATGCACTTACATCCACAAGTTACCACTTACCTCTTCTGCAGTTTATTAAAATTTAAAGCAAGCTTTTCAGGCAACTTGCTTTATATTCATATGTACTGTTAGACAAGAGAATATCTCTCAAAAGCTGTGCACCTCATACAACATGATTTTACCGCTGATATGACCCCATTCCCTCCCTCCCCCAAACACACACACAGGCTCACTCAGAAATAAGGCAGAATTCCGGGCTGCATTAACACATAGTTATTATATGTCTCTTTAGTAATAAGGCAAAAAGCCTTTTTTTAAATGTACAGCACAAGACTAAAGTTGCAGTAACAAAATTATGGGGTAGGTTCCTATTTCTGTGGAAAATACAGACTAGTAGCCAGTGATGTATGGGGTTTGGAGTTTTATATGGAATGAAACAAACGCTGAGAAACAATATAAAACAATGAGAGAACTGACTTAGGAGGAAATACAGTGTAAATAAGCCAGGGTTTTAATTAGGGCTATAGAATATCAAGTGCTTCTGAAGGCAAAGCAGCCTACATTTATGTGGATAATACAGAAGGCTTATGAAATTACACACAGTAAAACGCACTTCAAGTAGCTTCTGTTTTCCTCAGCACGCCTGGGTACAAGTTCTTTACCTAAATATTAATCATGCTTCCCAGAATTACCTGATTTAAATCGTGTTTTAAATCTGGCGTCTTAAACAACCTGATTTCTTAAATCAGTGGTTTAAACCAGCTTTTAGCAAGTTGGAAAAATCTCCTCTGCGTTGAACTCCTCTCTTGGTAGAGCTTCCAATCTCACTCAGTTTTGTGACGAAGTGTTCAGCACCCAGTACTATTAGGCTGCCCATGATAAGGATGATAAATGACAATATTACTGCTTACATTTAAGAATTAATTTATTTCTGAGAGTTTTAATAGCAATATTTGACAAGTTTCTGGGTCAAACCACCTCACCATCTGCTATTTTACAAGCTTACTGAGAAGCAGGTAAAAAAAAACAAAACCAAAGCCACCACCCCCCTAAATATTTCAGTTTTTAACCTCTTTTACACTGCAGCACAACACACGCGCAGTGCAAGGAGCCTGCAAGGCTTCCCTGTAGGACACCACACTGCATTCAAGTTACAGCTCTGTGATCTTCCAGAAGACTTTACCCCAAATTTAACGGTTTTGACTGCTGGTGAGACATTAATTGTTCTCCGTTGCAGGCAGCACGCGAGCATTGGTACGGACACCTACACATTTTGCATACAGCTGAAGAGAGAACTGCTTACTCACTCTGTGCAGCCCATGACCGCAGCTCTTGCCAAGGGAACAGCTTGTGCAGAAGCTCCCCAACCTGTCTGGACTCGTGACCCAGCTGGCCGATACCCACCCGTGAACGCATTTTTGACAAGCTAAGCAGTTTGAAGGGCAACCTTTTCCATCCACACAGCTGGATCTGAAGCTTAGTCTGTTGGCTATTCACATTACACAGGTTTTAAAGCTTGTTTGGCAGATAAAATGAATACACACTAACTACTGTCTGTTACAGACCAACATTCTTTGAAGTTTCTGAGCTTTGATGACTCCAGCATAGAGGTGGCGGATGCCCCATCCCTGGAAACATTCAAGGCCAGGTTGGACGGGGCTCTGAGCAACCTGATCTGGTTGGAGTTGGGGGAGTTGTTGGGGTTGGACTGGGTGGCCTTCAAAGGTCCCTTCCCACTCAAACCATTCTGTGATTCTGTAAAAGATTCCATTCTGCAAGCCCTCTGCAAATCCCATTACCGCTATCCAGAGAGCTGCTACATAAAAGCATTCCCAGAACTGCCCAAAGTCACTTGCACTGTCCCTTTCTTCCACAGCCACCTCCAGACTTACCTGCCCTTTATGTTCTCTTGACCAAATATCCAATGACGGTTGCTGCATGATTTGGAAAAATATATATCTCACATTACATATATATAGTATATAATTTAAACATTGAAATCACATGGCTTTGGGTCAAATGTTAGTAAAATTCCAGTACACTTTGGGAATATCTGGATGGTATCCAAAGGAA
Organism: Chlamydotis macqueenii; assembly: GCF_036417535.1. NCBI lineage: Eukaryota > Metazoa > Chordata > Aves > Otidiformes > Otididae > Chlamydotis > Chlamydotis macqueenii. The sequence goes on along the minus strand of NC_141560.1, from coordinate 4,553,860 downwards.
TCATGAGGACACTGAATGTACAAATGGCAAGTGAAGTCAAGTCAACTGCACGTGGGTGAATTAGGAAGCAGCCATAGTGACTCCTTGGAGCAAACACTACCTACAAATAAATGATCAGATTGTTCAATGTAGGCAGCAGTAGAAAAATCATGAATAGGCTGCCTTTTAAAAAAAATAAACAGCAGTGACTGAAGATGAAATTGCAAAAACTGATCATCTAAAAAAAGTAATTTAAGAATAGTTAATGTGGGACTCTGCACTGAAACAAATTCTTTTGCAAAGTATGAACTGTAAAGCTGCAAAAACCAGCAGGAAGTCCAATTAATGACAACTGACAAAAATGGCAATCCAGATCAAATGCAAGATTAAAAAAAAATTAAGAACGTACATATTTTTAGAGCAAATACAATAAATGGAAATCCAAAGAAAAAGATAATCTCTTCAAAGTCAATATAACTGAAGAAGCTATTTAAATTCACATTTAATATAATTATAACTGAAAAAAGCTTATCAGTTTTCCTAACAACCACCCAAGAAGCTAGGACAGATTCACTGATACTTAAAAACAAGAATTAAATAATACAGTACTGTTGGAGAAACACAGACTACACAGATTGCAATGGCAACACAAAAGTTATTTTTAGGTACAGATTGTACACAAAGAGTTAGCTTTAAAGAATTACTTTCAGAAAACTTGTGGAAACCCTATTGAGTTTTTCTAGAAACATGTAAGGAAGGGTTTGAGTGTCTCAATAGCTGAATGCACTCCCCTGCACTCCCCACCTGCAACGTGACCTCAACAACTCACTGTCTCAGCACGTCTTGTCCTAGCAGAACATTAATGTTTGCACTGACCCCACCACGCTTTATTAAATCTCTAGGATAATGGCATTCATTCATTAACAGAAAGCCTAGTAAGTAAGGCTGTAAGCAGAAAACATTTCACAACTAAAAGGGTTTTTTTCAGCTACATTAACCTATCCTGCTATATCAACCTCTATTATCATGATAGCTATTAGATACAATAAGTAATTTAGAACACCTTTCAAAGCATCTCATTTTGGCCTTTTAGTTTCTGGACATGGTAACTGATGTAAAATTGTTTTCACTCAAGAGATTCGCCCACTGACTGTTAAGTTAGGTCAGTGAGCAGGGATAACACAGGGATTTAAAGTGATGGTAGAAGCTATAAACCAAAATTTACAGCTGATTATAAACCACTTCTTTACACCACATATAGTGCCATCCCAAATTTACAATTCTGCAGATTAAACACAAATCGTCAGTTCGAGGATTTTTTGGTATTGGGTTTTGTTATTGAGCCTAAGAGTAGCAAATAATCTCTTAGCTCCCCACTCTGTTAAAGACGGGCAGCCTCTGCTTTGTCCGATGAAGCTCCAGAAACAAAAAGCCCCAACATCTGAGAGGGTTTCTGCACATCCCTGAAGGCACAGGCTTTTCCCTCCTTCCCTGCAGTATGATGCCTCTGCAGACAGGAGCTGAAGCTACAAATCACATGTGGGTAATAAAGCTGGTATCTGCCTTTAATCTTCCAAGACTAATGCTTCCCAGGTTTTCTGTCTACATTGTATATATACACAGATGCTACTCTCTGTCAGCAAGCACTATCATTTTCTACACCTAAAAAAAAAGTCTCAATTTTGGCATTTACTCACAAACAGCTCCGATTTGTTTTTACAACACCCATTACCCTCCACACCCAGTTTCATCCATTTCAATTGTGGCTGCTGTAACACACCACAACGTTTTCCATCATTCATAGTTACTGCAACACAACTTACCTGACCCCCACACCAACCTCAAAGAAAACAGTGAACACCTGCCTCAGAATAACCAAATACCTTTGCGCACATCACATTCATTTATCTGAAAAAGCACTTTAACTAATTCAGAGTTTAAAAATCTTAATTATCACTTATTTATCAGCTCCCATTTTCCCATTATCAGGTATCTTCCCATTTGTTGTTGTTTTGTTTGGTGAGAGGGGGCTATGGTGGCAGCTTCTGTAGGACAGAAGTCCCTTTGTTCAGCGGACTCGGCCGGGCCTAGGGCGGACCCGCTGCTGGCCAAGGCCAAGCCAATTGGTAGCAGAATGTTCCGAGATAACACCTCTGCGATAACGTATTTAAGAAGGGGAAAACGGGGGGGGGGGAGAAAAAAAGAGAGAGAGAGAAGAGAAGATGTGAAGACGCAGAGGGGGAGGCGCAGGCCTCGTGGGCCTTGCAGGCCTCACCCTCTGGCCTCCCACCTGGCAGCCGACTGGGCCCGACTCGGCCCGGCCCGGCTGCAAGAAGTGGAGAGGAGATGAGATGGATGATATGAAGAAATTCTGAGAGGCGTCTGCCTGCCTGTTGTGAAGAACTTTTCTTGTGAGAGGAACGGCTGCAGGCGCCAAGGTCAGTGAAGAAGGAGGTGGAGGAGGCTTGGCTCCTGGCCAAGATTCCTCTGCAACTCGTGGTGAAGACCATGGTGGAGCAGGTTGTCCCCCTGCAGCCCATGGAGGAGCAGAGATCCCCCTGCAGCCCATGGAGGACCCCACGTTGGGGCAGGCAGATGCTTGAAGGAGGGTGTGGCCCATGGAGGGCCTGCAGGCGCAGCTGTTCTGGAGGGACTGCACCCCGTGGAAGAAGTGACCCATGCTGGAGCAGTTTCCATAGATTTCATAGAATGGTTTGGGTTAGAAGGGACCTTGAAGATCATCTAGTTCCAACTCCCCTGCCATGGGCAGGGACATCTTTAACTAGACCAGGACACACAAAGTCCCATCCAGCCTGGGATGGATCCCAGTGAGGGGACATCCACAACTTCTCTGGGCAACTTGTTCCAGTGCCTCACCACCCTCACCATAAAGATTTTCTTCTTTGTATCTAATCTAAGCCTACCTTCTTCCAGTTTAAAGCCCCCATGTCTTCTCAGTACATGCTCTTGTCAAAAGTTCCTCTCCAGCTTTCTGGTAGGCCCCCTTTAGGTACTGGAAAGCTGCTGTAAGGTCTCCCCAGAGCCTTCTCTTCTCCAGGCTGAACAGCCCCAACTCTCTCAGTCTGTCCTCATAGGAGAGGTGCTCCAGCCCTCCGATGATCTTCGTGGCCTCCTCTGCACTTGCTCCAACAGGTCCACATCCTTCTTATGTTGGGGGCTCCAGAGCTGGACACAGTACTCCAGGTGGGATCTCACAAGAGCAGAGCAGAAGGGCAGAATTACCTCCCTCAACCTGCTGGCCACGCTTTTATGAAGGACTGCAGCCCCTGGGAGGGACCCCACGATGGAGCAGGGGAGGAATGTGAGGAGTTCTTCCCCCGATGACAAAGCAGCGACGTGAAACAACGCGTGATGGACTGACTGCAACCCCCATTCCCTCTTCCCCCCGTGCCGCTCGGGGTGGGGGAAAAGGCGGTAGAGATAATGTTAAGCCCAGAAAGAGGGAGGGCTGGAGGGAAGTTATCTTGTCTCATTATCCTGCTGTTTTTAGTAATAAATGAATAGTTTTCCCCAAGTCGAGTCTGTTTTGCCCGTAACGGTAACTTTAAGGATCTCTCCCTGTCCTTATCTCAAACCTCGAGCCATTTTTCCTTATATCATCTCTCCCTATCCTCTCGGAGGGTGGGGGGAGAGAGAGAGAGACTGCGTAGTCTCGTCCCGATCGGGGCTGAACTACGACACCATTTCATCCAGTTGTCCTCTTACTGGTTTTTAAGTACAGTGTGTTTTGATACGATCTTTCAAGCCGCTTCATGCCAATTTGATTTCATCAAGATATTAAAAGTAATCTTTCTTACTAGCTTGCTCCAATAGTTAATTATTCTCCTAAAAAGCTTCCCATTTGAGTTGGTTTCAGCTTCTCGCTCTCGTTATCGATTCTCCAGCTAGAACAGGACGCCTTTGAGTATCCCATATTTCCACGGCCACAGGATGCGCGCTAACAGAGCTCAACATCACACCAGACTGTTCTTCAAGGAGCCTCAGCTCTCCTGCAGCAGCGAGTTAAAAGTGCTAGGCAGTTGCTGCAGCTCAGCAGCAAATTTGTGAGCTGCTTTCTGCCGTGGAAATGGCAGTTTCTCAAGTGGCTGCGGTGAGTAACTTGCAGAACAGCTCTTTAAGCTGCCAGGTTTCATTTGATGCTGTACAAGTCAGAGCCTCTCTACTCCCTCCTTCAAACCATTTTTGCAGCTCCTTGTTTGCATCCTCTCCAGTTCTTCAAAATGCCTCTGAAAACTTGACAGCAGAACTGCAGACAGGATTTCATTAAGCAGCCTCATCAACGCAGATGATAGGATGCTACCCTTCCCTTACTCCTACTATTTCCCTTTTCATCCAAGCCAAGAAATCTATTATTCCTTCTTACTGATCGCAGAAAACTCTGGTTTCCAAGATACAGTCCTTGTTGCAATAGCTATAGATCCTACTGAAACCCTCCAAATATTTAGCTTTGCTGGTATTTTTGTTACAGCTGAACTACAATTAACACGCCTTTAAAAAAAACCAAACCTATATCACCAAGCCATCTAGACCACTCTATTTACCCACTTTTATTTTATTTACCCTTCTGACAGTTGAATTGTTAGCAATTTTATCAAATGAAGCTTGTGGGGTTTTGTTATTTGGGGTTTTCTTTGTTGTTTTTTTAAAATTTTCTTTCCTATGATGCGTTTAATGCAGCAAATTGCTTACCTCTATGGAATCCCATTAGTAATCAGCTCAGGAATTTAAATTTTGCAGTTTATTAGGATTTAAATTAATAGCCAGCTGAAAATGGTTACGATAATATCACAGAGCTCCTTCCCATTTATCTCTACTTGACTTTTCATACCAGAATATTAACTTTAAAAAAAAAAAAAAAAACTTAAAGAATAAGGAAAATACAGTACACAAGTTATCATCACTCAGCTGTTCTACCATCCTTGTACACGATCATCACTTCACAGCATCACACAATGCTGTGGCACACTCGCTAGTTATTTTACCCCTCTCAGTTAAGAACAAGTAAGCTTCCCATAGTAGCAGCAAAGTTACTCTTCTCACCAGACTGAGCCACAATAACTTGTCCAGGATTATACACAACAGGGTGTCGATACAGCTCATCAGACAAGCTCGCATGCCAAGGTCCTGGATAAATCAGTAGATTGACAAAAGCACGATACCTGCAGGACTGTGTTAACCAGCACTGTACTCCTGTCCTGTATGTGGAGTTACAAGAAATTCAACTCTGGTTCCTAACCATCCATCGGACCATTGAAACCCTTCAGGAATTCCCCCACTGCTCTAATACCAGTAATCAATTACCAAGCCAGCACGCCTGTGCTCCCTCTCTTCGGCCACTTAGGATTCTTGGAAACACATCCAATTTAAGTGTTTTTTCTAGTACCTACTCAACAGACCAGAACCCATTTTATAACTCTCCAGTGAACAGACACACACTGTTCTGCTTTTCTCCCCAAATACAGGCAACAAGTACGTCTGAACAGGGATGAAGAGGCACGGAAGAGGTGCTGTGCAAGCTTTATCAAGCCCACCTACCTCTGGGAAAGAAACACAGCTCTCGTGTTCCTAACAAACTTAAACAATCCCTCATTACTGTAACTATAAAAACAGATACCTTAAGGGGCCCAATCCAACTGGAATAATGGGGAACTAGATCATGGCATTCACACTACGCTCCTGCCTCTTCCTCAACAAACAGGAGGGTAAGAGGAACACCACATTCCTCCTCCGTACTTCCCCATACCCCTTCTCAAAGTATCCTTTATTGTATCAGCATTTCACTTACACAAATCCTCAGCAAGTTACAGAAATGCCAGAGAAAGTTTCTTCTCAAGTGATGACTTACAGAGATTCCTTGCATTATTACGTAGGCTGGTAAGGAATTTCTTTGGACTAGAACTGGCTGGCTGAGTTTCTCACAGACACTGCTTAACACGTGTAACGTGGACTGTTCTCCTGCGTGCTCTAAGTTGTCTTCAAACCAGATGACAATCCCGTTTGCAAAAAAATTAGGGTCATCCTTCATACAGCCCTGTCTTCCATTGAAATGGAACAAAACAAGGAACAACACTGGAATATTTAATTCTCACTGGTCATGGTACATTTTTTTTCCGCCTTCCTCCATGCGCTGAGAGTCTGAGAAAGTCAAGATTTGCACAGTGCCACATCCATACATTCACATATTCTCTTTTAAGAAAAGTATTTTTGATAGACCACCCCATATCACTTCTGTTTCTAAAAATAAATATTGAACAATATTTAACATTCATTTTCCAGGCATAGACAGAAAACTGAATTGCAGATAGCTACTTAAGTACATTCTTTACACATTATTGGACATTCTCTTAACAAGCAGTTACAGATGCATGTATAAACTATTTGTTTCCCCTGACTTGCACTCAACACTTAAATGCTGGCAAAGATATCACCATATACAGTATGGAACAAGAACTATGCCCACTGAAATATATAAGGAAAAAAAAAGCATTTAATTGTAAAAAAAAAAAAAATTAAAATATCTGAGTTGTATGGAGTTTAGTTATTTTAAGGGTCTTGAAATAATCAAGTGCCCAGCTGACACATATTCTTACACAGTGGAAAGTATAAGCATCAGACAGTTTTTGCGTCCATAACCCAACGCATCTTTATCTCAGTCTTGTGCTGACACTCATATTTGTAGCTAAAATTGCCACATGAAAGAAGGTTTAAGACTTAGAAAAAGAGAGCACTACCTGAAGAGGATGATGTTACTACGATGTGTAACTAACAGTCTGGAAGGCCTGAAGTATTCAATACTTGCCCTCAGGGTTGCTTAGCAAATCTGAAACTTAAGGAAAGTTTGCTTAAATAATATACACTATCCCATCACGAAATTGTCGTTATGGCATAAGGTTTTAAGAGTTAAAGTGTTAAGTGCCTGTCAAATTGTATTAAGTAATAGCAGAAATACACCAGTTTAAAGCCATTTCAGAGATGCAATTGTCCCTGTCTTTACCTGGTAGCAGTGAACGAGCCGATGCAGCAAAACATTGCTATCAAACAAGTAGGTTTAAATACTAGAAAGTCTGTCAGAACTCACACAGATTCTCCTGTTGCTACAAGAAACGCAAAAAAAGAGTGGTTAAATGTTCCAGCTGCAGGTATGAAATACTACACACAGAAAGAATATTTGTTGTGCCTGCTGAATCCTGAATTTCACCATGCTGGGAAACAGAAGCGGCTAAAAAGGAGGCACTTTAATGAAGCCCCTCGGGAGTACAAAGATAGAGATAATTGCAGCTTTGTATCGCTGCACATCAACCCAACTAACTTCTGTCAGAAAGTTCAAACACAATTTCAGAAATTAATGCAAGATTTTTTTTTTTTTCAGTTGAAAAACAAACAGAAAACCCACACAGCACTTATGGAAAAAAGCATTCACAAAAGAACAATGCGCTGAAGTTGTAAGAACAAAGAGACAGACATTCCTCTTGGAGGAAAAAAAAAAGCTGAGTTGTTACTATGAAGCTTCTCCAGCACAAATGCTACAGGAAAAATGAGCTGAAATTCTGTCCAGAGCTGGAAAGACTCATTTTGTTTGTGACACTAGGAGATCACAAATCAGCGTTCTGCCACTAGACACACAGATGGATGACTGACACTTTCTGCTCAGACTAGCTTCCAAGCAAAATAATAGTTTTGAGGAAATGATAGCTATGAGAGAACAGCATGTATCCTACATTTTTCCCTTCAGTAGCAAAAGGCCACAGTACCAAGGAAAATATAAAAAACAGCAGAAGAGTTGGAAGTCAACTGCAACATGTAATTTTTCACGCTTGCCTCTGAGCATCTCACGTAGCAAAGCCCGTAAAGCACTGATTTTCAGTAGGAAATGGTAAAGCGAAGAGATAATCTAACGTAACTAACAGTCTAATTATAGAAGCACGTTTATTACTCCAAGCTTCCCACTCACAGAAGCCTGGAGAAACAGCAATGCAATAAAATCCTACAATTTCCTGCTTTACAAAGTTAAGACCTGTTTATTCATGAAGACTCAAACCAGGATTCAGTGAAGATTTTAGGATTTAAGCCAGAACACAAGGACTGAAAACAAGTTATTAAGAGAACAATTTGTAGTTCTGAGCTTCAGATTATTAAAATATCTTTTCCAGATCTAAAGTTTATGTGAATATTCTGTCAACGCATCCCCTCCCTTTCTGTTGCTACACATAATTTGCGTTCAGAGAGAAGGAAAGACTCGCTGTGCCAAAACCAAGCTTCTTGTTTTGCCAGCTCAAGAGGAAAAAAAATACTAAAATCAAATGCTACCAAGATGGAGCAATGGATCGACATGGTGCTAGTGTTAGCGGTACAAAGGAGAACTGGGACACATCAACTCTCAGTTCCTGAGCATCCTGGACTATTTTTACTCTACGTATTCCAGTAGGAACAAGGATCTACAACAGCAGCGAGCGCTAAACACAGTCCATCTATGTTCTATATATTAAAAGCAAAATGAGAAAGAAAAGCCCAGGAGTACAGTTTTAACATTCTTCTTTCCAAATATAAAACATTCAGCAATGTTTTTCTCCAAAATCTGAGCAAAAGCATCTCTGATATCTGTGACAGGCCAACCTCAAGGCTCCTCGCGTCCCTTACTTCCCAGTGACAAGAGCTATGTGTTGTATCTATTTTCATAAGATGCATAGCAGATTATGCGTAGAAGAAAAAAAGACAAACCGCAAGCTTCTTTATCAGCTTATTTCCACATTATATGTCATCTTCTCATGAAAAATTAGAATACATTCTTCCAAAACTATGTCACAGCCAGATCCCGTCCGGCAGTTACTTCAGAGTTGAACGCAACCCCCTCAGCAACCGTTTTTAATGCTTTGAAATCTCCGCAAAGTTGGAAACTGACTCCCAACCTAACAACTTTGCAGCAATTCACCCGAAACACCACATCAGAGAGCAAGTCCTCACGGTGTTTACACATACAACCAACCAACCTACATACCTGACAAGACGACAACCTGCCCCAGACAGGTATCAATCTCAGTTTCTGCCAAAAGCGCTTTAAATTAACCACAACCCCCATTTTAAATGCAAGGGGTTTTTCCTCCAATGTGAAGCAAAACATACACTCAGTGTGACAAACCAGTAGCATAGAAGTACTACACAATCCTAAATTAGATTAACACGGCACTGATAGCGCCAACACTGTCAAGTTTTCAGTCGATTTTTGGCCTTTCCGCTCAGCATGCAGTTGTTTGCTGTTGACAAAGTTATGTTAGCTTTTTTTGTTCCATCAAAGGTCAATCTTACTCCACTCCAAGGCTTCCAGTAGTCTAGATGAAAGAGCATTCAAACATCATACTAGCTATAGTTAGCGGGCACAAAACAAACAGATTTAAATGCATCTGAGATACATCATGAAAAAGGGTAGCAACTGTAAATTGCCGCCCCTCTCCACAATAGAGTGCATGTTTCCTTTAATACTAGTCATCTACTTTAGTAACAAGACTGTGGTATCTAGACAAATGCATAAACAACAACAACAAAAAAAAAACAAAAAACCAAACACACCCCAAAATAAAGAAAGTGCATATGCAGCAAACCATCACGTCAAATTAAATGTGCAGAGTTTGGCCAGTCATTGAAATGGGACTGTGACTCCTTAACGTTTGAATGGGGAGGTTTTCCATTTTAAAGAAAATCTACTTTTTATCTTCATTGTCCTTCAAATACACAATGGGAAAAGTTAAACAAATGAGACAGAAGAGACATTAGGTACCCGTAGTGTTCCAAGTGCTCTCTCCTTGCTGTTAGCCTGAGCAACACAGGACTGAGGCAATCCTGAAACACTGAACAGGCTGATCAGACAGAATCAAGGTATCTGTGATTTATGAACTCCTACTGGTATTAACACTCGATTCACAAGTCGGCAAGTGAAAGCTAAGAAAGTACCGCCTTTAAGACAGAGCATTCAGGGCTAATAAAGCCAGCCCTAAATATGAGCAGAGCTATGCACAATTAACAAATGATTCTGGGTATGACATTTCCTTGCAGAAGACTTGAGTTCAGAACAAAGAGTAACTGAATTTTGGCAGGTATACAAAAAAAAAAAAAAAAAATTACTCTGCAGACACTCCTTGAGTGTTTGGCAGAAAACTCACTGAAGGACAATAGATTACATAAGGTTCCCAAAATGTCAAACATGAACTGTACCCAAACTTGCTAGAGTTCCTTCTGGAGTTATCTTCAGCTGGCGTTAAATTAGTGATAAAGATATATTAATTGCTATGACCTACCATACACATCAGATGTCCAAGCTGCTACTGAGTCCATGGAGCCTTGACCAAATCAGTTTGCTGTAAAACAGGCCCGTGCTGCTCAGCTGAGCCACCTTCTCAATCCCACTGACATCTAGACCAAACCTGCACAGACAAGGCTTCAGCGTCTTCAGCAGGTCAACACAGACTCATGCCAGCCTTAAGGGTCCTGACACTCCTTTCAGCGACCTCCACAAGTAAGAGTTGCTGAAACAGCTAGGCTGCCAAAGTGATGGACTATCTCCACTGCGTCTACCTTTGAGGACAGTTGTGGTGTTTTCTTTTTTTTTAAATCTAGTGCAAAGTGGCTTATTCAGACCAGTTCCAGGCAGGAGTGTTACACTTACAGCTGGGCACAAGATGATTTGGGTATCAGAGATCATCTAATGGACATTAATGCTCTGCCATCAACACTGCAGCGAAACATTATGTGGCAAACACTACTGCTTCACAAAAGCTGTAACATTTACTTATTGAGGCAGAACTATCATCTATCAGGATTTGCACAGCCCGCAATCCTACCTGAGGCAGAGGTACTGCTCATTACATTCCAAAATCATCATCTTTTCAGAGATTTGTTTGAAGCCATCCAATCCTTTAACCTAGGAGCGTGCCTCCACATTGTTTTAACGTGGTTCAGTGCTTTTAAGGCTCAATGTGGTTACCTTCACTGCCACCAAGTAAAGCAAATTACTACTTCAGTCTGAAAAAACTCCGTACGTTCATACTGCCACGCTGTGTGATGGTGCTCCCTCTTGTCATCCGCATTTGGTATTCATCTATGTATTTATCGTTTCGGCTAGAGTTCCATCAGGCTGTTTTCTACATAGAATTCCTGTGTGTTTACTCATGCAGTCACAGAGAAAAAGCAGGGCTCTACTTTTTCATCTCAGCAAGTTCCCTCTCTAGATGAACATGTATGAGATTACAGGGAGGGAAATCCCTCCCCGCACAGTGATGGAATCAAGCGATGCAGTGCTACCATCAGCACCACCATCGCACAAATGCCAACTTCCTAAAGCATTAAGTGTTCCACATCAAGAGTTTATAATCGGTGGACAGCCACAAAACAAGGAAAATCGTAACTCAAGCAACAGCAAACAAGAGACCAGGAGGTATGCAGATACTGGTATAGAGGGAGATTAATCCTAGAGCACTAAGGATTAGCAATAAAGCTTGGATGTTACAGAGGTTGGCAGGGGAGGTGCAGGCTGATCTGTCAGGATTTGGGGATGTTCCTCACACCCACTCCCCAAGAAAAAGCCTTCTAAACTTGAAGGTCTAGAATTAAACTCCACACTAAACAGGAAGAAAAGCATTCTGCCAAAGGGTTCTAATTGTAAAAGAAGTAGTTGTTGACGAACATCAAATGTTAGAACAAAGCACATGGTACAGAATATATACTCCTGTTTAGACTTATTTAATGAAGTCTCTACCCAAATTCTACGGTAACAACTTTTATAACCACTCATCTAAAGCTACAAATTTCTTCTCTCAAAAAAATTCCAATATTCTTTAAACAATGATTGAAATGCTTTCTTTTTTCCCTATCCTTAAAATATTTCCATGGCAAAAGCCATAAGAGCATTTCAGAAAAATATCTGTAAAACATATGTTGCATCACCTAAATATGTACATTACATAGGTATTTGACAAAAACACTTCTGGAAGAGTTTTGAATTAGAGTAAAGAATGGGGCTACCTTAACTCAATAGCGTGATCTTTCCACAGACTACTTGAAACCTTGGGTAAATTCACAGATCCAAAAGGACTTAACAGATATGCAACTTCTTTCCTTTACGAAATCCTTTTCTATTATTTCCAGAAAAAAAAGTTCTTCAGGAAGAGTAATGTTTTTATATGCTTTACACAATAACACAGTAATACTCTCAACTCCAGTAGTATCTCCTACTATAGTACAAAGATACTAAGATACAACATTAAATAAAAATATTTTTAACCAAGGAGTTGGTTAATTAGCATTAAACCTTCCCAGTGACAGTCAAGATCATAACAAAGTGCTGTTTTAAGATATTTAACACGGGTTGTCTCTTGCACAAAACTGCAAACATTTTGTTTTGACTTACAGTTTGTTTATGACACTCAAGCAGCAACAGAGTCAATTTTGGTGACAAAAAAAAAAATCACCAAACAGTAAGACTTGGGAAAGCTTTGAGGGGGAGGGATGAGTTAGGAAGAATGCTTTATGGGCTATTAGAAGTTTCACAATCCAGCTTTCCAAGGCCAGCTTTTCCTTTGGAACAAAATCAGAGCAGCTGTCCGTGCTGCAGCGAGGTCAGCGCTGCTCCTGCCCGCCTCCCACCTGGACCACCAAGGCACTGCCTCACTGCTGACCTTCAGCAGAGGAACATTCTTTGGTGGGCTGAAACAGAGAGAAAATGGTGTGGAAAACCAAATGCTAGCATAAGAAAACAGGGAGGAGGAAAGATTTCTGCATGTCTTACACAGCAGTCTATTGTCTGAAGTTTATAATAGTAAATGTCATTATACAAAGGGTAGCACTCAACAGTCAGTCACAAAGCCCTCCCAAAGTTCCTTTCAGTCTTCCTTCCAGTTTTTGTGGCCTTGCAGTCACTGTCCTATTCAGTATTTCCTCCAAATCTGCTTTCTAGAAGATTCAGAACTAGTAAGGTTTGGATTTATAAAGTAAAGTGATATCAAATGTGCAAACTAGAGAAATCAACCCACAATTGTTAAAGGGTTTTTTTGAGCATTCATACACTTTTTTTTGCATTCACACAGTACAGATTAAACATTTATGCTTTACTGACACTCACCAAACACTAAAATGTCAAGCAAAAAAATGCACCTCTCCCTCACCGTCTCTCAACCACATCATTTCCTTAATTCCCTCTTCTGGAATTCTGGACTCGGGAGGAGGCTGCATGTTAAAGAGATGCACAGTCAAAATACGGTGAAGGAGAGAGCTTCCAAGAGAGAGGCTGGTTGGTTATCTGTGCGATCAGCTTACATCCACCCACACAGGGACTCCAAGAACTACCTGAACACCCAGTTGTGGGAAGACGACTCTCAGAGTCCACACTTAAGCAAAGGACTGAAGGACAGCTGTTTCCAAGTACAGCATCTAAATATTTAGGCAGCAGTGTTGTGTTACGTTGGTGATACGTAACTACAGCCAATCTCAGAAACTGAACCATTCTGCAGGAATGGTTTCCATCACCAGGGAAGTTCCAGGTTCTTTTCAAACTCCCCTGCTTAAGAACAAAATCCCTTACTGAAGCTAAACAGTACTGGTTTAGACAGAAGAGTTATTCAAGCTATAAACTGGGAGTGCTTTGTCATCTAAGCCTCAAATAAGTTGAGAGATCTGAGAGGAGAAACAGAATTGTGCAGCTACAGGTGACTACACTACAGGCCCTGGAACTGAAGTTTCTTTGGTCACATGAGACCCAAGAAAGAAAGATAAAAAAATAAAACACACACCTATGTTTGCTTCCCTTTTCCTGACCCTGGGTTAGGGCAAGGAAAGAAAGGAAAGAGGAAGAAAACTATGTCTCAGTATCATAAACGTAGAAAACAGGAACAGGTCCCAGGGAAATCTCGAAACACAAAAGTGGTAGTTGTCAACATTCAAGGCCGAGCACGCAACGCTTCTGGATAATCCCAGTCCAAGATTGATTACTGCTAAGACACTAGTCCTGTTCTCATGACTAACCAGTCAAACGCCAGGCCACTGGTCACTGGTCACTGGAGTGAGAGTACCACGGGCAATATACGCATCTGACCTCAGCGCACCAAATCCACAGTTTTTCAGCTTGACAGGGACCAGTACCCCTCCTCGCTTGCCAATATTGAAAAACAGAGGGGAAAACATCCATCATTCCCTGTGGTGAACACAGAGTAGGAGAGATCACTGAGCTCACAGTGATATGGAGCTGGAGGACAACGGAGCCAACAAGCTCCAACAACCAAGCAAGGTGGCAGTGCTGGGCCTTTAACGAGCTTCCTCAAGTCAAAGCGATAGGCATCTGCTGTTACTGAAATTAGAAGGCCAAAGTATGTATTACTATGTACATTACCTCACACCACGCATCTGCGGAGTCCAGAACTTCCTGAAGTACTGGCAGAATCACTATGGACAAGAGACATGCAGAATTTAAAGACAAGCATGTACACATTACACGCAGCCTTTGCACGGAGGTCATGTAAGGACAAGCTCTGATGTAGACCCAACGGCTAGACAAGCTCGTTTTCATGGAAGGACAGCTCGTGAGACCATCAAAAAAAGATAACCACCTTGCAGAAGCAAACCCACAGGGGTAAAGAATTCCGATTTGCTCTTATGATTGCCAAACACAGATAACATGAGAATTTCTGCACACAGGGCTAAAGAGCTTGCAGCATTCAGCAAATGAAGCATCACCGAAAGCACTCTGCTGGGGATACATCCCTTCAGAAGACAGTATCCTGATAAAGTACTCCCTGTTTTCTCCTAAAATCTTTGTGATCTTTGGTGTTGAGTAGGAGCAAAACAGCAGGATCCCAAAACAAAGTAGTCCTGCATCTACAAGAAAGCATAAACATATCTCATGCAAGAGACCTACAAAGAGTGCAGAGAGGAATCTCGCAGTCTCACAAGTCAGTCAGCCCTCTGGTACTTCACTTCATGAACAGATAAAATTACTCATTTTACAGATGTAGTCATAAAAGACTCCCCCCCCCAAAAATATTTAGATTTTGTTCTTTCCATCAACAAAATCTCACAGTACTCTGGAAAATAAGTCTTTTCTAATTTGTAAAACAGGAATAGCAGCTGTTTGTTTCTTTGAAAAGTTACTGCTGGCCCATGAAGCTTGAATCACTTTGTGTTTTCAAAATAATTCCCCTCTCAACAAAGCCTTAGAGCACAGGAGTCTCATCTACTCTTTGATGCAGTTCCAGCTCCTCTGTTTCAGAAGAGCTGTTCCATACTGCTGTGATTGAATGTATGCTACCTGATTTTCCCAAAACACAACATTCTATCCATTTAAGAGAACTTTGTTTGGACATTACAGTTTGAGATAACAGGAAAAGCACATACACCATTGGTTGCATGCCCCTCTTGTCACCACATTTTATTTTGAGCATGAAACAACCTATATACATAACATCAGCAACAAATACTCCGGGATCCTTCCATTTCACTGACAGAAGGTAACACAAGAATAACGTGCACACTGCCTTATGCCTCTTCACAGTGCCAGAACACTTGTCTTCAGTTCTGTGGCACAAGTCTCAGTCAAGGACATGCTAAATCCACATTCTGTACAGCTTAGAATCCAACTGTTTCTCTCTACAGGCACTTTGCAGTTCAAACCTGATGTGAAAGCCACGCTTCAGACTTGTGTGGAGTCCCTCCGTGACAGAGGTGAGGCACCATGTTTCCAAAGCAGTGGCTAGGAATTCCTGTATAGTAGATGCTACCAGTCCCAGACTCTTCTAACAATTGTATTATGAGCCCCTGCAGCCATCAGGATGCTCATAATTGTGCTGCCGCACAGCCCACCCAAACACCTGGAACACAAGGGCAGATCGCCATCACTTTTTAGTATTCTAGGGAGGTTCTCATTCAGTAATGCCAGCTTGCCATTGTGTGTTATCCCCAACAGCAAGTTTAAAAAGCAGGAGTACCACACAGGCAGAAACATTACAGTCAGTCCCTGCAGCTTCATTTGATACAAAACCAGTTTCAAGCGTCCTCCTAACTCTTGGGAAGCTCAGATCAGCCCAGCTCTCAGGAGACAGGCACTTCTAAGACTAGATCCACTCCAAGCAATTAAAAGTCCAAGTAGAATAAATGTGTAGGACAGAAGAGAGCTGCACCACTACAATAGGTGGTCCCACATTTCCACTCTAAATCCTGAGGAACAGTGGGGAAACCTGCAGAAACCAGTCAAATTGGAACAAGATAGTTTTAAATAAGTCGTGCTACCTGACACTAAAGCAGTGGAATTGTTAACTCTGAAGTGAAACAAGTGGCTCTGCTGCCTGCAGTGCAAATCCTACTGGTAGCTTTTCCAGCAGCACGAACAATTGAGAACGTTCCCTGATGGGCAGCAAAGGTTTGCAGCCTCTGACCTTACACAACAGAATTTTAAACTCAGCTGAGGTACAGCCTCTACTTTACCTAGCTCCCCATTTACACACGATTTAACTCCTCTAGCTTATTTCTGGCAGGGTAGAAGAGGTGCAAACTGATAGATATCGCTCAGCGGCGAGTTACGCAGCCAGCAAAGTGGAAGTGTACGGGGAAACGCAACGCTCCCAAGTTTCTTATCACTAGCCCTGGTGATCACTGCACCTTCCTCTGCTTTCAAAGGGCACTCAAATTCTAGTAGAATCTGCTCTAGATATTGATTTATAGTCAATGCAGTTTAAACAAAGTATACAAGGAAAGCATTTTTTTTGATCTTTTGTCTACCCTCTGAAGGGAGAGCATGAAAACTCAAAACAATGTTAAGACATACAAAAATAAACTGCCGTAGTCCTCAGCAATTTTTAATTCCCCTTCCTTCAAGTCAACATCTGGGTTTTGTTAGAAAACACTGTAAAGTGATTTTCCAAAACCTTTGACATGTGTTCTGCTCAACAGGTCCCAAAAGCTCAGGAAGGAGAGCCTCAAAGCAAGTTATTTATTAAGCTCTACTAGTGAAATTGTCTAACCATTCCCTGTTATTTGCGAGGGAAAGGGGGTAGGGACTTCACGTGTTAAGATGATGCGCACTGAATAGAAGAAAACGACAACCTACACCGAGGAAACTATTATTCAAGCAGAGTCAGTCTGATGAGCCACGAAAAAGCTGCCTCTGCACAACCCAGGAGTCTCAAGACACCTATGTGATTAAGTTACTTCAGAACAAATTAGTGCTCCGTGAGCTGATGACACCATAAATAAGCCCAATAGGAAAGAGAAAAAGCCACTGACAGACACAGTACCCTCCTGACAGCAGCTGAGCTCTACAGCTCTCATCTAGAATGAACACCAAAAGCTATCAGTGCCAAAAGGATTTCTGGTCTTTTTTACTCAAAATTCACAAAGTACCTCCAAGCAGATGCAACACTTACAGTAGATAACGAATCACAAGAACCCTATACTTTCGTTTTCTCTCATCACTCAAAGCACAAATTGCAGCTCTCTCCCCGACCTAATAATTACTGGTATGGCTGCATTTTGTTCTTCTCCAGTAGCAGCATGAAACTTGATTTGAGCTGCAGGAACCCAGCCAGTGACTACAGAAGCTGCTGTTGTGATAGCACAAAGCAGAAGCCAACTCGGCAGGTAATTGGACTTTAAAGTTGGAAAGATCTTCCCCAGGCAGCTTGAAATAGTAATTTCATAGGGGAGGAAATAGGCTGTCTTTATCTACCACAGGTTACCAAAGGAAAACTTTGATCCCGAGGAAGGCAGACATAATAAATACCAAGACATACCACTCTAAAAAGGTATTAAAGGTGGGGTTTTTGTACTCTGCAGCAATTCAAAAGACATTTGCAATCTTCTATCAACTCAGTATTAAGAATGCAAGTGCTTAGGTATCAAAGCAAACATTGTTCGAAAGGAGTCCTTCTAGTGCTTGCTAGTTACATTGAAAGGTCTCAAATACCACACACGCTGTTACAATAGAATGAATTCATGCTTCTGGAGTAATCCTAGGGAATCCTGGAGAGCTAATGTCAACAATTCACGCTTCCTAATATCATACTCCAAGTAACTCAAATGCACGTGAAGTTCCTTCTTCATTTTCCTAACCTTCACATCCATAGAAGTAATTCCAGAGCATTACAAACCAATAAAGAAATGTAAATGTACGTAGAGTCACGGGGGGCTACACAACTTGAGTGTTCAGTACCACCAGTAAACTCATTGTTCATACCAGCTGCCAGCACCCCTCATATGGCACTGGGGGAGTTCTCTCCCATGGTTCCACAAAAAGAACAACTCCCACTAACAACCTCCAACAAGGAGTTAGTGATGGCTACGAAGAGGAGGAAACAGGAATGAAGATCCACCTGTGCTTGCACAGGGGGGAAAATGTTAACCTAGCCACCCACTGAACCAAGATATTGGATACGTACAGGAAGATGAACATTTGTGCTTGGCAAAAATTGGGATCGTACAGTTTTATTTAGACAGGGTTTATTATTCACCTACTTAAGATCTGTGAGAAAGATACACTGTTCTCAAATATTACTACACCAATATTAAGCTGGTTTTGTTTTCAGTAACAGACACCTCTTTCCCTGTCAGACATGTACACCCTAAAACAAACAAACAAAACCACACAAACCCCCAAAATAAAATAAAAAAAAAAACCCAAATCCTTAAAAAACCTCCCATATCCCCTCCCAAGAAAACTAATAAACTCCAATTCAGCACCCCATCATTCCCAGGTGATTATTCTGAAGACTTACATCCCCGTCTCCCTTGAAGTTCAGCACTCACTGGAAAATTTTTGGCAAAGTAAACCTTGTAATCATCTCGGCCACCAGCAGAAAGACTTGAGTTCCACAGCATTAACTACTGTGCGTGAAAGCAACAGTGAAAACGACTCAACCAAACAAAATAAACATTACAACCGACTTTTGATTTTGTTAAATATCTCTAATAGCTCGAAAATAAAAATCAGCAATCCTGGCTATGTCATAATGAGCTAGTAAAACACACCTAAGAGTTTGGTAGTCAGAAGGTTTTCACAGATGATATGATCATGACTGATAACAAGTCTTCCTCTTCACGAAGAGACCCAAGCCAGTGCAAGGAATGGCCTCTCCTGCGACTTGATGATTTTGAAAAAAAAAAAAAACCACAACTCTCTAGTCTAGCAACAGGGATTATTAAAAACTTGAGTAAGGTTCATACACAGTTAATGAAAAGTCTCACACTCCCCTCACCCCCTTAAAAAAACCCTTGAGACTGACTACCCCGTGCAGTGCTTTCCCCCTAAATACACCCATATACCCTTAGAAGGCCAAGCAATTCTGAATTTTCTTCGGCACCTCCAGAAGGCAGAGTGGCAAAAAACAAGCACTCCAGTGGAAAAAAACCAAAAGGCACTGATTCATATGCAATTAGCTCAGCTAAATTTACTACTGAAACCACTGCTGCTCCAGCTGTCCTTGACACCTGCACAGCAGGGACAATGGAACATGACAAGCATCCTCTTACAATCTAGTGCAGCAGGCTGACACGCTAACTGAGAATTGGTGACAGCTACAGTTCTTAAGCTGCTGCATTAATGCAATTAGCACAAAACCAGCCATGCACCTTATTCAAGCATCCACGCCACCGCAGACGGAAAACAAATGGAGACAGCCAGTGCTGTACCCACCACAGCTACAGACAAGCAAAGCAAAACAGAGAAGCGGTATCCGAAAAGTTACAAAGAAGGACGTAAAGGGAGGAAACTTGTTAATATCCTGTGCAGCACAAGTTCCCACTGTTTCATCTTCCTTAAACAAGAGTTAGACTGAAAGACTGAGAGCAGAACAAAACCTCTGAGGTCAAGTTGCATATTATTTTCCAAGAACAAAGGAGCTCACCCTTTTCTCTATGATTCTACGTTTCTGGAATCATTTACAGAAGTTGTAGGCAGAAGCCATTCCTAGTAAAACACATTTAGGCTCTGGTGTTTAAGATGTCAGAAAAGCCTACAAAAGCATCTTAAAATGTAAACGTCCTTCCTGTACATCCGAAAGAGCACTAACTGAAATCCACTGCATCACTGTTCTGGCACACGTCCACCAGCCTTGCCCCAGACAACAGTATAAATACACAAAAGCTCTTTTACACGGGTTCAGAGAGAGTGCAAAAGAACACATTCAACCTGACATATCTACCTGAATCCAAATTCTCAAAGGAGGGACTTTAATGTCTCAGATCCTATACTGTCTTTGAAAGGGCACTAATTTGTACAGCACACATTTTATCTGCGCGACAATAACAACGCAGACAAACATTAACCAGATATCTTGTGGTGCCTGCCAGGTGTTCAAACATTTTGCAACTCAAATGTCAAAATACTATCTGTAGTCCAAACGCTTAAGATTATCCAGCAAGAACACGTGTGTATTTCCATCAGCTACGTACAACACATTTTTATTCATTTCTTACATTTTAAGCAACAGACCAGAGTTACCCACACCCAAACAGCCTTCTGTTTTGAAGGTTGACTTCATCAGGAAGATTTAACTCACAAATGCTTTCATTCTGAGAATACAAACACTGGAAAACTTTAAGAGAAATTTTAACACAAAAGGCTACATATTTATCTGCGCTATGCAGGCCCTATAAATCTTTAAAAAACCAAACTCTGATACTGTATACTTCGATAAGTTTAGGTGTATACTGGTATGGTATTTATTATAAAAGGGAACATATTCCTATACCACGTATAAAACAATATTCTTCTCGTGGTCTAAGTTAGACAACACACTTCTGAGAATGGCGTATGTTCTCTCCCTCCCCTGATTTATATCTCCTACAAATGTACATCTCCTACAAATAATCCACTCTTGTGAGTGTCACCACAGAACTTCCCCTCCAGTTTGGCCAGAACCCCTAGTCACTTTTTGCTTCCAGGAAAAAGAGTTTGAGAGAAGGGATGACTTTCTGCAGCTTGAAACATGTCCCACCAGCAAAGCTTCAACCTGGACAATTCCAGACATTAATACATTTACTTCATCACTTTTCCTCCCTCACTTACATTGGTCTTCAAGCGAAAAACATATACAATGTCATTATTAGCAACAAAAATGAGAGGCCCAGAGGGATCACTAAGTTTTTTATACCGTGCCAGCTACCTACCTGAAGAGGAAAGGGATATACCAACCTCACACTCTCCAGTGAGAGAAAAATGAAAATACTTCTTGTATTTACATCACATGACCACTTTATGGCTCAGATAAAACCGTCAGCATTGACAAAGTCAGCTGTCTGAACAGGGGCAGAAAGGTCAGATTATCTCATACCTGAGGTTAAAGACTATTTTCAACAGGTAAATGGATTAAAATTGAAGATATATACCCCTAGAAAGAAAATCCACTGCAGACTTTTCAGTAAACCAAATACATCTGACTACCACAGAATGGAACAGCAGCAAGGTAAATCAGTAGTAATATGAGAGTTGTTTTCTGTGCAGGATCATCAGGAAAACAGGATTTGTCCCACTGTCACATACCTTTGATGCTTGGGGAGTAGAAATCACGTGAACAGTGCTGGGCTTAACCCCATTGGCCTTAGGTCGCTTATAAAGTGCAAATCTGCTTTTCCGGCGTCCTCTGTCACCACTAGGGAGGGATCCATTATACCTACAAAGAAACAAAAAAAAGTTTGAAATGAAAGACTAACAATTTGGAACACAGAAAAGGAGAGCAGCAGTTTGGTCACAATATCCTGATGTCATCAAACGCACGGCCTAAAACCAAAGAAAGTAACATAACCATGGTAAATTTTGTTTCCTGAATTATGAGCATTCAAACATCGTTTCCCTACCAACCGTTGAAATTTTATTCATCATTAATAGAGTCACCAACTACAAATGAAATATTGAGCTGTTCAGCCACGGAAATACCTCTTCACCTCTAGAATTAAAGGAATTTGGGAGAACAAAACCTAAGTCTCCTCTGTAATTTCAGCACATGGGGAGTTTTAAAAGTGTCTTTACCCTACCATCCCCTTCCCCACATCTCATGCAGGAATGGAGAAGACAAGAGGAAGAACAGGAGCGACTTGGGAAAACAAAGTAATTTAGTGGCAAGTCAAACGAAGTGAAAGGGAATTTGACTCTGCTCACATAGCAGTGGTTTTAGTTGTTTTATTCCACTCCACCCTTTTTTTCCCCCCAAAGTCTAATCCTTAAGGCTTAATCTATTACTAAGGAAAGAGGAGGCAAGTTTTTTTTAATTCACATGACTGTATCTGAAGATTTGCTAATGACTTCCTTTATCAGGTGTAACACAGTAGCCTTCAACAGTTCTTTCATCTCTCTCTGATAACAGAGACCCACTGAATTCATTATTCAGAGAAGCCTTAAGCCTCAAGGGGACAGAGCTCCTTACCTACAGAAGGAATCAACTGGAAATTTCTTTGTAATGCACAAACATTGAATTCACCACCACCTCATCCTGAAGATCTAGGACAAGGAGGTGCTTCTCATCACAGCACT
The DNA here is from genome assembly GCF_036417535.1 of Chlamydotis macqueenii. Lineage (NCBI taxonomy): Eukaryota > Metazoa > Chordata > Aves > Otidiformes > Otididae > Chlamydotis > Chlamydotis macqueenii. The sequence continues at coordinate 4,531,365 of NC_141560.1, read as the reverse complement.
GTCACCTGTAATAGTCTTGATAACTCTCAACTGGTCTATGAACATCTCTCAAGGCTTTACTGCGTAGGTGCCTCTTCCATTCCTGATCCTCAGAGATTTCAGACTTTTGCCTGAAGAACTACAGGTGTTATTCGGTTTATAAATCTCAGTTGTCTTACCAGTGAGGTCTGTTCTATACTGATCACATATATCCCTCTCCTACAGTCTTTATGTTAAAAGCTAATGTGTCAGGAAAAAATCTGAAAAGAAGAAAGAGTAAGATTTCAAGGTGAGTAACTCCCTGCAAAGTAAAAGAGGTTGGGGAAAAAAATAAAAAAGTTAGAACTCATCATCTGTTTAGAGACACACTTAGAAGTAGTTCAGCTCTACATCTGCTACACTGTGTGCAGATCAAAATCATTTGTTCGTAGCCCTGCAGAAGGCTAAGTAACAGTCACTCACTGCTCAGCTGTAAGAGCAGTTCTACGACAATCGCTGACTAGGAAAAGCAAAGCAGTAACCCAGCATCTTTTTTTTTTTTTTTCTAACTAGTTCATGTAAGAAGAGTTCACTGGGACAGCCTTGTATCCTTTTGCAAACAAATGGGAAACGGGTAGTGGATGAGCACCCAGTCTCCTCTTTAAGGCTCTGGAGCACTGCCCTGCAGAAGGCACGGATCACCGGGTGTCGTGCAGGAAAATAGCTTAAAACTTCACATGGTAAGTGTCAAAATGCCAGTAATCTGAACTGCAGGGCCGCTGAATGTTTGTGAGCACAAACAAGAGCAGATTTAAGATGGAAACAACCTCAAATTTAAGTACTCTAGAACATAAAACCAGACTTAAAAATATACATTTAATACCTGATGCCAGAGATGCATAATAAGGTAAGAGCTTTTCAGCTGGGCTACAATTGAACTTGTTCTCTCACTCCCATTTTCACAGGGGAGACTACTGCATCTCTCTAGAATATTACAAGAAATTCCCCAACGCAGCAGAAAAACAACAGGAATAACTCAGTATTATGTCACGCCAGGCCTACTCATCGCCTGCAAGAAAGTGGGGGAGGGACTTCTGATGAGGACACGTAGTGACAGGACAAGGGGTAATGGCTTTAAACTGGAAGAGGGTAGGTTTAGATTGGACATAAGGAAGAAATTATCTGCTGTGAGGGGGGTGAGGCACTGGCACAGGTGGCCCAGAGATGCTGTGGATGCCCCATCCCTGGAAGCACTCAAGGCCAGGTTGGACGGGGCTCTGAGCGACCTGGTCTGGTGGAAGATGTCCCTGCCCAGGGCAGGGAGGTTGGAATTAAATGATCTTTAAGGTCTCTTCCAACCCAAACCATTCTGTGATTCTATGATTTTAGAAACTTGTTATTAACCCTACACAAGAGAAGAATGGCACTCAGTTAACACAGCGGATCCTTGTCACAAGAGACCAGTTCCTAGAAAGATGTATCAACACCATCCACGGGCAACTTAAATACCAGCCCTTACAACAGGAACAATTTGATTTTTCCAGCTTGAATCTTCCTAGATATATACACGTGCTTTCTTTCAAAGACACTACATTACCATAAATATACCAGCAAGTTTTAACTTGCCTGAAGACAACATTCTTTCTACAAGTATTTTTATCTGAAAACCTGAGAAAGCAATATATATAGAGTAGTATATGTGCATATCATCACTAGCTTTATATTCCATAATTGAATTTTTTTTATTTGTGTCACTGTTAAGCAGCACTGTAGCCTCACTGAAAGTTAAAGCCAGGCTAGTAGCGTTATTTTGTTTTTTTCTCATGTTCCCAAAACAATTATAACTGGGAAAGGCTACTCGATTTCATTTCAGGTCTCTGTGGGATTTAATTATCTTTAAAAAAAGGAAGAAGCCGCTCAAGGTTAAAAGGCCTTTTGAAAACTTTTAAATAGGAAAGAAATACAAGCAAAGTGAAAGTTTAATTCATTCACCCTGGTTAGCACTGACAAGTTTTCATGAAGGTTTTCTTTGTGCCAATTTCTACATTCTGTTTGCACAAAAGGGCAGGAGGAACTGCGTGGTAGTTTTATTATTTGTTATGCTTTAATTACAGACCTGCAAGTTTTATTTTGATCTGACACTGGTAAAGAGCTAGGACAATTACTAGGCATATGTATGTGTTTTATAAGAGGAAAACTGAGTATCAGAGAACTTGCTGCTTTCCTCTCTGCAGCCAGCAGACACCTTCATTTTTTCTAAGCCAGGAGTCTCAACTTGCTCACCACAAACCAGCCCTCCCCATGGCACCCCGGCCACACCTTTCCTGGCCACCACCTAAACAGTCTACATACCAAAGGAACCAGCGGTCACGCCCCGGGACCTTGTCACCCACAACAGGACCTGCACCCACCCAGCGTCTCCGTCCTGGTTAAGCGTGCGACTTCAGACAGCTCCTGCGGCAGGAGACCCACACACACTTCTTGGCAGGTCTCTGCCTTTCTAAACTGAAATTCCTCACAGGACACAATGTGTCTTGCTTCACAAGATGGCCAGCGCTGCCAAAAGACAACCTGCATCTGGAACTCTCCTCCACCCCACCAAAAAGCCTAGAACACATGTTGCTTCCAACTAATATAACAAACTAGGAAAAAAAAATACCAAATTTTACAGAGACAGAACAACCATTTCCAAGACCATTCTGCTCACATGCAGATCTACAGGTCACTTCTGAAGTTCTCCACATGCTCCAAAACATCAGACCAACACCTGAGGTAAGAGTAGCCCTATACTTCTTCCAAATGCTTCTCAGCAACAGCAACACTTGGACAGCCAGCATCCTGAAACCTCACGGATAATTAATTACCTCTGTTGATAGCGCTGTTCCTTGCAAATAAGGGAGTGGTGCTGGCATAGGCTGTGGGCACCATAATTCTCAAAGCCAGTTTCCTACAAATTTACATGAAACAGCTGAGGATTTCAGTATATAATGAACTGCAAACTCCAATTAAGTTTTTCCCATGGTTGGGATATGTAATGAAAGCCTCTCCTCCGCGTGGACTCATTGCTGTCTGGAAAGCAAGACCACACACGCCCTCTCCCGCAGTCCAAATACTGTGGGCAAGTTCCTATTTTCTACAAGTCCTGTAGGAACCTACTTGACTACTTCAGAGATCATCAAGTTTTGAACAATTTGTGGGATGGCTTGTTACACAAGCTTTTTTTGTCTTGGTTTTTAAAGGGAACCAGGCTTAGCCAGCAGCAAAGAGTAAATAAGACCTCTGCTATCTAGGACAAGAGCTCTGAAAATCTTGTCCTACACCTCAAAAAGTTAGACTTCAACTCAGTAAAGTCATCCCCAAAATTAAGGGGAGTATCCTCTAGCTACCAGCTGCTGCATTAAGCTAATATTTTTTTTTTAACACACACAATGCTATGTAAATACAAACTATCATTACACTTCAATACTTCTCCATACTTCTGCAATCTACCTCCAAAAAGACTACAAACTGATCAAATCATAAGCTTCCACAGGTAGTAATTCCACTGAACAAAAAGGAGTAACGTCGCTTTGCTTTCCTCACCTCCTTCTAACAGTTCTACTGCACACCTCATCATTTTAGACGCAAACCACCCCACCTCACAGACTCAGCGCTGAACAGACGACACGCCACAGTTCAGCTGTTACCGCAGCTCTGATGTGTGAGACACAGCACATCTCCGCTGCGCTAAACAACAAAGCTGCAGAAGTATCAGCCACAGCTTTCACCGTGAAGTCAGACTTGAGTGAATTTTTCCTTTCATTACATTCTGGTTCCGTGTTTGGCATCATACAGCAGTATATACTCAGCATGTACCAGAAATTCTTTGTGCTTACACCGTATTTTTACCATCACTGAAGCAGTGTGGGCCAACCAGCCGTCCCACCTCCGATTCGCTATTTTGTTCCTGCTACTCTCCCTGGTTCACGTGAAGGAGCAACACAACTAGATTTGTGCTTTAAATTCAGTTTTAAACCACATCAATTCCTCACTCTGCAGTTCACTGCAAAGCCACAGAAACACTTATCTCAGCAACCAGGGAAAGATGGCACAGGGAGCGTGAGATTCCTTCGGAAACAATGCAAGTCTACAGTTACGACATCTCCAACATGAGAAGTCTAATGATGCACTATTCACCTTCACAATACCCAGGCACAGAGCTTTTCATGACTGTATGCTGAAGTCCTGACTAACTGGAAAGCCCTCTTCTGCTGAGGCATCCAACATGTACTCCCTTGAACACAGATTAAAAAGAAAAAAAAAGTCACAAGCTAGTTTATATCAAAACACAAACAGAAAGCTTCAATATCATCAATGTTGACAACAAAATAACTGAACTTGTGTCTCCTTTTGTGGAACATCACTGAGGGTATTTGATACTCCTTACACCACCCCCCTCGTATGATGCCAAACAGTTCATTTTGTACCTAGGAGAACCGATGTACTATTTCAGCAAAATAACTGAACGGCTTGGGAATTTCTTTTTCAAAGACACTATTTATTCCAGATATATTTTTCTGTATCAGACCTTCACAAAACAAGCAGTCGCTGCCTGCCAATTATCTGAGAATTGCAGTGAAACAGGACAGTGAAGTTATTCTCAAACAGTCTCATTGGGAAGTGTTGCCAAATAGGAGAAGCAAAGATAAACGGTACCGCTGCTTATTTTCTCCTGTGAACTCTATTCTCTGGTACAGGGCACTGCTATTAAGGATATTAACTCTATATGAATTTAAGCCGAAGCCTGTCTCCAGCTGATTGCCACACGCATTAATTTCTGTCTCAGAAGCTGCCTCCACCACCACAAGTATTGTTAATCACTGGCCTGGTCCTGAACACTAGCGCTTCACAGATGACTACAACAGATTACAACAGAAATCTTGAAGTTTCTCAGAGGTTGGAAGAAGGAACCTGTTGTCCTTGTCATCATCCCTCGGCACTCAACAACTCACTCTTCAGAGGCAGCTCAGCAAGCCCAGACCGACCAGAAGGTCCCCTTCTGTCTTCCAAGGATGCACTTTCCCCATTGCATCGCGAGTAGCTTTGCCAAAGTGTATAGTTGCCTGGTGATCACCGAATGAGAGAAAACAGAGCTAGAGGGAACTTCAAGGAGTCACCTAGTCCATCCCCACCTCCAGGGCTTGATCCAGTCCATCTGTGACATTTCTGTTTCAGTTAGTCTGGAAAACCCAGGCCTCCTCACCTTGTTTCAACATCTTCAGGGATAAAACCGTCCCCATGCAGGCAGAAAGGGAGACTCAAGTTAAAGCAAGTCTCCTGCACTTCGTGCCAAATCCACCACAGAACCAAACCACCTGTTCTCCTTCCCTTTTCACAGCAGGCTCACACGCTAAAAGATTTGATTTCTGTCTGATTTTTCTTTATTTCTGAAGAAAAACACTTAAAGAAGTTATAGCAGCAAATGGAAGTAATGTTCTTAAATAGAGTTTTTGTTACAATAATGACAATAGCAATGAGGAACTCATGGGTGAGCAAAGAGCTCATCCTTTGAGTAACAAGAGCCACTGACCCAAGACCTTTGGTTTACGCAGTCTTGGAGGAAATACAGAATAAAAGACCCAGTCCCACCTCAGACTCTGCTGGCATAAATGCTCTATAGGTATAAATGCTTCCTAATCACTACCGGCAGTACAGCTTAATAAAGCAGTCTTCCTGCAGAGCAAGAAAATCCAAACCAGCAAGTTCCAAAGTCCCAAATAATCTCATCTCTTTCCCCAATTAAGGTTTTGCATCTGTGAACACGATTATCCCTGAGAAAGGTATGTTGGAGTAGGTAATTATGGCTATAATCAGCTTCCTGGTTTGCTTTATTTTTGCATTTTTGTTTGTTTGCTTTTTTTTTTTGAGATGCATATTTGTTCTTACTACTTGCATCTGTGGACTAATTTTACTCTCATCAAACACTTGAAGAATTCCTTTCCCCAGTACTTTTGGAATATTCGTTGGCATAGCGATCAATACTGTGTGTTCACCACAAGCTTCTCTTCCCCAGCGCCAAATTTTAGCACTGCCTGCACACTTTACCTCTGTCTGTACAGTCCTAGAGCCTTCAAAGAGGTTGCAGTGGTTCAGTGAAATGCAGTCTGACCTGATAACCCCTATAGTTATTAGGCAGGTTTTTCAGAGAGAAGGCTGATCTGCATCGCTGGCTAGTGATTAGGGGTTATTTTTAATTATTTTTTTTTTTTTAGCTACCTGTCAAGAGTTGCTCCTAATTGCTCCTGCTACCACTAGGAACCTAGCAGTCAGCTTGACCCAAAGCTGTATACTATGCTTACGGAGCTTTTACGCTCAAACACAGCCAGCCCCTTTCTGATCAGAATCAGAGGTGTGGATTAGCTGAACACATGACTAAAAGGTTATGTACACCACGGAAAAAAAATAAAAAAGAAAAAATAAATATTTCAGATAAGCCACAACCTACTCCCCTCAGTATACAAATTAAGTAGAACCTTATCTACTGAAAACACCGCAAAAAATCACATGTGAAGTAGCTGGGGTTCTCCAGGGTGACCTTACTTCTCCCTTGGTGTTCTGGAACAGAACTGGTTGCTCTTCTGGTTCGCAGGGAAAAAGCCTGTTTCTGGCTGCTACGGCCTCTTGGCCTCTTCTTGTTCTCCCCCGCCAAGCGATGAAATGATCTGATGTGGGACAGTTCAGATTAATTCACAAGCTGCTTTTCAAACTGTTCCACTCCACATACTCCCTCCACTGGCAGCAGGTCTACCCCACTGCTCTAACAACTGGAACATAATAGTTTAAAAAAAAAAAAAAAATCTATTTTGTTTTAGGGAGAGTATGTACAGAAAATAGAGTTGATGAATCCTCATGCGTATTCAGCTTATGTAATATAGGCAAATCAAGAAAACATACTCCTGATCTATATTAACTTAATCCTATACAAAAAGTTAAAGGATTCTGTTGGCTTGCAAATGCCAGATCAATTGTTTAACAGCTGCTTTTAATCAGCTTTATTTACACTCCATATCCAGTTCCCTTCAAAAGTCCCAAGTCTCTCTGCTATTTTGATCCCCTCCCCTTCACTGACAGGGCCGAGGAGGGGGGCAGGATATTACAGAGCAAGAAAATACAGTACCAAAAGCAACTAGTCTCCAAGTGAAGGACACAAGAGTCAAGGCTTTATTGCTCTAATTAATTGTAACAAGGCAACTGATATCCAGTCAAGAGCATAGTTTTGGTGTGCGTATAAACTAGCTGATGCTACTTCTGCGGTGGGAGGAACTTACTATAGAAGTCTCTTATCACTCTCTCGGACCGTATTTCTCTTAGCAAGTGGTTTGTTACTTCCCCAGATTATTTTTCAATAGGTTAATTTGTGACTTCTGTTTTTGTGAAATCAAAACCAGCAAACCCTCGCCACCACTTCTCAAAGACGTACGCTTCTGTAGAAGTTTCAGTTGGCACTGTAACCTTGGTTTAGTTAAAGACATTAAAGATCTTCACTTGCTTGTGTTAATGGCAAAGTGGAAATAGGTATTTCAAGAGGCAGGAACAGAGGATATTTGCTGCATAGGCTTCTGCAAAACAACTACACAAGCAGCACAAGAGTTTGATTAAAAGCTAATACTCTAGAAAAACCTAAAGCAGCATGCTGATGCAGACTACTAGAGCATCAGGATAAGCTTCAATTAAAGCAGTCAAATAATCTGACAGTTCCAAACAACTTAATAGCTGAAAACCTATACAGGCAGCCCAGTTAAGCACTACAGCCAGAGAAAGGAAGGATTACAGTCTCACCTACAACACAGATTTCTCAGAAGCCATCCATAACCATGACACTAATAGGGAAAAAAAGAGCAGCTACCTTAAAACAGGGGGGAAAAAAACAAAAAAAACCACCAAAGCCCTACATTTAAGATACTATTATACCAATTCCAATGTAAGTAATACACTAGAACAAGCAGTAGAATGCAAGAGGTTTTCCTTTCAGAAAGCAAAAGGGTTTTTTTCACATAATGACTTCCTTTAACAATCCTTATTTCCAACATTTTACCGCTGCCCCCCAGCATTCACGTAACAAGGAGGCAGTTTTATTCAGTGCTTTAAGCCCCTCTCCAAAGCCGTCAACTGAACCCATTCACCGCCGCATAAACCCAACAATGCTAGTGCACAGCAAAACACGGGGTATAAACCAGTCAAGTTCATCTCAAAGCATGCTTTTTATTCTGGCTAAAAGAGCATAAGAGGTGGGCAAAGCACTGTGTTTAGCGAATCCTTTTTCCACCTCTAAATCTCTCATACTACAGAGGAAACACTGTTCATCTGAGAACTGTCTGTAACCTAGCCAAATGCCACTGAAACTGTTTGATACGGTATTTTGTTAAACTAAATACAGATAGAAAGTGAGATCTAGAGTTTACTGCATTCAAAACAAGTCGGATAAACACAAAATCCCTTTCAAAGGAAAGCGCTACACACAGCTGGGTTATGACGCAAAGGGAGAAAGAAGTGAGGGAGGACAACTATTTATCCAGAACACCAGAGGCCTAGGATCCACACACTTCTGGACGGAAACAATTTACAATCTTCTTTGAAATACCAGATCAAGGCTGAAAGTTTCAGAATTAAGACAAATTAGACTTCATAAAATGGCAGGGGACAACAGACCTCAACACACACCTGCCCTGACATACTAAATACGCTCCCAGCCTGTCTATTTGTGCTTCGCACGTGCTTGAAGGCACAAAAGCAAGCTGTTCAAATTTTAGTCTGAGGAATGAATTGTAATAACGCCACCTTACATCTGAAACTTCACTTCTTTAAACATTACGGAAAAACTACATTTGATTCAAAGCACCATTTGAGCCATGTAAAAAGAAAAAAAAAAAAAGCACAATTCAGACAATACATTTCCTAAGCAATCAAATACCTTCCCTAAAACACTATCAAGGACTATCTGACAATTCATTTTTTTCATAAGAAAAAGTCATAGCTTTCCCGTAACCTCAGTTATTCTCCAAATACAAGCAGTTATATCATCATTTTTGTGACTCCATAGACAAGAAGTTCCAGGATGCCTGTTACAGCTTTTCCAAACACTCAAGCATGGCAAGAATCATCTTAGGTTCATTCCAGTATAATTTGGCATAGAGGAACAGATAAAATTTGCATCTATTTTGTGAATATAGGTGATCTCACAGCTGGTGTACTGAATAGAAAGTGAAGCACTCAACTACTGTATCCTGACCTGCAACATCTGCGTCAAATCCTACCAATCTTAACATTCCTTTTAGCTTCCCAGGGAAAAGACAGCCTTAAAGATGCTCAGTTCCCTGTGCAACTCCAGTAGCTTAACAGAGTGTTTATGTTTGCCTCATACAGAAAATAAAGAATCAGGTTTCCCTCTCTGTAGCACTTGTAAGCATTACTGCCTCTCTTCACACAGCAGCTCCCCTGATGTCACTGGTGCTGCATTATCCTCGACTGCCACAGCAGCACCAGCAAAAAGCAAGATAATCTCCCCTACAGCCTGCTCCAAGCAGATTTAGAGCAGGTAAAGAGAAAAACCAAAGAATTACCTTTCTGCCTTCTGGCACCAAGCAAGATCTAGAGGAGAGACCTAGCTGAGAGCCACTCTGTGATTACATTTAGCACGCAGTATTCAGGGTGAGTTATCGTCAGAGGTTCCCGCTTTTAATTCTTATTCTCAAAACAAACATAAAAAACCAGAAATGAACGGGCACTCCGTGAGGTAAGTGTAGGAATAAAACCAGTGAGACATAAAGAACACACAGAAGGCTGGAAGAACCGCACAGCGCCAGACGTCTGGAGGGCACCACGAAGAAAGGCAGCATTACACCTGGAACAGCCAGCAAGGAAGGTAAGCAGTACCTGTTCTGCAGTGACAGGTGTGTGACGTGCTCTCAAAAACATACAGGACAAATTATTCTTCACACCCAGTTTTAAAGATCTACCTGAAACCTACCAGATCAGTGTGTGTACCATAAGTACACAAGAATCACAGCACAGCTGAAGCTGTGAGTTTGGGGTTTTTTTTTTTAAAAAAAAAAAAAATCTTAATAAACCAGAAATTAACAGTGCAGCAATGCATAGAACTAGACTTCGATATATCTTCTTCAGACTTAAAACACACTGACAACTTACTAATTCAAAGTAACCTTGGGTGTTTGCTTTTATCATAATCTATAACAAAGTTAATCAGTCACCTCTAGCCAGGAAAAGATTTTGCAAGGCTATTATATGTTTACTGCTGATTAGCAAAACCAATTCTGATCCACATAGCTTTATGATGGCAGATTGTTTCAGTTTCACCCTTCTACTCACAAAATTTTGACATTTTTCTTCCCGTAAGACAACTTCCAAAATGCTATATCAAATAAACATTGACCCTTTACAGGTCTCAGAACACTACCACAAATATTTAAGAATTACGAGGTATCTGCATGTGCTTACTAAGAATGAACCAAAGTCACAGAAACTATGTATTCCTGAAGTTTTTCATTCCTCATCTCTAGAAGAATCTCACTGTACAGCTTCTTGCAGCAACTGCTCGAACAAGAGATTTTGCACTGCTGTCGTCTTCAGATGGGAAGGCACGTTGCTCTCAGCGACGCAGCAAGACACGGTTTTATCCAAGATAACTTTGCGAGACTGTGCTTACACGCAGATGCAACCACTGAAACCCTACAGCCACAACGAAGGCTCTACAGCAGCTAAGTCTCCTGGAGGACCAAAAATTTTCACTTCGTTTACTTCCAGTGCTAATCCAGCCTGCCTACTTCTAGTTACACACTCTACAAACTGAAGTTTCATAGAATTGGCATTTACACATTCCAAGGGATATTAAGTAATGCGCACAAGTGGCACAATGGTTTGTAGAACAGAAACCAAGTTTAAAACCACATCTAGTTCTTCCTCAATTTTTTTTTTCCCTTTGGAAATCCAGCTCTTTTTCTTAGCCAAAAACCACAAAGACAGTCAGCATACCGTTACTATTTTTGTTCACCAGCTTTCGAAAAACAAGCCTTCCCATATGTTTCTCTCTATTTATCTAGATTTCTTTGATTTTAAAGGCAAGGATGCCCTACGGGGCAAAACAGAGCAGGAAAACAGAGGATCTGTTTAAAGCAGTGTTTCCCAAAGTACAGGCTATAATTCCAAAAAGCATTACAGGACTTAGAAGTAGCACTTGCAAGCCAAATGGAAAATCAGCTGTAGAAATAAAGCTCATGAGCCCAAGACTGAAACTGGAAGAGGATTCCCCAGCAAAGCATATCTGAAAAGAGCTTGTTCAGAGATACGGAAATCAAGTAATCGATTACAGCTGGCTGGCTCAAGAGATTCACTTTTGCCCTCAAGTTTTTATACCTGGCATCCCTCTCCATGAGGGCACCTTGGCCACGGTACGCTCTTTTGAACTGAACAGAGGAGTAGCGCGATGCTAAGGAATTTCACATCCCACTCCCTTGCCGGTGCATGATATGCAAGTACAGACACAATCTGAGCCTATCTCCTTTTTAATGTGGGTCTTGCAGATATCCAAATTCTTGCCTCTCCTCCCTTGCCCAGCTAAAGATACTGTGTATGCATTTTAGAAAACAAAGAGCACATTCCCTTGCTACTCTGTCAGTACTTTAGCATTATACCCAAAGACTCTCCCACAACTGTTTTACTTTCCTCCTACAACCAAAAGCAAAGGAAAGAGCTACAGCATTTGCTCCTATTACGTAGAAATGTCTCAGGTGAGAGGTGCCACAGCTCTACCACCTTTAGAGGCAGCAGAAGATAAGAATGACGTACAGAAACACTCTCACTCCCTCAGTCTGGTTCGACATCTTTGCCTGTAAAACTCAGAAGTAAATCTTCCGGAGCTGCCAATTACAATGGAACAAGCCTGAAGTCCACTAGAGAGGCATCCACATCTGGACAAATCCCAAACAAACTTCTCCTTTCAGAGTTTTGGCCAAGGACAAAAATCCTCAACTAGGCTATTTTACAACCACTTGGAAAGGGAGACTTTTCACATGCAGAAAAATTCAATGTTTGAGTAACACAGAACACTAGTCTCAGTTCTGAACTGAGCTCACATATGCGAGGCAAAAGTATAAGGCTGCTAAACTACATCGGACATGATGTGCAGTTTCCAAAACAAAGTTTCAGGTTGTGTTCAAAATGCCTCCAAAAAGCTGGCTTTCCAAGAAAAGCAGACACTCAGGAGTTCTTCTTTAGGAACACCTTTTTCTACTGAAAAAGCAGAGGTGAACTGATCCAAAGCAAAAGCACGTATCAGCACAAGACCTCTGTTCAATACCAAGTGCTTCACGAAGCACACTTACTTCAGGCTTTTCCCGTACCCCAATAACAACCAGACAATTTCTCACCCCGAGGCACTGTGCTGACTTGTACAGACTACACAATGAACTGTAGTTCAAAAACTGTAAGTTTTCTTCACAAACACCTGTGACAGACCTTACGATGTGGCCCAGGCTGCCACTAGGGATTACACCACTCTTCTACACCCAAATCTCTTCCCCAGAGCCACCTGCAGTGCCAGAACATTTGTGTCCATTCCCGTTCACTCAAAGCTGTCATGCCACCATTACTGCAGGCACTAGAGGCAAAGCGATCGTAGTGAAAAGAGAACAATCAGAAAACAAGGAGTTTCATAAGCCACAGAATCAGCAAAACATTATTTCCTCTGCGTACACGTCTTGCAGTTGGATTTCTTCTTTGTCTACTAAGGTGACAGCTCCAGTTGAAGCTTTTCCTCAGTGGCGAGAATCACAGTCACATGGATTCCCTGATGGGGGGGTCATTCATCTCAGACTTTCCTCCATAGAGCTCAAGCAGCATTGGGAGGCTCTGGAATAAAAATCAGCTCAACAACAGACTTCATTTCCAGTTACAGACTACAACTTCACCTGTCACTACATCTTTCAGTAAATCACAGAGTATTCATCAGAGACAGACGGAAAATGACTGGAACAGGGAGCAAACAGTGCTAGCAGAGTTCAGGATGTGGTGTCCTCCAGCAAGAAGACTGCCTAGACAGCCAGGAGCAGGAACTACCTCAGACAACTGACTTCACTCCATCTGTTTGGGTCATCACCCCAAAACTGACTATATTGTTCTGCCTCTACCCAGCATCCATGCTGAACAGTCTCAGAGGGGCATCACATCCTTAAACAGTTTATCCCACGCCATTAAACACAAGCACTTCTAGAGGGTACGAGCAGTTACCGTGATCAGTTAGAAACAGGCAACTCTTCAGAACTTCTCCAGATTTCAACTCAGCTTAATTCATGCCCAGACAAACTGCACATCTGAACAGTCATTATCTGGACTTTTGTTCTTCCAAAGCAAAGGAGGATCAAACAAACAGCAAATAACAGGAAGCTAAAAGGTCCTGTCAAATACTGCTTGCTCTATCACTTCTTTTTTTTTAATTCCGACAACAGCTGTCACACTCTGCAGAAGTCTGTACATCAAATAAAACTCCTTTCTCCAAAAACAGGCAACAGCATATGTAAAACCTAGGAGTGGAAGAAAGAATAAAATGAAAAGTTTCTATTATCCCTGCTCAGACTGCCCTTTAGACTGAGTAACGAATACGGCAGGGAAGTTACTTTAATTTAATTAAACAAAGAACCACTCACAATCACTTACATAGGCTTCACTCAGCTCACGCGCAAGCAAGAATGGTGGCGGGTGAGGGGAAAACATCCCTTTGCACATCTGGTTTTAATGAACAAGTTGTTGTTTTTACAAATGAATACACTTATTTCCTGGATATCACAGAGCATCATACATGCTTATCTACCAGTCTGTCTTTTACTTTAACTCAACTAAGTGTTTTGCTCCCTTGACCTGTGCATGACAAACGGATCTTTAATGCATTTCTCTAACTGCACAGCACAAAGCATCACACTGTTCCCACCTGATGTATTCATAACAAATTTCATCAGTTCACAAAACAGCCGGTTTTTCTCAACTGCCATCTCTGCCCAAAAGTCACAAATCAGCCCATGCTCTTTCTGGCTTGGGTCTGAATAGAGTCTGCAACTGGAATCTAGCCAACCCGAAATCCAGTTCCTTCCTTGCTGCCTGCACTGCCTACGAAATGCCCAGAGGAGAAAGAGCAAATCACTTTTGCCACAGAAAGATCTCCTCACCCTTTAACAAAGTAGTATTATGCAATTGCTCTCTCTATGCTGAGAGATTTGCACCAGGTAAAGCCTCCCTATAAACCAGTCTCCTCCGGAGTTTAAGGTGCAAACTGGCAATATATGATCAGAGGCCAATTCCTGAACTGAATTTAAAGTCACATTGCACATAATAAACTAGGAGGGTACGCTGAGCTTGATTTAGACCCTGCTAATCACTTAAACCCTAGCTTTGCTTACGGAGGGAACTGGACTTTATATTTTGTAGTCCTCCTGCATCCTTACATGGAAAGGTATTTGCTATATTACACCAGGCTGCGCATGCTGGAAACTCAAAACTTGCAGTAAAACTAGGATATATAGCGCTCAAGTATTGCAGCTGGAAGTGTGATTGTGCAACTCAAGAGATAAGGCAGGGCTGAGCCAGCAATACAACAATATTTTGTGCTCAAACATTGGAAGTAAGGCACCAGATAAGAGTCAGAAGTTAAGGCTCTTTTGCTGTGACAGCATGCAGACTGAAAATACTGAAGAAAAAAAAAAAGGCTTATTTATCTCTCAAATGCAAAAGGAGGAACATATTTAGAGCTTTTGGGAAAGCTCTGTCAAAGTCTTTAAACAGGTCCAGGGGCTCACTACCAAAAAGGGTTATTTAAGAAATGCTTACTGAATTGTGAAAAAAAACTGCAGTGTACATCCCTAAAAACAAACGAGTAGCTTGCAGTCTCTGCCCTGGCACCTTCGGCAAGACATCTTACCAGCAGAGTCAGCAACACCAAAGCACTGCAGCTTCCGCGGATGCTGCTCATGGAGGCACATTCCTGCAATCTCCAGGAACACCAGTACCTTCCCAAGGGCTGCTGGCTTGCCAGTGCTGTTTAACCGCATCCCTCATGTTTCAGACTTTTCATTAGTCCAGTGAAGACCAGCTAAAAACAAAGGAGTAAAAAAACCATGCAGAACAGATCCGTTTGGCTATTGTCAAACTGCCTTCTCCAGATTTAGCTCTGATGGAAGAAGTTATTCATCTACTCATGTCAGCCAAAGCTTGCCTCCTCATAGATTTGTCCTAAGACCAATGTATTCCATTTGCCTAATTTGCTGGAAGTTTTTTGGCAAAAATCATTGAGGTACCGACAGCCCATTTAATTAAATCTTCTGGCAGAATCAAATTAGGGAACACCTTTACGAAGAAATCCTCTGTCTCTACTGCTGTTCTGCAAGAGGGATTACGGACCTGCAGCAAGGCACTGTACGCTCTCCCATCACACACACCGTTCTGGAACAGGACTTCTGCCCACAGCCTACAACAAAAGGCCACATGCTAAACTCACGAATTTACAACTCACTCCTTGATGAACTGGGAAACTATTCCAGGAAATGTTAAGATTCAGAAAGTAATTCAAAGTAGGTCTTACGCATCCGTTAGCAGGAAGGTCAGGACAACTCCAAGATAATGAATCCTGTCTACTCTGAAAGATTCCTCTCCAGTGCCAAAATGATTTTTGAATCCCAGCATTGAGTTTCACAGCTGTTTGCTCTCAGAGGTCAAGCATGGACTAGGTGGAAGGCAAGTTGGAAGTACAGCAACATTTTGGTTTATTAGCCAATGTTCCATAAAGCCCAGAGTCATCTGTAAGATGCAGAATCCTGTCACAGGATGTGCAGGGAAGTGGGAACCATACAGCTCTTCATATCTTTCAACAGCTCTGTCTTTCCTACGAAAGAAGGACATACACATGCTACTCCTGTTTCAAAGGCTACGACTCCACCATTACTAAATCAGACATCAACAATCAAAGTTGTGCTGCTGCACATGAAGAAATACAGCTGTGCTTATAGCAAAGTTTCAGCCTATCAACTTCTGTGGCTAGACTAAACAGTTCTTTCGCTCTTCCTAAAGGCGCGTGCTAGAGAGTTTGCACATTTGGTTTTCAGTTTATTTGTAATACACAAGAGGAAATTTAAGCTGTTATATGCTTCAATTTGTTTAGTTTACCTTCACAGAGTGACTAATTGTCTTCACAGACAGTACCATTTTGTGTCCATCCGTGACATCCACACGCCTTAAGAGGACACACCTCATCAGTTTGAAGCCTACCTGTTTGTTTAGGCATCACTAAAGCCATCCAGTTTAAAGAATAAAACTACTTCATGACAGTTTATTAACTTACTGGATTCCAAAGTAAACAGAGCGTACGTATTTCATCGTGAAGAGTAATTTGAAAGCCTACTAAGTGTGTCACTGCAGTTGAAGGCTGCCTTCCAAAAGCGTTTATCAATTACAGAGGAAGCATACACCAACGCTTCTCCTTCGTCCTCAATGTAAAGATGAAAAAGAAGAGTTTTAGAAAAAAAAAAAAAGGTTACTCAATGAAAAGACCATAATGCTTCTTGGCCTTCTCCTTTTCAACATACTATGTGCCAGCTACCTCTAACTCTTCTTGCCTGTCTCCATTCCTTTGGGAAGGCAGTGCAGTGAACTGACATTTTAAGTTAGTATTTGTCTCGAGACAAATGTGACACGCAACTGGCTGCTTTCGTCTCTAGTTAATACAATTAACCGCTACACAGTTAATATAGCTACATCATAGTTAATATAAGCAATAAATGTGTCAGATGAACATTAGGTCTTTATTGCAAGTACTTCATAAGGACACGTGTAGCCTTCATACCATTTGCTAGCACAGGAAGCCTTCTCCTATGTCAGATGAGGAACAGTCCCACATCTAGTTCATCCTCCTTGATTCATGCTAGTTTTATCTACGTGGAGGTCAGGATATGCAGTGTGCCGAAGTCCAATAATAAAGATGATATTGTTAAAGGGAGAAAAAAAAACCCAACACCTAAAGTAAATCCCCTTCCAGAAGCACAGAACAAGGCTTGCTTACTTTCCCTCTCTACAGGGGAAACAAATTGCTATTGACAGAAGCATGTCCTTCAGCAATCAGCACCTTCATCTCGTGCCTAATCAAATTCAGCTCATCTCGAAACCACTTTGCTTTTAATACAACAAACTCTTCAGCATTGTAGATGTTGTCTGCATCCATTTTCACAACTGCTGTTTATGAACTCTTTTGTCTGTACGAGATGTCTGTTGTGAAACAGAGGAAAGCTTTTAGCTGAATTATTCTTTCTTCACCATGAGCTAATAACTGCCGATAATACGAAGCTGCACGCACACTTCTAACTGACCTAACAGGACTTTATATTGGAGCCTTGGAAGAACTGAACAAAACTCCAGTGCAAAACAGCAGATACTTGCATACACTGCTCAGAAGCCCCCTGTATTTAGGAACAGAAGTTATATTAATCGGAACAAGCAAAAGCTACATCTAGTCAGAGCAAGTCCAGTGACACCTTGTTCACGTATCATTCGTAACCCAATCATATTAAAACACCGTGTCCTCCTGCCACACGGCCAGCCCCTCAGCAACAAGTTTTCAAAGACTGAATGTTTATATTACAACTGCTGATGTGTCGCTGTGCAAAGATTTCCTATAAGGACCATCTCCTTGTATCTTAAGCTCTAGCAACTCCAGCCAACAAGTGCTGTTTTTGGGAAGGACACTGGAAAGTTGTTTATTTTGAAGAGTCAGTCAAACCCAAAGACAGATTACTGTTACTGCTGAACTCCCAGTGTCACAAAGTGCACTCGGACATTGAGAAAACCCTGCAGTTTTCTCCCTTCTCCCAGTCTTCGTTTGGTTTTAAGTCACATCCAGAAGTGCACCCATTATATAGTCATCAAAACTACAGATAGACCCAGAGAGAGGTCATATTACAACGTTAAATGTAGGAGTCCTACCACAGAAGGGGCACATCTGGTCATCCAGAGACGATGGTGTCCCACAGCTGAAGAGCTGGGACAGCACTGCTCCAGCTATTCCCCCTCATACCGCTTTTGAAACCCCCACTGCTCTTGACTGTACCATTTGCTCAATATGAGGACCAAGACCTATTCTAGGCCACCAAGTAATAGGATTAAAACAGCCTAATCCCAGATGTTACTTACAGTTTGCTAGAGAAGTTGTGAGTTGATCCCCCAAGGTACGTGAATGACACTATGATCTCAAAACCCAGTACTAACCTGCATAAAGCCACACCAGCAGACATGAAAAAAAATATGAGGTCAAGGTAAGGGACTCGATTTAAAATTAAAGTTCTGAACTGCATCTTGTCAAGAGGGAAACAAGTCATCTGAAAGAAAAGTGAGACTCCTCAACACAGTATTAGCATATGCAGGGGATAAAAGTGGAAAATGCAAGGACACAATTCAGCGATGTATTTATAAAACAAACAAAACGAGCAGCGTTGCCTTACAAGTCTCTGGAAGCGGGCACGCTCTCTATGCAGCATCCCTGTTCCCGTCCCTCAAGGTTTAAGCTTGTGACAAGTCACATGCAAGCTTTTCAGTGGTGACCTTGGGCCAGAGAGAGAATAAACATAAGGGTATTTGTTGATAAAAGGAAAAGTATCCTCAACACAAGTGAGATTTAGGATATCAAACAGTACAAGGGGAACAGGGTTTGACAGCACAAAGTACACCTGCAAACCAGCTAGAGTTTCTGCTTCAAGCTGGGAGCTCAGACTGAATCCTCTTCCACTTCACTTGTCTCGCTGGCCACAGGACAAATCAGTCACAGGTATGACAGTGCAGAACAAGCAAACACAACTCTAGATGACATCATGGGAAGCACTTCTACCACGCACGAGGTTAAGGGCTGCGACTGTACAACACGCCAGAGGAGTCTCCTTTGGAAGGTTTCGTACCCATACTCATCACGGATACCCAGGACAAATTCAGAACCAAAACACGTGCAGACAACACCAAGAAGAAAAATGACACAAGACAACGAACGGCTGGTTCAGCTACCTAAACAGCTGTTGCCTACAGTATTTTGCAAACAGTTGTAAAACTTCTCTGCTGTACTCTGAACTGACAAACCCAACCTTCAGCAAGGCACGCTGGCTCAGGCTCAGCGCCGTACTACGCTCACACAGCTTCTCATTAGCTTAGAGTACAGGAAAAGGTTTCATCTTCTCCAAGTACCACGTTGATACGTGCTAGCACTACCGAGGAACAAGGACTAAGCGGGCTAGAGAGCAGCATTAACTACATAACAAATTAGCATAAACCAGCCATAATTTAGTTTGAACTGGATAATAAAAAGTTCCTGACTTCTTAGTAAAAAAAAAAACCACCTGTTCTCAAGCAACCTTTTAATCATAGTTGAAAGACAGCCTGCTGTTGAGACGGAGCATGAAATAGCTTAAGCAAGATGCTGCTTTCAGCAACAACAACAAGAAAAAAAATCTTAATAGCCTAGAAAGCAATTTCTAGTTTTATATGTATATTTTTAAGTGGAGTCAAGTGGACTTTCACAGTATCTACCCATTTATAAATTTCAACTGAAAATGGAAAACTATGCATCCCTGATCCTGCCAAGATACGAAAGGAGCAGCTATTTGGTTCTACAGGGGAAGCGCATCAGTCAAAGGCAACAAAGCCTTACATTTCTCAGACTTGTTTACTCAGAGTAAACAGTCTGTCTCCCCTATTTTAAGGAAAAAAAAAAAAGTCTTTCACTTCTACACGTGTGACCTACTGCCTGTACATGCCAAAGGGATTACAGTTTAACTTCCAGAATGCACTCAGTTTCCTTTTTATAACAAGCATTAAACATGCAGATGTTTGATGCTCCGATTTGCTTCAACAAATATAGATCTTAGCTTCTGGAGTTTGAAGTTTCTGCTCTTTGATTTTTACATCGGTATCGAGATGCTGTGAATAAAGCCTACAGATGGATACAAATCTGCACTCCGAGAAAGTCAACAGGGCTCCAAGGAATTAGGATAGTCTCAAAGAACCGACTCGGGTACGTTTTCTTTCTTAGCTTAAACGAAGCAAAACCTTTGCTCTACCCAGCCATACACAAGCTTTCACTGAAAAATCCATGAGTCTTTCCTCCAGTATAATCCCTTCTACTATTTTTTTTTTCTACAGTGCAGTTAATGTTCTATTCAGACACAATACTTCTAGTGTTTGATTAATCTACTTGCAAGCTCTGAACTGGCACTGATCACATATTCTCAACATGCAGTATATAAGATCCATCATAAACTAAGCACAGGACATAAAGGTCTCCTAGAAGCCACTGTCAATATCAAATAAAAAAAAATAAATCAGTTTCTCCAGAGCAGCAGCCTTCCAGCTATGACTGCTGAAGCAAATGATTCTCAGAGAGAATCATGACCTTGAACATATTTAACGGGTGGCTACCATTACTTGCTATAGATGCTCCTTTAAATGAAGCCTGGAGCACATTTTTAAATAAGGATCAAGAGCAGAACCGGAGTCACCTGAGCAGTTTCGCCAATATATCTACACCAGATAGCAGAAAACTACAAAACCATTAAATAAAGCTTCAGCTGGATATCAAACAGCACATCCGTATAAGCGCAACGTCAGCCCCCAGTTTAATGCCACAGCCAGGATGACCCTCCCTCCGCCTTCAGCCCATTAACAGAAGCAAACGGCGCTCAAGGACGGGCAGAGGTACCACGTTGGCTCTGCATTTGCCATCACTACTGGAAACCTGCACCAGCTTCTTCCTGAACCGCACAGCAAGAGATTAACAAAAGAGCTCCACAAAAAGCCAAAACAGATAAGTTAAAAAACCAGAAACGCGCTTAAAAGTAGGAAACACTTCAGGAACTTTATTTAGCTCATCAAGGAGGCAGCGGTTAAGGAGCAACTTTGATCCGTCATAGAAAGTCTGTATGAGAAACGGGAGTCTAAAAATTGAGGTCTGTAGTCTAAATCTACCCTCTACCCTAACGATTTAAAACCATTACCCCATGTCCCATCACAACAGGCCCTGCTAAAACGTTTGTCCCCATCTTTCGTATGAACCCCATTTAAGTACTGCTGTAAGTAAGGCTGCTCTAAGGTCTCCCTGGAGCCTCCTCGTCTCCAGGCTGAACAGCCTCAACTCTCTCAGCCTGGCCTCACAGCAGAGCTGCTCCAGCCCTCTGATCATCTTTGTGGCCTCCTCTGGACTCGTTCCAACAGCTCCACATCCTTCTGATGTTGGGGGCTCCAGAGCTGGACTCAGCGTTGCGGGTGGGGTCTCACCAGAGCTGAGTAGAGGGGCAGAATCCCCTCCCTCGACCTGCTCCCACGCTGCTGGGGATGCAGCCCAGGATGGGGTTGGCCACCTGGGCTGAGAGTGCGCATTGCCGGCTCACGTCCAGCTTTTCATCCGCCAGCACCCTCAGGTCCTTCTCTGCAGGGCTGCTCACAATCCCTTCATCCCTCAGCCAGGGGTTGCTCCGACTCACGTGCAAGACCTTGCACTTGGCCTTGTTGAACCTCAGGAGGTTTGCATGGGCCCACCCCTCAAGCTTGGCCAGGTCCCTCCGCATGCATCCCTTCCCTCAGGGGTGTCAGCCACTTTCATCACCAGAGAACTCAGCCATTTACTAAAACTTAGGCTTCTTTGTTATCCCTCCTTCAACTTGCATCACTTCAACCAAGTTACTTTTCTGAGAAGTCAAAGCAGCCCATCGACATCACGCAGTCCCAAAGGAAGAGACACTTAACGGCACCAGGCCATTGACACCTGCCCTCAGTGAAAGCCACTCCACGCAGCCAGGGGCCAGCACCCAGCACAGAAAAAGCCACGCTGGCCTGAATGCCATTACGCCAGAATAAATTCTTCAGAGTGCAATTCAAAGTTGGGGGGAAAAGGTACTGGGAGGAAGGGCACAGGACACACACCTCCAGACACTAACCAGATACCAGGCAAGTCAAATGAAGGCACTGACGAACAACGTGCTAATACTGTGATGTTCTATTCAGGTACTTGTTACTGTATTCAACATCTTCAAATCTCCCTCCACCCCCGTGTTCCAAGAAATACATAACAGCCATTACTTTGACAGGACTTCAAATAAAGCTTTTTTTTTTTTTTCCCTCCCCCAAAAAATTAGAATATGAATGTTTCTGCATCACCGAGAAATCCACAGCCTTCTGTGAACAGACGATGCCAGGAGCAGATGTACACGAGCAGATTCCACAAGCAGATTCACAATCAAGCAGATGATCTCTTCTTTACCAGCCATCTTGACCTGTCTGCCTTGATTTACATCAACTGTTTTTATTCACTACAACAGTGATTATGTAAACCTCAACAAAACCTTAACCAAACACGCAACGCCACATCACTGACAGAAAAGAGGTAACAGACTACCGGGAGAAGGTTATTAGAAATGTATTTGCTGCCATGACTGACTTCAAACACCTCAGGCTTTACCCTCTGATCACGTTAACGCGCAGACAAGCAATCACAACTATTGCGAGACGATTCGGGAACACGTTCTGGTGGGAGAACTACTTACTGCCAAAATAACACCTTCCCCTTGATTTAAAGGTCATGCATACAACAACTCTACTTTAATACCGCTAAGACAGAGTACGGGCAAAAGATAAAGGGAGAGTTTTGTAATCTTAAAAACAGGACTCTCAGCAGTTTGCCAGATACGCCAACTCCTTTGTTCATCATCCTTTTTATCACCTAATTTAAAAGCCTCACATATCAAGACAGAAGTTACTGATCAACATCACAATGTTTTTTTTTTTAAACTACACTGTGTCTCAAAACAACTTTTTTTTTTTTCTTCCCCTCAGTCTAGCTGTGAGGTCGCTATCAATTTTAATCAAGCAGTTGTAATGAGAGCTGCGATTCTACGCTTCTGCTAGTCCACAGGTCTCAGTTTCACCATGGGGAGGAGTGCAGACTTACATTGTCATATTTAAATGGAAATCCAGATTACAAGATTTTAACACAAAACAACTTTAAGAATTTTTTTCAGAACACTGAACAGATGCTTATGCTGTTCCAAGAGTTCCTAGTCACAAGTGCTGAGTCACCAAATGGAAAAAAAGAAAAAAAAAAGTGTATTATTTATGGCGCTACATTTCAGACATCTCTGATAGGAAATGCAGTAATCAACTCCTGAAGTGTCAAACGGATCTTAAAACCCTGATCTTCAGTCCAAAAATGGAAAATGCAGTTACTGATGTCATGGTGCTTCCTGGACTGCTCCCATCACGTCTACCTATTTCTACATCGCACCCAGCCAGCGCATTGTGTCAGCAAGCCGTGACAGCCCGTGCCCTATTGTTTCCGTGCAGCCTACAGAGACAAACTGACCAGGGAGAGTCAGCTGCCCGTTGCAGACTTCTTGTTCGCAATTGTTGTACAAGGACAAGAGGGTTTGTTTGCTTTTTCAGTACATGTAACACCCAGAAGATATAACCCCAGTAGTTTTACAGCTGATACCCTAATAAAAACTAAACTCAGTCCCATAAAGTTTATTTAAATTTTATTGGCACGTTTGAACACACAGCAGTGAAGATCAGGACCTCTGGCAGAACCGATAAGCTGAGATCAATGCATTTCCATACTAAAGGAAAAGCACACCAGACTCTGCTAGGTTAAGATCAGAGCCAAAACATTTCATACTTCTGTACTTTCAACTGCTGCTAAAAATAGTAAAGCAACAGAAAGGAAAATGCTTCCAGCTGTGCACAAAGAGCCTCTGCAGCACAACATCAATTTATGCACTCTAATTTAATTAAAGATTCAACATTATACTACGACTTCATTGTTAGAGACTGTTGCACAGCTGAGGTTACCCTCCATTTCCACAACTGAATCAGTAAGGATGTTTCCTTATTAAATTTGGTTTGATATGGGTATTTCTCCCAAATCAAGTTACTCAAATTAAAGTCTTTCAAGTGCCAGCTATGGTACGTTCATGGTAATAGCTGTGTTTTATTCCATGGTAACTGTATTTTCACCTAGTCTCGTGGTAAGAAACATTTAGCATCCCTGAAGGAAAAAAAGGCAAACCATTGGACACATGAGGACCCAGTCCTGACTGCTCTTTTTATCTGCTCCCAGAGATTTAAAGAGTTAGTCTGCAGAGATGAGCACAGTTCTTTATGAAATTACTTGATCAAAACAAAACAAAAAATCCCTCACAAACCAGAACGAGGTTTTCTACGACCTTGCAGCAAACGCGTAACGGATTCTGAATAACGCAGCAAGGCTGCAACCGCTCTGCTTCGCAGCTGGCTTGAAACCTTTCTAGTGTGTTTATTAATAAAATTATTCCATTAGCCGTATGTTTCGACGCGTTAAACTACCGAAATTAAGCATCTCTTATAAGGTTCACGAGGGCTCTCAGCAAGCGCGGCTCAGACGCGTCTCCCTCATCTGCTTCCACGGCGCTCAGCAGAAAGGCTTCAGGCTTTAACAGCAGGGCAAGAACATAATACCAAGCGGATTACTTTAAGATCCCGCATCAAGCTGAGAAAATAAACATTTCCACTACGAATCGGAATAAAACTGCTTCACCCCCACCCCTCCCGCCTCTCCTCCTCCTTCCTAAGCCATCTCCCCTGCGCCCTGCGGGGCGGACGCCCGCCTCCGGGAACCGGGGCAGAGCTCGGCCGAGGAGCGAGGGATTCATAAATCTCTCCCCACCCCACCCCACCCCCCCCCGGCCAAACTCCGCACCCCCTTTTCCCTCCCCGCACAAAGTTTCTCTCCCGCCCGCCGCGCCGCGTCCCCATCCCCGCAAAGGCCCCGCGGTCACGGAGCCGGAGGAACCGAACCCGCGGGGATAAACAGTCACCGGTGGCCCCCCCCACCCCCCCTCCCGCCTCTCCCCACGCAGCGGGGCCGGACACGGGTGGGCGACAGGGAAAGGCGGGAAGCGGCGCGCGACCCCTTCCCGCCGCCGCCGCGCGCTGCCTCAGCGCGGGAAAGGGGCTCTCCCCCGCAACCTGCCTCCCCCCCCCCCCCCCGCGCCCCTCCGCAGCGCTCACCCCAGCACCACCAGCTCCCCGTACTTGACGGGCTCCTTGTTGGGCGCGCAGTGCTCCTCCTGGCTGGGGGAAAACATGGGGCCCGCCACGCAGCCTCCCGCCGCTACAGTCCCATCCGCGGAGGTGCGGGAGCCTCAGTCCCGAGCGGGCTCCGCGCTGCGCCCCGCACTGAGCCGGCGCCCGCCCGACAACGGCCACTACCCCCGGGGGGGGGGGCGGGGGGAGGAGCGCCGAGGGGTCGTACCAACTCACCGCAGTAGGGGGAGGGAGGAGCAAAGCGGCGCCCACACACCCCCCCCCCCCCTCCTCCGGGCCACGCGTGGCCCCGCCCCTCCCCGCTCTGGTTCACCGCCTACGGAGGGGGCGGGGCTCCGCACCCCTGCGCTCCGCCCCCTTGTCGGCTGCCCCCCCCCGGCGCCGACAAGTGGTACGGCCTCGCTGTGTTATGTAAACATAGAGTAAAGGGGACGGGGCCGCTCTTAAAGGGGCCGCGCTCAGGCCAGGGGAGCGGGAAGGGGATTGGTGGGCAGGGAGAAGAAGGGGGCGGGGCGAGACGGCGCGCGCCCGGGAGGGGTGGGGCTCTGGATCCCCCCGAGATCCAGACCACGGGAGGAGGGGTTCTAGGTCACCTGCCCGGGGATGAGCGTGCGGGGTTCCAGATCACCTGGGGGACCGGGTCGCTGTTTTGGGTTCCAGATCACCTGGGGGACTGGGTCACTGTGTGGGGTTCTAGATCACCTCCTGCCCTCAGGGATCTTCAGACCCATACCTGCCTGGAGGCCTGGTTCTAGGTCACCTGGGGGTCTGGGTCACCTTCTGTCTGGGCTGGGCGTTCCAGATCACCTGGGGAACTGCATCACTGTGTGGGGTTCTAGATCACCACCTGCCCCTGGGGGTGTCTAGATCCCTTGGGGGGGTGTCTTCAGACTCACCTCTGCCTGGAGGCCTGGTTCTAGATCACCTCGGGGTTCTGGATCATCTCCAGGGGTCACCTCCTGCTATGGAGGGTGGTTTTGGGCCACCTGCAACTGGGGGACAGGGAGGCTCTAGATCAGCTCTCCGTGGCTCTAGATCACTGTGGTGCTCTGGATTCCCTCCAGCGAGCTCCTATGTCATCGCCTGCCCTGGAGGGAGGGGGCTCCAGACCACCACCCACCTCCTACACCTTCCCTGTGGTCTTCAACATGGCTATCTTGAGCGACAAGGCCACCGTCACCTACGCTTGTGGCTGTGGAATGGCTGCTCTCAGGTCTCCCGTCCCTAGATGAGGAAGGAGCTGTGGAGCCCACCTTCCAACCTCACCTCTCCAGTGTCTTCTTCTGGGGGTCCAGAAATGTCCCCCCGCCCTTGTTCTTCCGGAAGAGCTTTACAAAGCCGGCACTTTTCAACACTCCGACTCATCTCTCCGGGTGCAACCACCATCATCAGCATCACCAGTTTCCTCCAAAGCTGGGCCGGGGCTGCTTTATTCCTTCAAAAACCTTACTTTCCAAATAAAGTATTTGGAATACTTTCCAAAAAAGAAAAAGGAAAAAGTCTGGAATGAAGCCGAGTGACCACTATTCCCGAGGCCACGGCCCCTCCCTGAAAGCCCACACCCCACAGTGCTTAAGCACAAACACATTTTCACTCCATTTCTGACAAATTTGGGTGAGATAAATCATGATGTCAAAAAATTGGTGGGCAGAGAGGCGCCTGGGGTCTTGATGCCCAGACACCAAGGCCTTGTCTGATGGAAAACCAGGCTAAAAAGGCATTGGGGTGCAAAAAAAAACCCCCAAACTCCCAACTTTTTACAGCTATTTCCAAGGATTTTCCCCCAGTTTGCTGCTGCCTCAAGTGTTTCCCCCACCACCCCCTCCGCTCAAACCTTAATTTCCTTTCTCCTCGATACCCAACACAAAACCAACAGAGATTAGCTCGACATCGATCCGCGCCGAGGACGGAAATTCTCATTAGCCGCTGTTTGAGGTCTCCAACCCGGGAGCCTGTTAACGAAGACAAAAGTAATTGCAGCGGCCGCTGCCACGCTGCTCCTGGCCTTCGCCGAAAAGCATCCCCCGGGCCGGCGCGATCGGACTCAGGATCAGTCCTGCTCCTCCTGCCGAAAGCTTTCCCTCTGCCTGAAATTGTATTTAGCTATTAATTTTCCCGGTAATGTTATTTTTCTGTCATTTCTTGTGAAGAGGTGAAATGGAAAAACCCAGCCAATCTCGCAGGGCTGCAAAATGGAGATCTTCCCAGGGGCTGCGTGAAGAAGACAAGATTTTATTAAAGACAGCGAGCTGAATTATTACAGATTTATCTTCTTTATTGCCCTAACAAAATAGAAAAGAAAGCCGGGCTGTAAGTCACTGTCAAAGAAAACAAATACGGCCCCGAAAACAGTGTGAAAAACAAACCTTCTGGCTGCATCCTCTTCAACTTCTCCCATTTCTCCCCCTGAAAGCAAGATTTTTGCAGCAGCTTGGCTTTCTCATGGTGTAAACAAACGTCAATACTTTTCCAAAAAAACACTCCTAAACGGCTTGGCTCGGCCGGGCTCCCCCTAAGTCAAAGCTCCCATTAAACATGGCTGGAAACACAGCGTCTTCTGCTGCTCCCCCAGCCCGGAGCGGGGATGGAGGGATGAGGAATCACAGAATCACAGAATGGTTTGGGTGGGAAGGAACTGTTAAAGCCCATCCAGTCCAACCCCCTGCAAGGAGCAGGGACATCTCCAACCAGATCAGGTTGCTCAGAGCCCCGGCCAACCTGGCCTGGAATGTTTCCAGGGATGGGGCATCCACCACCTCTCTGGGCAACCTGGGCTGGTGCTCCACCACCCTCAGCGTAAAAAAATTTTTCCCAATATCTAATCTAAATCTGCCTGCCTCTATTTTGAAACCATTACCCCTTGTCCTATTGCAACAGGCCCTACTGAACAGCCTCTCCCCGTCTTTCCTGTAGGCCCCTTGAGGCACTGGAAGGACCTCGAAGATCTGATTTTACCCCTTTTCCCCATTTCCCCATTTTCTAACACTACGCTTTTTGGAGAACAGGGAAAAGTTGTGCAGAGCACTGCACACGAGGCTCGTCACGGCAAAGCTCTGCGTCCTTTTGCCAAGCCGGCACGGTTTTTTCTCAGCATGCAAACCAGCACATTTGCTGCGTTTACGTACAGAAATGCAGGTATCGTTAACTACAGAAAATGCACTGGTTTGCATTGCTGAAAAAAAATTATTAAATACAGAAAACGCTGAAAAATAAATGCACAGTGCATTTATAGGGTTTTTTTAAATACATTTATTCATAAATAAAAGAGCTCAGTGGGGTTCACGGGGGAATATTTGCATCTGACGTGCTTGTAGGAGGGGGATGAGCTGTGCTGGGGAGGCACCCACCCACCCATGGTGAGAGACAGCGAGATAACCCCTGCGCTTGGGTTGATGCCGTATTTTTTTTTCCTTGGAAACGTGCTTCATTTGTACAGGCACCGTCTCCTCCTTCTGCATCTCCTCACAGAATATTTTAGGCTGGCAAGTGAAGAGGAAAGCTCAGCCCCAGCCCCATGAGGTGTTTGTTTTTAAGGGCTGCTGGGGCTTTTCTTCCCAAATCCTAGGATTTCTCATTGTGATTTCCAAGGGTCCTTTGCTCTCAGCACTGGAAACCTGCATTTAAATTCTTTAATTTTTAAAATTTTTAAATTTTGACTAATGAAACAGAGGAGGCAGCAGCTTTGCTGTACGATGCACAGCTCCGCATCCCGCACAGACTGCAGCCTCAAATCCCAGCACCCTGATTTCCTCCAGCTCCAAAAATTCCTTTTACAACCGGCGTGAGCAATGCTTGCCTGGCCTTTTCCCCCAAATCCATTGAAATAATTGAGAAATGCACCCACAGCTGCAGCCGTTATTTTTCAACTCCAAATGCCTTGCGGTCTTGGATTCGGGATGGCTCGGCGCGGCTCCTCAGGGAAGTTTGGTTGTTTTCCCTGTGGAAGTGGGAATCGTGGATAACTCGGAGCTGCTTCCCGGCGGCATCAGGGCCAGGAGTTTGCTCCCAGGTTTCACGCGAGCAGCTGCTTGGCTGGAAGGAGAGATATCCAGCCGAGCCAGAAGAGCATTAAAATCAATGTTCAACAAAAATCCCAAAGTTGAAGAAATAGTACATGCCCATTTATTTTTAAAATGTAATAAAAAGTTATTTTAAATGCAGGAAGATTAATAAGACTCTAATCCAGCAAATCACTTACAGATGTGCTGGACTCAGTGAGTGCTTCAGCGCTTTTATGAATCAGGGCTTAGGGACCAAGCTTGAACTAGAAGAAGAAGAAATTGAACAAGAGAAATTCTTGAAAGATGGAAATAGCCCTCGCGTCGTACCTGCGGCTTTTGCCGCACGTGGAGCTCAGGGTACGTGGGATCGGTGCATAAATAGGGATTTCCATTCCCAGTCCTATATTATCACCGTGAACAGAAAGGTTTCCAGCAGCAGGATCAAGTTTATGGTCAACGGGTGGTTTGGGCTGGGAAAATTGATCTCTGGGGTCACAGCAGCCTGGTTTTGGTGCTCCAGGGTTGGGAATAAACCCCAGGAAAGGAGAAAAACCATCTCAGCTCCAAGGTTAGGATCAACCGGATACGAACCTCTCCGGCTGGGAAGTCCATGGCTCGCGGGTGGCTGAGGGTCTTGAGCAGCCATCAAGTGGAAATAGCAGCAGAAAGAGCTGTGGATGCTTTAAAATCAGGTTTGATAAGTACACTGCAGGGAAAATCTGATATGATGGCTCGTAATGACGGAGTGGTTTTTGGGCCCCCTTCAGTCCTGCGTTTCAGGGGTTCAGTGCCTAACTCAGATTGGGCTAAAATAGCTTTTACAGCATTTGGGAAGCTGTCTGTGTGCTTGGGACCTGCTGTTGTCTTCATTTTCCTCCATGCCCTGTAATGGGCTTGATTCACAGTAACACCTAAGATTTAGAAAAGGGAGTTCTATTTAAAAAATAAATGGAAGAGCTGAAAGGATAAAATAATTTCAGGTATTGTGGCAGCAGCCTAAAGATACCTTACAGATTCCAGCTTAACATGTAACACTCCTTAATAAAGACTCAAAGATTTTTTTTTTAAAAGCAGAGAAGTTAAGTAGCAGAGAGAAGGTGGCTGTTAGGAACAAAAAAGATAGCCATCGAAAAGCTACACCTGAATGAGGAAAATAGAATCTGGCATAAACACCAGCAAATAGAAAACCACGATAAGGCAAGTGAAAAAGATTTTGCAGAACAGTTTGCCAGAGGCATAAAAAAACGCACGTGAAAACCTAGCAGAGGCAGAAAGTCTACCAGGGACTCAGTGGAAGTGTGAAAGAAATCTTGGGTGGAATAAAACTCTGGTGGGACAGGTAAATGAGCCCCCCATGTCTGCAGCTGGAGGCTCCCACAGCCAAACCCTCGTTATCCGGAATGGGTCTGATGAGCTTCTTAAGCACAAGTGTCATCAACAGAGCTTTTGGAATAAACAGGAAAATTGAGAGAGGAGCAAATTGCCAGGGTAAGATGTCACTGGCCCAAGACTTGCAAAGAAATTCAAATATAATTATGTGAATAATTAACAGTATTTGTCCCCAGCGGGTGGGAAATGGCAAACTTGACACCGGTTCCTGAAGGGCAAGTTAAGAGCTGTAGCCCAATCAACCTAACGTGAACTGGGCAAAATTAGCAGAAAATACAAGAATGTGTGATAAATATGGCTACACAGGGGTGCATTTGGCAGATCTGACACAGCAGGGAAAGGGCAGCGGGAGGCTTTTGCAGAAAGAAGTTGGTTTATAATGCATTCACATCCTTCGAAGCACTCAATGAATACCGTGAGTGTACTGTGTATCGCGTACCTGGGTTTGAGGAAAGCTTTGCCACCGTACGAGCTGTCCAAGCAATAGAAGCAGCGTGAGATAACGAAAGGGCTTCATGAATTAATAGCAGACTGCAAGAGAAACCAAAGCCTAGAATTAGGTTCTCGTTTTCACGGTGGGGAGAGGCTGTTGCTGGGATTTTGTGGTGTTGTGGGGCCCTGGCCAGGCAGCTGACTCATAATGGGAAAGTTTGCTGAGAAGTCAGCAAGTTTAAGCTGACTACAAAGAGTTATAAAAGGACCCAGCAAGAAAACGTCCGAGGAAAGTACATAAGAGATGACCTTAGCCATATCTGTCTAATGACTGGCTCTAATGAGCTATTATCATTCAGGAAAGACATCCCGAGGTTTTACAGTCACCGTAGGACCTTCTCCTAAAAGATTAACTCAGAGATCAACCTAAGCCTAAAAGACAAATAAAACCTGCCAAGAAGCTTCTGTACGTCTTCTCCAGGGACACGGGTTATTCCCGGTGGATGGTTTATATCCCTTTTCCTACGGGGCAGAGCCAGCACTCTGCCTTGTGCCACATCGCTCACTCATCTTCCCTGGAGCACCAGCGCTGTGCGCTCCCTTCACAGCTTCTGTCCTGAGGGACTCGTGACAGCCAAGGGGGAATAAACACATTGGGTACCTGCCTGCCCAAATCAGAAGCACTGGCAACCCAAATCTCAGCATGGCCTTTCCTGCTCTCTCCCCAGGAGGATCCGGATCCGTCCACAGCTCCAACCCCTGCCAAGGACCTGCAGCCCAGAGCCGGGTCCCCTCTAAAATCACCGCATCCCTCTTTGCGGGATGCTCTCCCCCACCCCAGTTGCTTATCTGGGAACGGACTTTCTCCAAGACGTCACCCCTTTTTACTGATAAATTTTGTCTCCATTTGAAAGTTAACACTAACGTAGTGGTGGGAGATAGAGGAGGAGGACGGTTTCCTTATCATTAACTTACATCTAATTTAGGGGAAATTCTGCTGCTCTGACCTTCACCCCAGCAGAAAAAGCTGGTGAGACTAGTTCCCTGGGCTTGGACTACATTATCCTACTTCAGAAACCAGCCCTGGCGATGATGCTCCCCACCTCCCAGGAGAGCAGCTTCGAGAGCAGATGGCTGGGCCCCCATCCACAAAGAGATGTTCAACTGTCCCATAAATCAACCAGACTTCCTCCATCGAACGTAATAAAAACATCCAAATCGTTGCAGGACATAAGGTAGAAGAGGAGCTCTGCTTTTCAAGTGCTGACGCTCTGGCGAAGCTCGGGTGCGTGGTTTCAGCCTGGCTCTGGTTTACGCTGCGCCGGCCCGCGTACAAAAGGCTCCCATTGCGAGGGCTTGGGAGCTAATTGTACTGATCCCTGCTGAAAGCCTCATCTAGCTACTCGTATCACAAAATCGCTTTATGTTAACCAAGGAATCTGCTTTTCGAGAGATGATCAAGGAGCACTGGGATGATGGGAGCTCCGCTGTGTCGGCACCGTGAACCTCAAACCCAAAATTTTCTCACCGAAGTATTTCACCCACCAGCAAAGCGCGAACACCCACAAAGCCACTTAAAGTTCAACATCATTTTCACATATTTCTGCTACAGAGAATGAAATGCCTTTTAGAAATTATTGCCTATTAGACAGGAGAGACAGTCCCGTGGCTCCCATTCAGCCAGCAGATAACCAGCGGGCGACAGCAGCATCCTCACATCTCCAGTGTGATCCAGCACGCGCTGTGCCCAAGCAAGATTCAGCTCCGCAGCTGAAAGCTGAGCCAGCCCCTCACCTCATCTCCCCAAACTCCTCAGCACAACCTTTTGCAATCTTTGCAGCACCGATAAGCGGATATGATTTTAGAAAAGAAGGAAAAACACCGTTTTGCTAAGGACTATAGGATCTGCAGTGAATAACTACTTGGGAGTTCAGACTTCACCGGCACTGAGACCTAACAATTAATCAATTTGCTCCTCTGTATCTTGTTAGGGTAAAGAGGTGCCAGGTCATATCTGAAAATGTTAAAAGCAGCATTTGGCCTTCAAAGTACATACATCAGGAAAGCCTCATAACTACCTCCTCGCATTTGAGGTTCTTTTCATTACTATAATTTACTAAGTGCATTGCCAGGTGCTCCTGGCAGGCTTCCAGGCTGCCTTCAGCCAGCCAACGGATAAACTCAGAAAAAAAAAGGCTGTCACTGCCCCCGGAACCTTGGAACCTGAGCATGAGAAAAAAAAAAAAACAAACCAAGAACAACAAAAATTCCACCCAAAAACCCGACCACCGGCCAGGCACAGATGTTGGGAAAATGTAGGAAAAGGAACAACGTCCTGCAACGTCCTGTTAATTCAACGTATAACTGCGGCTCCCGAAACCCCGTGCACTGCCTTCCTCCCGATCGTGGGAGCTTTCGCTGCATCAATGGTTATAGATGGTCACTTCTCCTACGCCTGTTCGGCATGGGTAATTAGTAAGTCGTTAGCTTCGTAAGCTGAAAGGCTTGCTATTGTCAGTATCGGTGGAGACGCTGGTCGAGTTGTCATTATTATGGGCTCTTTAGCAGATGGATGGCTGAAACGGTATTTCAGAGCAATAAGGTAATGGCTCAGAAATGTAATTCTGGTAGCCTCCTGATTGCTACCGGCCTTCCCTGGAATCGTTAGGAGATGAAGACGCCTCATACCTCATCAGATAATGCCTTTCCCTAACAAAGGAGCCAAGTTATCCTGGAAGAGGTTGAGAGCTCCTCACCTTTCAGACAGGGAAAAGGCACTGTTATGTGTTGCTGAGATTGACTAGTTCTGTTAAATTAGGGAAGATTTTGTATGGAAACATTAGGACAAACTATGAAAAGACTGTGAGATTTTTTTTTTGTACAAAAAGAGCACACGTATATCTGCTGTTGCCATTAAGAGACAGAAGATGAATGAAAAAAGCCTTTGAGCTGAGAGAAAATCAACGTGAATTCATCGCTAAGTGTTAGCAACCGTATATATAGCATACATCCAACTGCAGCACCAGAAAATGCGTGATTGAAGGAATAGAAAGAACAGGAAACCACTTGCTAATAAAAATCGCCATCTGCCTTCTGGAATGGAGGAATCCCCATTTCAGGTGCTTTAGTCAAATTGAAGCATCCAGGAAAGCAAAAGCAACCTCGTAAATCCACGTCAGGATAGTAAGGAACCGTAGAGCTGGTGGCGAAATCTCATTGACTTCATAGGTGAGGCCTAGGGTCTTACCACTCTGGGTCTCCAAAGGGTGAAAGCAATGTGAGGTGGCCCTGCGGCCGCATTGACAGCCCCTGCCAAGCCGATTCTACGACAAACACCCCAAACCTGCTCTGAGACAAAGAGAGACGCACCATTTTCCTCTCTGCGGGCCGTTAAACCCTCTGATTTCCAGGTACGTGATGAAGCCAATGGCAGGAACGCTGACATCTTTACGAGGAGGAACCGGCTGTGACAGCCCTGTGTGCGAGCGGGGAGCTATTTCATGTTTTGTTAGCCTGATTTTTTGGGAACAGATGGGAACAGAGCCATAGGAAGCCTCCTCCTTCAACAACTGGCCCAACTTGCAACTCATTAGTGAGGCCCGACACAGCCGAACCCTCTGCTTGTCCCATCTGCAGCAGCCAAAACCTCGGTGACCTGCACACCCACCACCTGGGCCCCCCAACCCCGCCATCGCTGCTTATAAATCTTTACATTTGAGACACGTGGCCGATCGATAATTCCAGGATGCAAATGGAGCATATGGAGCCTATAGCAAGCAAAACAAAGGCAGAAGCCATGGGCCGTTTCCACCACCAGAAACAGAAAGAGTTTTTCATTACACAAAGGTCATCGACTGAGCATGGTCCGACATTTTAATGTTTCGGTGTGCGTTTGCCCAGGTCCTCTCAGAAATGTTTGTGTGCGTGTGGGTGAACGCTCCCCTGTATTTTTGGCAACAGAGGAAAAGTGCAGAGGTCTTTGTTTCGTGCCACGTGAGAACTTGAAAGTGCACCCAAGCGTCGTGGGGGCTTTGGGCTTCTTTTTTTTTCCCTTGTAGTGAGCTGTTCATGCTTTGACTCCTGGTTCCTCCAGCATGAAGTTGAGATAAACGCTTCTGCCTCCCAAAATTCGCGTCGTCTCTGTGCAGCGCTGGTGGATACGCTGACAGAAGCTTGGTGCTGTGGGTGTCACCTCGGCCACCCCATCACCTCCTCCATGCCCGCAGGGCATGGCTGGCACTGTCAGGGCAAAGGAGACGAAGTTTGACTTTTTTTTTTTTCCCCCCTCCTCCTCCTCTTTGCCAATGTGTAACAGTGAGAAGGGACATTGTCCGCAGGTCCGTGGGAAGCACAAAGCGATGGCTGTGCTGACCTCCTTATAAAAATTCAGGGCTGTCCTCATTTTTCCTGGAGGTTGCAGCGGTTTGCACACACGTATCTTTGTTGTGTCCTCCCCCCAGCCCCAGCACTGGCCAGCCCAAAAGCCTCCAGCGCCAGCCCGGCCCTGCTGCCCACACAGAAACCAGCAAATTCTGACATACCCAGTCCAAACTTTGAAAATTAGGGATACATTTTGAGAATTCCTTGCTGGAGAAAAATCCTGCCTTTTTTTTCCAGCAACCTTGCCAGCTCAAAACTTCAGCGAAGCTCAGTTGCTAGCGCTGGCAGCTCAGCTTTTCCCAAAATCAAGCCCTGGAAGCATCTCTGGCTGGCTCCTCATCACTGCAAGCGCAGCGAAAGGTGGGATGCTGGGCTTCCCGGGAAACTACTTTACATGTGTAATTTGGAGATTTCCATTTAAATGTATTCTCTGCGACCACCGAGGTCCCTGGCTGGACTCCGTGATTTTTAAAAAGGATTAATGCTGTGGGAGCCTTCATCCAGATGCCCCCCAAAGAGGTTTTGACCTGGTTGTGTGCTGAGTACTTTGCCCTCCTAAACCCACTGCTTCAAATCCCTTTTGCTTTTCTATTTCCAGCCCTGTGCTTTTTTTAATTTTTTTTTTATTTTCCCCTTTCAGGGATTTAAATTCTGAGCTCACTACAGGTATAAACAATTTTTTAAAGAGCCTTCGATTTAACAACCTGAAAATTGAGATTTTTTTTTTTGGGGGGAGAGGATGGGTGCCCACGGTCACACAGCAGAATCCATGCTCATGGGGAAGTCCCAACTGGGAAAATCTGCCAGCTCGGTGGCTGGGATGTGTATGAAGGGTCCTCACTTCTCCTCATCACCCAGCGGTATTTTTGGATTGATGCAGGGTCACTCAGCTCTGCTCATCTCTGAAAATTTGGAATTTAAGTGATTTTTGGGGGTGAAGAGTTACGTCGTTGGTAAACATGGGGGACATGCTGGGTTTCTTCCCTTAGCTGCAAACAGGATTAAGGCCAAAGAGCTCCTTCCTGCCAAAAACGGGGAGAATAATCCTGTCATAAGCTATTAATATGGAGCTGTACTGGCACTTGGCAGCAAACCACCAAACCCACAAAGTTGTCTTTAATTTGCTGTTAGAAGACAGACTGAGTCTTCTTCACTCCTTCAATTATACCGAGACGATATTTCAGCACTGAGCCCGGGAAAAATGCCACCGCTCAGCTCTCCCCGGCCCCGTATCTCCATCCCGGGGTCGCCGGCATCGCCTGTCCCCTGCTTTTTGAAAGGAAGTTTCAGGAGCTCCTGCTTGCTGAGGTATCTCCTGGGCAACAAACCAAGGAGTCTGCCATGCATGCCGGTGCTGCCGTGGGAAGCAGAAGGCGCTTTGCCCCCTCACCTCTACCCCACCAGCCCTGAGAGCCAGCCCGAGCACTGGCCCCCATCCCATTTTGGCTCCATGTGCAGGCCAGAGTAGCAAGGACGAGCAGAAACAACCCCATGTTTCCCCTAGAAAAAGGATCAGGTTGGATTTTTGACTTTCCATGGGGTTTATTCACCCTCCTTCCATCCCAGCCCACAGGTCCCTGTGCGAGTTGGGCTTTGCCTGGTGCCTTCCTGCCTTCCCCGGCTCCCCGCCGGATGCGAAGCCTTCCCCTGTCATCCAGGATGTCGTTTTCTATTTTTACTCAAATCCCTTTAACTTCTTGACATTTTTAAGGCAGCAGCCTGGAGGAAATAGATTATCCACTGGTGGTACCGCGCGGCTCCAGTCCTTGGTTAAGAAGATAAAACTCTTTTTTTTTTTCAGGGTTCATCACGTTCCTGAACTGGCTGCAACTCCTAACTCACAAAATGAGGAATACAATGCCCGTGAGCTTTTGCTCCGTAAAATTTTATGATTAGTCATCGTATCCTTCACGTAGATGTGGAACAAGAAGAAAGGCACGTCTCTTGTTTTAATTTGTACAGCCTGGGAGACAGCTATTAGCCTTTATCTCAGCGTGTTGAACATCTCCTGGCTTGCTCAAGCCCCGTGAGGGTTGGGAGGCTGGTTAGCTGCCCCGGTGATGTGAAAGACAGGACACAAGGATGCACTGAGGTCTTCTACAAACTGCAGTGACTGAAGCAGGGACCACTGCTGGTGGTAATTTTGTCCTGCAGTCACTGTACAGAACATGAGCTTATTATTTCCTTCTTTTTGTTCTGCAACTGCAGGGCCTAATCTGCTGGGTTTTTGGTTTGGTTATTTTTTTTTTTTTTTGCCTATTTCAAACAAAATTGCTGTTAGGTCCCACTTTCCTTTTGTTTCCAGCACATGGAGATGTGCAGAACAACCACCGCCTTAGGAATATTTCAAGGCAGCAAGAGTAGAAACTCCAGAGCGGCTCCGGGGAAAACGCTCCCACGTTCCTGAGATTCCTCTTCCAATGCTCCACAGACAGACTCACAGTTTTATTTGCAAAAACTGGGAAAGCTTCCAAATCCCAGCCTGTAAGCCTTCCACTAAAAGAAAAAAAAAATAAAAAACCACCACAGGAAAACCACATTTTCCCCTACCGTGGAGCAAGAGACCCTTGCAGGCAGCAGAGCCCCTGCAGATGTGCCCCTGTGAAGCAGCGTGCTACAAGCGTTCATCACCGATGCGCCGCTTCCCAGCAAGTGTGTGGGGCCCAAGATTTCATTTTGTGAGCACAGCTGTGGGTTGCATCTCCAAGGATAACGTGCTCTTCCTCTGCAGGAAAATCCAAGACGGGAATAAACAGTGCTTGCTGGGAGAAGGGTCTCTTGACTGGGCTCTTGTGTTGAATTTTCTTGTGTCTTGCCACCTCCAGCGTGAAGCAGCAGCTGAATCCCATGCGTTCGGATGATAGACTCTTGCATTCGCCCCCATTTTCCCAGCAAGTGGAAAAAAAAAAACTTTAAAAAAGGGGTGTTTCTGCTTGGTGAGGGTAGGACACATGTAACTCTTCACATCTACAGCCAAGCCAAGGTGGGCAAGCGTGTCCCTGCAAGGTTTGACATCTTGATGGGAACACCAGGAATGACATGAGCATCGGCCAAGGAACCCCTGCCAGTGGCACAATTTTGCGATGTGGGCTCAGGACTTTGTAGCAGAGGTTCGACTTTTTCTCCTTCACGTTTTATTATCCCTCTGAAGCTCAGAAAAACCATTGACCTTGAAAGAGCAGTTATCCTTCTCTCCAAGTGCTCCGCTTTGTCTTGGTCAGTTACTGTGAGTGACACCAACAGAAAAGAAATAAAAAGCTGAACCAATGGACTTTACATTGTTTTAACCTAATCTGGCACATCCTGAGCACTTGTTCTGCTGACTGGGGAGGCGAATGAACTCCGCCTTTCCAGCTCTGGTCTACTCCAACTCGCCGTCGCCTTTCCCGGAGCCACGTGCTCTCAGATCCAGGGATGACAACTCCTCGACCAAAGCAAGGTGGATGGGTAGCACCAGCGGACAACCTGCGTTTCAAAGACAGGCCGGTCACAGAGGAGCTGGGCCAGGGCCAGGGTTGTCTGGGTCTGTCTGTTGGGCTGCGCAGCCTTGCCACGTATAAGCAATTAGCGTTCACATGGAGAGGTCTGACAGACCCTGTTTCACAAGTGCTGAAGCGTTGACACTTCACACCAAGGTGCGTCTCGTGTTATTGGCAAAGAAGAATTTAACTCCTCTGTTAAATTCACAGGGTTTCCCCATCAGATCTTCCCTTTGCTCTAATTCAGAAGCAGTCCAGCGCTGACGCCCATGCTCATATCTGCAACGGAGTGCATTAATTTAATTGTTGATACAGCTACAGCCTCGTGTAGATAGCCGAAGTCAGCAATGGAAAGAGTG
Organism: Chlamydotis macqueenii; assembly: GCF_036417535.1. Classification (NCBI taxonomy): domain Eukaryota; kingdom Metazoa; phylum Chordata; class Aves; order Otidiformes; family Otididae; genus Chlamydotis; species Chlamydotis macqueenii. Next base: position 4,492,227 of record NC_141560.1, on the reverse strand, counting down.
GACAAGGCTGGCTGAGGTGAGCTGGGGGAGGCTGGACTTGCTAGGTCATGGGACAGACCAATGTCTGGACCTGGCTCTGGCAGCACCAGAACCTGGCACATCTCAGGTCCAACGGCTAATATTGTTAGAGGACCCCATGAGCAGCCCGTATCCACAACACAGCCAGGAAGCAAGATGAAAAAAAATGCATTTTCCCACACTGTGTCTCTTCCCCAGTCCTTTCCACACCCAAAAATTTGCTGTGTCTGGAGCTGGTACGCAGGCAGCTTCCTGCTAAGAACCAAAATGTTCCCATCACCTCTTGGCTATCATCTTCTCTGTTTGGATGCAGACTATGTAGAAAAGGTGAAGGCAGCTGCTTAAAGGTCCCCCAGCCACCGACGTGCCTGTCTCCCATGGGAAAACCTCGGTGCCTTTGAAAGCCTCCCCTCCTGGGCACATATATTGCTTTTGTTTTAAATTTGAGCTGCCTGACAAATGGCACGCTGTGTCCCCCCTCACCTCCAGAACAAAATCTGTGCTGTTGCACTTGCACGTTGCAGCCAAGCCCTGCTGAAGATGTTATCAGGGAAGCGAATTATTTGCTACTGGAGAATGTACTTGTGCCTCGCAGCTATTCGGCTGCACAAATATGTGGAGTGTTGCCGATAACTCACCAAGGGAAGTCTGGAAAATGGATTCTGCAATGAGATAATTCTGCTTGTAGACTCTTATTTTATGTATTTCTGTTTCCTTCCTCCTTCTCCACCTCCCCCCCACCTTTTCCATTTACATCTAAATGGGATCTTTGTTTTTTCTGAGTCAATATTTAGTCACTTGTTCCTCATTCAAGCCTCCTAGCTCAGTTTCTCAGAGCAGAGGCTTTCCCAGGGGAGAGCCAGGCCCGAGCGAGATGCTGGATCCGATGTCGCGCAGCTCCTCCAGGTATTCACGGTCCGCTCTTGGAATTACTTTTACCTATGGATTTGTAATTGAGTGAGCCAAACCTTTTTATTACAAGCACCCAGAAATAAAAGCCACATCCTATAGACTGATGTCCATGGTATTTGATATAACAAAAATCCAGGACTGAGCCCACTTTTAGCCGTGATTTGCATCGATGTCACCGGCAGACTGAAAGTTCACATAACTTTAGATAAGGAGACACATCCCAAAGACCCTGCTCAAACAAGGATGTATTCCCAGCTAATCGTTTCAGATCCTCACTCTCACAGAGACTTGCATTAACTCAGGGAACAGACAAGGAAACCTGTCCATTAACGGATTGATTTCCACCGAGGTATTGGCCGCTCCTTGTCCAGCTATTGTCAGACCAGCCGATGGTGCTTGGTTGATTTACAAGGCTCCAGCACTCATGAACATTGCTTTTTCTTGCTCTTTGCATTGAAGCTACAAGTATAGATATGTTTGCTTCTGAGCTTGTCTATAGTCAAAAGTATTATGGTCTTATCTGCAAGCTGAGCTACACCAGCTGGAACACAAAGCTTGCCGTTATTTTAAATACAAGACCCTGTTACATCAGCTGCTCTAAACTAGATTTAATTTATATTTGTAAATAAGCAGAAAAATTAAGCAGAAAAAAAAAAAAGGTCTTTTTAGTCTTACATAAAGCATCTGCACAGACCTACACTGAAATAAATGCAGGTTGGGTTACATTACGACCTATAAACATGGCAGTTTTTTTTAACCACAGACCCAATTATAGTTTTTCAGTCCCACCATGTGTAGAAGCCTGTAAGGTGAGACCTCAAATTGATTTCACCAGACATAATGCACACAGTCACATGGATTTTGGGGGTTTGTTTTGTTTATTCCAAGCCTGTTCTCCCCAGAGCCTTCTCTTCTCTAGGCTAAACAGCCCCAGCTCTCAGCCTGTCCTCACAGGAGAGGTGCTCCAGCCCTCTCATCATCTTTGTGGCCTCCTCTGGACCCTCTCCAACAGCTCCACATCCTTCTGATGTTGGGGGCTCCAGAGCTGGACGTAGCACTGCAGGTGAGGTCTCACCAGAGTGGAGTAGAGGGGCAGAATTCCCTCCCTCGACCTGCTGGCCAGGCTGATTTTGACACGGCCCAGGATGCAGTTGGCTTTCTGGGCTGTGAGTGCACATTGTTGGCTCATGTTGAGCTTCTCGTACACCAGTACCTCCAAGTCCTTCTCTGCAGGGCTGCTCTCAATCCATTCATCCCCCAGCCCGTACTGATACTGGGTGTTGCCCCAACCCACGTGAAGGACCTTGCACTTGGACTTGTTGAATTTCATGAGTGGCATGAACTTCATGCACTGGCCCACCCCTCAAGCCTGTCAAGGTCCCTTTGAAGGCCATCTCTTCCCTCTAGTGTATCAACCACACCACTCAGCTTGTTGTCATCCGTAAACTTGCTGAGGATGCACTCAATCCTACCATCTATGTCATTTATAACGATATTGAACAGCACCAGTCTCAATACAGTCCCTTGAGGAGCACCACCAAATGATCTCCATTTGTACATTGAGCCATTGACTGCAACACTTTGGATGCAGTCATCTAGCCAGTTCCTTCTCCTAGGGAACAGTAGAATTTGTGTTCGTAGACGACTGTTGGAGACAAGGTGTGAGCAAAGAGCATGGACCCATGTCCTGAGTCCTCTTGCTTCAATAGATGATAGAAAGAGGATTTTCCAGACATGCTCTGCACTGATGTGACAACTCCTTCCCCTCCCAGGAGTGGCTGGGGATGGGGCACAGAGACCCACCCCCTGCCCCACTTCTGTTTGTGGGCACCCTCTCTGATGGCCAATGCCAGCAGACCAATGCCGCCTTCTCTTTCTTTTCAGCATGGCCACCTTTCCTTGGGACATCAGCATTTTTCAAAGTGAAATACAGGAGAAACCCATCCCTACACCCTCTTCCCATGAGAAGATTTATAGCAGACCGGAGTGAGATGCATCCATTTCCTTCAGCTGAGCTCCCCCAAGCATACACACGCAGCTTTATAAAAACACATATTTAATTCTGACCAAAAGTAACTCAAATCCAAGCGATGTGATTTAAAAATATTAGGTTGGCACTTGGCTCCAAGCCCCTTCTGCCTCCTCAGCCGTTGACCACAGCAGGACGATTTTGCAGCCGGGCTCAGTGTAATTCTTCTGCCTGCTGTCTTGAAATCACGCAGAGATTGAATTATATAACAATACTGTTTAAGCACCAGCAAAATGCACGATTTGATTAATCTCAGCAACGCGCCGGCTCCGAGATCTGAAAAGACAGCCACGTGCATTTTAACAAAGTTAAAGCCCAAAGCTTTTCATTTCATCCTAATGGATAGCAAAGGTCATTCTCCATTTGATAAATGACGACAGCACTGCTGCATTTGTCTTCTGGCTGGCAGTGCTGGATGCCTCTGAAGTTCATGGTAATGAGATTCCTCCTACCACAGGAACGAAAGCCTCCAGTGAGGCACTGGCACTGCATTTATCCTGAAAGATACCTGTTCTGCATGTACACACCAGGACAAATGCAACGTCCCGTCTCGCTGGTGAGAGCTACATCCTGATGCAATGACGTCCGTGACATAAATCCCAAGCAGTGGGAACTGATTCTGCAACTAGACGTATTTCTTCTCCCCGTGACTCAGCTGAGCAACATTTTTCAGAAGGAATATGTACCAGCAAAGAATTAAAGGGCAGGCTCTATATTTCTCCCTTGGAAAAAAAATCCCTAAAATAAAGCAGTCAGCCCAAATCCTGCAGAGATTATATTTATTTTGCTTGCAAAACCACTCAGCAACATTGAGAAGCCACGAAGTTCCCAAGCTGGACCATAAATTCACAAAGATGTGTGCATGTGCTTAATGCTGCTCTTGTGTCCTGCACGGTGAGAGGTGGATGAATTAAAGGTGTAGGAGATGGAGGACCTCTCTTCCAAGAGAGAGGGAGGAGCCATGGGGGAAGAATGAAACCAGAGAGGTTTCATTCTTCTGCTTCAGAGGAGGAGGATGGGGTAGAAAGCTCAGGGAGCAGGCATGGGTGCTGTAAAATCCCCGGAAGAGCAAGTGCTGTGTGACAGCCCTCCTCCTCCTCCTCCTCCTCCTCCCCTCATCTTCCTCCTCCTCCTCCTTCTGCTGCTCAAGGAGCCCAGCAGACCATCAGGAAAACAGTGGGAGGAAAAGCCCAGCAGACAACATCTCCGGATTCCTTAATCCTAGCTGGAGCATCAGCTGCCAAACTGGGCATGACTATCTTGATCCCTTTTGTCACAATTTGTTACCCGAAAACCGTGGGATTTGAGGGCTCTTCCAGCGGAGACAGACCTTCCCAAAGACGTGCTGCATCTCTACAAGCATGCACAGATATCTGATTTCTCGGGCACTCAAGTGTACACATATGTAGCCCCTTCTTTGAGATGGAGACATCCACCAGTATTTTGGCTCTGGTGGTTTTGTGGTTTTTCCCAGCTGCCTCCTTCCACAAAGACCAGAAAGTCCTTAGCGCCGATGGGTGACTTGAAGTGATCGGGAATGCTTCAAACACAGGGTTTGCCCTTAAGACACACAGCCCATTAACAAGCCCAAATTAAAACAACACCATTAGCAGGAGATCTGAGGGAGAAGGTAGCTTCAATTTTCGAATGAATGACACACCAGAGATTTAATGTACAGGTAACAGTCCTTCAAATCCACTCTTACCAACTGCGATTGTTTGAGTGTAGATCAAGTCCCCCAAAATCTTGAGACTGACACTGAAAATATAAGCGGATTATCGAAAATAACTCCCTTTTCTATTTTAATTTGACATTGGGGGTTTTAGATTTCGTATTTTGAAACTGCGTAGTACCCATGAAAAATGAACTTTACATTTAAATAACCCACTTGGGGCTGTTTTGCAGGTAGTGGAGGAATTAAGTTAGGTAAGAAACTCTGGGCAACCTGTTGCCCAGTTACCCAAAAGGTTTTTTCTATTTTAATGTGTCAGGAAGCACCTGCTGTGTTACCCCTAACCAGGACAGCTCCTCGGTATCAAGAGGTGCCCAGGAGAAGCACGGAGTCACCCAGCCACTGGCCGAACACGGCCCATGTGCTCCCATCTTCTTTGGGAACGGTCCCTTGTGACGTAAAACCTATAACATAGGAGAGAGGCATGGCATGGCCAACATGTGCAAGTCACCTAGGAGCAGGAGTGGTTTTAAAATGGCTCACCTGTGGCTATCATCTTATCTGGCTCTCTTTGCATCTGCTTTTTCACCATCTGTATCACCACCACCGTGTTTCTGGGCACTTTGTGCAGGGAGAGGACCACAATGAAGGCCTTGCACTGCCTTGAATGATCACACACTTCTGCAAAACCCCATGACTTCAAGCCCAGAACATCCCTGGGCTACATGATGGCCAACGCAGGGCTGAGCATTACCCCAGGGGATCAGACAAACCCTTCGGTCCCAAAATCAAAGGGCAGCCACAGTGCTCAGAGCCGACACGTGATGAGCCCTGCTGACCGCCAAGCCTTTCTCATGTCGGGCAGCAGATGTGCGAGCACAACATCTCCTTTCATCCTGACCTCCAGAAGCCATCTCCTTTTGGGCAGCCACACAGCCCTGTCTGGCCGCATGACTTTGCTGCCTGCCTTTGCCTCTGGACAGGCAAAGAAATCACCACAGTAAAGTTTAAAGAGCTTCCAGTACCCAAAATTCCTACTTCTTAGACATAATCATAATCCTATAATGACAATATGGTACATTATGATTTGCGAAGGGCGGAAATCTTCTTGACATAAATTGCTTGCCTTTCTGATTCACCAGCCTGAGTGCAATTATGGCACATTGGTTGTGTGGTGTAGATGCCTCATGTGCAAGTCAAAAAGGGAGAGGACTTGGTATGAGCTTCGCTACCCTCACTCGCATTGCAGGACCTGCCAGACTCAGCCCGTCGTGCTTGGGTACATTATTTGCACCCCAGAAACACAAAATATCCCGCTCACGGGCCAGGACTCACCATTCCAAGCCATTGTACAAATCAAAGGAATCAGAAACGTGATGCTTAAGGGACGTGGTTTAGTGGTGGAGTTGGCAGCGTTAGGTTTGCGCTTTGGCTCGATGATCTTATGGGTCTTTTCCAACCTAGGAACTCTGTGATTCGATGATTCAGTGAAAGCAACCTGTCCTACAAAGGCTCCACAGCCTAAGCAAACCAAGGGACCGGTTTTGAGTCAGAAATGTGCTTTTTGGTGCAGTCTCTGACCGCATTGCTGCTGCCGGGTTGCTCCGGGGACAGGCTGCAGCCAGACCTCCCCCTCCAGGCACCGCAAGGATCAGCTCGGCAAAGGCTCGCTCCAGCTGCTGCAACGCTGCGGCGAGGGCTCTCGGAGCTGCTGGAGCCCTTAAGTATTAAAACACAAACAAGATCTACTGGAAGATGCCACGATTTCAGCAAGGCTGAGCTACGGGCCTTCCTCCCCACTGAATGCGGATGCTGCTATAGGAACTGGATGCATTTCTTGAGGAGTCTCCTTCCAGCCCTGAGGAGACATCTCCACGTCTCCTCCATCAGCACTTTGTCTCCATCCTGGGCTCTGCTAATAAAACACAAGGCTGCATTTAAATATGAAGCTGTGACGGTCCCCGGGACTCATTAAAGGTTATCACGGCTGAATTACTCATCCTGGAGGGGAAGGCGGAGGGAAGCAGCTGACTCACATCACGGCAGCACAGAGAGGGGCCAGCCAGACCAGAGCCCTGATTTTCCCCCAGCACGGGGCTGCTCGATGAGCACGGACCATGATTTTCCTCCGTAAGTGCTCTTTTTCCTGACTGCTCTCCCCAAACGAAGCTGTGAGAAGCACAAAACAGGTTTAATTTCCCATATGCGTGCGTGAGCCTGTACCTGCCTGGGGGTGCGCCTGCTTTTCCACCTGAACATACAAAATTTCCGGCAGCCTCCGCATGCCTCGTGTAGCCTGGGGGCCTAAGCCCCTTTCTGAAACTTGCCCCACGCATTGCACATCCCATGCTTAGCCCGGCTTGTTTCCTGCTCTTTGCTGAGGGAAAAGCCAGCTGACAGGCTTGAACATAAATTACCCCAAAGCTACGAAGGCTCTTATCACAGCTAGAAAACCTCCATCACCCTAAAGGATGTGCCAGAGCCCCCTCCCCGCCACGGGCAGGCTCAGCCCTGTTCCCGACGTGGTTTGAGGCAATCTTGGCTCTTCTGCACGAGGTGGAAGGCAGGCTGGAGGCAGGCGTGTTGCAAAAAGGTCATTTCTTGGCATGGCACCACCTGGGAGCTGTATTTTATGACTTCTGACAGCATTAGCCAGAGCATCCCAATGTCCAAGGTATCCCTGAGTGAGCAGACCCATAAAGCTGACCAATTCTTTCTCGGTTTAGGGCATGGCCAGGGTGTAAAAGCAGACTCCTGGGAGATGCTTTTACCCAAGCCTGACCTTTCAACCTTGATTACTTTATAGCAGCCATTTAAAAACATCCACCATGTTCACACAAACACCATGGGTGGCACCTCCTGGGAATGGTGTGGCCATGGGAGAGAGCTACAGAAAAGATGCTTCTTGCTTTCCCCATGAAACACAGCAAACCCCTCTCCCAGCAATGCAGATGTTCCTGTTTTTTCCAGCCGTTTGTGTTATTTTTGTGTCACGTTGCTAGTTAAAAATACCCCTTGCCAGCAAGAACGGAGTTATTTGGGGCATCCTTGTTTATCTTTGTTTGGAAAGAGCACACACCGCCGTTAGCTGCCTCCTTCCTCCTAAAAATCATCTTCTGAAAAAAAAAAAAAAAATATCCTGTGCCTGATCCATGGCTCTGGAGAGATGCTCATGGCCACGATGGGCTTTTAGCGAGATGTGATGTCACTAGCAAAAGGGGAGAAGGACACATGTGCCCATCAGAGGCAGGGTATAGGGGAGATCTCTGCAGCCTCTTCCCTGAACATCAGAGTTTGTGGCTTTTGAAGAGGTTCCTGCAAGGATACCCCTGACTGCAGGAAAAACAAGAAAATATGGGTCTGGACATCAAAGTGAGCATACTGGGAGGTTTTTTTACTTGCTGAGCATCTCCACAGCACCAGATGCCCCAAGGACCCCAGGAACTGAAGGCAGTGGGAAGCCAGTAATGACCGTAAATAATTTGTGGGTGATCGTGGAGCCAGCACAGTCCCAGAGCCCTCCCTGCTCTCCCACAGCCGCCACTTCAGAGGGAGAAACAAAATGGGAAGGGTCTGGTGAGGTTCCCTATCGCCACGGGTGTGCAGGGAAGGGGGTGCCCAGGAAATCCAAAGTCCCTTCAGGATTCTGAACAAAAATAATTTGATGGTGCTGAAAGCCCAGGCTGTTCATTAGCAACCACAATTGATTGCTAATTGCGGCCAGGGATCATCCCCCGAATGTCACTTGCCCAAACAGTATCCTGTAATTTGTTAGGGCGGGCAAAATTGTCTCCTCCACTCCTTAGCAATCTTTGGTTGTTTTTATTTACTACAGGGCATTTTATGATCCGAAAGCATTCCTGGGGAAACTGTAGCACCCTGTGTTCAGCAGCACCGTGTCCTCATCAATGAATCAGGCCTTTCTTTTTGCCCTCTGACGTATCGCTTTTTTTTTTTTTCCGGGCTAAAGTAATCAGGGAGTAAAAGTCTGGAATCTAACCACAGGGAGCGTGAAAATATTTAAACAAGCTGGTTTAAATCAGGGCTTTGACTCGCTTTTGTAACGGCCAGACCCTGCGTTCGCCCGTGGATGCGTTAGTGGAGACCTTGAATCTTGGGTCCTTCAGGCTGGCCTCAAGCCGTGACATCTTTTTGAGAGAGGTGGGTAAAAACCTTCCTGCAAGGGACTGCTGGCCTCCTGGAAAGGAGATTATTGTCGTCCTCATTTGAATTTTAAAAAGCAAACAAGCTCTGTTGATTCAGACATTACATTTCGACTCGGGGTGGTAAATAATGCAAGGTTTGCTCTTTTTATCAGCTTGCTCGGCAAATCAATTGGAGGACTCAAAAACGTATTGTCATCATAAACGAATGAATTCATTAATGCTCATTGTTTGCCTTCTCGTTTTAATGGAATACAAAGCAAATATACATCCAAAGAGCGTTCGCTGAGACAGTCAGCCCAGGTCAGGAAGGGCTGAGATCTCCTGCCAGTTTTAATTTGCCTGAAAGAAAGAGGAGATGGAGACGAAAAGGTGACGGGACCTTGGTAAAGATGACCTGCAAGCTTGGGACTTCCATTTCCTCTTCTATGCATATCCCAAGGGAAATAAAATCATCTTTTGGACGTGCTAGCCAAGACCCCCGTTCCTTGGGAAGCATCTTCGGAGCGGAGGGATGTGTCTGGCTGAACTCCCACCCCTCACCAAGCCTGTGGGAGAGATTTCATCCCGTTTAAAGCCTCTGGACAAAGCACTACATGTGAAAACTGCATTTCTTTAAATACTCCATGCCCCTCTGACAGCCCTCACTGTGTTCCCGTTCCATGAATCACCAAGACCCAGCCAGAGCAGCTGCGCTGGTGGTTAGATGTGTTCAGCAAATATGTTCTTTGGCACCAAGCTGAGCGGTTTCTTCATGGCACTTTTGATGTGCAAGAGGAGAAAGATGCAAAGCGTCAGCTCCCTCGCCGTTACACGGTTTCGGGAGCAACACCCCTTGGTCCCATCCAGCCTCAAAAGGCTGCGACAGTGACGGGTGGGGAAGTTTGTGTGTCCCCCTCCTCGAGCAGACCCTTCTTCAAGGCACTGGGGAGTTGGTTTGGATTCAAACACGATGCAGAATCCACCTCTTGTCCCCTTCTCCACGCCCCATGGGTCCTTGGAGGACTTTGGTAGCAGGAACGAGGGAAATTCATGGCATTTACCAAACATCCAGGTACCTGCGACCACGGCTGGCTGGAAGGCATTGCAGATACAGCTCTTAATAGACTTAAAATCTTAACAGGGTTGCTTTCACCCCTCTGGCTCAGCAGCAGCAATGTCCCTTCCACCATCCTTGTGGTATCCACCATCCCCGTGGTATCCACCATCCCCCTCATCTTGGCACGGCCCCTGCGCGGTTACATAGGGATTAATTTGGCCACATACAGTGCCTGTCTCAAACGGAGCCACCGCCAAAAACAAGCTCATTTGCACATATTTATCATTAGAAAAAAATAGCCGCTCACTGATCCAGAACATTCATCTCTAAATATTTACAAAGCATTATTTATCCGAACGAAAGAGACATTTTTCCACTCAACAAACCAGGCATATGGTAGCGGCGTGCGATAGGAGATGAATCGCACTGAGTAATTCTAAACAGATTTAACGCCAGCAATAATTATTTTTAATCAGACAGAAAGTTCCCTGGGTGATAACCAGACATCTAGCATTCGAAAATAATTACGTTGGCCCGCATTGTTGGATCCCATTTGTTGAAATATGCTTGTTGTGCCTTTTGGTACTTCAGTGCAACTTCAACCCCCAATTTCCACCTCCCTTGGGCATTAAAAAAAGGAGGGAAAAAAAAAAAAAACACCCAACCCAAGCCCTCTGTCATTTATTTCAAGCATGTCTTTTAATTACAGCGCTGCATTTAGATAGTGTACAAAATATTCCGGGCTGGATGCCGATTTAACAGACTCCCCGGTTGCTGCTTGAAGCTGCTCGGCAGAACACTGTGAATCATTATAAAATCTCCCACTTCAGTATGTACCGAGGAAAATGGAGAACAAAATGTACTGACAGAAAACATTTAAGAAAGAATGACACAGGAGGAGGGATTTTGCCAGCCTTTCGTTTTTCAGAGGAGTTTGATAGAAGCTACAGATGAACCCAGCAGGTCCCGGGCCCCGGATCGCTCTCCCTGGCACTGCAGGTTGAGGTGGGTGGTGTAACCCGCCTGTCCTCATGCCAACGCAGAGTAAAGCTCAAAAATACCCTTCCAAGGGCTCCGAGCTCCCAGGTTTTTTTTGTAATGCTAGGAGAGTGCACCTGGAGAAGCTACAGAAACCTTTACATCTCTTGCAGTCAAATCATAGAATCGTGGAATGGTTTGGGTAGGGAGGGACCTTCAAAGCCCATCCAGTCCAACCCCCCTGCAAGGAGCAGGGACATCTCCAACCAGATCAGGTTGCTCAGAGCCCTGGCCAGCCCGGCCTTGAATGTTTCCAGGCATCCACCACCTCTCCGGGCAATGTGGTTAACTCAGTTTTGATGACGGTTTTATGCTCTCCATTTGTCACCCCCTGATTTTGGCTGCAGGGGAAGAGAGGAGGTGTTTGTTCATGGAACTTGTGTCCCCGTCGGTGCAGTCTTCCCCTCACCCTATGGCACATCACTGCCCGTGCCCACACAGCTTCGGGACCATGACCCAGTGCCACATTCAGGACCTCTCTCAAGCCCCAGGCAGGCTGGCATGGCTGTAGCCAGGCGATCTGAGCTCTCTCACCGTTTGTTTTCTGCTGGGGAGGTGAGGAGCAACGGCAATGCGATGCCAAGGACAGGCTGAGCTGGAAACACAATCTCTCCACCAGACGGATAAAGGAACAAGATCTGGGGAGGTGAGCAGGGCACACAAATAAGGCTAATGGCATACTAATGAAAAATAAGATCTACCTGGCAACAGCTCGTCCATCTGGTGAATAAGCCCCTGTAACAAGCTTACGTGCTGCCCTTACCTGGGCTCATTGTTACGCTTTGGGAGGATGCAGCAACCCCTGGACCCTCCTCACCGGTCCCGGGCTCAGGGTTGGTCCCCTGCCACCGTGAGAAGAGCAAATCCCCATGCTCAGCCCCCAAAAGGAACATCTCAGAAAAGATTAAGTTATGTTTCTGGCAGGGCTCAGGGTTTCCAAGTCCTCTATAATTACAGTGACAATTACAGGGCTGCCAACTGCTGCAGTCAGTAGTCAGGAAAGCAGCGTAGGATCTGCTGCAATTTAAGGGTTTATTCCAGCTTAAGGGAATTTTGATTCCTGCTGAGGGATGTAACCAGCACTGGGACCTCATTACGTAAACCTGCACAAAGACACTGCAAGGGGTAGTCCTGGCCCTAAGAAACCTGCAGTAAAGATCAAGGGTGCAGGAGAGATGAGGAAAAGCAGTGTGGAGAGTGCACAGGACAGCTTTTCATTTCTGGTCCAGAAGAATATGAGTCCAAAAGGAAAATGCTTTGGGTCTGATATACTCACAGATGCTCAGGGCACTGCTCTCCTTGTCCCAGAGAAAATTTATCCATGAGAACCATGAACATCTACATCACCTGGGGACATTCACCCCCAAGGCTTTCCTCATGTCTATTAACGTGTTTCTGATAAACCCAAGGAGATGACCACCAAAGCCAGGACTGGTAAAAAAAAATATCTTATGCAGCAAAATCTGTCTCCTGTGCATGAAAATTGCTCTAACCTGCTTTTAAATGTGATGCACATCTCTTATCGTCCAACCGCTGGCTTTCAGAAAAGACAGACAGGATTTTGCTTACATCCCCAGAGCCTTTGCGCTCGGCTGGGCTGGAGCACGCAGCCGGCACGCACAGGTTGAGCTGAAACACAGTTGTTCCAGCAAGTAGAAGGCTCAAGGGGAATCATCTTATGCCTCGGAAGTGATATCATCAGGCTGAGAAGGTCTAGGGCTTGAGGTGTAATAGGCAAGATTATTTTAGGCAGGAAAAAAAGCAGCTGATTCACCCCGAGGACTTGGCCAAGTGCAGGGAGATGACTCTTGACTTGTTCTCCACTGGGGTGATCCTGGGGAGAATTTTGGGAGGTGCTGGAGTTGCTTTCCCATGCAACCTTGGGTTTGACCATAAATACACCCAGGAGAGACTCACCTGCCCACCTCAGCCCCTGCAGGACACAAGGCACAAGACCTGCCAAAAACCTCCACCAACTCCACATCAACCTTGACTTTAAAAAAACCTTAGCCCTTCGGGGCCTGATGGTGGCTTTTGCCATGCTCCCAAGCAGCCGGGCTAAGCTTTGTGATGATGCACAGATTTACCAGCTCAGAGGCGAAATGATCGCTCTTTATAGCTGGCATCAAAGCCGCGCTCTTCCAACATGCGGCGTTATCAGCAGTTCATTATCCCTCCCACTCGCCCGGCCTCCTTGTCCTGCCGTAATACAAGGAGCGGCAGAAGTCAAAGGCATCGTTCTGGGGAAAGCTCTCAGGAACTGTTCATCAGACTTGCCCTTTTATAATGAGAGCCATCTAATTTACATGCTCATTTAATTCTATATCCTACGTCTTACAGCACATTCCAGGTACCTTCTTCCTTTATCTGAAACCCAGCCCATTTACAAAAACCGTGTTTCCCTTAAATCGTAATTAGGTCGCTGTGATCCCACAGAAGCTTTAGCAAACCCCTTTGTGTCCACACAGCACGGCCTCCCAAATGCTTTATTCAAACGCCCTCACCACGAGGCTAAGCATATTCCAGTCCAATGAATTAACAGATCTGCAAGCTTCATCCAATTAACAAAACTGAAATGTCTAGGGAAAAAAAAATAGGGAAATCATTCCTAGGTCTGTTCCTGCTGTGGAACAAACACCCTTTCCCCTAGGGAAGCCCCTCCTGCTTCCCTCGAGTGACCCTTTCAAAAACCCCAAGCGTGGCTGGCAGCCCTCAAACTTCCCTGCCAGGTCCTATGCCAAAAAAACACCAAGATGACTTTACCATTCATCTCTCTGGAGGCTCCTAGCTTGCAGGAAATGAGGTAAAAAAAGTCAATTTTGCCTATTTATGGGCTGTTGTTTTATAAAGCACTAATGCAATACCATGGGTCCTGCAACAGAAGTACACAGCAGCTCAGGGTGGTTTTGCTGTGCCCACAGTCCCCCCCACCTTCTTCTCTTGGGCAGCGCTGAGCATCCCCCACGACCTATGAGCACCCTTCATCCTGGTCCCTCCAAGCTCCCGCTGCCTCCCATTTCCCTGGGGCACAGCACCACACAGCCTGCAGCACTGCTTGCCCCAATTTTGCAATGTCCAGACTCCACCAAACCCTCCACTCCATGCCTGCCTCACCAGTTGAAGCCGTGCTGGTTTTATCACCCCCTGCATGCTCCCAAAACCAGCCCTGGGTCCTCCCAGCATCGCCAGGGCACGGCTCAGCTCGCCATCCCAGCTGCAAGGCGCCGGCTCAGGCACAGCGTGCATCCGACCCGTGCACGGGCTCATTAACTCTGCTGAGCACTGGGGGACTAATGACAGCATTTCTGTTATCGCTCAGCTCATCAGCACAGGACCCACGCAAGCTCGTTTACGGCTGGCTTTGCATTGCTGTCCCTTCTTTGCACCCATAGCAGGGGCCTTGCCGGGAAGCCCCCATGCTAATCCTGGTATCCATCCAGCCTGGGGCAAGGAAATATTTTCAGATATTCCTTTTTTTTTTTTTTTCAAATAGCATGAGATAAGTACGGGAAAAATTAAAAAATTATGTGGTGCTATTAATACTCACTACTAACATCACCATGAGCTCTGGGTCACCAGGACGCTGCGGATGCCAGTTGGAGATGCTCACGGTAACGCGCACCGAAAGGGATTTCCCAGCTCAGCCCCCAGTTTGCTGCCGGCAGAAACAGCCCTGTCAGATCTTTCATCCATTTAACAAGCTCTGCCTCAAAATTCGTTTTGAGGTCTTTCACCCCCAGCAATCCCATTAGCCCCAGTAGTCCCAGGATCTTATAACTGTGAGCTGATCTCCTTTTAGATTTATTCCTGCCCAGTTCAGAGCGATTTGTTTTTCTGCTGACATCGCCCTTCGAGTTAAATCAGTTTGCTTCCCTCCCTGGTGTTTACATTCCCGCTGTATTTATAGACAGGCATCACGTCCTCTCCCAGCCTCCTTGGCCAAACACTGAGGATATTTTTCATCTCCTCGCTTAAAATAGGCGCCTTTTCCCCTGCCCTTCCCAGCGACCCTTTGCTGCACCAGCTGCCACTTAAACTCAGCCTTTTTGAGGCAAAGACCAGAACTCCGTGGCACATTCCCAAGAGGTTTCGCCAGTGTTTCGCAGGGCGCTTAAATATTTCCTCATGTCTGTTTTGCTTATTACACTTCAGGGTCACATTTTCTTTTCCCCAGCAGCATCACATATACGTTGCACGCGGCGAGCGCACCGAGGTCTTTCTCCTCCCTTTAATTTGCACTCATGAGCCCTGAGTGTAGGGGAAAAATCTGCTTCACCCCCCCAAATTCATGAGCTCACCCTTTGCAATACGGCATTTTGCCCTATTTTGTATCACCTCTTGCTTTCCCAGCCCACAGTAACAGCACTGACCCTTAAACTCGTGCTGTAACCTCCTCTCGGCACACACACGATGCTTTAGGGAAGGCAGGCAGACCTCAGCCGCCGTGTTTTCCTTGCCTAGAAAATCTGCTGCCTTTCAAAGAAAGAAATGAGGTGACAACGGCAGCCTATGGTGAAACCCCTGCCACCGTGCATCCCGTTTTCTGGTACCAGCTGACAGCCAGCAAGGAGAAACACAAGAGCGTCTTCATCCAGCGTTCTCTGGCCAGGGATTTAATTTTCTTAGAGCTCATTAACTCACCCAGCAGCAAGCTTGCTGCCCACACTTTATAACTCCAATTATTCCCTCCTTCCCCTTTCATCCTGCAGCCTCCCAGCTTTTTGAGCTCAAGAAAATAAAATCATCTCGATGACTAGCTCTTTTTTCCCCCTTTTCAAGTCTTTTCTGTTCTCCAGTTAGATGATACCACCTCTGACTTCCCTGGCCACAAAGGGCTACCTTAAGTATTTCATGTAAACGCTGCAGGGAGAAATACTCGCTCCATTTCGGGTTATTATCTCACCAGAATGCCATATATTATGTAGCAATCTCCAGCCAAGCAGGGGGTCCACCGTATCATCGCATTATCTTGTTTAGAGCACACAGATTGCTCACTACATGGCTCTGCCCACAAAGAAGGCTGCATTAAAAAATGTAGAAAGCGTCCATTTAGGCTGCTGATAGTATCCTGGGGAAAAAAAAAAAAATAGAAAATGAAGCAATCACTAATGGCCCGGGATTCAGCACAAACACACAGAGTCTCCCAAAGCCTGGCTTGAAACCGTAACGCGGGGTGCCTGCAACGCTCCGCGCAACTCTGCGCACACGCGTGTCAGCGAGGGACGCTGAGGCTCACGGCCAAAGGCAGAATTTAAACGGCCGAGCTGTTTGAATTCATCAGGGGATGACGCCTCTCACTGTATTTCCTCCTGGAGCTCAGAAACTTTGCACGGTTTAAAATATGTTTTTAAAAATATTAAATGCATATATTAAAATATTAAATGTGTAAATTAAAATGCAGAAAATGCTTTAGAAAGCATTGTATTAGATACCCGGCACCACGGGTTTTTTTCTGCAACAAGTTTCCCACCACCAAGTGCATCTCATTGCTTTCAGCATCTTTAGGACCGGCAGGTCTCGTGTGTTTCAGACCGGCAGGTAACGGTGAACCAAGGACAAACAGCACCGGTGAGCTGAGATGTACCTGCACCAGCCCCATCCCCAGCGAAAAACAAGCTGCCTCCGTCGCCTCCATCACTCTGACCAGGGAAAAGTCCCGCTGGTTGGAGCAACATGGAGCTGCCTGAGACAAAAATCATGGCTCCCCTCTGGAGAGGCGTCAGGCAGTGGGGCATCGCTCCCTAGATTTGGTGTTTCTCAAGGGAAGGGACCCCACCAGCATCTGACAGAACACAGAGACTTTACAGTGATTTCGTAACCACATTTATGGATTTAAAGCGATAAGAAATTCTTCATGCCCATGGTAATCAATTCCTCCGCTCAATTAGCCTTGCAGATCTAAGAAAAGATGGGTCTCGTTTCTAGAGCAAAAGAAATCAGCATCTCCGCAGCACGGCTGCGCTGGTGGAGGCTCAACACAAGATGCGTCTGCAGCAGCATGGTGGGCACCAGCTCTTCTCCCTGGAAAAAGCGAGAGGATCCAGGTGTCGCGGCGGGCAATAAAGCCAGAGCAGGGGCAGGTGAAGCCAAGGCCCTGCCCTACGGCTGGGAAGGTGTTGAAGTTACCCACTGAGTCAGGGCACGTGTTGGGGACCCAGTGCCTGTCCCCAGCTGACCGCTCCTGGGCTTTGCCCGTCGTTTGCCTTTGCCAGAGGGAGTGGCTCGGAAAAATCCATGTCCCGTGTCCTCTGGGACCCTGGCTGGGGATGGAGCTCTGCCTCCAGCGAGCTTAGAGCCGGGAGAAGGAGCCAAAGCGATTTAACCTGCTGAGCATGAGCTGCTGGGGGACAGGGAGAACTTCAAACACAAAAGAAATGCTGCAAAGCGTTTCCAGCCGCTGCCTTGCTGCCCTCCCTGAGCTGCCTGGATTTTCTAAGGCTGTGTCCGTGCTGCTGAACAAGGGGCTGGGACACCATGTTGTCCCCAGGAGAAAGCGGCACAGCCCCGGGCTTGGAGCCTGCTGTCCCCAGCACCTTTTGGCAGGATGTTGTGGGTCCCGTTGCAACCTCAGCCACCAGCATTTTCCATTTTCTGATGGTTGCAAAGGTGATGAATAGCAACCCCCCCAAAAAAGAGAAAAAAAATAAATAAAGAAGTCCCCAAGCAAAGCAGCCACCGCAGTCCCCTTTGCAGGAGAGTGAAATGGGGCAGAGAGAGGAGAGAAAACATTGTGGGGGGTTCTGGTTGCTCCCAGACTTTCTTCCACCTTCACCAGAAACATCTGGCGACGTCCAGTATCAGTGCGAGATGCTGAAGGAGACGGATGGGGGCTTAATCCAGCACAGCGCCGTTCACGTTCCCGAGCAGGGCTGATCTGATTCCCGCAGACACGTGCCCTCTTATTTGATTAATCAGAGAAGATTCCTTGCTGCTTTCCCTCTCTCCTCGTCTTCAATAGAAGCTCTCTGGGAGGACAAAACGCGACATGTGGCGCAGCAGCCAAGCCGGGTGTTTCTGCGGGAGCGGAGCATCTGTCCTCGCTCCTTTAATCTCCTGCATTAGCTGCGCAGAGGTCAGGGATTAGAAAAGGTCTTGCTCTGCAGGCACCGTGCAGCCCGAGGGTTTCTGTCCCGACTGCACGGCCCAACTTTGCGTGCTCCTAACACCCCACAACAGCCTGGAGCAGTATTTCCCCTGGACCAAGCCTATTTTACTGCGTCTGCTCTGCAGCTTCCACTCCGTTATGCCAACCCAGAGATGCAGTGGCAACCCCAAATCCAACCCCACAGGAAATTTTTCTTTTCCTATATTCGTCGTCGACTTTACCGTTCATGTCCTTTGGTCCCAGCTCAGGAAGGTAATATGGGGATTCCGAGTGCCGTTGGGCTGACTGGGCAGGTTGAGCCGAAAAAAATCCCTGTTGCTCTAAGGGATGGAAACCAGCAACCCTTGGGTGCTTCACCCCTCCCACGAGGCTTCATCTTAGCATCTAATAGTGAGAGGTTAATTAAGCTTAACCTTGAAAGCAGGAAGATTAATATCCCCATCAGCTCCCTCGTTATCGATGACCATTGCAATTCCAGGTTCTCTTATTTTCCATGATAGACTCACACAGCTCCTTCAAATAGGCTAAACCTCAGCCTCAGGAAATCCTGATGTTGGCTGGTTCCGGCAGTGGGTCACCTTTTACCGGATCTGACACCTCCTCAGCCCCTAAAATCCTGCCTGAAAAGCAAGCAATGCCCTGCCCATGCCCCTCTCCCTGTGCCCCGATAGTCAGATAGGTGGGGCGTCCCCATCCCCCTGCACTGCTGGCTTCAAAATCCATCCTTGGATTAAATAATCCTGCATTTGATAGGGAAATAGCTGGTGCCGCTCTGTGAGCTATTGCTTTTGGTAACGAAAGTCTCTGTTCCAACCCAGTTAGCAGACGGAGGTCCCTGACGACCTGTGGATGCTGCAAAAAGGCGTTGCACCCCAAGATGGGGATGCACCCCCCATCCATCCCCGCCTGGACGTGTCCCAGGAGCCAAAACGCCGCGAATGCCTCGATCTGGGCCGTGGGCACCCCGTACCGAGACGTGTCCCCGGGGAGGGGAGGGCTGCAGGCTCAGCTCCCCAGGATATTTGAAATGGAAAGCTAAAAACCGCGGGGCGTGAGCCTTTAAACACCACGCGTACGCAGCCTCACATCGGTAATTGTCACTCAGGGGCCGCTAAAGACGGCTTCGGCTTTGCAAAGCTTCGCGCTTACGTGGAGTTTATCAGGCTGTAATCCGGGCTGCGCTGCGTAACGGGTTGCATTACATGTAATCCCTACGCTAATACATCCCAAGCGGGAGCCAGCGCGGATATCGGACCGTTTACCTCGGGAAAACAACACGCCCTTCTGCAGGTCGGTGTGTCCCCTGAAGACACACTTAGGGAGCTGCCCTCGTAAAAGAAACAAAACCTGGAGGGATTCTAGGCAAAAAACCTGCTAGTTAGTATAAGAATTACTGTATGTACATGTATTTGGAATACTACTATATAGCTATACAGCACACAGACCATATATAGCACACTGGTCACATATAACAGACAGATAACACATAGCACGTGGGCAATATATAGCCGTGATGGTTTTGTTTAGTGAGGGGGGGCTACGGTGGCAGCTTCTGTAGGAAACTGCTAGAAGTCGCTCCCCTTTGTTCAGTGGGCTCGGCCGGGCCTAGGGCGGACCTGCTGCTGGCCAAGGCCGAGACAATTGGTAGCAGAATGTCCCGTGATAATGCCTCTGCAATAACGTATTTAAGAAGGGGAAAAATTTAAAAAGATGGTGGGAAGAGTGGAAGAGATAACATTAAGCCTGGGAAGAGGGAGGGGTGGGGGGAGGTTGTCTTGTCCTCTGTCTCATTATCCTGCTTTGGTTTTAATAATAAATAAATGGTTTTCCCCACGTTGAGTCTGTTTTGCCCGTAACGGTAATTTCAAGGATCTCTCCCTGTCCTTCTCTCAAACCTCGAGCCTTTTTCTTATATTGTCTCTCCCTGCTCCCTCGGAAGGTGGAGGGAGTGAGAGAGCGACTGCGTAGCTTGGTCCCAAGCAGGGCTGAACTACCACAATAGTTCATTTCTGTGGCTGCGTGGAAGGACTCGTGCAGGGAAGGAGTACGAAAGCAGGGGGGGCGAGGGCAGACATCCCTACAGCAAACCCTGACCGTGGATCTAAGGGGATTCAGAGCAGAGATCCCAGAAAAAAATGCAAAAGCGGCAAATATAGCTAAAAAACCGCCAGTGGCAAAATAAAACTGACCAGATTTATGCATAGTAATTTAAATAAAAGGCTTTGTAAATTGCATGGGGTTTATATTTTATTAGATTTTCAGCCAGAAGAAAGTCACGGCGAGATGGAAGAAGGGGAGGACACAGCACAACTTCCCAGCCCCACTCACCTCCCAGCCAGGGAGAGCATGTGAGCAACGCCATCCGAATGCGAAACAAATGGCAAGAGCCTGTGCTTTCCTGTAGATCACAGGGTAAGGAAGAGCAGGAGGTTGAACCTGCTTTGAAAGACACGTTACAGCTGTGACAGCTTCATGTCTGCGCCTCGGGGGGCAGAGAGCTCATCCCGCCCCACCTCCTCCGCATCCAGCCGGGTTTTCCCCAGGTTGAATGCGGTTGTGTGTCTTCACAGTAAGCGTATCTGCAGCCAAAAAAAAAAGCCCAAACAAGTGGTTTTGCAATCCCAGAAGCTAATTAGCATTTTACAACCTAAATTATCTCTTTCTCCCCCCGCAGTTTTCTAATACTCTTGTTTCATCTTGCTGAGATCCGCTGCGTTGGCTTTTTTTGCTGTTCCAGAACTTTTAGACTAAAGAAAAAAATCTTTAATTAAAGAGTTCATTTGAAAATAACATTTCCACATGATTTTTATAGGGTGAATGCATTTCATGTGACATTTCACACACCATTAGAAGAATTTTTGACCAGCCTGCTGACGGTTTCTGTTGGGGATACTGATGTTTTGTTTATAGACGTGTGTGCTCCCATATGCCAGCTATTACCATCTGAGAACAGCCTTTTACTTTATCACACAGAGAAGTAAGCGCAGTTGTCAACCTCTCTAATAAGGACAAGAGTTGCGGTAGAGATCTAAGCACGAAACAGTGCCCTGGATTCCCTACTAAGCTGAATTGTGTCAGGTTTCTCCTGTCCCTGTGTTTCTGTTCCCTTTTCCCAGCTGTGATGAAAAAGAAACTGCGAGGCTGAAGAAGAAGGAACAATGTTGCCTAATCTAGGAAGAAAAATTATTTTTCTTTTCAAGGAAACCCACTTGGTGAGTAGTTCAGAGATGGTCACACGCACAGAGCTGCTGGTAGCAGAGCTCAGCCCACACGGGGTTTGACAACACCTCCGCAGCTGGAGAAGGATTTGGGATCCAGAAGAGCATTTCCGGGCTGTTTCTGAGGTGCTCTGACTAGCTTCTGGGCTCCTGATTCACACCTGACCGTACTCCCAGTTGGTTTATAGGGGCAAATGAACCCTAAAGCTTTAGGGCTGGTCTTCCCATCACCAACATCTTTCCTGTCTCCCAACCAGCCATGAAAGCAGCATCATGTAAAAGGGTATAGCCATCAGTCTTCGTTTTCTATCTTTTTTTTTCTCCTTTTCCTTCTCCTTTTGCTTCTTCTTTTTCATTTTACTTTTTATTTTACCTTTAAAAAAATGTTTTCCCTTTCCCTTTTTCCTCTTTTCTTCACCCTTTGCTAAAAACAGATCAGCGTCTCATTCATTCCCCCTTTGTGAAGAGCTGTGAGATCCTAGTGAAAAAAAAAAAGCCCTTTGCCAGGTGCTGATGCGTCTGTTAGCACCAGGTCCCAGGCTGGAAAATGCCAGACCTTAAACCTATATTCAAGGCAAACATGTTCAGCAAAGCTCTCGAGCACTGAAATCACCAGGACTTCAGTATGTGCTCCGGTCCATGCTCTAGAACCAGGGCTTGCACCGCCACGGAGCCGGAGGAGTCTCTGGAAAGGGGATTTTCCTTCTCTTCCCAATGCAATGCCTGAATATTTCACAGCCCTGGGATGAAGCAGCCATGGCACCTGTGTTTGAAGAAAACACCTTTAACACATGGAAGTTTGTGGCTCAGGGCAAAAGCAGCAGGAACACTGCCTGCCTCCTCCAACTTCTTGCCCATTTTCAGGAAGCTCAAAAGATGCCAATATCACAGAAAATAATAATAATAGAAATAACCCTCCTCTCGTGCTGCGTTTTGCAAGACCATGACTGTATGTTTAACGGCTATCGTTTATGTAAAAGGCTTCCAGTGGACAAGTGTATATCTTCTGGTTTGCTGCGCAGAAGTGTTATTCTTCCAACAGTGTTTGCCCTTTGTATTCCCAAAGCAGTGAAATCCTCTCTCACGCTTCCCACAGCTCTGTGCAAACAGGACAGCGGCGGCAAACATTGCGTTGTTAGGGCACTTAGCACCGCTGCCAGCTCGTAAAGCTGATGGAAAAGTGCTCTGCAGGTACTTTTCTCTTCTGTTTGGCTAAAGCAAAGCAGGGCGAAAGATGAGGGTGTGCCGTGAACCCGAGCGGCGATGGGGAATATTTGCCTTCGGATGGGCAGCATCGTCCGATGGCAGCCCACAACCACATCCTGATCTCCCTATCTGCCCTTTCAGACAGCAGTCATTGTCAGAAATGGCATTATAAATTCAAATTAATAATTTAATCTTCTCTCTCTCTCTTTTTCTTTAAATTAAGAAAGACTTTCTTAAACTCCCTGATAATTCTGCTGCACTGTGACAAACACACTGCCCCGGTGTCTCATGCACCCTCCTGTCACTGCCTTCAAACGTGGCACGGCTAAATGGGACTTGACATAACTCAACACCAATCCAGACCATATGGCCAGAGGCATAGTTATTTTATTTATTTATTTTAAAGCTCTTTTTTACTGGTCCATTAATCACACACACATAAAGCGGGCACATTTCTTGTGACAGAAAATTATCGGTCCTTGGCTAGCAGCAACAGCTCTTTCTGCCCAAATTTATGCCAGATTGGCAAATCTCCCCATGATTATTTTAATTGTTGAGCTTCTGTGGCTGAAAACACAAGGAATTTTGTGAAATGTAAACTTCTAAGGCATGACATAGCTCTGCTAGGAGGACTGAAAGGATGGACCACTGTTGGATTTCATCTTGGCTTCCCTCCAGGTTAACCTTGGAGACCTTATGAGAGGGC
The DNA here is from genome assembly GCF_036417535.1 of Chlamydotis macqueenii. Lineage (NCBI taxonomy): Eukaryota > Metazoa > Chordata > Aves > Otidiformes > Otididae > Chlamydotis > Chlamydotis macqueenii. The sequence continues at coordinate 4,469,121 of NC_141560.1, read as the reverse complement.
CCAGAAGAAACCCTAACCCCAGGGATGTGGTCATCAACCCCTTTTTGACCTCAGTAGGGCTAGGATATCATCCCACATCCCTTAAAGATGTTCCAGCCTCTTCCTGAATCCTGAATCAACTTGATTTGGGATTCCCATTATAATCCTCAAGCTGACCTCCTGTAGTGCCTGCTGTGGAAGACGTTGGGAGCTTTTCCAAGGATGAGGCATCCCGTTTGGCATGTGCCTTCCAAAAGGCTCAGGTGTCTGCAGAAATGCAACTTCTCAGGAGGCCTCAGCAGCAGCAATGCTGAACTCAGCCCTGGTTACTTGTGGATGGTTGGAAAACATCTCACCTCCACTAAAGCTCAGAAGGGCCATCCAAGGCAGAAAGCAGGCTACTGGGGTGGCATTTGGAGCTGATTCACCGGGCATGGGAGAGAAAAAGCCCAGCACTTGCTGGTGCGTGCGGCCAGCTTGCCAACTGAGCTCATCTGCGTCAGCAAACAGACGGAGATGTGCAGTGACTGAATGGAATCATATACTGTACAGCAATTTTAAATATTTTTAATGCAGAGATAAATTAGGCTGTAATTAAATGGTGTCATTTACTGTACTGCCCAATAGATATGGTAATTGCTTTTTTTTGAGAAGCAGCATGGTAATATCTATTCATTCGTAAAGCGATAATGATGCTAATTTAAACTAGTGGAGGTATAAATAGCCAGGCTGTGTGTCACATCCCAGTGCAGCAAACCCAAAAGTTCACTTTGATCACAACAGCTCTGTTTTGTGCACCTTTTAATTCTCCTACTGCTCCCATCCAAACCAGCCAGGAGTTAGCACTGGTTTCAAGGGGAGAGACGTGGGTCTTGCTCCTCTCTCACCCCAAAAGCTAAGGACACCTTCTCATGGGAGTTTGTTTTTGAGGACGGAAGGTGACACCTTATCCTTAGCTGTCTTCTCTGTATCTATACAAAACCACCAGTTTAACCAGGTGGAAGTTAATGCTGGAGTTTGCAAAGAGCCCAGAAGAAACCCATTTGGGTTTCTGGCTTATGTATGGCACGGGGCTCATCCCAAATTACTCACAGGTATCTCCGTCCCTGTAAAATCCTGCTGCCTGAGTAGAAAACGTATTTCCCAAAATTTTAAAGGCTACCTGCACGTCTCTTACCAACCTGCTCCTGGAGCCCGGCACGTTGGGTATTATATCTCCCTTCATCTCCATCGCTCGCCCTGCTCCCTGCTGGGTTAATTCCCCTCGCTCGGAGCTGCCCTGTCCTTTCATCCCTGCTTTAACAAGCTACGAGGTAGTTAATTATGCTCCTCTTTACAGCAACAGTGGTAGGAACTGGGTTAATATTTGGGGCTGTTCTCTCAGGTTCTCTGCAAACTCAGTCTAAAAGTAAGTTTGCCACCAGCGCTGCACTAGTGAAGCAGGTAATTCATGCCATTCATGACTTGTATCGATACCAGGAAAAGGAGCTCTAGAAATATTTTCATTTTACAAACAAGATTGCTTCACTCCAAACAACTTCCACATTTACTCACAGTTGATTTTTCTCCATTTTTTTTTAGTGCAGAGACTGAAAGTTTATTTTGCAAACAGAGCAGCTAGAGATGTGTGAAAAAAAAAAATATATATATACCCCCACACATCAGGTGGGATGTCTGGGGAGATTTTTGCACCTAGTGGCACTCAGTGCCTCGAACTCAAGAATCAGGATGGCAGGGTTGAAGCTTGCACGAGGTGAACTCAAAAATCAGCTCCTGTTTGGAGAGGAGACGTGGTGTTTACTGCGGCGGCAGAGGAGGAAGGATGGAGAACAGCCCTCACTGGTTAATTTTAACAAAGCACACATTTTCTGGCTCTATCGTGGACTTGAATATTTTAACTCCTATCTTCTGTTCAGCAGCTAAAAAGAGACTTTCATTCTGGTTTTGGCTGCTGCATCTCGTTTCTCATTCACGGGCTGTTACACAGGCACTATTTTTGTAGCCGCCCTCCTGCCGATGATGGGGGCTCGCGCGCCGCCCCAGAGCTGCTCCCTGAAACAGGTGGGGGTTTTCGGCAAACACCAGCTTTTACAAGCCCGTTACTGTTACGTCTGCGGCGGGGAAGGAATATGAATCAGTAGCGAGGCCAAATTAGCTTTCTGCCCACAGTTCTTCCAAGGAATTCTTACAGAGGTGTATTTGTGTTAAATCAAAGAGACTAGAGGAAACAACGTAAATGCAATCCATCATCCACAATTGGAAATAAATGAGGATGGGAGCAAGGGAAACCTCCTCTCTTTGAGTCCTTTTTCAGGAATATGCTTATGTATGTATATAAATATATATATTTTTTTTAAGTATGAGTATATATACAACAGGCACACATATATATTCACATAGTCAAGAATTTTTGTTAAAGCTATACAGTGTACATATACACTTACATATGCAGCGTGTACAAATACATATTTATATATGTATAGATTATATAGATACAGATATAGATATAAATAGAGATATAAAGATACAGATATAGATATGTAGATATAGATATAGATACAGATACAGATATAGATATATAGATAGATATAGATATAGATGGTATAGACATATACACTGTACATATACACAAGCAGCCAAGAGAAACAGAGGACCTGCCTGTCTCGCCCAAGGCCAGGCACATTGTCACCCACAGGGAATTTTATCTCAGCATTTCCACTCTTTTTTTTTTTCCACTCTTAAAGACCCAGCTCCAAGAGTCAAGCGAATCTTTCGTAACCATAACTTTCTTCAAAAATGCAACCAGAAAAAGCCATTCAACCAAAAATTATATTCTCATTATCAACATTTCACCATCAGCATTCCACCATTAACATCCTGGTGTCACACTGGGCTCTGACCAGCGCTCAGGACCCAGCAGGACTCTCAGATTCCCCCCAGTATCACAGAGCGGAAAAGGTGTATGAGCAAAAAAAAAAACATCCCTTGATTTAATTGGGGCATAAATCATTACAAAACTCAAATTACCAGGCCAACACATAGTCCCAGCCACCCCTCTTGCTGCCTCTCCCACCCATGCTGCAGAAGGCACTTTCAGGAGCACTAAACCAAGAAAAATAATTTTAAAAGGACCTTATTTGTTTGGAAAGTGTGGGAGGTGAAAGGTTTCTTTAAGTAGATTTAAAGTGAAAAATATTAGCCGTGCATTGTTCATTCAGTTCCTTTATCCATGACAGGAGAACAAAATGATCCCATCTAAGCAAAACTTCTGGTTTCATAGCAACAACGAATATTTCTTGTGGGGAAATATAATGCAAATCAGTGCTTAGGTGCATAACTTGGGACTGCTTTATTTCCTGTACTAAACTCTGTTGAAATACTATTAAAATATAATTTAACTAAATGGCTTCCTGGAAAATAATAATAATAAAAAAGCGCTTTCTAGTTTAAAAGCCAAAAAATGTCAAAAGTGTAGTTAAGTTGTGAAAAATAATAATGCAGTTTAGCTCTTATATAACTCTTTCCTTGAGATCTCAAAATACTTTTTGAAGAAAATAGGATGGATTTTTTGAAGAAAATAGGATAGAGGGTTACCTCTTCCAACGCTGGGAACTGAGAGCCAGATCCGAGGAAATCGTCCTGCCGTAGCTCCGAACGTTGGAGGACAAGGCAGCAATACAGCCCAAGTTTCCTCGGCTAGCTGTGATCTTCTGGCACCTCCTGAAAAGTGACACACCAGGTACGGAAATAGCGGGAAAAACTTCTAGAAGTGCTCAAACAGCTGAGGAAGAAGCATTGGTCTTCAAAAGTGATTTGGATCTCTCGGTAATTTGGATGTTGTTGAACTCGTGCCCTTCCCCAAGATCTGTAAACGTGCTACGAGTTCACCGCTGGTGTTACGCACATTTGCTGAGACATAGGGCTGAGAAATGCATCTTTTCTGCTTTTAAACCCATAACTTCCACAACGTACAGCCTGTGACACAGCACTCTGCTCCACAGACACTCTCACCATCCCAACCTTCCCTTGCCACCACTGCCTAATGGCCATTGCGCCTTGGAAAGCAAAAACTAAGGTTCCTGCAGGATCCAAAGAGTCTTCTGTGTTTGAGACCAGACATCTCCACTAAGTTTTCTAGCTCCAGGTTATTATGCAAAAGATTGAATATTAGCAGATTTTTCTGCCCTTCAAATTTGGGGTGATAATGGCCATGGCTGTGGCTGAGCTTGGTGCTCCAAGCACACAGATCTGAGGGACAGATGCCAGTTTTAGAAGACAAAAAATACAGTTTATTATGCAGAGGTTTTGAGCCTCAGTCTTCAGGCACACACCACCATCCAGCTTTGGATGCATGGTCTTCAGTCCAGTCAAGGAGATGCTGGCTAAATTTTAGGTGATTCTGGGAGCAGGAGAAATTGGACCGGGGTTTTCTAGGTGGCTGATGTTTAAGCTACTTCAACGACTCCAACAGCTCAATTAAAGCAAAATTTAAGCAGTCCAGATTTGGCCTTTAATCCTCTTCATTTTCTACAAATTAAAGAAAATTATTCCCTTAGGGCAATCAAATCTACACATTTTCAGGGGTATTTTATCAAAAACCATGCCCACAAGCTGCCACTTCTGGACTTTCCCTTCCCCATGGGGAAAATGGGAAGAAAAGGGGCTTGGAGCGATGTTCGGATGCAGCAGCGCAGGTTGGGGATACTTGAGTCACGGCAGATCCTCACCACCCCCAGCAAATTGCTCGAGTGCTTGACTGCCCTCTCCATAAGCAAAAATGCTCCTGATATTTAATCTAAACTCCCTTGCTGCCATTTAAAGTGTTTATTTCTTTCCCTGTCCCTGATGAACAATAACAGAGAAACATTATCACACGATATAAAATATTAAACACCTGTTGTAAATATTAAATTATATACAAATACAACCTGGCAAAGATAATACTCAATACATTGTTTACATTGCTGCTGATTAATCTTGGAGATTAAAATTAATACTCACATAATATAAACATCAACATGCTTTCAGCATGCAATTAAGCCGAACGATTTCATCAGCACAAAATGTTCTCATCCTTGCAAAACGAGACACGCTAAAACCAAAGCAGGTCTGCAAATATCACTGAAATCAAACTCCAAACGCAAAACATTCAGATCAGAAAAGATTTATTTTTTTTTCCAGTTTGGAAAAGCTTTTTCCCAAACTGGAAGGTGGTGGTTGCAGGCAGTCAGATGGGCAGATCATCTTGTCTTCTGCACCGCAGTGTCCGTCCTCTTCTTCACCAATAAGATGGGACCATGAGAGCTGTTGGTGTTTCTTTCCTTAAAAAGCCATTAAAAATGGGATGAATTAACAGAACTGTTGGATCTAAGGCACGTGGAGTCTTCCTTTGGCACGGCTCAGCACTGGTGAGGTCTCAGCAGGAGAGTACCATCGCAGGAGGATGGAAACAAACTGGGCAGAGCCGAAAAGGGTGAATCAAAGACCGTCAGAGATCGAGAAAACTTAAGGTCTGAAGGAAATGGGGAAAGAAGACTGAGGGAAGACCTCCCAACAGTCCTCAGAGGTGGAATATCCCTTCAGAGAAAGGGATGCATGGTTCTCCATGTCTACTGCAGGTAGGACAAGAAGTGGTGAATTAAAATGCAGCACATTTGAGTGAGACTTGAGGAAATCATTCTAATGACAAGGTTAATTAAGCAAGGGTATTGATTAGCTGGGGAAGCAGAGGAGTCTATATCATTGGAAATCTTTAAGAACAAGTTAGACAAGCGTGTAGGAATGATGTAGAACAGAATGTCACCTTGGAACAGACAATGTGTTAAATAGCCATCTATTTTCTCTGATTGCTCTTATCCTCTGCTTTTTATCTCCTCAAGAGTCAGTCCAGCTGGACTTTAGCCACATGGGAGCTAAGAGGTGCATTAGCTCCTCGGCAAGCTCTCAGATGCCAACCAGCACAAGTGGAGACTGAACCCAGGAGATCCCTGCAGGGAAACCTCTTCCTACTGCCCTTGTCCAGGATGTCCCACTGCTCTGATGGAGTACCACTCAGCACTCCATCTTAAAAAAACCCTTGGCTGATGCCTCTGCAGGAAATTAGGCAAGATGGAAAGCAGATAAGACAAAATGTGGGTGTGTAATTAGGTGACGGCACATGTCCTGGCAGATGATTGCAGTGATAAAGCATGCCATATGCTCCAGCTCCTATGTAAATCTTCCTCTGCTGACATCGTTATGGAGCATTTGAGAACATACGCCGGTCCCTTATGTTTTCTCCATCCTTCGTAAATGTTGCCAAGCGCCAAATACCTAAACACGATTAACCTCTGACACTGCATTGAAAGGCTCCGCCACATCCTCCAAGAGCAGGGAGCTGCTCCCAAATATCCTCAGCGTGCACTGTCCCCACAGTTCTCCAGGGCCAGAACACATCTATAGGTGCTGCAGCAGCCTGCACGGGGAGCAGACATCTCTTGTCCCCTCCAACCTTTGTGACCAAGAATTGGCGAAGGGAATGTGCCAAACTTGGGTGGTGCCCAGTTTGGGATCAGCATGACAAGACCCAAATGAGATGGTGCATTCGGGCATGCCCAGGGCATCTCAGCCATGTCCTGGATCTCAGCCTCCAGAAAGCTACCGATACAAATTGTTAAGCAATTTCAAAGTATTAGATCAGAGGGAATTAGAGGAAGAGAAATTGCCAACAGGGATTTTTCAAAAGCAAATTCCTGTCAATCTTTCCTACTCTTTGACAAGAAAACCAGCCCAACTGAAGGAGGCAAGCTGTAGTGTGACAGATCCTCGCTCCGGGGAGGCTCCTGGCACCGTCTTGGCTGACAACTTTGCAAACAAACAAGGGAAACCTGATCCAGGTGAGGTTATAAAGAGGAGGCAGAATAGAGGGGAGAAAACCTGTGCTCAGCACGCTGTTATCAGACGTTCCCTGCCGGGCTGTGACAAGATCTGAGGGGGCACCTGGTCCACGTGCATTCAAAAATTGGCGTTAGCAACATGGATGATAGACTAAAGAGTGTGTTATAAAGCATGCAAATAACTCTGGGCTATGAGAACTGCAAGGTTTTTGGAAGGCTGATCATCAGAAACAATCAATATATTCATGGCATTTGTTCTGAATAAGCTAGACAAAATTCGGTGAGAACAGAGAAATAAAGAGCTGTGTTTTAAATGGATAACTGCTGCCCAAATCCAAGTTGGGCAATAGCTTTTGGAGAAGTTTATAGCCCCCTGAAATAGCTCAGGAGGTTGTGATGGGATCCAGCTTGGGATGCTGCTCAGGGAAAAGGCAGGTGCAAGGGCCACCCTCGGGCACATCTGCGGGAGGTGACGCCTCTCCTTGCGCATGATGCTTCGACTCATTGCGGCGCACCGCAGCTTAAGGGTAATACAGATGAGCTGGAGCCGGTCCAGGAAAGAGCAACCAGACGTGATCTGGAAACAACGGCCGACGCAGGAAGGATTAAAGAATTGGGGGCTGCAGACTTTTTTCACCATCTGCTATTTTTGAAAAAAAAAAAAAAAAAAACACAAGCTCAGGTTTTGCCTGCTTTACCCAGAGACAGAGTGATAATTGGATGCGTTCAGCTGCATGTTTCACAATAAGCAGCTTCACGTCAGCGGTTGGATCCCCGAAGCGCATCTCTGCCCTGCAACCGGCTCCTGGGCTGCAGAACCTTCCCCTCTCAGCACAGCACACAAAGCTTGGTCACGGTTTTCCTCCATCACGCTGGTCACCCTTAACTCCTGAAGCTCCCAGAAATGCCAGTGATGAGATTCTTTTATTTCTATTAATTTTATAAAAGTCCTGCAGTGGGTACATACATGTATTTTGCTGTACCTGTCCTGGAACAGCTGTAGACATCGTTCTTCGTTCAGTTGCTGCTTTCCACCATTTTTTGCAAAGTTGTTTTCTGAATCGTTTCTTTGGAGTAGCTTTTCTCTGAATTTGCTTCGTTCCCAGTGGAGGTCTGGGCATCGGCGCTACGGAAGCAGGATAACAGTCCCTGTCACACAGGGTGGGCAGAGCAGGCATGGTACCTATTGTTCTCCACATCCGCTGCGACTATGAGAGGAGGAAATCAGCTTTGTCTGAAGTAAAGAGAGACATCAATTAGGAAAATTATTAGGAAAAACTTCCTGGCAAAAGAGCAGCAATGCATGGGAACAGACACCGCAGGCAGCTGCGGAAATAGCTGTATTTTTAAGAAATGGGCTTACGGGAGAAGCTGTTCTGTCCACCAGCTCCTGTAACATTGTCACTTCATCCTATGTGGTCCACACCTGATCCTCTCCCACCACGATTACAGGGTTCTTCTCTTTTCCTGCCCTATCACAGCACCTCGTCTGGGATCCCTGCATCCCTCCTCCTCTGACATCATCACACTCCAGGGTCTCACCGTGACCCCGGGGACCCACCGTACTCAGCATCTCTCTAAAGGTTAAGAAGATTGAGATACCACCTTTCTGAACGGTTGGGAGAAGGGCAGGTCCTTTTGCAAGGCAGCGGGGAGGATGGGGGATGAGGGTGGATGTTTTGCCCTCCCTCACAAGCAGCACTTGGAAAGGGAAGCTGCACGGTGGTATCTTCTGTGAGCCCACCGCCGTTGGCATTGCCCCTTCACCGGCAGCAGCAGAGGAACGTGCTTGCAAGGTCTGCTCTGGAGCCCACCCAAGCATCACCCGCGTGCAGGGGGTCCGTGCTGACAGGAAAGCCACCTGTTATTGTCTTAAAAGGGAAAAAAAGTCAATTTTTCCTTTGCTAGTTGTAGCAAAGCAAGCAAGCAACCAGCCCAAAAAGCTGTAGGCTCCCTTTAAACCAAAGCACTCCCTATGAACAAGATTCAGGGGAAGAAAACGGGGTGCTGTGCTGACCCCCTGCCCGCCAGCGTGCCAGCTGCTGCAGAGCCAGCCCTGGCAGTCGAAGGCAACTCCCAACAAGGAGGCTGTGAAAGGGCACCATGGTCTGGCACATCGCAGCGGGCAAGATCCAGAGCGGAGTAATCAACTGTTGGCTCACAAATCCCAGTGGGCTTTGCTTACTTATTTATTTGTTGGTGGGGGAAATCAAACAATGAAATATCTTGTTCACTTGGCCTTTTTCAGGTGTCTTTCTGCCCCGTGTTGTCCCTAATCTGGGGACAAAACTGGGATGCTGAGCTGTGGGGCACATCTGAGTGTGGACACGTGCATTGGGGTGGACGTGTCAGGAGGTCCTGCAGCTCACCATCCTTCAGCGAGCACACATTTCCTAAAAAGACAAAGAACTGCAAAAAAAACCCCAAACCTCCTTTCCTCCACCTGTGTCCTTGCTAATCATCTCAACAGATATCCGTCAGGCGTGATGGAGGGAACCCCGCCTTGTCCCGGCAGGCCGCCGAGCCCCTTGGTGTGTGGCAAAGCCTGAAAGCCGTTCAGATGCCCGCGGTGCGGCACGAAGCCACGCGGATTGGAGCCAGAGAGCAGACTCGCAGACCTGCGGGCAGGAGGGTGCCGGCGGGACTCTGCCAACAAGCTGCTCCTGGCATCCGCTGCTCTCCGGCATCCCTGCCCTCCTGGCAGCCTTTCTGCTTCAATATATCTGTCTATTTGGTAGCAAACTCGTAGCCATACTGACATCTTCGCTATCACAAATTCAATGTTTAGGGTGGGATCTCCCCCCTCAGTCAATGCCTGTTGGTCCCTGATGCTCCCTGCTTTGCCTCCGCATCTTTTCGTTTCCAGCTGATAAAACCAGGCCGCTCATTTCCAGCCGGCACAAAGAAATTTCAGAATCTCAGGCTGAGATTCCCTGGGGTCTTGCAGGGTTGAGCCGGCTCACGTCGGGGAAAAGCCACAGCCGGCGAGGGAAGGAAGCTCCAGCAAAGAGATGTATTTTTGTTACCGTGGTTGTGTTTTAAGTTTCTATAGCTACCAGAAGCGAGCTGTCGGGAAATAGCGCTGCGGCCTTCCCCTTTGAGTGGAAAAGCAGGAAATGGGGCCCATCAGAAAGGGTTTTTAACTTCCCATATTTAAGCATCTCACCTCCTCTCCTCTCCGTACCCCCTTCCTGGGTGGGATGAGCGCATTTGGCCGTGTGCGAGCGACGCTTCACCGAGCTCGCTGATCAGATTGCAAGGGCAGATGCAGCAGAGTTTTCCTGCAGGGCCGTGAGCGACGGTGGCCAAGGGCTCCGAAATCAGCTGGGAAGCAGCGTGCCAGGCTGAGCGGGGGCTGCTGCCGCAGGGGTTGGTCCCCAGCCCTTGGGTCTCCACGTCCTGGGCACCAATGTCACACTCTGCTGGGCATCCCACAGAAATGCAAAGCCAGTTTTTCCTCCTTTTCCCTGTTTCTATCAATCCTTTGGCATTTACATACACACATACAAATCCACACAGCATGCAACAGATAACCTTTAAATAGCTTCCAGTTCTGCTCTGTGATTTCAAGGGCCTTGAGCCCTCAGAACAGGAGGAAAAGAGCCAGCAGAGAGTCTCAACCTTTCAAAAGCCAGAAGCACCCCTCCAAGCCCACGCCGAACCCCAAGGCCACCTTGGCGTTCTGGCACTTGCATCCCCACTTCGCTGCCACAACAATAAAATCCACCTTCCCTCTTCAAACAACGAGAGAGTCTTCTGTATGCTTTCAGAAATAACGTGCACGCTGTTATACACGGTGCCTAAATTGCTCCAGGAGGACAGAGGGGTACTCAGACACAGGACGATAAATAGAGTGTAAGGACCATTTCCTCAAAAGGACTGAGCTATTTGGGTCCTGGCAGTAACAGACCTCATTTTGTTCAGTGAGGGACGTGTTTCTGGAGGCATTATCTAGATCCAAGGTGTTTCTTCTCCTTCTGCCAAGTGTTGGGACACAACAATCCAGAGCAATGCACTCACATCCCTGATAATTTCTGTTCTTGGTGGTCTTTCCACAACGCACACAGGCACACAAACGTAGATGGGTTGTCCCTCAGTACTTATGAATCAGTAAAATGTGAGTTTTGAGAGGTCAGAGGTTGAGTTCGTACAAACATCCTGAAGTTCAAATATTTTCCCAAAGCTTGTCTGAACTTAATGTGACCTTCTCTAGTCTGGAAATGTGAGGCAGCCAGTGTTCCTCCTGAGATTACCAACACATCGTGAATCTAGCAAAGTCTGCAGCATCACCAGGAGAAAATGCTTTTCCTGGAATATCCAGTCCCTGTCTTCAGCTGTGGACCGGGACCAGGAGGACTGGGCTTTGGGTCATGGTCAAACACCAGTGGATGTTTTGGATAGCTTCCAGGTGGTCTCCAACGATGTGGATGTGGCCTTTGGGCATTCCTCCACCTGTCCTTGATGCAACCCAGAAACTGGTCAAGGAGGTTTCCTCATCAAGCAGAAGCTGCTTCCTCAGAGCTCTGATTCACCAGCTCTAAGGCAGGGATGACCATCACCCAGACGCTGGAGGAAGGCTTGAAGATGACAGGTGCACACCATTACCCGCAATACTGTTATTCCGCAATTCCTGCGATGTCCTGCCCTGATTCAAGGTCCAACCCGTTAAATGCTTGGCATGCATCTAGCAAAGGTCAGTGGCACATCCTTATCCTCGTTATAAAGTCTGCCTCCTTCCCACAGCAGGGAGATGACTCAGATGCTGAGCCTGAACCCAGCATTTTGCAGATATTCACAGAGTAAGAAACTACCCAGAAGCAGGGATGAATGCTGGGATCCTGGTGGACATTTTGCTGCCTGCCCATTGACATTGCAAGACATTTCACAACATTAAAATCACCGTTCTTTAACGTGGCTCACAAACAAAACAAAGTCACCTCAGGTCAGTGTTTTATTCATAAGTTGCTTAACAGCGAGCAATATTTCTGTGTTGTTTCTAACAAGCAATTTGCTACTTTTTGCTGTTGTCTGAAATGCCAGAAGATTAACAATCTCTCTCCTGGGTCTGCAAAATCTCCTTTTTCCTCTGAAACTAATTACTGTTAACCACCAATGCTGCCGAAGCAGAGTTAATGAGTTGCTAGACAGTGGGTGTTTTATCTCCCGTGCACAAAAAGCCACCGTCGCGCAATGAGCAGCACCGACAGAGAACTTCTGCAGCGGCTGCAGTCTGCCTGGCGAGAGAAAAAAAACCATGGAGGAGGCAAAGCAGCAGCTCCAAACCATCTCTCCCTGCCTCCACCACCTGCAATGCTCAGGAAAACAGCCGTGGAGATGTAAATGAAAGGATGCCCCGTTGTTTTTACAGCCCCAGGACATTGTCAGCCTTAATGAGTTAATATTGTTAAATCCTTCTGGGTTCCTCAGCGGGGAAATGGTGGAGGAAAGGCGCTTTCGAAGACGGCCCTCCCAAGACCGCGTTTGTACATTCCTGTTTCCTCCAGCCGTCTGTTGCCTTTCCACGTCCCCCCAGGAGACGTGTCCTGTGTTGCTGTCATTGCTGCCATTGCTGCTGGTTTGATGCTGTTGTCACCATCATTTCTTAATATTATCGTAGAAGTAGCTTGGAGAGCTAATTGTCATCCTGGACCCCTTCGTGTTTTAATGGGACGAGGGGTAATGGTTTTAAACAAAAAGAGAGTAGGTTTAGGTGAGACATAAAGACGAAATTTTTTACACTGAGGGTGGTGGAACACTGGCCCAGGTTGCCCAGAGAGGTGGTGGATGCCCCATCCCTGGAAACATTCCAGGCCAGGTTGGCCGGGGCTCTGAGCAACCTGATCTGGTTGGAGATGTCCCTGCTTCTTGCAGGGGGGTGGACTGGATGGGCTTTGAAGTTCCCTTCCAACCCTAACTTCTCTATGATTCTATGGTTCTACATATTCATGGTGTTAATTATGCTCAGCAAAAGCAGTATCGCCATCATGAAACAGTCTCCACACTTGCCTGACTTCCTGCCCAATTCACCTCACTCCTCCAAGTCCTCTGTGACCAACTTTCTATGCTGTGCAGCCTTTCCCACCTCACCCCGTTCCCAGTGTAAGAACATTTTTGTATTGCATTCTTTGATGGATCATTCAAAGGTTTCAATAACCACATCTCGGGTTTTGTAGCCTTTCCTGAGTGCTGCCTACTGCTGTTGTTTACATCTGGAACTTTCAATTGCACAACAGTTCCTCCATAAAGAAGTTAGCTCTTCGCACTTGGGTTGAATTCATGGCTCAAAATTGTGTCTTTCTATGTGTTTGTGTACGTTTTCTGTGTCTGCTATGGCCAAACAGCTGCACTCTGCTTCCTGGAGAGAAATTGCTGCTTCAAAAACATTCCCTGCATTGTTATGATGGATTCTGAAGGAAGAGAATAAAGTGTACAGTGCCACTAAGGTAGGAAAAAGGAGGTCAAAGCGCTTCAGAGACTCGTGCAAGCCTGGAAAGCTTCTGGAAGTGGAGCTGGGAGTAGGGAGGACTTGCAAGGGAAAGGGTGCTGAGAGGAAAGTCATTTTCCCCTAATTTTGCCTTTTCCATTGCCTTCCCTGTGCCCACAGTGGGACTGCAGGGTGCTTCTGCTCAGGAAAGGGGACTGGTGTCATCACAGGCCAACAAGCCAAACCATGGAGCTGAAGGTCAGGGCATGCAGAACCCCAGAGGGCCGGAGCTCAGAGGTGAATTAAAGTTACACGTTTGGGAGATACTCTCGTGTGCAGGCTCTGAGCAACCTGATCTGGTTGGAGATGTCCCTGCGCCTTGCAGGGGGGGTTGCGACTTGATGGGCTTTAAAGGTCCCTTCCCACCCAAACCATTCTGTGATTCTATGATTTTAGGGAGCTCAGGAATAAGTAACATTACCGATGTAGACTGACCCACCACAGATGCACCCTTGAGGTTTCACACCAGTGAGCTGAGACCTTGATTTATGTCACCTACCACTGCAAAGTTGTCTTGGGGCTTCTCAGTTTCCAAGGTGCTCTACCTAATCCAGGGCAAAGAAAACAAGTGTCCCATAGGAGGCAGGGGACATCCTTATGGGCTGTTGTCCATCATAGTCCAGAGCCTCTCGGCTCCTTTCTTCTCCACAGAGTGAGGGGAGTCCTTTCCTTTGCTCGGGGCTCAACATCTGCTTCTTCTAGGTGAGGTTTTAAACTGGATCTGGTCCTCTTGCTTTGAACCACTCGTTGGAGCTGCTCATCTGAAAGCAAGAGTGGCCAAGAGACGCTCAGGTGCTGAAGGAGAGGAGGAAAAGAAGGCAGAGAGCAAGGGTTAAATGTTCAGGCACTTCATCTCCAACATCAAATCCCTTCCAGGACAAGAAGCCAAAAAATAATTTCAAACCAGCAGCTGTAAAGGTCACGGGGGAAGCTGCTGTGCTGAAATAAGGTCTTTGGTGGAGTAGAGGAGCACACTTGAAGGCACGGGTCAGTCGGCACCACTTCACCCCCTGCACTGACCAGACACCAGCAGCCCTCGCCATGCCAGGGCCAAGCCACAAGCGGTGACACCCTCGCATCTTACATGGCCCCATGGTGTCACCAGCAGAAAACTGAACACAATCGAGTACGGGCGTTGCACAGCCAGAGATGCCGCAGTGGAAGACACCTCCCCCGCCAAGCATTCCCACGGACGTTGGACTTTGATGCCTCCACATAAACATCTTCGTGCTCGAGGAGCACTCGCTGGAAAACAGCCTGTTTCTGGGAAAGGGAGTGGTGGTATGGGTGCTGAGGGACATAAGCAAACTGATTGAACAAGATAGAGAGATAATCAAAACGAAATTCCTTTTTTTTTTTTTGTGCCTAGAAAGGTTTGCTTTGTTTTGTGTTTCCTCTCTGGAAAAAAAAAAAAAAAACCTCTGCATATTTCTAGGGGGGGAAAAAAAAAAAGCAAATACCTGTTTTTTCCTCTTTCTGACTAGACCCAAGGCAGGTGAGCCCAGGAGCAGTGCTCCTGAGCGTCCTCTGGCTTGGGGATGAGACATCCTTTGCTCCTCTTTTCTCTCCAGCTCAACTTTTTAAGTCAAAATTCATCTCCCGTGACATGATGCCATACGCCGACAGAAAGCATCGCATAGGGTAGCAGGACAAGGACCACTGGGGTCATGCTGACGCCCTGACATCTCATCCCCCCAGCCCACCTCCAAACCATTTTCTCCAACCCAACAGAGCCTCCTCTCTCGTCGTGCCTCTTTTCTTTCTTTCCTGAGTCCCAGAGCCAAGTTTTGGCCCTTGGACTACGTTCCTCCCTGCTCTCAGGGAGCTCTTTACTTTCCCATCACGTTTTGCCTTTAGCACATTCCTCCCAGCTCCAGCAGCTTGCTTGCAAGACACAACATTTTTCAAATTGCTGCCCATAAATCCACAAATCGGTCGTTATGGAGAATATTAGGTGACCACACATCTCCTCTGACCCCAGCCAGAGGGCATCAGCCTGCCTGGACCGGGATCAAGCAATTTTTTTTTTTGTCCCCCTCCCAGCATTTCATTTAACCAAGCAAAACCCACCCTGGGGTCAGCAGGGACCTAAGTGCCACCCTGGGAGAGCCCCTCCGCTCTCTGAATGCAGCTTCTGTTGCAGCTCACACTGGCAGCTCTATGTGAGATGCCCCAGGCTCCCTATTGTACGGGCACCCCCAGCCCGGGGGGACACAGCCGTGCCACCGTGCCCATCCGACCCCACATGGACCCCGGAGCAGATGCGCACCACTGTGTGCAAGGCGTCACAGTTGAAGCACCCCCAAAGCTGGAGATGCAGTAAAGCCTGATTTCTTCAAAGCCTGGGGCTGGAGCAGGGAGTCAGGGAAGCCATGGACACTGAAACCTCTTAATTAAAAAATAATCCAGCTCGTTGGTTGCTGATCCTGCCTTTTCTTCTCTTGAATTAATACTCTCTTGCTACAGCGGCTTGTAGCCAGATTTTGCAGCAAAGCTGGGCTTGCCTGTTGAGAAGGATGTCCTTTCTGATCCACATCCTAAAGCAGGAAAAGATGTCCTTTTCCCAGGACCCACCAGCCTTTTATTCCGGTTTTCATGGGCATGGTGCAGGGCACCCACAGTGCTGGGCTGAGCCCTGGGTGGGAGCACAGCCAAGGGCTGGGGCTGCTGCAAGCACAATGAGGTCCCGTGGTGGTGGGCTTGCAATGAGCAATGAGGTGGCGGGCATTTGGCCACCACCATCTCGAGGTCTCTGTCACCTCTGGGAACCCAACCTGGGACCAGAGAGACAGACATTACGGATGCCCCTCCTGGGGGAGAGACTCGTGATGTCCCCGGGCTGTCAGGAACAGGCGAACGTGACCTGATGGACAAGGCGAAGCAAACCCAACCCTACAAGCTGGTACACTTAATCGGCTTTTACTGGTGATGTTTTTCATAGAATCATAGAACACTTTGGGTTGGAAGGGACCTTTCAAGGCCATCCAGTCCAACCCCCCTGCCAGGAGCAGGGACATCTCCAACCAGATCAGGTTGCTCAGAGCCCCGGCCAACCTGGCCTGGAATGTTTCCAGGGATGGGGCATCCACCACCTCTCTAGACAACCTGGGCCAGTGTCCCACCACCCTCATGGCAATTTTTTCCTAATATCTAATCTAAATCTACCTCCCTCCCAATTGGCTTGTCTATGCACCAGAGTAGCAAAATGGGGAAAAGGCAATTACGGAGGAGGTCAGCATCATATTAGGGATCGCTGCTGCTGCTGCGATTGGTGTTATTGCCCTCTTCTCTCTGAGCCTTATAAGGTGCTTACAAGAGAGCCAGACTCTCCGGAAATGTCAGTGAGCACCAAGCACTTGAAAATCGAGCCCTGTGGTGCCCTGAAAATCTTGTTGACAACTTTAGATGTCTCTCTTTGCCTCTCTCTTACCCTTATGTGAGCTCCTATTTTTCCTGTATCTTCAGAGCAAGCTCCCATGTTCTCCATTTCAGGTGGCTGAAGAGACTTTCATGCATCCTCGTTCAATATCTAAAGCTCCTCATCAGCCGTACTAGAGACGAAAAATGTAATGACCTGATGCAAAAGGAAAGTCAGATTTTCTCCACTTTGCCATGAAAGCCGAGCGGCTGCGACTGCAGCAACAGGATGCAAAACTCTGAGCAGGAACTTCCCTAAAGGTGGGTCACATTACAGCGGGCAGAAACAGCCTGGTCTGGGTTTCATATTTATCTTGTATTTATATTGTAATGTTTTATATGTTTCATTGTGTGTGAGGTACGTTCAGAGAGCCAGTGCCAGCCCAGGAGAGCTTCTGGTTCAAGCAGCCGAAAAGCAGGATGGGGATCAGATGCACTGGAAAGGAACTGACCTTGTTCCCAGTCACCCCACAGCTCTCCAGTTCAGTCAGGACTGGAGAAGCGGTGTCAGATCTCCTCATTCCCAGTTCAGAGACCTGTTCACAGTTAATTCTTCTTTTTAACTCTCCCTCCTTGTGGGCTGCATGGCCATGGACAGTCGTTGACTTCTCCCCTCCGCAGGACATCAGTGGTTTGAGTTTTACAGACATCCAAGGAGCAGGTCCTTGCTGAGGCAGACACAGTGGGCTTGCTGTCTCCTGGGGAGTTATATTTGCTCTTCCTTTCCTTACTGCTTTCCTTAACCTAAAATAAGATGTCCCAGACTGAAAAAAAAAAAAAAGTGAGCATGTTTTGCTCCCAGTGTCTGGATAAACACATAGCTTCCCAACCCTTACATAGAGCTAATAGGATGAGCCATGGGGAGCTCATTGAGATGCAGCAGCTCCAGAGGCTAACGAGAAATGCAGAGGAGGTGGTGGGGCCCTGTTTGCTTCCTCCATCTGTCCTCCCAGATCCACAGGAGAGGTCAGCTTGGCCTTACCCCGTGCTACAAGGCTTGAGAAATCAGCCCCCGTCTGCCTTGCTCTTGCTCTCCCGCAGTGCTTCCCGATAGGAATAGGCGGCTGTAATTAGCGCAGCCCGTGCTCGCTCAGAGCGGCTCCTCGGGGACGGCTGCCGGCTGGAGCCGTCTATTTTTTTCCCACCACAAAGCAGCATTTGTGTGCGAACGTGTTGTTTGCTGGGAGTCGAGCTCGGCCGCGGCAAGAGGGCTCCGCGCTCCTCCTCCCCGTGAGCCAGGAGGTTGGGTTTGCCTCAAAGGAAAAGCAATGATGTGGTTTGGCCTCTTGGCGGTGGAGGAGTTAGCGTTTTTTTGCTTGGATGGGCTTTTTTCTACCTCAGACCACCTCTCCCCAGACTAAATGAAATGTTTAAATGTTATCAAGAGTAGATAGTGCTGAAATTACATCCTCCATCCGTTGCAGACAGGGCTGGCTGATTAGCCTTTCGCGTTTTGCATCAATTTAAGAAGCAAATATAGTGAGAGCAGGCTTCATGTTTCTCAGAGACCCTTTTGGAAACATCCAGAGCACAAACCCAGAGGAAATAAACCTCTATCAGCTCTCAAAGGTGGGCCAGGCAGAGAAGCAGCCCATTTGACCTGGCTTAGTGTCTCAGAGAAAAACAAGAGAAGCCATCTGCACCATTCTCTGCTGGAAACCCCCGGGGTGCAGGCAAGTCCCTCACCCTAGATCCTCCTGTCCATCACTAATCCTTTTGGCTTGTGCCAGGAACACTAGCAAAAGCACGTTTCACCCAGTCAGGAAAGCATGGAAAGTAAGGAGTCTGCTGAAATTTTGGCACAAGTCCTTCCTCAGCAGTGGGCATCTCCAGGCATCTGAGCAGCAAGGGGACATTTGCTCATGATGCTTGTTCTTGGCTAGGGATGGCAAGGAAGATGCTCTCCGTGGGTCACAGCCACAGCAGAAAATGAGGCAGCTGGTTTCTGTGAAATCCTGCATTCAGGTTTGCCATTCCTTCCTTCCCCTACCTCCAAAACACGACTCAGGGAATGGATCCTCTCATCCCCTGTGGTGGTCTGGATGTAGAGACTTGGCTAAAACTACTACCCCATTGTATTCCTCTACAATTTTGCATCTGCTGTCAAAGATACCTTTGTAGGAATCACAGCTCCACCACCACAAGTGAAGTAGGGGCAGAGCAGAAGGAAATCCTCCTCTGTGCATCAAGACCAGGCATCGTTCAGCCATTAAACCAGCCCTGCAATGACTCTCTGCTCTTTCTAGGGGACTTAATTTTGGTTGCCTTCTTATATCTTTTAGATTAATCCTCTTCAAAGCTGGCCTTGCAAAAATAACCTTGCCTCTGGAAGAAGAGCCCATCTCCTTCTGCCTCCTTGTACTTAAACTTGTAACTAAAAGGTGTTTACGCTGCTGATGGGAAATGACCCACCAAGTGAAGCAAGCTGCTCTGCAAGGGAGGGAGATTCAGCAAAACCAACGTGAGTCAGCAGCCAAAATGGGAAGAGACGGCGATGATGGATGGCAGGAGAAGAGCTGACAGCTGGGGAGACACGAAGAGCTGACCTAGGCGACGCACCATTGGACCGGAAAGTGGCTGCAGAGATGCAGGAGCTGCTCACATGATGGCTGTCCTGCAGCAGTGGGGCAGCCACAAGCGATGCTCTATCTGGCTGAAGAGGAGAGAATTTTCTCTACAACTCAATAATAAAAAAAAAAACCAGTGTGGATTGTATGGAGCTGGGTTAAGCAGTCTACCACACTGCTTCTGATTTACCATTTGTTTACCATCACGATGTAAATAACCTGTTCAGGGTTGAACATGAAGGATGCCTGAATGGGACTCATTCAGCTCAGCGGGTGAAAGCCTTGGAAGAGCAAACATCATTTGCTTCAGGTCCAGGTCAAAAGTATTTAAGGACAAGGACTTATCCAAGGAGAATCCCACCGTGATCTCCAAACTGTGCTTGCAGCCAGTTGGCTGGAAAATAAACCTTCCCGTGCGTTACTGAGGATCCTGGTCTACTCTGAGGGCCTTTGGTCCCTGGTCTACTCTCTTTTTCAAGGCAGAAGCCCCAGGGCTGTCCACCTCATTTCTTCCTCTCCCTCCTACACATATCTCTACTGTGTGAAATCCAAAGCCTTCACTACATCTATTGCAAAAACATCTGCAGCACAACATCTGCAACATCTGCGCTACGTGCTAAACCAGATATCTGAGCTGTTCATGGCAGGTTTTTGCACCACAGAAGTATCTAGAGGCCCAGAAAATGGTGTCCAGACATGCTAGACAAGACTGGCCCCTGTACTGAAGACCTTGCTGCAGGCAAGGAGGAAAGAAGGACTATATTCCATTTCCCAAAGGGAAACCAGAGGGGCCGCAAAAATATGTGACCTCAATCACTTTATAGTGATCTACCGCATGGCCCAACGAGCTCTTGTTGGATTTGGTAAAGCTTCCTGATGTTGTCTTAAAGTAAAACAATCTTATATTGGACATTTTCTTTGTGCAGCAGCAGGCTGAAACTCCTGTCGTTGCACGATTTAAAAGCCAGGCTGCAAAAGCAAAGCCATACATCCCTCATCATAAATGCATTTCCAAAAAGTGTTCTCACTTCTGTGCTTTGCTTTTCACAGCCCAGATGAGAAAAAGGCTTATGTGAGCAAATCTAAAATTGTTCACCTGACTGTCTTACAGATTTCCAGGTAATAAGGGCAACTGTGAGCCGCCGTCTTTGCAAGATGCACGGACCTCAAAGACTGTACATCTCCTCTCTCCTCCTGCCCTTTCCCTGGGTTTGTTGCTCCAAGACCAGAGCAAACCTCATGTCCTTACGTTAGAGGCAGAAACTGGGCAGCCTCCCCTGGATGGGCAGAAGCTTGCAAATATTAATGCATTTCTACCTCTGAAGCAGGTTGTGGATGGCAGATCCCTTCCCATCGCCCTGCCCCATCCCCTTTCCTCCTTGTCTGCTGCTCTGTGGGGAAGCAATGATCCTTCCCGAGCAGTCAGGATCCTCCAGAAATGGTCCCAGAGCCTATGTGATAAACAGGAGTTAACAGCTTAGATTACCGCAAGCACTACTAGCATCATTTCTGCAACCAAGTAAGATGTTTAGACACGCTAGACCTTGTTTTTAAGGCTGCACAAAGCTGGAGCCTAACAGAGAGCAGATATACGTTCACAAGTGCCACCCACATTCTGGTTGAGTCAAAGAGCTGAGCTCTTGGGTGGCAAGGAAAGGGAGAGATTTAAACATGAAGCATGCATTAAATGTTGAGCAGGCTTGATGTCAGACTGCTCTGCCAGCAAGCTCAAAGTCAACAATTTCACCTATGGAAAAGAAACACCTCTGGCGAGATGTTTCCCTGGTGGAAAACACCCCTGGAGAGAGAGACCTGCCTTAGACCCAGCTTATAGAGAAATACCATCTATGTACACTTCATCACTGATTCCTTTGAGAAAGAGTGAGGGAGAAGAGGACAGGCTGAGAGAGCTGGGGCTGTTCAGCCTGGAGAAGAGGAGGCTTCAGGGAGACCTTAGAACGGTCTTCCAGTACCTAAAGGGGGCTACAGGAAAGATGGGGAGAGACTGTTCAGCAGGGCCTGTTGTGACAGGACAAGGGGTAACGGTTTTAAAATAGAAGGAGGCAGATTCAGACTGGACATAAGGAAGAAATTTTTTACCCTGCGGGTGGTGGAACCCTGGCCCAGGTTGCCCAGAGCGGTGGTGGATGCCCCATCCCTGGAAACATTCCAGGCCAGGTTGGCCGGGGCTCTAAGCAACCTGATCTGGTTGGAGATGTCCCTGCTCCTTGCAGGGGGGTTGGACTGGATGGGCTTTGAAGGTCCCTTCCAACCCAAACTGTTCTGTGATTCGAAGAGGGCATTTGTTGTGTGAGCATGAGTATTGGGATGGGCTTGATCCAAACCTGCTGGAGTCCAGAGGCACCTTCCATTGACTTGAACCAGACCCCAGCAATCTCTACCTGATTACAAAGTCCTTAGGGCTACGGGACAATCTTCATGCTGACAGCTTTGCAAGCAGGGATTAATTTGTAAGAAGAGCTGAGAGGTGTAGTTGTAAGATAGGGCCCCAACCCAGCATGGCAGGTTTCTTTCATTGCTTCTGTTCAATAATTATTTGAGCAATGGCTGCGTTTCACCCAGATACTGCTTTGAAAAACTGTGGAAAACTTGATCTATGGCTTGGCAAAGGCTGCACCTTCTGCCTACCTGCAGCAAAGACGGCGTTTGCCTGCCAAAAGCACAAGTTGAATTCCCCGGGATTCGGGGTGGAATTTGCAATATCCTGCCTGCCAAGCTGCCGAGCACATCCAGCTTTACGTGTGTGTTGATAAAAGAGGGAGGGGATGCCTCTGACACATCCGATGTCTTCTGTTGCTCTGAGAACACCTCTTCTGGAGGCTTTTTTCCCCATTTTGTCCAGCCTCTCCATCTTGGCCCTGTGTTTTCCACCCTGCTGATTTTCCCAGAGATGTAAAACTGTGCAGAGCGTTAGCAGATCTCTCAGATCCATCGTGTCCACTTTCTCCCATGCAACTGGAAGTGACTAGAGTTCATCTTTTGCAGCCCATTCAAATATTTGCAGGATAAGAACAACCGCCTTGCCACACCTGGAACTTCTTCCACCCATCCTGGAGGCACGACAGGATGTTCAGCCCAATTTGCAAACTTTTCCTTGCCTTTCTTGTTTTGCTGCCACAAAACAGGCAAATCATTGTTGCTCTGATTTCTCACAGCAACTCAAGTCCAGGCTGAGAAAAACGTTAATCAAACTTGAGCTCAAAAATGTTGGTAAAGTTATAAGCAAAAGAGGAATATTTCTGCAAGGTCAACAATGTGCACCTACGCTCTGCATAACGGCAACACACTGCCCAGCCACCAGCCCGTCCAGCCTGGCCAGGTCCCCGTCTGAACATCACCTGCAGTCTGCAGCATCAGGAGATGAAGCAGTTTACTCATGACCACCCAGGAAGCATTGTCCAAAACCCACCATCTCCAGTGTCCCAGTCTTGTGCTGTAACCACTTGCAGTCCTTTCCAAGAAAAGGGCCCTATTAGGAGCTGAGACCACCGTGGCTTGGTCCTCTCCTCACCTCTGAGCTTCCAGATGCATGGTGTCCCTTCTCGAAGGTGTGCATCCCCACAACCCTCATGTCAGGGATCCCCACACTGGCCAGGGCTGTCCTGCACCCATCACACTTCTGCATTTGCTTGTCATGGATGTTGTATTAGATCATAGAACCACAGCATGATTTGGGTGGGAAGGGACCTTAAAGATCATCTTGTTCCAACCATCCTGTCCTGGGCAGGGACACCTTTCACCAGACCAGGTCATTCAAAGCCCCATCCAACCTGGCCTTGAACACTTCCAGGGATGGGGCATCCACAGCTTCTCTGGGCAACCTGGGCCAGTGCCTCACCACTCTCACAGTAAAAAATTTCTTCCTTATATCTAATTATCCCAAGAACATCTCCTGTTTTCCAGTCACCCTGTACCACTGCCTGCTTAGACCATTTCCACCATCCATGAGCTACCTTCATGTCAGAGATCCTGCTTTTCTATCATCTAACCCACTCCCAACTTCTACCCTTTTCCTATTATCAACCTGCTCTCTGTGCAAAGGCTGGGGGCTTTCCAGCAAAAAGGTGGGATGGGGACAGCTTAGCTTGGGACAACCTACGCCTCCCTGACCCCAAGAACACTCAGTCCCTCTGCAAGAATCTCTGCTTTCCATCCTCCAGCTGCTGGGAGTGGTGATGCAGGGTTTTAAAGCAAAACCCAGAAGGATTCCCTTGCACACTGGGTGCTGCAAAGAGCACGGGTTCAGGGCCAGCACGGACAGTGATCCCTTGCATTTGACCTCCTCCTTTTTTGCAGAGCTGAACCACAGTCAACTTTCAATCAGTGCCTCAAGTGTCTTCATCAGAGTCTACTTGAAGGCCCCAGGCTGGCGCTGCACAACCTCACCAGCTCCACCAGAGATGTTTGCCGGGGAGAGCGCTGCAGGCTCCGTCTGTTTTGTCTGAGCTGATAATTCTGGGAGATCAGCTTAAAGCGTTCCAGTTGGGAGGCCCATTTCTCATAAACTCCTAAAGCCCCTTTTCTTCCAGCCTGACTCAATCCAACACGTTTGCTACTAGGCTAAGTTCCAGCAAAGAGTTTTATGTTGAATGCCAACAGCAAATTTTTATGACCGCAAAATAAACCTTGAAATATGATATGTTTAGATAAGCGATGGGAATGCTAAGAGACTCTCAGGGAATTGAATCGAGAGGTGTGAACTGTTCTGCTTAAAGGACGTTCAAAAATAATGGCACCGGGGCTGTGCTACCACTTCCAGAAAGAAACATGCTGGAGGAAACAGTCAGCAGACCATAATAACGTTGGTTTGAATTATGGCTCTGCAAAGACAAGCTATGCAGGAGCAAGAGGAGATGGATTATGATCATCCCTGAAGCAAAGACAAGGTCCCAAGGAGTTCAAACTCCAAAGACATGCCCCAAACCTGCCTTCCAAGGGCTTGGCCCAAAGCTACCGAGTGGCACAACCGGTTGCGTCATGGCTGCCTCCTGTTAAGCAGGGAGAGAAATCCTCTGCACACCCATGTCGAAGTAGCCTTTCATATCCCAGTGCATTTTTTTTTTCCCAAGCATTGCACTGAAGGGATTTCCATTCATCCAGATGAAACACTCAGCCTACTCCAGTGCCTGACCTGCTCACCACCACCGCCCACGTCACTGACGTCAAGGTAGCCAGCGTTGGACAAGATCGGCTCCTGGGTGAAAAACAGCTGTTGAAAGAGAAAACCGAAGGGACACATGCTTTGTGGATATCCAGGGACCAAAACTATCTCTGCTCCTCAGTTTTACCTTCCAACAGGTATTCCAACAAGCTGCTTGGAGGGGATATGAGATATCTCAAACAGCATGGATGGATAGTGTATGTGAGCTATATCCACAGCTATCCTACCTGGGGCTCCTCAAAAGCCTGGGGCAGCCACAGCATCTGTCTTCTTCTTCATCTCTGCTGCATAGCCCAAGCATATCCAGAAACATCCAGGATTTCTGGACATACAGCAGCCCTCAACAAAAGCGCTGTGCTACTGTGGGTTCTCACTACTCATGCAGAACTCCACAAATACTGAAGATTATGGCTGCATATTGAGAAATGCTCAAAATCTGCCTGGTGGAAACAGAAGACATTTTCACCATGTAGCCCCAGATGGAGCAATTCCTGGGGAGGAAGAGCCTGCAGCCGTTTGCACGGCCAGGGCATCACAGGCTCCTGGTTTCCCATCAACAATGAACTCAGCCACCATGGCAGCACCCTGTGATGGTAACCATCATCCTGGTGAGCAACCAGCCTGCCCAAGCAGACAGTGACCTGCCCTCAGGCAGACTTCTTGCCAGCCCAAGGCTGAATTGCAGCTGCGACACAGACCCAAGCCCAAGTCATCATTGATTTGGAAACCCCAGGGAGCTGGGGATGTTGCTGCTCATGTCTTCAATCTTCTCTTGTCCTCCCCTCTCAGTGCTTTCTTCCTCTGGGGATTCAGAGTCACCATCTTAATCTTTGAAGCACCCCATGGTCAGGCTCCAGACCAGCTGAACACACCAGTAATGAGCTAAATTGGTTGCCAATGGCATTGCTGTGAGAAGGGCAGAGCTCAGCTGTGCATTAGCAGTGCTTTCTCAGGGGGGTTGTTGGCGGTGGGGATGAACTCCTCCAGGAACCATAGCAGACCTCCCCATCGCGTGCAAAGGGCATTTTGCTTACCTCGGGAAGGCAAAACAACACATCCTTAAATTAACAGAGACAAAACAGCATGAGCGGTTGCTCATCTCACTCCCAGAGGAGAGGATAACACGACAAACACCCAGCAGATGCTGGCCACCTGGGTCCGGGCGTGACTCGGAGACACTCCAAAGTGGTGCACCAGCCTGCCAAACAAAACCTGGGCTCCGACAGTCCCATGCTTTCCCTTAACATTGGCATTACCAAACGCGTTGGGGGAAGAGGACTTGGAGTTGCCTGTCCTCAGAGGTGCAAATCTCATCATGGTTAATATTTTAATTAAAGCCCCGGGTTCTGGAGTCAACATGATGATGGAGAGGGCTCCACTCTTGGTATTTCAACCAAGTTTAGCCTCTGAAGCCTGCATTGAAGCTGGAGACACGGTTTCTTAAATATTTTAAGAGATCTATATTTTGAAATCAGCCCCAAGGGCGAGCTGGAAGCCACCCTAACGAGCTGTGTTCAATCACTCGGGCCCGATGGATGGCTCCAAGACATATCAGGTATCCTGCTCTGGCAATGAGACCCTGCCTGCGTGTCCTGAGCCTTGTGTTAGCTTTCACTGAGAGTTTTTCAGAAGAATGAACCTGAGCCTGGGACTCCTCTCTATTTTTATCATGTTCCAGCACTGCCAGCAAGAACCGGACAAACAACCCCAAGAAACGCCTCAGAAAGTCTGGAGGACAAAAATAAACGCCCAGACTGTGGTTAGAGGGGCTGAGCTTGGCTGAGCCAATTTGAGCTGGAAAACAAGCAAGCTGTTTTCTTTTAAAATAACACCAATGCCTGGAGAGGCAGAAACACCATCCTGCAGGATCGGGGCAGCACAGATCCATGAGGCGAGAGAGAAGGACAGGTTTGGGCAACCTCAGCCTCAACGCGCCCAGAGAGTGAAACTCTGGTAATCCCGGTGTTACATAAAACAGCTTCTTTCTCTCCCTTTCTGCCTCCTCATTTCCCTCCCCTTCTCAGCCAAGCCTACATCTGGATGCACCAAAAATAGTCTCGGAAATCCTGTTTTCACCCAACTTCAGCCACTCATGGGCAGGGCTGGGGAGCAGACGCGGGGCACGGTTTTGTAGGTTGAAATAATAAAATGGATATGCAAAAAAAAAAAGACAGTAAAGTACAACTTGTGATTTCCTCAGACCCAATGGAGGCAAAGAGTCGCCCCACCAATGCCCTATAAGCCCATACGCTGAATTGAGCGGTCCATGGCCAGAGCTGAGCTCAAGGAAGGAGAAACACATGGACCTGTGCAGGGCATCGTTAGCTTTCCAGAAAGAGCCTGATCCCTTCAGAATGAGAAACCCAGGTGTGTGTGAGTGAGATATAAACCAGGAGGAGATTTTAAAAACTGAGATCAAGAAACAGAGGAGGCACCAACATCTCTTTAGCAAGGAAAAAATGAACTCTAAGTTAGTAGGTACTAAAGTTCCTGCTAAACCCTCTGCTGAACACGAGGTTGATCTCGAGCTGTTCTTGTGAGCATGGAAAGTACCTTGAGCAGGGATGGAAGTGGCTGTACCAAACAAGTTTATACCTACCCCTAAATACAATCTTGTCTAGGACCCTGGCACCCAAGATACTGACTCTGGGTCCAAGATACACCTCAAGCTGGCCTTGCTGGCAAACGAAAACCATTCTGTTCTTTGTCTATTATCAATAAAGATGCAGCCTACCTCAAGTCTTCTGTATTCTTGGTGGTTCTTCAGAAATTCATGCAGTCCTTAGTAGTCAAAATAATGAGATTGTCTCCTAATGTGAGATTTCCTTTGCAGGATAAAGTACACCTAAGGGCTGCTGATGTAATTCTCTCATGCTAAGCTGATTAAATGCTGAGGAGTTAGAGCCTTTTATAATTTTATTACATTAGATTCCAGAGATGAAATGAACAGAAATGACCAGACACCAAAGGAGGCAGAAATCTGTGTCCGCAGATTTTAGAGACTATAAATCACATTCGGCCAATATAGCTAGGTGTCTGCAAGAACAAATCTAATAATAGCATATCCGTCTGTTCGACAATATGGATAAACTCGGGCTATGGGTATTGTACAATATTAAAAGGAGAATTACAAGCAGAACCACAGAGAACAAGTAAAGGTCATCGTATCCGAAGGTTTCATGCCACCCCTTCGAGGAAGACCAGCAGCCATGAGTACTGCTTAGCAACTGGCTGCAGGGTATTATTACCGCCGCTAATTATTTCTAGTGAGAGATGAAGGTTTACTGAGCTGGACAGAGGATGCGACACGATACATCCATCATCCCTGCCTGAAAGGTCTGAGCTGGACCCAGCTGCACCACATCTGTATATGGAACCTAATAAAGTCCTAGGCTGAGTTTGGAGAGAAATAAGGATTGCAGACTCCCCTGAAGAAGCCCATATAACTCTCAAAATCAAGGCAGAAACAGCGAAATCAAGGTGTAAATCCAGACGTGGCGTTGACTTTGAGTGAATTGACTCATTTCAGCCATCCTGGCACAAACCCCTTTGTTTCACTAGATTCTGGCTTAGGCAAGTCAGCTGAGGACAGAGATTACAAATGAGGCACATCCTTGTTGACCGCTTTCCCATTTTCCTTCACAGGGAAAGCTGGATTTATAAGTACTTTCCACCCAGGTCTTTGTGCACACTCTTGGTTCATATTGGCCATATTGGCCACACGACCTGGTTTGCCCGACACGGTGATTTATGCCACTCATCAACAAAGCAGCCAGTGTGAGTCAAACGACCTCACGCACAATGTGAAATTCAAGGGATATTCATGCACCGATGCTTTACATTTTTCTCCGGGCACCGCTGTCAGCAAAATGCTCCCATATTCAGATGAGGGTCCTATAAAAGGTCAAATTGAAATTGGCTTGCATATCTGAGCAAATATTTGTGAGCAATTTTCCCCGTTATTCTCTAAGCTTTACATATGGCCCGTTCAGCCGAGAAGTGTGGTATTTTAAAAAATATTAGTCGGGACTGCAGTGACTTAAAAACCGCCTGAAAGCAATTAAGGAGCTGACTGTTCAAATGTATTTTCTGCAAACAAAAGTTTATTTGCTATGTATAGATAAATGCTGTCAGTGGACTAATTTGGAAGTCTTGTTGATTACCCATTGTAATGAGGCCTATTACATAATTAAAAGAGTTTTCTCCTAACTGCATTTTCCTGCTAATTAACATTTTATGCCATCTACAATGGACACTCTGGGCT
The DNA here is from genome assembly GCF_036417535.1 of Chlamydotis macqueenii. Taxonomy (NCBI): domain Eukaryota; kingdom Metazoa; phylum Chordata; class Aves; order Otidiformes; family Otididae; genus Chlamydotis; species Chlamydotis macqueenii. The sequence continues at coordinate 4,440,353 of NC_141560.1, read as the reverse complement.
GCATCAAAGACATTATTATGCAATTTTATCCTAAGAGAAGTCTATGAATTATTAATTAATATCAAATCTGTTGATTAAAGGGTAATTTGTAAGTAAGCCAGTCATAGCTAGGAACATGCTTTGCCCATAACTATTCCCCTGAAACACGCTCCAAAATAATATGGACTAAAAAAAAGTTTGAATATTGGGAGTGTGAAATGTGGGAGACTGGGATAATTTACAAGAACCTCTGATGTTTTTCCAGAAATTCCAGTTGTTGGTGTTTTAATTAAATAGTGTCTTCTAAAACGCTCTGTCATGTCCAGGCAAGATTCACAAAGTGAAAAACGATAGAGCCCTTGTTCTGTGTGAGAGTCAAACAACAACAGAAACTTACTGTACAAATTCACCGGAACGTGGAAGCTCAGATCAAAAAATACCCAGGCTGGGGGTGGAAGCAGCAGATGTTGGCAGACATTGGAGAACATCTAAAGATATGCTTTGGCTGCAGCATCACCTTAAAAAAAATAAAAAGTGGGCCAGACCAACATTACAGCATGAACGTGGGGAAGTTTGCCTTCCCACTGGTCACTTATACAAGCGCATTTGTCTAAATATAGGTTTAATCGGTCAAATCAAGATCAAGCTGTCGAATGGCTACCGGGGAAAGGCCTGGCTTACTGGGGTCAAGAGCAGACTCCTTGCAACGCGAGCCAATTCATCATCTGAGTTGCCCACCACAGGTGATAAGCAATGCACATCAAGTCCCATAACATCACATCCAGCCCAGCTGCCCCCCCAGTGCTTCCACCCATGATGAAGGTGATGCGCTTCACCCCGATGATGGGGTTCCGGAGAGCAGCGTTACCCGCTGGGCTTGCCAAGCTGCTGGCTGGGAGCCACAGACACCCTGAAATGTCAGACCTTGGAGCTTCATCAAAGACCAGGCATCCCGGAGCAGGAGGCTGGGGAGCGCCCACCCCGTGCTGCTCAGCCGCCGTGAAGTCAGGGCTCATTAATCACGGGACAATGCACTGTCTTGGGTTTCAGAGATGAAGGCGCAACCCGATGCGCCCTCCCCCAGCCCCGGCATCTGCTCGCTGCTGCGACAGCCCGCTTCTGCTCCGTGCTCAGGCTTACATTGGCTGCAGCTCATCCCGAGGTCAGGAGTGGTGGTAAGACAATGATGATGATGACGATAACAATAATAATAATAGCAAATATAATAGCAACAACAATAAATATTATATGTTATTATTAATAATAATAATCACCCTGATTATGTGCATGGTCCAGCATAGCTGGAGGTACCTGAAACACACTCCACACGCTACACAGATTGCGTCTGGTCATGTTGAGACAACCAGAAGGCTTTTCTCCAGTGAACACTTGTTGGGAATAACTGCTTGTAGCAGTCTTGTTTACCAACACGAGCAGGCTGCAGGAGTGCTGTGTGTTACTGCAACGGGCGGGCTGCAATCAGCCTTCATGCTTTAATTAGAATAGGAGAAGGGGAGAGGGAAGCACTGGGGGTGATGGTGGTGATTGCAGCGTGGTACAGCCCCGACCCTGTGCGGTAGCTTGTCGTGTCTTATACCCAATATGACCAGTGGCACGTGACTCGGGTGAGAAAAACAGCAAAATAGGTCATAAATAGAAAAATAAGTCAAGCAAACAGCCACACTTCAGATCTTGGACATCTGTAGATGTCTTGGATGGAAAGGGTGTTTCCAAAGGCTGAAGTGAGATCTGTGACACCTCTCCCTCAAACCAGCTCCAGCAAATTCCCACCCCCAAAAAGGTGAAAATCTCCCAGGTTCCCGGTTCAGCCACACCCCAACACAAAAGGTGAAGGTCCTCTCTCTTCTCATCACAACAGCCTCGTCTGTGGACTCACTTTCTGCAAGCCCGTGCCTGCACACAGCCTGGCCGGAGGCAGGTTGTTAACTCCTGCAGTGTCCGGGAGCTGTAACGAAGCTCAGGACCAATTAGTCGTTGTCCTCCTCCCAGGAAAAATACATAGAGAAAATAATTATTGGAATTCATAAGCCCTTGGATACAGCAGTGATTAATGAGAGCAGCTAACTACAGAGACCTGTGAGAAGACACAGCTATGTTTGCATCAGCTGCTTTCATTATGTTTTTCTCATTTTGAGTTCTCCCATTATTTTGCAAGATGTAATGAAAAGCTCCTTCAGCCACGCAAAAATGAAGCCAGACTGTTCCTCAGGTTTATGGCTTCTGGAAGGCTTTTCTTTACAAAATTGGGTAATTTTGAAGGCAGACTAAAGGGAAGGAGTGATCACATCATTATTTTACACTGTATGTATTCATCTCGCCTTTAGCAAGAAGATTTGCACTTTCGGTTAGGTGACAGGTCCTATCTCAAGTGAAAACCCCAGTGCAGAAGGTATCGGTGATAGCAGGTCTCCCAGGTTTGGGTGCTTTTGTTTGTTCCCCAGCACCTGCAGCTCTGCGGTACCACAAAAATGAGGAGGTACTCCCCAATACTGAAGGGACATTCCACTGGACCACCCAGTGCCACACCAGCACACACGGTTTCTCCGTGGGCACTGCACTATTTGGAGCCACGTGAAGAAGATATCTTCTTTTCTAACACATTTCTGGCCATCAGGACTGCAGAGGGGACCACGAAAACATTAACTGGAAGCAACTGAAGGCTCAAAGAGTGGAAAAAGAGACCCCTCGTTGATATTTTCTCAGATTTTAAAAGCAGTATCTCACTTAGTTGATTTCCGCTCTTTGACTACAAATTGGAGAGTATCGAGATCGCCCGTTCACCACCCAGTCTAACTCCAGTCTCAGTGTCTCTACTCCTCGCTGGTTGTTCTCACAGTGAAACCAACCTGCTCATTTTTAAAGCCATGAAAACACAGACGACAGCTGCCTCTCCCATCCTGGTAAGCTCTCTGGGCGGTTCAAGCCATGCCGTAATTCCTGCTTCTACCAGACGAGGCTGCGGACTTTTTGACCCGGGCCGTTGGCAGAAAGCCAGGCCATCCTATGGACTACAGCAATTTTTTTTCTTTTTTAAATAAATGTTTCACATATGGGAGCCTATAAATATCCAAGCAATTTACTGCAGATTTACCACTCTCCATTTTTCAGATCTCAGCACCGATGCTCCAAGTTCAGCCCCAACCCAAATTAATACACAGCAGTAGCTCTGCATGTCAATTAGAGGGAGAAGGTTATTTTCTGGCCCGACCTCTGAGATCAAGTGCTAATGCACTACAGAAAAATGCGGTGATCTATCATCCGAACTCCAGCAAGGACCACTTTTTCCTACAAGAAGGACTTGCAATAACTTACTCGACGCCATCAGTCATTCCTTGGCCTTCCTCTCGGGGGCATTCACCGCGTTACGTCCCAGTGCTGCAGGACCGGTATTCAACCCCAGACATTGATTGAACACAACACCTAATTATTCATTTTATGGCAGTAGCTTGGTTCCTGGGTCATGGAGCAACACCCAGCTGCGGAGAACAGCAGGCCTTGCGCCTGGGGACTTTGTGGTTTGAGGATATGCTGTGTTTTGATGTTGGTGCCATAAACTCTCCTCCATACGGAAGGGTTGCTGGAAAGGGCAGTGGTAAAAGAAGGAGAAGTGAACTGGTAATGAATTATGTCTGGAAGCAGTTAAAAAACAATGGTTTTAAGCCATTTCACTGCCTTGTGTATTGGGAATCATGGCCTAATCTGTTTTACTGCACAGACCAAGTGGGGAAGCAGCATCAAATGATCCCTGGGGCCAAAGAGGTGAAGCTGCGTCCCCAAAGAACGAGCTACCCCTGGGGACACAACATGAACATCACTGCCATCTCCTCCTCTTCCTCCTATCTCCTCTCCCTCCCTGAGCCCCAAATCCTGTGCTGACCCCATGGCTTAGCAAGGGACTGTGACTCTGCTCTCCAGCATTATCGCAGCCCCTTGTCAGCCCAAGCCAACACTCATGCATGGTCAGGAGATGCAGCAGCTATCACTCAGAGCATGAGACACTGCTGTCAAGCTGCCTGCACATCCCGAGCTGCGGTAGCAGCACACGTTGGGGATTTGTCCCTGCCTCCATCAGCCAGGAGCTGGCGAGCTGTGGTTGGGCTCGGCAGCGGCCAGGATGAGCATGGTTGTGCTGGTGTCCCATAGCTGCAGGCAATAGCTTCCAAAAACCTGCTGGAGCCCAGCACAGCTCAGGGCATTCCTTCAAAGGGAATATTCGAGGGCAAAATTGAAAGAAAGAACAGAAAAAGAATCTTAATTTTCTCCCATAATGACCTTTGCTTTCCTGCTCTTTCCCTCCATCCCTCTGTCTTTCCAGGGATCAGGTGAAGAGCTAGAAAGTCTTCTCCTCAGCACAGTACTCAACACTGAGAACTGATGGCATCCTGTCCCTTGGGTAATGTGAGCTGGGAAAGATGCCAAAAAAACCTGGGAGATATTTCCAAATACCTGCTGCATGGTGTGATCTCCACATCCCCAGAGTAAAACAAATCTGCTCACCAGGGATGCTCCTGTGAAAGCAGTGGTGGGAGGTGGTTTCCCAGGGAGGATAGGCCTCTGGACAGAATGGTCTCTAACGCTGCTGCAGGCAGGGAAAGGCAGCACGTGCCCCCTCGCTTTCAGGAGCAAAGCACCATCCCAGGTGCCCTTCGGGGTGGCTCAGAGCCTTGTTTGCCTTTTTTTCCCCAGTTGCATATTCATCTGCTTAGTTTGTAAATCCCTGGAGCCTCGTTTGTCCAATTAGTGCTTGCTAAATCTCTCGCTACGGGCAAATAATAGGCTCCTCCGTACGCTATTGCGTTACCCAAAAGGAAATTACTTGACAGCTAAGTGCTGAGGCGTCTTAGTGCCAGGAGGAATTGAAGGGAGGGGATACAGCTCCTGCACCTTAACTGGCCCTGACATAAGCCCTGCGTGGACGGGAGGGCTCAGCCTCAGCCCTTGCAGGGACGTGAGGCCGTTTCTGTACTGTTTTGTTCTTCTGGGAACCGGAATTTGAGGAAAAACTTGCCTGATCCATCCATATCCAACAGCTTTGCGAACAAACCGCTTCGACTTCTCGCCTCTGAGCCTTCGCGTTGCAGGCGCTGCAGCATCCCGCAGCTCCTTAACGGCGTTTTTTGCCTTGCTTTGCTCCCCATCAGAGCTCACCGCTGGTGAAAGTTCATCTGGGAGCCTGCCCTCCAGTCAGACCTTTTGCAGAAGAATAAATCATTTGAGTGGGTTAAAAAAAAAGATTCCCAAGCATTTGAAGAATGAGAACATATTTTTAGAGGGGGAAAAAAAAAAAAGCTCTTTTTGTTTTCCCCTTTCCTTCTACTGGTGCGGTTAATCACTCAGCGAGAGGGCTCTAGACACCGCCAACACCCAGTCCCTCCAGCCCACCAAACAGGCGGCTGTTCCCTGCCCGTCGAGTGTAACATTAACGTGAGACTGGTGAAAATCAAATTAAACCCTAACAGACTGCCCTGCCTCACCTTGAGCAGGTCATCCCACTTTATTTACTTAAATCCCTCCAAATCTGGTGCATGCATTGCTGGGTATCCCTCGAGGCAGAACCAGATGTATCGACGTCAATGTCGGAAACACGGGTGGAAATTAAGCAGGAGACCTCGACAATATGGGGCTGGGGCACCTAACATGGCAGTAGGGCATCTTACTGGAGACCCATCACTTGGTTTGTTAGGGGGGGGAAAAAAAGGGGGGTCAAAATGCAACATCCATACGCAAAAGCGAAAAGGGATATAACTAATGGAATCACCCATGCTGGGATGTAGTAGGACCACAGGGCTCAGGATTTCTCTCCTCCAGCCTGACATTTAGGTTACACATATATATTCCTTGACAGAGGTTTGTGAGCGATTTGACCTGCCGTAATTCTTCACCCCCAGCCAGGAGAGAGCCGCACACCAGAAATCAATCTGCCTTGCCTGGGTTTCTTGTCCAGCTGCGTGCAGCTCCTTAGGAAAAGGCAAGCGTGTCCTTCTCTGATTTGTCATGTGACTTTAATAAGTGCTTTTATAGTTTAGGTCATATCCTTTCATGAGTCTCATTATTTTAGACTGGTTTTATAGCAACAAAAATGTGCCGTAAATGTGTCTTTTTCCAGTGGAGTCAATTAGCCCTTCAGTTTAAGCCCCCCTCGTGACTTGGAAAGAAGGAATTTTGTTTGTCAGTGTTGAACAAGACACCAAGATGACAACAGAAGTGCCTAAAAAGGTGTGTAAAGTAATTGTGGCTGCAACTGGAGTCTATTGAGCGTGGCTGTAACATCGCTCCCTCTCCCAGGAGGGGTTTGGATGTGCTTACCAAATCCTGTCCCTTGGAGAAGACTCTGCCCACTGATCTTTCTTCCCTTGGCTTGATTTTTGGCTTTACAGAGGGGCAAAGGAGAGTAGAATTGGGCCTGGATCTGCTGGAAGACTGTCTGTCCACAGGCCAGCTTGGTATCGAGAGAATTCAAAGCTCCATCAGACTTTAGCGGGCATTGGGTCAAACCCTTAGTTCTTCTCCACCTAAAACCAACGTTAGAACCAGAAATAAGCCAAAATCAGAAATACTCTCCCAAATTTCAGAATAAGTTGAGTCTGAACCCAGTTCCTAAAGCCTGTAGGGCAAACTAAAGCAGAGATTGGTCTGAGTATAAACTCCGTATCAAACCCCCCTGGATTTTAGGCACAGCTTGGCACAACAGCTAACCCCACCATGTGGCCTCCTTGCTAGACAAAAACAAGACCGAAAGTCAAATTACTTGGTCTTACAGTACTTACTTGGCTGTTACAGAGGGCAGATGACTTCCTTTTCCCCACATCTCTTGTTTAGCTGCCCCTCTCCATACAGGCCAAGTACTTCAGACTGAAACCAAAACCAACCTGAAATTCACTTCTCCACAGACTTGGGGGAGAAATCAGCACATCCTTGGCTGGCAATATTCGACAAAGTCTGGGTATTCGGACTCAGCCTTCCACCTTTACTTATTTCTCCCAAAATCTGTGCATCCCCAGTGTTTCTCTACTGGTACGACCATGCTTTGTGCTCTCCAGGTGAATATTGTAGGCTCTGCTGCCTAAACCTTAAACTAAGTAAGTTTAAATCTGGGCTTCCAGATTTGAAGGTTTTCATTAAAAGAGGACTTTGATTTGGGACAGCAAAGTTTGGATAGGACAGAGGTGTTCCCCATCACTTTTTGCTCTCCACCGAGACAGGATATCAGCCCTGACTACTGTTTTGCACTGGTGGAAGAAGCAGGTCATTGCATGTGAGATATCTGACCCTACATCCCGTAAAATGGGTGGGACACTAATGAAGGGAGGGAGGAAAAAAGCACACACCACCTTGAATTGCTGGACTAGGAAGCTGCAGAGGACTGGAGGGCACAGAGAGGTGAGCCAAAGCCTCCAGAAGAGCAAACCTGCAGGAGGTCCATGGGTGCAGACCCCAGGCTCCCACCCCAGCACCGAGCCCTGTCCTTCTCCACTCAGGACACCATCACAGCTCACCAGCATGTTGCAGAGATTTCAGGAGACCTTTCTGCCAAGATGCAGGATTGCACGCTGGGGCAGCCAAGGAGAGATGCAGGACCTTTCAAGCAGGAGACCATGGGGCAAGATAGGGACAACTCCTGGCTTTTGGAACCATGTTTCCAGGTGGAAATAGCTCTAAATTTAAAAAGACATCCCAAATTAGCAAACCTGAACTAAGCCAGACTGAAGGATTAAATAAAATAAGCCAAAGGCTGACAGTGTCTGTTAACCTGCTCGGACAGAGTAAATATTTGCGTGCCAGATCTGTTTTGCTCTTCCAGCACACATCCCCCTGTCAGCACAGAAGCCGGAAGATTTCACCACTCTGATGTGCTCAGAGGTCTGCCCTCATCATGAGGACTTCACATGGATCCTGTCTCACTCTTTTCTTTGCCTTACTCCAGAAAGAAATGGAGATCCACCTGCAAAGGACACATTTCCTCAATTTTCTGCACCCTAGACTGAGGTCTCTCCATCAGCATGGACAGGATTAGCTATGTGCCAGCCATGTCGGCATGGCTAATGGGGCCAGTGAGCCGCCAGCTGAGCCCTCCCCATCCACCTATGGATCTCTTCCAGCCAGGAATTATTCGGTCTTCTCCATCCCATTCATTCAAAGACCCCTTTGCAAGCAGAAAGTGAAACCTACAGGAAGGCGTATTTGCTCCATCACATCTCTCTTTCTCACAAGCACAAAAGCTGGAAAACTGAGTTTGCAGTCAGCTGCCACCCAAACCTCTCCAGCAAGTATCTGAGGATACAGGCTCCCTTGTAATTAGAAAGCATCTGGGCTCGTAATAGACATAATAACTTTTACTTAGCTCTACTTGACTTTCTTCACTGGGACTAGAGCCACCTGTCCCAAGCTGCACCTACCTTGGAGAGGTTGCAGATGTTTTCCTCTCTGCTGGTTGAGTGTGGTCCATCTTCTGCAAGAGGAACTATAGAGCAGAGGTTGGAAAGGAGTTAAGCAGGGATTTATGGACTGAATTTGATTACTGAAGAGGCAGCTGGAGGAGAATCTGGCATTAGCGCCCTTTTTAAAGCTCTAGATGTGTTTATTCGGGATCCTGCTGTGTTTGCTGGGACCATCACCAGGAGTGGCAGGGGTTGACCAAACTGGCACTGATCCCTTTAGGGGGGTTCTTGTTTGGCCATGCCATGGACATGACACAGTGAATGCAGCAAACGGGCGATCCCCATCCCCAGGGAACGAAAACATACAGCTGGGTCATGGCTACAGGTCTGGTCCTGGAGCTGGTTTTGCAGATGCTGAGTGAAAAATCATCCTTGATCTGACACAGATGAAGGTATCAGAGATGGGCACTCACCTGTGTTTGAAAGTCGCTGCCCGTGACAACTGGTGTTTAAGGGCCCTTGCTCCATGACTGGACTAAGACAACCTCTCCCCAGCGGTGGGAAATGCCCCACTATTGCTTCTGCAGACAGAAAGGAGATACTGTTTCATTTCACAGGGAAAACAGGCAATAAAAATGTCATGTATGAACTAACAGGGTATACATACATTCCTTCCCAAATACTCTCCCTTCAGCCAAAAACAACACAACTGCCTTCGAACTGCACACTCAGCATCACACGGCAATTGTTCCTGTGAGTCACGGCCTCATCGCAGATTTGGTTTTGCTGTATTTTGCAAATATTTGCTTTTGAGCAATACCATTACTTTTGTCGCGCCTGCAGACCTTTGTGGAAGGCATCTCATTGCGTGCAAGGAGATCTCTGCTAAACTGCAAGATAAAAAAGACTTTCACAAGTAAGCAAAACTCCCAAAAGCCACCGCTCTCCCTCCGGAGGTCTTCTTCAAGCTCAACCTTTCAATCGGGTGGGTTAAACACTGTGGTCTCCATCATTGCCATCAGCCTCTGTTTGGGCAGTAGGAAAGGAGGAGAGGCTGAGTCCACCCAAGTTGGATCTAATCATCGATGGATGTCATGAGCGCGTAGTATATTGTAGATGGAGATCCTAAGATGTCAGACAACTTCTTAGGCACCAAAACGGTTGGGGGAAAACTGTTTTATGAAATCACGGGCTTCCATTCTGTGCATAATGGGTATTTTAGCACCATGTTCTCAACTTTGAGCTTTCGAGAGGATAAGCTGAAGCCATCATTCATGGCTGGACCGGCTCTCGGCTCCGTGGGAAGGGCTACATCTTGGATGCTGCATCCCATGATGCCATATCCTCCCTTCACATGCGGCTGTACCCCTCCACACCCTAAAAATAGCAGCTCCCCTTTCCTTCCTAGCTAGGTTCAGACCTACAGAGCACCCCAATCCAAAATATGAACCACGTGGAGATGAGGAAGGACGCGCACAGGACCCTACTGCTGCTGTCACGGACCCTCTGGCAAGGCTGGCCCAGAGCCGCCGTGCGCTGGCACTTCCCCGTCCACAGCAAATTGATTCAAGGAATAAAAAAAAATCCCACAGTTTGTGCTAAGAACAGAGAGACCCTGTTCCTAACGCTGCATTAAAACGCAATACTTCGCTTAGTGCTGTAACAGGTTTTTCGGACATTTCTGGCTCTGTTATGATATTTTAATAACACTGATAATATTTATCATGTGGTTAGGGATGTTTGGGCTAGAACAAGCCGTAACTCCAGCTGGCACAAACCCCAGAAGACAAATAACTCCTCTCTCCTGTTCACAAGCTGATGTCCGTTGACCACACGCTCCCTGGACCATCCCCGGTGATGGGAAGCAGCGTTAAGCCCTTTGGGAAAAGTTTTTTAACAGCCTAAACGACTTAGGCACATAATGCCATGTAAAGCCAAGAAGGCTTAAAGCCAGATGTTTTGAAGCAATTCCAGCATGTACCGAAGTGAACAGGTTCCCGTGGGGGATTGCACAGAGCCTCAGGGACTTACCCAGTAGGAAAAGGTGCGACAGCTCCCGGGGCATCACCCGGAGCAGGCACCAAGCGGGATGGAGAGGAGGCGCTGGGTTTGGAGAAGCCTTTACCATCACGGGATGCCACCACCCCACTTGCCAAGAGCAGGTGCTCCTACTTGGGGGGCTGCAGAGGTTTCCTAGACCCCTTATCCCACCAGTACCTTGCCAAAAATCTCCTATGAATCGATTCTTTGTTAAGACAACTAGTTCAGCTCCAGAGGAGATGTCACTCAAATAGCAGCAATGTTTATTGGGACGTGCGCCTCGCCGGTGGGAAGCAGGGTGGGTTTAGGTAAACAGGACGTTCCCTGTGGGGAGCACTGGCTTCCACATCCCCGGCCGGCAGGAAAGAGGTGGATTCCTGGAGCAGAGCCTTTTCCACTCGCTGATAGAAATAGGTGGACGGGGCCCGGGCTGTTCTCTTCCTGTTATGCCAGCAAAGTTTTAGGTGGGTTTCTTTTTTTTTTTTCCATTGCTGTCAGGCATTCCAGATTTATTTCATTGATTTTGGCGAACATTTGAGTGTGCCACACCGATTTATTGGGGTTTTCACCCTGGCTTCAGGATGTGTAACGTGTATGTGTCTGCTTGTGCACGCGCACCAGCCCAGGATGATTTTTATGCTGATTGAAAAGTGCAAATGTGTTCACTTGCCTTCTTCACTCGTTTTTCTAATTGGTGATTTCTAATGACTGCCAGGGCCCTGGGCCTGAAACAGAAAGCATGATACGAGCTCAGAGTATCACCCAGGCTCCTTCCAGCACCATGCCGGCGCCGCTCCTGATCTTCATGAGGTTGCAGGAGGTGAGTCAAGGGGAGAGGACAGGTCTACGATCAGGCCTCCCACGAGGTGCCACAGCGTCTTAACTGTGTTGTGCTACTCGGGAGACCGTGCAGGGTGTAATTAAGCTGTAAGACAATCCGGAGAACGCGCTTCTTCGGAGACGATCGCAGTCCCAGGATGTCAGTGTTTGTAGGCCCGCCCAGGGGGACCCAAATCCCTCAGGAAGGAGATTAACAGCTGACAAACAGCCCAGCTGTGATTTACCTGGAAAAACTCTGCTAGAGGTTGGTGCAGCTTTGGAGCAAGGGCTTAGGGTGGCATCTCCCTCCCCAGGGGTTTGCAGGGCTCAGCTACGCAACCAGAATCAGCAAAATCCCATTTTGAGGAGCAGGTTGGGTAGGACATCCCCCAGATGTCCCTCCCCACCAGCACTGGTGGGATCCATGATTGCACGTGTGTGGTTCGCTCTTGAAGGACCCAACACAGCATGACTTCTTCCATGCTAGCTCGTCTCCAGCTGTCCTACAGCACCAACCCAACATGGTGGCACAATCCTGATGCGCATGTGAAACCCCTTACTGAGAATGGTCTGTCAACCTATCTAGACCAGCAACCTACCCTGGGTCTTCCTTTTGCCAGGCCCAACCGTGTCAACTGTCCCCTTGTCGAGGCAGAGACCCCCATGGTCCTTCAGCATGCCCTGCTCTGACCACTGACCCTTGAATCCACTGCCACACAAATTATTAGCAACAAACCCAACACCAAGCCGACGGGCAATGCAAAGCGCATCGAGGGGCTTTCAACCCGCTTCCAGGGATGCGAGGAGTGGTGCTGGGGGTCCTGTGGGCTGGGCACTGAAAAAAGCCTGGCACAGCTGGGGTTTGCAGGCACTCAACGTCCACCGCTGGGTAATTGCTTCAGAAAAGCTCGTGGCTCAGCGGCCCTGCTCCGTCTTTGCCAGCCACCACGCAGCAGCAGTCCCCACCCTCTGGGCTGAGCTTTTTGGAAGGTGCAGCTCCTCAGCCAGTGCCCGAGGCTGCAATATTGAAAGGAATCCGAAGCAGCATTGAATTTCACTGGGATCTGAGCCTTGGTCCTTTTCCAAACCCCCAGCCAGCAGAAGCAAACACAGCCCTGGAAGAGCAGCATCACTTTATCCACCACACACACCTCTTGTAGATTGGTGCTGGCCCTCCATCTCCATGTCCCTCGAAATGCACCGCTCCCAGGGTTTGAGCAGGACACCTCTCCACCACAGGTCCGTGTACCAACCGACCTGCTGCTGCTAATTACCCTTGATATTAGTGCTGTCAAGAGCTCCGGAGCCTGTAATTAGAAGCAGAAAGCGGAGATGGAGAGTTGGCAGGGGGAAAACTGGAAAGTACGAGATGCTGCAGGTCAGTGGGCAGTCTGGAGAACATGTGCAACAAGAGACTTCCATGGGCATCGTTAACCTGGATCCTTTAATTGGGAGTTTGGAAGAAGCCTTTTCCATCTGTCTTCAAAGAGGGAGGGCCAGAGCTGCCCCGAGGAGGCTGGAGCAGGACAACATCCGGCCCCTGTGGGGCTGGCACCAGCTCTCTTGCATTGATTTCCATCTTCTCTCACTGCCAGCAGCCTCCTGGACAAGGGATGAACATCACAACATGTCCCTGGCCCCTTCCCTCTCCCGTGCTTGCTCAGCCCAGCACAGCCCCAGGGGAGGATGAATTTCCATTACGGCTTTCAAGTCTTACTGGTGGTTATTGCTTACCGCTATATCAGCCATCAAAGTTCCCATGAAAACAGTGAATAGGACACAAATTGCAAATTAGGCTTTAATTAGAAGCTGGCACCTGCTTTCTGACCAAGAAATACAATGAAGACGTCTATATGTTGCTATGGTAGTCCAGAAACATAGATTTCTGTTTCAGGAGCCTTTGAAGACAAATTTACTCAGAGCTATAAACTTGTATGCCAAAGTGATTAACACTTTAATGCTAATATCAAGCCGGACCAGTTACACACATTTTATTCATTAGAAGGCATCATTTTTCAACTGTGCCTTATCAGTATGTAAATGAGATTTTGACTCGGTCGTCGTCTGCTCCCAAAAGCGCAGCCAAAGTGAATTCAATTAATGCGATTTACATCCCAATGTGACACGCGAGGCTGTGCGGGGCTTGATAAGGCGGCCAGACGGGAGCTGGGCTCCCAGCACAGCCGTGCCGTCGTCCTCCACCTCCTCCCCGTTCCCCATCTTCCCCGGGCACCTCCAAAACAAAGAGCCTTGGCCAACCCCAATCCAAACCTGATTCTCCCTTAATGCTCCTATGGGCATGGGACACCCCATCTTCTGCCATCGCCCCACTGCTGAAGCTATTGAGATGGCACTGAAGCCACCAGTGCCAGCACGGGGTCACGTTGGGGCAACTGAGAACAAATTCCAGCCTTTCTTTATGGTCAGACTCTTAAAAGTCTTTTCCAGCCAAAATGATTTTGAGTCTGAATGATTCTATGATTCTCCTGAGCTCAGGCAAGACCTGCAGATGTGCAAAACAGCTGTTTAAGTGGCTTCCACTGCAAGGACAGAGCCTCAGGACATCCTGGCTCCTCTCTTTGAAATGCTTCTAGCTTTTCCTTGATTTGGGCCAAAATCCTGATCCTGCTTACAGCAGGGCCAGACTCGAGGAAGCCTGCTGCATTCGATGCTACATCAGGCACCAGCCACAGATTTTGGTGTAAACACCAACGTGGGATGATGTGCATGGGCTCAGGTGCTCCCCACCTAGGCTAAGGGGAAGAAGGACATTTATTCTCCCCTCCTCACGCTGTATAGCATCTCTTCACATCTTCATTTTAGCCAGAAACTTGAGTTTCACCTCATAGCTCAGGATTGTTCCCCTCCTGGGAACAACCTCACGGACATTTCACCAGTGCCTAGTCAAAACGGGATGTGGTTGGGTCTAAGAGCCATCCCTAAAATGGGAGGGAAAAAAAGAGCCTTTTCCTAAAGTGGCCGAGCTTCCTCTGAACATTAAATAGGTGTTTCTGCCCCTGGTTGTGCCAGGACACTGCCCAGATGTTGCGTGGAGGCACCTCCTTGGCTGGAGGTTTGGAGGGCTGGGTGTGAGGCTGAAAGCCCTCATTGTGTTACTTGCCAGGCCAATTTGGGCACAGCGTAATAGATTTTTTTCTGCAGGAGTGAGCCCTTGCTAACATTTCCCCAGAGCTTGCCCCAGCCCTGCTCTGCGCTTTGCCACCCGATGTGGACGCCCATAGTTGAGCACGAGTGGGTCTGCAACGTAAATGCAACACACGGCTCTGAGCGGGCACGCTTCCCGAGCTGGCAGCTCCGATGTGGCTGGGAAACGCGGAGGTCGAGCAAAGCCCACATGTCCGTGACAGCTCATTAATCCGGGGAACGCACAACCCTGCTGCTGGGGGAAATGCAACGCCTCGCTGCACGGGAAGAGCCAAGAAAGGAAAGTGGTGCTTAGCTGCTGCTCTCTCACTTCCTCTAGTGAGCCTCTAGTTTTTTGCAGTTCCATCGCTCAGTTTTCATGATCGCGCAGTGCAAGGTGGGAAAGCTTCTCCACGCACTTCCCTCTCCTACCTGCTCTCCTTCAGCTCCCACCCGAGCACGGATGTTCATCCCCAGGCCCCTTTCGACCTCCCGCGTTCCCACAGCCCCCTCCCCACCACCACCCTGATCCCACCGGCTCCCTTGCAGCCATCCCCTCCACCAACAGGGATCCATCCCAGCTCAATTTGATTTCCAGGCATGGATTTTTTTTGGGCAGACCCATCGCACTGAGCTCCCAGGCAGGCAGCTACCATCAATAACAACCTCGCATGCCACTCTGCAGCCAGCCAGTACTTTGTTATCTCACCTGTAAGCAAGATTGAGTTTTTTCCACAAATAAAATTTTCCACAATAATTCTTCACCTTAACAGAGTGATTTTGGAGGGAAGCAAAGAGGAAAAGACATTTCTGGAGAGGGGAATTCTGCCTGGGAGCTGGAGCGGTCCCCATGACCCCGAACACAAAGTCAATTGTTGCTCAAAAATCTTCCTTCGTAGGGTTCAAAGGACAGGCAATAAGCAAGATCAAATTATCGCCGGGCGTTAATGAAGTTGCATTCAGCCTGAGCAGAATTGCCTACTTATTCATGCAAATTCACTGTAACCAGCTTACGCACATTAACCAGCGCGGGGACCCGTGGGAGATCCTGGTTGCCTGGGGGAGAGATCAGGAGAAGAAACTCAGGACCTTGTGTCAGCGCGAGCGGCTAAGGTGCTTCCGAATATCCCCATTAATTCCCAGATTGGCCCTGCATTAAGACGACATAATAGGCCCTCATTGTCTGAGCGCCTGTGACTGTTAATGACGAGGAAAAGTCCCCGAGAGCCTGGGACAGCCTCCAGCCAAGCAGCCCTACGCATCCAACCAGGGAAAAACAGCGTCGCAATGATCAACCGATTCCCGGCCCTTAATCAATACTTGCTTTGACTATGTGGAAATGCTCATTTGTCTGTCGCGCGCAGATAATAATGGGACTGTCGAGGTGGCCACGAAGGAAGTGCTGGAGGATGCTAACAACCCCCACGGTGCTGGCATCAGCGGGAATTCTCATTTCTCATTCCCACATTGTTGCAGATTTTAGATACAGAAATTCGGTGGCTTGTGCTCTCCAGGGCATTCACAAGACACCGCTCACCAGAGGCAGGAGCGTGTTTTGCACAAACCAGACAGGGTCTCAGGGCTTGCTTTAGAGAAATTTGGGCACCTGGCGTCAATGACCCTCACCCAAGTACCCTCCCAAGCACAGCTTCGGCTCTGCCTTTAGGAGGAAACCTGCATGAATCTCAGCAATCTCATACCAGTGCGTCCAGAGCCCTCTCTGCAGTCATCCAGGCCAGACCGACCTCATCCAAGGTGAGCTTCTGCCCCAACATTGGCCACAAAGGCCATACTTGTGCTGGAGGAGACAGGTGCTGGCAGCACACAGCTCACCTTGTCCTGAGATAGAGGTGCAAAATGGGTCAGTGAACCCATCCAGGATTCATCTTTCATCGATGGGATGAGTTGACGAGAGTTTGGCCTCATTGATGAAGTCCCGTAGGAAGGAGCAGCCAGAGGAGCCACCCGGGACCTGGGGGATGGAGGGAAGAGTGAACAATTGGGCAAGAAAACAAATTAGCAACTCTTCCTCTTGAATGGTGGGAGAAGAGGCAGCCCAAGTGATTATTTTGCAGCTTCAGGAAAGAGGGGTACCTTTGGAAACGTGTTATTCTTCCGTTTGTTATTCTCCTGTTTGGAAATAGGCTGTTGTAGGGACACAAATACCAACTTCCCTTTCCTTATCAGCTGGGGGAAAAAAAAACAACAGGCTGCTGACCCCGGTTAACTCCTTCCTGCAGCCGCCAGCGGCAGGGTTCTTCACGCACGTTAGCTGCATCCTCTTGAGGTCAGCGGGTTACGGCTCTTCCCGAGGGTATCGATGTCAAACCCCCCCAAAAATCCCCCGCTGCCGCAAAACAACAGCTGAAGGGGAAAAGGGGGCTTGCTTTCAGCTGAGCCTGTTAAAACTACCAGGTGCCATGAAAGCAAGGAAGAGCCAGATATTTCCAGGAGCAGCTTTGTAGCCCTAATACAGCCCACCCAAATTCCGCTCCTTTCCGCTAGGCACCTTCAAGCACCTTGAAAACTGCAGGGCTGGGGTACTGAATATTTAAAGACAGGAAGGACTAAGGGTGAGGGGGATTTAGTAGAGGCTGGACAGGAGATGGACAGGACAGCCAGGCTCAAACTGAGACCTTCCTCAGCTACAGCACTGGACCAGGGGGTGGTGGGATCTCCATCCTTGGTGGTTTGAGGTTTTCAAGGCCCTAAAATAGTACACCCTCATCAAATTCACATTCCCTCTGTGGAAATGCTTCAGTCACACGGTTTGTATCTCTCCTACCAGCCCAGAAGCACCAGCCAAATGAAATGCTGCCACGACCCAAGCGAGTCCCATGAGGAATTTCATGCAGCCAGGGCCAAACTCCAGCTTATCTAACAGAAAGACGCCCTGCAAAACATACACGTGCGAGTAGAACCCTGGAAAGCCAGAGTTAATTAAGCCTCTCAGTGGCAAAAGCTTTTAATTGCATAGCAGCAGCCTGGCTGGAGGCTGGGCGATTTGTGCATAGCTGCGGGGAGACTTTCCGTGCTCACGCTGCTACAGCACGCGAGCCCACCGGAGAGGAGGAAGCAGCAGCACAGACGTAGACTCAGAACCAAGGGTCTGGCCCCTTTCCCCAGCCACATCCTCATCTCCAGCCCTCCATTCAGGTGAAGCCCTGGAAGGGTTTGCAACTCTGACTTCTCCCACTGGTCTGGAGCAACCTCCCTCCAGCCCCACACATTGCTCCGAGGAGGGGTAAGAGACCTCCTCTGCCCCTTCTCACCCCAAAATAGTGCTCTGGGGAGCACTCCTGCACAGTTAGCATCAAACCCACGTTCTTCCCTCTGTGGGTATCGAGGGCTGGACCCACAGCAAGGTTTAGGTCCACTCAGGACAGAAGTGCTGGTTGAAACCAAAGGTCCATGTAGGCGCAGACCCCATCTCTGCAAGGGCCCAAAAACTCAGGCCCAAAATCTCAGCCCCAAAGGAAAAGCACGATAGCGTATTCCTGTTGGTGCCATAAATCACTGCTCTACACTCTGCTGTGCCTAAATTCCCATCTGCCCCCACCAAAGAGCCGGGAGCTGTTCTTACTCCCTTCCCCAGCCAGGACACCCCGTCTGCAGTTTAGCACAAGCAAGATACACTGAATCCTCGCACTTTTACGCTAAAAGGAAACACACAGTCCCTATCCCTTTGCCCTCTCATTTTCAAGCTCCAGTCTATAAATTAAGCCACATTAATCCCCAGCCAGTGACACCCTCTGCTCGTTCCCACTGCCCCTTCCCAATTGTCTCACAGTGCCTTGGCTTGTTCAGCCCAGCAACCTTGGGGTGGCACGATGAGGGTTATTAAGAAATGAGATGCTGGGGCTCATCAGCTGGGAACAGGGAAAGGGAGATGGAGTTGAGGGAGAATGAGATGCTGATGCGTCAGCCAAAAACTCGGGGTTCTCAGAGCCACCAGTCACTGGCTACAGGCTCAGGTACCCTCTGACCCTGTGCCAAAAGCCCTGCCCTTAGCTGCCGAGGCCAGTGCCACATCTGCACTGCTGTCCCTGAGACCCCACCACCCCTGAAACACAGCTGATGGAGCAAACTCTGCTTTGCAGACCCCACGCAGAGGAAGAGGAGGAGTTGGCTCGTCTGGGTCCTCTCCTCCCCACAAGGAGAGATGGAGACATGGGGATGCCTCTCCAGCAGCCTGGGGGCACCAGCTACACCCAGGACACCTTTCTGGGTACCAGTAGGTCACCCCAGCAGCCCCCTTCCCAGCCAGGCATCGTGCATGGAGATCCCAACCTGCTCAGCCAAAACAAGCCACCAGCGCCCCATCCCCACATCTCCTCTTGTTGCATGGTTTCGGGTCCCTTCTCCCAGCCCTGACGCTACAAGATGAAATTCAGTCCACGCCTGCCTCTGGGCTCCGGAAAGGTTTCCAAATTGCATGACAGCATCACTCTGGGGGCCAGCTCCAACACCCAGCTGCCTCTTGCCTTGCTACTCTGGGATAATGATAGCAGCCTCCATTCCCCGAAACGGATGCAGTCACATCCAAAGCCCCCTGCGCTCTCCTTCCCCTAAAAACCGGTGCTGCACCCGTTTGGGACAGTGCTGCTCCCCTGGGGCTGTCACCACCTCTTCGCGGTACCCTGGCTATATCACGCACGGCCCAAAATGGGGTCATGTAAGTTTGGCGTCAGTCTGTATTGTCAAAGCCTTCCCAGGGTCACCGTTGCTTAGCACACTGGCAAAACGGGGAGATGGCGGGAGGAAAGGTCTTCTACGCTGGTTTCTGCAAATAGGCAGAAATATCATCATTTATGGGCAACACCAAACTGGAGAGGAACACGGTTTTGCCCACGGGCTGACCCTGCCTGCTAAGAAACCCTTCACTGCACCGCAATCTGCCTTTTCCAGCTTTTGGGGATTTTATTGTAGGTAAGATCCAATGGCAAATCTAATGGGAAACTGGGCCGGGCAGCCAGGGCTGGGACACCGCAGTGGCCCATCCACCGAGCCCAAGGGCAGCCGCTGCCCAGATCCTTTCACAGAGGCTGTCTTTGGGCATCCTTAAGGCAGGACCATCGTCTCCCACTGATCCTCCCCTTCCTGCCCACCTCCAGCTCCAGCTCATTATCCATCCAGAGCTCCATCCCTCTGCAAATCCCACAAAGATTTTGCATCTTGAAGGGATATTTTATAAAAAAAAAAAAAATAAATTAAGTGCTTACGTGATGGGTAAGAACACACCATGGCAGAACATGAGCGCTCTCTCCAGCGTTGTTCCCTTCTAGTGGCTGCGGCTGGACCTGATGCTCCATTTGAGGCTCCATCACAGTGTAAAGTCAACTCAATCCCCCTCTGCACGTGAAAACCAAATCCCACATGCCAACGCAGGGTCCAGCACGGTGCGAAAGGCAACGCTGAGCCCCGCAAACACCAAACGTGCGGCTCGTTGCTGCTGTGGGGCTCGGGCTCCCGTCAGCTCCTCTGCCCCGGGTAGCGGCCCAGCAGCATCATCCCAATCCAACAAAATCTTGCTGTCCTGCGTAAATAAGCCAGCTCAGGTCCAACAGGCAGCATCCTCGGGGATGGCGAACCGGCTGCAGTCCCACCAACCCACCGCTCACAGCAGAGGACTCGGAGGGTTTGCTCCCATCTAAGATGTCTGTTGCAAGGAGGCTGCTTTGGCTTTTTTTTTGTTTAGGTTTTTTTCCCCAATTTCCTTCTATGCTTTCCATTAAAAAATAAAAGCAACAGCAGATCTTTTTAGGAGCGGAGAACAAAAGAGCTGTAAAATGAGGCAGCTGCATCTGAAAAGCCGCTGTCTGTGTTGTCTGGGTGTTCGGCAGTGCCCCTGCTTCCTTTTTGAAGTGTTCTTGTAAAATCCCATTGTTCTTCGCTCAGACACACAAAACAACTGCAGCCGGAATTGAAGGAATAATATCTTTGCTTCCATGCCAGTACTTTGCCACTAATGTTTTATTGCTTTTAAAGCACTTCACAGCCTCCCTCTCCCCGTGTCCCCCCTTTTTTCACATTCCAAGATGTTCGTCAGATTCTAGAGGTGGGCACATGGGTTTAGGCAAACCTGCCATCCAGCCCACCGTCCTCCTGAGCCAGCAAGTTGAGCCTTCACAGGGGCTTGGTGTGAAGCGTGACTGCTCGGCCCCTCACAGGACCAGGGCTTTAAGAGATTAAAAGACCAAAAGGCAGCTCCTGGGGAAATCGTACCTCTGATTTCCATCATCTCCTGGGTCGAATTCAGCTCTCCTGCGCTAAGCATCCAACAGTAACAGAGCAAGTCCCGGCCTCGCTCTCCTCACTGCTCTGGATTTAATTCCCTGTCCTGTAGTTACTTCTCATCTATTTTCTGAGGTTTTCCAAAGGCAAGGAATTTTTTTTTTTCCCCAAGGGAAAGACTGGGAGATTTCCCAGGGAAATCTCATGGCAGTGGCAGGCACGGAGCCGCAGCGGGACAGGGCAGGATGCCCACCCCCGGCAATATCCCTCCCTCATCACCGATGCAGCTGAAAAGTCAGCAGTGTTTCCCTTCTAAAGGCAAAATAAAATGCAAACATCCTTTAATCACGTAATAGAACTAACCAAAAAGACCATTGGCATGGGGTAACGCTGTCCCTGAATCCCCACAAACAGAGAGGAGCAAGGTATTTATTTCCAAAGGCAGAAGAAATGAATCCTCCGAACGCTTCTATCACAATGACATAATTTCCATTATACCCTGCGACGGGCGGAGATGTAATCATGTCACTTGATGGATGGCGGCGTACGAGGGTGCCAATTGCATTATCGACCCGCTAAGACCGAGCTACTCCTGAGCATCGCTTGCTTTGGCCAAGGAGGGACTGCAACGTCTTATCCACACAAGGACGTTTTGGAGGTGCACAGGGCTCTTTCAAGCCTGTTTCTGGTGGGAAAAGGTTTATTTTCACGGCAGCAATCCCAAGTTCTGGGCCCCACCCCGTTAAAACGCGTCGTTTCTGAAAGGACATGTGGCGGGCACAGCAATTGCAAATGAGGTTGTGGCCACCTGCTCCTGCACCATGCAAATTATATTATTGCAGGACGAGGAGGCACCTCCACCATGGCCAGCTGCTGCCCACCTGCCGGCCACGCTGCCAGGAGCCCATCGGCTGAGCCAGCACAGCACGGATGCTCCCACTAGGACTAGGTGGCTGGGGGAAGTACGTCACACTCAAGACACGTTGGGTCATCCTGCAACTGATCCTTCCATGGTATGGAATAAAAACTCATTAGTAAAAAAAAAAAATAAATAAACCCCAAATAAGATATTTATATGTCAATGATATTGCTCCTGGTGATGTTGGAGCAGCCGGCATCGCCATCGCAGGGCTGGCTCTTCCAGGCACTGGGTAGCGCAGCCAGCGCCCAACTGTCCTCCACCCAGCCCTAAAATCAGGCAAAGCATTAGGACATGTCGTAAACCCCTCGTGACTGCTGCATGGTCAAAGGAAGGTGGCGAAGGGTTGGCTGTTTCCAGGGAAGGAGAGAAAGTCCCACGCATCACGTGGGCTCTCCGGCAGACTTTGCATCCGAGCAGGGCTCAGCCTCCCCTCCTGCAAACTGTCCATCCCTTCGTGCCTGGGGCTGCTGCCCAGATTTTTCAGGCCGGCCAAAGTCCATCACTGACTTCTCCCGTTCACCTCCTCCAAGAAAGAGAAAGACCTAACAGCGACCTGCGTCCCGGGATGGCGCTGGTCACGTGGAGGGCAGAAAAATGCACAGCACAGTAATTATCTGTTGCAGAGCCCTGTTAATGATTAAGTTTGGGAGACGCTAACAATCAAGCCTATTGAAAAGACTACAAGGGTTTCAAAGTGTTTCCTCCGAACCATGTGATGGCGAATTGTTCCGAGTAGACGGCTCTTAATTCAAATGCCCGTTGTCATGGGGACGGGATAACACCCCTCCTATTCAAGGATGCCACACAAGAAGCCTACTATTTGCTACAATAAGCTTTTTAGTTCAAGTTACAGTTTACAAATAGCAAAAAAAAAAAAATCTAGAGATTAATATCAGTGCTGACCTTCTCTGGCCCAAGAGCCAAAGGGCCAGCGGGTATCAGGGCCGGAGGAAGAGTTGTGAGGGCATGGATGGATGGACAGACACGGGAAGCACGTCCCTGTGGCCCATGCTCTCATGGCGTTGATGAGGCTCAGCCACGCGTGCATGGGCAGCGACTTTCTTTTTGATCCCAAGATGTCACCGGCAAGGTCGTCTCCTCCTCACACTGGAGTCAAAAAGCAGCCCGGACGCTGCCAGGCACCAGCAGACACCAGCTCCTGCAGACTTTGAGGAAGGCAAGAGCAGAGTCAGGCTTGCACCCAGCGTTGGCACTGGCCAGGAAACCCAGTTGTCACCAAGAACTCTGGATTCGGAGCAAAATCCCAGCCCATTTCACACATTGAAGAGAAATAGGTCCTGCTGACAAAACCTCTGCCCTCACCAGTGTCCTGGATGGGAGCAGAGGCCTGAAGGTGCAAGAAGGCAGCTCCATGGCACAAGAGGAGGAGGAGGAGGAGGACTGGATGACCCTAACATCACCCACCTTGATGCACGAAAGCAGTCACTTGTGTCAGGCACGGCTCCAGCCTCTCCACGGGCACACCACTTGCCTCGACCCACGCGGCAGCAGGACTGAGACCCCCTATGCCCGCGCTGTGCTAATTCCCCTTAATCCCACCTCACCCCATTCCCTGGCCCCACAGAACAGCAGGAGACTCGTGGGTCCCACTATTACCCACCACAAGCGGAGACCCCAGCAGCGTCCATGGCAGGAGGAGGCACGCACCGCTACCCAAAACAAGGGCTGTGGGGGTAAAGGTGAGAGGCACCAGTTCACATCTTGGGGAAGTTTAGGGCCGAGCTGAATGAGAGAAGCCATCCCCAAGGGTAGAAATATTATCTTCACGCAGAAGTGGGGTTGCACCAAAGAAGCTCTTGAAAAAAATCAGAGAAAAGCAACAGGTAAGAACATCTCCTAGGGTGTCCTGAGCAAGAAGGCATCTGGACTTGCTGGAGTTGTGTGGGACTCACATTTCTATGAAGCCATCTTGCAGCCCCAGTCCCTCCGTAGAGCCCACTGTACCCCTCCAGCTCCCCCTTCGCACACAGATGACATCTCTGCCATGGGTCACAGCTGGGCACCAACCGCAAAGTGCCACCAAATTGCAGAACAGGGCCAAGGAAAACCAACGTTTGTTGACATTTGAAGGAAAGGCCATGTTCCTCCTCATTGCTCTCATGCATGGGAGGAGAGATCTACCTCATCTCCCTTCCCTGAGTCCAAACCAGACCACTGCACCACCTGAACCTGCCGCCAGCTTCCCCTGCTAGCCCCTGCCCTCTTCCATGCTCCCTCAACCTCTGAGACACTTCTCTGCCCAAAACCCTTGCGTGACAATCACTTGTCCTAAAGACATGAAGGAACAGGCTCAGCTCCTCCCAAAGCCAAGTGTCATCAGACCAGCTGCAGCACCACCCATCCCATTGCACCTCTTCCTCTATGTGTAGCCTTTTGAAGGGATCTCCAATAGCTTCTGAAAGGCCACCAAGCTTTGCTGCTTCACCCAACACCCATAATCGCTGGGACAATGGATTGAAGGAGCACACATGAGCCCTGAGAAGATGCTAAATCTGATTTCTCGGTATCTGTTAATGACAACATTCTTCAGATTCCCAGGACCCAGACTGGCATCCAAACCCAGCTCCCACCAGGGAAAAGAGCAGCACCCACCCACCCAAATCAAACCCTGGCACGGGGCGGATCCCGAAGCCAAAGCCTGCAGGCAGGCTCCGCTCGTTTGCTCAGAGCTGCCCAATTTGGGCTGTGGCAGCAGCCTTCTCACCTTCTGCTCACAGGGACCCAGGAAACATTTGTATGAAATATGAAATCAGTTCCCAGGAGCTGCTAAAGCACGCCAGGAATTTCTGGAACAAAACTGGATGGCTTTAAGAGCTTTGTTTGCATTTGGGGTTGCAAACTCAGGACCGATGGCTGTAGAGGATTTAACGATGGATCCCTACAAGTGCACGTGTTTAATCTCCTTGCCTCGGGACGTCGAGGTTAGGTGGGCTCCAGGAGGGACCGGACAAGCTCATGGGCGGTTACTAAATACACGGAAGCCACATGTGGCTCAGTCCATCCCATACTGCAGATCGCCAGCAGTTGGGAGAGGATTGCTACACCCCTGCCCAGCCCCTGGGCTCTCCTCCAGCAGCTCTTGGACACAGGGCAAGTGCCTTGGAGGGCTCTTGATCTCACCCTGCCCAAAAAGCCTTTTTTTTCCCCCTTAGGTAAAGCACAAAACCACAAATTCCTCTGGGGCTGGGAGGTGTGATGGCACATGCCCCCACTGAAGGGGTCTCTGAAAGTAACCGGGGCTTCAGGCTGCAGGAGACAAGGGGCTACGACAGCTTTACTGCTTCCCCTGATGAGGAAGGAGGAAAACCACCACCTTCTTGCGTGGGAGCCGCGCTGAAGGGGGAGAAGAGACCTGCCAGACAGATGACTCATCTCCATCGCCACCTCCTCCTCCAGTGCGAAGCACCCTCAGAAAAGGAGAACAGGAGGCAATCCCTCCCCTTCAGGCTCCTGCTCTGCCTGCAGGAGAGAAAAGAAAAAAAAAAAAAGAAAAAAAAAAAAAGAAATGCAGCCAAAACCCCATCCCTGCAGTCACAAAGGAAGCACGCTGCCCTGGATTCAGCAGCGATGGGGGAGAAGCTCTCAGAGCATCACCCGCATCCATCAGCATCGCCCTCGGGTGCAGGCTGGGACCACATCAACGGCCACGCAGCAGCTCCCAAGAACTTGATTTCCCAGCCATGGGTTTCCCCCGCAGCAGCATCCCAACCCAGGAGGACGTGGGGGGACAACCCTGCTTGTGAGTGGCAGCACACCCCAGCGCCCCCCCACCCCCCCCCAAAACAAGCTCCATGGAGGCATGTGCTGTGGCAGCCCCCGATGCAAGGTCCATGCCCTGATGCACCTCCAGCTGCTGTGGGGCAGCTGTCGATGAGGATAATCTCTATCCTCATCACCAGGATGACTGGAAAAGACAAAGGGAAGGGTCACACATCTCCCACGGGCTCTACCGCTCACTCCCACCTTGGGAGAGCAGTGAGGGACAGCTCACACCTCTCCCAAATTCCCTTCCAGGCTCCTGCAGACCAGCCAGCTTGACACTTCTCTCATCTTGCAGCTCCAAGCCACCGAGAGCAGACTTGAAGCCAAGGCTGCCTTCTCCGCTTGCTACTGCATCCGGTAACCAAGCAACTTAAAGGCAGGTAGGAAGAGATGCAATCATCAAGTCATAGAATCTTTAAGGTTGGAAAAGACCTCCAAGATCATCAAGGCCAACCAACCATCCAAAAGCCACTGGCCTTACCACTGTAAATACCTCAGGCGCACAATATTAATTAAGATGCTTCTCGTTAAGTGTCTACGGTGCAGGTCTGAGCCACAGAGGTAGGAAATGGTGCAAATGAGGTGCAGCCTTTTTATGGGCCAGTGCACAGGATCCATCACGAGCCATCATGGGAAGAAGAACCATGTGTACGTAGACAGGAACCCTTTCTTCTGTCAAGAATCGACTCGTTTTAAAAGTCTTCCTACCTGCGGGACATCTCATTCTCTCCAGTCAGCAGCAACGAGAGGAGAGTTGCACATAAAAGAGAGGGATTTTGTGGGAAAGAAATAATGAAAGTGGGGGAAAAAAATAAATGAGGGAAAAATACGGAGTAAAGTCAGGATGCAGCAGTTCAAAGCCGGTGTGATTGTTGGTCTCTGTAAGCTCAGCTGCTGTAGTCTGAGCCCTCGTCTCTGTTTCATGAGCCGCCCATCGCTCTGCTCACAACGTCCACAGCGCATTTATTATGCAGCCAATGAGCAAACGGTAATGGAATATTTGAATCAGATTTTTAACAAAATGAAAGCCCACGCGACACGAGTGGGAGAGCAAGGTAAACACCAGAGAGGAAGGTTTAACGTGCCCTCCACATCCTCCTAACTTCAAGTTTGCTACATGAAGAAGCGGTGCTTGCTCTGCTCCAGCTTAGACAGCAAAACGATGTGGCCCCGTGTCCTCGCCGCCCCATCCGCCCCGGCACAGCGTGACGCCCATCGCTGCGAGGGGTTCTGCCAAGAACAAGCCCTCGCAGGACGCTCCCCGCCACCACCCCGCTCCCACCGCTGCAGCTTGTCCCCAACACTTAATCCCCCTTCCTCTCACTTTTATTCCATCCTAACGAAGGCGTTTGGTGTTGGGGGACAGGGGGAAGTGGAGGAGGAGCCTCCCATTTCCAGAGGGACTGATTAATGAAAGGTTTTTTTCTACTACTGGGTTATCGCTCCCCATTTTTCTTAATTGAGGCCTCTAAACTTCAAGGATGACAATAATTAGCACAGCTAGGCTTTATTGCTCTCATCATCTCTCCCCTTCAGGAAGCACAAGAGCTAACGCACCAGCGATGAATACGAGAACTGGCTTTGCGGGGCGCGCGCTTACAGGCCTCGAACCGCTCTGCTGCCTTGTAATGAGCGGATTAGCACGGAATACATATGTGGCCCTTTAAAAGAGAATATTTATTAAAAATACATCAATATATCACTGCTGCGGTGCACACGCAGCTTATTAACAAGAGACCCCCCACTCCTGAGCTGGCTTTTGTCAGCAGCTCCCGTAATGAAGAGGAGCCCTCACGTTCATTCCGGTTGCTCTCACGGCGGCCCTATTGCCGGCCGCAGGGCCAGGAGAGCAGAGACAACGGCAAAGGCTGATCCCAAAATGTGGATTTAGGCAGTAAAAGGTGAGCCTGTAACATGGGCCTTAAGGAAAAAAAAAAAAAAAACATCATGCTTGGATTTAGCCGTCTTTGGACAATGTTAACCGAAAATTAGGAACTAGCACTTCGAGCCTTATGGGTTAAATACATAACATGTATGATGTACACATGCCTAGAATCACAGAATGGTTTGGGTTGGAAGGGACCTCTAAAGCCCACCCAGCCCAACCCCCCCTGCCAGGAGCAGGGACATCTCCAACCAGATCAGGTTGCTCAGAGCCCCGGCCAACCTGGCCTGGAATGTTTCCAGGGATGGGGCATCCACCACCTCTCTGGGAAACCTGGGCCAGTGTTCCACCACCCACAGTGTAAAAAATTTTTTCCTAATATCTAATCTAAATCTCCCTCCCTCTATTTTAAAATCACTACCCCTTGTCCTGTCACAATAGGCCCTGCTGAAGAGTTTCTCCCCATCTTTCCTGTAGCCCCCTTTAGGCACTGGAAGGCCGCTCTAAGGTCTCATAGAATCATTTAGGTTGGAAAAGACCTTTCAGAGCATCAAGTCCGATCATAAACCTAACACTGCCAAGTCCCACTACACCCTAAGCACCACATCTATCACAGATCCGATCAGAGTCCCAACTGGCACAAAATGTGCTTAACACTGCTTACGGCGGGATCCTCTTCCGGACTCAGTCCCATAGGATTTTCCCCTTTACCCAGCTATAAGGGAGGAAATTTCTTCAGCTTCCAAAAGGAGCTGAGACACTGGTTACACAACCCTGCAAACAAAGACTTGACAAAAAAAACATCAAATACCACGAGACGTACAATAAACTCGCCCCAACTGGCAACAACAGCAAAGAAAACTCGGGGACGGTTTGTCTTTTCTGCCCAGGGAAAAAGGATATAGACTGGGCAACTCGCAAAACAATGCTTTTTCGCCACATCTAACAACTGGTTGAAGGCTGGTGGTCCCATTCTGACTAGCTGAAGATGCAGCAAAACATCTCAGCGAGGTCGTTTTGCTTCCTCAGCCCATTTACAACCCCATCCAGTGAATTAATAACGACCGGCCCGGACCGGTGTTGCTGATACAAACCCACTCCCTCTGCTCCTGAAATATTTATTGATTTTAAAGAATTATATCCCAACACTTGATGCGGCTCCGGTTGTTTTCAGTAGGGTTGGATTAGGACAGGCTTATTTGCATAAGGAAGAGATCAGGTCTTCAACCACGGCCCCAGGGAGCGTTAACGCACCATAGAAACACGGCCGGCTCTAAATATAAGCTTTGAAATGGTCTCAGGCTATTTCTTCCTCACGGTTATGCCTGGTTGAGGTGGTGATAGGTGTTTCACCCAAAGAGGTCCTGCAAGAACATCATAAGGGTAAAGCCCGTGAGCTTCCCCAGGTCTCCATCCATCTCCCGGCTTTGGGTCCCTCAGCGATATAAACGGGACCCACGGCTGTACTTGAGGGTGACTTGGTCAAAATAAAGAATTGCTGATGGCCAGCCTGGAAAGCAAAGGCCCACCAGGACCTCTGGGCACATCTGTGCTGGTGACCAACCCTACATCTCTAGAAATTTAACAGGATTAAATTTATTACAGCCTAAGCTCTTTGCCCGGCCCCATCCCTTGTCCAGCCGAGCACTGAAGGCGGCTGCGGCCAACGCTGCTCATGGGGCCGTGCGACGGCTGCAGTGGGGTTGAGGCTGAAGTTTAGGGGTTTGGGGGAGTCAGAGCTAAAAAAAAAAAAAAAACAAAAAACAACAAACCCCAAGCGCTAATGCCCAAGGGCCCAGCCCTTCCCGCAGAGGTGAATGTTTGGCTGTTGCCCCTGCAGTGCAAGAACGCGGATCAGCGCAAAAAGGGGAAAAACTCGTCTTCAGCAACACTGAGCAGGTCCTGCTCAAAGGCCTGCGTTTCCCCTCAGCTTAATTAGCTCCTCAACGACACATAGCCAGCTTCCCCAGGAGCCCAAAGACATATTTTTAGGTGCAACCGCTCCAAAAATAGAAGCGTCCCCGCAGGAAGCTGAGAAGAGCCAGAGGAGCCGCGTGCGGGTTGCAGTGCGGATGCGCCAGCTGAAAGTGCGACCCGCACCCGACCTGAGCACAGGGGAGATCAAAACAGGCTTCCTGCGAGCAGGGAGCTCAGCACCCTCCCAAACATACGCTCGCAAAAATAAAAGTGAAAATAAAAATTAAAATTAAAAATTAAAAAAAAATTAAAAATAATTTTAAAAACATAGGAATAATCAATCTTTTGTACAGATCTGGGTCACATCCCACCTGAGCCACCCCAGAAAGACCACGGTTTCTCCAGGACATCCGCGGAAGCAGAGGCGACGCGTCCCAACGCCGCACGCCGGAGCTGACACACAACGGGCAGGAGCTGCCCGGCAACGGCAGGGACGTCATCCCTCATCTCCGTGAGCGATGGGGACGGGCTGGAAGGGGAAAACGCTCCTTGCTGGTGGGTTCAGGTTGTTTGGCAAAACTGTTCCCAAGCTGTTGTAAATCATCACTGCAGATATTTTGGAGAAGAGGTATTTTGTTTTCTTCCCTAGAAAGATCAGACTGGAACAAAAAAAAAAAAAAAAAAGCCACAGAAACAAACAAACAAAAAAAAACCAAAAACCTTTTTTCCTTCTCTTCTAACCGAAAAAGGGGAATTCAATTTATTTGATGGGTTGGGGATGTTCTTCGGGGGTTTTTTTTGAAGAGTCATTTTTCATTTACAATGGTTCTCAAATGACTTTTTGTTAAAAAACACAAGGGCAAGTTCTTTGGTCCTGACTCTGACT
Source organism: Chlamydotis macqueenii (assembly GCF_036417535.1). Classification (NCBI taxonomy): domain Eukaryota; kingdom Metazoa; phylum Chordata; class Aves; order Otidiformes; family Otididae; genus Chlamydotis; species Chlamydotis macqueenii. Next base: position 4,410,345 of record NC_141560.1, on the reverse strand, counting down.
TCTGTTTCTTGCATGAAAAAAAAAAAAAATATTTTTTATTTTTTGCGGGGGGAAGACAGTTTCATGGAAAAACTATTCCCTCAGGCTGGCACCGTTTCCTTCCCAGCTGCTGAGACCAGGGATGCCTGGATGCCCTGCCCCTCGCTGGCTTGGTGACGTGCACTTGGCTTGGGGCAACAGCTGGTGGCTGGGAAGGAGCAGAGGTGGTGTTTGGAGGGGGGACACACCATGGGCGACCTCCCCCAGCGATCACCTGAGCAAGTCCTGGCATGGCCACGGGTTTTCTCTGTACTCCCAATCTCTCGTGCAGACTCGGGAAACTCCTCCAGGCCTTTACTGATGCGGTTGCTTCGGTGGAGGCTCGCAAAGGACAACATTCAGATGAAGCTCTGACTGGCTGAGGTCACCTCTCAGGTCCTGCTCCTGCAACAGGCAGAACTCAGCAAAACCAGTGTAATTTGTACCTTCAGGAAGCCAGTTCAGGCTTATTTTAAGCAAGTCTGGGAGAGACAATGCCCTCCATGATGAAAATAAAAAACAAAAGCCACGCAACTAAAAGACACCTCTCGCTGAAGACACCTGGCCAAGCGCCCTCACCCACTGCTTCCCCAGACACTGCAGCAGGGCTGAGATGGGACCCATGGGGATTTGTCAGAGCAAACTTGATCTCCAAAAGGAGGTGAAAGAAATCTACTGCTTTTCCAGTATCCAAGCTATCTTCATTTCATTTTACAGCTTTTGGAGACTTAGCATCCCATAGCCCTACCAGAAACTTTCTCCTCCAGACCTTTCCCCTCCAGCCAGGGCACAGGCTGGACCCATGGAGAAGAGTTTGCTGGAAGATGATGGTGAGACCTCACCTGGAATACTGCATCCAGTTCTGGAGCCCCTAGAAGGACATGGACCAGCTGGAGTGAGTCCAGAGGAGGTCACGAAGATGATGAGAGGGCTGGAGCAGCTCTGCTGTGAGGCCAGGCTGAGAGAGCTGGGGCTGTTCAGCCTGGAGAAGAGGAGGCTCCGGGGAGACCTGAGAGCGGCCTCCCAGTGCCTAAAGGGGGCTGCAGGAAAGATGGGGAGAGAGTCTTCAGCAGGGCCTGGTGTGACAGGATGAAGGGCAATGGTTTTAAAATAGAGGGAGGTAGATCCAGACTGGATACTAGGAAGTGTTTTACACTGCAGGTGGTGGAACACTGGCCCAGGTTGCCCAGAGAGGTGGTGGATGCCCCATCCCTGGAAACATTCCAGGCCAGGTTGGCCGGGGCTCTGAGCAACCTGATCTGGTTGGAGATGTCCCTGCTCCTTGCAGGGGGTTGGACTGGATGGCCTTTAAAGGTCCCTTCCAACATAAACCATTGTATGATTCTATGATGTTTAACTAAACAAATTGAGTATATCAAAAGGTCCAGGCAATGAAGGGAAGCTCCTGGGTGGAAACTGAAGCCACCAAAGCAGGCAGACATGGTGTTTCTCTGGATTCTTCCTTAGAAACTCCCACCTGGCCAGCAGCAGCTCTCCCCGCTCACAGCTTCCACCAAGATCTGCAGAAGATTTCCCCCTCGCCAGTATAACCCCACTGCCCAACATGAGGCAGAGCCCTGCCAAAACCAGCCTGGCAAGAGCCTCCATGGGCAGCAAACGACCGAAGGAAACCCACAGCTGACCGCGACCGGCACGGCGAGCGCTGCAGAAAAAGGCCGAGGTCACGCACCGAGCAAGGGGGACACGGGGAGCACGGTGGCACAGACCACCCGCACCCCCCACAGCCCCGGGGAGAAAACACAGCTGCGTCATTGCAGAGGGGTTTTACAGCAAAATCCCTGGAATTATTCAGGGCTGAATTAAAGTTGCATGAGGTTTCTTTTTTAATGGCGAGGAGAAACAGCTGAGTGAGTCACTGCCCGAGAAAACCCGGCAGCAGCTACTGGATGAGCAACCCACTGCTTGTGGCTGCTGGATGCGGCTGGGAAAGGGTGGGAGGTTCATGCTTGGCGAGGAAGAGGAGGCGGCACAACTTCAGCGAGAGTAAACAGCTCAGAGCCTCCCCCTGCCTTTCTCCTTTTCCATTTGAGGGGCCGATAAAGAGGAGAAAGCGAGAGAAGCCGGTTTTGTACATGCAGCAGGCTCAGCGACGCTCGACAGCCAGCACCACGTCGCACAGCTTCTCCCTATGCAATTAAAAAAAAATATATATAATATATATTTCCATTGCCAGCATCTGAACATCCCCGTTTGGGTTTTTTTCCAAGCAAAGCAGCCCTGTATCCATTAGCTATTGTCTCCCTCTAGCGCGGGCAGGGACCAACCGGCCACGGCTGCGGCTCCGGGCCTGGCTGGAAACCAGGGGCCAAAGCTCTGCGGCTCGCGGCGGGCGGAGGAAACACGCCAAGTACCAGCTCTGCCTTCGCGTTGATGAATCAGCTTCCCCTACATCCACTTTTTTTTTTTTATCTTCGCATTTTATCTCGGCAGATGCTCAGGGCAGGAGGGATTTCTCGGTGACCGAATCAGCAAGCTAAAGCCTTCCAAATTTGAGAGGCGACAGCCAGCAGCCGCATGGTACCAAGGGCCGGAGAGGACACGGGGATGAAACAGCATCCATCCCCCTTCCCACTGCTCCGGGGAACCATCCTGACCTCCCTTCACCCTTCAGAGAGGGGATGGGGGTTTGCTCAGCTGGGCTTCTCAGGGATCTTTTTACAGTTGCCTTTAACACCTCCGCACATCTCCCAAAGCAAAAAAAAAAAAAAAAAAAAGCCTGCACTTAAATTTCAAAACAAACGGTCTGGTATCCTCTCCTGGGAGGATTTCTGCCAAGAGGGAGAGGCAACGATGCTGCAAATCTCTCCTCTTTTAAACTAAGCACCGCAGCAGCACCTTCCCCCCCCTGCTCTGCAGCTTAACCCAGCAGAAAATCGAGAGCCTGGAGACACGGCCAGGTTTCCATCTCCACCCTCCCATTGCCTTCGTTCCTCCAAAGGCTGCACCCAGGGGCTCTCCAGCACTGCCGTCCCTTCCAGGAGCATTTCTTCCTTGGGTGGGGCAGCATCAGCATTTGCAAAGCCATGTTTTTGAGGAAAAAGGGACGTCGCTTTACCTGGAGACCCCAGTTCTCATTGGGATGTTGCCTGAAAGGCTCTGAGCAGCCCTAGACCAGTTACCCACAGACACTGGGAGAATTGTTATCCAGTGAGCAAAGAAGGATGGGAAACAGCTCCCTGTGAAGATTCCCTGCTGCCCATCGCTGAAGGGGAAAGGAGAGGAGCAAAAACATAGCCGAGACGCAGATGCATGGAGGAGCCCAAAGGGGAGCATCCGATCCAGGAGAAGGTCGAGCTCCCACCCAAGTGCAGACTAGAAAGCAGATACAAGAACAGAAACTCAGGTCTGCTCTCCCACACGACCACCGTTAGCCAGCACCTGCCTCCACGACCACGTGTTTCACAGAGTGACAGAGCTTCAAAGAGGAGCTGGGGTGGCCACGAGACTCTCCAGCCGGGCAGGACCGCAATCACCCCCAGCCCAAAGTACCATCGCCAAAGCTTGTGAGTTACAGTTTCAGTTTCAAACAGTTTCAAAACAGTCAAACCTGCACGGACCCATTAAGCTGCTACTTACCCTAAAAATCACGTGTCTAGACATCTGCCAAAGGACCGTAACCTGGACAAGTGTGGAGACCCCCCAGGGTCCAGGTTTTCCTTGGATCTAGTTGCTGAGGGTGTCCCTGGCACTAGAAATGCGTTCTGCCCCAAACCACCTACAGAACAGACTAATGGCATTGAGTTTTCACTCAATGAAGTAACACCTCCAAGGAAGATGATGGTTTAACGGCTACAGTTGAAACCCAAGGGGAGGTTTTGTGAAGAAACACAGGTTTTTCCATTTTCTCTCCCTCTTCTGAGCTATTTCATAACAACAGGACTTGCATCACCCAGGAAACCAATGGGCCCATGTAAGGAAGAAATTTCTTCATTTCACCTCCTGTCTGGCCAAGGCAGGTGGTGACAAAGGACCAGAATATTAACAAAAAAAAAATCCCACAAAGGCAAGAGTATGAAAAGCTCGGGGTGAGGAGTTTGAACCATTTCACCCCTACAACTAATTCACTTTGGCCCCTGTTTTGTTGCCTTCCCTCAGATAGCCACATCCTCACGTGTTATCAAGAACTAACCAACATCTCACCTTCTTACTGAAGAACCTCCTGCAGAACTGAAGGGTTCATCCAAGACACTTAAAAACCCAAAGCAGAGGGTGGCCACCTGATCTCCCCACACCCCCAGAAGCTTTGTCCCAAAGACCCTCCCCACATTTGTTCCCAATGAAGCACCCAGTAACAAAGCACTCAACTCCTTTTCCAGGCTCCTTCCACCAGACTCCCATCCAGGAGGCAGGTCTGGGGCAAACGGAGATACTCTGTGCACCGCTGGTGGCCAGGCAGGCTTGTCCCACACTCAAACTCTTCTCAAACTTGTGCCTCCTCTTCTGCCCAAAAACAAAGTACACAGAGTGTGGCATGACGTTCGTTTCAGGGAGGGGAGAGGTGGAAATCTCACCTGAGTCACCCATGTTCAGTGAAAAGAAGAGCAGAAACACCTCGAATAATAGCATCCCTTTATTTGCTGACACCATTACAAAAACTGATTACATTAGCAACCAAAAAAAAAAAAAAAAAAAAAAAGGAGTGTTTACTTGAGGTTGAAGTCAGAGGCAGCTAATCCCAAAAATGTAATTAAGTAAAACAGTGTACAACATCAGTATTAAAATGTTATAGCCCATCGGTGACTTTACCACATCGGAGTTTTCTGAACAAGTTTTATTGAGCAAAATAAGATAAAAGATTACGTGTTTACTGTCTCTCCAGGAATGTAAAGGTCTAATTATCCAAACAGGTTTGTTTTTATTATAAAACTAAACTCTGGAGGTGTCTACAGAGTTGGGGTTTTTTTTTCTTGAAATCAGTAGTCTAACAAGGATTAGAAAAGACAAAACTCTGTTCAGTGTTTCTGACGAAGTAGAAAGGGTGAAAACATAAATAAGGCTTTAATTTGGCAAAATATAATACAATGCCTTCTGCTATCCTCAAATTAACGATTCCCCCGTGACTTCATTCTGCAAGAGAAACACAGAGCGCCGCATTAGCCGAGCAGTTTCTCAAGGGCAGTGTTCAAGCAAATCCACACCTCGCCAGCACTTCAACTGGCGCTTCGTTAGTGTCAGCCCGTGACGAAGCCCAGGGGAACAAGCTGGGGTGGCAGAGGCTGAGCAGGACCAGCCTCCCAGAACAGAGGCCAGGGCATAGCCAACACCTTCCTCCCACCCGCACCAAGCGCTCAACCCCACCATGAACACCCCGTTACCAGCCCTGAGGTCCAGCTGTGCTGCCCACACCATGTTACAGAGGCAGGAGCGGAAAAAAATACCCAAATTGGGAAAAAAGCAATTCCCCATCCTCAGCAGACGAGAGCAGCAGCACATTTGCTGCCAAGGCTGTACTGCCTCCCAAACCGAACCGAACCCCCCTTGCAAGCCGCATCAGCTTCCTGAGAAAGTTCAGCGCCTCGAGTTTATCCAAGCATTAGCTAAATTTGAGGCATTTAAGAAGTTTATCAGCATGGTGAAGCCAACCACAAAGGCCCAGGTTTCCAAGTTGGCTGTATATTAAAATAAAAGCCATGCTTGTGTGTTTAGAATTGGATGAAGAGTCCACACCAGGCTGATGCTTTGGATACTCGTATCCCCGCGACCACAGCAAGCCACTGCCGCCAACTCAGTGAAAGCCCAGGGGGTCACTTCATATCCGCCCTCCCAAAGCAACCAGAGCATGGAAGTGTAGGGATTTTGCTCGTGTTGCCGAGAAGAAGGAAACAAGGCACAGGCACTGGGAGAACAAAGCTTTGGGAAACCTGCTACAAAGCTTTGGGAAACGGTACATGCCCAGAGAGGGACACGGAGATGTAAGATCAGACCCAGGTAACCGAAGCGTGGATCCAGAGAGGGACAAATCCAGGGCCTACCAGAAGCTTTTGATGAATTACGCACAGATAGTTTCAGATTTTGACACTGGGCTTGTTAATTCTGAACAGGGTCCCACCATCACAGACCAGTGTCCTTCCGGACAGCCACCAGTGGCACCTACCTAGTAGCTGGTAGTGTTCTCGTCCCTTTGACAGCATTTGGCTTACTGACACCAGCAGCTTCTTGAGATGACCTAAATCCTGGTTAAGATTCATCATCGGATTTAGTCTTTTCTCAGTCAATTCCTAGAAGAAGGAGAAAAAAATTAAAAAAAAAAGGAAATCATTAAAAACTCATTCACAATCTAATTACCAAGAAAGCCTAGAATTAGCTCCTCCATATAAAATTACAACTCCTTGTGCAGATGGGAACAATTCTTCTAAGTCTGAGGGTTACGGCCACCTTTAAAGAGAACATGGTTCAAAGTCAAGAAGCTGTTTTCCATTCCAGGGAATCACCTGCACACGCCAAACGCTGGCGAGAGCATCACTGACCTCCAGCTCCCACCCTCCCTCCCAGGACTCCACTTACTCGCTGATTCCAGGAATTGCGCTCGTAACCACAGCTGATCCAGCCTCAGAAGTTATTACTCCCCGCTCCAAGCCCTTGCTTCCGGTGACACCCAGGCTTGGCTGAGGACTTCACAAAGCAGTCTAAGCACCAGTCAACACGGAGAAGTGGAAACAAGAAAGCTACTAGGAGCTAGAAAACTGGTTTCTTGCTCTGAAATGAAAGTGTTGAGCTTGCTTTTTCTAAATAAAAATACGTGGGGGTTTTTTGAGGAGTTCTGTAGTTTATTAACAGGGAAGTGTCACAACTGGAAACGGACTCTTCCCCTCTTGCCTGCCCTCCTCCGCAAAGTCAGTCTAGCTGAGCTAACGACGATAGAATCCTTGGTTTATTACTTTTATTGATTAGCTCCTCCGGAGACGCACAAAGAACTCCACATCTACAACACGCGTTACCACTCCTTATCCAGCCCATGACACGATGTGCAGGTAGCCTGCAGGAGAGCTTTCCCTTGCTTATTTTTAGCTGTTAAATTGCAAATCTGCCTTGGTGCCAGCAGTACAGAAGTATCCAATTCTCAACGCGAGCACAGAGGTGTTCGCAAGCGCTCAGCGTCGGCCAACTCCGCCTCAGCCAAACGCGGTTTTACGAACAGAACGAGACTGATGCACAACGCTGTCGCAAACCTCTCCCTGGAGTTTCAGGGAAATTAGAGCGAGTTCAGAGAGGGCCACTTTCCCAGCTCCCATTTGGCTGGGAACGCCGCTAGACGTGCTGTAACGCAGAGCAGGCAGTAAATCAAACTCAACCACCTGCTCCATTAACAGAAAAAACTCTGGGCTGAGGCAAGAGAGCAAAACAATATATTGCAAAGCTCTTGCGTGCAACTGGTAAACATTGTTCTACTGTAAAAAAAATCACTGGGAATTAGGGTAAGCAGCCTTAACCTATTTTACCCTTATTAAAGTAGAAAATCAGGTCTGCTAAGCAAATTCTCAGGCTTGACAATCTCATAGGGGTTGATGAAAGCGGAAAGGCAAACGCAATTAGCATCCCAGCAGCCGAACGAATCGCACCATGGACCGACAGAGCCAGGTATGAGTGCCCGTGCATTAGAGCAGAAACCACCATGACCAGAAGCAACCAAGGAGCCTTTCCATTCACTCTCAGCCCTCACCTCGGGGAAGAGCTCGTCTCTACCTTGTTTGCTTCCTCTCCCTTCTATTTGTGGCTTCACTAATGTTCACTCATGAATTATAGACACATCCCCAACCCTCCTGGGGACAATCCTGCCCAGTTACCGACAGATTTAGACTCAACGCAGTCAGACAGCGGCTTCTGCTAACCCAGGAGCGCAAGATGCCTTACGCAGCCATTGCTGTGCCCCAGCCCTGTACTCTCCACGATTCAGGGGGAAAAGTGTGTCTTGGGGATGAAGAAAGGAAGAGGATGGTAGCAGGGAACCCACAGCGATCACAGATCTGGTAGCTAAGACAACGCTTCCCCTCTGCAGTTCAGCTCCCTGGAAGTTTATACGCACTCCCCAAACATCTCCAGGATAAGCAGGAGTCTGAAAAACCTCCGGGGTACATCTGGAGTTGGGATGTCCCTTCTGACAGGCGCCAAACTGACAGATTCCCCTCCGCTGTGCTTTACACATACGGCATTTCCAGTTTTCAGTGAGGGAGGGTTTTACACAGATTTGGGGGGAAAAGCAAATTAGCTTCCACATAAGCCTCAAAATAAGTTTACTGCCTAAGCAAGCAGCCGAATGTAAATTACTTCCTTAGAGCGTACTAAAAGGCACCCTTTAGTCATCATCCAGTCCCATAAGTGACAAGGAAGCTGATTAGAGAAACCAAATGCTCTATTTTTAGAGGGAAAAAAAAAAAAAGGAGTCTAAAGAAAAAACACAGAATGTGTTTAAGGGTTTACGCAAGCACCATTTCTCAATTTTGTGGGTTGGTTCCAGTCCTCAGAAGGAACAAATACGCTCATTTTCGAGTATGTGTTTTCAGGTCCTTCTTAAAAAGACAGAGGCTGTTGCTAGGTGGAAGCAGCTGGAGGACTTCCTTTTTTAATCTGAGAGCTATTTTAAGCTGAGTTTTTAGGCTTCTGGGTAGACTGAGTTGGGGTTTTTTTTGACAAAAAAAAAAAGGCAGTAAAGAGAGCTTCTGGAAGATGATAAAGAGAATGTTCTAATTCCAGCTTCTGCCAATGGCTACCTGTCAGAGTGCTGTTTAGACAATTAACATTTTTACTCATGAAGGCTTAATTACAGGTTTATTAGGACTGTTTTTCCACACTTCTCTTCAGAATAAAGCAATGCATATTCCGGAGGAAACCTGGTTAGGGTTCCACAACGTGCCCACGCAGCTACAGCGGAGCAACGCATGAGCCAGAGGAGTTACACAAGTTAAGGCTAAAGCAATTAAACCAAACTAGCGTGCTCGGGCCACCGCAGGGCACATCGAATGGCACCCAGCTCAGGAGGGCTCACCGGTGTCACCAGGCAATTGATTGTCACAAAACGCCGTGGCTGATAGCATCACTGTTCTGATGTACCACTTAGATAAGCCATAAAGGCACAGAGGAGGGCAAGCAGCTTGGCGTTGGTTTGAGGAGAGCTTTTCTTCCCCAGCCTGCTGCAGACAGGGACGCAGAGCACCCAGTTGTCACCACTGGCTGGCCTCCTCCCAACAACACAGGAGAGGGCTCGGCAGATCTACCTTCTCCTCCCAGGAAAGCAGCTCACAGGGTTGCGACATCCGTGGTCTCGCAGTCCCAGCTGCTCCAAGGCAGCTTGGACATCTCTGGCTTGGACACAGAGAGCCCGCAACGTGAGGGTCGATCAGCATCCACAACTGATCGCTCTGGAAAAACCATTTCATTTCTGCTAATGACTACAAAGGCAAAGGCTTTTCTACAGTACTCCTTGGAGGAGCTTCCTCTCCCAGCTGACAAAGCTGCTTACTTTCAGCAGCCAAAAGGAGTCAATATAAATTATTTGTCCTACCAGCAAGCGCTCCTCTTGCCCTCAAACGGCAGCGTTTCCTTGCACTCTCTCCATCAGAAGAAAATGGCTAACGAGCTCCATTGACACCACTTAACTGTGGAAAACGCGCTGGGACAGTATCTGCTTTAGCCTTCCCCTCCCCAGCTGCCTCCTGCTGAAGCTGTTTTGAAGCTGGTGCGAAAGCTCTCGTTTCCAGAGACGGAGAAGCCCAGTCACAAAGCTGCGACTCAAGCACTTGTACAGGCGGTGTCTTTTTAGGGCCAGCACTCAGAGTAGCAGCTACACAAACAGTTCAGAAATCATCTGTGCAAACAGTAACCCACAGGCTCAGGCAAGTCACCTGCAAGCGTGAAAACAGGCCACTCTAGCCACAGTCCACCCAATTCCAGACCCTGCAACTGCAAGGCCGTTACTGGAGGATACAAAAACACCACCAATCTGGAGAGTTGCCCACCCACAGCAGAAGGCAGTGCTCAAGTTTCCTTAGCGAAACTCAGGCTAGTAAAGATTTTGCTGCTGGACCACCTCTAGGTCAGCGCAAATTTCCAGGAGCCAGGACCAGCTGAAGTTGCATTCAGGCACCCGCCAGTGGCTAAGGACAGGCTCTTGCCCACAGCTGCAGAGGACCAGGAGGGTCAATGTTCTGGCAAGACACTGTCTGTCCTGGTGTTACAAGGCATGCAAGATTGCCTTCTTCCTTTGCCATTACAGATCTCAGCAAGTGCCAACCCAACAATTAATATTTTAAGCTCATTTAGTAACCAGCAGGTTTATTTTTGGCCTCCCTTCTTGAAAGGACAAGTCTAGAGATCTTCCCAAACTCTTGCCACTTTAACCCAGACCAAACCAACCACCCTTTAGAAGCCCAGATCTCATGTCCAGAACCTCTTCCCTTCCCCCTTACAAATGTGAGCTATGGGAAAGAGGTCACAATCCAGATGACAGCAGAACTCCCATCTTAGAAAGATGTCACCATCCGCAGGATACAGCTTCAGGACACAACCCTGACAAGCTGTAGGACAGGAAGTTTCATTAAGCCTTAATTTACCATCAGAAGCACATGTCCTGTTCCTTTGCTGGACCTCAATTCCCAAAGTTCACACTTTGCATGAGATTTTTGAGCCCACGCTCAGGGGCAGCACAAGTAACACTCACCGACTCTGTGCAAACATCGCTGTTTTCAATAACATTGGCGTCCCCAGCAACTTTTCCAACTTCTCTCTCTAGAGACGCCAAAGACTCCTGAGCCTGTAGGGGTGAAAATAAAAAAAAAAAAAAATTACAGAGGTAGCACAACAATTAGCAAAAAGAAGCAAACCCCCATCTCTCCAAGAGTCCTAGAGACACAGGAAATCGTTGTTCAGGAGGAAATCTGTTTTATGCCAGATTTGCCCAGGGGACCAAGACATTTGCCAAGATTGACATGTCTCCTTACAATCAGCATGCTGCATGTCAGCCTGCCTGCATTTGAAAGCAATTCTACAGTGAAGCTTTAATAGTTTCATGTCAAGTTATTAGGTAAAAACTATGCAGGAAATTTTTTTGTGCAAGAGTAACAGCGCAGGCAGGTCTCCAAAAGCCCAATCATAGATCTGCATTTCTACAGAATGTACCATGAACCAGGGACATCAGCACGGCTCACTTTGTATCTCAACATTCAATATAATTGTCCTGAGTAAAACGTTTTAAACACCTTACTGCACCAGGTCTCCCTCGTCTTCTCACCTCCTAGCAGTGCTTTTGTGACCATCTGTCCCTGGTGCCAGGGCAAGACCTGCCCCACCAACAGCTCCCCACACTCCAGCTCTGCAAGAACGCAGCCCAATTTCCTTCCTATGCACCTCTTGCAGAAGGAAGAGGGTGTTATACAGCCTGGAGCCAGAGCTCAGCCACTCTGCAGGCTACTCTTGTCTCCATTTATCAATTCTCCTGCGAAAGGTTCGTTTCTGGGGTGACAGACAGCACTGAGACCTCTCACGCGTAAAGATTTCCCACTCCAATCCATCTTGCAAGAGCAGCCACTGAGAAAGAGCAGAGGTAACCCACCTGCTTGTCTCATCAAGCTTGCGCAGAGCTAACTTTAAAGATTTGCAGTCTACTGGGTTATAGCCAATTTGTAACCATGTGCAAACAGGCAGATGGCTTGTAAACCAACTCGTAACTCACTGTCATTTGAGACTGGATTTAAAAGCTTCAGGCTGCGGTGTGGGTGTAGGGCTGTGGGACAGGCTTTTTGTTAGGCTGGGTTTCTTTAAATAAAGCATTATTTGTCAGCCCCAAATCACTATTTGTTCCCACTGGCATAAAATTATCATGAACAGAGTTTTTCGAGAAGGGCAATTAAACAGAGCTGTTAGTTGCATTTTTATCATTTCACGATCATGCAGGTATCTTGCGTGAGCTCTTACACCCACAGTCCCAGTCACTTGGGGAACCAGTGAGTGGAGCAAGACACTCCACCAGGCAGGCAGTCTGCTCAAGCCACTCAAATCATCAATTTTACAGGACTGCAAAACTACAGACCTTGAGGTTTTCAGTAACATTTAGATCTGCAGCTCTTGGAGGGCTCTGCTTACCTTGGGCAAGTCACCAGCTACCTTCTGTCTCTCGTTTTGATCGACTTTGAGTTTCGATAGTGTTTCGTTTAGCTGTGTTTTCAGCTGCAAAACAGTAACAAAGAAAATCCGTTTCCCTCACACACACAGCTTTTATCTGTCTGTCCCACGGATTAACCCAGCGCACACTGACTGCAAGATTACTAACAATTATTGCACACACTGGATTAGTCAACATGTATGATGAGGTTTACAAGGACAATCAAGGAAGAGAGACTCCATCTGTAAAGATAAATGTAAAGAATGGAAACTACAGAAGAAAAGACATAGTTGGCATCAGCTTGACTGCAAGTGGTTTCAACTCAAACTATATTGTCGGTAGGAATATTAGCAATACTGAAAGTACGTAAGCCTCTCCAGCACCAGTCAGCCCAGATTTCAACTTAATTCATGGCAAATATGCAAAAATACAGATTGTCATCTTCCTAATGCAGGCTAAACAGTCACTTTGCTGCTGAATAAACTAAAAAGCTCTACTTGTCATCTTCATAAAGCACTACTTAATACAACTATGTTGACTTAACCAGTCTGTTAATGTCACATCAAGGCATGAATCACTGACAAGGGTATATTAAGTTGTAGATTCTGTTTAGATTCAATCCAAAAAAAAAAAAAAAAAAAAAAAGTGAAGTTATTTCAGTGAAGAGGGATGAATACTTTAACTGGCTGCCCTTAAACTACAGCCTTCCAAAGGCTACAAACATTTTTAAAGAATATTTTGATCGCTCTTCAACACAGCGTACAGAACGAGCGATGGCACTTAAGGCTTGAGTCTCAAACAGGAGTGCTAACAAGAAGCTCGAGTGCCAATTTTGCTGGATTTGTGCCTCTGAAGTGCACTGTGCTAATGTTCACTATTCCTGCTGTCAATCTTCTTGGGAGCCAGCAGGAGATTAAAAGAAGTGAACAATAGGCTACTCAGAGCCCTGAATTCTAACTGATTCCAAATCTACACATTGTATTGTCTCACCCTTGGAAGATTCCCTGCTTTGGGGCACCTGGACTGATGGATGCCGTTTTCTACATTTTGGGGAAGCACTGTTGAGCTCCTCTGCAGTTTCAGCTTCTCTCCTTGCTCACCTTATAAATTAGTGGGAAATACATTTTGAAATCCCATCATTTCTATCCTTTAGCCTCCTGCCTACTGCAGAAACATGCTCAAATACACTGGACAGCATTCCTGAGCTATTTGCATGAAGGTAGTTGTTTACCAGCTCTTCACACTCTACCAGCACAACATCACGAGACTGCCGAGTCAAGCTGCCCTAGCAGGGAGCTCAGCTTTTTAAGCTTTTGTTGTTACAGACATAATAGACTGTTGCCTCTTATATTCAAGAGGTTGGCGTTTACTGATTAACTGTAAGATATGCATTCAATTCCCATTTCCCTCACTTTCAGAACGAGAGACTTTGGTTGCTGAGGAAGGATGCTAATCAGTGCTGTACCAGACTTGCCAAGCATACTATTAAACTTAAGCAGATTGTTATTGCGGTGAGGTTTTTTTTTAAATCAACTATTTTAACCCTGTTAATTACTGGCAGTAACCCAGTGAGGTCAGCAGCTCAAGTTGTCCCATCAACTACTCTAAAACCCACCAAAGACATGCTGACAGAGACAACCTTCCTTGATTCTGGCTCAAAAGCAAGAAAGTGCCGCTCAGATACAAGCAGAGGAAGGATCTGACTGCTCCTGCAGCCATAAAAAAAAAAACCAAAACATGTCACTGAAACAAACAAGAAGTGAAAGGACTCAAACCGGAAAACCATGCATCTTTGGGTCCATAGGTCTGGCCTCAGTTAATCCAACTCCTTCTTGAGAAAACCTGGTATAGGTTTTGACTGGATAGCACTGCTAGCCAAAAACACTAACAGAGTGCATGCACCAAGCCAGCACAGCTATTCAGCCACATCAGGATGCCAGCTGCTGAAGGGCTGGGTACCCTGAATTAATCTAACGTTGGTTTTGGCCAATTTCTGTACATACAGAGGAGGATGGAAAAGGCTCTGCACGGTCAGAGCACGGATACCACAGCTGCATCCTCAAAAGCTTGGGGCAGAGGGGAGAGAACAATCCTCAAGTTAAATCGATGACAGCACAACTTTTGTTGTTCCAAGGACATTGTAGTTGCTGTTGCGTAGGTCTACGCTGTAAAACATTGATTCTCAAGAAGTTTCAGGAATGAAAGTCTTACAGACTTTGGAAAAAGTCTTAAGAACCAGACATGCTATTGTTAGGAGCAGAGAAAGAGACAAATTGTAAAAGTCAGACTACATAAATGATTGCAATGGACAAAAATATCAAGCTGAAGAGGTTAGCAGAACAGACAGGATTTGAAATAAGTCTCCGCTTCATAAGTATGCTGGGAGTCTAGTTTGTGCCCAGCGGAGAACAAGCTTCTTACCAAATTTAACTCTTCATTCTGTCTTACTGCTTCAGAATATGAATCATCAAGTTTTTTCTGCAATTCAGTCAACAGATCTTTGAGCTGAAATGAAGTTTAGAGTTTTAGGATTTGTCTCCTTAGGATGCCCACTTTTCTTCTGCTCAGTTATTAGTGTGTCGCTCTACTCTAAGGTCACAAGCATATAAACTCCTCAGCCACGGGGGCTAAGCATTAGATTAGTTTGCCAGCCAACTGGTAACCAAAAGAAAAAGAACAGTTTGGTCAATTCTCTTTACCTCTCTGACTTCTGAAACATAAGTAGATCGTTCTATTTCTGCCTTTTCTAGTTCACTTTCCAAATGTTCTCTCTCTTTTTTAAGCTAGAAACAGAAAAACAGAGTTAAAAAGGAGGTTTTCAACGCCTTCTTGCAGTATCATCTTCTGATTTATTTTTAGCTATTAATTTCATCAAATATTCCATGACATTTAGCAAACACTTCAAATCCAGTGATTGCACAGCACAGATTTTAAACTGTTACATTTCAAAAAGATAACAAGAAAAAAGAATCAAGCCCAAGATCATCAACAAGCAGTAACTCAGTCTCACAAAGAAAGAGCCCCAGTGGGTGAGTACAAAAGTAAAAAAAAAAAAAAAAATCTCCAATACCCAGCTTCTCTGCTTCTTAAAAACACTAGCCAAAAGATTCAGTTCAAACTGCAGCACAGGCTGCACTACTTGCAGGAGGAAAGTCCTAAGAAGTTCAGAGCTATAGCATAAGCCTAAATCACGTTTTAAGTAACAGAAAGCTTTAAAGACAAAAAAAGCCACCTGCACGTACAGTTTCAACTTCTTTGATTTCTTCCTTTAACCTCTCTACCTCGTGCTCCAAAGAAACGACTGAAGAACGCATCTGCAGTTTTCAAGAAAGATAAAGACATCATTTAGTTGGGTTGGTCTAAGATGAACTCTCCGTGTAAACAGGAGCTTGCTTCTACGATTTAAAAATATTAAGGATGAAGTCACAGTGACTGAATAAAATAAGACGCTCACTCAAACAATTCAATATTCTGAGTCTCCATCAGAACACCTTTCCTACCTTCTCCCAACAAAACAAGTTCTCTGACATATTTAGAATCTAGATGTCTAAATGATTTGGAATACAAGGATTAAGTTAGCTGTCCATTAGTTATGGTAAGGGAAACATCTTTCCTAAACAGGGAAGGCTGTCTTCATCCACACATCGCCAAATTCAGCATATTTAGCCTTATTAGAGGCTGCGTAAGTATAGCAGACGGCAGCACATCTATAGTTCAAGATCTGACAGCCTTTCATGAGCCCCTCAAACAAGATGTTTATAAATCATCTGTCTGTTCGCTCCAGGCTCATATTCTGGCACTCGAATTTACTAAGCAGGAGTACTTTAGAAATAATTTATTTTGAAAAAAGCAGTTTGACCTACTTTACTTCTAGATTAGGAAAAAACATAAAAGGCTTTTTTCTCACTACTTTTGCCAGCAACAGAGCCTTCCTAAAAAGGAAAGCTTTGCAGGCAATTTCAAGTGTAATTAGTTGACCGTAATGGATTAAGGAGTATTTTAACAGCTTCCAAAAAATTGTTGTGATTATATGATATTTAGATTTTAGCACAAAGAGTCTGTATCTGTTCAGAAGTGGACTTTGGGAAAAAAAAAAAAAAAAAGGTGCTTAACAGAAACACAGTTTGAGTTGCCAGGATCAGAAAAATATGTATTCCTGGGCACATGGATGGTACGCATGTACATTCCTGAATCTTTGGCTTCCTAACCTGTCAGCATTAATATTACAATGAGCTATTTGGCTGCCTCCTGCATCGCCTGCAAAGGACTGACACAGACTTGTCATAATGGTCAAAGACCTTACACCTATGCTGTTCATCTGTTCTTGCTTCTCTAAAGATGGCAAGAGGAATAGCCACACAAATCTAAATACAACAATTCATCCATTTTTTAGGTTTTTTTTAAATAGAAGTATGTTCAAAGAAAAAAAAAAAAAAAAAAAAATCACTCTTAGCACGAAAGTAAGTGTCAGAGCACCAAAAATCCTAATTTTATAAGGAGGGATCATTCCTGTTATACCGGTTCCAGACTTCACCTTTTTCATCCACTGGTCACACAGACATCAAACCAGGCAGCCAGGGCTGTTCTACACCTGCCTTCACAGCGCTCCAACACCCTCTGCGACTTCAAGCAGAAACCGCCTGGCTGCCGCAAAAAGCGGATCTTCAGAAATACCTGTTTAAGCTCCTTCTGTGATTCCTCAACTTTTATCTTCCATTTGCTTTCTTCTTCTTCCACACTCCTCTGTAGCCTTTGTAAAATCCCCTCCTATGAAGAGAGAGGAGTTTGAAAGCTTACAGCAGAAGAAAAACAGCTTGCAACATCACAAGGCACACGCGACCAGGCGTCCTGCTTACCGTCTCCGCTAGAACCGATTTGTATTTCTCACACTCCAGTTGCAGCAGCAGGTGCGTTTCCTCAGCCTCCTTCAACTTCTGCTCCATAGCCTGGCAAAGGTGAAAAGGGAGCAGAAGACTCATGTCTGAGCTGACAGATTGGAGTTCTATTCTTCATCTCATTTCAACAAGCAAGCTGGTATCATTCACATTGGCAGCTCTGTCTTTCCAACCCACGTGTAGAAAACAGCAAGCGCAATGTTCACCTACAACTCCCAAAACTCAATCACAAACTTTATACGAGTTACTGCAGTAACTCTGAGTCACCTAAAAAAACCCACAATTACTTGGAAACGGGAACAGGGATTTTGAATTTCATGAATGTTTTCACAGCCCCACAAGGTGCTTTTTGAAGATGCAGACACATTTCTGATTTCCACGATGCAAATATCTATAAAACTGTTTTCTTGTCATCTGTTTGCCAAGCTGAACTTCACAATCCAGAGCACAATTTGCAAGATTTATACTGGAAAAATATGCTATGCCATACGCAAGGAAGTTGTCCACCATTTGTGTGTGCCTACCTTGACGTCTTCAGATCCTGAAGCCTCTCTCAAGTATTCTTTAGCCATCTTCTCAAATCCACATATCCATTCACTATGACTCTGTTGGGAAACATATTCGGTTAAAGCTGAGAATAACCTCAATAAATCTCTCTTCATGACATTTGCCTCCCAACTGCAGGCTTACAGAGCAGTGTTTCAGTCCCCTAATTCCCTGGAGCTACCACTCAGCAGTTGTTCTGTTAGTACCACACACAGCCAAGCCAAGCTGATGGTCAGCAGTCCAGGAGCACGAGGTTATGAGACACGCACAGGTCACGGGGGCTTGGAAGTGCTGAAATACAACTGGGTGACAGAGGGCTCTCTGCAAGTGTCAAGGCTCTACATGCGAAAACTTTAAGGGAATCTTTCCCAAAATCCCTGAGCAGTTAAAGCAGATTCTTGCTATGTAATTCCAGGGACCTTATTAGGAAGACTGTTCTATAACCTTACAAAAATCAGTCTTTTTAAAAACTCTTTCTAGCTCATCAGGAGACTAACTTTAGCAGATTTGAAAATAATTTTAAATATGAATATTCAAAACCTCTAGACATTACAAATGAAACACAGATCCCATTTTTCTAGCCTCACTTCACATCACTCACACAGCCTAAATCATACAAATGCACTTCCCTCACAAACAACTGAAAGCCACCAAGAATTAGAAATCAGTGGTCTTCAAAAGGTATTTTGGGAATAAAACAAACCCTCCTGAACTGTATTAACTGCCACTGAGGCAGCGCAGCCCCTCTAGAAAGGGGAGCCAGCCGTTATCTGTGCAGCAGCCAGGGAAGATATGGATCCCCACCGTGCCAGACAGCGAGCAAACACACAGCAAGCCTTATCTGCCCCTGAAAATTTTCGATCTCAGCTAAACACAAGTTAACACAGGCATATGAAACAGATGTTGGGGCAGTAGAAAGAAACCAAGATAACTTTAAAAAAAAAAAAAATACTTTTCTTAAAGTAACCATCTGCAGCTTCGCCTCTCTGCTGCTAGTGTCACCAGCAGACGACACTCACATTCCACTGCCAAAACCTTGGGGCAGAGGAGACTGCAGGGAAACGCTCCAGATCTCCCAGCACAGCAGGACCAGAGCTCCCCAGCAGCAGGGTAGAAAGAGCTCCTTCTCTTACCATGTTAGAAGGAAGAGAGACTTTAGGGAATAGCTTCTGGAGTAGTTCGCGTGTCTCCACCTCGGCAGCTTCCAGATGCTGCTGCTTCTCCTAAACCAAGAGAAAGGCTTGCGTGAAATTGGGCAACACACTCCATGGATCTGCCAATAGCCTCTTCTACGCCTAGAGTAACTTCCTTAACCCCAAAAAAAAAAAAATCATTTTTTTAAGTGAGAAAGGCTCTACAGTCTCTAAAATTGCCAGTAAACTGCTTAAAAATTGACACTGAATTGCTTCAGAATTTGGCTTTCACATTTGTTTGTGCTTTCAAGCTGTTATTTTCATTAAACCCTCCTCCAATCTAGCCTGTTTGTACAGGAATTACACCATCACTTGTTCACAACACAACACAAACTACACGGAGCTAACTGCATCCACAGATCACACCAGCCCTGCCACTCACGCTGAGCAATCTCAAAACCAAGAAATTTGATCAACCAACAATATTTTTAAAATCCATACTTATTTTAAACAACTTTAGGTGGGGGAAAAAAAAAAAAAATCACCAAATCAAAACCACTGAATTAAAGTCAAAAGGAAACTTTGCGTTAATGCACATTTGAACCAGGCCAAGAAAGCAATACTATATCTTCTAAGTATTATTTTTAGTTACTCAAGAGAGAGAGAGAGAGACCCTCGCATCCTCCTTCCCCAAGCTCGGATGCAATGGGAAATAATTGTTAGAGCTGTGTGACAATCTCCAGGTTTTCTTTGTTATTGCTCTTCAAATATTAATATACAGAGCCAAAGGCCCCACAGATCCATCGTTCCATTTATTTAACATTAAAAGCAGACCAGGCACAGGATATTTGCTTGCTGTGCTTGTGGCAGGTTGGTTTAATTTAGCCACATGACACTCAGGCTCCCGTTTAAGTTTAAAAGCAGGAAGTCTGAAACCCTGGACAGAAGGCAGTAAAAAAAAAAAATCCTTCACTCGTATTTGGGTTTGGTTTGTTCTTTGACATCAGTGTCACTGATGCTCCGAGCTCCTCTGCTGCAAGAGATTGGCGGCATTAGTACGGTGAGATTCAGAGACAGAAACAGACAGGAGACATTAGGTTGTGAAGTTGTGCTAAGTGTGTTAGTTTTCAGCAATTTAGGAACCACTAAGTGGCAAATGGCTGTTCGATGAAGCCTTCTGACTGCAAGAGAAAGCAGGCAGGCGTTAGGACACGGCAAAAGCAGGTACACAACTTCCCCAGACGTGTGGCCAAGCAAAGAGCGGAGATGGCTCCTAAACACAGAAACACAATCCCAAACCAGAGCTCCTCTGCTTCTAGCTACCTGACTTGTGTTTTTGGAGTTATTTTTATGGGTTTTTGAGTTCTGCATAGTGACACCACCGAATCAGGCTTGTAGCAAACGCAAGCTCCTCTCAGGGCAATTCACACTCTGTGTAATTTTGAACATTGCCTATGACCGGACCTGTCGAGCTTCATATGCTTCCAAGGAGGAAATTCACAGCTGCGGTGACACCGTTTTCCTGAGAAGTTCTCAGGTTTTTAAATAATAATTTAGTCCTAGTTCTTCATGGGTCCAACAAATTTCTTCAAGCACAGCAAAAGCCCAGTAGATGAAAGCAGGTTGCTCACCAGCACAGTTATTTTAGAGCTCCCCACAAAGAAAAAAAAAATTCACAACAGCTCTAACAATTATACAAACAGAAATTAAAAAAAAAAAAAAAAATCAGCATGCCCACAAATTAAAGATTAAAAAAACCATAAAAGAAATCTAAAAGACAACAGGAAGAAGCAGAGGTGAGAGTATATGAATGATCACTCAGAACAGACTATTTAAATTGCAGTAAAAGTTAAATGCCTCCATTTCACTTAAAAGAACCAGCTGCAGATCCGCTTCTAGCTTAACGCATCGTTTCTAGCAGTTAACATTACAACCTTGGCAGTCTTGTTCACTTTGTCCTGCAGCAATTTTTCAGTTGATGCCAATGCTTCCATGGCTTTCCAGTTTTTCTTCCGAAGGTCCTAATCATTTTTAGAAAGAATGATTTCAGTTCAGCCAATATTCAAACTGTTTCTGCTTTTACTTCAGAGATCTATTTTTGCATTACATTCCACCATTTGCATTTAAATGCTGGTTACTGCAAGATGATTTGGCCGGGTAAGAGGACATACACTAGCAAAAACAAGTGTGATGTTCAACGAGTTTCAATGAAAGGGAGGGGAGGGGAAATAAGCCAATTTCTGCCCAACCTGTCCCCATATCCAAAACTGATCCAAGTGTTACTGCAGAGCGTATGGCTACAGCGACCCCACACTTTGACTGCACTTGTAAGAAGAAAGAGGGAAGTTTTCAAAAGTAGTGAGGAACACAGACACCAAAACCACAGATCACACAACAGAGGGTTAGGCATGTCGCGTTGCAGAACCCAGCACGGACCCCAGTACACATGGAGGTGCACACATTTATGCCCCTGATCTTGCAACCAGATCCAGCTGTGCAGATCCTCGGGCCTCAGCCCAAACCTACTACACCAGGGTTGATTTTAGAAACACAAAGCTCAAGACCTTGGTTGACACCCACGCAGGTCTCTCCACTGCGCCCAAAGAAAACTGGTTTGCTCACCAGTGCCCTCCTGGGAGCTTTTGGGATTTCACCAGTGGCAAGCACACCCCAGATCCGCATGGAAACACCACCGTGCCATGCTCCTGCATCTTTCTTGGCGAGGTCATCAAACGTGTACTCCACAAGACGTCAACATGCAAGCTCAGTTACAAAGCTGAGAGCTCTTATAAAAAGAGTCTGCCAGCTCTTATCCAGGAGGAATGGTGGGCCTTGTGTGGAGGAGATTATGGTACCCAGGACTTATTTTTCTTTTCCAACCCTCAGGGCAATCTGCTTTAGCAAAGGGCTATTTTGGAAGTGCTGTATGCTATTTTTCTTTAATTCACCACGCAATGTGGCATCCAAACCCTAGCACGTACCTACATTAGTTTTACTTCACCACTTCGGTTTACCTGCTAGGCTGAGGGCTGTTTCCCAGGACACAAAAACAAGACTGGATAAAATTGCAATGTGGAAAGGTGGGACCTACGCACATGCTCTGCCTTTAGCAGCAGCCAGATTTCTGCCTGCACCACAAAGGGTACTCAGACCTTGCAATTCCCCAGGAAACAAGCACACATATGTTCTACCTTTCCAGCTCATCTGTCTTCTGAGAAAACCCAGCCACTTTCCCACTACTTTATTTCAGCTGCTAAGACACAATACTTACTCAAAAGCTCACGTTATCAATATTTCCTTTATGCATCTTCCCTTACATTGCCCCACTTTTAATCAATAAAGTTTACTGCATGGTATTCAGGCAATAGCCCTTAGAGTCAAGGAGAGCTAGGAGAGTTAAAAACCCCGTATTTTAAGAAGTTTCTTCCATATAACTTAAAAGACGCCATTCTCTTGCCTTGCCCTGCACAGGTAATGTATCACAAGGAGGTAACTCCACACCTCTGTGATACAAGATACAATCTTTACTTCCACCCCCAAACAACCATAATGCACCATCAGCAGCTGCTGTAAAGGAAGGCTCACTGTCCTGTCCTTCACCACTTTCAGAAGATCAGGATTAGTCACTCTTAGGAATGGGAAAAGTCAGATCCAAGAGCCCTGAAGGTAATGAACCCTCCTGTGTCCACGCACAAGGACCATACCTCAACCAGAGCACGGGGCCCCTTCATCCTCCCACCCTCCCTCCCCAAACACCCTCTTCTTCCCTTGGCAGAGGATGCGTTTCTGAACAGGGCTAACAAGGCTTGAATCCAAGTCTGAGAACTTGCTGCACAATGTGTCCTGCAGCAAGTCTTCTCCCATCATCAACTCAAAGAGCTGACGAAACTTGGAGCACTAAAGTAAAGCATGCTTAGTCACTCCCAAGAAAAGAGGGAGAGGAGTGTCCAGGGGACACAATACAGCAGACAACTGTCAAACATTTTCTTAGCAGAATGGCCTAGGCATTGAAGAATGCTGTGCACACAGGTTTGGTTGTTCTTTGAGATTTGGGTTGGTTTTGGGTTTTTTTGAGGGGTGAGGGAAGAATATCCTTACGTTGTTCTTTTTCCTTTGTTGCTCTAAAGCATTTCTCTGAGAGGCGAGCTCATTTTGGAGACTGGCGATTTCCTTCTCTTTCCCTGCAACCCTGAATTAGCAAAAAGAATCATAAACAAGTCAGGAGACATTTAAGAAATTTCAAGTGAAGCATACTACACTAACTTGCCTTCCCTTCCAGCAACACACACACTTTGAAAAGCTGCTCTCACTGACTTGGCAGTACCGCTCGATTCCTACTGCTCTGTGAACTGCCGGCTGCCAGAGCAAAGCCCATTGTAAAGCTGTTGTTTGCCTACAACAGGCATCTGCAGACATTTATCAAGGCCACAGAAAGGCAGCGTGTTAGACAAGGATAAGTCAGCCAGCCCACGCTAGTACAATGCTACAGAACAGGTACTGCGTGCTGGATAAGAGCATTCTTTTTCAAGCACCTAGTCCACAACTTAGAAGTCATTTAACTTAAAAGAAAAATAATTCAGCCAGCCAAAAAAGCATGACAGTGGCAATTTGTGTAGCACAGTGTAAGCTAGTGTGGCATTAGCTTCCACACGGTTCTTTACTGCACTTCAGCTCTACATTATATCACACTTTTACCCTTGAGATTTTCCCTGGGAAAAGATTTCTACCAGATGATTTTATAATGTGAACAACAACCGTCAACTAAGTTGAAGTTCCAGTAAAAAAGCCTGTCACTTCTGCTTGAAACACCAACATTTAACTCTTCAGATACAGAGCTGAGCTGGCATGCATTTAAAACTAAATCAATCACGGCTTGCTTGCGTTGTGGGCACAACATACTGAAAGCACTGTCTGCAGAAGACCGCAGCTGAGGTTTATTTGCGTGAGCAGAATCTCTCTGTTGACGTTTTATTAGATAGTAAAGTGGGGTTTTTTACTGGCCACTTCTCACACACTAATATTGTACATTTGGCATTTATTTCATCTTTTAAATTTCCTGAGCAATAAGTGAAATGAAGTACTTATCTACTGCATTCAACTTTTGGCAGTACTCACACTTGCAGAAGCTCCTCGCTTTGGACAGCCAGAGATGCCTACAAACAGATCAGAAACTCATTAGGAGCAGATCAGCAGCAAAGAGAGATGCAGAGGGCGTGATCTGCCTTATTAACCAGGCACTGCCGCAACACTAAACCGCTGCGCTCTTGGCCTTCGAGGGAGCCCTGTCCAGCCTCCTGCACCAGAACAACCCTGGCTGTGATACAGCGTGTAAAGACAGCGGTGGAAAGCTAGACAAGAACACAGCAGGAATAAGAAAGAGGACAAGGCTGAACAGATATGCCACAGCCAGAAGAGCTGTCTTTGTGCAATTCAACCCTGAAGCTGTCCCTGGATTTGCATGGTCAGTACAGCTGCTGGTTTTCCACGCCATCCACACAAGGTACCGCCCTTTGGCCACCGCCCTTTGGCTTCGCTCAGTAACACTGCAATTAGAAGCTGTACCTGTTTGCAGTTCTCCTGCTTTAATTCTTGAATTTGAACTTTAAAAGATTCATTTTCCTTTTGCACATCCTGTTGAAAGAAAAGAGACAACATATACACACGTATACATACGGACATACAATCATAATACATACACTTCTTACAGCACAAGACCCTTCTATTAAAACTTCACCTGCAACTGTTTTACTTGGCTTGCCATTTCTCTCTCTTTTTCTTCCACTACAGCTTTCAACTTCTTCATTTGTTCTTCTTCCTCTTTCAATCTGCAGACATAGTTTAGAAAGCAAGAAAAAAGGGTTAAAGTAAAGATTCATGCTAAAAAGGGACAGACACTCTAGCTAGGACAGTTTTCAGCAGCAGAAGATAAACATATTTTCTATGCTCGACAGAATAATCAGCCAGAAGGAGAGCGCACACACACATGGAGAAGAAATCATTGCACTATGGCTCTAAACCAAGAAAGCTAACAAAACTACATGCCAGCTGCAACAACGTGCATTGCAAACACTCACCTGCTAAGAACTGGCCTGAAGCAAGCTCATCATTTCACATGTCAATCAGCAAACACATTTAGTCATAGCTGATCTCAACACCATTCAGAGCCAAAGTGGGAGAGAAGCCATTGACCACCTGAGCAAATCCCACAAGCCAGCTGGCTCTGAAGGTGCCAGGAACTATTTCCCAAAGGTGAGGCTGCCTTTGGTACCATGTACTGGTTATACAGGAGCCCTGCTGGGAGGGCAGCACATTACAAGAGCTGCACTGAAGACAGAGCCCTTTTTGGCACAGTCTCATACAACCTTCCTCTGACTTAGAGCAGCCAGACAAAGCAGAATCAAAACAGAGGAAAGTCTGGCAGCGTTTCTCCATAAAACACGAGCTGGAGAATTGGCTATTGCATCTCAGACTGAAAATGGCAAACCATATCCATTCATTGCTTTTACCAACTCAGCCACAGGCACTTAAATCCACGCTTTTTTAAACACGCTAAACAGAAGGAGAAATTATCACTAGACACAAGAAGCAGCAGCAGTTTCACTAGTTAGTAGAGCCCTACGACGTCAGGCAGGGACGCCAGACCGGCTGGCTGGTGTACGTCTGTCGGCACTAATAGCTTATTTTAGCAAAGCACGTAAAATTCTTGAAACCAATTCATACATTCCAATTTAAGATAAACCTCAGCACTGAATGCATATTATCAGCAGGCACTTGAGAAACTGCTACGAAGCATACTCACAGGCTCTCCAGGTCCTGGACTTGGGATGCAGCAGCTACCTGAAAAACAAAGTAATTCCCAACCTCATTCTAATGGCACAGTTAAGCTTTCAAATTATCAGCAACTCTTTGCACTAGCAGCAGTACCACACAGCTTACAAGGTATTTGCCAAAGAAATACCAGAAACTTTGCATCACACATTGCTCCAAGAATATCCAAACAGATAACAGATTTTCAGAAGCACAGCTTAGACCAAGCATTCCAAACTTCACACTAGCCAACTTCTCTCCATTCCACCTTTCCCCTGGGACAAATGCCTGTCTAGACATCCACCCAAAACAAGTGTGCACCTAAGTTTCTCCCCTTTATCGTCAACAAAAATCCACACTGAGCTAGAATATGGCCTTACTGGAAAAGTTCTTCCATTAAGTAACACCCAGCTTCAAGGATGTCCAGTTGCCTGTTCTCAAGTCCAGTGCAGGAAATCAAAAGCCAAAATATTCTGACCAGTTGCAGCTCCCGCCACAGGTAAAGGCAGGAAGGAAGGACAGCAAAGCCTGATCGCTTCAATAGGAGCTGCTGCTTTCAGTTACAGCAGGACCTCCTCCAAGACCATAGCGTTACAGAGACGCTACTTCAGTGTGCCAAGGAAGTAACTTAGGACACAGCCATGACTCTGCCTAGGAGCTTCCAAGTTTTCAGAACACTAAAGTGATTCATGAAGGACAGTGTCATGCAAGTTAAAGAAAAGCTCTTAGAGCTTGTTATCTGTGTAAAACCTGTTTTGGATTAACACAGTTGAACTAGTGGGCTCTTTACACCGTAGACTACCAGTTTAGTCAAGCTGGATTTAAAATAGCTCTGTAGGTTGAAGCCTTTGTGAGAGACAGAGGACAAAAACAATATCTTCCAGTTCAACTGAGCAACACTCCCAAATCACATCCACTCTGCAAGCCATACCTGCTGGAGATGTTGCAGGTTCTGTTTTTCTAACTCCTCAACTTTTCTGGTTAATTGTGTAATTGTATCTTTCTGATCCTTTGGGGGAAAAAAAAAAAAAAAAAAGGCAAGTTTAGAAGTGCATAAGTGTAACTTTTCCACAGCCAGAAATACTGCAGCAGAACATATTTCCCTTTAGAATACCAAGGAAGCTTACCTGCAGCCATTCTCCTTTCTTAACAATCTCTTTCTCCTTCTCTTCCAATAAGGCTTCCATGGTTTTCACCTGCTTTTCCTTCCCCTTCAACCTGTACCATTAAACACACGGACACACAGCATAAACCTTTGCTCTTTTATCTATCTGAAAAAACACCACCCAAAGACATCCTATGCTTTGCAGCACGTAACAAACAAAAGCAGTCTATGTGATCAAAGGCACAAACACAATTCATCTGCTACAAATCAATGTGTGAACACTTCCACTTCAGTCTGGGTTAGCAGGAGACGCCCTTGATCAACGGTACTGCTCGTTAAGTGAAAGCAGACAAATTCTGCACCAACATACATTGCAGGGATTTCACACACGTGTGCTCTCCTCATCTAAAAATACTTTCTCCCTCCTCCCCAGTTGGGGACAGAAGGGACTGATGACCATGAGGACTCAATTCTCACTTCTCCACCCAGCTACAGCACAGATATTACCAAAGTAAGTTTGCCATAGCACCTTGTCTAAGTCCTTCCATTCATACAAAGCACAGACACCAGGAAGAACATTTTATTTTAACTTAGACTGCAGCTAAGAAGCGAGGGGTGCACAGGGCAGATCAACTCTACTTACAGAGTTTGAAGTTCTTTGATTTGTGATGTAATCGACACCTAAAGAAAACAATCAGTACTTCAGTTCAATGCACATGGAAGAGAGAAATAAACACTATAAAAACTGTTCTAGGGAGAAATACAGGGGGAAAAAGTCATTAGACATTACTAAAATCACTATCTGTTACAGTTACACAAGCAGAAGCATGCTTTTTTGTGGGAAAATAAATTATGAGAAGCCAACTGTTTCCACTATTTACTTTCTCCACATTTAAAACGTGACTTCCAGAGCAGAAAAGAAAACAGTGCGAACGGGAACACAAGCAGACCCACTGGAGCATCCTTCCACCATGAGAGGCAAAGGAAGAAGCTGATGGGAACCATCTCACTGGCAACTGCAGCTCAAATCAGGGCTACCAACCCTGGTCATTCAGACCTTTGCACAAGCCAGGGCTTTTTTAGTTGCTCTCTGCAATGTCAGCTCTCCCTTAAATTCCCATTCTAAGGCTGAATGTGGATTGAAGAAACAAGATTTAGTGGGAATATTCCCTTTGAATTTTGTATAAAAGCCTGACAGTGGCTATCTGTGTAGATACTGGCTGTCCAAACAGCTTAGTTCTCTACCACAACACAGCAGGAGTTTCCACATTCCCCAAAAAAAAAAAAAAAAAAACCCAACTCATTCTGTTTGCAGGATACCAAGAGCTGCATATACACCACTTTCGGAGCCAGCATCCCTCATATGCAGCTTTCCAGAGACAGCAGCTCTAAACTGCCTTTTGTTCTGGGCTCTGTGTCAGCTCCAGGGAAGGAAAAACACAAAAATAATTTCTCCAGTTCCTGGGAATTTGCTTTGGAGGAAAAGCCCAAGATGGAAACACATTATATGAAGCTTTGCCTAAAAAGGACAAAACTTTAACGCTAAGGAAAAAAGAAAAGGGGATGACATGTTGGAACGTAGCTAGAAAGACTGAAAAATGTGCAGACCAAAAAAAAAAAAAAAACCAACCCACACATCCCACACAAACAAGCAAGCAAATTTCCTGACAGCACGATGGATTAAGCTGCCTGCAGAACGGGCTCCCTAAGGAAACGCGGGTTCCCGTTGTTTCGGATGCTAGACAGCAAGCATGCCAAAAAGCCAATACTCCTCCATTTCTGCATTCCTGATAGCTAGAGTAAAACTTACTCTGCCAAGACAAGCTTTCTTTGGACATTGGAAAGAAAATAGTCAGGTTTACCTGGAAATCAGATACTATTTGGGCAAGTAGTATTGTTATAGCAACACAGGAAGGCCAACAAAAGGAGAAGTGCCTTCAGCATCTGAGATTTCTGAGGTGCCAGCCTCAAAGGATGTCTTGGGGTTTTGTGTTTACTACAGGAATACTATGCAATGTGCCCAGCCAGAGCTAACGCTACAATTCTTTAAGTTATAGCTAATTCTTGTCAAATTTCATATTAAAAGTCCAAACAGCTCAGGCATCCAGAGGAATGTGGTTTCTGAAGGACAGCAGTAGTTATACTACATGTTTACGGCTTTATATCCAAGAACAGTGTAGCTCTACCATTAAGAAGTTCCCTCACCCAGTAACATTCACCAGTGAAAGAAAACACACTACAACAGACATAAGTGAGCAGCGCATCCAAGGCAAGGCTGTTTCACACTTCTGGCACTAAGGTATTTTACCTGTTTTTCCATCTCAAGCTGGGAATTTCCTACTTCTTCTTTCAGAGCCTCTATTTCCTGTGTCAAAGCCTTTTCAATGACAAAACAGACAGGATTGGACAATGGCAACACAGAAACGCCACAAAAATGGATGCTACAAATTCATCACTATAGAACGCCATGCAGTAACAAATAAATGGTAGTCGGTGGCACAGACACAGAAAGGAAGGTAGGGATTGCACAGATACCTGAACAGTCTTCTCCTTGTTTGCTACTTTAAGAATTTCAGCTTGTAGGAGTTCTTCCACTGATTTTATTTTTCCATCTTTCTCATGGATTCTTAAAAAGAGCAGAGGAACAACATTAGCTGGCTGAACAAAGGCGTCACCTCAGCAAACACACAAGCTTTGGTTCTATCATATCACATCAGCCTCTGGGACCCACAGTGGGACTCCCTCCACTACTGCAGGTGCCATCTCTCACTGCAATCCCAAATCCAGACAGAACAAGCAGGAGAAACAAACAGGAGGAATAAGAATGGGAATAGCTTTATATAACCCGTAGTTCTCAAACTAAATAGACACTATTACTGTCTAGAAATGCAAATTCAGGTATCAATAGTCCCTGGAATGACACAAACTTAACTTCAGCTTTCACTGAGCACTCCAGCAAAGAATTTATCAACTTCAAATACACACACACAGAGCAAACAAGCTCACTCCTTTCAGAGTGCGCACTGAAGGAAAATAATTATCTGACAATTCAGCGCAGTTCCTCATCTAGTCAAACTTAGGCTTATGAAGTTAATTGCTTAGCAGAGAAACAACTCGATTTTCAAAATGTATTGATCTGACTTGACATGTTTCCAAAGTGATAATGCTTCCTGCCACACACACACGCTTCACCCAGTTAAAAGCAAATCATTTCAGGAAAGTAAAGTAGTTGTAGTCACAGAATAAAGACAGACAGAAGTAACAATGAAAAGTGAAATCTGTGCAGTCACTTACACTTTCTGGAGTTCTTCCACCAGTGATTGGAAGGAAACCTGTTCAAAATAGAGCTTCAACTTAGAAAAAACAGAAGAGAGAAAAACAACCTGCAAATGTTGAGGGGTAGGGAGTAGAGATCCCTTCGGCACTGGGTAAACTATGCAGCAGTCTAATGATTTTATCTATCTGGCTGCTCCTGAGAAAATTAGCTGTTGGTCTCCAGTTCCTGGCAAACCAATAGTACCAGGTCTGCTACAAGTTCCAGGAAAACAAAAGCAAACCCACACGATCTCTACCAGGAGAGGCTGAGGTTCAGGACCAGCATCTGATCAGCTAACCTTTTCATACTGGCACTGCTGTACACCTCTCCAGAGTTATTGTGCTTCTCTCCCATAAATGATTTTCTAGAAACTAAGTGGTCTCCTGCTCCGGAGTTGTCCAAGCAGAGCTGGACGTCGAGGAAAGGCACTTCCGAATCGGCACCAAGTGCACATCAGAACGTGTGGATTAACATTAGAAAGCTCAAATATGCAGAACAAGGCTGATGCAGTGTGAGTTGCCTACCAGCCAGCTTGCTGCACTAAACTTCTGGAAAAAAGCAACCCACAGCCACTTCAGTACTTGGCAAACTCAAACCAACCCAGAACTGCCGCTGAACTGGAACCTTTACATCTGCTGCGTTTCTGACACTTACGCAAAGGAAGTATTTGACAGAAGTCTCAGCTTCCAGACCAACGCTGGAAGAAAACAGGATGCTTTGCCAACAGGCTTCAAAGACGTCTTCACCTTTTTCCCTTGACTTTTGCAACCACAGCAAGATTTTTTTAGATTTAGTTTAGGTGTAATAAAAGTTTTAGATGAAAAGTACTACCTGCTCTGATTGCTGAATTTGCAGACTTTGAAGTTCCTTTCTCAAGGATGAATTTTCCGTTCGCAGCGCCTTTGAAAGCAGACACACAGATAACAAAAGACTCATTTGCTGGGGAAAAAGTGTTAAGCTTGACAGAAAAGTAATTTCTTTTAGAACAAGTGAAAGACTTTGAAAGTCTGAAAGAGAACCCCTCTGTAGCAGTTGGAGCCAAATATTCAGTGGACTAATTATTCATTACAGGCAACTCAGAGTGGACTTCGTCTAGAGGAAGGTAGAGTCCATGGAAACACCAAGGTGACGTGCTCACATCTTTGGCTGTTTAGTAACGGGACAGTTTGCTAACGTGCAGTCCCTTCCCAGTACAGGGGTCTCAGCAACGCACCTGGAATTTAGGGACATTAAGTACACGAGCACTGTCTTGGCTATGTCCAGGTAGACAGGACATAGCCTTCCAGCAAAACCCAGCTGAAAACAGATTGGGGTTTTTGTACTGACTTTCCAGATTTCTCATCATTAGCTTCTTTATGACAGAACAGGAAGGAAGTACCTTCAGCATCACCCTAGAAGTGTCACTGATTTATGATCCATCTAAACCTTGAGATTACCAACTAAGCAAAGAGATGCAAGAGCCTCATACTGCCAAGTTTTTACAAAACACCCTTTGCTAAAGAGAGGTTTCTTTTCTTAGGCCTAAGCAGAGAAGCACTTACTGTACGCCACCAACGCTCATGCTTAGTCTACCTTGCCAAAGAGGTTTTAACCTTGTCTTCCTGAGCTGCTTTTCCTATTCAAAGGGAATGATCTCAGACTGCAGTACAAGCACTCAAACATACACTTTGTGTAAGAGCACTTAATCTCTACTTCCTGATAAAAAGATAATACGAGAGATTTTTACCTTCAGTTCCTCCTCTTTATTAGCCACCTGTATGAGTCCTGCCTCAAGCAGCTCTTCAACTGTCTTGATTTTATCATCCTTCTCTCTCATGCTGAGAAATCAAAAGGGAGTATTAGGAAAAAGAGTTAATCTTTGACAGCCATTTAGCTATCGACAGTAACCCTGCTGCCATCAAAACTGGATCTTTATTTTAGCCTCTGATTCAAAAGAAAAAGAAGTTTCTTACCTTCTTTCCATCTGCTCTACCAATTCTTTGTTTGCCTGTAAAAAACAAAATAAGGCGATCATTAATTGGATCAATAACGGTTTAGGATTTTAAAAGTAGAAATAACTGGAGAGTATCAACTTAACCAGAACCTTAGTTACCACTCTAATCCAGAAAGGAAAACAAAATGCCATGAGGACTTTCTACTCATACAGATGTCTAATATTGATGCTGGAAAGATGTCAGTCTTTCAGGGGAGGTACAGATTCAGCCCAAATACATTTATGATTTTACACTGATTGACTACAGGATTTCCGGAAACAAGATCCTGTGGGATACAGGAACCCAGTGATCCTAGGAAGTGTCAAACATGCCAAGCACTGTGCAGCATCTAGTCCACAGCAGGCAGCTCAGTACCTGAAACATCTGTCTCTTTTGAGCATTTATTGAAACCAAAACCTCCACCTGAGGCTCACTCAGCATGATTTCTCAACAACACATTGTGAGAGACCACAGGAGAAGCAGAAGCCAACTACCAAGAAAGATCAGCCCCATTATTTCAGACAGGACATCAAATCAGCCAGACACAGGGGAATAAGGCCGCACATCTGGTTCTCTGCCAGAAGAAAAGGAGTCACTCCAGACAGGGAGCTGCTGCCTAGCAGACACCAGTGCAGAAAAGGAAACATGTTTCCTGTCCTGCAAGTCTTTTTCCAGTGTTTCAGGAAGTTTTCTCATTCCACAATGGTACAAAGTCAGGGGTGTACACAAGAGCTCTCCCAGGCACCACTCACAAAGGCGATACGGCTGAACAACACAACAGCTTTGAACATACAGCATCCTGTGTGAGTACCAGTCAGTCTGGCTGCAACAGATGTGCCACGGGCAAAAATATAGAAGAGAAGAGACAAAAGACATCACAATGCACGTATTTTTCCCATTCTGTGAGTCTGTTCTTTAGTTACTACTGGTTTGAGAATTCGTTCCAGTATGGAAGAAACAAGTAGGGTAAAGATCTTACTCTGGTCTCTCCACAGCCTAGTAAGAGCTCTCTCCCCTGGTTGTTCATGGGTTTTTTTTTTTTATTCCAGAAGATTGCTGATAAAACTAGGAGAGGTTGTAGAATAATTTTTTGCTTGTGTTAGGCTAGCATTCTTCAGGGGAAGAAGGAAAAAAAAAAAAAAATACACATTTTGTTTGGACGCTCTTGACTAGGTC
Organism: Chlamydotis macqueenii; assembly: GCF_036417535.1. Taxonomy (NCBI): domain Eukaryota; kingdom Metazoa; phylum Chordata; class Aves; order Otidiformes; family Otididae; genus Chlamydotis; species Chlamydotis macqueenii. The sequence goes on along the minus strand of NC_141560.1, from coordinate 4,377,261 downwards.
TAGCAGACAGTCACAACTGTTTTACTTGAACCCCCAATGCAAGAGAAAATGCCTAGAAAGCAACAGGCTTTGACACCAACCAGCTCAGACTAGGGTCAGCTTTAGGAAAAAAAAAAATACTGAAGTAGTTAAAAAGAACAGAAGATATTTGATACAACCTCAGTAAACATTGCCTATACCTGCTCAGACAGGAGAGTCTGCAGCTTCTGAACTTCAGCTTGCAGAGTCGCGTTTTGATCCTTGAGAATCTGGAAGGAAATTTAAACATTGTATCAGTTCAGAACTGCAAACCCTAACTACAGGATTTTCATAATGGCAATGAGGTAATTAAATAGCATAGAAGTCATTACAGTGAGTTCTTTGAAAGCTACAAGACTACAGAGTCCCTTTCCCCTTCTTTCTTGCTTTTCTGTATTAATTCTTTCATTCTTATGTTCCGATGAGAAATTCAGTTGCTACCACCTTTATTCCCTGGCAGAGAATCAGACAGTATCACGTGTGAGAGGCAAGAGAAACTACTTTTCTCCAAAAGCAGTGTTAGCATCGTGTCAAGATTTGATAGCTGCCTCTTTTACAAGCAAATGGTCTAGGATCACCTCTCTAGGTCTTTTCAGCTGCCTTAACACCGAGGATGCACAGCAAGGAATTGACAGTCCAGCAGCAGAGAGGTTTGCACAGCTCCCACACTTTGGTCTGACTGCAGGCTGGGAAGAGGAGAATGGGGAAAACAGGCAGCTGTACCACAGACCTTGCCTCCTCTCCAGCATCCCTGCTCCACACAACAGACACGGTAGCCCTTGACAGACAGACTGTCTGTCTCAAATCCTCATATGTATTTTAAAAATCATCCTCCATTATTGCTTTCTGCTTTACAAAGTCTTTAAAAAGACTTGCTTGGTGCTTTACGAAAGTAAAAGGCAGGACACGTGAGCTGTGCTTCAGACCCAAAGCCGTTCAGGGACAACACAAGCAGGAAGGGACAGCAATGGTGAGGATTAAAAGAAGTGCTCTGTTTTGAACCTGGGTTTTCCCTCTTTCATATGCATGGAAAAAAAAAAAAAGCAGCACTTCCTCAGATGGAAGCATTTAGTGCAGAGCTGGTCTGGCTTATGTTTGGGATCAAAGAGAGGAGGAAGAAGAGACTACAAGAGCACACAATACTCATGCCGAGAGCACACTATGGATTTCCACCGTACCACAATGATGACAACCTGCATTCAGTTCTTTACTCACTCCCTAAGAACCGCGAGAACTGCCTCCAGATTTTTGCCATAACTCAGCACCGAGTTGATTTCAGCACATAAACCATCCTCAACACCTCTAAGGCCTTGTTCCTGGGTAACAGTTACTACAGAACCATCACACTAAAGGAAGTTCAGATTATTCCTCCTCATGTTCATTTTCACCACTCCACCTGCCATTTTAGAACGTTCCACCACACTGAAAGCCCTGACAGTGTCACTAACTTGAGACTTGCCAACGTACTCCAGCCTGCCACCTCTTCCCACTCCCTCTTCCAGACTGTATATGCACTCATTACCCAGCACATACTTCACTGAAGATTCAGTCGATAGCTTTATTACAAAAATCAACTGAAGTTGTACTTTGTCTCCTGTTTTATTAATTGAGTAAATTTCTTCCCTCTTATTCTCTGACAGCACAGAGAAACTACAGAGCCTTGCAAGGGACTCTCATCAAAAGCTCTTTGAAAGCGCCACTCTTCAAACGTGAACTAAGTTTACACTCTGCGTGCTAACACGTTCAAAGAGCTCCAGGAAACTCATGAGGCATGGCTTCCCCTACAAAAGCATGCCGCCTCCGCCACTATCCGCCTGCTCTGCTCCTCACTAGCAAGCCTACCAACTTGATATTATGAGATTCAGAGCGAGAGACCTTTCCCCAGAAACATCAGAAGAGCAGCAGTACCCAGTATGAGCTTTAAAGGAGTTAAAAAGATGGAGCCACCACCTTTCTCAGGAAGCAGGTCTATTTCTAACAGCTGAAGTTCAGGAGAAAAAGCCTAAGGCGGCAGAGGGCAAGGAAGGGTTAAGTTGCTTTCTGTGCATGCCATCTAGAAACAAGTACCAGCTTTGCTCTGCAGACCCCAGATGTCAGAACTAAAAGCTTTGGCAATTTAGCTGCAGCCTTAGGAGAAGCAATTTGGAAGGCGGCAGGAGAAAAAATAAGCATTTTTACACCTACCTTGACAGGAAAAAAAATAAATAAATAAAAGACCTGACAACATGATAATCCAAGCAACAAAGGCTCACACCAAGGCCTTGAAAGTCACATTAGGAGGTGGAACGCAGGAAAACAGCAATAGCTTTTACTGAACAGCCTCCTCTTCCAGATTTTCAAGACCTCATTCTTCACAGCTGCAGACACCACACTTAATTTGTGCTACCCCATCTCTTACTCTGCTGCATAGTCTGTTGCTATTACTGTGACATCCCACATCGCTCTTGCCTCACAAACACAATACTGTAATTTACCTTAACACCCAAAAGTCAGTTCTATTTTACAAATCAACATTCAGTTCTACGAACTGCTCCACAACCTCTAAAGTCTGGAAAATCTACTGTAAATAAGCACAAGAATAGCTACTCTGTGTCTTACCTTGAGTTCTTCTTTTGTATTTGAAATCTGAGCAAGCTCTTCTCGAAGCTGATCTTCAAGGGTTCTTATTTTGTCATCTTTGACGTGAATGCTGAGACACAGCAGAACGGTTAAATACGTTTCCTCATCCAAGCCTTACAAAAAGCATCAACTCAAAAGAACATCAAGGACTGACAAGCATTGTTTATCGAATCCCGGAGCTATTTACCTTTTCTGCATCCTTTCCAGCTCATGTGCAGCAGCAGCCTAGATATAAAGAGGATTAACACAGACTTAGGACATATCACATGATTCAATCAACCCTTCATTCCACAGTATTAAAAAGCTAGAACAAGTCATTTGGCCTCTCAGCACATGACTCACCAGCAAGAGTGAAAGGGATAAGTTTGTCTTCGTGCACTTTCAAAATACCAATATATACCAGACAAGCATGCAATTATGCAAGGGGAAGAAGATCTCAAAGAGATTCCTTTGACAACCAGGATTATCTCTAATTAAACACTTAATTTCCACTTCTGTTACTGCTATGTGGCCTCTTCATTACAGAGGGACAGCATTTTGTTTGGTTCTAAAAAGATATCTGTCGTGAGACAGGAGGGGTTGTGTGCTTTTGGGGTTTTTTAGAGGGATGCTTATGACCCTTGTGAGCAAATGCCAGGAGTGCATATTCAAGCACAGTTGCGTTTACTCCTGTGAAGCGTCCTGCACTCTGCATGCCTATAAATCTAAACCAACCAAGCCAATTGCTTCAGCAATTTGGATATCCAAGACTTCACTGGATATCCAAGACTCTCACCAGCTAGAAAAACTCCAGGGAATCACGTATTCGCCTGGCTCAGTAGCCTCACACCTTTAACGTGCTTAAGCACAGCTCACTTAAAGCCAACAGATCTGCATTTGCATTTATGACAGAATAGGCAGTGGGAAGAGAGTAAAATTAAATATTTAATGAAACAATTATTTTACCTGTTCATTTGTCAGAGCCTGTAGCTTCTGTACTTCTGATTTCAGGGTTAGGTTCATATTCTGTAAAACCTGAAGAAGCAGAAAAAGAAATCTATTTGCACTTCGCACAGAGACAGTATTTCAGGTAAGTTCACTCTCCAGTGCAAGGTATTTCAAGTTACTTTTTGAAGGACTCTAGAGGTAATAGCAAGGAAAAATCTCGAGCTTTCTTATCAACAGCTTCCCAGCATCAAGCATTGGCCTTGCCTACAAGAGCAAAATCAGTAGACGTGTAGCTGAAAGAGCTGTTTCTAGACCCAAAGGCAGCAGCCTTGTGGGCTTCATTTTGTACATGCAAGCAACGAGCTTCTCCCTGTATCAGCTGGCATTTACACATGCTTTTATTATACCTTGAGCTCTTCCTCCTTGCTGGTTAAGTTGGCATGTTCATTGCCTAACGAGTCCTCCATCTGCTTGATCTGTTTGTCCTTTTCTGCAATCCTGCGCAAATGAGAAATTACGTATCAATACTAAAAGGTCTTGGATGAAAGTGGTACACAAAACATCACGCTGAACACTAAATACATGCCAGCCCTTAAGTCCAGCTCCTACTCTAAATCCTGCTGACAGCACATTTTGAGTCCAAAGGCTTTTCCATCTGTTTTAAATGCTGTTTGCTTGCCAAAAATTTAAGGGGCTTTCTCTAGCTCTGAAACACAACCACCACCCCATCTCCCAAAGGGAAAAATCTCCTGGCACAGCCATACAACTCAAATATTCGTAGTTCTCATGGTCACGCACATTCCTGCACACTGCACTGATCTCTGCACATAGGCAGTGGTAAACAAGAGGAGACATGGCTTTCTGTGTACCATATAGAGCCACGTACAGACTCCAAATCTGAGGCCAGACACAGCAGGGAAATCCACAGGAAGCAGTTTCCCAGCTCCCAAGTCAATCTCATGGTGAGAAGTTCAAAAGCATGGACAGCAATATTTCCTTCACCGGTCCCTCCCATACACACTGCATGCGTGTGGAAAAAAGGCGGCATGCGTTAAAAGCCAGTAACATCTCCCAAATACCAGAGGAAATGAATGCTCACACTTTGTGCAGTTCTTCTGCCAGGACTGAAGCTGAGGTCTGCAGAAGAAAATAAAACAAACAAACAAAAAAAACAGCTGAAAGTAAAGCAAGTCAAAGAATCATCGTGTACAGTGAGGCAGGAATAGCATCTGTAAGACTGTCCAGTTACTTTAAATTGGCACAGTATGATTCCATCTATTTCCTGGCTAAGGAACATTGAAGAAATACCAGCACATACTAATGTCCCTTCCCCTTTGGCCTACGGCAACATGAAGGGAAAAAAAAAAAATGAACCATCTTATTTGTCCTTTACCAGATTCAAACAAGCCACGGTGGATCACCAGTGCCTGTCTCCCAGGGATTAAGTGCTTTACGAGACACTCTGACAAGCCACTCGAATGTAAACAAAGAAAACCCTGCTCAGTGCATCAGGACTTGTGTTAGGAACAGAAACAGCAGCAGAAACAGCAGTCCAGAGCGGTATCCAGTCCGGCCTCACTTCCCCAAAGCGCTATTTTCACACCCACTGCCCATGATGTAAAAATGGCTTTGCATTTTCACAGCCAGTGGGGCTACATGAGGAAAACATCCCTCCTTTCAACAGCCTCCTTGTGTAACCCAGAGCTAAAAACTAAAATTTCCCTAGGGATTTATTTTCAAAGTCCTTTTAAAGGACTGGCATGAGAGGACTAGGTCACGAAGATGCTGTAACTCCAGAGTGCCTCTTCCTTCACTACTCTCCCCATACATTTGGTTAAAGCACTTCCAGCAAACACAGATTACACATTTTCAGTCTGACGTTGAATTTAATCAGACTACATCAAGCACATCCATGATTAAAGAACCAGCACCTGCACAGGAACAGTGCAGGTTTGGTGGTTTGCTCTTTTTTTTTTTTCTTCTTCTGCACAGAAATGACCACTGGAAGGAACAAACAGCTTTATATGGGAGCTAACACAAGACACTGCTTCTCAACCTGATGCACAAGGGAAAAGCATGATCAAGTGGTTCACAGAAGAACTGCAAAGAGACCAAAGAACAACAAGACAGAATTATACACATGCAAAGCTACAGAAAACACAACATTCAAAAAAGTATTCTACCCTTTAGTTATAAATGAAAGCCACTACAGGAGGAAACGAGGATTTTTTCCACCAAAAGGACAGCAGAAGCTTAAGTTTCCTTAGAAAACAGGATGCTAACAAGTCTTTGATTTCAGCATTATGTATCTCATATCCAGCCACACAAACAAAATAAAGAAGTCTGACTTCTAATGAAAGTTCACAATTGATGACTACAACAGAAAGTTTGAGAACATGCTGTACCTGGGCTGCCATTTGCGAATGAAACTTCTGAAGCTGAGCATTCAAAGCATCATTCTGCTCTATCAGCTCCTTGTAAGAGAGCACAGAAAGAAAAGCAGGCTGAGATCTGCAGCTAGTCAACTTCTGCTAGGATTAGCTCTTAGCCATGATTATGTTAGTAAGAACAGTTTAGCATTTATGTGTCAGACACTTTTCAAAGACGCTATTTTTCTCCCCACTAAGATCAACCAGTTTAAGCGAAAGCATAAGAACCTGTTCTGCATCAAGCAAAAAATACTCCTTGCCCCACCATACGCCATTTGGTTTCCCTGAAGCCCTCAAGAACAACATTCACGCTGCCTGTCACCACTTGGTGCCAGAAGAGAGATTGCTCCAGAAGAGCTCACAAACATCAAAGGGACACAGCTGCTGTTTCAGGGTGTTCCCCAGACCATGGCGTCATCTCACAGTTTGGGAAACTGCCTGGGTCAGCACATTTTCCTGACTGGCCCGCAGTGCTTCTCAGGTCTGAGATGGCCCCAGACCTCATCACCATACACAAGGTCTCACTTCCTAAGCTGCCAGATGCCAGAATAGCACACAGTTCTCATTCTTTATTCAGTCGGAAAACTTGACTGAAGCAGCATTTCAAGGACAGTACTGTGTTTCCATAGGCACAAAGCAGGAGGAAAAACCAAACCTTTAAGATACTTGAGCAGTACTACCTGCACCTGCATCTGCATGGAGTCCTCCGCAGTAGCTCTCTTTTGCTCAGCCTCCATCAGCTGCAACATCCTCTGCTCCAGCTGCTGTTTTGACACCATTGTATCCGTAAGTTTACTGTGCAAGCTCTGGATTTCATTGTCTTTGGCCACAAGCTTGTTCTGCACATCTGTAGCAGAAATGTCAGTATTTTAATTCAGAAGTAAAATATTTAACTTTGGGGAAAATAATTTGCACTGTCAACAGGGAGACTGATTAGAATCCTCATTCCAGCAAGCCAAGGTTCAGCTCTCTCATCAGCATTCAAACTAACTGGTATCACAACATATTATTTCCCCAGGCTGCTGAAGCACTACTGACTTCATCTGAGTTTTATTTAAGCAATTTACTTGATAAAGCCCTTTTTTTACAAATGGCAATAGCCAAATCACTGCAGTGAGCATTATTTTGTGTTACTTGGGAATTTGTGATACATGCCTTGTTGTGCTGCTTCGTGTTCTGCTGTTCTTTTCCTGAGATAAGCTTGGATTTCTTCCCATCTTCTCTCTGCTTCCTGCTGCTGGACCTTCACATTGAAGAGAGAGTTGATGAAAAGAAATTTAACCTTTAATTTATTTTTGAAACATTCAGAGTGCATCTCTTCAGTGCTATTCCCAAAACATATGGCAATGAAGTAAAATTGTTTCTTGTTTCCATCAGGGCACATCAGAGAGACAGAGTGCCCTGTAATCCTCCTCCCAGAGTAGTTTAGCCTATTAATTTAAAAGGCAAATTGTGAACAGGATTTCATTACAGGCTCTTAACAGAATAGTTTCTGTAATATGGAAGTGTAGCATCTTTGCCCTGCAAGTTCAGAATTAACACTAGAAGCCAGACTAGCCATGCATCACATAAATCTGCATCTAGTAATTAAAACAGGTCTCAACTCTAGATACCAGCTCTCCACCTGCAAGGGCTAGAGGCAAGGAGAACTGCTGGTAACTAAGACTTAATTGCAAATATGAAAAAAGTAGTGAGCTCTGGATTGGCATTCTCACTCAAAAACACTAAGTTTCTCTTCTGGGAGAAAAAAAAAAAAAAAGAAAGAAAAAGATTTATACAAGACATGATTTCTCCCAAAGAAACAGAAAAAAAAATGCATCCAGAAGCCAGCCCACTTACACTTGAACTCTTAAAAAAATCATAGAATCATTAAACAAAAGCATGTAGCAGCCAGGGAAACAGCTAAATCGATTCTCACACACCTCACATCCTGCCCGATTCCGAACTTGGCTCGGATAAAGCCCTGAGCCAACTCAACTGGCAGAGAAAACCCAAGTCACCTTTAGTTGAGCAACTGCCTGCTCTGCGTTCTTCTTCTGCAGCTCCTCTTGTTGTAGCTTGCTGCTCTTCTCTCCCAGCTCATTCATCAGCCTAGCATAATCCTGGCGCAGTTTGTTCAGTTCAGCCGACTGCCTAAAAATAAACATTTTCACAGCATATTTTTATTTTCTTTTTTAAAACACAAGAAGCATAGGCCATAACAACAGCTACTCAAATATCAACATCAAGTCCTACATTTGCAGAGTGCTGCACTGGGGTGGATTTTTTTTTTTTTTTGCTATACTGCTTCATCCTAGGGAAAGGATGAGGGTCAAGTACTCTTGGCCATCACCACAGCACAGCAGCTACACCCCACAGAGTCAGAAAGCAAAAGGTCAGCAAAAAGCCACAAGTTCCTTTAAAACGTTTGCAAGCTGACGGGCATAATTTGAACAGGCTTAAATAAACTAAAAGAGGCTCAGCATAAGGAAAGGTTTCACATTGAAATCCACATACTTTTCCTCTTCCCATAAAGGATTATTGATCTTAGACTTACTCAAGACTATTCCTCCTGGACTAACTGCACGCATCTCTTCGGACTATCTGTTGTCTCCTGGCCTTGACTTCTCTATTAACCTACGAAGGTAGCTGATGCACATTCTCACTTAGTGACAGAAGATGTATCAGAAGAATTTTAAAAGGCTTCCCTTTGTGTCTAAGCAAATAAAAAACATTTTATTTTTATCTTAAGTTTGCCTGAATTAAGGCTTTTTGAGACAAGAGATAATGATGCTTCATTTATACGAACAGGACATCTAAAATCAGGGTACCAGGATCCTTCTCGGAGTGATCGTTACATCAACCTGCCCCAGGAGGACACGCGCAGGAGCGGAACACACTGCTGCTGAGTGCAGCAGCTGTTAGCAGAAAGGTCCATATAGAAGCAGCATCTCTGCGAGAACAGCGTAGCCAGAAAAGGAAGATACAGAGCCCTTTCCATGTCCTGACAGCGGTTTTGACGTTTTAGTCTCCAAGAGGAACAAATATCTGAGAGCATATAAAGTGTCGGTTTAGCTTTCCACAGGCAGAAGCCCCCTGGCAGCAATTCACCCATGTGACTACGCACCTTACCAGCATCCTCCGCTTTTACCACAGTTTATACACTCCTCTCTGCCAGCTCGGGGGCAGCCTATGTCATAACTCGCAAAAAATGACACCTTAAGATGTCTTTTTGTTTCTCCAGACATTTGCAACACCAGCAGATAAATCCAAGCGCCACTCCAGCAGTACTGTTAACTGCAGGGTGTCAATATTTTTTTTTCTCATTGCAACACGGAATTATAACTTCAGAGCTTTTTTCCTCCCAAGAGGGCAGCATCAGCACCTCTCCTAAAGCCAGAGGGGAAAGGACACATACCTGCCAAAAACACCAAACGTGGCTGAGCATTTCCGCACTTCTTTCTGTTAAAGCCTCAGCACCCACTCTCTAAAAGCCCAGGCTGCAAACTGATAGAAGACAGTAATCTATTTTGAAAGCCCTGGTTCAAAGCAAATACAAATAGCTACCTCCCCAGTCCAAAAGAACTGCGTTCCTAGTTTAACTACAAATTCGGAGACAGCCAAGGAGACGGGAAGAAAAGCAGAAGAAGCCAGAACAACTCTTCAGAGAGGCTTAAAACACACACATTGCTCTGAGTAGCTTCTAACATACTTGCTCTCCATTTGATTGGTAGAAGTACTGACAGCATCTCTCAGGATACCATTTTCCTGCTTCAGGTGGCTTATTTCTGCCTCCATCTGCTCACGGAGTTGCTGGAACTGATGGGGAAAGAACATCAAGTCCAAAAAAAGATTAAACCAAGGAACAATTAAAAACCCAACAACTTAAACTACTGTGTTATCTTTTCTACTGCTATAAGTACATAAGCGGATTTTCTGGAGACCGGTAACATTACCTCCTACCTCACACATTCCCTCTTAAACTGTGCAACTCAGACTCTCTTACTTGAATAAAAGCACAGTTTCCTTTTATACCAATGTATCAACCTACTTACCAAGGCAACCTTTTTTGCTTAAAACAGTACACAAGTGTTACTTAAGATACTGACTGCTCACTCATACAACTTGAGATACTTGTCAACAACTTATCAATATATTATTTTTCCAAAGGGAAATAAAATAAATACACTCTGAATTAACATTAGAAGTTTACAAAGTCTTTAAACAAAGCAGAAAAAGTATACAATAACTAACAATACACTGATTATAGCACGTAAATTGCAAAAGGCCAGCCTTTATATAATATCGTGAAGTCAGGATTGTGAAATAGATCCTTTATTTAGGCAATAATACGCTTTGATTGAATTTTCAATATGGTTCCAAAGTGGAGGCAGAAAGAAGTCCCAATAACCCAAGGCTGCTACAGGATAATGCAAACAAAAATCAAAGACAGGATTCAAAGGAAAATATTGACTCAGAGCACAGCATAGCTGGTCTTACAGCCCAACAGCCTGCTTTGAAAATCCTCAAGCAATGATACTTTCTTCCTCTACCAGTGCTGGTTTGTAGATATGGCTGACACCATTTCCAAGACCCACTTTCATCAAAAGGCTTGCTCACCAGTGAGGATTTGTATATAAAAAAACCCAAACAAATGTTTGTTTAACAACCACAGCGGGAGACAGCAGTCCCTTGTAGGGCAGCCATCTCCAGCTCAGTACCAGTACATGTACAAGCTGGTCCTGGCGCATTTGCTGGGGAGCTGTTTTCCTTTTTATGTTTTTAACGCCAACAGATATACAAGATCCAAACAGAAGCAGTGGAACAAGCCCCATATAACTGGAAGCCTGGACAAGTTTTGGCTTCTATGCAATGCTACAGCACATCAGCAGGGGGAGCAGAACCAGAGCACTGGTTCCTCTGCACATCCTTTCTCCAGCTTCGACTGCGACAGCAGCGTTGGCAAAGCCACCCGTCTGCCCACACCTCCTTCACCCTCCCCAGCCAGCAGTAAGACCCTCTCGTTATGCAGTTGTCTGTACAGGTTCAAAGGAAGTTGCCTCTGCTCCAAAACTGCAGAGATGCTACTCTGAAATGCGGAGATTGAAGATAGAGTGTTAAAGCTGGGAAGTTCACATACTGGGCTTGATGCTGTGACAGTTATATAGGAAAAAAAAAAAACCCCAACAAACTAATCAAATCTATGCACCAGTCAAGTTAGTATAAGAGGGGTCATTTTTCTTACAAAACTTTAAGTAAAAAACTTTTCAATCTGATGAAACAAACTCTTCTGGAGATCACTCCAATACAATGTAACTTCAGGAGACCGTAACACCAGTCTTGGTGCAAGTACCTGCTCTTCAAATACCTTCAGCAAAGTGCTCTCCCAGGCAACATTTCTTGTATATTATGCTATACTGTCACTCTGCACTATAAATTTAAAAAAAATCAGATTTATCAGTTGGTAAATGACCCTGTTGAGTTCTTCCATTAGATTTTACACCTTAATTGAATAACATTTAAGCAGAACACTGTGAAGGAAAAGCAGCTAGATCAGAGACCGGCTACCCAGCTAGCGCTAGTCTTTTACAGAGTACAAAAGTCACCCATGAGAACACCTTGTCTTTCTTTTAAGTCAGGAAACTGCCACGAAGTTTCTCATCCTCATGCAGATGTGTAATACCACCAGCTACCAGGATACTGCATTCAAGGCTCAGGGTAACAAGTGAAGCCAGTTTCTGTGTGAGCAAACAACAAATGCTGCATCCTGGCTAAAGCAAAGACTGATCTGCTTGTGCATGAATATCACCAACTCAAACAGTTTTGGTAAAGCATTTACCTTTATCTTCATCTGCTGAGATTCTTGGTAGCTCACGTGTATTTTACTCTGAAAAGTGCCGTGCTCTTTTTCTAGTGTGTTGATGCGCTCTCGCATCTTTGCTGTGAGCAAGCCATTCCTCTCCTTTTCTGCAACCAGCTCCTTGGGTGGGAAGTGAAAGGAAAAAGGGAAAGAAGTCATCTACTGATCCCTTCTAGAGTCTAATAGACAGTGTTTTGATAACTAAAAATACAGCAAGTGTGCACCAAACCAAAGTCAGCATCACTCTTCACTCAGAGAAATTACAGCATTAGACCTGACGAAACTTCCAGCACACCTTTATGAGGATTTGGGATCAGCATAATTCCACATTTATTAAAAAGAGGTTTGCCAAATTAAACACTGATCTTCTGTTGTCTCAGCAGAGTTGGAGTCTGACTTCTATAGAGTTTGGCCAAATTACACAGAGTCCTAATAATTAAAACTACAGATATCACACAGGGCACAGCTTAGATTTTCATCCCAAATTCAGCAAAACGGAAGAATACAGGTAAAGAACTGTGACAAAAGAACAGAGCATTTTAGTGCAAATAATTACTTTGTAGCAGGTTGCAAAGCTGACAGTTTTGCCAGAGGAGATGGGCTATTAGTACCCAGCAACCCAGCCAGACAAGCCCCAAATCCCACCAGCATGATGCCATATTATAGCTCTCAAATGAAAATACACATTGCTATTTAGATTAATCATTTATCAGCCAGTAATTCAACCCAGACACCTAAGAAATCCATAGAGCTACTCCTCTGTGATATAAATGCACTTGCTGTAGTAAGCAGAAACATCAATACAGCTTTCAGCAAGCTCCCGTTGCGGAACAAGGTATTTGTACCATCTAAGCTCCAGGTGTCTCCAGCTATGCAGCACAGCACGCAGCTCCTTACAGTGCCAGGGAGCCTTGACACATCATTTAAGTGCTCCAAATTATTAGCCTGAATACCCTCCATCTCCTCAGAGTAATTATAGCTTTTTCCACATTTTAATTTATATAAAAGCTAGTCTCTTTTAGATCCAACTTACTAGCTTCAGGAGGCTGTTTCTCCCTGCATGAAATAAGTGACACAAGTTCCCGAGCCCATGCTCATGAAGGCATTTAGGAACTTGAGTTACACTAAAAGTTTTAAGTCATTCCTGCAAATACAGAGTAAACAGCTTGGCACAAAGTGTTCTCCAAGTTTTATCTGCATCTGCTAGATGCAACAAAAATAAGGGCACCAGGACATACTGCAGCTTCCTTCTGCCCCTCCACCAGTTCCACCATCCATCTGCAGACCTCACTAACCCTGCCAAGGCACTGCCAGAGATCCCGAGAAGATTAACTTTCACCTAGCCTGTGTTTTGCCAAATACCTCCGAGGTCAGGCACCTCTTGCTCTCATTTATCCCCTCTAGTTATCATCTTTATCAACACCTCTGCAGGAACATCACTGTACCTTGAAGTCCTCCATAGCTCTTGGCAGCGCTTTCAGAGAAACACGTTCATCAGAAGGTAAGAGCTTTTTGTCGGTCAGGCTGAGCTTTTTCCCCTCATTCATCCTGATACTTTAGCACTGCAGCAATTTAGCTTTTACTCATTTTCTCCCAGCTTTCAGAAATGCCCATTTATTTCTCTTTCTCCCTTTCCTCCCCTAATCCAGATGGCAAAAACCCCCGATGGCCCCTACTTCTCCGCAGCTCCCACCTTGCCTTCGCAAGCACCACTTTGCAGATGTTTTTCCCCAACCACATCAGCTTTCCCCACATCTACGCTCCTTCACGCATTCCCTCTGCTTCTTCACCAGCAGATGATATCTCCCCTCTTTCACCCTGCAATCCTAAGCCAGTTTCCTCCCCCCTCCCCAAACACATCACAAGTCCTTTCTCCTCACAGCTACATATTCACTATTCCAAATGTCTCGATTCCCCCTGCAAATACACACCTACCTGCGCCCTGCCAGACGCTCACACAATACCCACTCCCTTCTTCCCTTCTCACCTGCCAAGGCTCCAAACTCCGGTGTCTTCTGGCCACTCTACTCCCATCTTTAGCCACTCAGTTTTCTGTGCCTAACTTTTGTCCCACAACACAACCTTCCCTGAGCCTAATGCCCATGTGCTCCCAAACTAACCCAAAAGTCTCCAGTTCACTCCGTATCTATCTAATTCTTTGTTCTATCGTAACCACTTTACTCTGAAACCTTCACAAAAAGAGAAGTCAAGTTCCATAAACTAGTCTTGGCAGCAGTGCACCAGCAGTCTCCTAAGTCTAAAGCGATCAGAGCTGCAACTCAAGAGGCTGAGCAGGCAGTCTACATTTCCTGTAGCTTCCCTCTTGAAGAAAACTGATGATTGTCATGCCTAGAAGCACATAAGCATGTGAATGCTAGAATAGGTACCAAATTAAAACTGTGATGCAGAAAAGGCGTTTAACATTTGCATCCACAAAGCCATATTATACTAGTGAAGGAAGCGTTTTTAAAGTAACCTTTTGAAAAGAAAAATAGTCTCAGCTTAAAAGTCTCAGTAAATGAACTCTCTGGAAAAGCCACTGGAAAATAACTTTGCATAAATACACTAATAGCATCATAAAACCAAACATAGTGTCTTGCTAAGCTCTCCCAATAAAATAAAAAAAAAATTCCACCTTCCAATTTATACTAAGCTTAGTAAACCAGCATTTACTGGCTGCTAGTCCTACAAGCCCCTGCTCCTCTCCCACAGCTCTCTGTACGCCTCAACCTCTTTATAATTACCTGGGTGAGCTGCTTGCACTGCTCCTTCGCAACAGCTGCCTCCTCCTTCATCGCAGCGAGCATTTTCTCTTTGTCTTGGAGCTGATGTACAGCCGCAGCAGACTCAGCCTTGCTAGCCTGCAGCAAAAGTACACAAAGATCATCATACGCGCCTGAAGTCCTTCCACATCACACGAGCAGGCAGCAGAGCAAACTTGAGAGGAAGAAACACCTCCTCCTGCCCCCAAATCGTCCATCTGCATGGCGTACATGGCACCACCAGTACCCAATTCCGCTGCTAATGGATCCTGCAGCACGGATTTCATTAGACAAGGAAATGCATTTTCAAACGCACTGAAACCAATTAAGAGAATAAATGGGCTCTCAAGATGCTTCCACGTTGGAAGAGAGCTGCTGTGGTGGCACTGGGGAAAACAAGCAACAGCCATTAAGAGAAATAAAGGAAAGAGAAACAGAGATGCTGAATCATTCAATAACTGAGGTTGGAAGGGACTTCCAGGATCACCTGGTCCAATCTGTGCTCAAAGCCCCTTGAGTTGCTTGAAATATCTCGCTACAAAAGAAAAAAGGGAACACTGATCTGGTCTCACCTTCCACTTCACAGGAGAGCCTGCAGTTGACGTAATTACATTTCTGCTGGCACACTGACACACAATGTTTCAGAGATACTACAGGGAACAGAACTAGAGGAACAATTCCCGCAGCCCTGCCACTTCCATACTGCTCTTAAGATTAAATAACTCAGATAAGGGGAAAACTTTTTAAAATCTGCGCTTTGACTTCACTCAATGAAGTCTGATAACAGAAGAAGCAAAGAAGTGTCAGTCCCATAAATGCACTCTGAATTTGATCGGAAGTTCTCCTTTAGTGGTACTATGTATGTAGTACACAACACACTTAAATGTCTTGCGTGAGCTACAGATAGGAAAATATTCACATTTCCATCCACAGAAATCTAAATTTTTTGGTTGTATATAAACACAGAAAACCATTTTGATCCTAGAGGTTTAGCTTTAACACCAAACCTTCCTTTAAAAGAAAAGACACGCAAGCAAGATGGCTGCTGTTCCAAATAAAACAGGCAGTACCATCGCAAGTGCACCACTATTGGGTTTTCAGTCAAGCACTGAAACAGAGGCCCAGAAAGAATGTGAAATCTCTGTCCTTGGACGTTTTCAAGACCCAGCTGGACAAATCCCTGAGCAACTTGCTCCAAATTCAACACTGACCCCGTTTTGAACAGGTGGTTGGACTGCATGACCTCCTGAAATCCTTTCCAACCCGAATTATGTGATACGCTACATATTGCGCCAACTGAATTGACGCATATCCAGTTCTGCATTTCTGGTACCGTATCTGCAGAAGAATACAGAATTGCAAGAGTTCAAGTGTGACAAACAGGATGTTACGAGCAGAAAATGACAATCGTACTGAGTCATGGGAGGGAAGAATAGATATTTGTAAGACACTGGTAATCACAATTCTCTTGTCTTAATACAAAAATTAAGAATGAACTGAGTACTGCCACAGGCTGCCCAGAGGCGCTGTGCAGTCTCAGTCCCTGAGGGTTTGAAGCCAGACTGGATAAAGCCCTGAGCAGCCTGGGCTGACCTTGGAGCTAGGCCTGCTTTGAGGTCCCTTCCAAATCTGAACTCAGATCCCCTCAGATCTGAACTGCCCTACAATCCTGTGAAAAACACCCAAAGAAGTCAGCAAACGAGAATGTATAGACTTGTAAGATGGAGAGACTTGCAAAACACAGAAATAGCTGATCAAGTGCACAGCCACAGCAGCTTTTTCTTGATTTCTCCTACAGTTTATCCTATTTACACTTCAGTGAAAAATCACTCCTGAAAGTCACCAGATAGCTTTCCCCCATGCCAACACACACACGTCAGCTGCAGCAGCAGTCCTGTGTTAGGTACCTTACCCTCCACGGTCATATCTGCTCTTTACGAGCGGTCAGAAGCCATTATCCTGCCTAGCCAGCCCATGGGATGGCAGATGGCAGCACACAGACATCCGACAACTACTGTCTGCATGCAAAGCAAGCACAGACCAGCTGGAAAAAGTCTTCCAAAGACAGAACGCAGAAATCACAACAGAATGTTGATACAGCTAATTTGAAAGCATCTCTTCCAATTTCTCACTATTTCAGAGCCTTCTCTCCCATCCCACCCATTGGCGCTCACCTTTTGCAAGACATCATGAATTGCACTGGATTTTTCCTTTAACACCTCCACTATGCAACGAGCCTCATCTTCAGTGAAGATCATATTCTTCATGGCCATTACAAAGTCTTTAAATTTTACTTCAGCATTCTCTGCAACACAGAAGGGAGGACATATTTACTTTGGACTCCGTACAGAGTTATTTATTTTGCCTCGAAACAGCGTGTGATGGGGTATCATTATGCATTATATTTAATTTCAGTCTGAAATGCCAAGAAGCAAGAGGTCACGAACATTCAGCAAAAACAACATATCTCAGATTTACATTCGATAGCGATCTGCCAGCTGACAGTTTTGGGAAAAAAATCCCACCACTTTGTTTGTACAGTTGGTAACATTTATAGTGCTGCTAGCAGGAAGACAAAGCATAACACAGATTTTGGGGGAAAAATAGCACGAATGTGAAAACTTGAAGAGTCCTTCCTGGGGTATTATGATAATAATTCAAACTGAGCTCTCAATTTAAAGGACAGCCTGGATCCACAAGCAATATGCAAGTGACAAGGTAATGACTAAGAACCAACACATTTGTGATCACAATACATGGAAACCAGAAATACATTCCATCCATCTACGTTTGGAAATGAATTGCTGCAGAAGGAGTTCAGCAGTAGGAAGATAAATCAGCTGTTTAAAAAGACACAAACAAGTAAACACAATTCAAGTCAACAATGGTCTTAGAGGAACAAAAAAACCCATTTGTTCCTAAAAAACAGGCTGCACGTACATAGGTCATTAGGTGGCCCCCTAACTTAAGTAAAAGGAAGTACACGACCAGTATCTCTGTCAAATACTCACCAGTGCACGCAAGTATGTGAAGGGACTGGAGGAAAAAAAAAAAGGAAAAGCTTGAAAGTGATGCTTGGTTCAGAAAGCATCCCAAAGATCATGAGGAAGGGCCCAAGTATCTCACCACAGGTGCTAAACATGCCATTGAAACCAAGCCACACATCAAACCCAAACTTCTCCAGAGTTTGAAAAATCAAGGGCAAGAAAGTGCTGGTGATACTAAGCCCCTAAGATAAGTTATCAAGCATCAAAACAAATCACTGAATTAATGGAGTACAGAGAGGTGGGGGAAGCACTGAGAAATTCTAGCACACCTTCTCTTAGTCCTAAATCCAACTTAGTCTTGGCCACAGATTTCAGATCACATCATTGCTGCACTGACATCACCAATGACGCTGTTACCAGGAACATGCCCAAATCCTGAGGCCACAGTCCAGCTAGCCAGGAGCCTGCAGCAGCTTGGCCTCGACCAGGCTGAGCCCTGTGCTCCCCGAAGCCAGGCAGACCTTGCCCTTGCATGCAAGAAGCTTACAATTAGAACAGGGGAAGATTTCTATATCGGGAGGGCAAATCCCGGCTGACACAGGAGAATTAGGGGCTCATCGAGAAGGTTATGGCTTGCAAAGGAAATGAGGAGGTGCACGTGAGAGGCTTTGACGCTGCAGGGCAGTAATATGCAGTCAAGGAGCTAGAAGCACACAAGGAGCCTCAGGGAAGTGGGAATCCAATCTAGATACCACAAAGAGCTGCCAGGAAGCTTTCAAGTGAGCATTTTAGAAGACAAATCTAAAAAGAGTGGTTCCAAAGAGGCAGCGAGTGACCAGGCAGGCAATGTTGGAGAGCCAGCCTCCTGCACAAACCTGAGCAGGGAATCACTGCGCAGTCACTTGGCTCCTCCTCTCTGGCTGCCCACAAATCTGAGGGTCTCACCTCAGGGCTCAGTAAGTCTGGCATGCTTTGGGCAGGTCAGTGGCCTATTTAAAGTTTCAGAGTGGGACATAATGCTCATGGATAACTCCAGGTCTCCATGGGACAGTATGAAGGAGGCTCCCCCTTCCCAGCCAATTCCAACTGCATTGAAAGGAAAATTTAAAGTCTTCCTGGAAACTGCCAGGCTGGCAATTTGCCTCAGGTGTTGCACTCAGAGACACAGGCTGGCTGGTCAGCCCCAGTTAGCTCCATGAACCACCCTGGAACATACAGGCTGCACTCCCAGTCTCAAGCAGACTCCAACCACCCGTGCTGAAAGCTCTTGGTTTAGAGTCCATCACTGTTAGCGATGCCCGAACTATCTACTGCAAAACTAGCTCACATGCATCTGTGTGGTCTGCGATCACCCATTCGCTCACTGTGAGGACACAAAAGCCTACAGTCAACGTTAAAAGGATTCAAATGGCGCAAAGCCCTCTCAACAGTGCCAAAGACAGGGGAGAAATGAGCACAGACAAGAACTGTGTCCCGCAGTCACAAGTGTTTTCCTCAAATCACTTCTTCCTAGCAAACAAGAGAGGATTCCCCTCCCCATATACACAGCACGTTTTCCCTGTTCAGGTTTGCAAGCAGGCTATTCCAGAAACAGACTGCATTATCAGTTTCTTACCTTTATCAGTTTCATTCTTCATTTTCTTGCCACTGCTCTTGTGGATCCCCTCATTCACGCTTTGTTTTACTACTTCAACAGCTTCTCGCTTTTCCAAAGTGCCAGCATCAG
Organism: Chlamydotis macqueenii; assembly: GCF_036417535.1. Classification (NCBI taxonomy): domain Eukaryota; kingdom Metazoa; phylum Chordata; class Aves; order Otidiformes; family Otididae; genus Chlamydotis; species Chlamydotis macqueenii. The sequence goes on along the minus strand of NC_141560.1, from coordinate 4,357,954 downwards.
AATTATCCATCAAAGGAATATAAGTAGTTGCCTGAATAAGAGGTTCATCCACCAAAACTGTAATCAAAAGTCCACAGGATGGGTTAAAGCTTTGTGTTAATTAACATCAACTTTTTTTAAAAAGGTGCATAACATATTAGGGAGCTGGATTAAAGCATCTCTAACCTCAGCAGTTACCTGTACTCTCTATTTCTATTATCCTTCACAGCTTAAGTCATTAAAGCTCTTCAGGTAAGTTCATTAAATAAAGGTCTCCAATGCATAGTAATTTAGCAGCTTCAATTATACTTCTATTTCCAAAGCTGCCCTTTAGCATTTTAACAAGTAGCAGAGAAAAACCTTTAAATTTTGACTTTCATTTCACTTTAACGAGAAAGCTGCACGTAGCATCATGAGACTGGTTTACTTGTGGCATCATTCAGCATCCTTGAAGCACGAGTATAGCCAAGTCTTTTTTTTTGTCCCTGCTCTGTCAAAAGCTGGTACCTTACTGCCAGCGTTTTTGCCCAGATTACATCACCTGCGAACTAAATCATTTAGGCAGAACATGCAGGAGGGACAGCAATCAAGCTTGTTTCACATGCAGACTCAGCTGCACTTCATGAAGATCTCTCATCTGCCGGAGCAGGCTTTAGGCATCATTAACATTCAGAGAGGTACTGATCGGCCGCGGGTCTCGCTCACACAGCACTGTGTAAGCGCGGGGAGGATCAGCCTCTGCCCAAAGAACTTTTCAATGTGTGCTGCCAGGACAAAAGCAGGGGAGGAGTGACAGACCAGGGACAACAGATAGGGCCAGGACAGAGAGCTGGATTTGCTGCGTGCCCAGCTCCCGAGCCGCTGGTTCAAGCTGCCCGAAGTACGCAGGACATGCAGAGAGCCATGCCACAGCAGGAAAGCTCACTGACCCAGCCAGCCCAGACTGCTGCATTGATGGAAAACAGATGCTACGCAGCAGACCAGAGAGAGGAGGAATTGGGTGGGATGCAAGGTTTCAGGCATCAGTGCAAGATGACTACGCATTCCCAGCTGCCAGAGAGCCAGTCACAAAACACTTCTGTACTCTGGCTGCCGTTAAGGAGCAGAACAGACCAGATGGACCTTGTGTCACCTGCTAGAGTCTTTCCACTTGAGCAGCCAAACACCTGCAGGTACACTGCAAGCTCAGAAGCGAGGAGAGGTCTCCTCTAGCAGAAATATCGACCACCTAATCCAGTTACCATCCTCACCTTTTCCCTTCCTCTCCTTATTAACTTCTCCTCCTTTCAAAATCATTTAATATCAACGAGACATTTCACAACGTCAGTAACATCTGAAATCCCCACAGTACTATCTCAGATAATCCAGAGGTCAACTAATTTTTCCTCTGTCATTTTGGAGAGGTGGCTTTAAAAGAAAACAGCCTGCATTCAAATAATGCACGAGCTATTCCCGTGTAGCACTGAGCTCAGTGCTGGCTGAGCAGGTACTGATCCTTATTTGCCACACACGGACAAGTATGCGGTCCATAAAATGACCCCTCAAAAAAGGGGCAATGAATGCATCAAGAAAAGCACAAAAACCTCCATAAAAGGCAATCACATCCTAGGTTCCTCATCAGTAGGTTTCTTCCTGAAACAACTGGAAAGTTTCTCAGTTGTTAAAACATACAGGAACTCTACGCTACTTGGAACCCCACCCTGGTCTGAGCAGGGGCCACAACTGATCTGGACCCCAATGACCTGACCAAAGCATAAAGGAAACAGGGACTGACATTGTCTGCTCCAGGAGCAGTCCACCAGCCGCCAACTTCTTCATAGCTGTCCCAGTAAAGAAGAGTTTTGAGAAGCTAACAAGGTGGCCTCACAGGACTTCATGGTCATGCTCTTCCCAAAGGCCACAGACACAACAGCGCTCATTGTAAAACACAAACACAGAGGCAGACTGAGCCAAGAGGAGACAAGAAACAGCATCTTGGCAGAGAATGAGGGATGACGAACAGTAAAGGCCTTGACAGCAAAGATGCACAGTTTATGTTGGAGCAACAGCTAGCTAACAAAAGGACAATAAGAGAGGAACGTGGTCAAAGCAACAGGATAAAAAAACTGCAGCCTCGTTTGGGGCAGATGACTGCAGCAGTGCCAGACATGCCTTGCTCAGAGTAACTTCAGAGGCTGCTCAGCTTATACTCTAAGTCAACATATTACTCCTTAATTCAAGCGTGGATGTTTGGATCCAAGAGAGCTCAGAAAGGTTCACAGCATCAGCCATGTTCAGTGGTACCAGATGTTCATAAAATAAAACAGTAACTCAATCAGAACAATCTTTCCTACCTAGAATTCCTGCTTTTTCAAATTAAAAAAAAAAAGAAAAGTTATTCTTCTACAAGTTTCTTTTCCAAAGGAAGAGAAACTAAAGTATGGATGGCAAAACATTTAACAGGTTTATCTGAATTAAGTCACAGTCTGTATTCTCACCATTATCAACTTTCTGCTTCTTTGCAGAGACTTTCTTCCTTCCTGATACATTCTCTTGCTTTATCTCCTGGTGGAGCAGCACCGGGTCTTGCTTTTTGGCAGGAGATACAACAGAATCAGTCTTAGTATCTTGATCATCTGTAACAGACAATTAAGACAATATGCTCCTCTGTAAACTCTTATCATCACTTTAAACGCAGTAAATCTGTAATAAGCAAAGTCCACTCCCAGAAAAGAGAAACCCATGTATTTTAAACCAGAACACAAAGTTATCCATACATATGAACACACACACGCTTCCCATAGCAGGTGACACCCCAAAGCAACAGAAAGGTTTAGGAGAGTCAAGAGCCACAGCACCCAGTGTTTTGACAGGCAGGAATCTTATCTGCAAGCGGAACACACAGCAATGCAAATCATAGTTTGACAAATCCAATCCAGGTTTTACTCCGACAGAGCAGACCGCACGTGTTACCCATACTAGTTTCTCATCTGCAAGAAGTATTTCATTTCCCCCTCCACGAACCCCCTTAGGTGTTTTACACACACACCCCCAATAGCTACTGGGACTGTGAGAAGCAGAAAATAAGTGTTCCACATCAGGGAACTGTTCTTTTTAGAAGTTGTTTCTAGTGAGAAGTTTTTTTATCTTTTTGGACAGCCTGTGCTATAATATTCTTGTCAGAGCCGACACACACAATACGGGGTTACGGCATTAGCTGGTGTAATCAAGGATCACAGTTAGTTGTGGCTGCCCTCAGAACAGTGCTTGCAGACCACATTTTAACCATGCCACAGAGATTTTCGGAGAACACCCACAAACAACATTCGATACTTTTTTTTTTGTCAGTAGTGGGTGGGTCTTTTTTCTCCCTTTTTTCAGAAAAAAGAAAAAATCCACCACATCAAGCAGCAATGTTGTTCTTTTCCTCACTCCCTGTAGCAAACCTGTTATGCCTGCATTCTCAAAAGGGTGATCTGCAAATATCTCTGTTTTCACTTATTTCTCAAACTGGGTATTTTTGTTCTTTTTTCGCTTCTATTCTTAGTCAGACAACCACACCAATACACGTCAACAACTGCTGAGGACGTGATCATGCAGTCACAGGCAATTCTCAATTTTTTTTGGTCTGTTCTAGGCTGGATGCTTCAGTTACAGTGGCTGGACCAGTTTTCTTTTAGTATCAGTTCCATTCAATTAGAGAGGCGTAGCAGGTGGGAAGAAGCTCTAAGTGCTTCTTCCCATGAATCAGCCACCAAATACCTCTTTGTACATTAAGTCCGCACTTAAAGAGCGATTTATTTTGCACATTCTGCTATGATGTTTCCCTAGATGTCTTTCCTTATCAGAGCAACCGCTCTTAGGACTCCGCTTTTTCAGTGCCTGGCATCAGAATGCACACAGCAAACACCTAATGACTTCTTCCAGGTAATCAAAATTTTGACAGCTTGAGAGGAAAGTAGCCAACCCGCAGACCAAAGCAGAGATACGAGCTGTTCTGTTTCCCTCAAAAACCTTTAGTAGAAGAAAGCAAGGATGGGAGGAGGAAAACCAGAGCATTACTGCCAGATGAAAACAGGGAGAAAAAAGAATAGCTCTTAAAAAGGAAAAGGTTAGAAGTGAGCTTTGCCCCACAGAGATCAGGCAGAATAGTTGTGAGAGAGAGACTCTGTGGCCTTGCAAAAAGCAGAACACTGTTTTGGCGTTCTGTGCAAGAAGCATATGCAACATCAGATACCCATTCCATTTTTCTGCTTCTTCTGCCCAGACTTCTTCTTAGATGCTCCTGATTCAGATGGTGGAGTGGGCTGTTTTGTAACAGGGACTGGATCTACTTTCTTGCCTGAAGACTTGGATCCTTCCGACTCCTTATTTACATGATCATCTTGAGCAGCCTTATGCTTCTTCTCCTTCTTCTTCCGTTCTCTAACACCAGAGGATGCTTCAGTCACGCTCAAGGGAACAGGAGCAACGTGCTCTTCATCCGTGCTCAGGGCATCAGAGAGCTTAAAGTCCCGAGGTGTGCTCTCAGAGTCAGACTCGTGGATGTTCCCGTTCTGAGCTTCTTTCTTCTTCCTCTTCTTCTCCATTTTCTTTTTATCAGTCTTCGTAGGTGGAAACTTTAGGTCCCTTTTCTGTTTTGCAAGGGCTTCATCATATAAAGTTTCTTTCATGAAAAGCCAGAAGAAGAGGAAGATGACTGTAATAACCACAGAAGGAACGATGATGATAAAGTAGCTAGACTCGTAAAACTCCATTGTGCTTTTTCTTAGCTATATTAAAAAAAAAAAAAAAACACACACCTACAGGGGAAAAAGAAAAAGAAAAAAGTTAGGTTTTGAACAGGTTTTCCCCTTGCTATTTTTTCCTCTATCAATTATAACTATAAAAGAAGCTCCCTCATTGTTTTAGAGAAGCCTTAAAATAGCTTTTAATGAAATTACCAAGTCATATCAATCATGAAACAACATTTACCATTTGCTTCAAAGCTGTTAGCCTGGATCGGAAGGAAATGCACCAAGACTGCTGATCTTGGAAGAGAGCAGTTCTCTTCCCTTACTTCTTTCCACATTCCTCAGTCTCCCTCCCCAAGCGAATTTCATAAAGTTAAAGCTTTTGATTTCAAAAATACACAAGATGGTACTTTCAGAGGTTGTGAAATAAGGACCAGTACATGCAGAGCAACAGTTTTGGTTTTTTTCCCCGTAAATCAAACATAACCAATTGAGATTTTTATCTTGGCAAGTGGGAGTTAAATTTCAACTTCCTTTTGTTCCCAGATTTATGACAGCTTCAGAAGTGGAACAAGGGGAAGAAGGGAAAGAGTCCTAAATTTTAGTCAACCATAAAAGAATCAGGTATTTTCAAAACTGCTTTTTGAAGTCTCAAACCCAGCTTTAAACTGACGAAAATTCCACACAATTACAGGAAAACAGGAAGATCTGTTACTTATTTCGCACATGTAACAGTGTACAACTTCCAGGGCACTAACAGACCAGATGACTCCAGGATAATTTGCTGAAAACACTACTTATGCCACAAGTAGTGGTTTGGTTTTGGGTTTTTTGTTTTTTTTTTTTTTTTTTTTAAAGCAGGAACTGCAGAGTTAAAAAGAAGTCAGAATTAAGTTAAAAAAACCTAACTTTGGGGCTGAGATTTTCCCATTTCACAACTGATCACTACGAATGGACCTCGATTTTTGCAGGAAGAATCCTCTCCAGACTGTTTGTTTTAAAGAAAAAAAAAAAAGCACCAACCATTGAAAAAACCACAATCAAAATTCTAATTAAGCAAGCGCAACTCCTGATTCGTCAACTCAGTTTAAAAGCCACCACAGAAAGCATGTGCTTCAACTACGTTTTCCTCTACGCAAGAAGAGATGACTCTTCAACTCAACTGTCCCTTGGGAGCCCTGTTCTCCTGGGAATTAAAGGCAGGGGATTTAACCCAGGTTGTGTCTCCCATAATCTTTTGTCACCTTCTCTGCAACCGCTGCCCAGCTGCGGCATTCCCCATCACAGCTTGGTTTGGAGCCTGGCGCTAACTCAAGAGGGAAGCGCTGTTACATCCAATAGTTTCTGCAGAGAGAGAAGTTACTGTGATAATATATTTGCACAGTGCATTGAGCAGCACAGAAAGCACGGAGTGGGAACTCTAATTTGGCTATTAAGTTATCCAAATAAAAGACTAACATTTCAATACACTAATTAGTCATCAGTTGTCTTAACGTTAAGTCTCCTCCCAGTTTGTATTTGTTTTCTGCGTGCGCGCAGCTCACCAAAAAGGCTTGAGTCTATAATTACATCCAACACAAGAAGTTTCAGAAGGGCTGAGAGGGATGGGAGGAAAAGCTTGTCTTTTGAGAAGAAAAAGCACAGATGCTCAGAACTAAGCTGGAGCTCTCAAAATGATTAGTTACAGCTACTTGATAAAACCAGCCCCCTGCACTAAGTGATCTAATATTAGTCATCTCTTGAAGGAAGCAGATATTGAAAATTTGTCTCAGCCAAAGTCAATATTGAATACTTACGGGAGAAGCTAATCCCCAAAGTAAATACGTAATTAAGCAGGTTTTTCACAAGTGTAATTAAGTTCATCATGACAATACATTCCTGAAACAATTACGAGACCTAACCACGAAGAGCCCAGAACAGCCCACCTCTGCCTTGCTCATGCACAAGCACGCAGCCGGCCATAAATTCATCCGATTGCTTCGGCCAGGCTGGGACAATCACACCCTGCAGCCGTCCCTACGCGTTTCCCAGCGCCCGACACCAGATGCTCGGGTCAAATGACGCGCTTGGCAAAGCACGTGTCGTAAAGGCTTGAGACATCAAGTGTCAGGAGGCACGATGGTCAAGGCAGGAGCAAGTATAAGCAGAAAGTGATTGTTGCTTTGAGACCAGAGAGGTTAAACACATTTAAAAGCTTCAGCTGCTTTCAAGAGGAGCCATAAATACATAATTATAACAGCTAGTCAGTGTGGGGAATATGTACTGGACAAGATGAGGTCTGACCTCAGAGCTGGCTGAGCCTCTCCCTCCACCGCCCTGCTCTCCCCTCCCTGCGCTTCCCTCCCCTCGCGCAACGGGATTGCCTGCGCCCTACGCCGGATCCAGAGCACAGCATTCCAACGTTGAGTTTCAGAGCCTCTACAGAACTCGAGCGCTGCTCCCGTCCTCCTCTCGCTCGTTGGGGAGCGACGGGGCATGAGCCAAATGAACGCTTCCACCCCAAACACTGATCACAGGCACACAGATTCCATCTCAAGAGTCCAGCGGGGAATTTCACATACACACATTCAGCCTTTCTGATGTAAGCAGGGTTAAACAACAACAACAAAAAAAAAATACAAAAAAAAAAATCCACACACACACAACCAAACAAGTAAAAGCCTGAGGACATAACTAGAATTGATTAAGTACACTCAGGAATGGCAAACAAGAGCTCTCCTCTGATGGTAATACGCTAATTTCCCATCTCAGCCCAATATGAGCAAGGGCATTTAAAAAAAATCACTCCTAGAAGGATACCATGGCTCCTGGCTTGTATGTCAAATGACAGGATGACAGTCTTCACCATCCACCCCTTGTCAAGACACCTTTATGAAGTGGCATCTTTGCCATGGGGTATTTGGCTCACACAGATTCCAGTTGTCCTCTGACAATCTACAATTACTAAATAAGTTTCTCCACACCCATTTATACTTCTGTGTTACGTTGACAAGCCATCTAGGAAAAAACAGAAGCAATATATAGGGAAAAAAATCCTATGCCATACAATAAGAAACAGGACAGAGAAGCTCCTTCAATTAAACCAGAAAAAAGTGAATGCTACATTAACTTAAAAACCTTCAGGTACCAGCCTAAATGCGCCTCGGTATTTAGTTTTACAATTCCTCCCATTCCTGTTAGCTATGTAAATAGGAGACACTCTCACAAAAATACTTTCTTCTTGCCAGAAGTGCTGGCAAGGGGACTTCTATCACTTGCAGCCCTCCCTCGGACACCTTTCCCAGGCGGTTGCATCAGCTCTCTACCCACTCAAAGCTGCAATCCCCAGGCAAGGCACACCCGGCCAAAATCACACGTACACACTCCCTCGCTACTGCCAACAAGAGATACACTGGCTTTAGCTGTGTTTGAATTCAAGGTAGTTGGTTAAATACTCACTTTCATCCCTATTTGATATTTAACCTGACCTCTATCGGCACGCTTCCGAGAGCCCGGCTGTACAGCATCCGTGCCAGGCTCCCCGCTTGCAGACACACTCCCGTCTCGTTCGTAAATTCAAGAACTCACAACATCCCTTTAGTCATTCTGAAAAAGGGGAACAAACCGCATCTGTCCCAGCCCGCGCGCAGACTCCGTTACTGTTCCCGTCCTGCCTTTAACAAAAGAATTGCACTTTTGTTTCCCCTAAACAGAGCCCGTGCCACAGAAAATAACCATTTCTGAACTTCAGCGCAGCGTTATTGCTTGCGCCTGACCTCCTCCGCTAGTTAACACTGCCCTGGATTTTGTAACACGCCCTTCGCTTTTTGCATTTAAATCTCAAGTTTCACTCCGCACAGATACCACATTTCACGGAATATTCATTCAGTTTAGGTCCAGGGGATTAGCTTACTTGAGAAGACAGAAATAAATTACAGCTCCATCTGGCTAATGAGTCACCCGTAGCTCAGCCCCAGCACGTTAGAAGCTCAGCTTCTACAAATGGTTGGGTCCCAAGATGCAGATAGTCTCCAGGGACTTGTGCCTCCGAAAAAGTAACATTAAAAGGGAGGAAAATATAGGTACCAAAGACTTTTGGGTGGGTTTGTTTGTTTTTATTTATTTTAAACACTAAGTAGTTTAAGACATACCACATATGATTTAGCTAAGGCAACAGCTTCTGTAATGTGAATCTTTTCCCTGGATTTCCCCAAGCTGGCAAGCGGACCAAAAGAAAGCCCTCACATTCAACAGTCCCTAGGAACGCAGCAAGGAGTCTCAGAGGAGTATCTATACTCAACAAATTACTCAAACAGATAACAGTATCTTTTCCTCAACCTGCACGCTGTTAGCAATATGCTCCACGTCAGCCAGCTGTAGAGGATCCTCTTGAAAACAGCTTCACTCCCAAACTCATCTTCTCCCAGAGCTCTTCGAGAGAGGATGCCCAGCAACTTGGGTACTAAACCCAGATCTGCTACAGGTGAAATATAATATTAAACAAGATGTTTAGCCACTCCATGCCTATTCCTCATCCATACAGTGGGATCAACCAGCTCTGTGACTTTGTTTGTGAGCCTTAACTAACCAAAGCTCTAGGAAGGAGGGCTGCCAGAAAAACCTAAAGGCAATTCATGTAACATCAGCATCGCTACAGTATGAGAAAAATCTGCAGATTGAGAACTTAGGTTGGTTTGTTTTTTTTTTTAAAAGCAGCCCTATATGTCACTGAAAAAACAAGATGTGTTCTTCACGCCCCAATACAAGACACACAGGACAGCAAAGCTTCTGCGAGGCGACACTAAGAGGCAGAGAGCAAAAGCTGAGCTGTCAGAGCAGGCAGGGATTTCAGCCCATCAAACTTGCTCCGAGTTCGTTAACACCTGGCTAACTTCAATGCTGGGAACCAAGGGAGCCAAAAAAAAACCACACTGCCCAGCGAACACCAGCCATGAACTGACTACACCTGAACACTGTTTTTAAGACAGGAAAATAAGACATTACCTATAAATCTCACCTTCCACCTATGTAAGGAAAGAGGCACAGCTCCATATAAGATCGCACACAATCTTCTCACAGGGTCACTTAATTTGTACAACTAAGAGGTCTGCACGAAGCATCCACCACCTAGGAAAACTGAAGGTCTAAATGGCCCTGCCAGTTTTGAGCTGGAGAGCAAAGTTTCACCTACTTTTTTTTTTTAAACTCTACTTTTATAGCTATTATTTTCATGCTCTGTTTACAGAAGTCCTCTCAAAACTTAGACTGGGGGGGTGAAGCATAATAAACAGCAGTTCAAGTTCTGAGTGTCTTGTCTTTAAATACTTGCCCTGCCAGTATGATTTACGCAGCAACAGGAGAAAGCTGCAGACACTCAAAATTACCAGCCAAACCATTCACACAAGTCACTCTTCTCTGGGAAGGAGACCTGTTCAAGTGAAGCTCAACAGTGCTTGACGCACCCTACAAACTGCAAACAGCAAGAGGAGAAGGAGACTTCTCAATAAGTCTTGCTCTTCTTCACTTGATTACACTGACACAATTAAGCCATTTGCAAAGCACAATCTCAGTGCTTCAAATACCCTCTAGGTAAATATTTGCCATTCCAAACGTGCCGCTGTTTGTACCATCTGTTGGGCTCTGGCTGTTCGCAGTTGCTTGATGTTAGTTAACACAGACACGCTATTTATTAAACTCCAGAAAAGAGTAACTTTGCTTCTACAAAAGCCTTTACTTTCAGGTTTTTGTAATACATCTTCAGAGCCAACACCTGACAAAAAGCAGCAGCGGTGCCGAGAGCGAGCCGGGAGCACAACACAGCTACACAACGTTGCCACCACTATCTGGCAGATGACCTTGCTCTTGTCCAAGCACCAGCAATGGTGAGCACCCGGGAGGTTTCTACCGCAGCTCGGCTGTCCAGGCAAGTTCGTACAAGCTAAGGAAGGGCAGGGATTCATCGAGCAGCAGCTGACGCCCTGAAACCACCTGGGCTGCGGGATAAAGCCCAGAGTTGGAATTAGCATCAGTGAAAGTGGAATGAACAACCTCGCATTTATCCAGGGATAAAAGCATGCACACTGGTTGTTAGCACAGAACGAGGAACGGGATGGAAAACCACGCTCTGCTCTCCTGCCCGGCAGCTTGCCTGGATACCCCAAAACTGCATAGACCCTGCCACACCAGCAACTAATGGGGTCTTCACCAAAGCACAAGCACAGAGACACTGATACTGTTCAGGACTGAAAAGTCTTAGAAAACCAAACTGTTTCTTGCAGTATTTGTGAGAGGATGCTATTTGGGATAAAAGTTGGTACACATCACGGCCAGAGGAAAGCGTCCTCACCTGCACCGGACTCCAGAAACAGCAAGTTTTCCTTCAAAATCACTCACTTGTAACACACACTTTTATTATCTACAAAGCCAAAAGATAACAAATTATCTTTACACTACCTTCTTCCAAAGTGCCTGTAAAGGATCAAAGGCTGCTTTCTTCCAACAGGAGAGGGCTGGGGGAGGACTATGCCCCGAGAGGGCTCCCAGCATTACTCAGCAAGTCTGCATCTTCCCATCGTTACTTCTAGGGAGTCCCTGAGGCTTCCCCAGCGCCTTCCTTCACACGCTCGTGTACAGACATGCTCTGCCCACACCACTGTGAACTATTTGAGAGGCATCTGAACACCCAAGCAGCAAGCTCATGGTCTTTTGGGTAAACACTTCCCCTTCCCTGCTCTCCTGGCAAACAGAGACCAGATCTGGCACTCGCTCTTCAATCGCCACTCACTTCTGTGCACGGAGAACCGGGAAACGATACTTCTCAAAATACAAAGGGAAAAACCGCTCACTGCATTTTCTCAGAGACTCTCAGAAAAAAAAGACTAAAGAGCAGCAAAATCTAGACTAAAGGTTCAACAACAGACGCCGATTTTCTCAGCTTGCGGTTTTGCTGACACCCTAAGCGGGCAGCGATAGCAGCCAAGGTCACTCACTCACACAGCAGCTCCAAAGGGCCAGAAGATCCCTCATGACATCCATGACTTTCCATGGGGTGCGATACATCAGAAGGCACAGTTCACCAGCAAAAAAGGCTGCATGTGTAGCCGTACGAAGGCAGCAGCGTGAACAATTCTGCTGATGTTAAGGCAAGGAAAGATGTCAGTACGGCTGCTCAGAGGCACTGCCTTTGCAAGGCAGGCAGCAGCCAAGTCTCACTTCTTCTCCAAAGCTGCCCTGTAAGAGTCAACAAACCCGGTCAGCAAGGCAGCTACACCTTTCAGCCACATTTTAGAAAATAAAAGTTTACATTTCTAATAGTCTCAACATACCAACTTGACTGGAAACAACCTCCGCTGCTCTCACCACAGCATTGCCCAGCTGCATCGCAACGCATGGCTTTCACAGGTTTGCTCCAGGTATCACAATACATTGCAATAAACCCAGCGTCGATTAACTCGTTAGTGAGGGCTTTGCAGGCAATGCGAGAACTTGGGGTTTTGCCAGGGCCATATTAATGCAGGATTACATACTAAAAATAAGAGACAAAGCTAGCAGATTAATGGCCAAAGCTGAGTTTAGATTACCAGTCTGAGCAGCAGTTCTGCAGGTCGTGTAGTTTTCGAGCACCAAGGGGTCTCCCACAACACAAACACACCCAGCAGCAGGAGCCGGCTGCGGATTTAAGCCGGGACTCTTGGGTCAGCCAGGCAAAAGCATTAAACACGCACAACCGCACCCGAAATGCGTCTGTGCCCAGCACCTGGACAGGAGGGAGGAATCAGGCCATGCCTGTTTTGTTATTCTGATTAGCTGTTTGGAAAGTCAGCAGAGGTTCGTACAAGCCAAGCTGACGTGACAGTCCATAGCAGCTGAAGTTTACCACACGAAAGCCATTTACACAAGTTTAAAGCCACTATGCACCTCAACAAAGGCCTTTTGACATCTGTTGTGGTCTATTGTACAAACACATATTCTCAGTATAACCTTCACCTTGAATCCACAGAAAGCCTCGGAGCGCAGCTATCGTCCGGCGAAACCGAGGGCAGATACGACACGACAGCTCTGGCGCAGAGCGCTGCACTGCCCGGCTGGGTTTGCTCGAGGGTTTGCCAGGGCTCTTTCAGCCAGCACGACACCCTTTCCTAGGGCACGGGGTTTTTGCATTACCAGCACAACTGTCTGCATGTCCCAAATTTGGCTCCACCAAAACAAGGGGTCTCAGCTGTGAGGGTCTCAGGCCGTCTCACTCCGACACTGCTTAATCCTTTTCTGAGTCAGGAATAAGTAGCACTAGCACAAACACATTTATTCTGAGACTTCTGCACCTACCCTTGCCATGCTCTATTACTTTAACTTGATTAAGATAAGCTCTACAGCACCCACAGCCATTACACCGTTGACCTGCCCTATGGTCACAAACAAGGCAGAACCTCAAATTCCAAGGAAGAAAAAAAAAAAAAAAAAAAAAAAAAAACGAAGATCATCTCTTAAGAAACTTGGGGCTGCTACAGTCCTTTCCTGTCTTTATATCCAATTCAGTCTCTGCAAGCATGGACAGAGAGAGGAAAGCAAGTACCAGCAGTAGCTTCCCAGTATTCATATTCCTCTTGTACTTTCACAGCAATCTGCAGAGAAAAATTCAGCTGGAATGAAACCTTTTCCCTTTTCCAGTGTATACAGCAAATGTAACTATCTAAACACACATTCCTGTATTATGTATTCTTGTTTATATTTTAAAAAATAAATGTAAAATGAGAAGAGACAGAAACAAAAGAGGAAAAAGCCTTTGCTCCAGCTTTTTTTTTTTTTTGCCTTTGCAGATTGCTGTGAAAGTATGAACGGCATCTGGGTACTGGGAGGCTAACGCTCATTTCAAAAACCTGGGATTTTCTGTACAAGAGCTGCAAATAGTCAAGGAAAAGACCCAAGTGTATTATCTGCCTATGCATCTCAGCAGAGGTAATCACCTCCCTGCAAGCCTCGCACAGCCCCACCAACGTTGTTTCTTCTCAGGCTTCCTGGCAGGAGCAGCACCACTGCAGGCACAAGCTGTCCTCCACTGTGAATCCAGGGCAAAGCAGATGTCCTCAGCGCCAGAACAACACAAAAACCATGACAGATTGCTAACGAGGATGGCACTTTGTTTAGTGGAGGTATTTCTGAAGTTGGCATACACCTACAAAAAGGTACATCTTAATTCACTGCTTGATTCTCCAAATTTCTGCTCAACATTGCCCTTAACAACATCGGTCAGACAACATTTTAGCCTACTCACTTGAATTTCTCCAGACACAGAAGAAAGTTTTAAACCTACCACTTGTTCTGTGGGTCTCCAGACCGCCCGGTGCTAAAGCTTTTCTCCAAATTTCTCACCAAAGCAGCAGCAGCAATGGAGAAGCAAAAAAAAAAAAAAAAATCCAGCCTTGAAGGGTTAGCAAGTCGCTTGGCGCAAGGTTTAAGCAGGTCCGTATAGCTGAATTTATTAACCTTTGTACCTCCACACCCCGGTGGCACGGAGACTGCCAAAGCTATCCCACAACCCAGCCACGTGCAGCCTAACAGTGTCGGGCTACTGCTTCCACCGCGTTTCCGCCCACATTGAACGAGGTCTCGCAGGAACGCAGGGAGGAGGGAGCACGCGTGTGCCGGGGCGATGGCACGGGAGGAAGACAAGAAGCCTTTAAATAAATGAGAGAATTTGGGAATTCTCCTATAGCAATGTATCACTGAAGTTTTCCTGCAAGAATATATTAAGTTCATGGCAGGAGTATTAACCTTGTTCATATTAGAATTTCTTTTCCCTACAAAAATAAATCAGGCAAAGATATTCTTAGTGTGAATATTAGAAAAGTGATTTTATCTAGACTTATTTTTAAAATGTGTATCTAACAGATGAGAACAGAAGTCTTCTGCCAAGACAGACAAGTATTAACCCAGGAGAATCTATTTAGCTTCAGCCTTCTTAACTGTACAAGATTTTACTGAAGTCTGTGCCCACAGTCCTTTACCCTGTTGCGAAAGGAACAAAGGAAGAGGAAATGACTAATCAAAGCAGCAGCACATTAATATATTTTGGTATGTGGAAAGGGAAAATCATAGCGTGTATTTTTAACATTCCCAACAGGGGAAGGCACTGCCATACGTACGCCAGCTGCCACAGAGGCTCGGCAGCTCCTGGGAGGGGAAAAGGGAAGTCGTGTCCCAGAGAGGAGTTCTGTATTTTCCATTTCCCAGCAGGAGCTCTGGCTGGAAGCACAGCACACCGCGATGCGAGTGCTGTTTGCGAGTCGGCTGACGACATCTTTGCCTAACGACACGCCTGGAAAGGAGGCACCGCCGGGGCAAACAGCAATGCCTCAGCGATACTGGGTGCACTTTGACTTGAGCCGTAGGTGAAACCCAGCCTAGAGAGGTGCTCCAGAGGGAAAAGGTGAGGGTTTCTTGGAGCACGGCCACAAGCAGGCACTCCTGCAAGGCACCCCGCCACCCAGCTCTGCTGTGCAAGGGATGCTCTCGCCCATGGGCTGATAAAGGACGAGGAAGGAGTCCCTCCCTGCCCCAGCTGGCACCCAGCAAGTCACAGCTCACCCACATGCCACAGAGCACGACCCCATCCTGCACGTTTCCGAGCTTAATTCCCCCAGACTCCTCAAAGCTCTCCATCGCTCGCACGTGCAAAGGAGCGGGGCTGTCAGCAAAACACTGTGCCTTCAAAGCTTCCCCTGCAATTACTCTGCCACAGCACCTACCCAAGCCAAGCCGCTGGCATCCCAGTACAACTGGATTTAATAGCTGTGTTTTAGTCCTGTGCTCAGGAAGCTCTTTGGGGCAGCCACGATAAAAGATTTGCTCAGAGCAACAGGGCAGAAGCCTGAAGGACTACTGTGATAAACCCAAAATGAGAACTTTCAAACCCCCTCCTAAAAGAGATAAAACCCAACCAATCTAGCAACAGCCTGCTACGGTCATTTGTGCAGCGGGATGGCACAGCACAAAAGCATCGCTCGCTCAGTGAGAGAGAGGAGCTGGACCGCTGCCTGCCTGGCTGCAATTGTTCCTGCACTTCATAATTAAGGGCTACAATTCACCATTTTTCTAATGCCAAACCCCAAAAGACTCGTTGTGACAAAGCCATTTTAAATACTAAGTGGGAAGCTACTGCTCAACCAACTGTAATGATTCAGATCTCCCTACTTCCAGCACTGTTAAGTGCAAACGATACAGAGAAACCAATATTCAATGTTCTTGCAAAGGGATTTGTAATCGGCCGCTCCGTACGCTGCTAGAAGCCTGAAGCTTAAGCAGGTCTTTACCCTGGTATTGCAAAATGACAACCTCTGTCACTTCACCGACAAGATTTTCCCATTATTTCTGTTCAGTCTGCTGTTGGAGGCAACTATACAAAGAGATTGGACCACTGACAAAAAAAAAAATTGCTTCGTTAACCTTTCGGTGACTCAACGATCCTATTGTTAAAGAGCAATGGCCAAAAGGAGAAGCTGACAGCAGACGGATGCTCTCCTCCATGTGAATTCCTAGAGGAAAATGAGATTGACCTGCGCTGGAAACAGGCTGCAAGCTAAAGGAGAGTTGTTAACTCAAAGAGGGAAATCAAAACTCTTAAGTTAACTGTGAATCATATCAGATCTAGATGCTTTCATGTGGTTTCTTCTAACTACCTGAAATTTTAAGATACTACTTACCACACACATTATGTCTAAGCAGTTGAGTGATCTCAGTTTTCTCTAAAGGGAAAGAAGTGCGATTGCTGCATCAAAATTACTGTAAATGTGGCACAGGCCTTGCTAAATGAGAGCATCAGAAAGCAGCATTTGAAACAAGACTGCCCTACCCCATTATTAGGCTAAGTCCTGATAATTCTTCAGCTAGAAAGGGAGATTAAATCAACAGGCAAGATTTTTCTCCCTTCTTACCACATACACTATAGTGAAAAAAGAGTGGAAAAAAGTATCCATCAGTTAAACAATCAGAGTTCACAGAGCGGTAATAAATTTTCAAATATGCCAAGAGTTTAAAACTCAGGGGTATGCAGTTAGTTCTCAACCCTGAGATTTTAAAAGGGCAACCTCAGTTTAGGCTAGATGATAGGAGGAATGCAGACTCAACATACAGAAGTCAAAGTTCCTCCAAGTTGACAGAGGCATCATAAATAGAGTTCTCATCACCACGCACAGCACAACTGCCAAACTAGGGCTTGGGAAGTACGAGCACCACAAGGCTCCCCAGGCTGGAATTGCCTCCTCTGCAGCCTGCACTGCACCAGCGTGCCGATTTCTGTTTTTAACACTGCACATTGTGGTTCAGAAAGACCAAAAAAAAAAAAAAAAATTGGAAAAACTAAACAGCCAGGCTTGAGCAGGCATTGGTTGCTACCCTTGCATCCTCCCGTGCACGTACAGCTACCCTGCTCTGAACTACACCCAAATGAACGAGGGCCATACCCAACAGATCGGCTTCCTCCAGCTCCTACCTTGCAGGGTGGGGTTCAAGCCAGAGGACAATGCTGGCGTAGGAACAAAAGGGCAGCGAAGGGCCATGAATGCACTTTGCCTGCAAGTTGGAAAAGCGCTCTCAATCCTCAGCCCAGCGAGGTGCTCAATGCTGTAACGGCATATCTGCAGCCTCCGCGGGTGCTGTATTTTATTTCACCTGGCCACACAGCAGCAGGAGATTCCCACTCGCCGCTCCTGCCACTTCACTACAGAGGTGAACCAGAGCCCCAGGATCACAGGGAACATGTTTTCACTGATACAAGAGGCATCTACCACTCTTTTGCTACTAGCAATCAATGAATTCTAATCCACAGTCACGTTAGGAATGACACCTGCAAAGAGGGCTGGATTTTATTACAACCATGCATTAAATTTAAAACCATTTGCCAGGTGAAAACATTGTTCATGCTGCATTTATAAAACCCTTCAGACACAGGGAATGCGTAGAGGTACATTCAGGACTGAATTTCTGTCACAGCAGCTTCTGCTGACAATGGGCTTCCTACAACACTGATGTTTTGACTTTCTGCTCCAGCACAAATTTGCACCAGCCAAAGGCTGAACAGGCTCCTGTTGGCAAGACTTCCCCAGGGGACACAAGTTTGACTGCTCCACAGCAGAGCTGTCCTTCAACATTTATCCATTCTGTGTACGTTATCACACAGGCATAAAGATAGCGCTTCTGTATCCGAGCTAGATCCCTTACGCTGTAGAACATGGTGCTCTTGATAAGCTCAGAAATATTAGTTAAAAGTTTCAGAATGGTTAAGGATCAAAGGAGGCTTTAGAAGCAATCCCTACAGCATTGGCACCTTACAAGTTAGCCAGTGTACGTCGAAGTACAAAGTGCATTACGAGTTGCAACTTTTAACTCAATTTAAAAGCACAACACGAAGTTTAAGAAATTGCTGCTGAACTGTGGTCATTTCCCTACTGAGACAGGTGAAGTGTTAAGGTCTCTCTCCACTCTTCTTCAAGACACTGCACACAGACCATTTATCGAGGGCAGCGCTAAGAGCTCACCTCATCATCTATCCCAAACATCTGCACTACGACAGGCACCTCACCAGCTACAGCTCCAAGACATCGTCCTTTCAACTTCCACCTCGAGGAAGCGTGCTCCTGAATGGTAGCACCACATAAGGTTTCTTTTCACCTTGTTAACCTCTCTGTGCTTCATTTAACAGTCTGCTGAAGGTGCTCACACACAATCAACTGACATGCAGTTAGCGTCATCAGTCCGTGGACCCTTCGGGACCTGCGCAGGCCGCTTAAGAAGGTCACGTGTGCTCAGGAACCAGTGCAGTATCTCAGCAGACTCCAAGCCAGTATTTGCATCTTGTCCTAAACACCCCGAGCAGGAGACTAAGCTTCCCTCCAGGACCAGGGAAAAGGCTCCAGCTCCTCTACTTAAGAGTTGCTTGAGATATCTGAATTACACCTGGGCCACGCTGCGAAGGAGCTTTTTTTGACAACCATCCTTGTGTGGCTGTTGATTCCTTGGTAAGCGATGCTGAGGCTCACTGACACTTCTCCGAGCAGCAGCAGCAGCAGCTCAGCAGACCTTGCTACACCCCTTAGCCATACTGGTCCCAGTTCACTGTGTAATCCCACACAATGTAGTGTTGAGGGTTGGATAGTGTTGAGGGTTGGATGACCACACAAAAACTGTCCAAAAACATGTTCAAAATGCATCTCTAGGGGCTTCCTCGGTTTCTGCGCTTGTGACTGTAAGGACCAGCCTTGTAAGTCTCCTAAAGTGACTTCAAATATGTATTTCACTGCTTTCAGAATTTTGAATTCAAGGCAATAACTGAACATCCTAGAGTTTGCCCTCAAAAAATGCCTCCTAACACATGCACACACACCCACCCCAACACACTCAGCTTGACTGATCAGCGCCGTACTGATCTGAACTCGAGAACATGTCAGGTTCTTAAAAACGCCTGAAAAGGCTCAGCAACAGAAATGCAGAGTAATTGAGGTCACTTCTCTCATGCTTCCCTGGGTTCTCACTCTCCTTGCTTTACTGTGCCACAAGCTGCTGCTCCTTTGGCATGTGAGGATTGAATAAACACTTCACTGCAACCACACAGATCTAAAGTTACTTGCCTCCAACTTTGGTTACACCTCAAAACTATCACTCCAGTAGCCCATAACGGGGAGCAGGGATTAAGAAATCAACTTAGAAATAGGTACACTGGACCTGAAGCAAAGAAAGTCTTCTTTTGGTACACAGGCAGCATGGAAAAAAAGGTAGAAACTGGGAGGTCAGGGGTGGGGGGGCTGAAAAGGCAGGCCAGTAATGGAAACATCTGACCAAGAATGTTCACAAGCCTTCAAAACTTCTGAAGCCTAACCCCTTTGCTAGCACTTCTCACATGCCGCCTCAGACTGCGGACCGTGTTACGCAAGTCGCAATTGTGCCTCAGCAACCCTCCCTCCCACCCACGGCGCTCTGCACCTTGCCGAATCCATGTGTTGAAGTACACCGAGGTGGAGAAGCACATCCGTTCCTCCCACCGTTGGCCTGGTGTACTGCCACTCCTGCAAAGAACGTCTGGCTTTGTTGTGCATCTCGGAATCATAAAATCATTTGGGTTGGAAGGGACCTTTAAAGGTCATCTAGTCCAACCCTCTTGAACTATGCTCTAACCCATTAAAAGCTACTTTAAAAAAAAAAAAAAATCTGGTTTTACATCCACACGTGCACACTAAGCTGGAAAGAGGTTTACTAAATTTAGCACGTAACCCAATCCTAGTGTTGGGGTAGCACGGGCTGTAGATATGGAGGTGACCTTACGCAAAGGTAACAAGGGAAGTTGGTACTTCCCATTAAGCTGCCACGGGAAAGCCCAGGGAACCCAGTAAAATCCTAACACAACCTCCATAAAACCTCCCTGCAGCTCGGTGGTTTCCAAGGTTTGGAGATGCTACTTGTGCCTCTCTTCTGGACAATGAAAGGGCAAAGGCACCTTCTCAGCAAACATTAGGGCAAAGAGCTCCTCGGTCAGAGGTCAAACCTGGAGAAGCGAGGCTTTGATAGACCTCCACCACCACTGCTGTAAATACAAAACAAGGCGGCGCAGAGAGAAAAAGCAGCACAGTACTTTATCAGCCCATCACAGCTCAGGCTGCCCACGCTGCCAACAGGTATTTACACAAGCAAAGGTCAGTAGGTGTGACATGGGATACAGCATTCACTTGTAAACTCCATTTTCTGCCAGCTTCCCAGCACCGCACCCCGCTGAGAACACGGCCTGGTCCAGGCCGAGTCTCCCCAGAGGACAGCAAGTTAAAGGAGGCAGAAAAAATCCTCGCCTAGCCTCGGGGGAAAGGGCCCATCCTGGCACCTCACTACTACATGCAGATAATTTCTCAGATTTGAAAATGCCCTGTGAAAGACCAGTTGGGCACGATCCGCTGTAGCTGTGACGTTGCTCTTGGGTACACCCGGAGCCGAAACAGAAAAGGGCAGAAGAGATCCTGCAACGGGTTTCAGATACCTGTTTTTAGGGCTGCATAGCATCAAAAAAAAGGCATTGCCTACATGAAAGCCAAGACGAGATGTCCCCACAAGCAATGACTTCACAGACAAAGCAGTGCTAATCATCACGGCAGCCTTTCCAGCTGGTTCAGGAGGCAGGAAGAAACATCACTTTCTGGGACCAGGCTCGGCCTCCCACCCATGCTGCAGCAGAGACCCAGCCTCGGCCACCACAGGAGAGCGGTTTCCCACTCACCTACCAGCTCACTGCCGGCCCAGCACAGCCAAGGCAGCGTGCCCTGGGGCCAGATCACAAACGGGACCAAGAGAACAGTATCAGCAGCTGGTCTGCTGGTGACCTCCTGGCATCCTCAACCACAGGCGCTGGGCCTCAGCTCTCCCTTCTGTGAAACGGGAGGGTAAGCCACCTCCATCCTGCCGTGGAAGACGCCGTGCGAGAGCCTGGCAGCGCGATAGGGCAGAGGGCAGGCGCCTCGCAGAGACATGTCCACACGAGTCGAACGCAAGTCATCAGCTTTAAGCACTCCCGCCACTCAGCAATCCTCACCAGAGGCTCAGGAACCATTCACATCCTCTGATAAATGGGACTTTGTTCTCACCAAGTATGGACTTTTCAACTTAAAACTCCACAGCAAATAGGCTGAAGGAGGGGGGAAAAACAAAAAAAAAAACCAAACAAACAAAAAAATAGAAATAGCCATTGGTCAGATTAAAACAGTAATAATAAAATTATCAGCTGACTGATACTATAGGCTCTCTTATCAGTCAGTCACGATCCGGTCCAATCCTGCTGCACTCCCCGTAGAGCTGCACCTTGTGCAATAGCTTAGTCATCTTCCTTGACAGCTATGCACTTGCAAATAGATTGCAAGTCCACTCACATTTTCCCATGAAAATTTTCTCCTCCACCCTACTACAAGCAAGACGGGAAGAGTGTGCTGCTGAGCCGAGGAGCAGGCAGCTTGTCCCCGCGCAGGGGAGGAGAGAGCGCTTTTATCTCCTGGACTCAACAACTTCCTTCCTGCGCAGTTGCAGGCAGACAAAAGACACCTTTACTCATCGCAGGCAGGAATGAGATGTACTAAAATTTGTCACATCCCTGAAATAAAATAGCCTGCTTACCATTTTCAGTCCGTACAGGAGAGTGTAAAGCAGAATTAAGCCAGCATTTCTTCTACAAGAAACCCTTGCAGGGTGGGATTTGGAAGGAAAAGAATAAGGAGCCCAAAATAACACAGGTTGAGTTTATCTCTCTCTGGCAGGTGACACAGCTAAATGAAAGATGATAACACTGGACCAAGGTACTTCCCCTCCGCAGGATGAGAGCTGGATTGTTTTTGGAAGCGCCACGAATCACAGGCATAAATATACCAGGCTTTAAAAGCCTTCGACACCCACGTAATTCCGAACCCAGGCTTTATTTTCCCTGGGTCATTTAACACATGCTCAACGAGCTGGACACCAGGCAGGCAGGCTGAGAAGGTTAGCTATTCAATTAATACGTGCGATCCAAAAACAAGAACTCGTCTTTTGCTGGACATCAGCACACCTCTTCTGAGAGGGAAAAAGCCCTCTCCGATGCTCAATTAATTATTCAACCACAACTCAAAGGAAACCAGGAGTTTTGCTCTATTTCCTCAACTTTACAGCATAAAAGGGCTTAAAGGTGTTTCCTGCAGCAGGAGAGCTGTTAGCTATGTAGTGGCTGCTCTGGAGCGGAGCAGGGATTTGCAGGATTGCCCGGCAGCAGGCAGATTCAGCCAGGGCAGCAGGATCAGCCAGGAGGGAGGCTGCCCAACCGGAAAGAGCAAAAACCTGCAAGAAGCACCATTTTCCATACTTTACCACCGAAAACCCCGCACACCTGACAGTGACAGCAGCAGGGAGCTGTTAATGCTAGCTGAGGACAAGGCTATAACAGTGATTATTAGTGCAAAAAAATTAGTAGCTTGCCCATATTACTAATTTACAGACACTTTATCCGAGTTAAAATGCAGCTTGAAGCAATCTACAAGCACAGATGAGGTTTCATTTGAAAAAGATAAAATGCTATTATTCATGGGAAGAAAAGGGGAAGGAATATCATCTACCACTTATCTTCAGCACCAGGAATTTAGATAAGCAGGGTAACCACAAAGCACTCACAAAAACTAAAAAACATCGCAGAAAACAAGGAGGAGAGTTGCATAAAAGTAACTATTTTAGTTCTGATTAACCCGCAGACCTTACAGTTCCTGTCCCTCCTCTCCCTCCCATCCCCCACACATTGCACAGCAAAATTCAAGCCTTGAAGCTCCTAAACTACTTCTTTGCATAACACAGTTGCAAGAAGAGGAGACAGTATTCTTTATTTGCGTTAGAGAGTCAGAGAAGAAGCTTTCCAGAGTTTTCACGTGCACACACGTAACAGAAACCATTTCTCTTTTTCCCCTGTTTTCCACGGTATCTAAGAGACTTAGTCAAAAAAAAAAAAAAAAAAATCACCAAAGCATTAAAAAGGATCATGAGATTTGCATTCTTTAGCACCTCAGATTATTACAGTTTCCACAGTCATGACTCCCCCTTCCAACACCCCAACAAGCTTCAGTTATAAAACGCCCGTATTTTAGTGGATTTTGACATTTCTTGTACCAAGACACTGGAGCATCCAGACCGACAAGACGGCAAGGCAGCAGAATTTATGCATTCCCAGGAGATTTCCGTTTAATTTTGCGGCACAGATAGATACTGCAGCAAGCCTGCACTCTGCCCAGTACCTATATTTAGCGCCTAAGTTGACCTGGCAGTGCCCCCCATAAGCTCATTTATTAAGATTCACTTACTCATCCTAATATAATCTAATTAGGCAGCAGCACTCCTGCAAGGGGCACGGCGGTGACCAAGAGAGGACGAGTTCAAACACAGGGAATATGGCCCAGATGCTACTTTAGTTCTCGCATGAGGGGAAAGAAAGAAAAAAAAAAAAAAAAAAAAAGAAAGAGAAAAAACACCTTCACAGAGGAATGGCAGGAATTGCGGATGCCTGCATACTGTCTCCCTGCTCAGAGCAGCACCTGGATCCACTCTGCTTCTCCCGACCAACAGCTAAAGACCAGTTCTTAACTGGAAGAAGCAGAGAAGCAGCAGAGTTCAGATCGATGTACAGTGCTTATCGATGAGAGGGCTGCTGCTCTCGCTCCAAACTCACTGGAAATACCCACCACCATTCAGTGCCAGGGGTCAGAAGTAGGAATCCAAGTCTCCCGTGCTCTCAGGCAGCGCCCACATCAGCAGGCACAGATGTGTTCCCAAACCAGAGACCGCAGGCATCAGCCTGGAGAAAGCGCCAACAAGTCCACGTTGGAAGAAATTATTTTAAAGGCTCTATTCTGGCAAGAAAGAGGAAGTTTTCAAAGCTGAGAAGTACCCCTCTCCTGCCACCAGCTGTAGTTCAGGCATGCGAACAGGAAGAAGCTTTTACCTTTCTAAAAACATAAATAAATACTGATTTTTTTAAAGGCATCACATGTTTTATTTGCTTGGACATGTTGTATAACGATGAGAGGAGAAACAGATTCCCAAGATTCATGAGCTGGTAATTCTCCAATTTATCATCTCCATAGTTTATGCACAGTCATTAGCAAGAAGTGATTTGTCTGGGCCAGATTTAGCCCAGCAACTCCCTGTCTCGTTAGCCCAAAACAATCACCCGAGGAATGTCAAAAAGTTTGAGAGCTTAGTGCAGCGAGTAGGCCCCCCAAAAATATTCATTTCTTAAAAATAGTCCAATCCTGCTGTTTTGCCAACGCAGAGCAGGAAGTTTAAAAGCTGAACACAGATGTAGAAAATTCTCTTTATATTAGAAAGGTTTTGATGAAGGCAAAAGGTTTTCACTGACAAGGAAACCCGGGGAATACTGACAAGAGAACAACAGGAGGAGACTTAAAGACTTCGACTTATTTAACCCAGCGGTCAAGAGGGGATCCAGTCGCTCCCTCTAAATTACATCTGGGAGGGAAAACAACTATTTAAACCAAATGGCAAGGCTAGAACAAAAACAAACTATACGAACCAGCCATAAACACCGTGAGGATGGCAATTTGGCAACTGCTCTGAGAGTCAGAGGAGGCTCTCCTGTGGAAACTGGGGTGAAGAAAAACCGATCAAGTTGCACCTTAAAAGCAGTTACGTTACGAAAGGCATCCACAGAACAGATGGGTGCTATAAACAGGGAAACTAAACTCGATCGGGGGCTCTCTTCCGCTCTCGGGTTCTTATCGGCCCGCTTGCCGCCGCAGCTTTTGGAGCAGATAGCCAGAATGAAGAATTACCCTCCTGTCTTCTGCTTCTTCCCCACGCCTCCAGGACGGCACGGGGGCTATTCACGCTATTTACTCAGGCACGTAATTGGGGTATGATCAGGGAACTAAACTTGGGAGCTGAAGCTCTCAAGAAGTCAATGGCAAGAGATGGGTGTCTTGGCAGCAGCGAGGGAAGGTATTAGGAGTCACCAAGTTCGAAGCTTAAAATAAAACATACGTCCTCTCCCCCCGTGTCCTTATGCTTAAGGGCCTCGGCCAAAAAAGTATGTAATCTATACCCATCACTTCTGAAATTCACAGGGAACTTCAGTTTCGGAGGGATTCTGTTAACCCTGGGTTTACAACACAGACAGTCAAGCAATGATTAGACACTTTTGAGCCATAACCATCCCATCTCCACAGCAAGAGGAGATGATGCAAAGGAAAGCTGTTACACAGCCAACCCAGTAACACCACACTTTTATATAGGCTTGGGCAAGATCCTCCCTTTTCTTCAAGGGGTTCCAAATCCAAAGCAGCTAGCAGGCAAAGTTATCTGTAATAGGGGTTTGATGACAGCAGGGGATAAAGGATCAAATTAAAAACTAATTGTGTTCTTCATACCCTGCTGCTGCTGCTTCCAAAAGCAGAAAATATCTTCTTGAGACTGGCTACGTAAGAATGGCAGAAAAAAGGAAAAAAAAAACCCTAACAAAAAAGGTATTTGGTAATAACTCTAACAGAGAATTACTGTTTCTATCCAAACCCCAACCTTCCCCTGCTGCAGTTACACACAAAAGTTATTTTAATCACAGTATGCAGAAAGCAGCATCAGCATATGAGGCAAGAGAAAAAATATGTGGTAAAGCGAGTTGCATAGCCTGTTCGCGGAGAGAAATTACAGCGCAGTTATAGGGAAGAGGTCCGCGAGGCAGAGAAACGCTTCCAGCCCAAACCAAACAGGAGGACGATAGCGATCCACTGAGAGAATAGGCAAGAAAAATATTTGAAAGAAGGTGGAATGTGGGAACTGCATCCCCTTTTAACTTTCACAGCAATCAATTCAGACTTTCCAGCAAGAGATTTTTTGCCTTGTCATACGTAAAGAGATGTTAAATAGAACTTGTCGGTTATTTCTACTAAATATGTGCGTTGCTCGACAGAGGCGGCAATGCAAACACCGAAGAAAAAGATAATTTTAAACAGAAAAGGACTGCAGCAGAGTATCAGCTCAGCTCTCCTTCCACAAAGCAAGAAATTACCTCCTTGAGTTTTTCTAACTGTGATCTCGAAGTAGACAGCAGAACCTTTAAGAAAAAAATGTTAAAAACTGATGAACCTAAAGCACACAGGTGTACGCACATCACTAGAAAGTAGCATCCGGCATTGCCTAACGCTGAAAAGACGCTATGCTACGTTATTCTTAATAACCACCTACTCAATTAAAATACTTCATCAATGGAAATCAGTTGGTTACAAAAGATGGAGCTTTGCCACCTCAGCTTTTCCTCCCCCACCTCAATAACCTGCACGCTGGAGGAAGGATTCCAGCCAGGGAGAAAGCTGTGAGCAGAGGAGGAGGAGAGGCGAGGGGGCATTCACATCTCCGGGGTCAACACAGCCACACGCAACCCATGCCAGCGCTGTACCAAAGGGCGTGAGCGTTCTTAAAAAAATAAAATACCTCTGGCAAACATAACCTACGTACACGGGAAAAAGCAATATACTTAACCGTGCGCAGTTAATAACAGGAATACAAAATGGGCCAGACGATTTCGGCCGGCCAAGCGCAATGCTTCGGTCAAGTCTGCAAGGCCAGCCGGGCGCTGCAGCGTTCAGTTCACGGCAAACGCTATCCAGGGGGCTGAAAACCACGGGAAAAATCCTGGTAAATCAGATTTTGAGGGTAAATTCTTAGTTCACCGCCATTCACGGGTTCGTGCCTCTGGCAGCGAGCAGCTAACTACACAGATCTATGGAAAACACCCGATACATCATTTTTTTTATCCCCGTTTTTACCGGTTAACTCGGTTTAAGGAAGGTTACCGTGGGCTGTGCTCGGGAGGCATGGACTCCCCCCCAGCCTCTCCCAAAAGCTGCGGCGGCTGGAGCCCCCCACCGCCCCACGGCCAGGAGTGGGAGCGGCCTCTCCCCCCTCCCCCGCCCCACGACCGGGGCCCGCGGCTCAATCTCTCCCCAGCTCTCCGGGAGGGCAGCGGGGACCGCGCCGCCGGAACCCGCAGCCCCGGGGCCCGCCCCGCCGCCCACCTGCCGCCCGCGGCCCGGCCACGCCGAGGCCTAGGCCCCGCCGCCCCTCGCCGGGCAGGCCGCGGGCAGGCCCCGGCCCCCAGCCCGTCCCTCCGCCCCGCCGAGCCGGGCGCTCCCCGGGCGGGACTCACCGTGAGGCGCGGCGGGCCGAGCCGAATCGGACCGGGCTGGGCCAGGCTGTGAGGAACCGGGCGGCGGGGACGGAGCGGCGGCGGAGCCGGTGCCTGCGCGGCGCTGGCTGGCGGGCAGGAAAGGGAGAGAGGGCGGGAGGAGGCGGCACCGCACGTCCGCCGCGTCTGCCGGCCCCCCCCGGCCGTTAAAGGAGCGACGCCGCTGCCGCTTCCCCTCGCCGTGGGGATCCCCTGCCCACGCGCCTAGTGCCACGCACGGCGGTACCTTTGCCCGGAGCCCACCCACGCGCGGGGTAGCCCGCGGGGGCTCCACGGGGTATGGGACACCCGCGGGAGTGGGGATCGCCCACCCGGACCTCCCCCACGCAGGGGTCCTCCACCTATCCGTGGGGATCACACACACCCCTCCAGACCCCTCCCACGCAGGGATCCCCAGAGATCACCCCACCCATGGGCAAGGGTCACCCCACCCAGACCTCCCGCACGCAGAGATCCTCCCACCCAGGTTTCCCACGCCCGTGGGTACACTCACCCAGACCCCACCCAAGCGTGGCAATCCCTCCCCCCACCCAGGACCTCTCCCACGCAGGCATCTCCCCACCCATGCGTGGGGGACCACCCCTCCGAAGACCTACCCCCATGCATGGATCCCACTGTCCAGAATTTCCACGAACAGGGATCCCCCACCCACGCACCGGGACCACCCACACAGAGCCCCCCACTCTCCTTCATTAACCCCTCCAGTGCCAGCCGGCTCCCACCAGACCCCTGCCCACCTCCTTTCTGCGGACCCCACGGGCCTGGGGTACCCCAACGCCTTCCCCAGACACGAAGGACGCCTCCCCATGACCAGAAACAGGGTTTTCCCCTAAATTTCCATTAATTGCCTTAAAACCGCCTAGATCTGCAGCGCGGAGCAGCCCTGCTCGCAGCACACGATGAAGTACCAGGGCCTCGTTCCACCACGGCCCCACCAGTCTGCGATCAGGGGGGGTTTAACAGGATTTTTTCAGCCCTAACTTCTTAAAAACCTTGGCTTTTTCTTCCCTCAGACGTGGATCCTTCCCGAAGTGCTCGCGGGGCAGATTTCTTTCACCTTAAACGTGGCAGCAGCGTAAGATCAGCAGCTGACCACGGATCTGTGGGCACCCACGGGGAGGAAAACGGATGCTCCATCATACAGTTACTTGGGGACAACGACGCAGCACAAGAAGCCGCCAAGGGCACCAGTGTGGCTTCATCACTGGGGGACTGACATTAACTCTGAGCTTCCCGAAGTCCCAGACATGACGGGAAAAAGCAAATGTCTGTGCACAAGAAAATTCACCTTTTTTTGGCAGCCGGAGCAGTGACAAGGACAGCTGAGCCAGCAGTGGCTGCAGGTCAGGGCCGGCATCCGACAAAACCCGCATCCCGAGCCCGGCTGCGGTATCCACAGTGGCTTGTCACTCTGCTACGGGGAAAAGTTGGGAAAAGGGAGTTACCCCAGCAAAGTGGGGTAACCCCAGGGCTTTGCACGCACCCTCCCATCATTTCAACAGACCTCTGGCGATGGAGAGTCTGGTTTAACTTCCAGGCTGTGTTGCTCAGAGCAAACAATTTGTTTATTTATCCCAAAGCATCTTTGAGAAATCAACTGCTGTGCAGCGTTTGATATCGAAGAAGGATTTGCATCAAACTGCACTAAGGGCTCATCATCATCCTCTTCGCTAGCCCTGCGCGTCACTCGGCTGCAGGCTACCGCCGCGATTCCAAACTGTCTGCAGCAAACAAAAGCCGCGGTGCGAGGCGGATGCTGGCGGAAGCTGTGCCTTGGATGCGAGACGAAGCGAGCCCGGAGAGGCAAGGCCATCAGCTGGCGAGGCAGCGTTTTGCTGCTTCATCCCAGAGCTTCCCTGGCTCAGCACGTCCCGGCCGGTCACGCCACTCTGGCAGGAGCGCTGCCGAGAGCAGCACATGAGGCAGCCAAAGGCAGCGTCCGCACTCTACGCTTGCAGTGTGCAAATTTAAGGCCAAATCTTTATATTAACCATTCAGGTAGCTGCAGTGGTTGTGGTGGGGCTCGGCAGCAGCAGATTTTGCTGATGTTTAATTGCTTTTGTCCACAGTGGATTTTTCCAGCTGGCATCTGAACCAAATCACCATTTCCCGGGAGCAGGAACAGATCTGCTGCCCCATGAACAGGGGATGGGGGTTCCTGCCAACTGGGGCCAAGAGCCAGGGAAGGACACAGGAGGGACAGGGCTGCCCGTCCTGCTGGGAGCTGAGCAGGAGTGGAAGAGCAGAGAGTGCAAATCCGGCTACTACAGCTACAGAAGCTTTTAATTTTCCTCTGCTCTCCAGGACTCAGAGGGAATTGCCCTGCTGTCTGGTCACTGCTTGCTTTGAAGGAGTCTCAGCCAAAAACACCCCGCTTACTACCAGCTCAGAAATTCCTGGTGCTTCACATGTCTTCTACATTTGCCACATCACAGCATAAGGCATGACATAAGGACCTGAAAATGCTTTTCAATCATATGTTGTGTACCGTTGCCTGATACATAAGGCAATAAACTGTCTCGATTACGTGGACTGAGAAATATAGTGGAAAAACTCACTGGAGAGCTACCGCTGTGCAGATCAGCCAGCCAGGCTAATGATGCTGAATATCCCCAACTGCAGGGAGGAAATAATGCAAACCGTCACTGAAATCCCAGTCACATTAGGCAGCCACTCATGGGGAAAAAAGAAAAGGGTTTAAAATGCCGCAGGAGCCCCAAGTCATTAGTTTCGTCAGGAATTTTGCTTTCTCAGATCACGGGGAAAAAGCTTTCAGATCTGTGGGTTCAGAGAAGGCCGGAGAGAAAGGCCAGGCTATGCGAGTAGCAGGGCTGTAAGTCATGGCAGCTGATTATTGTTAATTTAGCACTTTATATAAGAACATGAGAGATCCTTATCAATGCCAGGAACAAACGTCCTGCAAGTTTCAACACCTCACTGATTCCAGCTAGGGGGAAAAAAAAAAAAAAAAAAAAAAAAAAAAGAGATGACCAAATGCTGAATTTTCTCTCTCCCTTTATTTGCCTTAAATTTTTAATACTATTTACAAACATGAATTCCTGTGATCAGTAGAAAGTGGAAATTAATAGATCGCACACATGTGCCAGAAAGATTTGAACTGCTGCTAAAGCAGGTCACAAAAATGACTACAATTTTCTTCTCGGAGTTGTAAACTAGCTGTAAGTCCACTGCGGAAACTTGAGCTACATGGAAAAAGATGTTTGATTCAATCCAACTGTAAGGGAATAAAAATACATCTGTCCCAAGCAGCATCTGTCAGCAGAAATTATGCTGGAAATTCTTGCAAGAAGAATGAAAGCTTATAATAAAAAACAATTATCTAAACCATAATGTTGTATGTGACCAGTATAAAAATCTATCAGGCTAATACAAGTCTCCACATAATCCATGTGCTATCACAATGTATAGAGATTTTTAATTAAGCTGAGGTTATCACAGTCACATTTTGTAAAGCTGAAAATCCAGCTAATAAAATGAATTGTTAGAAAGTGTTTCAGAGCTCACTGAAAAAAAAACCTGTATTTATAAACTGTATTCACCTTCCATTTCTGGATTTCACCGTTATAATAGAGCACTGAAAAGCCCAAAATGGGGTTTAAGTCTCTGCTGTTCAATTCTATCCTGTTCAAAAGAGGCGCAACGATGAGCAGCACAATTAAAGACAGCCAGACAACTGAGTGCCCAGCTCAGTGACTCATGTTTTCGGAGTGATGAGACTGAAATCATGACTTCTGACAGTTTCCCTTCAGGCTGTTCACTCCTCACCTCCCAGCACAGGCCTGGGTCTAGTTGCTCTCAGCTTTCACATTTGCAATGAAAAACGGAAATCCCACGGGAATCCCCTTTCCTTCCCTCCCCAGGCTGCTGTTCCTGTACCAGACACCTGAGCCACGCACACGTCCGCTCCCAAAACGCTGTGGTTTATACCACAGCGTGGTCTGGTGCCGTAAGGGCTGCATTTCACCCAGCTGTCCCGACTGCGCCGCTCGTCGCCTCTGCCCATGCCACGGCCACCCTAAATGCCCCACCAGCCCAAAACAGAGCCCTTCCAACATCCTATGCCCTAACACAAGCAAGCAGAATAAAACAAGCACCTACACCCTTGCAAGATCAGGGCCTTCCATCAGTCTGAATAATCCCTGCTCATTTTCAAGTCAGTAATTATTCTTATGCCTGTATCACATGGCTTTAATGATCTTTTCTTCAAAAAAAAAGTTCAACCTTGACCAAAAAGCAACAGCTTTAGCTGGAAGAGCTCCCCGTAAACGAAACCCTATTTGCTGAGACTCCAGTGAGTCATCAGGTCCGGGCCACAGAGGTGGAATTTAATTTCTAATCTGGAGATTTCAAGCCTTCACTATCAGATATAGCTAAAGGGATCACAGGGAAGCCGGGCAGAAAAGCGGCTTTCCGTAATAGCCATGCTTTGAATTCACATCAGGAGTGCTGTTCCAAAGCAGGCTTCAAATACTCTTCCTCTTTCTTGGTAGCATCCTAGCAGAAGACGATTTTTTCAGATTGGATGGGTATTGTTAAGCAAAGCAAATGAAGAAATGACACAGAAAATGCCTTGCCTCCTGTAAAACACGCCCTGTGTGGTATCACAGGGACAGTTCAAATCCTTTCTCCCATTCATCATTCATAATATCCAGTTGTTATTTATGCTGTTGTACATTAAAGGTTTTAAATTAATACTCTTCTTCATCAATACCTATGGAATGAAGATATTTCCCTTTGCCAAAAAAAAACGTCTGCAACACCAACGCAATGCATCTCCTAAGCACAGACCCGTAACTCACCTGAAACGTAGCAGGATGGGTAGCAAAGAGAAACAATACGCAGTGAGAGATGGGGGGAAAAAAGAAATGGAAAGTCAGACAGACCTTCTGCTGCAAGGGCTCTTTCAGCGTGAGGCTGAGGTATCCCACCGCTGAAGCGGCCTGCAAGGCTGGCTCAGCATGTTTTGCTCCCGCAGCCGAGGAAGGACATTGATGGAGCTCTGCGAGGCGTCACGGGAACGGTGCGTGTCAGGCTGTGACAAACTTCTAAGGAAACGTGTGGCAAACACACTCGTAGCCTGTCTGGATAAATAAAAGAGCGCAGGAACCATCCCAGCTGTTCATGCCACCACAGAGTAAGTTAATATTAAAGTATTTTGTCTGTGGCTACACAAGGGATGTGTCCACCTGCCTGGTGTAATGAGCGTCACGCCAGACAGGATCTTTGTTCTCCGGTCCCTAGTGTGCCACCACTGGTGGTGACACGCACTTGCCTCCCAAGGGTGGCTGGAGACCTGGAAATGTTTGCAAATCCTTGGGTCTGCGAACAGTGTAAGGATCACCAGTGCCCCAGGAGATCCAGCAACAATTCCCAGCGGTGTCACCAACTCACCATACATCCCTCTGTGAGTTGCTGGTTTAGCTCCTCACACTTAAAATGTGCAAATATGCTTCTCTTCGCCTACATATTCCATCCCTGGAAACATTCCAGGCCAGGCTGGACGAGGCTCTGAGCAACCTGATCCGGTTGGAGATGTCCCTGCTCCTTGCAGGGGGGTTGGACTGGGTGGGCTTTAAAGGTCCCTTCCCACCCAAACCATCCTGTGATTCTGTTCTAGACATCCGATATTTTTAGCTAGTGAACCTACATCTGCCCACGTTGTGTCTCGACTCATAAGACATCTAAGGGTTTCTACCACACCATTCATAAGGCCTGGAGGACAGAAAGGGTTAAGAACCAACTCAGATTCTCTAGGGAAAGCAGAAAGGCACCAGAAAAGAAGGCAATTCAACTGATTTTACCCAAAGGGACAAAAGGAGATTTAGAAGGTCCTTTATAAAACATCACAGAGGAAAGTGTTATTGTCCCACAGGGAAAAACATACCTGTTAACAAATTAGGTGAGAGCTGAGTGAGATGTAAGAGGTCTGAAACAGCAGCATTCCTCAGCACCTTTAAACTGTCTGTCTTCACGCACTTCATTTATTTTGGATAGCAGCTTTGCCCATACCAATTTGGGACTTCAGGGGTCTGTAAAAATACCTCAGGATAGATGTGAGTATTTTTTATGTTAATAGGCAAAATTCAGTGGATCAGAGCAACACAATTTGGGTTTTAGAAAACAGCCAACTGAGGGCCCTTCCCAAACTTATGCTCGTCAGGGTTCCTCATTTTCCTCAAAGCATTGCTTAAGCATACATTAGCAACTCTACCTGTCAAATGGTCTGAGTGGAAACAGAGCTCAGGGGAGCTACTCCTGTATTAATGAGCTGGGTAAATGCCCGTTGAAGGGAAGCCAAAGCAATCACAGCATTTAATTATTTCTGCTAAGTCACAGATAAGTGAACTGAAGAAGAAAAAGAGGAAAAAAATGACACCTTCATAAGGAAGGGCACTGTGAGAAGTCAGCTTCTCCTGCAGCCTGCAGACACCAAAAATAGGTAAAAATATTCCTTAACAATATATTGGATTGAATGGAGAAAATTAATTATATTCCACTTCTACACACCGGCCATAAAAGCTAAGCACGATGTCCATAGTCTAATATCATAGCATATTCAAGGGAAAATTTATTAGCAACAGAAACTGCAAAGACAGCAACGAGGAGTGAGGAAGATCCAAATGGACAGATGAGGCTGTACCAAAAGGGATCTCAGTCTGGGTTCCCGCCTGGCTGGGATGAGCATGGAAATCAGATGAACTGCAGGAGCACACTACGGCAGAGCTGGGCACGGACTCTTTCGTCATGGCTAAGCTAACGGGCAAAGGGCTAGAGTGACAGAAACATGACTCTTAACAGTTAATGATGTGTGTTAAAAGTACAAAAAGGTCAAGGTGGGGGCGGATCGGAGCTTCCGCTGATGTCTGTCAGCATTTTGGGGAAGTCTAGTTTCTCCTGAAGTCAACGAGGACTCAGGAGCGCTGATTTGCTTGCCGTTAACTGGAGGAAGAGGTAATGAGAACTGACTAATCGCCGAGCTGTGTGCCCTGCAGACTCATTCCGGTGTCAGTCATTATATCTTGCTGATCACTCAGACAAAACCAAGTTTCAGGGGATTTCAGTGACTGGTCAGCACTCTTCCTTGGCTCAGTGTATTTGCATAGTATGTAGGTGCCTTCCCCTATACAATAAGCTAGTAAAAACTCTAGTGTTGGCGTAACTCAGCTGACACAGCAGTGAAGGCATCACAGCATATGCTCTCCATATTCCTGGAGAGCTTGCACTGAAGGTCCTAGACATGCTAACATCATTGCTCACGTCTTCAATGTTACCGCGACCCCTGCAAATGAAATTGAGGTCTGTTAGCATCTGCTATAGGCACTCTTCTCTGCTTTTCTGTACAAACATGCATGAGTGCTATTACTATATTGTTTTTTCCAGATAAGGCTTAAAGGATCAGTATTTAACTGCAGCAGTAAGTTCAAGGTATGAGACACGGTGTTTGCAGTAGAGTGATTTGTCACAAAACTTGGAGGGAAACGGCAGCAGTCAGATGATCCATCGCACGCTCACCTCATTTAAACGCAATTCAATTTAGACAGACCATTTGGCACAAAAATTAGAAAGATGACTTAACAAAAAGCGCGGAAGAATACTTCTGAACCCAGGTGTCAGATATATTTCTGCGTGACATCCACGGAGGAGCTGTCCAAGAAAGCCTGTAGCCATTAATTGCTAGGTTGCAATTAAGGTGGCAGACAATGTTTAAAGCCCCTCCCATTCCACCCTTTCCTGAATGTATTTTAAGCGCAACACAAAATGAAAAATAAAAATAGACCAATGTGCTCTCCCCCGCACTGTAGTACAACGCTTAAGAGCATGGCTGGGCCAGAAGGAGTAGATTTCTATGCAAACAACATAGAGAATGCTTTCCTTTAATCAGTTTGTTGCTTTGCACAGATAGCAGAACTAAATGAAGTCAACTGTAGAGTTTTAAAGTCACCATTCAGCCTTTCAGTTGAGACAGATGGCTTTTACTTACAGTGCTTCCTCTGGCATTCAGTGGAGGATTTGGCAATCCTCTCTGGGTCTGGTTCTCAGCAATTTTCTGACATGGGGGCAGTTAGTGTCTTCATTGTACTGCTGTAGAAACCAGAAAAAAATGGCTCTTTTCTAGCCAGTTTACTCCTTTTTCGTCTGACAGAAGTGACTTTCTTTGCTGGTCCAGGAGTCAATGCACGCTGAGCACTGGCCTCACGCTGGTCTCTGCCAGCAAGCACGGGAGGCACATGCATTAGCAGACAATTGCTGAGAGTCCACCATTTTTTGCAAAGATTGCCAAATCCCCCATTACTGTCCTTTTCAGGGAATAAGAGAGCCCCAGTTTAACTGGGACAAAGAAGCAGCAGCTTTACCACTGTGTGACCTGGGCTGCATTGTCCAATGCGGGGAGGGATATGTGGCACTAGGGGGTAAATGCAAAGTTACAGCTTTCCCATCACCCAGTAAACCTGGAAAATTAAACTAGATTCTGAGCCATACCCCATTTCAAATCATTGTAACCTCACTTCTGTAAGAGGGTTACTCCTGATTTACACAGCAGCAAGTTAGAACCAAATATCGAATCTAATGGACCCGATTCTGATCGTATTTATACCAGCATAACCTAATGATGATACACTTAATTCACAACTAAAAGTCAAATTACTCACTATTGCTCAGTGAAGAGTCATGGTGGTTTCTTTCCTTCCCTGGCAATGAATAGAGTATCTACTGACACTGACAAGTGTTGATCAGGTCTAGAACGGAGTGTTATGGGACAAATAAGTATGAGAGCGCGATGGTCACACTTGTCAGACCGAAGGTACTCCAGCACCTACCTCTGAGTTGCCTTTTGGGCTGCAGCTGCTTGCCTCTCTCTCTGACCCTTCTTTGGGCTCCTCCACAGCACCTCCCTCTGTGTATATCCCTGGGAAGAAGGAAATCAAGGCACAGGGACCAAAACAGAGCTAAACCAAACAGAAGGAATCACCTTCACAACAAGACTCGGATTCTGCTCTTGATAGAGTAGCCTAGAGTCCTGGGGTGACTGGAAGGTGCTGCATTCAGAGACATTTTGTGCATAATGTATTCCTGTTTTCTTGGGACATGATCCTGCTCTCAGTTGCTCTTCTACCTCCTCTGAAGGCAGGGTTTTAATGCCACAGGCAGCGAGGGCACCAGGAAATGCAAGCGACATCTGAGACAAGCTACAATTACACCTATAAAAGTTTAGCATAAAGCTCAGGAGAGCAGAAAGCAGAACATTGTCAGTCACGAGCTTTTAATTCTCAAACTGGCTCCTGAAAAAGATAAGATAAAGCCAAACCAGATTAACCAACTTCAAAGCAAGCAGCAAGGCATTTAGGGGGTACTAGAATAGAAGGCAACTGTTGAGAGCACTACTGAATAAAGCAGGTACAGCTTCCTCACTGACTTGCTCCTTGTCCTTTCCACATTTTTGGAAGGCTCCTGTGATGAGTCCCATCCCATAACCAGATTACAGCACCTAGGTAATGCAGGAATGTTTGCTACAGAAATGTTTAAGAGACCGATACAGGAATGCTAGAAGCTCTGTGGCAGAGTCTTCTCCAATTAGTTATCCAAGAAAGAATGATATTGAATGACTCTTACAAAGAACGCACAAAGCACTTATTGTTGTACTAATCATCAACTTTCTAAGTAAAATTAACCAATTTGCTAATTAAGACTCATGACAGTTCATCATTACAGTAACTGTGCACTTCAGATGATTCATCACCTCGTAGCTGGCTCCCGTCGCTCGGGGATGTGCGTAATGGGTGCCTCCAGCGTGCAGGCGGGAGCGCGGCTCCTTCCCTGCTCCGAGCAATCCTGCTCATGAGTCACCTCGGCTTGGCTTGGGCAGCTGCTGCTTTCCAAAGAAGAAAAAAAAAAAAAAAAAGAAGAAAAAAAAATAAAAGAAGGGAAAAAAAGAAAAAAAGTAGGCAGCTCAAGACAGAAATAATCTTTTTTTCAGTTGGGATGGGAAAACTAGTTGCCCTTTCTAATATTATTTGGCCTGGATGATCAGAAACCGAGCAGATAAGCCTTATGAGTGCCAAGTGACACATTTTAAATTAACATCTGTCCAACTGATGACAGGGGTCAGAGTCTCCTGCTGAAAAAAAGAAGGAAGAACACTACTCTGCAGCAGAGAGGATGATGCAGCTGATGACTAAGAAGGGGAGACCCAGAGAATGGGAGACTCAGGGAGGGGGATGCCCAGGGATTCGGTGCCTCCTGCTCACTGGATCACTGCTCTCTGGACCTCCCGCTACCTGGGCCTCCACTCCTTGGGGCTCCGCGTCACTGGGCACCCCACTCACTGAGCCTCCACGAGTGGGTGCCCAGCCTCGAGGAGGACAGAGCCCTCCCAAGGCACAGCCATGCCTTCCCTCCCTTGGGCACCATCCAGAAGACCCCTTCCCCCCAGCAACCCTGAGAGCTTGAGTGGCCCACACAATGTGACTCTTGACTCCTCTGATGATCTCTCAGCTTTCTAAACATCTTCCCTTCTTCTCCACCTCAAGATGGGTCAACAATCTTACACCCATTTTACAGAGGAGGCACCAAACTCTTACCCCAAATTACACTGCTTCCCACTGGTGCCCATGCCGTTTGCAGAACGCCCCGATCCAAGGCAAGAAGCAACACCACTATGAAGAGATTTGTATTTTATGTTCACCTCTGATGTAGCCTTCCTCACTTAAAAGCCATGGTTTGACCTGTCCATCTCAAGTGCACAAAATGCAGACAAATCAGTCCCCAGGAGCTGCAGAATGAACGTATTTCACCTCCAGAGTGTTCTGCAGCACAGCAAAGGATTAATTAGATGAGGAAACTCAAGGTACTACAGCTGCAATGGTACAGGCAGGGCCACACGACACAAACACCATGACCACCACAATACTCCAGCTTCACAGGAAAGTGTTCACACACTGGGGGAGCACCAATCTCCTGTCCCCGTGGGATGCCACCGCAAGGACAAAACACAATTCAGGGTAATCCCTGCATCGAATTCAGTGACACCCTTGCGTGACGCAGATCCACACTGTCATGAAGGAGCCTGCAAGGGCTGGGCTTGCTGCTGCCGGTGGGAGTGGGGCCCCCCCACCACAGCCCTCAGTACCCCGCTCCGTTGTGCTGGCAAAAGCAGCTGAGGCCACGGAGCTGTCTGCAACCACTTCAATCACCTGCCAAGCCCTAAATGGGACATTTTAGTTGTAATTAGCTTAAACTGGTCCGAGCTAGCTCCACCAGCCTCCGTAATTCAAGGTGCAACCTCATAGAGTCCTCTCCTTGCTTTGCTGCTCAACTTGCCACCTGGGTGCTTGGGGACAGGCTGCATGATGTAAATCAACCTGCTTGAGGCTGAATTTTTCTGAGGCCAGGGGGATTTGGCACCTGTAAATCAACTGGGCAAGGTGAGTCCCAGAAATACCGCAAAACCAGCCCAGCAGGCTGTGCGGAGGAGGGAAGGATGCTCATCAGCCACGTACGCTCTGCCCCACGGATAAAGGATACAAATCTCAGCCTTCACACCTCTGAGGCAGCAAGAAAAGCCTGGCAGCACCTCCCAAAGACCTGCTGCGTGCCTGGGCTTTGACATCTTCTTCCAAAGGGTTTCTTCAGCTCACCCAGCTGCTTGCAAGCAAATCTCGCAGCAGAAAGCAAAGCCCTGTCTAGCAGAGCAACAGGTGCATCGATCACGGCAGTCAACACATCCACCAGCCCAGCCAGGGACAGGGATGCGTCCCCAGCTGCGCCTTCACCAAAAGTCATCCGTCCGTCACGGCGCAGCGACAGGACAGGAGAGATGGAACAAGTCAGACAGCAACCACAGGCATTGAGTCAAGCCGAGCCCAAGCCAAGCCCCGTTGGCAGCGCAGGGCTCCCGCAGCATCAGTCAGCGAGGTGAGACACAAACTCCCTCCTGGGAACACGCTGCTTCACACGAGTGTGAGCACTCCACACACGAGTCTTTTGACAGGGGAACGGCTTTAAATCATCCCTCACGGAGGGCAGAAACAGAGACACCAGTGGGAAAAATGTCTGCAAGGGGAGGACAGCAGCGATTGCAAGGGGTAACAGCTTTCTCCTCCTAAGCAGCACCAACCCAGCTGAGAACAGACCAATTCATTGCAATGCCTTGAGCCTGAGGTTTATAATTTTGGACTGGGGCTCCTCTCACAGGACCAGATGCATCTGATTGTGCTTGATGAGGCAGGTGGGAGAAATTAAGGGCACGTTAGGCCCACTCAGTAAAAAGCACTGGCTAGAAGTGAAGCATTATCTTCGCAAGGTCCAAGTTACAGCTCCGATTCCCCACTTTCTTCAGTCTTGCAGAGGGGAATGGGCTCAGAGGAGCTCAGGAGCAAGTTTTATTTGTAAATAAGTTGTATTTGTAACATAAAGCACAAGAAAGCTGATTTTTTTAGCCCTTCCAAAGGATGGAGTAAACCCCTGCAGACAGCCCTACCAAGGGCAAGTAAAAGGCTCAAAGGTTTTTTCACGGGGATACAAATCACAGTGGGAGGGACCTCAGTGCCCGTTTTAAACAAAAAACAGCTGTGAGGGGTCCCAGCTGCCCGACGAGCAGCACCTGCCCCCGGTGCCGCCCCTCGGGGTTAAAACCGGGCCTGGGGGAGGCGTTAGGGGGCCTGGGCGGGCGGCTGCGCCCATGGATGGCGTGTCGCCGCTGGAGCGGTACCTGGAGCGCTGCGGAGGGCAGGTAAAGGGCAGGGGGGAAGAAAGAGGAAAATAAAAAGCAAAAAAGAAAGCTGCGTTGGCCGGGAATCGAACCCGGGTCAACTGCTTGGAAGGCAGCTATGCTCACCACTATACCACCAACGCCACGTTGAACAAGGTTCTCTGCCTGTGCCTGAACTGTATGCCGCCCGCCTAGGCCGGGCTTGGCGGGAATCTGCTGCCCTGCAGGGCTCCTCTCTGCGCCCGGCCCGGCCGCCATGTCCAGCCCAGCCCCGAGTGGGGGAGTTCCGGGTTACAACGATACAGCGCCCTTTCAGGGCTTACTTGCCTCCTGTTGCAAGCTTGCTTTTTTTTTTTTTTTTCTTTTTTTTTGTCTCAGAAAATGGGTTTAGCACAGGCTGTTTAAATCCGGAGATCTCCTAGTTGCAGTTAGTAAAGCCCTCTGAATATAGCCCTATAAAATATATAATGTGGTGAGGTACGGCACAGGGCTTTACAAATGCTACTGAGCTTTTTGCACTTCAGACTTGCTGGGATACTTAATAATAGCAGATGGTTGGGATATGACTGCAGAAAGAAAAAAAAAAATCCAAGTCTGTTCCTTAAAGCAGCTGGGTTTGATTTATGTGTACCTGGGTTGCAGAGATTCCTGTAGCAGAAGTGAAAATGGCTGTTTCCCCTCAAGCTGCCCCCAAAGTGAGTGATCTCAGACAGGATCTATGTGTGAAATCTCCTTCCTGGAGCTGCTGGGAGATGTCCAAAGCTATGCAGTTGATGGGGCCTTCAGTGAAGTTAATTAACCCAGAGTCTATAGCAATAACCCCTGGCAGCCAGCCCAATATAAACACGGTCTTGTGCCCCCCTTTCACAGCCTCTGAGCATCTGTCTGACAAGAAGACAGTCTTCCCCAGCACTTAACCCTATAACAGCTTTTTTTTTTTCTGCACCAGTTATATGGAAATCTGATGAGAAAGAAACAGAAAGATGTTCTTATCTACTTTATGCAGTTTACTTTCTGCTGCTTTTCTAGACTTTTCAGCTGTTCAATGCTTCCAGCCTTATATACCACTCAATTCTCCAAACTGTCTGCTTTACATTTTTTTTTATTTATTTTTCATGGTCTCTGATGTCCCTTGATATGATGTGTGAGTAGTCCTACAGACTTGCAGTGCTGAGGCTTTTTTGTACTATCTTTTCTGCATCATAGTTCATATAAAACTTTCCTAATCTGTTCCTGTACAGCTAGGCCTTAGTCCACTGGAGGCCTTGCAGAGACCGTGCCTTCCTTCTCCTGTTGTTAACTTGAAAAATACCTATTTTAAACAGAAATATTTTAGCTATTCTATAGTGTATTGTTATTTGTAAGTGTTAATGCATTTTTATCTGATCTCTTAATTCTCAGATAGTGCTCTTGGATCCTGTTTTCCAAAGACCTAAGGGATTAATGAGTACCTAGTCTTTTATTTAGTCGCATTCTGCCTCAAATGATCCCATATGGGACTCTGCATCTAGAAGTCGGTTTTGGAAACAGCTTTGAACCTGGGTGTTTGCAATGCTTTCAGAGCCGGACCTGATCACATCAGCATTCAAGCTAGTAAGGGTTCTCTGGGAGGATGTGTTACTTAGGAAGAGTTTTCCAAGTCTCTGCGGGCAAATACACTGCAGAGTAAGTAGGAGCAGAGATCTCTGTGTGCATGGCTGCGTTGCTACGTGAGCTGATTAGCACAGAAGACAGAGCAGCACTAGCTCAGGGCTGAAAAGCATCGATCTGGAAACCCTGCTCCCACTGGAGCTCAGGCACTTGCTGCCAACTTGAGAGCCTCTCTTGTGTGCTGTTCTGATTTGTGCTTGGATTATTCAAGTCCTTTTGGCTCTTGAGACCAAAAATGCATAAATGAACACAAAACCTCTTGTATGGACCATCTAGTCCAAGCTGTCACCTGCTGTGGGTATTGGCAGAAATCTTGGCAGAAGCTTTCCACTAACTGGAGATCTATGCTCTAATCACAGAGTGGTTTGGGTTGGAAGGGACCTTCAAAGGGCATCCAGTCCAACCCCCCTGCAAGGAGCAGGGACATCTCCAACCAGATCAGGTTGTTCAGAGCCCCAGCCAACCTGGCCTGGAACGTTTCCAGGGATGCTCTCTGGGCAACCTGGGCCAGGGTTCTACTACCCTCACTGTAAAAAAAATTTCTTCGTTATGTCTAATCTAAACCTACCCTTTTCCAGTTTAAAACCATTACCCCTTGTCCTGCTGCTACAGGCCCTGCTGAAGAGTTTCTCCCCATCTTTCCTGCAGCCCCCTTTAGGTACTGGAAGGCAGCTACAAGGTCTCCATGGAGCCTTCTCTTCTCCAGGCTGAACAACCATAATGGAGAAGAGAATAAATCCTTTCTAAACTCTTGCCTCCTTGATATTATGATGCTTTTTAAATACCTTTTAATAATAAATAGCTGATAAAGAAGGACATTAGCATGCAAGAACTAGCTTGCAGATATGTCTTATGCTTGATCCGGGAAAGGATGCTGACTTTGCTGACTGTGTCTCACTTAAATTAGTCTGGTGACCTCCAGCAGCAGAAAGAATTAAATGGCTCGTGGTTCTGTGAGCTGCTGCCCTCTGTTGCACAAATCCAGCACAACACTGACACTGTGCCCTGGGAGCAGGGCAGCGAAATAGTAATGTACTGCGTGGGAGCTAAAGCTAGCCAGAGAACGCCAGCTGTCTTCCTTGGAGAAACTCAGGAGCAATTATGTTGGTTATGTGAAGGGCAAAGGGCCACACTGTACCCCTGGTCACTGCTGAAGGTATATAGTATTTCCCAGTTTGTGGTATTACAAGAGTATTCTAGACTGCCTTTGAAGTGTGGTGGGAAAATGCGTAGCTCCACTATAAAGTTACCTGGATTTTTATGTGCTGACAGACAAGCAAAGGACACACTGCTAAATTTTAAGACTATTCTTTGCTGTAATATGTGTGGGGGGAAAAAAATATTTCAACTTGCTCACTGAATAAAAGGTTAATCTAATTTAGTCTCCCAGTTAAAGTAAATGTTTTAAGAAAAGATCCTTAATGATGCTTTTTCTTACTTCAAGGATGACCTCTCAACTAGTCCTCAGCTGTTTACTCCCATGAGCCCTTATGATGTAGACCTTCCCATTCAAACAACTGAAGATGTGTTGTTCGGTTCTCAATTTCATCAGCCCAAAGAGCTTCCTACAGACTTCTCCTCTGTGGATCTCAGCTTTCTTCCAGACATTACCCAAGAAAACAAAGAACAAAATCTATCTGAAGATGGTCATGAAATGCAAAAAGAGCATGATGGCTCAATGTCAAGAAATGAGGACAGCGATATCTTTGTGGATGAAAGCAGCTTGTCCTACCCAGATGCAACTCAACCATCTCCTGAGGCATCTGGCACGTGTCCT
Organism: Chlamydotis macqueenii; assembly: GCF_036417535.1. NCBI lineage: Eukaryota > Metazoa > Chordata > Aves > Otidiformes > Otididae > Chlamydotis > Chlamydotis macqueenii. The sequence goes on along the minus strand of NC_141560.1, from coordinate 4,314,392 downwards.
CCTCTGACACCAATGACTCCTATGACCCCAGTGACACCTGCATCGGAAAGCTCTGGCATAGTTCCTCAGTTACAGTAAGTTGATGTATGTATTACGTATGTAGCATAGGTAATAGTAATAGTTTTGCTTAAACTGCAAGGTACTGCTCTGACTTCTCACTTAGAGACTGTAGCAAGCGTGGTTTGGTCTTCAATAAGCCCACTCAAAAACCAGAGGGGCAGTTATTTCTATTTGAGGAGATACGGAGCAAATGAACTGACAATATTGGAAGTCTGGATACTGTGCTGAGCAGTGCAGTACAAAAATGGAAATGGCACAGAACAATACCCAGCTTAGCAAAACAAGGGAGAGTGGACTTGATAAATATGCTGGGTGAGTGAATCTCTGAAATGCCTCTGGCTTGTTAAGGGGGAAAAGTCTCTTCTGGGAGACAGGAGATGAAGTCTCTCCATGGGAGAAGTGTTTGGTAGAAATTACTTATATGTAGTATCTACTGCTACTTACTTCAGTCTGTAGGACAAAAAGGGAAAAAAAAAGACTTGAAGAAGAGGATTTCTTCCAGCGAAGTGAATGGTTAGGCTGACAGCAGACTCCCGGGGTTTAAAGATGTCCATCTGCTTTTCTGAGTGCAGAAACAGCTTGAATTGAGCAAGGGAAAGGGGCATGAAAAGAAGTCTGAGAAATGCTGGCCTTGTTAAAAGGTCCTCTCTAAGCTAGAGCAACCATGGAGTAGTTTATGCCTGTAGAGAATAACATACCCTTACCTACCTTAAGAGTGCTGTAGTAACTCTGCAAACACTCCAGTAATGGTTCCATTCAAAGCTGTAAGAGACTTCAGAGATGTAGTTATTGGAAGACACACAAACTTAGTATTCGGGGACTAATAATTTCATACCTTGTTATATCTCAGACTGTAATTTTTGTATTGAATTACTTATGTTTTGCCAAAAGTAGCTTAATGCTAGAGTGGGAAAAAGGCAGGCAGGAAATTAGCTGATGGCAATTATTAACTGGAGTGTGACTTCACACTAAGCTAATAATGTTGGGGGTTGGCTCTGCGGTGGCTTGCTTTTGCAATAAGAAAATTCCCCTCTCATTCCTCAGGAATATAGTGTCGACTGTAAACCTGGCTTGTAAACTAGATCTGAAGAACATAGCTCTGCATGCCAGAAATGCAGAGTATAATCCAAAGGTAAATCCTAAGGACTCAAAAGCTTTACCTGGACTCCCCTCTTTCAGTGCTGATGGATTCTAATACACAAATCCACCATGAGCTTTGTCCCTTTTCTAATAGCACTGTCTTGATGCATGGGGAAGGTCATAAAAATCTGCAGTTTGGGCCTGTTAAATTAAAAGAAATACAAGGAGATTTTATTCTTTGAATAAAGCCCTAGCAATGAGATGTTATTACCAAGCTGTTTAAGAAAGGAGACGAACTCTCCCACCCATAGCCAGCTACTTCCAGATGAAATGGCTCAATCATACCTCACTGGGAGGAGGAAAGGTCTGCCCTGAAACTCTTGGCTGAAGGAAGCAGAATTACTAGAGTCAAATTACTATTGCAAGATACTTCCAGCAACTGGCCTAGACTGCAGAAACCTCCTGGGAATAGATGGGTTTTCTGTACGTGACTCCAGACCGCTCAACAAAATGGAAAGGACAAGGCAGTGGTCCTGTGAGTGCAGTCCCCTGGTCCTGAGGGGTGGAAAATAACTTCAGGGTGGTAAATAAACACTTTTACAAAGCAAATGCATGCTGTGTTGTGCTTTAAAAGTGACAGTTCTTGAAAGAATGAGCAGAAACATAGCGCCAGCTATATCCCTCAGCTGGACTGTGACATCTTCCTTTGAATTTGTAGAGGTTTGCTGCTGTGATCATGAGAATCAGGGAACCACGAACAACAGCCCTCATCTTCAGTTCAGGAAAAATGGTCTGCACAGGAGCAAAAAGGTATTTTTCTTTTTTTAATTTTTCCTTCCCTCTAAAGGTCTGGGTCTTGCAGCTATGCCTATATTCTGATGAAAAATGGCAGAAAACTGTTTAAATTATCTAGCAAAGGGCTGTCGTAATTGCAGTGAAAAAATGAACCACTGGTGTTGAAAAGTGTCTAGCTTTCTTCATGACGGCAGTTTCATAATTACTGAATTGTGTGCTTCTGTCCCTGAATATAGATTGAGCTGAGCAGACATTAGCAGAAAAGCTGCTAAAATGCCCAGGAACTGTTGAGGGGTTATTTGCATTTCTTGCTGACTTTAAAGTGAGTTAGGACACAACTTGTGTCTGTCAAGTCTCCTTCCAGTGTCTGTGTTCTTTAGTCAACACATCTGCCTCTAGAGAAAATGAGAACTGGAGCAAAGCAAATATCACTTCTGTACTTGGAAGCTCTTTTCCTCAAGTTCATCAGCTGCGTTGGTTTTTATGTCCCTACTCTGTCAATTGGACAATGCATTAACCTACAGCCTAGGAGACCTCATCTCCAACCCCTACCACCATCCCAAACTAGCTAGATTATTGTATTGGTGTCTCTTGGGTCAGCTCTGAGAAGCTGTTGTAAGGAACTGAGAAAGAAACCTCTGAAGAGGGAACTCCTGGGTGATGCAATGTGCTCCAGTGTGCTCAAACAGACCACAGGGAAGTGAATGACAAAGTGCCTTTTTCCTTTTAGCTCACGGAAGTGGTTCTGGGGATAGAGGCTTGCTATTTTGAGCAGTAGCGTATCTTTCTGGAGCACAGATTACCATGGTGGTGGCTCTAAACCGACTTCCATCTCGAGAGCAGAAGAAAACACTAATCAAAGCTGCTTTCCCCTTCTGCTCTTCCTTCAGTGAAGAGCAATCACGGCTTGCAGCTAGGAAGTATGCACGTGTGGTGCAGAAGCTTGGGTTCCCTGCCAAGTTCCTGGACTTCAAGATACAGAATATGGTTGGGAGCTGCGACGTGAGGTTCCCCATCCGGCTGGAAGGCTTGGTTCTCACTCACCAGCAGTTCAGCAGGTATGTGGAAGTGAGTTACAAACCCACGCAACTTGGAGCAGTGTCTTTGTAAGCTGCAAATGGACTCAAATTCTGAGGTTGTACAAGCCTAGGAAAACAGAGTAATAATTAATTGGATACTGGATAGCAAGCAAGTCTTCTGGTGAGCAAAAGATGTGTTCACTGGTCCAGCAAGCATGAAGTGGCTGTAGATGCCATGTGTTACAATATAGTAAGGTTTATCTTCCGCAGTAACTCCTGTTCTGAGTGGGGCACAGGCCAAAATGACCCTCTGCTTAGTTGCCAGGATGATGTACAGCAGCTAGCAGTAATGTTTCCAGTGCTTGAAACCATGACTGACCCAATTCAACAGTGAAGGGCTCTTCTAAATTGCCCTCCTGTGTGTTGCTCGCAGCTTTCTCCTTGAAGGGACACCATAACCACCAGCTTTAGAAACCTTGCAACTGGGAGCATCCTACACAAGCGTTCAGTCACTGCTGGGGTAAACTGGATGCACACCAGATCTGGTTAAGATGGGCTGAAGAACTGCAAGAAGCTGCTGGGTTTCTTGCTCAGCTGGTTAATAAAGAAATTATCTTCTGTAAAAGCTTTCTTTGACCATGAATAGTGACACAATCCTCAGTGTTGCTGCGTATCGGCAATGTGCACCAGATTTTCATTAATCTGAGCAGTGCTGATCACAATTTTACTAGTCTCTTGTTATTGCAGAGTGCAATATCCAACCTTAGTGGGTATTTTTCTTCACTGCAGCCCATGTCAACAGGAAAATAACCAGTCTTGATCAAGCACTTCAGGTTTAATTGGAGCAGCTGTTAAGCTTCTTGAACCAGGCCTCTGCCCTTGCTCCATTGTGAACCTTTAATACTAAGCGGGCCTCTTAAGCATCTGGTTTGACAGGAGTTATCTGCAAGGATAAGGTTTCTGACCTTCAGGCATGAAGCCAGGCTCCAGCTGCAGAATACAGAACTGAAAATCTGGTATGTTTCTGGGATACCACTTCAGTTCTTGCTGTCTGGATGTCTACAGGCCGTCACTTTAAAGTGAACCTGTAGTTGACTGATGGGCATGCTGTGCCTTCAGGATGGGCTTGTTCAGAACTGGTTATTGCCATCGCTGAGGAAAGGATGAAGATGTCAGCACTGACAAAATCAAAATTCACTTGTGTCTTTTATTAGCACTGCATTTAATATTTTGCACTTAACTTGGGGACTAAATATACACTAAAGATTCATTTGGCTGTCATCTTGTCTTAGTTGCACAAGATGCTTCCTGGTAAGGACTTTTTGCAGACTAAGGATTTGAGTACTCTTTGAAGATTACAATGATGGTTTCAATGCTATGTAAAATCAGATTCAGAAGTGGCTCAGGATTTTTTAAAAGTAAGCATGAAGAACTCTACCCATTCCAGCTGGGACTACCAGGTTTCTCTTGATGTCTAAAACCTGACTTGCCTTTCTCTGGGTAGCTAGCTGAAATCTGGGTGTTTAATTACTCTATTGTTAGTGTGATTAAAGAGCATTTTATGCATACAACACTGCAGAGGTATTTGGTTTTTTACTAATCTTACCTGCTTGCTTTGAAACAGCTATGAACCTGAACTATTTCCTGGCCTTATTTATAGGATGGTCAAACCAAGGATAGTGCTGCTTATCTTTGTGTCTGGAAAAGTGGTTCTGACTGGTGAGTGGCCTTCCTCTGTATATCTGTAATCAAGTGCTACCACATCTTCTGAGAAAGCATTTAAATTGAACATCAGCTAAAGCAATATCTTGCCACAGTAAAGCCATTCAGCAATCTTTGATGCCTACTGCTGCTTATCTGTGTTTTCTGCAGTTAACAATATCAGTATTGTTCCGCTAGAATGCTGTATTGCTTCATATAGCGTCTCAGCTTTCCATGTCGTTAAACCCGAGTATCTTTATTCAAAGCATAATGCCACATGTCAATGTACAGGATCCCAACAGGATGCTGTGACATGCTAGGAACTACTCAAGTCACTTAAATATGAATATCACAATAAGCAATTTAAAGTTGCTTGGCCAGGAAGCAAACTTCTTAAAACACTTCACTGACAACATTTTAGTAGGAATTATTAGAGGAAAGGGTGGAGATGTAAGAACTTGTTCCAGACTGTTTGGCAAAACACTCATGAGGCAAAAGCCTTGCTGAGTAAGCGTGCTCAGGAGATATCTGTACCTCAGATCCTGTGTCAAAAGAGTTGAATTCCTGAGTGCATGTTCCTAACATGTTCTTTTGTAAAGCTTATGAAAATACTTATTCAGATGTACCGAAAGGTAAATGGTATTGTTCGCAGAGGACCCAAATGCTATATGTATATTCACAGCACAGCTTTGAGGTACGTGAAAGACAAAAGTGAAGTGCCTGCATTAACCAGAGATTCTCGCCATCATAAATCATGAGTGAGCTCTGTCTAACTGAAGAATGGGGCACTCAATACACAGTTTAACTGCTTTCCACCTCCAAAGTCCCCCCACCTTCTTAGGTCCAGTAAAACCATACCGGCCAGTTCCATTCCATTGATACTTGCATTTCTGGGTACACTAAGGTGGAATGGAACTGGCCAGTAGGATTTTATTGACTACCATTCTGAGAAAGGTTTACACACTTACCCTGAGTGCCACTTAATCCAACTGCTAGGTCATTCAAACACAGATATGGCTAGTATTTGTTGCGCTAGCATGGTAGAGTAGCATCACTGACAAAGAATGTTCCTACAGTTAGCATACAAGAATTAGTATTGAAGATTTGCTTGAAGTAATATGGAAAAGGCTGGCTTTGAAATGACACAGGTGCCCTAAGAAAGCTTAAAAATGAAAAAGCTCCTCAGAACTGGAGGAGAGGAGTTCTCAAGCTGTAGATCAACTTCTAGTGTTGGAATAAATGCTCTTCATTCCTTGTTTCTATCTTTACACTTACCTTATCAAGAGGCAGAGCTGTTATTGTTAAGCAGATAATACCATAGTTCTTCTCAGTTGCAGGTTTTTTCAAAGCCAATGCTTTGCACCTGTCAAGAGTAACCAACTCCTGTTTTCATTCCACAGATTAAACAAAACTAGTCTAGTCTTAAAGCAAAGCAAGCTAAAAATTGTTCTTTGTGAGGCGGCAGAAGCATTATATAAATTCTGCCTTAAACTAATAATAAGTTGCTTTTAAACGCCTGTGTTTCTGGATGGTTTGTAATCTTACTAGGCTTGAGTTGCATTCAGTTATTCTCAACACTCTGTTAATTCTTAATCTGTTTTTTCCTAAATGTCTTTCTAGGAGCAAAAGAGCGTTCTGAAATCTATGAGGCATTTGAGAACATCTACCCCATTCTGAAAGGTTTCAAGAAAGCATCATAACATGGCCCGTAAAGCAACTAAGAATAATACGTGGGTTTGTATTATGATGCGTGGAACAGAAGCAAGGGTGTTGCAGGACCCAACTGTACAGTTGTGGATTATTAAGCAAACGATGCTATTCTGAGTGCTGTAAACGCTGATGCCTTTCCATAGTTTGTGAAATGGATTTTTGCTTTCAGATTAGCTGTCTGAAATCCACTTGAGTTCTGATAACTTCTGTCAAGCTGGAAAAAAATTGCCAAATGAACGTACTTTTAATAGAATGCACACTGAGGTGGCACTTTAAAGTGTTTTGTAATAGGGAACCACGTGTCTCTTCCCCTGCTGAAAAAGTGAATCAACACTGCACTTCAAACTAGCTTTATCAAAATCCTCAGCTTTAAGCATACTGAGACCTGGCTCCTGCAGTGTTGTGTTTTCATGTTTAAACTAAAAATATATATTTGTTTACAATATTTCTTACAAAATCCAGCATGAGTTTATTTTGGTATTTTGAAGACAGTGATTGTAGAGAACATATGCCGAATCCCTCTGATCCTACTGGCTGGATAAACCCTTGATGCTGGTACTGCCTTTACAGAGAAAACATTCAAGGACCCTGAGAATGCTGGAACAGACCTAGAAAGTGTGTGCAGGTGGAGGAGTAACTAAGCAAATTATCTAATTAGTCATGGCACAAATTAGATTTTTAACAAAATGGTGCCCAGTTGTATTATCAAAGTCCCCTCAGATGGTGGGAGTTTGTTGCTTGGTGCAGATAAAAACACGGTGGTTAGGAACTGCCTTTAAAATGGACTTGAGGAAAACAGAAAAAGCCTTGGATGCTCAAGACTTATCTGGGTTATTTAACTAGAGTTCAGCCAAAACTGGGTAATTTTGCAGCTAAAACAGTGGGGTTCTTGTACTTTGTTTTATGCCTGAGCGAACTCACGGCTTCCTTTGCAAAAGGTGTTACGCTCAGATGGGCGATGTGACTATGCGCAGTGCAAACACCATCCCTTGGCTAATCTGGTACCTTCTAGGATTCCCTGGAAGCAAGGGTTGGTTTTTTTTTTCCCAGAAGAGGGCTTTAGTGCTGCTGGGATTTGTCTTGTCCTCTCCTTGTTTCCTGCTGAAGATGGGACAGATGTCAGGAAGCTCCAGGAGCCACTAGAGGCTGCTGTTAGATGACTTAAGTGTAACCCTGCCCAAAAGCAGCTACCTGTCCTTCGCGGTGGAAACACACGATCTGGGCAATGGCCTCGTGTACAGAACAGGCTGTCACAGTCTTGCTGGGCTTAGTTTTGCTGTCTCAAGTTTATTTCTGATTCAGTGAGGATGCGATTCCAACTTTTGTGTCTGTAATATGTCTCACGAGTGCTTTTTATAACTGTGTCTCTGCTCCTCTGGAAAAAAAATCTGAAAAACTTCATGTGCTTCCTTATGATAAACTGGTCTTAACTATGTTATCAGTTTCTTTGTCACAGTCAAACTGTGGATTTCCACGCTCAAATCTATTCTAAACAGAGACTTACTTCTCTGTTTGTTTTCTAACACTGTAGACTTTCCACAGCTATGGGCTGGACTTTTATTTGCACTGGAGCTGTACAAGCTGATAAGCTTGAGTTACAATAATCTTTTGCAAGTGGAAAAACAACAAGCTGTTCTTGCTGGGATGCTGGAAGAAGTTTATCTAAGATGAGCCCTCTTCAAGAAATTGCGTTTTCGTTAAGAGCTTTGCCACATAATTTCATGAGTGAAGTTAATGCTCTTTAAAAGTGTAGATAAAGCCTTAAAGATAAGAAATGGGCTCTGTGCCTTTTCACTGAGCTACTGATAACTTAATGTTTGTTATGGTAACTCTTGTCTTAAAAACAACTATCTTGGTTCTACCTACATAGTGCTGGTTTATGCTAGGGTTTTGCAGCGCTTAAATACACAAGGAAGAGGAAACAATATAGGCAGGGATTTATTTTTTAACTGGGGCATGGTTTGGGTGTGGTTTTTTTAAAAGGAGTGTTGCTTTAAGTTATTTCTGGCTTGTGCAGACTCTGTCTCTAAGTGCCTGGTGCTTCCCACTATATCCTGACACAGAGGACTGGCTCTCTGCTTCTGGATACTGATTGATCAGACCTATTTAACTCAATTCTGGTGCCAGCTCTGAGCCTGGGGTGAGGGAACCTACTAACTCGCCGCTCCTGAGGATGCGTATCAATATTTGCTGCTTTTCTTGTACAAATTGTTCTTGGTGGTGTTGTAAATGTAACCCCAAGGGACTGACTTGGGTAGGTATGCATAGTTTCGGGGGTGGTGGTGGTGTTGGCTGGCTATGGTGGAGATGCCCCTCTTGGGACTGCAACGAGGATGAACTGCAGTTGGAGCCCCAGTACTGCCCTGCTACTGGTCCGGGTGTCCTACGCTGGGAAGTCAAATGTGAGGTTCATGTGAATGCCCATCACCCCAGGAAGAGAGTACAGCCACACTCCTTACTGCAGGCTTCATGCATGGTGGTAGGTCTGCAGTGGATGCTGTCGTCTTTTCTTTGCAAAAAGTGAAGTAAAAAAAAAAAAGTAAATTGCACAATTTCTTTACCAGGCCCGGTGGAGCTGGGCTGGCCGAGCCCCCTGTTGTGGGGCAGGGCCTGTACCCACTGCTACCCTGTGGGAGCAGAGGCAGGACCCCTCCTCCTTCCTTCAGCAGGTGCTGCTTCCTTCACCAGGCTCTGGTGCTGAGGGGAAAAAAACAAAAAATGTTTCATTTTTAAAGCCCTGACTGCACTCCCTCTTCCCGCAACGCTTGCCCTGCGGAGGGGGCATCCCAACGGCCCCGGGGCTGGGCAGGGGGTCGAGGAAGGGGGTGTCCGTGTGTCCCCTGCCCTGGGGTTGAGGAAGGGGGGTGTCCGTGTGCCCCGGGGCGGGGGGGGGGGGGGGGGGGTGAAGGAGGCCGAGCCCTGGGCCCGGGGCCTCCCCCCCACCCCGCCCGCTTCCCACAATGCCCCTGCCCGAAAACAAAGTTCCCACGTGACCGGCGGCGCGGGGAGCCCATCATGGCGTCTCCCAGCGGCTGCCGGCCCCAGCCCGGCGGGCAGGGCGGCGGGGCCGGGGCCGGGGCCGGGCCGGCGGCTCTGCGGGGCGCCGAGGAGGACGCCGAGGGTCTGTACGTGGCGGTGGAGCGGTGCCCGCTCTGCAACACCACCCGCCGCCGCCTCACCTGCGCCAAGTGCGTCCAGAGCGGCGACTTCGTCTTCTTCGACGGCCGCGACTCCGAGAGGTACCGGTGGCCCTGAGGGAACGGGGATGGCGGGGAGAAGGGGCACGGGGCTCCCTCTCCCTCCCCTGCCCCGCCTCGCCGTGCGCTGCGGCCGTTGGGCTGCCCCTCCCCCGCTGCCCTCAGGGCCGGGAGGAGGGGGCGGGTTTTGTTCGTGTGTCCCCCCCCCAGTCCCCGTTTTCCGCCGTCCAGCCGCCGCCCTGGGGCGGGGTCGGTAAACAGGGGCCGGGGGGGGGGTCTGGGGGTGGGGTGGGGGGATCGGTCCTGCCGCTGTCTCTGGGAGGGGCTGCCCCATACAGGCAGAGCAGGACCCACAACGTGTTAATAATAATAATAATAATAATAATTAATATATCTGACCAAACTTTCACTTAGTCAGGCGGAGCTGTCAGCAGGCGCACCGGTATGGATGTGGCCGACAGAAGCTGCAGGGAGTTCAGGGCAAAAAGAGAGCCGTGCGGTAGGATATTCAGCATGCACATCCATTTTCAGCAGCACGTGTTAAACCGGTAGTCGTCTAAATCGTTAAACAAAATCAGGAAGGTGTGCAAGAAAACAGCACCTATTTTTTATTTTCCTGCCTGTATAAATTCTCCTAATCACAGACCCTCTTTTAGAATTACAAAAAGTACTCCGCTCGAGTTAATCAGGCACCTTCCTGCGAAGCGTTGGCTCTACGGGAGGGCGCTGAGTGAGTGTGACGTCAATAAGCGAATATTCTCATTACGTGACTCAGACGCAGGTCACCTCTCCGGAGCTGTCATTCGCAGCGTGTCCACCCCAAGTTCTTTAAAAGTCTGCCCAGCACTGTCTCCAGAATAGCTCTGATTTCTGGCTGATGCCGTGTTCCTGGTCCTTCATTCGTAGCTTCGTTAGCAGCTGTTGAGAGTGATTTCTTGAACTCTTTTGGGAAGGCGGTAAGCAGCGTGTGGTGCGGTGTGGTCCTCGCACCAAAGGCCCTTCTCGTCCTTCTGCCAAACACCGGAACAGCCAAGGGGAGACGGTGTCTGTCCTCTGTCAGCGTCGGTGGGGGTGGGCACAGGGTGTCAGCCAGCATGAATCAGCTTGCAAAATTGCGACCTTAGTCTACCACTGGATAGGTTTTCTTTTCTTTTTTATTTTTGTTTTTTAACTTGAAAAACTGTGTCATAGAACCACAAGCTGTGTTTAGTCTTTCTAGAAGAGATGGAAAACTTGTGCTTGTGGGAGACTGCTCAGGGTTATCTGCAGCTTCCATTAAAAAAATGGATTTGGATTTTGGAACACAAACCAAGTTTTTTTTTTTCTCCTGCCTCTTTTGTAGCCTTAAGATTTTGGCTGAACATCAGGCTTAACGGTAGAAATTCAATTGTAGCCTTCGTTACAGTGGAACCGCTGTCATTCTGCCTTAACTAAGGCTTAAGAAGTTTCTCTACCCATCAGAAAAATGAAACCGTAGGGAAGCACCCTTAGCCAAAGTACCAGAGACAGCAGCTTGTTGGAAAAACAAACTTTTACCTTCCTCATATCTTCACACGTGAAACAAGATCAGCTTTTCTGTCTGACCGTTTTCACTGCATCCTCCTAAGACGCTTTAACTATCTATTCTTGCGTAGCTAGAAAATCTTTATATTTACACTGTGTTTCTTAAATGCAGGAATTAGTCTCCTTTTTAATTTTTTTTTTGTCTTTTTTTTTTTTTTTTTCCCCCTCCTCTACCTGGACATCATGGTTCTGTGGAAATCACTGTCGTTCTGTTCTCTAGAGCCTCCGTTCTGGAGGGGCCTCCTTATACACTCCATTTCCCCAGACTTTGTTTCTCCTGCTGCTCAAAACTTTCCCAAGCAGTAGCGCGAGTCTTTGAAAAGTCATATAAATGAGTTACAGGAACAACCTAACGTACGTGAACAGCACAGGGTGAATAACGTAAACGTGCTCGATTGCAGCAGGAACGCTCAGCGTAGGGACAAAGCCCCGTAAAGCTTGGGTTTCTTCTTCTTCTTTTGAAGATAATGGAATTACTTTTTTTTAAAAAAAAAAACAGTCCTTGAAATATTTTGTCTGTGTTCTATACTTAATACTCAGAATGCCTGATATCAGAGTGAGAGAGAAGTAGCCTGTCATGTCGGTGGTCGGGTTTTTTTTTTTGTTTCCTCTGTGTAAGCAGTGAATGGGTTTCTATGAATTTCTTGTGATGTGAGCAGAGAGAGGGAGTGACTTTTTAAACGCTGACCACGCACCATGGAAAGTCATGCAGGGCCTGGCTGGATTTCAGGTTGTGTTTACCATCATCATTACTTATTTGTTTGGTTTATGCCTTCTAGTAGCTGGGTTAATTTTAGATCAACCTTCTTGGCCGGTGCTGGAGGAGGCCGACAGGGTCACGACAAGGGCTTTTCCCTGTGACTCGATTGTAAGGGCGCTGCGAGAAATTCGGAATGTGGAAGTGTATGGGGCCACCTGGGGCTCCCGTTTGTCTTTTGGAAGTGTTACAGGTTGTTCTCTCTCTTGTGAAAAGTAACGAAAACGAGCATTACTCCTAGTATCCAGTGGTGGTTTATTTTTAGAAATTTTTTTTTGATTTTTTTTTTCCATATAAGCAGATAAATTATTTCATGTTCTGACAGTAAGAGTTGTTCCAGATTTCTTTTCATTGGACTATTTCGTACGCTGATTTTTATAAAAGCTGCAGTAAGATTTAAGTTGTTCATATGTCTGGCAAAAATCGCACCCTGTATCTGTGAGGGGGAGAGACTGAGGAGCTGTTAAGATTAATTATTGACGTACAGCTGCAATTAAGGATGAGTTGTCCGGAAGTCCTCCAGTAAAATAATCGCTGACGTTCTTCTTTTCATTAGTAATGTGTTGTACACTCAAAAGCTAGGCTGGCATCTTGATGCTGGTTTCAGCTCGGAGCCTCTTCTTGCTCCTGGGAGCGTACTCCAGCATTTCATAGGCGTAAATTCTCAGGGTGTATTTTACAGGCGTGCTGAATTGCTTTGCTTTATGTGTCTGCAGATGGCAAAAGCCAAAGACAATATCGCTGTGACGTCTAAGCCCGTCTGACTTCACGAAGCCGTGGTTTACCATTAGAAGCACTGACTTTTTGCAGCAAGGGAGGTTTATCGTAGGGAATAGGTACAGTCGCGGAGGCACCCATTGCTGCCTTCAGCTCCTTCAGCATTAATCCATTCCTGGAGACTGGGAACTCCTCCTTTCTGGTTGCTTCCCTCTAATTATGAGTGTGTGGAAATAAGCCAGGTAACCCTAGAAAATCTCAGCTTAATATGATAAGGCTTGAGGAAAGAGAAACATTTAATGAATAATTTGAGATGTTGAGTTCTCTGCTTCTCTCAGTTTACGTTTTGTGGGAGTTCCTGTAACAGTTCATCCAAAGTTTTGTTTCTTTGCCAAATGGAAAGACTGTAGATTAATATAGAGAAAAATTAGTTACGTGATGCAATGCAATTAAAATTAGGGCTGTATGAAGGAGTTGAAATGTTTGCTTAGGAGAAACCAGCTGAGTAAGTTTTTAGGGGCTGCTTGACATTGTTGCTGGACTGCATGGTGAGCTGTGACTTCCACAGGCTTTCACATGTATTTCTAACTTCCCTCCACAGGAAGAACTAAGTTTAGTCTCAGATTCTTGACGGATCACTCAACTTTTTGCGATGCAGTGGACGTGATTTGGGTAATTGCGTTTATTCGGACTCCGCGCCCGTTAGTCCAGCTTTGAAAACAAGACTTGCCAAACTACGCCAGCGCGTTCTCCCTGTGTGACTGCCGAGCGGTGTGTTTCTGGGCCAAGTTATTTTTGGTTGCAGCCAAAGGTCAGGGGTACAGTAGGTGCGCGTTGCTCTGTGGTAAACAGGAGTCTGGGACAGTGCACTTGCGTAATTGCCACGATGAGTGGTGGGACGAGGACACACGGGAAGAATGAATGCGCTGGGTTGAGCAGCCGAGCTCCAGTTGCACCACATTCCTCTGACTTACGCGTGGCCTCTGCCTTTTTACGCCAAGCACCCACGTTTGGTTTTAGTTTGTTTTGGAAGGAAAACAGGTATTTCTGCGTGACTATGGAGGCAGCAGCCAGTAATTTTGTTGTTGTTTTAATGCTGATGTCATCTGGAAGGGTGATTACACACTTTCTGAACACAAAGTTAGTCACCAAGCTTTCAGATTCCAGCACTTCAAGGGAAGAAAAGAAGCATTTTAAAGTTCTCCCTGAAAGCTAACCCACGGAGCTGGGCAGAGAGAGAGAGGCCCAAGATGCCATCCTGTCAAGGCTTACTGTATGATTTTTTTTCTAAATAAAGCTTAGGTATCTCTGAAATAAAGGACGCGATGGGTTGTACGTGCAGTATTAGATCTCTGTTAAGATGAGATTGTCAACTCCACGTGTTCCGGAGGGAAGTTAATGAATTGGTTTTCCATACATGGACTTTTGAGGTGTGGATTGGGACAGTGCTGTGACATGGGAAGCACAAAGGAAAACTGGAAATTGATACGCTGGCAGAAGACAAAGCACATTTGATGTTTTTTGTGTTGTCTAAATCTCTTGGCTGTCTCTTCTTTCCTCTTACGATTAGCTTTGTCACTTCGTGCTTCATTGTAATTTCTCAGTATGCATTGTTCATGCAGAACATGGCTACTGCATATTCAAAGGGTCAAAACACGGGATGATGAATCCTAAGTAATTCCCTCCTGACGAGTTCTCTGCAGTTCCCACGCCTCAGACATCCAGCGAAGCTGAACTCAAGGAGACCTTTGGGTCATGGACTTGTGATGGCCACAAGTACCTAGTAGAAATAAGTAGAAGGCAATGCAACTTATTGCTGTTAGTAGTACAGTGAAGACTTGGAGGTCATGTAAAAGTCTTGAGAGAGTGCTGTCCTATTTGGATCCATTGATGAATAAAATGTGAGACACTTCCACATTAGAAGGGATAAAATGCGGAGCGTGGTGCACAAAATCCTGCATTTTTCACTACCAGAGCAGACCCAGCTAATACCATCACAGACTGGAACAGCACAGTTCAGACTCACTACAGTATCTGAAATAGCACTCTTAATTTCTCCAGTGGCTAAAGGTTTTGTAGAGTACTCTGTGTTTTTCTTAATACACAAAATATTGATATTGCGAAGCTATACATCTTCTAGAAATAGCAAGTAATTTGCTTACAAGTTTGATAACTCAACAAGCTGATATTTCCTCAGCTTGGAAGTTCTATTACAATTCCTGTGAGACAGATGCTCTAGAATTCTGCAAGAGTTTTTTATACATTTAGCCATTACTTCCAGAAATTAAGACAGATACTTGAGGTTTAAAGATTCCCATAAGCTTCAGTCTTTATATATTTTTCAGACAATTTACAATGCCATATTGTGCTGAATATCAATAAAAACGTTTAATCTCTTCCAGGTTTTCAGACAAAAAAGAAAGGCTGATGCATCTTAAAACCAAACAGAGAGAATTCCAAAAAGAGTAAGTTGTAGTTATTAAATGAAAACAAATTATAGAAACTCTTAGAAAAATAAAACAGTCTCTCCAACACGCTGTTGCTGGAGACAGACATATCCAGAGAGTCATAAAACTTTCAATCGTGTTTTTCCTCCAGTGTTTTGAAGGCCATGGAAGGGAAAGAGATAACTGATCAGCTGGTGAGTTGTTCAAAATATCTCATTGTTTTTAAACTCTCTGAATTCCTAGATCTTGTAGTTTAAAGTTACAATTTACCTTGAGGGCATTGCGGTGCTTTCCCAAAAAGCCTGTTGTAAGCAAAACTGAAATTGGCTCTGCAAGCAGAGCGCTCAAAAGCGTCAATATTTTTCATTTCTTGCTAGATATTTGTTCAATAACTTATTACATTGATTGACTTTATACTAAGTATTTGGTTTGTTCGTGGCGTTCTTCTGTGCACAAAACTGCCCGAAATATTTGTTCGTCGGATCCAATTAAGAACATCCCGCTACTTTTGCATGAAAGCTGCTGGCTTTGTTGTTAATCATTACTCAGTGTGTTTGAAGTCGTTTGTGCCCTAGAGTTGCTGAATATTCTTTTTCAGAGATGGAAAATAATGTCTTGCAAGATGAGGATTGAGCAGCTGAAACAGACCATTTGCAAAGAAAACGATGAAATGACCAGACGTGAGTAATGCCTGTGCTTTTGTGACGTGGAAAACGCTGTGCCTGAGAGTGAAAAAATCAATTGGTGTGAATTTGAGCGTTGGTTTTTAAAAATGGTGAATTTCCGAACCGTCACTTCTTAAATCAACTCAAAGGCAAATCGGTGCGTGGATTTTAGCCTTTTTATGCTTGGGTTTTAATTAGCAAACAGTAGACATTATTCAGCTGGATGGAGATCGTTTTGCAGCAGCTTTAAAAGTGAATGTTTAGCAGCCTGTGACTTTGGCTCTGTCCCTAGAGACAGCTTTATGCAGTGTAGTGTTTCTGATCATTTCCTCTTGATAAAGAGGAGCAAACAGCTCTGCAGCTGCTACGAATTTCATGAAACTGATGAATTTTAACCCACACCTGTCTAGAAATCCTAAAATCCTCCTTGAGCAAGACTCACTGGAATATTTGCGTAGGCTGGTGCTTTGCTACCATTCAGCTTCGTCAGTTTTGCAACTCATTAAATATTTTACACGTTAGAGAGCTGTAGGGTCATTTTTCCGAAGGGAATATGCAGCACTCCTTACAGCCTACACGCAAAGGTAAGACAGGAGGCGTATCCAGAAGCGTATTGATTGAATCAGGAACATTTTTATGACTTGAAATTCCAGAGGAGCCGTACAGAGAGTGAAGCACAGGCTTCACTCAGTAGTTACAAAGGAATAGCACGAGCTTGCGGTGATAACATCAGAAAGGCTGACATGCGAAGTGATTTTCAATTAATGAGGAGGAATGATAGTAACGATAAGAAATGTGTAATAAGAAAAAGATGAAGGAGCGGGCAAGCCTGTGAGCTAACAGGAAAGACAGCAAATAACAGCGCAGAGAAGTCTGAAGCATTCAACGCCTTCTTTGCTTCGTCTTCTCACAAAGAAAATGTGATCAGCTGCTTAGCCAGATTAAATTTTACACCATGAGAGGACTGCAGGCTAAGGAAAGAAAGCAGCCAGCTAAATATTGTTTTGACTGTAAGGCCTTGAAAGCACGGCCTTACAAGATTCACCTTAGGGAACTTAAGGAACAAGCTGAAGTAGCCTGTGGAACACTTGAGAACACATGAGGGAGAGAGGATGTCCCAGGAAACAGTGAAAACAGCACCTTCTTTTGAAGGGTGAAGGAAGAACTGATGACACAGTGATTCTGTTATAAACTTCTGACCGCTTTGTAGGTAGCTAGAAGATAAGGAGATTAAAAATAGGCATCACTTTGTTAAGAACAGGCCGTATCAAATCAACCGCTTGTCTGAGGGTCAAGTGGTCCAGTGGAGAACGAAGCAGAAGGTAGAACGTACCTTGCTGTTGGGCACTACCCTAAACTGTCTCATGAGCAAGCAAAGACATCTGCTCTGGCTGTAATCACTGTAAGGTTGACACAAAAGGATAGAAAGGCTGCGTTCAAAGAGTGGCGATACTTGTCAAACCGAGGAGGTGAGACAGGAGGAGCTCAGCGGGAACCGGTTCCGTGCCCAGTTTTGTTCGGTATTTTCCATAATAGCTTGTGTGGTAGAATAGAAGGTGGAATGGAGGAAGCCAAGGTGGATGATGAGATGACTTCTGTGGAGAACAGGATCAAATTCAAAAATCATGCAGATAAATTGACAATATAATCTGAGAAGAACAAAGTCAAGTGCACAATGTTTAGGAAAGAGGAACATAAAAACCCAAAGTGGGGGACGGTGGTGAGATTGGACAGGAACGGATCTAGGCAATTGCAAATTAAATAAAAATATCAAATCTAATGCTGCTCCAGAAAGGCTCAGACGTTTTTCTGGGTTGTGCTAATAAAAGCATTGTATTTAAGGTAGAAGCAATTACCCTGCCATGCCCAGCATTGGTGTTGCCTCAGTGGAGGTCTGGCGTCCAATTTGAGCGATTTAAGAAAGATAGAAATCAACTGGAGAAAGTCTGGAAGAGAATATTAGGAATAAAATACACGGAATGGCTAGGAAAATTGATGTTTGGTTTTGTGCAGAGAAGACAAAGGTGAAGAAAAGCAGGTTTTCAGTAGGGAGAAGATTATTATGAAGGAGATGATAACTACTTGTTCTCTTCAGCCTGTGAGGAAAGGAGAGAAGACGAAGTCAATGTTCCTTTGAGGAACTTAGTCACCTTTTCTTAAAATGCAGCTCTGAAGTCGGCAAAATGTTAGGACTGACTGGGGAGTGGAGTTCCTCCACCTTCCTACTGTTCTGTGGAGCGCATTATCTGCAGCTTTTGGAACTTCTCTGACTCACAGTGGCCTTGATTAGATTTAAGCTATGAACTGGCCTAACTGTTGCCCAGCCAACCTGTTGTTAGCTCAGTTATCCCAAAACTGCTCTTGCAGGTAGACCCAAAATCGGCTCTGGCCGTGAGTAGCGCACAGATCAGGAACTCAACTTGGTTCACTCTTGGACCACGTTAGAAAACGTAAATAGCTTTCCTTCTCTTGGATATGGCATGGATATGGGTTATTTCTGAAATAAGAACAATTTCTAGAACATTGGGCTCCTGCTTTTGCAGTAGACTGGATACCTCAATAATTGGTGCTTCTTAAAATAAGGTTTTCAAATACGCGTGTTTGCCATCTGTCTGTGGAGAGCAGCTCAAGGAGACAATCTTGCAAATATCTGGCATAGCTCTCTGTTGTGCCTGCTCTTGCATTTATCCTGAAATACTCCTGGGGACAAATTTTAATCACCTCATAAACTGGGTCATTAAACCAGAGGTCCTATGCCAAAAAAAAAGGACAGTTGTTTCTGCACTGGGGCTGCTAAAGAGGAAACGTGTGTGCAGTGTTCTCCCCTGCTTCTCAAATAATCGCTGTTGGACCTGCAGAAAAGGGAGTTTGCTCTGTGAAAAAGTAGCCTTTGAAGTACAACACGACTGTGAAAATTGAACAGATGGACATTTTACTCCTCCTCTGTCTTTATGCAAAGGGAGTTTGGAAATGTGAACGCAAGCATTAATTGATTTTCTGCTGATGTTACAGGAATGCTTAAAGGAAACTGAATTACTAGCTGGCACATAAGGATTCTTGGTATCCCCCAGAGAAAAAAAAAAAACAATTTTTCTACAGTTCCTCTAACAGGAGGTCACTTATTTTATAAACCTGAGGATTGCTAGTTCTTACCTGCACAGGGGAACTATTCTCACCTTCTTTAATTTGGGACTCTGCATCTCCCACGTATCAGATCTTCCTACCAAACACATCGTGGATCGCAACGGATCAGTTAGACAACTAGAAATAATTCCTGCCATTCAGAGAAACCACACAGCGTTTCTGTGGGGGCAGGTGGCACACTGTGAGGGCTACCAGCACTTCTGGTCTCCCACCCTGCCAGACCAGGGACCGGCCAGAGGTCTGTGTAGTTCCAGCTTCGCAGGTGCAAACCAGGACTAACGGGAGGGTACCGTGTGCTGGCTGGGCACATGCCCATGGGTGGGAACTGGTCTTGGGTCCCATTCTTTGGATGTAGCCGTTAATTTTTGTGCTCCCCTCTTGGGAAGACCAACAGTCTGAATGTGATGTTTGAGGTAGCTGTAGCTCCTTAGAAGTTTTCTTGGTTTTAGTAGTATATCATGCAGCTCCTTTGAGGAGCAGATGCCACGGAGCGTTCTTACTGAAGCTCTGGTCTCATCTGTGCCTCACAACCAAAATGCATCAGTAAAAGGATGTCAGGGCTTGGTGCTTCCCTTCCATGCAAGGGACAGTTACCCCACTTCTTGGTTACAGGAAAACGATGCCTTGCTGTAGGAGAGCCTGACTAATACTGTTTCTTTTCAGCCATAAAAACAGAAAGTGAGTGAATAGGAGATGGGGGCTCTCATTCAAAGGAGAGAAGATTAAGATTTTTTTTTCAGACAGTATTTGGGGACTGTGTATAAGAAATATTTTCATATGCTTTTGAAAGACAGAGGTGCCTAACTCATTCTCTCTAGCAGCATGTGTTTGTGGAAGCATTGCTGCACTCAATTATTGCACAGGAGAATCACCAGATGCTCTTGAAAGATGATTTTCCAAGCCTCAGCGTGCCTGATGCGTGGAGTAAATTAAGAGAGTTGCAACGCTTCAGCACATAAGCACATTTCTCATTTTGTGACTGGAAAGGGACACAGTCAGTGTTCTCTTCTGGTAACAAGAAGTCTGCACCGTTGGGATCCAGGCGCTTGTAGGAGCGCTTACGTGAGTGCAAAGCCCAAATAACACACGCTTAATAGAAGCAGCGGTGCCAGAAACAGTGAATGAAGATGCTATCTGCAATTTTGGCTGCAAGCAATGCGTGTCTTTCTGGCCAGCACCATGCAGACATGTACAGTCAAGCTATTTCTGTCATGATGATTACCTCTGAAGTTTAATTAAACTGCAAAATCTTGGCTTTTCTGCTCCAAGTGCAAAAACGGCTGAATAAAAGATAGGGAAAGATTAATCCCAATTTCAGTCTCTTTGGAGATCTTCAGAAAAGATTTTAAAGTTGTACCACGTAGCAACTGGAAAACCTTCACAGTGAAGCAGTTTTCTGGTTTAAGCTGCCATAGATCTTGTTTTCTGTAAATATTAATAACGCTTTTCTCAAGCTTACTCAAAGTACCTCACAGCTCCTTTTCCAAGGCTAACATCTGCTGCCGTTTTCACAGACACGGAGGGGCTTCTGAGAATTAAGGAGGAGAACCAGAAGCACTATCGCAGGGCTCAGCGACATCAGGAG
The DNA here is from genome assembly GCF_036417535.1 of Chlamydotis macqueenii. Lineage (NCBI taxonomy): Eukaryota > Metazoa > Chordata > Aves > Otidiformes > Otididae > Chlamydotis > Chlamydotis macqueenii. Next base: position 4,293,952 of record NC_141560.1, on the reverse strand, counting down.
AAGAAGGAGAAGATCCAGAGGCATAACCGCAAGCTGGGAGACTTGGTAGAGAAAAAAACCTACGACTTGAAAACCCAGTACGAGCATCTGGCAAATCTTCGTCGGACGCATATCCTGGAGCTAACGTCCGTCATATTTCCCATTGAAGAAGTGAAGACAAGCATGAGGTACAAAAGGTTTATCCTTTTGGACTAGCTTTGCTTAGCTTTAAACGCCCAGAAGTGAGTCACGTAAGTCTGAGCTAGACGCTCTGGCCGCCTTAGTGTCTGCGGGGAGGAGGAGGTGTTTCCCCAAGGCAAGGCATCTGACCCAAAGAAGGAGGTCCAGGATAGAAGAATCTGGAGGTTTCTCTCTCTCCCTACTGAGAGATCTGAGCTATGTGTCCAGTGTTAAACTTTCTTAAAATAGATAAGTTTTAAAATCCCAGAACAAAGGGAAGTCGTTTTGGGAATAAGGAGTTTTGCAGGAGTGTTCTACAAGCACGTTGTTCTCTGTGAAATCTGGCTAAGTGCCTGCCAAGTACATGGCTGATTTTATTTTTAAAACTTCTTTAAAAACACTCTGTTCCTCTTTGGGCGCTACAGAGATCCTGCAGACATGTCTTCGGAGAGTGACAATGCTATGACCTCCAGCACTGTGAGCAAGCTCGCGGAAGCCAGGAGAACCACGTATCTCTCTGGGAGATGGGTGTGTGATGATCATAACGGGGACACCAGCATCAGTATCACAGGGCCTTGGATAACCCTTCCCAATAACGGAGACTATTCGGCGTATTACAACTGGGTGGAAGAGAAGAAGACTACACAAGGACCAGGTAAGGAGCAAGGTCTGATTAGGCATCTGGGATACTCCAGAAACCATGGAACTTGCAGCCTTGGATGCTGACAGAAGGCGCTGAGGAGCAGTAGCCTGGTCCGTTTGTTCTCACCCAGGCAAACCTGAATCAGAAATAAATACCAGTGTAGGGATTAGCCCACTGAAATCATCTTTTGCAGGAAACGCTCGCTGGGACACAGCGCAGTGTAATACAGAGATGAAGTTTAATTATTCACAGTTTTGACATGGTTCACATGCCGTCATTTTAACGGGAATTCCAAGAATTACTATTTTCTACCAACTTCTGACAGATTTCACTGTAAACGATTGCTGCATTCAGGCGGTTCTCAGTGCTTACAAATGACATTTTCCAGAGAAGGCTTCAGTAACACATTCACACACCTACTGAGGCCTCGTTTAAAATGAGGCTTTCACGATGTTTTTATTTCTTTCAGATACGGAACATAATAACCCTGCGTATACCATCAGCGCTGCCTTGTGCTATGCAACTCAGCTCGTTAACACTTTGTCTCTCATACTTGATGTAAATCTTCCCAAGAAGCTCTGCAACAGGCAAGTAAACGCGTGCCCCGGAGGAGGTGAATTGACGGCCAGGTTTGGTTTTGTGAACAAAGTCAGTACTTGGAACAGCTTTTATGGTAACGGTTGATGGCTCATGGATTTTTGTGCTGTTTAATTGGGGGTGGAGGGCTAGTAGGATTTTAGACCACAGTTAGTAGTTCCTCCTTCCTTTTTTACCTCCTGAGAGCGTAGACCAACCGTCGTAGTTGAAAATAAGAACTTTCTAATTGAGTATTCGGCATCCTCAAATTAGAAATGAAATATGACAGTCCACAAATAGCACTTCTCATTTTATGAGACCCTACTGTGCTTTACGAAATCCCAGCCCGAGTCACCAACTCTTAGTCATCTCAAATAGCTCCACCACATTAAGTGCTGCAGAACAAGGGGCATGACAGCACTGTAATTCTCTTCTTGGGGTAAAACACCAACGGGGAATGTACCTGGCTGCCAGGCGTATGGTGTAAACCCCGTTTGTGATGAAATGCAGTTAGATATTTAATATCTCTGCCGAGCAGATGGGATCTGTGCAAAAGAAGTGCTGGGGGAGCTGTAGACCTGGTCAGTCTTCCAGGGGGCTCAGTTATGCTGCTGAGTTGTGTAGGGCCTCTGCAGTTTTCATATACTATTACTTGGTGGGTGCTCAGTCTTTGCAGAGGGAAAGGATTGGGAACAGGAAATGATGCAAGATTTAAAAGGAGAGCTGAAATAGCTTGGCTGCAGTGGATCTTTGAGTTTCAGACAGTTTACATCACCTGTCCTACTGGAACCGGTGAGATTAGGGCAAGCAGTGCGTATTGATGAAATGCTAACAGTTTTACAAGGTGAAAAATCAATCTGAGCTCTCTAAAACTGGCTGTACAGTCTAAACAAGTGTTTGCTGCAAGGATGTTTACTCCAGGATTTGTCAGGAAGCCAGGGTGCAGAATGCCGATGTCTCCACTAGGTGTATTTTCACAGCATTTTGCTTTCTGTGTCTATATGTGTGGTGTTTCAACAGCGAGTTCTGTGGAGAGAATCTCAGCAAGCACAGGTTCACGCGGGCAGTGAAGAAGCTGAATGCGAATATCCTTCACCTTTGCTTCTCTCAGGTAGGGGGAATGCACGTTTGGCTTCTTCCGAGAGCTTTTAAAATATCAACTGTGCCTGCAGGTTTCCTCCGGTCTGATCATGTCTTTTTCTTACCTTCCCCATGGTAGCACGTAAATTTAGATCTGTTGCACCCTCTGCATACGCTCAGGAACCTTATGTACCTGGTCAGCCCAGACACCGAGAACTTGGGCAGGTAAGAAAAGCAGTATCTCAACTCGCCTGTGAGTGAATCCCTTTTGAAGTTGTGCGTTTGTCTTGTTACTCATGAGGGAAATTCTCCTTTTCTGCTGGACTTAGAGTCCTCAGCACATCGGAAAGCAGGGTAGTTACAGGGAGGAGATAGGAGAGGAAATAGGAGTAGGAAATCAGGTTTCAGAGATGTGTGTATGCTGTGCTTTTGCGCGTGGCAGGTTCAGCTGGAGGCTTCGTAGCTGATCGTGAACTTGTTTCCCCTACGCCCAGAAGCAGGAACTCTTCCCTCCAGGGGACAGCAGCACGTAGTGGCAGGCGGTCTCACTGTGCTCCAAATGTGACCCTATCCACATCTTGCCAACAGGTAAATAGCGAAGAGCATCCAGCAATATAAACCCTAAAATGAATACTAGGTAGAGCTTTCCCAAAATACTTCCAGTCAACACCCTAGACCAAAGTCAACACTTCAAATAATATTAATTTCTATGTAAATGAAGATTAAAGACAGCTTTTCTGTTAACTTAGTACATGATGAAAAGAACATCAGTTCCTGTGGGCTGCACGTACCAGGTTTAATAATCTTTTTTTTTTTTTTTAATACAACTTAAATAGAAGAAAGCCAACAACATTGATTTCCTGTTGGGATAATCCAGTCACAAGTCACTTGTGCCCAAGACAGTCTGCAAATTCTTGTTTAATCTGACTACTGCTTTATTCCCCCTTAAACACAGTAATGTTCTGAAATCTACTTTTCCACTTTGTTCTTGTGTACAAATCTATTTTTATTTCAAAACCTGCAGTGCCACTAAGAGGAACTGCTTAGCTGATGTTCTTTGGGTACATCCCTACTGATTCAGCCCAAAGATCCAGCTAGCCAAATCTTTATAACATAGCTCAGTTTGGGAAAAATGCTGCGTGTGCTGCTGCTTGCCTGAGAACAAGGAGAGTGCAGGAAATACCCAGAGAATGAAGAACCGTGTCCTGGAAAACAGCTGCTGTAAAAGGTCCAGGTGCCACAGTGGCTCTCTCTTCACCGCTGGAAGCACGGAGTCTGAGCTAGGTGGACACGAGGAGCATGCACTTAACACCGAGATTAATTACCCGCAAGAATGACGGAGGGGATTCACTCTGTCCTTATATCATCCTGTCAAGGCTGGATGAGTTTCTGGAATGGATGCTTTCATCAGGCAGAAGTTCCTGGGCTCAGGACAGGGGGAAGGGGTGGAACGTAATGGCTTTGTTACAGAGGAGGTCACTGGAGATGATCTAATCGTCCCTTCTGGCTCTAACCCTGATGACTCTCTTCTTAGGTTGCCTTGTTAAGCAGAGTGCTTTGCCAGAAGGCAGCGCTCCCATTCCTTTCTGGGTTATGAAAGAGGAGTGTTTACCTCCTCTTCAATTTCTCAGCTCTCTGCAAAGTTTGCAACAACCAGCTCTCTTTATTTTCCGTTAGATATCGCGGCCTATAGTTGCCCAGTAGTCTCCTTTATGTTACTGTTTTCCGATACGTGGAATTTTACCAAGCTTTAATTGTTTGCATCAAAATTTTCCATGCTAAATCGCTGCTTCAGGCTCCTTCTCCCACTGGAGCTGGAGAAACGCTCTTACCCCTGTTCAGTTCTTGCTCCTGTTCCGCTGAGCAGCTTTGTGCTTTGGAGTGAACTTTGGCCGGGACGCTGCTTGCTGGGGAGAATCCACCTTTCGCCGCCTGTGAAAACCTCACGCGCTCTGAGCGTGGGACGCAGGCCTCTGAAACTGCTCCCTTTGACCCAGTAAAGACGTTTCGTATTTTGGCTGCCCGTACTCCAGTCCAAAAGCAGCGGGACGGGGCGGGATGTAATTGCTTCTCACACCAGGCAGCAGGGAACTTGGAGTCACGGCGCAGGTGGGATTTTGGGTGGGACCTCTGGGCAGCCTGGTCCGCTGTTTGAGCAGCCTTACAGTAAGAAAGATCTTGAGATGGTGCCCAAGGTGAAGTGCTGCTCTGGGAAGTCTCTGCCAGCGAGCTGTGCCAGCTGGGTTGTGTCAGTTGTAAACTGCGCCCTTCCCCTTCCCCAGAGCTGCAGCCGCCCTGGCCTGGCCGGGGCTGGTGGTAAAAATAAAAGCTGTCCCACATCAAGCCGAGACTTCCAGCAGTGGAGCTGTGAGTTATTATCAGCAGCGTATTATCTTTTCGGTGTGCGTGTTTCACCGTCCGCTGCCAAAGCAGAACAGCTCTTCCGCCGTTCCTGCTCCGTGGATCGGAACCCGGCTGTCGCTTCCTTGGCCGACTGTTTTCGTTTCGCTATTGTTGTAACACAATTATCTCTGTAGCCAGCGAGTTTTTCTCTGCCAACTGATAAACACAGAGGTGTTTTAATTTCTCCGCTGTACGTGTGACAGAGCAGGGTGCTTTGGCGTGCCTAGGACTCGTAGCAGCGAAGCGACAGTCCTTCTCCTGCACGGTACCAAACGAGCTGACGGCATCGTGTCCGTGTTCGCAGGTCTGGGCCTTTCGAAATCAGTGCCGATCTCGAAGACTCCATGGAGTTTGTGGATCCCAGCGCCACCGGTGAAACGGACGACAGCGGAGACGAGCGCGTCAGCGATGAAGAGACAGACCTAGGGACGGACTGGGAGAATCTGCCGAGCCCCAGGTTCTGCGATATTCCCTCTCAGCAGGTGGAGATGCTGCAGAGCCAGAGCACGCAGGTGTCTCAGCCCATTGCCAGCAGCAGCGCCGGGGGAATGATCTCGTCGGCTGCTGCCTCGGTCACCTCGTGGTTGAAGGGGTACACTGGACATCGCTAACGAGCCTGGGAAAAGGATCATAGGATTTGTGGAAGGAATCCCTCCCCAACAATGCTGTAGTAAACCTTACATATTCAGTTAAGTAGTGCCTGGAACAAAGAAAAGGTCAGACTTTCATTTTGTAAACCAGAAAAACCTTTTTATTTACCCAAGATGACTGTGACGGTATCATTTTGTAAATTAGCTAGCTACGTACTTCTGACGGATTCTGTGACGGCACTTTGTGTCTTGGTTCTGTCTGCGTTGTTGAGTAGCGAAGAAAAAGGACCCGGCAGCCTCCAGCTCTACTTCCTAAAGAAGAAACAGGTTTTGGAGTGTTCGGATCGCGATGAGAACAGAGACGAGGGCTGCTCAGTGGGCAGTCTGGACAGCGGTGCAAATGCAGTTCACATTTTCTTAACACCTGACAGGGTTTTCATTTGTGTGTGTTTTAAATCTGTCTTGCATAATGCAAAAATACGTCTTTCTAAATTTTTTCATTCAGGACATGAAAATTATGCATTTTTAACATGTTTTCTAATCTCTGTTGCCATATTTTTAATACAAAGAATCAGCATGGACGGGAATTCGCGCAGCAAATTGCTCTTATTTTAATTTGGTTGCGAATCTTTACCCAGTTTTGCTGTAGAAAACTGGCTTGTTTCATGCTGTTTCCTCCGCTTGGTAGTCTGGAAGTTTTGTGTTGTGCTGTCCGAAGCACACGGGCTCTTTACTCTTAATACCACACACCAAAGAAACACTGGACGTTCTCCCAGCTAGACCCACATTTGACGCCGATACGGGATCGCGTTGTTGCAATAATATTCATCAGTCACGCCACCACATTGCCAGGTTTTAACGTTAGGAAAACCTCATTTCCCGCTGGTTTAATGAAGTCACACGGTCTCCGCGCTACATGCGTTTTAAACCCTGTGCTGTTTTATGGTTATGGCGGGGTTTTCTTTTCTTGTTTACCGAATGCCAAGAAGTTGATTTCATTTTGCTGCAGAAATGCTCCCCGCGCGGCCGGCTCGCTTGTAAAACCACAGGAGGCGCGATACTGACGGATGCGTTTGGTAACAGCGAGCTCCTCCGCTTCCTCTGCCGTGCGCTGTGTCGCACTGAAAGATGGGTTTGCTCGGCGAGGCTTCCGCCGTATGGTTTACATTTTAAATAATTGGGACGTTGTACTTCTCCACGGGGTAAGCTAAAGGGAAAGCATCCTCCCATCCCTCCAGGAGGGAAGATTTCTGCCACGCTCCCCTGTGGTGATGCAGAGACAGGGCGAGGCCGCAGGGAGCGATGCACGAGCCGCGTCCCTGCCATCGGGCAGCGCCCTCCGTGTTTGAAGTCCCAGCTCCGGGACTGGCGTACCTGGCCGCCTCGCGGAGCGTTTGGTGGTGGTTTTGCTCTGTTCCTCCCCAGGCCAGCCAGCGCTGCCTCCTGTCTCCACCGAGAGGTGGGTGGAAAAGTGGTTTTGGGACTGATGTCTGTGTACCCCAGCGAGCTCTTCGCCGGGGTACTGCCTGAGTATCGCGTCTCCCCGCCCTCAGCCCTTCTCCTGCAGCAGCTTTTTCTCTTTGGCCTTGGGGATGGGCATCTGTTGTCGATAGTTTAATTTTTCTTTTTTTTTTTTTTTTAAAACCAAAGACCCTTAACTCCGCACTAACAGCACACACGTTGTTAGCTGAAGACGCCCTCGCTCCTACCGTTCTTTGGGTCTAAACCCAACGGCTGGGTTCGTTTTAAGAGAACAGCCCAGACTCCCCTCGACTACTGCAGCCTGAACGGGGACGGTGCCCGCCGGCCCCCCAGCAGCGAGCGCTGCCCGGGCCGGGAGGGTTTGCTGGCTGCTCAGTTCACAGCACTTTACTCGCTTGCAGCTACCGCATCCTTCGCGATTCTGAGCAACTGGCACTACCAGTACCGCATACTGGGCTCTTCGCGGCGCACAGCCCCCTCTGGTTCCCCAATTATTTTGCACTGGCCCCCACCATATAAATATCTTCCCTTCCTTTTTATTTTGGTTTTTAATACGCGTTTCAGTCACTCTTTCATCGCTGCCTTTGTGCTACTTTGACCCCCTAAAGGCCAGGCCATTATTCTGCTTTGTACACTGGAGGGGGGGAACTCACAAAAACCTTTTTAAGCCATAGACCTCATGTTTTCCAAATAATTTATTTGCAACCATGTCATATTCTGGAATTGCACAACGGCAGAGTGCTAAACTGCAGCGGGATCGATCTGTTCACGGAATGTTTTAGTAACAGAGTACAGACTGGGCTTTGGGTTTGGTTTTGTTTTTTTTTTTTTTTTTAAGTGTTTTGCACATGTGTAGCTAGGGAAGAATTGTGTGTGTCCAAACCTTTGAGTGCAATTGCCAGGATTAGTTTTCCAGGTTGTTTTGGGAGCGGGGGAGGGAGGGCAGGAATCTCTGTCATGAGAGATGTTTGATGGCCAGCTGCGCGTTTGCAGAACGCTTTGCGTAGCGTTGGACGCGGGAATTTCGGTTCAGGCAGTGACTGCTGGCCGTGACCAGCGACCTGGGGTGGCCGATTTCGAGAGCCCAGCCTTGGAAGGGTCTCAGGTGGGACACCAAGGGTTGCTCGTCACTCAAAAAAACTCGCGGCCTCTCTCTGCAACTTCCGAACTAGATGTAACTGAACACAAATGTTTTTGTTTTGTTTTTTTTTTTTCTAAATTTTATTGTATTATTGCAATAAATCTTTAACAGTAATTTTTTAAAGTGGTATATTTAGAATTGTGGTTTGTTTTTAACCGTGCTGGGGAAGTACACAGGAATTTCCAGCCTTCAGAGCATCACAGGGACCAGACCTGTTACAGTGCAACGATACAGCGGTGGATTGAGCCGTAAAAAAAATACTCTTACAGAAAATAACTGCATCTCCATCCGAGCAGGTAAAGGAGCCCGTAAAACACGCGCACACGCCCCCTGTGCGTACGTGTAAACTGATAAACCTCCTGTAAGCCTGGCTTTGAACTGCTCCTCTGCTGGGTGCCGTTTGTTTCTGCAGGCGGTGAGCCCGAACGACTCCTGCACGCAAGGGAGGACGCTCCTCTCTACACGGCCGCGTCAGACGGACGCGAGCATCTGAGGTAACTATTGCAGCGCGCTGTTGTGTGTCTGAGCAACAGCGGCAGGGCTGTGTTTGGCAGCAAGAGGCAGGCTTTTGCCCACGGGACCTGGCAGGCCGTGGTTTACTGACTGCTGAATGATGGAGGAGAAGCAACCCATCCCGCTTGGTTGTTTTTTTTTTTTTCTGTGGCAGCTACGTGAGGGGGAGGACCGACGCCCTGTAAGTCCTGTCTGCTGCGCTCTCAAGAGTGGGAGCACGGAGCTGGGGCAGTTGCCTGGCTCCAAGCTCAGCTCGTGCCTCCAGCCTGTGCTTAGGTCCCTTCTCCTTAAGCAGTGCCATCAGCAGGAGGTTTCATCCTCTGCCAGTGCTGGTTTACGGCAGGAGAGCAGCCTGGTACTGCCCTGAGCACCATCCCTGCTCCAGGGTTGCCCGGACCAGCCAGACACAGGCTGGGGAGGAGAAACAGCCCAGGGTGAAGCTTCAGCACCGTTCCCAGCTTGCACGAAGTGGGATTCAAGACAGAAGTCGGATCTATCACTGCATTTTTCTGCAGGTGTGAAATGTTTCTGGGGGCTGGCACGCGGGCAGACACAAGGGATAAACCATTGCAGAGCCTCGCTACAGGGAGCTGAGACGCAGCCACCGGGAAAAGCCGCTGCAGAAAGGGGCAGGATGGAGCAAGAGCCCAACCACAAGCCTCAGCCACAGGTGGCTTTTTCAGAAGTGCCCATGCCAGAAGACCCCCCGAGCCTGATGAAAACGGGAAGCTTAGGAACAATGGCAATGTTATTACAATTTCTTCACTGGCATATCTGGAACTTTCCTCTTGGAAAATAGAAAAAAAAAAAGATCATCAGACCTTGGGTTCTCCCTGAACTGGCCCTTAAAAAAACAAGAATCTGCATTTCACTGCTTTATGGGGGAAGGAAAAAAAAAAAAAAAGCTTGCAGGCAGCTCGGCATGGCGACATTCAGAACCCACTTCTCGATGCAAACGTTTGTTTTGTAAAACAATTTTTAACAGCAATACGGTGCAACAGGAGAAGTTCCGGCAAACAGCGCAGTGAGTGATGTATAAAACAGCCCACGTTCCTCGGCCAGCTCAGGCGAGGGCATGGATGGGGTAAACAGCAAATTGTCCTCTGAATTTAACCGCTGCAAGGAACAAAATAGCCCGATGGGATCATTTTATTCTCATTTTTTCCCCTGTTCAACAAAGGTGACCAAAATCTCACACCCTGTTCCAAAAAAAAAATGACCTCACCAGCCCCTTATCTAGCTACAGAATATTTTCCTCTGCTGCTTCTATTTCAGCCTTGCAGGGACTTTCCTCGCTGCTGTCAGCCGGCGCGGGTTATCTCAAGTTTTCCACAGCCTTGGGTGGGGGGCAGGAAAGCTGCTTCTTCCCCCTCTTCCTTAATTGAAATTAAGCTGAAGGCTTTTGATGCTGATGGCTTTGGCAAGACAACTCCTTCCAGAAAGTTGTTTTGCTGCTCGTCCCAGCGCGGCAGAGCAGAGCTTGGGAGAAGCCTGCGCCCTGTTTGAGAATGAAGTCACGAATTCACGAGGGATCCTGCTTTTCCTCTCCCTCTTCGCAGCCGATTACGAGACAACCGCACCCTCCGTTCAGCTTTCTAATTTCATTCCTCCTGCTTGTCATCATGTCTGCTGCAGCACAGAGATGGCTGAGCAGCACCGGGGAGAGGTGTTAGGCAGCAGGTAAAGCAGGGACTGCGAAAAAAAATAAATGGCATCCCGTTTAAATCTGCTGAGAACATCCTGAGCTTACAGCCTGAAATGTGGGTTTGCTAAGGGCTGAGGTTGCTTTCTCTCAGTGTTGACAGCAAGAACAAAAGCAGATGTGCCTCCAAACCCTCTCTGTTCTCATGTTCTAAAACTGCCTGGCGGGGCAGCTGGCAGCTCTCCTGGCCCCTCCACACCTCGCTGAGCTTGTGCTGAAGGGCAGAGGGCAGGATGAGCCAGGTCCACCGCCACCGCATCCAGCTGCTGCGCTCCTGAAGAGCCCTCGCCCCTTCCCAGGTGCTCCCTTGGGGTCTGCAGGGTAGAGGAAGGCTCGGGGTGAGCCCCATGGGAAGGTGGCACCAGTTCCTCCTGCGCTGGGTCAGAGACTTTGTCAGCGATGCCAGGGGTCCACCGTTGTTCTGAGAAGGGGCAGAGGAACAGCCACAGCACAAAGCACAGGGAGATGTGGGTCTCAAGCAACGCAGACACAACTGCTGCGCTCCACTTGGTTTCCGTAGGCTGCAAAATGACTGCTGCTCCCCTTGCGCTGCTCCCAGGAACTGAACGGGGCTGCTGGGGTGTCCAGGGTCCATTCCCAGGCTTCCAAACTGTTCACCCCCAGGCAGGGAGCTGGGCTGGAACCGGAGGCTGGAACACAGCACTGCAGGAGAGGAACGTGTGAGGAAATACTCAAACAGGTGCCACGCTCAGCTCCCAGTGAGTTCGAGGAATCGGCGTTCGCCTGCCCTTCTGACACAGACGCTCACAACTCCCCCGGGAAAGCACCCACTCACACCTCAGAAACACGACGTCAGCGGCTGGAGCAGAGCAGAGCGAAGCGATGCAAGGGTTCCTCTGGCAAGGGAAAAATTCCGTGCACAGCCGACAGCAACGCTTCCAGCGCATCACTGAGCCAAGGCACCTTCGCTTTCATCCCGCGGGATCCACGCTCCGTCCTCCAGCATCCAGGGCACAGGCGAGGGGCCAAGGCAAGAGCTGAGAAGCAAGACTCAAAACAGTTTTTGCACATTTTACACACCTAGCAGCAGCTTTCTGGGCAACAGGAGCCTCTTGCTGAGCCTCTGCTGCACGCACGGCTGACGGGAGGGAAAGGAAAACTGGAATCTGTGAATGTGACAGCAGGGAGTTCTCAAGTAACGCAGGTTTGGGGATTTGTTTCTTTTTCAGTGGGAGGACTGGTTTTCTACAGGAAGCACACTGCAAGTCTGAACCACAGCAAAGCACCAGGTTTCTGCCACGTGTTTTACAGCACTTTTATTCTGGGACACAAGTCTTACAAGAGAAAGTCGGGTAAGGCAGATCTAGAATGCACATTTTATTTAAGTAAAAAAAAAAAAAAAGAAAAAAAAAACAAAAAAAACAAACCAAAACCAAAAAACAACAGACAACATGGGTAAGGTAGACAAGAACTTTTTATATTCTGACTATACAATAATATTCCTCTTTTTATCCACTGCCACGCTACCAGAATAGATCTGTCCTAGTCTAGTTTGAAGGTTGTCCAGTTAAGTTGTCTGAAGATTCTTTCCACAAGTTGACCTTTACCTATTTAGAGTTTCTCCTCAGAAACATTCATATATTATACAGGATATACAGATTTTGAAACAAGACACTTAAAAACACACACACAACTATAGCCGCAACACTGTCGTAGCTGCATTGTAGTGAGTAGGTTGTTCAGCCAGCTGGAGACTCTGTATGTACAATTAGTTTTTATAGTGTTATTTACACAGATGGACTAAAAGCGATCTTTAATCTAAAAGGTAAAGGCTCTTGTGTTGAACGATGTGCAGTTTCATAGCCCTGTGGGGAAAAAAAAAAAAACAAACCACGACAATTATATACACTGTAAACAGCACAAGGCATGAGAATCTCCTCCTACCCCGAACAATCTCGCAGGAAAGTGTATGTGCACTAATACTCCTCTTCCGCTTCGGCTCCCGCTCCTCTGGTTTTCTTATGAATGGCGCGGTTAAAGCTGTGGCAGGCAGGAACCCAGTGATTGTCATGGAGACCTAACTTACAGCCCGGGATGCCCTTCTGGGACCGGTGACAGCACATCCAGTACCCAGGCCCGTAGGGTAAAGCTTGACAGTATGGTTTGGGATGCCACCGGCACAGCGATACGTCCCCCTTCACGTACTTCTTCTTGCACTGCTTGCAAGGGTCTTCTCTGTAGCGGGGATCGCGGACCCAGCGGGAGTCCGCTGGCCTGATGTTGTAGTATTCGATGATGAATTTGAAGTAGTAGCAAGTGCATTTTAGGGCGACCAGACTCCTGGTAGGAAGCAATCCAAAAATCTTCACGATGATGTGGTGAGGCAGGAAGGCCATATACTGCTGAGGCTCCAAGAGCTGCTGGATTTTAAACCTGGTCTCCAGAAAGTCATGCGAAACCTGCCTTTTTAAGCAGGAAGCATCAAGTACTTGCAAAGCCCCTTCTGTCGGAGGAGCAGCCAGGGCAGATGGCTCTGCAGGGACACCGTTTCTGATGCAAGGTCTGTCAGACGCCAAAGCATCCTCATCCTCATTTTGGGCTGCTTCTCCTGGCTTTTCTCGGGCACTTTCCCGTAGCGGCTGTTGCTCATGAGCGGCAGGCTGGTCAGCCTGGAGAAAAAAGAGCCTCCCTGGGAGCGGATCTTCCCCAGAACTGGAGTTGGAGAGCTTCTCTTTCCGGCATCCTTTCTCAGTCTTCGTGACCGATATACTGATGCATAAGGGCTCCTTCCTAGCAGGATGCAGACTCTGCTTTGGGAAAATTCCAGGCTCTTTCGACGTACAATCAACAGTCGCGTTCTTGCTCTGCAAGGAATCTGGTGGCAACCTGGCAGCGGCTGGACACGCAGACAGCAGGGGTCTGGGAGGCTCAATTCGCATTTCAGAATCGCTCCTGCCGGCGGTTATCGCCAACACCGCATGAGCAAGTCCCGAACTCACATTCCCCATCCGAGTATCCAGCCCAGAAGGAAAAGGCTGCCGAGCAGAGGCAGCGCCATCCCACAACTCGGTGTGACCCAGAGGACCGCACCGTCCCCCGTACCCAGCCTCTGCTACCCCTGCCTCCTCCAAGCCATCCCCCGGAGCCAGGACCCCCGAGGAGACCTTCCCCGCCTCTCCCTCGGGCTGGGTGCCGTTCGCCAGGAGCACCCTCCCGACGTTTCGACGGAAGCTGTTGTTCCGCGAGAGGCTCCCGGCCTCCCGCTCGCTCTGGCGCTTCAGGCACTCCGACTCCAGCTTGGCCACCATGTCCAGCACGCGCACGGGCTCGCTCTGCTGCTGCTCGCTACTGCCACAAGGTCCCCTCTCCCCGTGTACCTCGCACGCCCCGGCGGAGGAGAAAGGGTCTGAACTGGGAAGCGCAGCTTTAGGCTGAGCGTTCAGCCTCGTAGTAGAAGCAGGCGCGCAGGTCTTAGCGCAGTCTACCAGTAAAGCACTTGCTCGTTGCTCCAGAAAGGCTACCATCTCTATCACTGAGAGGGACCGGCCCGGGAACACACCCTCACCGTTGTCGTTCACGTAATGCACCGAACAGTGCTCGATACCGCAGGCAAAAGGCTCCGGCTGGGAGCACCTGGCGTTCGCCTCCCTCATTCGTTCCAGTTGAATTTTGGCTTTTTTGAGATCTACGCATTTTTTCCTGCGTTTAGCCGTTCTTCCGTCGATATCCCACGTGCTTTTAATTTTCATAGAGCCTAGCCGGTTGGTGCTGCTGCATTGCTGGGCTGCAAAGAAGGCGATTTTCTCCTTGGTATTGCCAGGTTTCACCACAGCCCAGACATCCAGCGGCCCTTCCCCTTCTTCTCCCTGGTGGATCGTTGCAGACAGGGCGTTTTTCTTTTCCCTCGCGCTTGGGCCATCTGCCGGACCTTTCCCATTCATATTGCACATAGTATTTGGATAAATAATCCCCAGGAGCTTTCGAGGTGGAGTCACGAGGGAGGGTTTTGGGAAAACGCTCAGTTTGGTGCAGTTGTTGGTGTATTTTTCTTCTTGTGCTGATCTCTGATGGCTCATAGGTGGGCCTCTCAGGGAATCCTGGCTGATTTCTGGAGATCGCTCTTTCTTCTGTAACTTGAGATATGGCTTTAAGTGCATACCAGAAACCCTAGAAAAAAAAAAACAGAAAGGGAAGAAGTTATAGTCGCAAAATATGCCTGCCTGGATTACAGAAGGTGGCCCAGAGTCGGCACCAGCACGCCTCCTGCTCTGTGTCAAGCAGCCCACGCTTCAAGAGGAACCACACGAGGAAGGAAAAGCAGCAACCAGGCTGCAACATCCACCCTTGGAGAACTTCTTGCAACAGGATTATGATTCTTAAGGACAGCAGAGATCTTCCCGTTCGAGAAATCTGTTTCCAAGGAGTTGCAAGGAGAAATCCTAACATTGCAGTTCTATCTGCTGTGCAAAGATGGCTAAGGATTCATTCTAGAGTTAGGAGCCGTCCGTCTGTCCGTTCGTTTCTTAATCCAGCTGTAAAGCACATGCGGGTCCAACGGTTTATTCTGAAATTAGCTACTCTACATACAATTTTTTTTTGTTTTCAGTAGATAAAGTACAGTTAAAGCTGAAAAGGCAAATTAGCAGGTGCTCATCAGAGATCCCAGCAGATATCTGACCTCCCAGTGCCACCCCAAATGAAACCTAGCCTTTGGTGTCCTTTCCCGTGAGGGTCCTTCCGCTATGCACTGGATGTCCCCCCGAAGCGACAGAAGCACCACGTAAGGCTGAAGGGAACCACGTGCAAAGACGTTTATGGTGAAGAATTTAAGAGCTGTGAAGGAAACACTCGGATGCTGCTGAGGTTACAGCAGCAGCCCCATTCCCGCAACAGTCCCAGCTCCCCCTTTCCATTACGCCTTCACAGTCATCTTCAACTCAAAGGTCAAAAACTGCAAAAGCCCAAGGTGCTTGCCACGTAGGACGCAATTATCAGGAGACTTCAGGCTCTTCTCCCAGAAGTATCGCATAAGCGTATTGCAGAACTAACTATAGATTACGTTTCCATGGTAATCTTTGAATTGTTACACTAAAGGGCCTCCTTTCTGAGATGCGGATAATCCGTGCCTGCTAGTTTAAGAACAGCAGGTTCAACGCCACGTTTATCGTGCGCCGATACGGGCGCATTCAGACAGTGAATATGTTTCCCTTGACAGCCACCACCGAAACACTTGCTTTAGGATTGCATTTCTAGCCTAAAACCAGCTTTTAATTAAAAACCTCAAGCTGTAACATCTATAAAGTCAGACACACGACACGTTTGCAGCAG
Source organism: Chlamydotis macqueenii (assembly GCF_036417535.1). Lineage (NCBI taxonomy): Eukaryota > Metazoa > Chordata > Aves > Otidiformes > Otididae > Chlamydotis > Chlamydotis macqueenii. The sequence continues at coordinate 4,278,374 of NC_141560.1, read as the reverse complement.
ATGCAGCCAGAGCCCTGCTGGGCTCTCTCCTGCCGCGCCGCGGTGCGATCACGACACACACCTACCTCAAAACGCCCTCGCTGCTGCTACGCAGGGTACCCGCGGGGTGGGCACACGAGAAGGAGGGAACCTACTCACCCACCCCTCCGGCAGACCTGCCAGAGCGCACAGGATGGCGGTCAGAGGGAAGTGGTAACAGCAGATGCCAACCGAGAACGCACACAGACGTGCCGTACGAGCAACCTGGAGCGCAGCTTGGGGACCTCCCAGGCAGCCCTGCCCCACGGATAAGCCAGGGCTGCGGACCCTCCGGAGTACGGAGAGCTGAGCACCGCTGGAGCCACCCAAGGGAAGGCTTTGGGAGGAAGATGCTCCACGTTCAGCTGCTGACAGGACACGCATGAGGGCAGGCACCACCACCCCCTTGGTCCCTGCAGTGCTCCGAAGGCCTGGAGGGAGACACCGCAAAGGATGCTGTCACATTCTCTCCGCTTCTGATTTTATGGGAAGATCATCACCTCGCTCTTCAACCAGCTTCACCTACAGACTGTGGGGAGGAGAGAGCTCCCCTCACTGCGGATACGCCCGCCTCATCCCGGAGTCAAGTCTCTCCCTGTGCCTTCTGCGTGCTAATTCCAGCTCTTGTTGGAACTGGGTCACCTCCCAATTTAGTCTCCTCTGCAAAACGCAACCGAGCTGTTTTGTTTGCCTTCTCAGTTGGATGCTGAAAACTAAAATAATCTGACAAAAATAGAACTTCAGGGTGCTGAAAGAGATGAATAAAAAGAGAATGAGGCTGCTGTAGTGTGTTTCAGCCTCATTTTCCATAGATTCTACCTCATCTCGGTTTCACTTTATAGCTAGGCAGGGTCAGGCCACCCGTGTGCTCAAGCCCAGCCCAGAAGAGCGGCAGGTGAACCACTGCAGCAAACTGCTGTGGAAAACGGTGCCCGCAGCCCTCCCTTCCGGATCCAGAAGGGCATTTTGGAGCTGTGCTTCTCACACGAGAGAGAGACGAAAGCTCCGACGGCTGCCCACCACCGCACCCCAGGGAGATGAGTGGAATACAATTAAAGACGCAACTTTGCACGTTGAAATCTCACGAGCTAGGAGCAGAAGATCAAATTTCACTCGTGAGTTTTCATGGCAGGGTGTTTGAAAGAGGAGCTGAACGTGTTTTTGAAAGGCTTTCTTCAAGCAGTTTTCAGGAATTCAGCGGGACAATCAGTTCAACACCCTTCATTAAGAGAAGCTGCAAACGAAGGCGAGAGCAGGTATTACACGCAGGAAAACAGGACCAAACTGGTTACCCCAGCAGGCTCAGAGGACATGTTTAGCCAGCAAAGTTGGTTCAGCAGCTCCCAGCTATTTCTGGTCTATGGAGAAAGACAAAGAGCAGAGCTACGCCTCACCTGTTACGGATTTCTCCTTTAAGGTTATATTTCCTCCTGTGTTTCAGTTAGTCTCTGGCTCGGCCAACAATACCATTTAAGGTTGAAAAGTTATTAATTTACATAATAAAATTATGCCTTAGTCAGAAGTTTTAGTGCCAGAATAATTGCCTCATTTGAATTCAGCGTTCAGTTCATTGCACTGTTTTAATGGCCCCAGATTTAAATAAAACCTGCATCTGGTAACTTCAGGTGGCTGTAAAGGAGTCCTGCTAACTCCACCTGACCAGCTGAACCGCAGGGCCACCTGCCTCCCAGTTTTGGGGCAGTGGGGAAGAGAATTTCCATTTTAAAAGGGATGTTAGTGATGGATCTTACCTCAAAGAGGTAAGGGGGGCAAAACCAACCCACTCCACACACACTTTGTGGTGAACATGAAGAAGTAGGAACTTTTAGGCAAATATAGCTTCCTCCCTGCACGTCAGCAGCACATTTAATTTCCAGCTCCTAGAACTGGAACAAGGCTCCCCAGCAGAAACTGCTTTGAAGATGAGCCCAGTCCCCACCCACAGTCTACCTTTTATTTCTTCAACACTTCAGTGCTGGCAAGCAGAGAATTGCAGCAGCTGCAGGTTAAGTTTTTAAATATTGAAAAACACCAAAAATAGCTTTTCAAAGGTGAAATGACTGACAATTCCCTATGATACCTAATGCCAGAATAATTCTGTTTGCTTTCCTCCACCCCTTAAGTTATCAAGCTTTCTAATTTTATCTTTAGAGACGACGACTCTTCAGAAGTCCGTGGAGCAAGCATAAAAGGTTTTCAATCCCAAATGTGTGGTTTTGAATCGCTGATAAGAGATAATTCTGCCAGGAATGATCAGCACTGGAACAACCAGCACTGCTGCCTTTATGCTGTTATTCCATCCTTACGCTGATGAAATAAAAGGACCAGGTTTTTTTTCTATTTCTAATCAGCCGTGTCTGAAAAACAGGATACTTACACTTCTGGAATGACACTGCTGTTTTTACAAGTCGTAACTGCGGTTTGTTTCCACTACAGTTTTACCAAGCTGGTTACGAGAGGGGATTGATACAGGAATATACGGCTGCACGCACGTGCGGACATGCGCGCCCCTCCTCTCCCTGCTGAAGGTAAGACCCACAAGCTACCGTGCCAAGCTGGCTAGAATCTTTCCGCATCATTTTGTATTTATATTATCTCCTAAATCACAGCAGCCTAAAAAAATTACAAATTTGCTTCAGTGGAAGCTCCAAAGTTGGAGGAAAAACTGGTAGAAAAGGCTCAATTCTCAACAACTCCTTTCTACGGTCCACAGAGAGTCTAGATCCTCTCACTGCACCTGGGTCAAGGACTCTCACGATGCCCTGTGAAGCCAAAAGATTTCCTCTCGCCAGCAAGAACAGCAACAAAAAAAAAAGAAAAGAAGTGTAATCTGCTCAAACAGCATATTCACGCTGCAAGTTTTCTGGGCAAAACACCGGAAGGTTTTATTCAGGCAAAAATTTCAATCAAAACCCCAAAGTTTCCTGTGGATTTCTTTTGTCGACTGGAGTTAGCGTTTACAAAAAGTTCCTAGCGTTGCTGACTGCACACACAGTGCCAACTACAACTCTAAAAAACCCTCAGGAAACACTAACAGAAGGCAGAAGCCAAAAAAAAAAAAAAAAAAAAAAAAAGAAAGAAAAATCCTAACAATAAAAACCCACACCAAGCATAACCTCTGGCAAGGCATTTCTCTTCCCTGGCATCCCATTTCTCTGTCTGCAGAGCTGAGCTCCTCCGTAAAGGACACGGACAATTACAGAGCACTGAGTACCGAACGCAAGCTGAACTATGGTCAACCACTTGTTATTTCTGGAAGGACTCGGTGGGTCCTCGGGGCTCAATCTCCAGTGCCATTTCCATCCCCTCTGCGCTGCCGGGGCAAGGCCAAACAGACCGAGAGCTGCTTCAAAGGCATTCCATGGATTCTGCCGGGGCGGGAAAGTCCCAGCCGAGCAGCCGGGATGGACAGCGCTCTGCTACTCACTGGAGCTCCTTCTGGCGCGTGGCAAGTGTCCAAGCTTGGAGAAGGGCGGGCTGGGAAGCACGATGCTCCAGACCAGGGGCGGCTTCAGCTTCAGCAGCTGCGGAGGCATCTGATTTCTAGAAAACTCACTCCCTTGCAACAATAACTTCATATTAAAGCAAATGCTGCTGGCCCACCTCCCCACGCCTGCGAAACTGCCTCTTGCATCAGTTGGAGAGCAAGCGAGGATTATTATGGGCTTTGAAAGTAAACAGAAGGGATGGACTGCTCGAGCAGCAGAGCTAAACACAAAGTCGGCGCCTGACTCTCAACGCTGGATCCCCCCCGCTGCAAGGTTCAGCCACATCAGGTGTTCAAATAACCTGACTTTGGGGGAGATGACACCCAAATATAGCTGCACACGGGAGGAGCTATAAAACCCATCCTGCGTAAAATCCATCATCTTCAGCAAGCAGCAGCTTCGGCTCACAGATTGCACAACCAAGCCCAACACACAGACTACTCCGGTTTGAGGGCTCCCACCCATGAATCAGCTCTGAACACGTTTTAAAGTAAACTCACACGCATCCATACCCTTCAGTATAAAACAGAGCAGCCTTTCTGAATTTTACACAGGAAGAAGTGCCATCACTTTGCCAGTCTTTTGTATAAAAGCACTCACCGTGAAGCGAGTGGCGCGGAAGCAATTCTTTGCTGAGCCTGAGGAAGCTCAAACCCATGCTCCCTGCTTCCCAGCCGTACAACAGATGACACAGGGATGACAGAAAGCAGAAGGGAACAAAATAAACTGAAAGGTTTGGTAGTCAAAGTTATAAGCTGCTCCAATAACATTTAGCTCAAAGATGATGGGATAGCACGCATGCCTGTGGTGGAACAAGCTAAGATAAGAAGAAATCACAGAAGGACAGCAGGGAGAAAAAAAAAAAAAAAAGTGGTGGTTTTATAGGGCTTCTGCTGAAAGCTGCCCAGAGCAGCGCAGACAAGTGGCATGTTTCCTTCTGGAAATGCTTTATCTTTCTTGATTTAACATTTGTTTTCTAATTTATGAACTGCAAGAGGACCAAGACCTTTCTTAGTACCATGGTGCAGCAAATTTCTTCACACAGTTAACGAACCAACACAAAGTGATGCTGTTTAGTCTTCACTTTCACACACGCATAATGAGAACACATGAAAGGTTGTGGAAATTAACCTCGGACCGCAGTATCGTAAGAGACTCAGAGTTCAAGAGAAAGAACAAGCAAAAGTAGATCTGAAGGCAAGTCACCAGGTTGTTCTTTTGAAACTCAGGACCGAAAGGAACTGGTTCATGAAGTCAGCTGCACTGTGGTGCAGAGGATTTCACTGCAGACAGCACAACCCAGTAGGCATCCTCCAGAAGTCAAAAGGTGTTTTCATTATTAAGAACACATCCCAAAGAAGAACAGAAGAAACTCCAAGTGAACACGCTCCTTCTTCGGGAAGGATACAAGAAGCAGGCACAGGTTTAAGATCACCAGGTCACATCACTTGGAAACTTGTATCTTAGAGATCAGTGAGTCCGGGAATAACGCTGCACCATTCCTCACATTTAAGTCACTGCAAAGATATTTAAAAACAAAGTAATAGTAAAAGGTTCTTCAGTTTGTGAGAGGACATGGAGAGAAACTGGGCTGCAAGCAACTCCACGACAGAGATTAAGAGTACTCTAGGTACAGCACAAAATACTAAATTTGACTTTGCATCATTTCTAAAGAGAGGTGATAAGGGTGATCATGAAGGCAAAAGCCCAGGGACTCATTTGAACAAGAACATTGGCAAGGGGAGGATTAAAAAGCTTCATGAAAATTGTAAGGATTGGCTCATCTCAGTTTTAGAATCCAAAATAGACAGGCTCAAACTGGAGGCCAAGCAGCAAGATTTAGAAACCTCTTGAAAGGCAACAACATGAGTTAATAAAATATGTGGTACATGGGAGGTGGCACTGCAGGGGAGAAAAAAAAGAGAGAAGGACTACAGCCTCTCCAGGCCTGGTAGTCTGACTTCAATACAAAGGTGCTTTGCAAGCAAAGAGGATTAATGCAGCACAGAGGAAAAAGGGGGAAGAGGGACTAGTTCAATACGCCAGACTAAGCTGAAGGTTCTCAAAAAAGTAATCTTTTTAGACAAAGGTACTACATCTTACTCACATGGACTTCAGAAGGCAGAAGGAGATTTACTGGTTAAGACAGATTGGCAGAGGAACAGGAAAACAGACAAAGGAGCTGGCTTAGCAGCAGACAGCCCCAGGTGATGCTGGATAAGAAAATACCATCCTGGAAACCAAAGACAGGCCTCGAGAATCAGCCTGGGGAACATGTGATTGTGTGAGGAATGACCTCAGCACAAGTACTACAGGTGCACCCCCAGGAACGAAAGGCATTTCCAAAACAGCAGAGGCACAAAGCACCGAGTAAAACAGAGTTCTGAAATACAGACGGTGATGCACCAACAAGCTGAACACCAAGAAGTTTTGGAGATACCAAGAAAGGTGCATTGGCCACCGTAGACACATCCATGAAACAGAGGAAAGCAGAGGTGATTCTGTGATATATTCAAGGCAGCGGTGAAAAGCCCTCCTGCCAGATCTGCTCTGGAGCGCAGTGTACACTTCTGGTCGTGACTCAGAGGAGATTCACCCAGACCAGGAATGATTCTCATAGTCATTATTCAAGGAGCTACTAGGTAACACTTGGGTCAGTCAGCACAGCAAAACCACAGGTGAGCGCACAACTGCATTTTACAGAATACAGGAAAAGAGGTAAACCACTAAAAAACTGAAAATTAGGAGCAGTCTTTATGAAGGAAGGAAAAAAAAAAAAAAGAACACAAGCTCAAACAAGTATATAAGCTGGCATAGATGTTCAGCCTGGGAATCAAAAGAAGGTTCCTAATCGCACAGATAGATCTGTCATCTTCAGCAATGGCTTAATCTAGAGGAGGAGAGAAGAAAAGATATAATTGTTTTTCGAAATTTACCAAAGGGATTATGAGATACTGCTTGGGAAAGCAAGGAGCTGAGTGACCCAGGAAGCCTCTTCCAGTGCTAAATTACCAAGAGACTAACGAGCGAGTAGATGCTGTCTACACAACCACAAAGAACAAAGGTCAAAGCTTGCTTTAAACCCACACAGCTTTTGAAAGCCAGAAAGCTGGCTCTCTTCCTCCACACAGAGGAAGTTTTAGAGTCTTGGTTTCAGAAAAAGAAAAGATACATATATTTTCAAGTAGCTTGAACTCAAACAAACTGGCGTGTTCTTGCATTTGCATAAGGACAAGTTGTTCTGCACGGTGTTCCTATAACGGGACACAGTGAGAGGCGTTCACTTAATTGTCACATGAGCACAAGTGTTTGAAATCAATCGTGCATTTCTTCTTAATAAGAGACACAGGAGAGCGAGCAATACAAAAATCTGAGCTTAAACTAATCTAATTACTTACTCCGTAGTAAGACAAACCACAACAATGATTGCCAGTATTTCCACTTGCTCTAAGCTGACTGCATGTTTTAAAGCCAACTATGACGAGCCGTTCTCCAATTAAGTTTTACTTCAAAGCCACGTTCCCAAATTAATTCACAGCTGTTGCTAAAAAACCCAAAGATTTCTCCCAGTACAGTACCAGCTGTAGTGAATCCGTAGTTGTCATTATCAAATAAAAATGTCAAAGAACATTTCTGCCCTTAAGCCATTACAACATTTCACTTAAACACTAACCGAATGTAAGAATTTAGACCAAACATTTGAGTGACACGCGAGACAACAGGAAAGTAAGGAGAAGGCTAAATCGGTGCTAAATACTTAACTATAGGCAGACCAGCTGGTCTGTTCATACCGTTTGACTTGATGGAAGGTGGAAGATGCGGAATTCAGCGGTTCCCTGTGGAGGCCAGCTCTGCAGGAACTCTTCATGGTAACTACCTCTCCAGCTAAGGCACGCCGTCACAGCCAGTCCATCCTGGGTTACACGCAACGCTTCCCCATCAGCTTTGCTTGCCCCACACAGCGCTTCACCGCGTCTCTGCCACCTAGAAACTGAACAAACGAGAGGTACGTGAGAAGATCGTGATAGAGTGCAGTAACAACTGAAGCACAGGTGATCAGGACAAGGACTCTTTCCCAAGAGAGAGAAAATAAATGTATATACACACACGTATGCATACATATACATATATTAAAGAGATATATATAAAAATATAAAAGAACTTAACATCATCATGCTATTATTGCAGCTGAAATTTCTGAGCACCATTAAAATACAAATTAACGTCCCCCACAAAAGCCTGTCTGCACATACAATGCTTCTTCACCTTATATAGAACTGCAGCACTACCTTGGCACCTCCCATGGAACACGCTGTCCTCCGAGCTCCCTGCAAACAGGACACACAAGATCTTTCTGCTCGTTAGCACCGCATCAAGCTTTGGAGGGAAATAGCTGCTAGCAGTAAGATTTGACGCTGCCAGGAGTTACGTTAGCACTCTAATCAAAATAACGTGGTGGATTTTATAAAGGACAAAAAAACATGCCACCGTGCAGCCTCCAAACCTCGTGAAAACGGCCCCGTCTTTGCATCACGCTCAGATAAGGCAGCAGATTTCACCAAAACAAAACTGTTCTGCAGTATCTCTCCTTCGCACTAAGCTGCTGCCTTCTACGCCTTGTCCTTGCAGCAGACACCATTACCAACGCTTTAAGTACTTTGACAGTGAAAGAACAACAACATCTGAGTTGGAACACAAAAGGAACGAGTGACACAGCAAAAAAGCCCTGGAAAAACTCAAAATACTCCAGCCTGAGCTGCTAGCAGATCGTTTTAAAGATCATTTGCTTCCTCTCTAGAGGACCACGCACAATGATGCCGTAATAAAGGAATGCCATTTGAAGATGCTAACTATAGAGCCATGTCCCCAGGGGGTTTGTGATTCAGTGTAGCAGGTTGTTCTCTCCTTTTCAGCAGCTTTAGCCAGTGCTCCTACGGCTGCCCTATTCCTGCAGCGGCATTTCCATGGTGCAGCCTGGCAGAGGCACCGGCTGGAAGTTTGTGCTGGAGACGGAGCCCCTCACATCATCCCTTTGGCAACACCTACCAGGGAAAAAACTCCCAGGCACAAGAGCACCTACCTATGCAGGGCTCAGCGAATCTGCGCTTGACCAATGCGGTTTACACCTCAACGCTGCCACTAAACGCTCCTGGCCTGGAAAGCCTGTCTGACTTGGAAGCCACAATCACCAAGAAAGTGATGAAGGATGACTTTCCAGGCAGGGAAAACAGAAGCTGGTTTAGATCCATCTGACTTGATGTCTGCTATAGCAATTTCACGATTGCTCCAGTGACGGTGAATGAGAGATTAATCATTTGCCTATATTTGAGTAAGCAGGAGCCTAAAGTAATATATAAAATATTATATAAACACATTCTGGTCTTCATGAAGAAATCTCTGCTGAGCTCTGCAGAAGGCAAACTAGCATGCTGGATGGAGAACACGGACACATTGCGCTGGCAGAGCAGGAGGATGGAGCATGCCCTCTACTCCATGAATTCAGAAAGACAAGGAGTTAGGCTGCCGTGGTCAACAGCAGCACAAAGTGAAGCTTTGTAGTTAAATACCATTTTCATTAGACTGCTCGGAGCCTGTAACGAGGACCTATCTGCAAGAATGAAACCTAGGCACCAAAATCAGACATTTCTGATGTTTTGTGGGCTGTAAAATATATATTCACAAATAGTAATTCTCAGAGGAAAAAAGCATATGCCTAGTACTTTCTGAAAATCAAAAGTTAAACACAAAATCATTACTTTTCCATGAACCACCAATAAGAGGCACTGAAATCCTGACTTTTATCCAAGCTTTTGTCTGGCTTTCCTTCTGGCTTTACTGACACTAGCATTTCAGACACAGCAGGAACTGTATCACAGAAACGTGACTATATCCACACCCAAATAAATGCAACCATTCAATTTCAAGAATGCCAGTCACTTTTGCAATAGCTAAAACTCTCTCCATGAATCTCTGATTAGGAATACCAGATGTTTTGTCCTAGTCCTACTCCTTCGCAGACCAATTGAGAAGTAAATGATTAAAAGCCAGACAAAAAAAAAAATAAAAAGGAAACCAAAAGATACCCTGTTCGCAGTAAAGAGCTTGAGAAGCAAAACCATCAAGTGAACAGATTCAGGTCAGGGGCAGCCACAACCCCAGTCCAAGCACAGGCATCGTATGGTGGGATGTCATGCGTTTAAGAAGGGACTAGCTCCTACCAGAGGAAAGCAAAAGCTGATAAAACAGCCAGAGACAAGTTCAGATGGGCACTGCAGCACAGATCCAAAGGCAGCTCCGCACAAAGCACGCCTTTTCCCCTCCTCTAGCTGCTGGGCTATAGAAAAGAGCTGAAATAGACGATTAATGCCAGCAAGCTACTGACAAATTCCTACTGTGTAAGTAGTAAAAAGCTGTACTTGTGAATTAAAAGAAAAAAAAAAAGGGAAAAAAAAAAAATCAGCATCCAAGCTAGCACAGAGATACTTACTGCCTTTTAACTACCACAGTGTGTTTCTTTACCAGGGATGATCCTTAGCAGTAGGTGCTTCAGCCGATTTGGTAGTTTTGCAGAGAGTTGGGTACAGCCCGAAAACTGAAATACAGATGCACAGAGAAAGAAAACATAAGAGGAAGTTAAAAACCTAATCATGGTGTTCTCTCTTTCTGAAACCACCCCCAAACATATGCCTTTCTGCATAAGATGTGGGAAGGACTCAGATTTTGGCAGCAGTAAGCATCACGTCCTCTCAGCAACGGACAGCAGTTCGCTCAATGGTCCCACAAAACTCCCTGTCTTATCATCAGTTTTGAACGCTGCTGCAGTTTAGGAAAAAAAAAAAAAAGTATAAACTCAACTAGTGAGGATGAGGAGCAGGTCAAGGTCTCTTCATCTGCGCAGCACTACACTATAGCTTTTGCTATTTTGACAGCTGAAGCTTTACTGCAAGAGCGAGTGTGTTTTTAACAGCAGCATCAGTAACTGATAAACAAAGGATGGGCGCAACCTTTCAGAAAATTTGTTTTCTAGGAAGAAGGCAGAGGCCTCAGCACTGGTCCCAAGCAGCAATCACACTGCTGGTAGAAGCACGTTTGGCCAGCTACCTCCAGGCAGGGCAAGCTTTAGGACGCTCTGCAGGGCCATCGCACTGGATCAGCTGGGCAGGGAGCATCAGCTCAGCCAGGATGCATAAGAAAGCAAAGCAAGTACTTCAGAGGGGAACTCGGAACAGTTAATGCCAAAAAACCCTGTCATTATGAAGGACAGGTAATCTTTTAAAAATAAAAAAATTGCCACTGCTGAGGCGTTGTAACAGGTCTCCAGAACGGTTTTTGTTGTTTTCTTGCAAGAACAGAGTTGCACGTCCATTCCCCCTGACTCAGCTCTGGTTAAGGCTGCTACTTGTCTCTGAAAGCATATTCCACCAGACATGCAAATTCTGCCCTTTCCCAGCCCTCCCTCCCCAAACACCTGCCCTGGGACACCTACAACAGCACCAGACTCTCCTGAGCAAGAGGTTTCGCAGAAAGCTTTCCTCAGACCCAATATTCAAATTTCACAGTCACCTTTGGGCCTGCTGTGATAGGACAAGGGGTAATGGTTTTAAACTAAAAGAGGGTAGGTTTAGATTAGACATAAGGAAGAAATTTTTTATGCTGAGGGTGGTGGAACACTGGCCCAGGTTGCCCAGAGAGCTGGTGGGTGCCCCATCCCTGGAAACATTCCAGGCCAGGTTGGCCGGGGCTCTGAGCAACCTGATCTGGTTGGAGATGTCCCTGCTCCTTGCAGGGGGGTTGGACTGGATGGGCTTTAAAGGTCCCTTCCAACCCAAACCATTCCGTGATTTCATGCTAACAACCATCAATCCACAGCAGCTCCCAGGTTAGGCTGGATGGCAAGAGCATACACCTGGGCCCCATCCTCATCCTCTTAAGACACCTGCAGGAACACAACCCTTTCTTTTTAACTGTTTTTCACGTAATATCTACCTGTTTTAAACACTTTAAAGAACCACCTGTTAGCACTACGTTCACCAGCTAGGTTTTACATCTTTAATTAACGGAACAGTCTTAGGCAAAATAAGAGAAAACAAGCATGTTTTAATTAAAACTGTCTAACAAAAAGTCTCAGAGTGACCTCACATTTGTGTGTCCATGGACCTGCAGCTGGCAACAAAATCCCCACATGAAACTACATATTTAGTAAAGATACTGTATCCAACCTATGAGCCTTAAGAGGTGTAAAGATTAATACCTACAATCAGGGGAGCTGGACTGCAGATCGGCCTTTCCACCTGCAGCAGGAGGCTATGGAAGCCACTGCAGATATGCCTCCTGAAACCTCGTGTGCTCAGCTTCCCCTCTGTTTGATGGTCAAAAGGTATAACTTTGCATAAATCTGATGTTATCTAATCTAAAAGCAATAAAGCTGCCTCAGAGGCTCCCGCTGGAATAAACGGAGGCAGCTTCCTGCGTCTACTTACACACTAAAACGCTAAAACCTGCTGATTGCACTTCTGCTGGGTGCCAGGAATCAGAGTTGGCCAAGCAGCAGGACCTCATTACCTTGGCCCTTGGCTCATTTCTCCACCAAATTCCCTCCAGCCCTTCTCAAAGCTTCAACCAAGCTCCCATCTGTACTCTGTACCTGGATAACAGCAGACAGAGCAGTTAGTTAACTGAAATCTGAGGATTCCCACGTAAATTTGAGCTTGAGCATCCATGTCAGCAAGGAGCACATGGACACTCTGAAACACGGTGTAGCCCCACGGCCATTTCAGTCACTGTAATTCCTGCCGTGCTGGGGTCTCATCTCTCTCTTCCTCCCAGTCCTATCCCTGTATCAGCACTGGTTCCCATCTGATTTCTCACCCAAAGCAGCTCAAGGAGCTGAACTAGGAGAAAATTAACCCAGAAGAGGTTGGCTCCTGAAGCCACTTACCCCCAGACCTGGCAGGCACTAGGAAAGCCTGGTGGGATGAGGTTTTCAGCAACTCAGACTGGGCTCGGCTGTCTCAAATCTGCATCTTGAATCATGCCAGGAAAGGTGTTTGCCACAAGTCTTTTTTAGCTTCTTCCAAGACAGTGGAAAGGAACACTTCTGAATGCACAGTGTGCAAAACACAGAGCATTTCAGAAGCAGAGAAACAATTGCATGTAGGACTCCAAGGCAACGTTTGACTCCTCACTGCTATCAAACAGTGCTGCTTGCTGTACCGATAAGCACACGAAACGCTCATTCTAATGAAGCGCTGCAGGGAGGACCCGTCTTCCCTCCAAGATCGTGTCAATAAAGAATGAAAGGCTTCAGATTTGCAGCTCTCATGCTTTCTCTCCTCTAGGTGTGGTTAGTCATCCCCTCTCCTCTCAAAAGGTAAATCTCAGAGGGGGAAAAATAAAGAAAAGATAAGCTCTGCTGCACCTTGGTAAGCCTGTATTTCAACACTGGAAAAAAGAATATCACAAGTGTTTCCCTTGTTCAGCTATTCCTGAAAGGTTTCAGCTGTCTTGCACAATTTGGGTACGGACATCATCTGTTGCTCAACTGTTAAGAACTGGCTCATTAGATTTGTTCTACTCGATCCAAGAGGAAAGCAAAAAAAAAAAAAGTAAATCCCTTACTTGCCAGTGCTGCTGCAGTGCTGGTGACAAACGTGCTCAGATCACCCATTACTCCGCTTTCTAGAAAGCCACCACCTACTTTGGCACGATCTACGGTGTGCCCCGAATGATAAACAGGGGGGAGCTCAACACCCCTAAACGGGGCTACAGCTGCTGCATCCTCAGGTTACGGGGTACGGGTCAAGATACTTGCTGCAACGCTGCGCGTTCGAGGCCACGCAATCCGTGAGCCGCGTCTGAATTACTCCGTGTATAAAACTAGATTTGTTTTGCTATGCAGATTCGGAATTAATGAAAGCTGGGCTGAAAGGCTACTTTCTTGGGGCGAGGGGAAGGAGAAAGCTTCCAGAAGCCTTCCTATTATAGAAGCAATAGAGCTGGTTCCAAAAATAGTAGAGAAGCACTCCCAGAGAGCTGGAGATGTTGTGCCCTCGTTTTGTAAGGCTGAGGACTCGCTGGATCGCTCCTGTACATGCAAAGAACGGTAGAAAAAACCGCAAGACGTAGAAGTGATGTTAAATTAGAGTTTTAGGACAAACATCAGAGAAAGAAATCCAGACAGCCTACATGAAAGAGCTTGAAATCAGCTTGAATAGTCAACCTGTCCCGCTTCAGAGAAAACCAGTTAAAACCAGCAAGAAGAAGAATCCCATCTTTTTCAAGAACGCAACATTAGTTTGCTAAAGAAGATCCTGATTATTATTACAACACTGACGTGGCAGATTAGAATTGTCAACAATCATTTCATCACCCTGTTTCGCCTGTAGATGTTAGGGATCCTGGCTGGAGAGGTCCACTTGACTCATTTTGGCATTTGCCACGACAGCTAATAAATTGACTGTCACGTGGCCTGCCTGACAGTAATTACTCACTAGTTAGCCCGTAACAGTTTGTTAGTGATCCAACAGAACGGCATAGCAACCCACTCTGATTCTTCAAGTTCCCTTCGCCTGTTTTGTGGCAGCTCTTACAGCGCACTGAAAATAAAGCCTTTTGCGATACTCTGATTACAGCCGTGTCTTTGAATCTACGCGGCCCAGCACAGGACTGGCGATTTTACTGGTATATACTGGTATTTACTGGTATATAAAGTCAGCAGGAAACCAAAAACCTCACGCCTGATACTTTATAGGCAAGCAGTCCCCTGCACCACGGCATACAAAGCACAGTAATAATTGCTTCAGCACAGCTCTTCTAAAGTAGAAAAGCAAACCTACAGCTAACTTGTAAATATCCAGTAAATAAATAAATACAGTTCCTTCTTTAGAACTTGGCTAGTAAGGACAACCCCACACCAGATGACCCAGTGTTAAACACTAAATTTATCAGCTTTGAAACGGAATTCACTGAATTAAATATGGCTTTAACTGGTTTATAAGGCTCTAACTCTCTCGGACCAGCCTTTGGGCCAAGAGTTCTCCTTTCACAGAGGCCGCCCCATATATCCAGCCCTAAACAGTTTAGCAGAATAAGATATAATTCATTTCTGTTTACTTCTGTGGAATCTTACCCTTTAAGCAGAAGGTTATGTTGTGGATTTTTGTCCTATACCACTGTGGATACTTTCCCAACAAAACCCAGACACAAAACAAAAAAACAACAACAACAAAAAAAACCAACAAAAAAAAACCCCAACCAAACTCCAAAACACAATCCCCCAAAAAAACCAAACAAACAAAATCCACACACACAAAAACAAGACTCAAAGCAGAACGACATCATTTTCTCCACATGGATTCATTCCACCAATCCACTGCGGAGCTGAGAGGTTACAATATTCACTAGGCATCTCAAAAGCATCCAAATTTTTCCTAAGGGTCTCCAAAACCAAATTCAACATCCAGAAGCCCTGCTCAGCAACATAAACACTAGGTTAAATATAATATATATATATATCTATTTCTGTAAGTAGCTGTACCACTAGTTGCAAATATTTCTGTAATTCAAAACGCTCAGATTTTTCTATTTTACTCCTGAACTCACCCTGTTTTTACACACTAGCATCTTCCACAATTTTTTGCACCAAAGTCTCACGATTTGTCATGAAATCTTAAATCCTTTCAATTTTTTGTTTAAACCAGGACACTGCTGATGCCCCAGCATCGTGCTTTCCCAGAAAACGACCCTTCATCCTGCAAGGATAATGTAAAAACGCTGAACTCTGAATTCACACTTCAGCAGTTTACAAAAACAAAATGTGCTCTGCAAACTCAGGAAAACAGTTATACTAAATATGTCCAACTTCAGGACAGATTTCATGTAAAAGGAAGCTCAAATTATTTTTCACTGAGCGTTTTATAACAAAGTGTGTCACTACATCTGCTGAGGACAGAAAACAACACAACAGATTTATTAGGAGCATCGAAAAACAACCTACCCACCCGCAAACAAACAAGACGCACCACCACCCACACCCTCTCAACAAGCTTTGCACTCACTGGGCTTTCCAGTGTCATCTTATAAAACAAATCAAAAGGATCCCAAAGAACAGGCTACAATCTAAGACAAAAAAAAAAAAAAAAAAAGGAAAAAGAAAATCAGGAATTAGTGCCAGGTTCTAACATGGCCTCTGGGAGAGGCGGTGCTCCATGGCAGGGCAGCGATTCCCTTGCAGCAAAAGGGGAGAGCAAAGGTGTTAGTTTAATGAATACCTCATTTCTCACGACCTAAATCTGCTTTAACTGGTGATAAATTAATTTTTCTGCTCTTTATCTCGACCCAGAAGCTTTCTAAGGCTACTGCCACCCTGCGCCGCTGAGGAGGGGGAGCAAGTGAGTAGCTGGGTGGGCGTTTGGTTGTTGGCCGAGGCCAACTCACAGAACTTTTCACTAAATCTAAAGAAATTAAAGTTATTCTAACTCCAATGTTAAGTGCTGGAGCTGTTTAACTGACGCCACACGCAAGAATCACACATTTTCAATCAGACTGCACATCAAAGGCTGCCAATCTCCACTCTCCATTAGAAGATTAATTTGCCATGGCGCTGGAGACATTTGCTCGCTACGGGCAGGATGAGACCTCGTAATTTCAACCCACCAGCATATATTTTGCCTACGGCCGTGCATTGTGCTAGCATCTCTCCAACAGCTCCAGGCCTGCAGCATGAAGTCATACACGTGCGCGGCACGGAAACGGGACAGTAGGGTGTCAAAGCCAGCGAAATAACGATATAATCCAAACCAGTGACAGAAGGAATAACACCATTACATATCGTATCTTTTTTGTGATTGTTTCAAAAGACTGTTTAAAATCTAAGCTAATTTTGAAGCCTACCAATTCCATGGATCTTTAGTGTTTTCTTGGCTGCATTTTTGAAGATTTTTTTCCATTTATAACTCAGAGCTACTTGAAGTTTAGAATAGTTTTATATTTTCAGCACTTTGAGGTTGATACGCCTGACAACTAACACAATTAAATTTTCAGAAATTCCAAACATAGCGCAAATCCTGCCATAATTAATTATTTAAAGAAAAAAAGTAAGGCCTGAAAAGAGCATCTAAATTTCAGTAAAGGATAGGTACTGCACACCCAAGTGCCTTGTTAACGGTGAGAACCTCTGCTGCGTACCTTTCCATGTTTCATCTTCAACATTCAGTAACACAGGCCTACAGCAGGACACCTGAAACAATTCTGCTGCAATTCTTTCCAAGTTAACGACTATTTTAGATGTACGAGCTTTCCTAAAAATTAATCTGAAAATATCAGATTCAGGTTTGTTTCACACTACTTTTAGACTTATTAATGCAAAACCAGCTTTATAAGCAAGACAGACAAGGAAAAATACATGTATTGCTATTTAACTCTGCATTCCTGCTACTCCCGCCTCCTACAGTCAATATTCTTGGACAAAACAGAGAAAAATATGAATGAGAAGACCCAAATCAGCAGGAAACGAAGCAGAAAATAAGGTACCCACAACTGTGTTTTAAAAAAGATGGTTTAAGTGAACTAGATTTTGAGGCGGGGATTGTTACTGTCCTGTGAAAATACTCAGCACATTTTTAGGCTCCCCGGCGGAGCAGCGGGTGTGAGCACACCATACAGCAGAAGACCATAACCTTCCAAATCAAACACGCCAGCTCCAGAATCCTACTCACCACGCTGGCTTTCGTCAACAAATTGCTACCAAATCCCTCTCCCAAAAGCCAGCTGAAGTTTACTAGCCTGAAAACTAAATTACCAAAGCAATAACCAAGCCCCATCAGCTTGATCTCTCACCATTTAACATCTCTTACTAATTGTCTACGAGCTTGCGGGAAATAGTTTCAAACAGCTCCCTCAAGAAAATAAGTTTCAAGCCTTAATTTTTCCATTCTGAGCCATCATCCCTGCACTATTTCATGGCTCTGATAATTGTACCACTGACTAACCTCCAACTGGGAATAGCTGTTTTTATCATCACTATTAAAAACAGTCCCTCACACTGTTAGGAATCTGGAAACTCGTTGTAGCCTCATCCCACCCTTCTGCCTCTCAAAACACTACAGAGCGATGAAACTATGTGCTGAAACCAGAGGATCCCTGTGCTGAACAACTCCTGTAACGTCTGGGTAATTACAACTGCTTCCTAAGCAACGGCAGCCATGGAGGCTTGCTTATTGATTTTAGAGGGGCAAGTGACATAAGATCTTAGAAAGTCAAAGTGAACATAACAGTTTTCCATAGTGGAACGTGAAAGTGGAATTATTTTTAGAAGTGTAGCACTGAGATGCGTGTTAGAAAGCTTCACACGTTCATCCAGTTTTGTAGTTGTGGTTTTTTTAAAGGAAAAAGATCCACCTGCAGCTTTCCTTTCCTAATGCATTACCTTGTTTCTTTAAACATTAGCCAGAAGAGTGACTGACGGCTCTCAGAGAAGTAGCAAGACGCAAAAAAAAAAAAAAAAAAAAGAGTAACAGCTGAAAGAAGAGTGGATTTTAAAAATTGCTTTTAATTATCTGAAGGTACAATTGCCAAGTAGACAGCAAAGAGGCTGTGCATCTCACACAGATGGGAAAATTCCCCCAGGTTTATTTCACAGTCAATTACAGTGGATTAATGTATTACTAAGAGCAAAATATTTTATTTTTTTTAATGCAAGTTTCAACAACTTGAAAAATCACTGCTACTCGTACTTCGATACACGGATCGCAATCTGTTTTATCGCACTTCCAGTCATCACAGTCCATAAACACACCCTACAAGCAACCTCTCCCTGTTTTTTAATGCATCTTCTGTCATTATTTCCTTCTCAGGGAACGGCATCCCTCTTGGCTTCCTGCTTTGAATATTGTTTTATACATCCATTAAGATTTTTTTTTTTTTAATGTTTGTTGAAGAGAAGCATCAAACACCTCCAAATTCTCTTACACAGACCTCTGCACAAACTCACGGGTGCTTACATTACTCACTTTTGCCTCTGTGAGATGTCACCACACAAGGTATTTGCCAAACAGAAAAGCATCGCCGCACTGAGGAGCGGCTTTCCAGGATCCCCGTGCTAAAAGCTGGGTGTGCCTACTTTTGTTTGGTATCAAGTTCCTTCTCCTGGCTCCGCTGCAAGAGCAAACTACAGGGATAGTTAAGTTTTTCCCCACCTCCAAAAACATCTGTTCCTTTTCTAAGTTCTCCAGACTTCCTTCCCTTTTACTGTATCACAAAGCCTCTCTTTTTAGCAAGGCTGCCTTCTTGATAGTCCATCACCATTATCTTCTTGTTCACTGCAGAGCAGTGTGAACTACTGAATCTTGCAAAGCTTCCAGTCCTTTTAGCTCAAGGCCAGGCACCGAATTCAAGCATCCTGATTTAGAGAGGAGGTTGTTAAACTCCTTCCCTGCCCCCTTTCTAACACTCTACAGCTTCCTGTCCTGGGAGGCAACCAAACTGCTTTAAGAAATGCCAGTTTCTGTTAAATATCCTCAATTCCTGTGACACCGAACATTTAAAACAATTACGTTACTTCCAAATCTTGCGGTATAACAGCCTTCATTCCACAAAGTGCAGAGATGAGCAAAAACCACCTCAGCACGAAGGAGTTTTAGTTGGTTATCTGCTGAATTCCACAGCATTTCAAGTTAACGTTCAGGCTTGGCACGATCAACCATCCGCTCAAACACACAGCACAATGTCACCCCTCAAAACCCCACTGTTCAACCTAAAGGCAATTTTTTTTTTTCTTTTAAGGGTGCATCAGCTGCTAACTGAAAGTGGGAATGCTTCATTTAGCACACACACTTGTTAAACTGCTCACAGCATGCAAATAAAATACCGCATTGTGCAAAAGTCATTCAGTCTCCCCATCCGTAGATATGAGCAATGGAACCGCGTCCAGGAAACAGAAACTTGGAACAACATGCAAATATTTCAGTCCCTTATTCCCAATATTCACGTATTACACTAAAGCCCACATCCCTGTCGTGTCGAGGGGTGACCGCGCTGAGAATCTACCGTACGTAATGGGTGGGAAAACGACCATTATCCGTCTTGCCCCAGTACTGCACCCTTTTATTTGTAGTTATTACCGCAAACTGCTTTTTTTTCCAGACAATGGTTGTGTTATTATAGGTACCTTCATGCCGTGCCAAAGCACATACACACAGCAATTCAGAACAATCAGCCTTGTTTTCATGGGAGCAAAGGTTGCAGCCAAATGAAATGGGTGGAGATCACATTAAACAATCTTGGAATCTGCTAATAGGATATAGGAAAATGTGACCATAATGCAGATGCAGAGTTCCCCTTTCACCTTCCAGTGTTATGGATAAAATAAAAGCTTTGGAAAACCAATTAAACTGTTTGAACAACATTAAGCAAGTCGAAGTGTTCTCAGTGTGCTTACAAGACCACTGAGAAGGTCTTTAAAATTAAAACAAGAAAGCAGCCTTTCAAAGCTCTGAAACCAGAGAGCACGTTTCCCCACCCCAGAACACCACCTGTTTAAAAAATACAGGATACCTGCAAGATGTCTGCTTACCCACAGTAAAGAAAAGCTCATTATGACAACTGTTCCTGTCTTAAAGACACGACCAGCCCCTCCTCTGCCTAAGAGGGGAATTTTCATACTGAAGCACCTTGCTTGGTCAGCTGTAACCCGCATTCCCCTCGTTTGCTTTTGAGATGTGCATTAGTCAGCTTTCTCCTTCACAAATCTGATCGTGCCTCCGCATGATCATATGCTGAAGTCATGTCCTTGAGTCTGTGACATCAGTCTGTTGCCATGGTAATGTACAGGGCAGTCCAAAATTCAGTATTATGGCATCACTGCGGGATCAGACAGCAGAGCAAGCCAATGCTAAGACATATTAATCTAAACATTAAAGTGTAACTGCACTTTATCGTGGTATTCTTCATAAACATGGCTAGAAATCTCTCGTTATAAAGACAATGCAGAAGGTCATTAAGCTGAAGACAAAGAGACAAGCCATCATGCATCACTAAAAAGAAGGGGAATATGTTTCCAAGGATGGCCACCAAGTATGAAGAAAGCTTAACTCAGCTCTCTGAATAGAAGCCACCATCTGTTCCTGAGGCAACACCAGAGCTGCCTAGAGATTGTTCACAGAGACACAGCGATGGCCCCTCGGCACCCCAGGTCAGGTGCTGGGTTGCACGTAGGTTTTCTGGAAATCAGAGACTGGAGTGTCACAGCACTGTCACTCTTTTGGTAGAGACAGCATCACATACGACGTGGTTCTTCAATTTCAAGTTTTGAAGCAAAGATCAGTGCATCGTTAACCCAACCTATAACGCAGCCAGGTAGTTAAAAAAGGGTGGTACCTTCAAAGAGTTGTTATTCCATGTAGAGTTAGACATTACAGTTCTGTAGGTTCCTTGCACACTCACGAGAATGGCATTTCTGAAGAGCAAAAGGGAAGGAAAAAGGAAATTAGTGACACGTTAACAGTGTTACAACTACTAATTAGATCTTAAAACCCAAAAGATCTGGTTTGCCCAGCGCAAAGGGCACACGGGAACAATAACGAATGCACTGCTGACACCAGGAGCACCACCAATCAAGGAGGTCTTCAGCGTTGACTGACCAAGTACATCCCGAAAAGAGTCCAGCAGCGACAGCGGCTGCCCTGCTGCAAGGAGAAGTTCCAGCTGGTGGCAGGGGAGAAGCTGCTTTGGCATTGTGGGACCCCAGGCTGCAGGGACAGTAAAGAGGAGAGACCACAAAGCTTGCAGGAGCCACACAGGATCCCTTTCTTTACCTGCTCCTCCATTCACACCAAACACACGTGTTTAGGGGTCTGTTTGTGGATCTCCCGGACACTGCTCTAACGCCCAAATTCCTCAAGACCCTTGAGTGCCATTGCTGCTGCATGTTCAGCCTCCGTGTAAACTCAGCCACTCCCCGTACGCTTGACTAGTTTCAGTTCACCTCCTTCCGCTTTCTCTTATTAATCCACGCGTCTCCTATAACTCACTCAACGCTTCCTTCTGCAAAGCTGACCTCCATCCTTCCTATAACCTCAGACGCACCCACAATTTCTTAACAGTGCCTGCAGCTTGTTAATGGCACAACAAGGAACATTTCACGTCCTCTATGCGGATGTAACCCTCACCCTCTCCTAACCCCTCCCACCCAGGTCCTTGGCTATAATTACCCCATGCCTCGTTATCTAATACCAAACACAAGCCTCGGGGCTGGGAACCATTGGTTATTTGTCTCTGCGATGCCACACACCCCAGTGGTGTTGTATAAATAAATTCCACAACCTGTTCGAGCCTGAGCTTGATTCAGAACTGAATTACACCAGTTTCTAAATGACTGCTGCAAATACCTTCACTTGCTCCCTGCTCGGTTTAGCAACACCGGCTTACGCAATCAGCCACCACAGGCAGCTCCAGTGCCAAACGTCACGACAGGTAATTGCTCCTATGGACCACAACTGAAGGAAAAAAAAACCAAAAATTAAATCCCTCCGCTTTTAAATACAAATTGCAAGTTATAAAGGGAAGAAGAGATAGGCAAGAGGCACACTGCTGTCATCACGAGGACACCTAAATGACAAATTCCACGTGCTGACGTCACCTCTCAGCCACCAAAGCATCCAGGCTGTGCCCCAACCTCAGCCCTTAAAACACCCAGCAGGGTACCCAGTTGCAAGTCTGAAGGACCGCGGGGGCTGAGATTCTGGAGGGAACTTTAAGGCAAATGGATTTCAGAGCAAAATAAAGCCAGCAGGCTTCATCTCCATGGAGCTCCTGCAACATAACATAGGCTGAACAAGTTACCCAGGACAGAGGTCTTTTTTATTAACGACCTAGTAAATTCAGATTAAAATCAGACAGCTTTTTCCTCTCTCTCGCATAAAGATCAGGTGCTATCCAGCCCGGAGGAATCAATCCGGCTTCTGCAATAAGGAAAACTTGCTCACAGTTACATGACACCACACACCATCGACAGGATTGTGGCCCTTCAGGTACTCATTAAACTTCCCAGAAAAGTCTCCAGCACTGGGTAATTTCCCTTCAATTCATTTTCTACGCTCAAGACAAAGCGTAATAAGCACTGGATACTGAAGCACACCAGTACGCCCCAGTGTGTCCATTCCAGCTCACAAAGGCACCAACGCAAAGACCTGCGGACACTCATCATCTGCCCTCCCAATCACAGTGCCAGTTCAAGCAACCACACACCGCTTCATGGGGACGATGAAACCTCCAAGCCAAACACAAGAAAGAGAGGAAGGAAGGACCGAGGCACATTCCCATCATTAAGAGGTACACAAAGGCCAGAGAAGAGCCAAGGCTGGGTGGCCGCCGTGTAAGGTCGGTTAACAAACTTCAAGAGAAGTAGAGCATGAGGAAGGCAACTTCACCATCCCAAATGGCCACAGGAGCCTTGTCAACTTGCACAGCCCCAAGGGCAATTCCAAAATACCGAGCGCAGCGCTCAGAAGGAACAGACCATTGTGAGATGTAGGATTTGCCTTTTAACTGGAGAAAGGGAACACAACCATTCAACAACTAACAAAGCAGAATCCAGCACTGGGAGTTTGAGACAGCCGTGAGAGGCACCATTTAATCAGCCACCAGCCCACCGCAGAAAAAAAAAAAAAAAAAAAAAAAAGATGCCAAGCTCTTGCTCTAACCAACAGCGCTTATTCACCATAAAGGTGGAGGACCTTTGTAGGAAGGAGCTGTGCTTTGCAGACCCTGCCTCTTATTAGCTGCAGATTTTCACAGAAATAAAATATCCCCCCCCCCATATGGACAAATAAATACCTCCTTAAAAAAGGTGATGCAGTTCATCTCATTAAAAGAACTCATATTGTTCTTATCAAAGCATGGATCCACTTCAGTGCATGATACACAGGCTAATTTGCAAAGCATGTTTGGGTTTTCCCCTCTGAATGCTACTCTATAACTGCAAAACCCAGCTAGGGGGCCTCGTACTCTTAATTCTTTCAAATGCACCATCACTTCACCTTGAGTTACTCAGAGAGCTTACTGCTGCAGTTGGATCCATACTGAGCCGCTCTACATGATCAACTCCATCGTCCCAGTTACAACCAACAAAACCAAGCTCAAACTTAAAAAAAAAAAAATCAACACTTAAAGGGTATTACATTTTCTTATAATAAATACTTGTCTTAGTGTGTCACCATCTTGCCATCATCCTGATTTGAGTTACAGCAAAAAGCAGCGAGAGCCAAGAGCGCTCTGCCCGCAGGCCACGCAGAGCCTGCAAGAACAGACCCCCTCTGGGGCAGCGGCAGTTCAGTTCGATTTAACGCAAAACCAAGTCAAAAGCAGAGACAAAGATCTGTACGTGGCTCAGACTGCAGTCAGCTGTCTTTTTAGGAACAGATGAGATTTAACAGTTCTATGGCAGTCCAGAAAAAGCCAGCCTGACAAGAGTTTCAGCTTTGCCCAGTGCTATGCTATGCAAAATCCAGGCACTTGTCAGTGGTGCTCTCATGACCTTAAGCCAGTACCTCAAAATCATCACGATCAACATCAGTTCCAAGAAGGTATTTTATCGGGATTCAGCCTGATGCATGAACGCACTTTTATCCTGTTACAAAGAAAGGCAAAAACCCCGTCTGAAACTCTGCCCGGTAATTCTATTTTGCATTATATGGGTTGCATCTAAGGCCATATCTGGGGAACCAAAGCTACGTAATTCTGCTCCAGGCTTGTCAATGTGACCACTCTCATCGCAGGGATTCATGCTCTAAGTAGCAGGATTCGTAGTAGAGGTCTATTTTACTTGACTATTCAGGGCCTAATGCAGACAGAGAAACTAATTAACACGTATCACTATGGAAAGGAAACATAATCTAAACGTTCATTGGTTTATATCTAAACCCTCTGAGATATTTAACGTCAAAGCTAAACAGATCTTCAGCTGGCAAAGCACTTGGAAAACCTCCCACAGACGCTGCCAGGTAAGGAACGCAGTATTTTAGGGTATTTTTCGTACATACACAGGGGACACACCTCTAACATGCACAAAGCCCAGAGAAGCATCCTGACAGCTGCAAAAAGAAAAAAAAAAAAAAAAAGTCTGTCCTGGCTAACATTCACATAACAAAATTACAGTTTCACTCCAGGGAAAAAGGAAAAAGCACTTAAGTTTTGTTTAGATTAAAGTGCTGCAAGCCACGCCACTTATCTGCTATCAGAGCAGATTACAGGGCTGCTCCAACGATTATTCTGCAATGAAGTAACTGGAATTGGAAGGTATGCAATTAGTCTCATCTCCTCCTCCTCTAAAAAGAAAAAAAAAAAAAAAAAAAGCGCACAGACGTTATCACTTCTCTCTCGAGCTCTGCTATCTTCATCACTTAAAATACCTACAAAGCAAAGTAGAGCTGTCGCTTACAAGCTGCTAACAAGCCTGGCTTGGCCCTGACTGGCAGCAAAGGTGATATTCTCAGCATCTCCCCAGAAGAAAGTCACTGGTTTGCTTAATGGGATGTTTTCTTAGGTACCCACACACGCATACATTAAGCTTAACATGCCTGCATTTAGCTGTTCCAATAAAAAGCACATCATTTTTCAGAATAAAAAAAAAGCACTGCTGTTCCTACCAGCTTCAAGTTAAAGCATCTCCCACTAATCTTCCCAGGCACGACCACTGTGAAGGGAATGTATTAAACTCAGGACACAAGTATCGCTTGCTGGCACTCTGTCTAGCTTTAATGACCCCAGCATGAAAGTGTCAGCTCATTTTACCTGAGCAATTTGCACCCTACCTTCCCTTAAAGAGTTGCAATATATGTTTGTAAAGTGGTATACGCAGCTTCTTCCACAACTGTGGCAAATATATGGAAGAGGCAGAAAGGCCCCAGACACCCCAAAGCCAAATGGCAACTCACAGTAAATCCCTGCTTCCAAACTCCAATTCTGATAAAATACACGTTGACATTTATTGATGCTCAAAAGCTCACCCATTCTCCCCTCCACCTCAGCGATACCGCCCGGTCTAGTTAAAGACATGCTCCCAACAGTCTTTGCCTCATGTATACCCCAGTAAAGTTTCTGTATCTGTAATCACCGACTTCTACATTTATTTTTTTTTTTTTAATCTTCAGGCTTCTTCAAATGGAAAGCAGCCTGACAGACTCCTTGGTTCTTAAGTGCCTTTGTTCTCTCTGGAGAGCCACCTGACAAAAAACAATTCCTTGCTGGCACACTGTGACCAAGTAACACAAGGGAGGGCTGGGAAACAGGGCGGGAGTTCCCCCAGCCCTACAGAAATAATGTTTAAAAATTACCTTACAGCTAATATTAATGTAGCTAGCAACAACAATGAACTTACTCTGTAGAGCTCCACTATAGATGCAAAAATTTTACACACGGATTAAGTTCCTTGACTTTCTTCCCAACTTCTTAAAAATGTTTTCCCAAAGACGAATGGGCCATCCCTGCAGGACATCCTGGTGCCTTCACTTCCTTGGATTCAGTCAGGCCACAGATGAAGCTGTGTTAATGTCACAAAATCCATCCACAATCCTCTCCTTGCTGGCTACAACTACTGATTCAGAAGAGGGAAAAGAGGGGAAAAAACCCACCACCTTTTAAGGTGAGAAGAGCATGCAGAGTGTTGCAGAGACACATGCTACAAAGGTCTGTAAACTCCTTGATATCAGATATATCAGAATAGTTTGGGTTGGAAGGGACCTTTAAATGTCATCTAGTCCAACCCCCTTGCAAGGAGCAGGGACATCTCCAACCAGATCAGGTTGCTCAGAGCCCCGGCCAACCTGGCCTTGAATGTTTCCAAGGATGGGGCACCTACCACCTATTCCAGTGTTCTACCACCCTCAGTGTAAAAAACTTTTTCCTAATATCCTGCTACTTGGCCTACAATTTACCCCGAAGCCTGCAGCTGACACATCAGTGGACACCATTTTCACAGTCCCATAAGCTGTTCAAGCCCAACAAAGCAACCATTAGGAAAACTGGTTTAGTCCACTGTTGGTGGCACCCCATGCACCATCCATGGAGGCAGCATGACTCAGACTTGCTCCGAGCTCCGGTTTGCAGCACAGGCTGTAAAGGTGCGTTAAAAGTGAATTCCCAGGCACTTGTACCAAAGCCACGTCTCCGACTGCCTCTGCTGCGAGACCAATTCAAAACAAGTTATTATACATTTTAATATGACTACATCTGCAGTCCTACTGCATCTGAAAAAAAAAAAATCCACAAGCAAGTTTGAGAGAAACACAGGGATTTTTTTCTTAACACCATGGAAGGATTCATTGCAATCAGTAATCCTCCCACAGCCTGAATTTCAGAAGTGATAACAGATTTACTTAAACTTCAGACGCATAAACAAGCACTCTTCGCATCACTTCATTCATGTGTTTATTAAGATAAAGTTACTTCATTTAAAAAAAACAAACAAACAGTTTCTTCAGAAAGGAAACTAAATAGGGAGGGGAAGGAAAAAAGTGACAAATCAACGGTCTGTCTCATACTTGATGGCAAGCTCTGGTGCCCCCATGGCTAAAGTAAGGTCTGGAAACCCATTTCTAGAGGACAGGCGTTCCTTAAAAGTTTTTTTTCGAGTTCACTTACCAAGTTTGTGACACTTGTCTCAAGCTACCACACCTTGCAAGCCCTGACAGCGCCAACACCCTGCACAGGGACAGCCCTCCTCTCTCTAGGACGGGGACACGTGCAGGCAGTCAGGAAGGCAAGTAAATGAGAAAATCGTGGTCACGGTGATAGGCAGCGATACCAAAGCAAGAGCAGCCTAGCAGCAGGAAGATAAGGCGCAGCTCTGCATACGTGTTTACAGGGAGCTTCTCTCAACCCCAGGAGTCAGGACAGGAGGAAGCACGGAAGGTTTGAAGACTTAGACAGATTAAGACCACAGTCCCAACGCCACAGTGGAGGCTTCATGATGGAATGGATTTTTACGCTTTGCAGTAAGGACTTCGGTGAGGCAAAGTTCAGAACAAAGACCTCAATGAAGAGCTTTATAAATCAAAAGGGAGCTGGACTGCCTCTGGAAGCACGTAAGCTGGTGAACACAAACCCCAATTCAACAGCCAGTGTCCCAACTCTAAAATATAGCTTCCAGTACAGCACACTGCAGAAAGCCAAACCACAGGCGTAAGCCAAACCACAGAAAATTGTTTCACCTACCTAGATGCAGAAGGATAGCTGCTGCCTTTGATGCTACAAGAAATTTCGGTCTTAAACTGCCCAAGGACTTCAAGTTGCTTGCTGGGCTGCAGAGCGGCAACACCCTACCCTACACATACACATGAATGTAATTATGCCTGGTCTAGACTTCGGAGGGAAAAAAAAAAAAGAAAAAAAAAAAAAAGAAAAGCAACACACCACACAACTCTCTTCAGTGATGGTAGCATGCAAAGAAAATAATAGCATGTACAAAGAAATCTCTAGAGTGACTTATGAACAAGATTTTATGCTTGGCTTTCTGCCAGAGAGGAACTAAAGAGCCTAGCAATATAACCTGGTTCATCCCGAGGAAGAAACCGCATTCTTAAGTGATCAACGGGATAAGAGGGAGGAGGAAAGAGGGACAAAGACATGGGACTGCAGCTTCACATAGCAAAATAGGAAGTTTCTTACAGTACTGAGAAAGAAAGTGGGCTAAGACCGTAATGCAGAAAGAATACTTCAAACTCAAAAATGAATCCAGACTATTCCACCCAAAAGAAAATTAGCCAGTAAATAACAGCATTCCAATAAAGCAGACAGTAGTTTTTACTATAAAATTCCAACTGTTTTAATATTTTACAGGTTATACACCTCCACTAACTGCCAACCAGCAAAATCAGTAAAAGGAGGAGGTCACACGAACAAAAGCAAATCAAGTAGAAAAGGCATTGCTAGACACCTTGAGAAGCTGAAAATGCGCCAGAAATCCAGCCTTTCAGTAAAAGAGAACATTCAGTAGCTATCTGCAATGATGATTTTACATCCAAGCTTAAGAATTCACATCATGAGACCAACTTTTAGCAGAATTAGGACCAGACTTAACATGCCCCAGTTTCCCCAAGGTTACTCTCTGAAAACCATCTACACTTAAAATATTTCAAGTGCTCTTCTCACGCTGCAGAAGAGAGACCAAAACCTAACTTCTAATTTTACTGTTTTAGCATTCATTTTACGAGAATTTAATTTCAACACCTTTTTTTTTATTTGAATGATAGAAGGAATTTTGCATTAGATTGCAGGTTGAAAGCTACCGGAAATGGCAGCAAGCTGCTGTTACATAAAGTCATTGCAAGGAGGGGAAAAAAAAAAAAAATGTTACTGAAGCTTATTAAATCAAACCTTGTAAAATACCAACACCACGAAATGAACTAGAAGTAGCTTAGGAGTTGCTAGGGATGCTTAAAGTTAATAAAATTCTAAATTAAATGGTTGCCACTTAGGTTTGCCAAAAAATTATGCAAAATTCCAAAGTTCATACATAGTAATTAGCACAGCAAAAAGCAGGTCTCAAATAAGTGATGAAGTTAGCCTCGCTCTTATTTTTCCAGCAGATGGAATTAGCTGTGTGTGAAGTTTTTTTTTTTTTTTGTACTTGGAGATAAAACATATTATCCCAAATATCACTTCTGCAAGTAAAGCATATTGGATATATGCATATGTGGTATCAGGACCATGCAAAAACCAGTCTGAATCCTGCTTTTCCATCCTTCTAAACAGGACACTAAAGAGGCTGGGGGAGGGTTTACATATTTAAGACTTCATTTTTCAAACTGATTGACTATCTGCCGACAATTTAGCTGAAACAGGTTCTCTCAAAGTACATTAGCGTTAATAGCCCAAACAGGTTTTTCCAAAGAAAAATGTCTGCCTCGACTAAAAATACATCCTCTTGATGTGCTAATTGACAGATCACAAGGAGTCATCAAAACTGCAAGTTCAAACAACGCGCATAAACTGAAAGACTCCTGGTTTTGCCCAGTACTTCTCCAAAACCTGGTTTAGAGGCATATCCACCATATACTGCGTATCATACACCATAACGCAGAAATCCAGCTTTTCCATTCCTATTACCGACGTGTCACTTCATGCTTAAAAATATACAGCATCCTTCTAAGCGCTGCAATTAAAGCTACCTGCAGCGATGGGCTGAGCGACGGCTGAACCTCACGTGTGCCCTTGACCAAAATACCCCACCTGCGTTCCACATTCTGAATTTAGTTTCTCTTAAGCGCTCCAGCCATGAGCTGCCCCAGTACAGCAAGTTGCTCTCAAAGACACTGAAAGACCCAGCAACTTTTCTCCACTGTTAGCCTTCCTTTATCATGCACGTAACATTGTATGTCAATGCATGCACCCAATTTAGGGGGCACCCACCTAGGAGCATTCAATCTCTTGCTGCATCAGCAGCTGAGTTTCGAGAAGGTGCAGAGAGCTCAACCAAAACCACAGTTACTGCACTGATCATGAAGAGAGAGGACAGGCTTCTTGTGCGGTACAGGCACCAGCTTCCAAACAGAAAACTGGTGAAAGAAGCGAAGACAAGCCGTAAGTCCTGCTACACAGACATTGTTTTGTAGCTCCAAGTAGCCCAGAAAAGATTTCCAGAACCTGTGTGCCACAAAAAGAACGAAAAACCTACATAATTAAAGGAACATAAGGAGGGGGAAGTGAAGTTTAACTCTATTTAAAAGTCAAGTGAGTGACACATTGAATATTATTAACTAAAATTGTGCAAATTAAAAGTAGATGTACTGAAAGCAGCAGAAACCCCGCCTGAAACAAAACGAGATTCTCATACAAAAATACTTCTGTGGCCAAATGAAATACAGAGTTTAAATAAGAAAGCAAGCACTAATACTTACAGTGCTCTTTTTTCCCCCCCTCTTTCTCAACTAGGGAGTCTCATTTATCTCAAAGCAATCAAAAAAAAAAACACTTCGAATTTTGCAGTGAGAAAAGCTGCAGAAATGAAAACCCTGTCTGGCACGAACAAATAATATTTGAGAAATCAAAAGGAGATTCTCCAAGTCAGGGGAAGGACGAAAACAGTTCTGAATAATTTACTTTGCATAGCCGGGTTCCTGCCAAAACAGTTCCGTAAATCCCATGGCAGTTCAGATAATTTCCATTCTTAGAACAAAAAAAAAAGCTAGATTGAACATTAGCAACATTAATTGTGCGATATGACCTGAATGATGCAAGAACAAGTATTTAAGCGAACCACAGCATCTGCTGAATTTTTAATCACTAGTTGTTTTGCTGCAAGGCAGAAGAACATTGTATATTAGCCTCCAAGCACCGTACAGAATGGTACATTAGGACAGGAAGATTTTAACTGGCAGAAATTCAGCCTCCGTGCTACCTAAATGCCATTACTTCGCTATAAAGTGCAGACATAGCAGCTTCTAACGCAGGATTTTTTAATCACATGGAAAAGAGTACTATTTTCTGCACCCCAAGACACCAGTCAGCCATTTCTGAAAAATATATTTATTTATTAAAAAGCTGACATTTTCTTAACGGCCACTTATGCATCCCTCTGTAGTGTATTTTTACTCTCAAAACAGCACTAAGCAGTCATGGGGCTGCCCAGCAGCAACTCACTAGGAAAGAGGTAGTTGAACCTGGGATGTGTAGGAAGGTGATCTATGTAAACATCCATATTACGTCTTTACTGCAACGGGAGGTGCAATTACAACATGTTTAGGCATACCTGAGCTATATTTAATCCATCTGCCTCCAATATCCCTCGCAACAACGCTGCAGACACCGAGGTTTTACCACGAACTGCCTGTCCAAGCGAGTATCGTTGATGCGAGTCGCACAAGCCCACCCTACACCAAATCCGCTCCTGCTGCGATTTCTCCGTGTTTGACATCCAAAATGCCTAGATTAAAACCTACCACCATGCCTACAGTGGGAAATACATCTCCAGTCGTGCTCCAGGCATAAGACTGCAACAGCAGGATTAGTAAGTGATAGAGCAGATATCCCCCTTCCACAACAAAGCAAAAAGAAAAAAAGTTATTTGGGGAATAAACACAAATTCTGCAACTACAAATACAGATTTCAAATACAAACCCTACAGCTATACCCAGAATCCGCACTATGGGCAATTATCCCAATTTATATTTTAGGTAGGGCAAAAACAACACTTAAAAAAAAGTCTGTCACATTGACTTGAACGGATTCTAACTTTAATAAGCTAATAGAATGAAAATAGCGTAGAAAACAAAACCAGTAAAATATGGTACAAATAAAAACT
This sequence comes from Chlamydotis macqueenii, assembly GCF_036417535.1. Taxonomy (NCBI): domain Eukaryota; kingdom Metazoa; phylum Chordata; class Aves; order Otidiformes; family Otididae; genus Chlamydotis; species Chlamydotis macqueenii. The sequence goes on along the minus strand of NC_141560.1, from coordinate 4,246,574 downwards.
GAGCAGCCACATCTACCACAACAGCATGCCTGTGCCCTCCTTACTGCAGAGCTTACAAAACCAGGACGTTGACCTCTAACCACCAACTTTCACCAAACTGAGACCTCCTTCAGAAGCTTCTATGTACGGATAGGAACATCTAGTAACGCATCCAAGGACCAAATAATCCCCAAGAGCCAAAAAAAGCAGCAGACAGGGACGAGAGATACATGCTTCCAAAGCTACACTATCTCTAATCACAGGCTTAGGACCAGGCCTATGTTATACTTACAGGCTCAACTACCAGCTATGAGAAAAGCTGCCATCTTCTCTGAAATCAGGTATCAAACCTGCAACGAGAATACCGAAATATACCATATCTGCTGGTAACAGAGAAACCAATGTTTGAGGATTATACTGAATTTCTTGTTTTGTTATGTTATAGGGCAATGAGGTGAAAATAACACCTCATGACAAATGTGTTGACACCCGGAACCTCAGGGACAGTTAGAACCTAGGTAGTATCATGCGTCTACTACACAGTATTCAACTTCACAGCATCAGAAATCAACGTTGGTACCCCTGTATCCCAAAACCACAGCCCTTCCCGGCACGGGAACTACAAGCAAGTCTCTATGAACACACAGTCTCGCTGCTATCCAGGCCGGCGCAGAGCTCGCCCACGCCGTGGTACACAGCCGCAGCGTGCTACAAGACAAGCTTCCAATTTTAAGGGTCACAGAAAGATGTTTTATACGCCTATAAGAAAATCAGTTGCAGCTTAGCACTTGACAAGTCACTCACGCTTCTTCACGATCCTTATCTAAACGGAGAGAAGATTTTAAAGAGCATTTAGTGCAAGTGAAATGTACACAGCTTCCTCCTCAACCTCTGGTCGTTCTCCAATTAAATATGAAAGAGACAACTTAGTCATACAAAGCGTGCAAGATGATTTTAAAACACTGGTATTCAATCAAATCCCACAACTTTTCACACCTATTAAAACGGAACTTTGTCATTAGAAGGGAAGATTTTGATAAGCGCGATGCAATTAACAGACAGCGCCTTTGTTACCAGGCTGCTCATGATGAAGCCCAGGCTCCTTGACATTCCATTTCTTTCCCTCAAAGGCTCTGCGCTACAGCAAATTTATGGGTTTTAGCATGTAAGAGGAGAATTGGGCATGTTACCTTCCAAATCAGTCAATAAGACTCTTTCACTCAGGCCCGGGGAAGGCGGGTGGCTGCTGGAAAGCAATACAAGGCGCTCCCTTCCCCCTCCCCTCAGGACCCAAAAACGCTGCATTCAAAACACTCCCATTCCCTGCAGCAAGGGATTAGCCATTTATTAAAAAGGAATCAAAACACTGTAAAAGGCTTCCAGTTAAGATTTCAAGGGGAAAAAAAAAAGAAAAAAAAAGAGAAGAAAACCACCACGTAACACTGGTGCAACTAGAGTCGCATTGGGAATTCCTCTGGGCACTGAAGAACATGCAGCTCAAACGTAAGCAGGATGTCATTTGTCCGGACGATGCGGTTCAAATGGCTCAAAAGGAGAACAGAACTAGAATTTTATTTTTTTTTTTTTCAGTCAGTCGTTTTGCTGCCTCCACATTAAGCTGTAACAGCATTAACAACCTACAGGTTCAGACTTCAGTCTTCCAAAACAACTGCCTACCTCCACGGTTTTTTTGGTGGTTTGGTGGTTTTTTTTTTGGCTGTTCTGTAGAGGTGACAGACAATTATAACAGCCAATTATGTAAAACCTTTCATCCGAGAAAACACGAAGCACTACGCAAACACTCATTATGACTCGCGACTCGAGCCTGAGCCCCACGATAGCCGGTTTCAAAGCCAGCCTGGATATCTCGAGCTACCAAAACTGGACAGCGAGAGCCAAGGCGCAGCCAAGATAGCACGCAGCGCAGCAGGGTTAACCACTTCAGTATTCACACAGCTTCGCAGGCGGGTTTTTCAGCCTGCGCAGAACCCCGAGTCGCCGTGGCTGTGCTTCACGGCCCCATCCAACCTGGTTATTTAAAAAGCAGAGCAGAGACGCAGGCTGCTGTTGGGTGTCGTGCAAAGCACGGCGCAGGGCGAGCGTCAGACCCACTTCTTGAGCCGACAGAAGGAGATTTTTTTCCAACTGGAAGCCACACGGCACAAGTCAGCAACCTCGGTTTACTGCAGAAATTAAAAACTATGCTTATTGTTTCAAGTAAGGCCTTGGAGGAAGTAATTTTGAGAAGAAATCACTTCCACCGTCACTGTACTTTTAACCTTTCCTTCGGTTCTTACACCATCCCCACGTGAAGACATTATTAGAAGTATTACCTACAATATCTAATAATGATTAAAGCTTTACTTTTGGGTCGTTGTTTATGTTTGCCGAGCTTCACAGTCCTTCCCCCCGAAAGGCCGACGGATGAAGCGCAGGATAAGCCGTGCAGACAAACACGACCAGGAAGTGACAGTGCTCAGAAAAATCAGAATTTGGGGGAAAGCGCGTAGGGTTTTTGTTTGTTCAGAAAGAAAAACCCCTGCCTGCAGGCCCGCAGGCCCGGGAAGAGCTCACGACCCGCCAAAATCAGGGAGGTAAGGACCGACCCCTTGGCCACGCGTGGGTCGGCCACGCGGGACGATCGCGTTATGCAACGGCCGGGGAAGATAAACGTTCTGCGACCCCGCGAACGCCGGACCAAGGCGGGGACGGGACCCGGCACCCACGGGCGGGCTCACGCTGTCAGAGCCGGCGGGAAGGCCACGGGGAGGGGGCACCACGGGGGAAGCGCAATAAACCCCCCCACACACCACCACCACCTCCCCCTTCCCCGGGGAGGCAGTCCCCGCCGACGCCGCGCTGCCCCGGCACGGCTGCCGGCGCTCAGGGAATAAAATAAAATTAAATAAAATAAAAGTAGGGGCGACAGGCGGCGGGGAGGCGAGGAGGCGCCAAGGCCCGGTGCCCTCAGCGGGGCCCGGCGCCGCGCAGCCCCGTCCGGCGGGCGGCCAGCGGCCCCTCGGCGGCCCCCGGAGCCGCCATGGCCGGCGGGGAGAGCAGGGCGGTGCGTTGCGGGGCCTGCTCGCCGCCCACCTGCACCGCGGCCCCGAGCCGAACCGCCGTCCTTCCGTCCGTCCGTCCGTCCGTCCCTCCCCACCCCGTCCCGGCCCCGCCGCCACGAAGCCTACCCGGAGCGGGTGTCCAGCCGCACTCCCGCGACGACGAGGAGAACGGGGACGTCCCGGCGGCGGCACCGAGCTGCGCTGGGCCGCCAGCCTCGGGCTCGGCGCGGAGCCGCCGGATTCACCCCCCCCCACCCCCTCCCGCCCGCCCCTCAGCCCAGCCGCGGCGGCGGGAGGGGCCCCGGCGGCCCGGCCAATCCGCGCTCCCGGGGCGGGGCGGAGCGGGACGGGCAGCGGCACCGCCGGCCGCCCCCGCGCCGTGCCAGGCACCGCCGGGCCGGGGGCCCGACTCGGGCTGGGGTCTCCTCGGAGCTGGGCTCCCCTCCGCGGCCCTTCCCCGGGGTCAGGCCCGTGGGGTCCCGGCCGGCCGGCCGGTTCAAAGCAGAGCCCGGTGCTGGGGACCGGCGGGGTCGAGGCCTCCCCCAGCACTGGGGTCCCCGCAGCCTTGCTCGCCCCGGTATCTGCACGTCCGGACCTTAATGGCCGGGTTGCCGGTTGCTGTGAGGTTTAGCGACCAACGTGGCACTGGAAGCAACCGGGTGGCAACTCCCAGCCCGCTGCATGGCACTGTCAGCCTACGAGTGGAGTTAACGCAGTGGTAACAGGCTAAAAATCCTCCACGGGAGGCCGAAGGAACTCATTTGATAGACCTTCTGGCTTTAAAATCTACTTAACTCCTGACTGCGGGGCCAAAAGAGCTGCTGGGAGGTTCCTGGGAGTGTGAAGGGGTACTGGAACCCCACCAGCATGGTGCCAGCCCTGCCAGCCAGCTTATTTGGTCAACGTCGCCTTCCCGGCACAATCACTTAAGCACCTTTTGTCATCGTTTGTGAGGTTGCTGCCCTCAGCAGAGGAAAACACAAGCTGCTTTTCTTGGTGTAGACGTATCCTAGAAAGCACGGCAGCGCAGACCCCAGGCAGCGGTTGTTACACGAGCATCACCCCAGCCATCGTCTCTGCTGTCCTCACGAAGCCCTCGGCCTGCAGGGAGAAAGAGACAGGCACCAGAGAAATCCTCGAAACCAAAGGTACTGAGAACAGGAGCGAAATGCAGAGGGAAGGCGTTGGGAAAAGGGGAATTAAGCGGTGGCACCAGATGGGAGCTTGAGCCTAAGGGGTTCCTGCAAGAAGGAGCCTCCCCCCTCCTCAAAATAAGACTTCAGGAGTTTGTTTCTGCTTAGGGGGAGGGATGCAGGTCTCCGTGGGGGACCAGTGATGATTCAGGGTGAGCGCAGGGCTAGCAAACCGAAAAGGCCTCGTTTCTGTAACGTGCAGGAGGGCAGCAGTGGAGACACTACTTACTCTGTGTAATGCAATACTGTGAGGAGATCTCACAAAACCACGACAAAACCCTTCTCAAGCTAAAAAGCCATGTAAGCGTGTCAGCACAGCACTGTGCTACAGTAGTTAGCCCTGGTGAGGGGCAGAGCTAATCAGCCAAGGCAGAGGATCACGTTAACATGGCGTCTCAGATGGCCAAGATGAATCTCCCAAAGTCTCTGGAGCCCCTGTTGACTATGTACAAAGCGAGGACGGGAAGGAAGATAGAGGTAAAATGAGTTCCTGAAGGTCAAATATCAGAGCAGTGACAGGACGGATAACAGAACCTACAGTTCCCCATCCCTCCAGTACTTTCTCCTCTGGACCGTAACAAAGCCCCAGAACAACAATGAGATTAAGCTGCTGCTGACACAGTAGCTTCACGTGTTCCAGGGGAAAATTCTCTGTTTTGGTATAGGACCATGGTGACTTGTTTGTGCACGTGGAGGAAAAAAAAAAATATATATATATATTTACAAGCATGGTGCCACAGTTTAGTGACACACAGGGACACACAAGATATCACCAGATGACTTAAAGGGGAGAGAAATATGTGCCTCGTCACATTAGAAGGCGGCCCCACAACGGTACGGACCCAATCTTTTGCTGTAAGTTGATAAAGACAGCTAACTGCCATTTGCTGCTAAGTGACTTCTAATGATGAAGTAACCTTTCTCCCTCCCTCACCCCCAAGGCATTTAGAGATAATATAAGAAAGATCTTGCACACTGTTTAGCTTACACGGCCATCTGGCACTTTCAGTAGCCTTGAACATTAAAAAAAAACATAAAGAAAAGCAGTCCTATCTTATCAGAGACCTGGAGAAGTTTAACTCTGTCAGAGTAGATAGGATTAACCATAGCTCTTTTATTGTTTCCATCTTAATTAATTATCATATTCCTCAAAGCTTTCTGTTGTGGTACCTTCTAAACCAGGCTGTTCCGTATCGCCTTTGTATTTGCTTTAGCCATGGAACACTTGACTCCAATGGTCGCATCCAACTTCCATAGGAGATGTTCTGCTTCTGGGCAATGGAGACACAAAGGAGATGCATGCTGAGAAAAAAAAATACATGCAGGTTTTAACCCACTCACCCCCTCAAAATAAAAGATTACTAGAAGTCTTGTCTAAGGTAGGGAAAAGGATGCTCTTTTCAAACGAAAATGTAATGGTCCTGGCCTAACTCAATTAGAAACCTACTTAACGCTGCTGAAACATCGTTTAATACCACCGCCCTAAGTGGTTTCTTCATCTGCTTTTGCTAAAGAGGATGAAAGTACAATTCGCCCAAAATAACTGACTCCAAAGTCCCTGGAAACAAGAAAAAGTTTGGTCTCAACTCAGCACTGGCTTATGGTCGGATCCAGCATTTGTTCCTGGGGTAATTCTCACTCCCCTCTTCCCCATGGAAGAAAACCAACAAGGTTTGAGTCTGGAAATAAATGAGACTTCCCTAAGAATGTGGCTTTGCACCATGGAGGATGAAACCAGCTGCAGGATGCTTTCACCTGTAGTGCTAGAGCGGGTTTTTAACTGACATCTGTAACAGCAGGGAACATTCAGTGTAAATAACAGAGGATGTAAAGATATGCTGAGATAAAAACAACTCAGGCTTTGTTTCCAACTGTACTTTGCATTATAAGATTGCTAATTTGCATTCTAGACTAGCTCCAGTGAAAGCTGGGAGCTTCTAAATGTGCTACAACATCTAGCTATTCGGTATCAGGCTGCCAGAGTGCCATGTAACACCCAGAGTCAGGTACCTCGTCTTTCTATTTATAGCCCGCAGGGTGTTAGGTGCCTCCCAAGGGCGACTGGAAGCTCCCACCTACGGAGCAGCGACCTGGTTGCAGGAAACATCAAACAAGGGATGTGTTAGACTTGCTCTTCATAGCCAGCACGTAGGTGTTCCCACACATCGGGGGCTGAGAAGTCTCTAAGCACCCTTTGAAGGAACAGAGCAAGGTTACCAATTTCTTTCTAACACCGTGGGCTGTAGGGGTTGCGTTTGATGTCGTTTGTTGTATGTGCTAATCTAGGTGGTAGAGCAAATCCCCAGGAAAGGGAAAGCGCTCTCCAAGCTCATCCTGGTGAGAGTCCAAATGTCTCTCTCTCCTACCTGCTCGGACCATTACCCTCCTCCCAGGCTACAGGTTTGGTGGGTGGCTATCCCACACTCCTGTTAAAAACGTGCTAATGTGCAAAATGAAACCCAAAGACAAGAGCAGCAGAAAATAAATAAAAGCAGAAGGCTCAACCGTGTTTCCTAGTTGTTGTAAGACAGGGATTTAACTTCTATTTTCTGCTCCTAGAATTTGTTCTGGTTTTTAAACTGGCGGTCACTTCAGATGAAAAGCATAAACGCAAGTGGGAACAGCCGCTGTGCCGTAATGGTTTTGCTGCAAAATACTTGATTAAGAGGTTATAAATTAAATTTGGCAGGAGGACTTCTCTGTGCCCTCTGCAGCACCAGGCTCGGCTCCACACACAGCAATTTGCCTACAGAGGCTTTTCGTTGAGTCCATGGAAGTGGCAAGTATGAGGCGCTGTGGGCTACAGCTTTGTAACTCTATCTGCCTGAACTTTCACCATAAAAAATATTCAGAAATTGTAATTATTTCAGGGCTAAATTTGGAGACGCGTTTCCCTACATGCTCCGTATTGCTCTTCAGTCAGGTGCACTTACGCAAGGGTGGGAAGAATTACCCTCATAAAGAGCAATATCCCATGTGAGCCAGTGAAGAATAGAAAGAACGAGTTAGCAGATTTCCACGTAACGATCTCCTTGGTACAAAATGCATCCGATAATGACCGTCGTGTTGTCAAGAAACAGATAAATTCAAATTGGTTCTCAAAGCTTCAGTGGCTAAAATGTAGGCATATTATCATAAAATCGTCAGGACTGGATGAGAATGACACTGTTAATCTTTCAGGCATGTATAATACCTGTACAGGATAATGAGTTTATATATTCATATTTCTCGTTTATCTCTATTAGACGGTATTATGTTTATTCCTCTTAACACAATAAAATCAGCAGCAATAAGGAATTTGGCTGAAAAAAAAAATGATTGCTGTGTTTTATATCTTAAAGTGACATTGCCACACCTTTAAAATCATAGCGTTATTCAAACACATCCAGACCCTTGCGGTGACCTAGATACCGTTAGTGGAAGGCGTCACTGCAGCGTGTTAAGGAAACCCATTCCGGCTTTTAGCTCAGGTAACAACCAGCGAAGCTGCGCGGCAGAGCCTGAGCCTGCCAATGACCCGAGTTAGCTACTCAGCTTACCAGTCCGCCTCGAAGTGCGAACCCCTGCGTTATCGCTGATGGTGTTACTTGAGCTGCGGGATTAAAGCCCTGGCTGTAGTGCAGCCACGCTTCCTAAATTCAGTATCAATGTCCACGAGTGGCAATTAGCAAATGGGCCAGTCTAGATGCTCCGAGAAGCAAACAAATTCAGCATGAAGGAATCCTTCAGATGTAGGTACACGCTAAGAAAAAAAATATCTTTGGTTGGAAGGAAGACACTTCTAAACTAATTGTTTTCCCTAAAACTTGTGGTTCAGCATGACTCACATCACTGGATTATATCTTGGTATCGTAAGATAGAACTGCTGAATGCCCTCAAATTCCACTGATTTGGGAGAAAAAGGGGAGTAACAAAAACCAGCAAACACTGAGGACTGCACTGGATTGGACTCTGGGCAGAGTCTACAAATATGAACTCCTCTAGCTCTGCTGTTTAATTGGATCTTTTTCATACCATTGGGCATCCTGGCAACAGCCAATAACCTCCATACTAATCTTTTATTATCCTACAGTAAATTAATGATTTTAGGATTACTCTGGATGTTTGAAGACTGCAAATCTTTGCTGTAACCCCTGGCAGTCTATACAGGGAAGCGGGGGATGACATTTCTCCAACTGCCACTCTCCAGTGACGCAGGACTGATCGCTACTGTGGGGAACAGCTCTGCGCTCTGACCAGATGGTCTTTAATCCACTTGCTTCCGTCTTCCTTCACTGTAATCGTGTTTATATAAAAATCTATTGATATTTTTTTCTGTCACACCGAATGGAGGTCCTGCATTTTCAGGCTGTTGTCCAGGTATGGTTGTTCTCCGTTGGCACAACACTCTGGTCTCCAATACCGTCTCCATTTTTGCAGTGCCACCAGGCGGCTGCTCTCTTCATTACCATTTTTTTTTGCAGTGTAATTTTGCACATTTTTTATAAACAAACTGCCTTGCAGATGAGAATCGCGTTAAACGCAATCCACGCCAGCACACCGCAGGGTCGGTACGATGCAAACAGAGGAGGGAATAAAGGGGCAGCAAACCTCAGCACAACCCCAGGCCCTTTAAAGCCTCTGGGAACCCAGCTTCGGCTCCGCGGGCGGCGCAGCGCGGTCACTGAGGTACGGATACGCCTGCCCGGGCGGTGGGAGGCCCATAGGCCCATTCGCCCTGCTCCCGGGTCCCGGTGGGACATGGGGACACCGGACCACGGCCTGCGCTCCTCACCCCGCCGCCATCTTAGGGCGGCGGGAGGCGGGCGGCCCCTTCACAGCCCTCCGCGCCCAGCGCGCCTCGCCGCCCACACCGCGCCGGCCAATGAGCGGCAAGTCCGAGAGAGGAACTGCTCAGCGCAGCCAACGAGTATCAAGCGTGGCCATCACGGACCACCAATAAACAGCCCGCTCCGGGATTTCGGCTCTGCCCATCAACGGTCGGCCGTGAGCGGACCAATGAGGGCTTGCGGGCGGGCCGGGACTGGCCAATGAGCGTTGCGAGGTGAGATTTGAAAGCGAGCCGAGGCGGGTGGCGCTGTGCGGTTTGAGGAGGTGGCGGTGTTGGGGGTCGGCACAGGTATGGCGGGGCCTGACGGAAAGGGGGCTTCGTCCTCGGGGTCTGGCAGCGCCCTTGAGAGCGGGGGGAAGGGGCTGAGGGGAAAAACCCGCGGGGCCGCGGTGGGGAGCCGGGGGCTGGAAGGTGGAGCCTCTCGAGACCACAGAGCCTGGGCCTTACTCGGTCCCTGAGCCGCCCGGGCTCCTGCTTTAGAAACAGCCCTGCGTGCTGCTCCTGCTCTGCTTTGGCGCTGTTCGGGCTCAAAATGTGACCTGTCGGCCTCCGTGTTTTCATGTCCGTGTGTCTCCTTCGGTTCCTGTGGTGTTGCTGGTCAAAAGTGTTTCTTTTCCTCCACTGTTCTTTTTTTTTTCATGAAAATCAATCCTATAAACTTTCATCTTTACTTTTGGTAGTAAACGCTAGCAAATCCCAAGTCTTTCCTTTTGTTTAAGCCCTTTGTCCCTTTCCTGCTACTAGTCTTTACTTGAATTTATGCCGATTTAAATTCCAGTTAACCTTCTGGGCTCCTGTTCGGGCAAGGTACTACTCAGAAACCGTAACCTGGAAAGAAATGCAGATGGGTAGATTTGGCCTAAAGAGGTGTTTAGGACACTGAGCATGCCATACATTTTTAATGACCCCAGAGGGATCATAAAATCAAACGATGGTTTGGGTGGGAAGGGACCTTTCAAGCCCACCCAGTCTGACCCCCTTGCAAGGAGCAGGGACATCTCCAACCAGATCAGGTTGCTCAGAGCCCCGGCCACCCTGGCCTGGAATGTTTCCAGGGATGGGGCATCCACCGCCTCTCTGGGCAACCTGGGCCAGTGCTCCACCACCCTCAGCGTAAAAACTTTTTGCTTTTGCTGACCTGGGATGTGAGTTGATAATACTTTTGTGGGAAGCTCTCTCTGTATCTCTGCTTATATTACATTTGCCTTCTTCAAGTTTCAGATGAATTCTTCTGCAGGATTACTTATCGAAAGGTAGATCACTTGCTCTTGCAGCTTATTCATGGGAGAAGGCCCTAAGTGGGCTTATACTACAGTAACTAGGAATGTATTGTTCAAAGTAGAAGGTAGAGTGTAAAAATCCTTCACATGTGTTAAATATTTATCAGCCTTTAAGGCAAATGCAGCTTTCTGTAAGCTTGCCTGATAGATAACAATGTGTATTCTGTGGATACAGGATATGTTACCTTCCATCAAGGCACCGACTGAAAAATTGTGCATGCACTCCGAAAGGACTGTTGTACTTGGAATCATAGAATCATTAGGTTGGAAAAGACCCTGAAGATCAAGTCCAGTCGTAAACCTAACACTGCCAGCTCCATCACCAACCATTTCCCTAAGCACCACTTTTACACATATTTTAAACAGCTCCAGGGATGATGACTCAACCACTTCCCTGGGCAACCTGTTCCAGTGTTTGACAGCCCTTTTGGTGAAGAAATTTTTCCTAATATTTAACCAAACCTCCCCTGGCACAACGTGCTTAAGGTAAATTTGGGGGATTTGTTCTGCAAGTCCACAAAGGATGGGTATAGCAAGTTGATGCTAGCTGGTTTTAGGAATGATTTTCATCTAGGAGGTTTATAGTAGAGATACATTCCCACTGTTTTCTTCGTGGCTTTCTGTAACACCGTGGGAATTACTGACAAGATCATTTCAAAGATGATTATTGGAGGTGCTCATGACTCAACATTCCTTAATCACTTCCATGTAAAGCAAGGCAATAGACCTCTGAACTACAGTACAGTTAGTCTGGTCATTTGCAATCAATATTAACCAACTGGCGTCTTTAATCGATTTCTGAAAGTTGGAACGGAAGATGCAGGATGAAAGTTTAGATGTTCACAAATCCGGTGGCACTGAAATACACCAGCTTTTCCAGGATTATGTGCAAGAGATCCAGTCTCTGATTTGAGTGCTTCAAGCTAAATTTTGCTTTTTATTCCCGTTTGCTCATTTACACTTCCGTGGACCGCTTTGCTCTCCTGCAGCACTGAATGTATTGGAAAAAAAAAAAGCAAAATGTACCCATTTAGGTTTCTGACTCATACGTTGTCTCCAGTATCTATTCCAAGCACTTCCAGATGGTTGTGCAGGTACTGCTGGTGCTCTGCAAGTTACTCCCTGCACGAACGCTGCCGTGAACCGGGGCAGGAGGAGCTGCTGCTGCCAGCAGCGATGGTATCTGAACAGATTCATGGTAGCTCAGATTCTCTCCTTGCTTGCTTTTTCCATAAGTATATACAGTTTAAGACTATGTTGTTATTTATTTCTGCACTCCTTCTGTTTATTTTGGTACTTTTCTGACATTTGGGTTTCCAGTTAGGCTGCTGGTGTTGTTTTTGGCTTGAGATACTGGTGGCAAATGGAGAAGGGGTGGGATCAACGTTAAGAAATCTTGTACGCCCATAGCCAGGGCTGATCTTTTCCGTGTGGTTCACTGACGATCCCTTTAGCTTGACCAAAGCTTGCTACCTTGAAATTAAGAACCTCAGTAAATGACCAGTTTACTGGTAAATGAGTGACTGTTGGCTATTTAGTTTAGCTCTACCACCCTCCTTACTGTAAAGCTGTTTTCTGTAAGTAGTGGAAGATGAGATTTCTAAAAGACCTTGGTTGAGGCAGCAGAGTAAGGCAAATTGCAAGAACTGGTCCTGACCTCTCTCTAGGAAGAAAGGATGAAAACCCCTGACAAGACAGGCGAGGTGCAGGGGATGGAGCTTTTTATGTGGCTGTTAGCACAGCGTGTACAGACCGACCGATGTTTGCATCAAGTCTTCCTCCGGTTAAAAAAGTAGGGAGAAATCCTGCTGGAAATAAACGCTATTGTATTGCGGTTGTATCCTGGAAACTCGGTTGGGAAATGGTGCCAAGTGTTCTGATGCTTGACAAAAATGCCTTGCTATCAGATAGGGTATAATCTGAATGCTCCATGGTGATGTTGCTTCCAAGTATTGTCCTACAGCCTGGTCACTTACTGCTTGTCTCCGTAATGTGGAAAACATCTGTGTTGCAGACAGAGCAGCAGGACAATCCCTGGCAGTGACACAGTGTCCCCTACTAATTCTTTCTGTTGATTGCTTAACAAACAAACTTGTCCCTTGAATGCATAAAATAAAGAGAAATAATGAAGAGTCATTACTGAAACGGTCATTTGTGTTTTCTCTGGTACACATAAAGAAACGAAGAACCAAGGGCTTTCTTTGTTGAAACATGCAAACTCTAATGAAAAGAGCCAAAAATATGACAGCTTTTTTCCTAATCATCATGATTTTTGTCCAGGGTCATCAAGATGGCTTCTACCTCCCAGTTTGCCAGTCGATACAAAAAGGATCTGAGTACAGAAGCCCTCAGAACAAAAGTTGCACGCAGAAAATCAATGCTTCAAAAGGAGAACAGGCACAAGCTGTTTGAAAAGGGCAGGCAGTTTGGATTGGTAGATGTCAATGTTCAGCTCTCCAAAGAGAGGGGGATGTCTCAGCTGAATGAGACGAGCGAAACGTGCTCTCAGGAGAACAGCAGCGTAAAACAGAGTAAGTAAAGACTTGTTATAAAGCTTTTTTAAAAAAAAATTGTTACAAATGTCTTTAAGTAGATATAGTAACATTATCACAGGAGCCTAACTGTGGTCAACATTTTGATTTGAAGAAGAGGTTTAAGATTTAAAAACAGTTCTTTAACTGTTAAGAAAAATCAAGAAAATAAGGTCTTAATAGAGCTTTATCCTCCTCACTGCTCTGGTGGTATGAATGAGGCTTTGGACTGATTTGTCTGCATAAAGGAAGAATATGTTTTGCTATTAATCTTCAATGGGAAGTCTCTTAATGATTGCTTCGTCATTCAAGAAGTGGAAAACCCTGGTCTAAAATCTTGTCTAACATAACTGGTGTCTGTCATGTGCTTAAAGTATGCTTAGAAATGGGTAATTGTATACTATAATTAAATACTCATTATAAATGGGTAAATGCATAGTATAATTTTATTTTTTAAATTGCTAGTTTTTGATGACTTGTCTTTCCTCCCAGAAAACAGAGTCTGCACATACTGAATTCTACCTCCCTGGCTGTCCTGGATGCTTATGGTCTAAGGAATTAAGTTAATCTTTAAAAATATTAAGAGATTTCTTTGATATATTCTTTGAATACTGTAACCCTGCAGGAACAGCCTGTACCCTGTAAAATGGATATTAATTTACGGCATCCCTCAGGTGCAGATGTGGGGAGGTGTATTTGCAAGTTGAAATTTACCATTGAATACTCTTTTAGTGGGAAGGGTTAAAACAATTAAGATAATTTAAGCTTTTAGCAAGCTACTAATAGGTCACATGCATTTGCATTGTAAGATTTTAACTGAAACTTGCAGGCACAGACTCGGACTTCTGCTCTTTGGCTTAGTATGTTCCTTTTCTGTTGAAATTTTCTGACTTATTGTTGGCTGAACAGTATCTTCAAGATTTTGTAACATGTCTGTCTTCTACCTTTCCCACAGAACAATCTACAAATGCAGCCGCCAAGAGGATTAATGAACGCAAGGAGATGCTCCAGCGCTATAAAGAAGAAAAAGAACTTCGAAAACTGAGAGAGCAAAGAGAGAAAGCGAAAAAGGGTGTGTTTAAAGTTGGGTTGTATAGGCCAGCTGCGCCGGGATTTCTTTCACATGTACCCGAAGATCCTGTGACAGTGAAGCCAAGAGAGAAGGTAATAATAGTAATATTACATGCCTAAATTAAGTCCATGTAGTATATTATATTAAAATTTCTGTTTGTATACACAAATACGTGTATGTTATGCAAAAATAACCAGTTTGTTTTGTAAATACTTTACACATTTGTTTTCTATAATAAGGAACAATCAGGGCGTGTTTTGGCTCAGTTTTTTGAAACAAAGCAGGAAATAGTACAGGTGATATGTTGATTTTTGTATTTATGACTGTGTTCTCAGTTCAAAAACTGGAATGGTTCATCCACAGATGAAACAGCTAAATTATTTTAGAATGGGTAATTGTTCCATTTACTATTTAGTCCACCTGACTTAGAAAGCTATTCAAATTACACACTTGACCCATTTTGACTCTCAGTGTGTTGCCATGTTGCTTTTCGCACCTAGGCTTCTTGCCTCCTGTAACAGTGACAAAAAGGAGTATGTTAACTCTTCTTCCCTTGGGGATGTTTCCAGGCAGCTCCTGCTTTCTCCGGGAGGATTACTCGATCGAAGGCCAAGAACCAAGAAGAAAAAACTATGATACCAACTGCATCTAAACACTCTACGGTTTGTTTTTTTTGTATAAGCTTCAGCAAATACATTTAGAGAAAAGGATGCAACTATTCTTCAGACCATAACTCAGAGTTATATGCTTACGTGTTGAGTGCTGTCTCTGAGGAGCTTTTCCTGGTGAGAAAGACAAATTAGGTCAGAAAACCTTTTAGCAAGCTGATAGACCGCATTGTGCTGAACTGAACTGCAGAGTTTGAGGTCAGTGCAAACAGAGAAAAGCACGCTGATCTTCCAGATCAGTTTTTCAAGCTGAAATATTGTAGTCAGTAAGGACTGAGTAGAGGTAGCAGTGAGGCTGAAGTGAGATACTTTGGTTTTGGCTGGCAAACCAGTGAGTCTCTCTTGAATGCTGAAAGTCTGTCACGAATGCAAATAACAAAAAGTGAGTTCCTTCTCCTAGATCACATTCTAATATCAAAAAGTTGAGGCAACCCAGGAAATTTACTTAATTCTTAAAAACTTGTTACAGTAGGAAAGAACACCTGTTTTTAAAGTTGCACTTAAAAATATTTTTGCATGTTAAATTGCATGCCACCTTGTTTATCTACCTGTTTTTAAAGATAAGGGATTGAGTTAGCCCAACTGTGGTGCTAGTTTGACTTGTTGGGTACAGTGACAGATCTGGTACACAACTGTTGGAATACTATTTATTTTTCTAATTTGTCATCTTAATTTCATAAAGTTGAAATCATGATTTTAAAAAACTGTAATATGTTTCATCTCACAAAGTCACCTCAACGTTAGTGTATTTTTACTGTGAATCTTGTCATTCCCTTCTGCTGTTTCTTGTATTTAAAAAGTAGGGGTTTTTCAAGGCATTTCACCAGCAGTGATCTGTAAAAAATAATTTGAATCTAGCAATCTTGCCTTACCAAACTTTAATGCATTTGAAGAATTTCCAGTCATAACTTTACAAAGGGACAACTGAGTTAATATTGATTGGAACTGTTTTTTAAAGCACCTAATGTGTGCTAAGATGCAGCAGCGATTGGCATCTAGTTTCATAGCAAACTGAAACTGTTTCTTAAATATTTTTCTTCATTATTTTTGTCAAATTCTTAATTGTGGACAATGCATGTCAACGCATGTCAACAATGAGCTATTTCAGTTATTCTTAATTTCTCTTTCTAAAGCCCTTTGTGCCAAATTGACCATTTGTTTTACTGGAACCTAGGCTAGAAAGATGGCAGAAATTAGGCTGCTTCATTTCTGGAAATCTGATGCTTCACAAAAACCAATCTTCTCTTGTAGGTCTGTGCCAACGGGCATAGTGCGCGCCCTACACAAGCCGGACGTAAACAGATGAGTACGGACAAAGCGTCTGAAAAAGAGAAAGGTATGAAAGTAGAATGATCCCTACATTTGAAAGGACAATGCTGTTTGGTTTTTTTGGTGTGGTTTTTTTTTTTTTTTTATTCAGTAGTTGTGGCATTGTAGGAGGGAGGGTAAGGAACACCTTTGAGAAAGATCCCTAGTATGTTTTTGGGTATAAGAATGAGAGAGTTTTTACGACGGCTGTTCCTACCAACTACGACAAGTGCAGCACCTGGCAAACTATCCCATGTGTAGCTCTAGGTATTGCGTGTGCTTGTTACCTCTGTAGGCTGGGAAAATGGAATGCAGGATACTTAATGCCGTCCTGGTTACTGATTATTCACCCTAGGAGAGGGAAAAGAAAAAGGTCGGTAAGCAGAATTGCACGATTGCCGCTTCAGTATTTGAAGCTGTGCAGAGCTTCCTGTTTGTCTCTAAGAATATCAGGTGTAGAAACTGCTGCTGTTACAGAAGAGCAAGTGGCTTCACCTGAAAAGATGGAGAATAACTGATACAAGTAAAATAAGAATTTTCCTTGACGTTCTGAGTAACCTGGAAAATTGCTGGCTGAATCAGCTGTAAATATTTTCAGTGAAGTCTTTCTTCTGTCTATCAGCAGATATGCTGCTGTTGACTGTGGTCTCTAAATGAAACTGTTTGTGTAACCCAGCATTGAAAAAGGTTTGGAAAAGGAAAGCCCTCTGGTAAAGCACATCAGCATATGTATATTTAATTTCGGAGATAGGACCCTGAACTTATGATGCACACTAATGCAACTGAGTAAATGTGTGATTTTCTTTAATAAATGACAAGTACAATCTTCTCTTTTCATATTTTACAACAGCCCCTTCTGTACCTTTCTAGTTATTGAACTTTCTATGCGACTTTTACTTACGTTTATTAAGAAAACCAAAAAAACCCCACCTCAACCCATAGTGCCTTTGTTTGAGAGTAGAATACCTTTGAGGAGAAATTCTTCCTCATGGTGCAGTGATGTCCATGCCTTAGGTAGATAAGGCTGTGTCATGTGGAATACTGATGTTAATGCAAGATATTCAGTAATTCAGAGTGAAATGACTCTTGCATCACTAACTTCATTAAATGAACAAGCAGCAGACTTTTATTTGAATAAATTTCAGTCATGCCTTCAACAAATCTGGAAAGATCTACTGTCAGTGTTTGACATAACAAAACTTTTGTTTAAAATTATCATCCTTTAGACTTGATAATGCTTTTTGCTGAATCAAGAATATGCATTGTATGTATTTAAACACTGGTATGAAAATGTTAGGGAAGTGAATGGTTGGATAAATCAAATGTTACAGTTATATCAAATGTTGTAAGTACTACTGTACAACAAACCCATCTTCAATCAAGATCCTTCTGAGCATTGCCTTGATGCCAAGGCTGAGCTGTGCTGTCCGTGTTTAGCACTGCTTTCACTGAACTGACAACAAAAGAACCATACCAAAACAAAAACAAAACATTGAATCTGTCAAAGTAATCCAACTAATAATTGTTAGCGCACTTTTCTGATTTCCACAAAATGTAAACTTTCAATTACATTACTTGAATGCAGCTCGTTATTTAGGCTTTGAAATCTCTGGAATTAACGTTTGTTACAGTGCTGCAGACTGCAGTCCAGACAACCTCAAACGCGAGAATCACCAGAGCAGCTGCCTCTGCAGCTAGGCAGATGCTGAAAACAACAGCTCCTGCTGGTAAGTGAGGCAGGGACTGTAGTCCTGCTGGTGTAGCTCAAGCCTGATACGTAAGTATTTGGAATAGTGCGCTGTAAAGAGATACCACCTACTACTGGGTGAGCACTGGAGCCCTGGAAATGACAGGTGGATGTTTCTATGCTGTTGTTACGCTCATTGTCAAACAGCTCTGTTGTCTTTAGGATCTTGCTTGTATCTCAGGCACTCTGTGCTGTAGAGATATGCATCGGCTTGTTCTGAGCTGTCTGTGCACGGTGCATTCTGCTGTGTGGCTGTCTCCTTATAACAGATAGACTGTATGTAAGTCATGACAAATTGTCGTGTAAGAAAAGGACTGAATACTGGATCACTTAGACTCTCATCTGGAGCTCTATTGCAATATTTAAATCAAGGTGTTGAAGCCAACATTGGACAGTTTCCCATAAAATCAGTCATGTGGAGCATCAATATCCATATAATTATTACAAACTGAAAGAACAGAAAACAGCCAGTGAAGATTTGCCAGTTTGGTGTATCACTGTTTAAGGACATCAGATTATGAAGTCTGTGATCAGGAACAGAAACCTTCGGAAGAGATGAGAGCCTGTGTTCTTCCAGTCAGGAATTTCTCTTTGTCCATGTTTGTTTACTAGAATAGGGGACCTTAATGGTTACTGAAGGGAAAAATTTTAGTATATATTGTTATTCTCAGGAAATTCTGCAGAATGTTTTGCAGTGTCCCTTGTATTATATGGGAGAGAAGTTAACTGCTAGGCTGAAAGCACAGCTTTGATAGTTTCAGTTCACCAGCAGAAATTCTGTGCCATATAGAAGTTAAAAATCTGAACTCAAATTGACTTGGTGCTATCATTTCTGTCTTGAAGGAAATAAGGTGACTTTTATTTTTAGTATACGACAACATCTAAAGACTAATGACTTAATGAATCTGTCTTCCTTTCTTGGTGATACATCTCTTAGTAGGCTGTTAAATCCTAGGCCAGGTTTTGTTTTGAATGAACTTCTGCAATGAGGTGTCTGCCCTCTAGCCACCTCCCACTCAAGAAACAAAACAATCTCTCCCTGTCTTTAACCACTGGACTTTTATGGCAATCTGATGGTGAAAGATTGTCTTAATCGGATGCCTTTTTGACATTTGGGAGTTTCTCTCATTCTAGGTAATCAGTCACAGAGAAAGACAGCAAATGTGGGAAAGCAGAAGCAAGCAGTCAAAACTGACATCACAGAGGTAGGTCATTTAATATTTGAAATTGAAAAGCAATAAAACTGATTTAAGAGCCTATAACAAATTGTCGTGTAATTGTAGCTCAAATATAGTTGTGTTCAAGCATACAAGTAATAAGAAGTTCACTAATAAGCTAGATTTTTTGAAGTTGTATGTATTTATATTGGCATATTTTTAAAATTAAGATCAAATTTATTTTGCTTATATGGATGACTTGATTACTAATCAAGATCTGGACAATGATTTTAATTAAATAAGAAGTTCTTACGTGACGTATCTCATGTAATTGGTGAAAAAAAAAACCCACCTGCTTAATTTGCTGATTTTATCTAGCATTTGTGAATTTTGTGCAGGTCATTACTTTTTGTAACATACTCTGAATGTGTCCTTTTCCTGCTCAGATAATGATACAAGACTCTAGAAGCTAAGAAATAAGTGCGTTTTTAGATTTTGAACCACAAAAAAATAAAGCTGGAAATCTTATTTTCTGCAACGTAAATAGGTTTATCATAATTCAAGGCAGTCATTGTGGCTCTCAGGAGTCGCTGCTGTAACAAAGCTTTTCTCCCTCCGCATGGAGACAGCAGTATGTGAATTCACCGTAACCCTCCAACCCAAGTTCCCAAACAATTTTTTATGCATTCGTGTGCGCACGGTCCTGTGCAAGAACCATGAATTATTTTTCTCCTTCTTTGCACTCCACCGTTCCCTCTTACCTCATGCCTCCCTCACGCCTCCCACCTCCCCTCCTGTTTCCCTAACTGCAGCTGTGCTCTAGTGTTGTCTTGAAACTGGTGCAATCATGCACAAACACTGGCAGGAGGTAAGAGGCACTCAGATCTTGGCTCAGGTAAGGACCTCTTCACAGGTGGGAGTTGCTTCGTGCTGCCAGTTAGTAAACTCTTGCTGTAACCTCAGTCACCTAATTGTGAGTGTCTTAGTAGTTGAATTCAGGGCTTGCATTCCAAGCAGGAGTATCTGAAGTGTAACAAGACTTACGGTGCATTGAAGATGCGTATTTTCTTGAAAAAAAAAAAAAACAAAAAGCTCTCTGGGCTGTTTTAAGCTAACAGTATCTCAATATGGGTATCTCAGAAATGTGGTCTGTATGACTATCTGACCACTCATCTCATAGGAATGTAGATTCAGCTTATTAATTTACTTTTTCTCCCCTTTTAACGACATTCTGTGGTCCTAACTGCACTTGTCTTGGGCTGCGTTCCTCAGCTATCAGCTTATTTTAGCTTGTTCTTTGGTTTTTGAATTCAAGTATGTGTATAAGCTGTGATTATCCAACAGGTGTAGTTGGATTTGGAGCCAGTAATTCTGCTCTTGAGGAGCTTATCACATTTAAGTATTTTTTCCCAGCAATGGGAGCAAGTTGGGCTTATTGGTAAATCATTACTTCTGTACACGTATGCTATTGTAGAAAGTGACTTACCTGAAACTGTTCCCTTCCTGATAGCTTTGAGACAATCATGTTCTAATTCAACCCATGTCTATAGTAAACATTTTATTGATTTGACAATGTAGTGTTCACTTTGTCTATTTATAGGTAATTCCTTCTAAACATGAAGTGGATAAAAATGCTCAATTGGATCCAGTGATGAAAGATACTGCAGCTGATTCTAAACATTCAGCATCAGCAGAACTTCAAGAACAGTCCTCAGTGGAAAAAAAGACCAATTCAACTCCAGGGAGACCCAGAACGCGTTCTTTTGCACCTCAAAACTTTGTGTTTCAGCCGTTAAATGGATTAGCGACCTACAAAGTTACACCCATGACTCCTTCCAGAGCAAATGCATTTTTGACACCTGATGCCTTCTGGGATTTTTCAAGCTCTCCAATGTAAGATTCTTTTTTTTGAATGGCCTAAAATGCACGTGAACCTCTCTGTGATGCTACAGAAAACCTCAGCTTTCTATAGAGAGTTTCCCTGTGTAACAAACTGTTGTGTTGTTGAAACAGCTGATCGTCATGGTTGCTATTGCTGCTTAATCAAGTGTGGACTTAATACAACAGCAAGGAAAGCTATATAATCTATAGTCCTATCTGTGCTTTTAAGTAAAGCAGCTCCACGTATCAGGGACTTGTGCCATATGTATCTATACACAGATTTATTAATTTTAGCAGGAATTGCTTGCGTTCTCTAGTGTTGCACGTAAGATACACAAAAGTGCCCCATTTAGTAGGCTCTCTGGCCATATTTGATGTCCATTTCTCAATGTGTCTTAACTCTAAATGTCTTTTTGTTGTTGTTTCCAGTGATATCGTTGAAAAATCCAGTGAAACTAAGGCACAAGAGCCTAATTTAAAAACTCAGATTTCACCTGCTGGTAAAGGCGTTCAAGAACAGGAGGTCACTACAAGTTTGAATGGAGAAAAAGGTATGAAGTTCATGTTTAGTTTATTCTTCTATTTTAATTTTCACCGGATTCCAAACAAATGTCTTTCATATCTTTCAGCAAGTGAACCAGATAAGAAGACTTCCATTCAGACATCAAATGAAACAATTCCTGTCTCTACAGATATAACAGCGCCTGAAACAAAGTTAGATGATTTAAGAGAGCAAGAGCACGACGTGCCCTATTTCAGGTTTGTGTTCATTTGTTTAATTTCCCTATTGTCCGTTCAGAGGTCCTAACAAGACGTCTTGTGAAGAGGATTAGCTTATGATGGCTGGTGTCTGCCAGCAGTGACCTGAGTAGGCACGCATTCCTGTCTTCCTTTTTGTATGTTAGTGTGAGTAAAGAATATGAAATACTGGAGACGAACGGCTTTTCCTAAGGAACACAAGCTTGAAAGCATAGAAAAGAAATTGCGTCTCAGCTAGTCAGCAAACTAAAGCAGTCTAATGGTTCCTGATCAAAGACTGTAGCTTCTCTGAAAGCAAAAGGATAGTAATCATTAACAGTTACAGACAGTGACAGCGGTTAAAATAGTCTCCAAAAACTTATTTTTTCACTCTCCCTTTATTTTTAGAAATACTCTTCGCTCTGAGACAGAGAAGCTTATGTCTCAGTGCCTCCAGTGGGATGGAAAATTGGAGCTGGACATTCCGGAGGATGGTAAGACTAAACTGCAGTAGGTGTTACAGTAACTGAAGGGGTCAGGGGGAAGCACATGTATCTAAATATATTTGCAACATAGCACTGTCTTCAGCACTTAATAATACGTCGTAGGAGGTAAAGTTTAGAGTTTTATCTGCCTCAAGACAAAAAGACATGCTTTATCTCCTAATACTGAAACTTAAGTGTAATACTTCACATGATAGTGGTTGACACTGAAGTGAACAGAACACCTATCAAAATAGTTTTTCTGTTGTCAGTTTGAAGTGTGTTTTAAATGTATGAACTTTAACCAAGCTGATTTTTAAAAATATCACATTAAAGCATTTTTTTTTCTAGCAAGGGGAGCAAGTTGGGCTTATTGGTAAATCATGACTAGGTTTGAACATAGAGTAAGTGTCCTTATCTGAGAAAGTGAAGATGACACATTAATGCTTGTCTTACAAGACAAGACTTACAGAGATAGTAACGCTTTTTTTGAAAGAAGCAAATTCAGAGCAGTTCAATGGATACGTGGGCTCAATCCAAATAGTATTGCAGGTCTGCAGGAGATGAAGTTAGTTCAAACAATAAACAAATTCCAGACTCTTCAAAGAAGTATTTAAATTAATTGTGAAATGATGGATTATTCCAAGATGTACTTTATTATTTTCTTGTTCCTATCAGCTAAAGATCTTATTCGCACCACAACTGGTCAGACAAGACTGCTCATAGCAGAAAGGTTTAAACAGTTTGAAGGACTGGTGGATAATTGTGAATTTAAACGGGGTGAAAAAGAAACAACATGCACAGACTTAGATGGCTTTTGGGACATGGTTAATTTTCAGGTATGTGCTTGCACGCTAACCTTCTAGAATAAAGTTTGATGGTGTTATTTACAAACGATGGACTGAAACAATTTTTTTTGTTTGTATATTCAGATTGATTTTTTTTTTTTTTGTGTGTGTGTATTAAAAATGCAGGTCCTTGTTTAACACTTTCTGATGGTGAATAATGCCAGCTGGTATACTACAATCCATAATTAATGGACCAGTTACTCTGTTGTGTCTTCTTGTGGCCTGTCTGTCTTGTTTTTCGCTGGAATGAAGGCATGTAGCCAAGTCTTATTCTGGTTTGGAGTGAGGATACAGTCACAACGTCACTTGGACCAAAAGCTGGCAGCTTTTGGAAAATTCCTGGAGCTCACCTGAAAAGTAGGGTTCCTTACTTCAGGATGAGAATAATGCAGAAACTACAATAAACCTTAGTAGGGGTGAGCCTAAGTGTTAGAAAACCTTCATCTTTCTCTGATGCTTCCATTGGTTCCAGAATGAAATAGAATATTCTAAATTATCAAAATGGCTCTTGACAGTATTTGTAAATCAGCTTTCAACACAGGAACTTGTAACTACTTAAATCAAATGTGCAAAGATGGATTTATTGTTTCGTAGTTGTAGGTCTTTAATTCCCTCCAGAAAGCAAGGGTTTGATCTGCTTATGCATCGGAGATGTTTGAGGGGAACTTTGCTAGAACCAGTAACTTGAAAAACCGGGTTTACCTATGCTTACACTGTATCTGAGAGCTGCTTGAGTTTCTCCTGAGCATCCTCACCTTTTCCCTTTGATAAACTTGGAACTGCAGAATTGCTAACTCTGTCCCTTTTTTGCATTAGGTTTTTTTTTTGTGTGTCCACTGCATTTCAGGGAGGATGTAAAGGATTTGTCACTTCAGTGACTGGTCTCTGTACATAAATAAACTTTGGCCTTACTAGCAAATGAGGCAAGTGTCTCCAGGACAAAGCCTAAGGAGAACAAGGCTGTTGCACTGAGTATCAGTCAAGGAGGAGGTAATGCTGCAGAGCTAGTTTGTCACGAACAAGCATGAACTGCATCAGGAAGCTGTTCAGGCCAGCAGTTTAAAAGAGCAAACAAGCTTACATGACGTGTTTCCCTCATAATGGAAGACTCTGTGCTTGTTTGGCATCAAGACTATTGTGCAATGTGTTCTTTTTGCATTCCTGAAATGCAACCGTTGTCAAAGCGCTTACGTTCAGCACAAGAACAGGTTGTAAACCAGCTCCTTCGGTTTAGATGTTAAGTCTTCCTGAACGATTCTATACCTCCCCTACAACCTTTAAACTACAGAAATGTGACCGGTCTTGTCCGTGCAATCTGAAGCTTGTGTGTGTTAGCGTCACCTTAATGAGTCAACTGTGTGAGAATGTTTAATACTTCGTATTGATTGAAGCACTTAAATGCATAACTATGCTTAGAGTTGTTACCTGATTTTATGAAATGCTGTTCTGTTGTGAATCTGATAAATCTTGAAAATTAAACCTGGACTTTTCTGGGATTTCCAATAGATAGAAGATGTGAATAAAAAGTTTGATAATCTGAAGAAGCTTCAAGACAATGAGTGGCAACCGCTTGATGTCCCAAGAAAAGCAGTTGTCAAGGTATGAATAAGCCCGAAAGCATGTCTCCTAAGGCATCAGGATGCAACAGAGTGTTTTGATATCTAACATAATTAGTAAGCTGCTATTGCAGTGATGAATACTCTTCTTAAACAGAAGTTCTTTCTAAAGCCCTACTTATCTGACTTCTTTAGATATTAGTGTTTAAAAATTCAGTGAAATTCCTTTCAAGGTGCATCATTCTCCTTTGTATTTCCCAAGTGCACTTGTATTAGTTTTTGTTTGTAATCTCAGTTGTCTTTCAGCCAGAAAGATTAGAGCTAAGTATTAACGATGATTCTTTTTGAGTCATTGGACTCTTTGCTAGTAAGGCAAGTCTGTTAAATTTAGAATAGAAATTTATCCTTCAGATGTAGAACACTATCTGTGGGATGCTGGTGTTGGCACTGACTTAATGGAAAAGGAAACTACGCAGGAATTTGGCTGTGACAGGCAGTTGTGAGCCATGAGTGCTAAATTACAGAAGTGTCCCATTAATACAGCACCACGGGTAGCGTTATACTGCTGATTCTCTAAGCACAAATGTTTCTGACGCTATTCAAAATAAGCTATTGCTTGTTGCAAAATAAGCTTTAATGTAGGCTGTTTTATCTACTCTTTGGTTGGAATAAATTATTGCTTTTAATGACTGAACATCAAGTCACATTCACGTTGCCTAAACTCCATCCAGTTCCTTGAGACTGCTCAAAACCCTCCAGATGGGACAAGACACGAAACTTCCTTTGAAAAATTGAATGCTGGGAGAGGCTTCCCTGGCTGCCTGGTGTCTGTCCTGTGACTGCTTTGTCTCCCTGCCACTAGGAGTCCCTGCATCCCACTGTTTTAAAAAATGTTGACTGGCGTTAGGAAAAAATTGTTCTGAGTAGTTCTGAACTGCAAACTCCATATGAAAAATCCTTAATGTTGTCATCACAAACTGACCTTGATACCTGAATGGCAGTCCAGAACATTCTGGAGGTGATCAGAGACCTTGTCTCCTGCATGTCTGTTGCTTGTTGCTGTCTCTGCGTGGTCAGCAACTGCGTAGATGTTCGTGTTCTGTCCGAAGCTTCCAGATGTGACTCAGACTTGCTTACAATTTCAGAAAAAGACTATTCCAAATGGGGTATCTAAACCAAATCTGGGAGCAGCTGGAAGAACTGCTGCCCGAAGCCGGCTTGCTGCTATAAAAGCAACTATGAGGGATAAAATGAATCACGATGGAGCTGCTGATTATGCACACCAGGAGAAGCTACCAGAAGTAGAAACAGTGGTTTTTGAAGCGGGATTTTTCAGAATTGAAAGCCCTGTGAAAACCTTTCCAGGTGGGTGAAGCTTAATCATTATTTCTGTGATCTGGAAGTACTGAAGAGAGTTTCACCAGTCTTACTGGGGAGAGGAGTTGTGCTGTTTATACTGGATACAACTCCAGTACTGGACACAATTAGTATTTCAACTAGTGGTTAATTACATCAGAGATCCAAAGTAAACTGTTCGACAAGAATGTACCAGTTTGAGTGATGATAGCAACATGAAATCTCTGCTTAGAGAGGTAAAAGTGGGTTTTTTTTTTTAGCATGTGTTTAACAGTGAAGTTTTAATCTTGAATGTTCACAGACTTAGCTGATGAACCTGTTCATCAAAGTCAATGTCAGGCTATTGTCCTCTATTTATAAGACAGGAATTGTGATTTTTTTTTTTTTGAAGTAAATATCTCACAGTGCTGTCTTCAAAGCTGCAGCTGAAGTATACATGTAATCTGTATTCATGTTCAACAAGATTGTAAAATATTTCAGTCTGTTATAAAAGCTGTTTAATAGGTGGTTGTTTTTTTTTTTTTTTGAGCAGATGCTCAAAATCTAACTTTATTTTCATAGAATCATGGAATGGTTTGGGTTGGAAGGGACCTTTAAAGGCCATCCAGTCCAACCCCCCTGCCAGGAGCAGGGACATCTCCAACCAGATCAGGTTGCTCAGAGCCCCATCCAACCTGACCTGGAATGTTTCCAGGGATGGGGCACCGACCACCTCGCTGGGCAACCTGGGACAGTGCTCCACCACCCTCAGTGTAAAAAAATTTTCAGTATATCTTACTGCAATCCATGTCAAGCCAGTATTTTCAGTAATCCTTGGCTCTTTGGGAGCCATTCTGCTTCTCTCCCATTTCTAGTTCATAAGTTGACTTTGAATTTCACAGTGTATTTTTTGTGTAGGTTTTTGCTCATCACAAGACTAGCTTTTTTTTTTCGTATGCCTCTTGTTAGTAGAGGAGATGACCTGAAAAAGCTTTTGAGCAACACTGGGTTGAAGCAAGCTCTAACAGTGAATCTGTTATAAGAATCAATTCTAAATCTGTGGGTTTTTATTTCTTTTAAAATTTTCTAATGTAAAAGGTGGAAATTAATGGCAGCTTTCACCAGATGGACTTTTTAATAAGAACGGCAAGTCTCATTATTTCAGGTTCTTTGTGAACGGATAGTCATTACTGAACTGCTTACCTGGAGTTAAGTTGGTTTTGTAACTTACTGACCTACTCTTGCCACCTTTTTCCGATTTCTCCTTGCACTGTATGTAAGATTTCAGTCTAATATTTGCGTAAGACAACTCAGCAAGCAGAAAACAATAGTATTCCTAGTGAGAATCCACACAAACCGTTAATTCCATCTTCTGGGAACTGCTGTAGTAATGAAACGTTAAATACACTTTTTCAGGCTTGCATTCAAAGACACCTAGCAGATCTTCCCAGCGGGCTTCTGAAAAACTGGCAACTCCGAGATCATCCAGCAGAGCTTTGCTTCGGAGCATTCCTTCTGTTCTCTGCAACCCTGAGGATACAGCTGCAAAACAAACACCACCAGTGCTCAAAGGCTTCCACCCAGCAGAAAATTTGAAAATGCCCCGATTTTCCACTGGAGAAACTCCCCCGCTGGAAAAACTCCCTGGTGGTTTTCTTGAACAAAGGTAGACATGTTAAGGCAGCTTTTAATTAAGTTTGTACAAATGCTGTTGGTAGTTTTAACTGAAAGAATTAATACCCATTTAAAGGTTACCTTCCAATCTGGCAGTGATAGAAGTTGCAAAGTTCTTGTGTCTTTTCCTTCCCTCAAGCAAATATTAAGAACTTTGCCCACATGCAATTTCACTGCTGGGTTAGAAGTTTATTTTTGTCCCCAGAAAATTTGATACAGCTGACCAGTGCCAAACAAGCAAGCGTAATTGCAGAACAAATCGTAGGATCAGTTCAGTAAGTAAAAAAGTGATTGGAGATGATTGAGAAGAATGAAAACATTTTGGTTTCTCTTTCAGCATTGCAGAACACTGTCCTGTTGCTGGCACAACAGGGGGAGCTAAGGTAAGTCATGCATGGTTCATGTATGTGTGTTCAATATTTTATTATTATTAGCAAAAAAAAAAATGAAGTATCTTAATTCTATTTGTTACTGCTTAGGTCTGTGTGTGACTACAGCAGGCTCTTCCTCCCTCCCCCAATATTTCTTTTTTTTTTTTTTTTTTTTTTTAAGTATCTGGTTACAAATTTGTTCTTACGCCTTTTACTTCATCCTTTCCCTGTCAAATGAGAAATTGCTTGTTGATGATGCCACTCTTTGGGAGAAAATGTGGTAATCTTTAACCTTCAGTATTGCTGATAGATTTTCCTTGTGGTAAAGTCTCATCAGAGAACATCCTTAGAATGTTTTTGGCACTCTAAGTTCAAAATTCTCTTTCATGTGGAAGAAGTTTCTTTATACTTTCAAAGAGATTAGCAAGCTTACAAGGGTATTAGGGAAATAGTTCATGTGAAATGGGTCAGAGTGTTAAGCTGCAAGCCTTGTCCTGCTCTCCTTTGTACAGTGTCTGGAGTTATTAAAACCTTGTCTCTCCTGAATTGTCCGTAAAACCTGGACCTGGTTTGACACAACAGGGACATGCTGGTTTCTGTAAAGTCACGTCCCTTGAATATCCTGACTACCTTTTCACTTTTGTGCTTTCTGCATGAAAAGCTGACAAAATTCCTTTTATTGCAGACAAAAGAGAAAATAAGAAAGCTTCCTAGTGTCATAGGTACTGCCTCATGCCTGCCTGGTTTCACTGATGCTTTCCTTCTGTCTCTCTGAGAAGCAAATACAGCTACTGCACACCTCTTGGCCTCTCAGAGGGCTCAGAACAGTCAAAATTCCCTTTTTTCAGGCGCTGGAAAATTCTAGTGGAGAATTAAAAGTAATGGATGGCGTCGAAGAGATGGAACTATCTGCTGCAGAAGAACAAGGACAAGATATTGTCATGTGCAGTCCGGAGAAGGAGACCTGCGCAGAGACCAACTTGGCTCCATCTGGACAAACAAAAATGCATCCAACAGGTGCATCTCTTATGTGGAATTGCTGGAACCTTTTCTTTGTTCTAAAGTTTTATGACAGTCTGAACATTAATCTTGGAAATGACTGGCATTGTAGCTTGGTTAAGCTATGCATGCTGTTAGCAAAACCTGCTTTAGCTAGGATGGCTTACACCTGCGTTGCACATGAGCAAACTGCCCTGCAGATTGTTTCTGTGTGATTTCCCTGTGATATGTGAAGGAGAAGGGTAATGTGAAAGGCTTGAAGTAGGAGTAAATACAGTTTAGGGGTTCTTTTCAGTAAATGCAGAAAGCAATCCTGTTTTTCTGGCTTTGGCAGCACCAGACAAACTCTTATTCTTATTTTTTCAGATGTTTCATGTAGTGATTTGACATCCGTTGGCAGAAATCCTCTTGATATGGTAAGCTGACCTTCAGATTTATTTGACTAAGGGTGTACATGTTACAGTACTCTTAGCCTTTCCTACAGAATCAGTTAGGGCACAAAGTAAATTAAACTCTGTAAGATGCTGCCAAGCTGATCCATATAACTTGCTCTGAATACAAGCCACGATTCCTGTCTCCCTCCTTGGGCTCACGCTGCTATTCTCTGTTGCACATGATGAGTGTAGGATGAATTGAGACATTTGTGGCAGAAGAATGTCTAATTCTTACCAGATTGATCCTTTAAATTATATTATTTCTGCAGTTCCTTGTAAGTATTTAGGAACATAACAAATGGCCTGGCCTTTTTCCTCCACTTTCTTCTTGGAGTTTTTCAGGTCTGTCCCATCCCTTTTCTTAGAGCTTTAATTTTTAGAGCTGGAAGGAAGATTCAACAGGGAAAAGCAGGCGTGCAAAAACTTCAAATTGGTAAAAGAATTTGGATCTGGCGTTTCTTAGGTGTTGTGAAAAATCCTCTTTAAAGTAGGGATTACTGATTTAAGTAATAAGTGTCTTCAAAATGGACCACATATTCACTTCTTCTTTTATGTTTGGAAATAAGCTTGCAAAATTTCTCTTGGGAAAGTGATGGTACTTAGTGGTACGTGATTTTGAACTGTGGCTGTCGCTTTGAGACAGTATTGTATATACGCAAGCACGTTTTAGCATGCTTTCATCTACGGAATCCCTGCAGGTTACGGATCTGCCTGACAGATCTGTGCTTTGCTTATTCTAAAGCTGCCAGGTGTCCACAGCACTGGGTGAGGGGGGGAGGATCTCATGCTTCTCTTATTCTCTTCTCTTCTCAAAAGCATTTTCTGCTGCTTTTTGCGCCACGATGTTTAAGCGGCCTCTCAAGTAGGCAGGCACCTATCAAATGTAAATGGTTGCATGACAGTAATTATTATTGTTATATTATTATCTGTTTTTTATACATATGTCATTAGAGAAAGGGGAATTTGCTGTTAGGTCATTTCATGTGTGGTTGTAGTGTTGTTCTGCAGAGCAGATAGCTGTCCCTCGAACACCTAACCTCCTGCTCTGATTTCTCCCGCAGCCGATGCTGGATGCTGAGCTCCCCTTCACTCCCGTCAAGAGCAAAGCCCAGAAGCTTGCAGCAGCTGAAGTGTTCAGTGACCTCATTGTATTTTCTCCCCTTTCTCCCTCGGGGAAAAAATGAAGAGTGACTTGAAATTCAAAATTTGTAAATTATATTAAAAAAAAAGCCGCAAAGGATATCTGGAATACAGTCTGCTACCCTTGAACTGTGTTCTGGGTGAATGAATGCCTGTAGTATTTTGTAGTGGAACTTATTAAAATATTTTGGAAGGTTTTATGGTGCAGTCATCATGCACTGTAAGTGCTGCTGTACATTAGTAGTGGGACGTTTGCTGGTTGTACCCGCTGTATCCAATGATTGCATATTCTGACTACAACCTGAAATATTTTAATTTTTGTATAATTTCATCTATTTCCTGCCTACTTCAAGTCATAAAACTATTCATCTTTAAGCTTTTTTTTGTCCTGACCTTCCTTGCTTCCTCATTTATTTTTCTAAGAGATGCCTACCAGAGTAGCTGTACCTGTGCCCTATTTCTGATGCGAGGGCACCTTCTGGGGGTAAGACTCAGCCCGTTGCCTCCTCCAAAGCACTGTTTTGCACTGACTCGCTGTTGTGAGGGTACAGGTGCACCCCTGGGCTCCAGGATTCTCTGCATTAACAACTCTGCCTCATCAGCAGACGTGACAGGGTTTGATGCATGTAATTCTTTCCTGTGGGAGTCCTCCTGGTGTTTAACAACCGCTTGCTTTGTAGTTGTAGAAACTATCTCAGAACAAGGATTTCAAAGTCAGATAATTCATTTTCCTGGCAATGTATTAAAATAGGCATTGATTGTTATTTCTGTTAAGGACACAGTTATCCACTGAATATCTCAAGTACCTTCAAGCCAAACCCCGTTCTGTCTTCACTTTTTCATGTGAAAAAGTTCTTAACCTCTTTCTCTGAGCACTTGGCATGTCATCCTCAGCCTCTTGCATCTCGTTCCTCATGCATTCTCCTCTCTGGACTGTAATATATTTATGCATAAGGAGCGTGCCAGTTACGAGTACTCTGTATTTGAGCAGTGGTATTAGAGTCCCTCCAGTCGTTACATTTTTAACAAATACCTGTCTGGGCTTCTTCTTGTAATGGTGACCTTAGTGTAATACGCACATTCTTCCACTAGCCTTTATTTTAAACCAGGCAAAGGTAATTTGAAGCCCTCGGCAGAAAGCGTTGCTGAGGGAGCTCAGAGTGAAGATTTAACCTGGAAGCTGTGTACTGGTTACACTGAAATAAACAGAGGAAGCCAATGTGACTCGGTGTTAGTGTGCTGGCATCAGCTTTCTCCAGTACTAAACTCCAGTTAGAGCGATCATTTCAAACAGACAGCTCTTCATGGCTTGCCTACTCTGTTCAGTCTCCAATGCTGTGCAGTTAATAATGGTTAACGAGGGGTTACTGACACCAGATGTATACACTTAAGCTGATGTTAGCAATGTGCTGGTCTAGGCTGGAAATGTCAATGGTGTTTGTTTTAACTTGGCGTCTCCAAGTATAAATGAAATGCCTGTTATAAAACAGTATGAGACATGTCGAAAAGATCCTTGAAAACTTCAGTCGTGCCTATTGCGCTCTTCTTGTTTTGCAGACAAGCCCGGGAGAATGACTCACAGCAAAGGGAACATACTTTTTTTTTATTTTTAACCAGCCTGACTCACAAGGTGAACTTGCCAGTAAACCTCCCCACCCTTGAAACTGGTCTTGGCTGACACAGAACTGATAAGGGGAGAGAAGCACAAGGCTCGTGATCCATTCCATGGAGTACGTTACGCTTGTATAAGCTAGATCTCTCCTGGGAAGGAAGTGTGTTCAGGACACGCTGATTTGGGCCACCAAGTGGGCATTTAAAATGAAGGAGAGGGGTAACTATTCTAGGTGTGGACTAAGGGAGAGGTTTTGCTTCCTCCAGCTCTGAACTCGCTCCTGAAATACCTAACTCTGGTCAGGATCACAGGCTTATGAGTTTTCCCCATTTTCCGGTGTTTCCTAGTGAGATGACGCTTCTGTGAATTATGCAGAACCCCTTCACAGCCTGATCCCGCAACTCTCCTGCCCTGGGGGAGGAACTTAAGTCCTTTGCTGCGCTATTTTGATTCCTTTAGTGAAAAAGCAATAACTGCTTTACTAGCAGAGCAACCGAGGCTAAAAATACCACGCTACTGACTGCTACCTGCTACTTGGAGAAGATGAGGTTGAAGATTGCTGCCCTGGCTCAGAAGACCAGCGACTGTGCACCGCAGGCTGCTTTCCCAAGTGCTCCTCCATACAAATCCAACCGCTCCGGGGTGTCATCCTTCGACACGAAGATTCTCAGACTCTACAGCAAGAATTGGGACGCGTCCACATTTGCACTCCATTTTCTGGAGGATTTTGTGTCTTTTGAGATCTTATTAAAAACACATTTTACTTGTGAAAGCATGTTTTATTACCTCAAAGTATTCATTTAAGCAGGCACTTCTGTTACAGCTGTATGAAAAGTTTGCATTGAAGTTCTAAGTTTAATATAAGTTTGCATTAAAGTACACCATGGCAGTTATGTCATGGTTGGCATGGTGCAGGTGACCTGGTTCTGGCTGGGATAGAGTTAATTTTCAGTGGGAGGGAGCACAGCCAGGATAGCTGATCCAAACTGGCCACAGGGATATTCAATACCATATGCTAGTTTTTTTTTTTTTTCCTTGTTTTCTCTTCCTTTGCTGACCTGTTTTTGTTTCAACTCCTGAGTTTTGCCTTTCTTCTTTTCCCCAAGTCACCTCCCCATCCCGCTGTGGGGAGCAGGAGTGAGCGAGCGGCCGCCTGGGACTTAATTGTGAGCTGAGATTGAAGCCTGACAGCTGGTGAGGGTGATGTCCCCAGCGATGCAGAGTTTGGTGATCTCGTTCAGCTTCCTCTCACGGTAGCTGTACTGCAGCAAGTGAGCATCGTTGACCGCTACCTTGAAGTGATCCGCCTCGCAAAGGATCTGGAGCTGAAATGAAAACCTCAAATCAGCCAAAAGATAACAGTCAGGTTTGTTCTAGGAAGAACTAAGACTCAAGCAGGGTGGCACAGGCTAAAGGCTGTTGCCAGCTGAGTCCTGCGCGGTGGCATGTGGATGAGCTGGTGCAGCGACTCTCTGCTGCAAAAACACCGGTGACCTTTGCCTTCCTGAAAGCTCTGCTGTACTCCTCCTTCATCATTTAGCCCACCGTTGCCATCTCCTCCTCACCCTGACGGTATTTTCAAGGAGCAGTGGCCTACGGTTCGCACAGCGAGAGCTGTGTTCTCACCAAACGTGAACCTACTTTGCAGGAGAAAATGCTCGTGAAGAGATTTGGGCTGCTAACGGAAAATGCTTTATAGAAACCTGCCCAACTGCTGCAGAACAGTGTAAACGGGGAGGATTTAATAAGAAATGGGAATAACAGGAGTGGGGAGAAGTTATATCCTGGGCACCTGGACCTGCAGGAGGGGGTAAGAAGTGCAGGGAATCATAGAATCTTGGAATGGTTTGGGTTGGAAGGGACCTTCAAAGCCCACCCAGTCCAACCCCCCTGCAAGGAGCAGGGACATCTCCAACCAGATCAGGTTGCTCAGAGCCCCGGCCAACCTGGCCTGGAATGTTTCCAGGGATGGGGCATCCACCACCTCTCTGGGCAACCTGGGCCACTGTTCCACCACCCTCCTTGTAAAAAAATTTATTTACTTCTTAACCAAGGTCCTTAGAGTGAGTCTTGTTACACAGCCCTGACCAAAGTCTCCCAGCGCACGGTGTGGGTGCTGTCGGCACGCTAAGACTGAGTTGGGGTGTTTTTTGCTACCTTGAAGGGTTTTCCAGCTTCAAATGGAAATCTAGGAGCCGTCCTCTCCTCCTTTCCCCAGTTATTCTGGAACATTGAGTTACAGACGATGACTTTCCTGTGGTCTTCCTTGAAGCGAGGATTGAAATGAAAGGCAATGTCATTCCCTTTCTTTAAATCCAGTGAAAACCTGCAATGAGAAGAACAGATTTGCTGATTTTTTTTCCCCACAAAACTCCTGGATTCTGTTACAGGGCTTGCCAAAAGTAGCAGCAAGGAGGCAGAAAAAAAGAAAACAAACCAAACCACAGACCCTGTTGGGCAATGCCAGGGCATTTACACATTTATTTTGTGTAATATTTGATTTTACACCAGGCAGGGGTTATTCAGGAGTGGAAAAAAAATCCCAGCCCCTCTTGCTCCACCCAGCAGCGCCCCATGGAAACCCCCCGCCCTCAGTGCTGGACACCCCCAGTACCTGTTTGGGTTGGGGCTGACGGTCCCCGTGACGGTTATGAGCAGCCGAGGGACGACTCCTGCCTGCAGAGGCAGCTCGAAGGGGACTTTCTGGGAGACAACGGGGATTTGGTGTTAGCAGAAAACCGCGTCCAAAGCCAAATGCTGTGAGGGGGGTGAGGCACTGGCACAGGTGGCCCAGAGAAGCTGTGGCTGCCCCATCCCTGGAAGCGCTCAAGGCCAGGTTGGACGGGGCTTTGAGCGACCTGGTCTGGTGGAAGGTGTCCCTGCCCAGGGTAAGGGGGTTGGAACTGGATGGTCTTTAAGGTCCCTTCCAGCCCAAACCATTCCATGATTCTATGCTCGGGCACGGGATGGGTCTTGGTGTCAACACACGAGGCCAGCCCTGAGACGCCCTGACCAGCCATGCCACCCACCCCTAGGACAGCCAGCCCCAGGTCCCTCCCATAGCAAAATTGGGCAGTGAAGACAGAAACCCTTAAAATATGATGGAAGCGTTACCATGGGAGGAGTTGGTCCCCCGTGTGGAGCAGGGGGCCCAAATCCAGGGCCACTGGGCGGTTGTCCTGGGGCAGGATACGGCCCTGGTCCTCCTGGTCCTCCAGGGAATGCTCCAGGTGCTCCCAGGTACGGTCCTTGTCCTGCTGGTCCTCCAGGATACGGCCCCGGTGCTCCAGGGTACGGCCCTGGCGCTCCAGGGTATGCTCCGGGCGCTCCGGCATAGGTCCCCGGAGGGCCGGGATATGGCGGGAACCCCCCGGGACCTGGCGGCTGGTTGCCCCAGGAGGGCCAGCCTTGGGGTGGGGGGGCGGAGGGGTTGGGGTTGTTGTTGGTGGGCAAAGCGTCGGATAACTGGGGGCAGAGGGGAGAGGAGGAGGGTTAGGTGGGTGACACAGGGTTGGGTCGAGTCCACCATCCATTTTTCGTAGCCTACAGCCTGCGCCGAGGGCAAGAGCTCAGCTGCTGCGGGGAAGGGGTTGAGTGCCTGGGCTGAGGCTTCCAGAAAAACCAATAAATGCTGGTGTAACTGGATGGATTTGGGGAGTTAAGCAGGTTAGCGAAGCCACGCTCCCACCCCCGCCGAAGGTCCCCGCTTCAAGGCAATTGAACCACCACAGCCCCCGCTTTGTTTTTTAAAGCAAGCCATACTTACAGAGAAACCGCCCGACATTTTTTCCTAAAACAAAACAGACAAAAGGCTTTTTTGTTTTAACATGCGCCATCCAAAAAAATACAGATTTTTGAGAAGCGTTACAGTTTACAGCGGCAGCGGGCTGGAAATCGGTCGGTCCCCATCACGTACCTGCCAGGCAGAGGCCAAACCCGCGCCCAATACCTGCGGGAGAAGCCGAGGGTCACCGCCGCGAGAAGCCCGAACGGCTCCGGCAGCGAATCCGGCCCAAACGCCCTCCGGATGAGATCGGGCGCTGCGGGGTTGGTGTTGATGCAACACTGTCGTTGCCTTTATGACACCGCCGGCGTCAAGCAGAGAGGGGACACCGGACCGCGGGGACCTAGTGTGGCTCTGCCCCAAGAGCCTCCCTCCAGCCTCTTGAGGGGTTTTTCCCTGGGTTTTTGCTCTCTGCTCACGGAAAAGCGCGGTCGGCCGGCGTTACTCACTTCCCCATCCCCAAAGCATCATCCCGGAGAAGATTTAAATTAAAAAAAAACCCCACAAAACAAAATCCCTGGTGGGGCCGCAGTAGCAGGGAGCTGCGGAAGGGACGCGCGTGCCGCCGGCCGCTCCGGGCCAGCGGATAAAAGCTGCTTTACAAGTTGTACGAGTCCACGCCGAGGCACTCGGCCGGACACGTACCTGCCCGCGCGCAGGAACAGCCGCGGCCCTGAGCCGGGTTCCTGCCGTCAAAGGGAGCATTCAGAGAGGGGGGAGAAAAAAAAAAAAAAGGGAGGGGCAGAAACGGGGAAAGAAATGGAAAATTCCAAATTGAAAACAGAGAAGGAAAATTCTCTGTGACAGAAACGTACGCCCAAGTTTTCACAACCAACAAACAACAAAAAAACAGCCAACAATCAGCCCCTTTTCCTGCCACACACTCCTCCTCCTCAGCTCGCGTGGTTTTCAAGCCAACGTCTCAACCAGCATCCAGAAGTTCCGACTGCTTGAACCGCCCGTATCTGGCAAAGCTCCTATTTGCCTTCTAGTTTGTTTGGGGTTTTTTTAAGCCCTTGAGTTCACCATTTTTTTTGCAGGGGTAGCTCCCGCAGACTCCCCAGGGTCGGGCCCAGCCGGGCGGGGTTCGGTCGGGCCGCAGGTACGTGACCGCTGATGGTTTGCGCTGCTTCGGCGAGGGGTCCCGCCTGTCCCCCCCGCCATCTCTTCACCCTACAACACCTCCGGGAGAAGCGATTTTGCTCCCTTGCAGGGATTTTATCGCTTCGGCCCCGGTGGGATGGCGCGGCAAGAGGCATGGGATGGCCCATTTGATATTTGTAGCTGAATTCTTGCAAAACACAACTCCTCCACCACCAAATGGCGACCAAGTGTTGTAGACCCTGGACGTGTCTCCCTCTGGAAACGCTCCAGCGGGTTCCTTGCCCCGCAGCTGGGCTGTCGCGGGGGAGGGAAGGGGATTTCTCCCACCCGCCGCCCCACGGCAGCTCTGCCCTTCGGCAGCATCCGGCATTTCCAACGGCCTCCTGGCCACCAAACCCAGACCGGGCCGATCTCTACCCCGGCAGCTCTCCGAGCTCTCACCGACCCGACGGGAGTTCAGCTGCGGGGAACGTCCCGGGGGGGACCCCCCTGAAGCACCCCAGCTCTTTCTGATATTCACACAAAGTAGAAAAACTTCTAACTGGGAAAAAAAAAGACATTTTCTTCCCCTCAGCACTGTTTCGGGAGGGATTTTCTGGGGGTGTCTCCAGGCTCCCACGCATGGACGCTCAGTCCCACTCCTCCACGGGGTTTCTGGGGCTCGGGCAGGGCTACCCTGGCACCCAAGGAGTTGCGAACAGCCCCATAATTCCGTAATATTCACCCTCCCACAGCTATCCCAAGCACCCCCCAAAGCCAGTGACTGCTTTATGTACATTCCAGTTGCTGTTATTAATCGCAGAGCCTGTGGGACCTCAGGGGCACAAGCACAGCCTTAACCCTTTCTTTGCAAGCCAATACCTGCGTTAACCCCGCAGCCGCTCCCTCACTCCCCCTCAGGACCCCCGTGGGCGGGTGCATCCACTCACCTGCGATGCAGCGGCTCCCGGTAGCGGCTGCGGAGCCGGGATCCCAGGGTGAGTGGGTGGCTCGGACACGGCAGCGGGGATCCCGCCTGCTCAGGGCGGGGACGGGGCGGGGAGACGCTGAGAAAGTCACCGGTGTCACAAGAACAAAATTTTATTTCCCTTTCTGAGAGTGGTGACACCACCAACAGGCAAAACTACACGGGGAAAAAATCAGAGCTTCTCATTTTTGTGTCTCAAGCAGGCGTCTCTTTCCACGCATTTGTAATTTTCCTCAGAAGCTCAGTAAAACACACATTTCCTTATAAATTTTAAATGTTTTCTGCTTCTCTCCGGAGATTGCCAAGAAAAAAAAAATCTAAGAAAGCTTTGGTTTTCACCCGATGCAGCAAGGACCAGCGCCAGAAAGCTGTTGACATCAGCTATAATTTCAACAAGCGCAGTTTTACTGCGGGTTAAGCGTGAATCATCTCCTATTTGCTCAACGGGCTCCACGGCTTAAAGCAACAGAAAAGGGAAGGGCGTGTTTGATGCTGAATTTCTGATCCTCTGGAGAGGAGAGGAGAGGAGAGGGAGAGGAGAGGAGAGGAGAGGAGAGGAGAGGAGAGGAGAGGAGAGGAGAGGAGAGGAGAGGAGAGGAAGAGGAGAGGAGAGGAGAGGAGAGGAGAGGAGAGGAAGAGGAGAGGAGAGGAGAGGAGAGGAGAGGAGAGGAGAGGAGAGGAGAGGAGAGGAGAGGAAGAGGAGAGGAGGAAGAGAATATGGGACAATAAATATTTCAGTTGTCAAGGACTCACAATGACCATCTAGTCCAACTGCCTGACCAGTTCAGGGCTGACCAAAGGTCGTTAATTCTAACTGGTGTCATTAAAGACATAGAAGCTTCTTTAAGGCTGTGGCTGAGCTAAACGGCTTAGCTGATGATACTGCAAAAAAGTCAACAATCTGTTGAGTTAGGTTTCAATGAATTTTAGCATAATTTCTTCTAGTTCATCTCTGCTTATCTAAAAGACTGGGCGTCTGCTGGGGCACCAGCCTGGATTTTAGCATCCTTCAGCTTCGTATTAGACTTGTCAGCGGGATTGTCATGTCAGAAATTCTCTGCTGTGAGGGTGGCGGAGCACTGGCCCAGGTTGCCCAGAGAGGTGGTGGATGCCCCATCCCTGGAAACATTCCAGGCCAGGTTGGCCGGGGCTCTGAGCAACCTGATCTGGTTGGAGATGTCCCTGCTCCTTGCAGGGGGTTGGACTGGGTGGGCTTTAAGGTCCCTTCCAACCCAAACCAGTCTGTGATGATTCTATGATTCAGGCCAAAATTAAGCATGCAAAAATGCCGTAGGCTGATGAGAGATGCTGGCTGATGACAAGCGGCCCCCACGGGATGCTCCGCTGGGGGAAATATTTAAGCAGGGAGTGCTGCTTCACTTGCCCTTCACAGGGCCCAAACCTCACCACAGCAGACACTGTGACCCCTTGGGGGATGTTTTAGGGTAGAAAGACCTGGAGAGGATCTAAGCCCGTGATGGATTCCCGATACGATGCCTGAGTACCTGGAGCTTCCGAGTCTGTAACACAAGTGGAAGGAGATCCATGCCGTAAGCTTTGTGCTTCCAGTTACGCAACAGATAGACGGCGTTAAAAAAAAAACAAAACTGCTTGACCAAAAGTGAAAACACGAATCAAAATCTGAACTCATTTCCTCACTTAAACAAACCAAGCAGCGGCGAGGACGATGAGTGAGCGCTCCCTCAACATCACGGGGTGGGTGCAGAGCGCCCTGTGCCGCGAAACACCCGCGTTTCGCCTCGCTCCACTTCATCTGAGTCACTGCGTTGCGGCTTGCGTGGTCGGACGCGACGGTGGGGCGGCTCTCCTTCCCAAGCTCTGCCTCCCGCGATGGAGAACAGAGAGCAGCGGGGTTTGTAGCCGGAGCGCTACGCGAGCAAGGCAGGGCGCGAACACAACAGCCATCGCGTCTCTCGTTTGCGG
This sequence comes from Chlamydotis macqueenii, assembly GCF_036417535.1. Lineage (NCBI taxonomy): Eukaryota > Metazoa > Chordata > Aves > Otidiformes > Otididae > Chlamydotis > Chlamydotis macqueenii. The sequence continues at coordinate 4,206,877 of NC_141560.1, read as the reverse complement.
CGTTGCAACGCATTGTGACGCACGGGCCTGCAGCTCAGGGCTGGCTGCTTCGCAAAAATGGATGAAAAAATAGTAATTTCTCAAAAATAATAATATATTTGTGTTTTTTTTCTTTAAGCCCTCACATGTATCCAGTTTGCTTTAGCGACTCAACGTAAAACGCAGCCTCGCTTGGGCCGGCGTGCGATTTAAAGCCCTGAGTCGCAAACCCAAGGGATGGGAGAGGGACCCAGGCAGGCGGCTCGGCCGTCAGGTCACGCCGCTCCTTAGGGATGTACCGCTGGCGTGCCCTCCGCTGCAGCCAAACACATCCCCTAAACATGATTTACTGTCCCCATTTTAAAACGCCCAGCGTTTATCTGACAGCACGCAAGGCAGAGATGAGCTCGTTAGCTCCACCCCACAACGAGCTCAGGGACGGTTCGGGGCTGGGAGTCACCCCCTCACCAGCTCGAGGTCCCCAGGGCGCTCGGGCACCGTTCCACCGAACAGCGACGTGCATCATCAGACATTTCCCTCGAGCAACAGCCTCTGCCAGGCTGCTCGGCCGTATTTCCGAAGCGCTGCCCTCCACTGAGCACGGCTTACCGCGGGGCGTGCCCACCACTGGCTCGCAGCAATATTTATATTCCTCAGCTACACAGAATCACGGAATGGTTTGGGTTGGAAGGGATCTTCAAAGCCCACCCAGTCCAACCCCCAGCCAGGAGCAGGGACATCTCCAACCAGATCAGGTTGCTCAGAGCCCCGGCCAACCTGGCCTGGAATGTTTCCAGGGATGGGGCATCCGCCGCCTCTCTGGGCAACCTGGGACAGTGTCCCACCACCCTCAGCGTAAAAAAAACTTTTCTGACAGGCAGAAGACCCCACCCTGATGGGAGCTCTACCTGTGTAAAGTTAAATAACTTCAAAGGAATAATTTTAAGCTGCGTATTGGAAATTAATAAACAGAAAGCTGCTTCTCTCTCGTCTTCTTGACAGTAAATCAACGGGAAGGAACTGAATGTAGAGGGCAAGAAGCTCGGTGGCGCGAGGATCCACTCCCCGATACGGAGCAGAACAACACGCACCCGCGTGGTTTCGTCAGTCTCATGATTTCTGCGGCCTGACTTGTGCGTGGGGTCGGCATCACGTGCACCGTTTGGGCTGTAGCCCACAGGGCTAAATTCAGCCATCGTCCCGCCTTCCTCCCTCTGCAACCTCCCAGGCTGGGGACCGGGAACCCCCATAACGTCCCCTCCTTTCTCAGCCTCAGGAACGAGGTTCCAGGTGTCACCAACGCCTTCACGGAGCCCTGCGCTGCCCCTCCCCAAGGTGTCACTTCGGTTCCAGCCCTGCATGCCAGCGCCCAAGTCACATCCCACCCTCCACCTCTCCGCACTGATGAGGAAGGGCATCGCAGCGAAAGCAGGCAACGGGACTTTCCTCCACGGCGTGCCAGGATTATGAGATGTCCTCTCAGGATTTCCGGAAGCCTCATCAGCCCCGCTCCTCCTCACACACCCCTTCTCGGGGAGACGGCTCATTCGAGAGCTTCCTTGGCTGCGTTGCTCAAGCCCTACAAACACCGCCTTGCTCTAGCGCTAGTGAAAAACTCAACACAGAGGAAGGTTGAGAACTTCGCTAACTCAAGTTTTGATGGCAAAGAAAGCAAAAGTAGCAGATATAATGTTGGTGTAGCACCATCCCTGCTGCTCACATGTACGAGCAAGCCTGGACTTGCTCTCTTATTCCTGCAGCGCCTTCCTTCTCTTCTCTCTACAGCACAAAAACTCTGCCTTTGCGGCTTCCTTCTAGAAAACAGAACACCGACGCGAACGTGCAGCTCCTCCCGTTGCTGCCTGCTCTGACGTTGCCAGGAGAAGGGGAAGTCCCCCCCAGAAACCTTCGCACGGCTCCTAGCGCTGACGCTAGGTGAGCAAAACCAGGCTACGGTTGGATAATTTTATATTGTTAAAGATGAATAAATGAGAAGCACTTTGCGCTTCACGTGCCAATCTGAGCATTGAGTTGCTTTCTGAGTGTTAAACGAGTCTTGTAGCAATTTCTGTCAACAGAGATTTACAAAAGTCCTCAAAACCTCCCTTGGCTTTCAACCCAATAGTAACTACCTCCAGCTCCTCCTCCTCCTCCTCCTCCTCCGTCGCACCCAGCTCTGTGCAGCAAGCTGCCCGCGGGCCCTTGAGGAAGATCCTTCATCCTAACATCATTAAACAACTGGATGGGAAATCCTACAGTGATCCCAAATGCCTGCGCAGAGGGGGTGAAAGACCTCCACAGCTTGTTGCCATCACAAAGATGAGGTCCTGCTGCTTTTCTTGGCCACGCTCTGTGCTTACCCAAACATGAGTCAACTTACAGAAAACTAATCCAGCCTAAAAAGCCGAAAGGAATAGCGTGCTGCAGTAAGGGGTTGGATCAGTCCAAGCCTACCCCCACCAAAGCCAAGGTGGGACCATGTTGTCTCTTTGGGTGCAGCACCAAGCGATGCAGGAGGCAGGTGGAGGGCTCACCCAGCCGGCCTGGCCCAGGGGCTGCTTGCCTCCAGCTGGCCCGGACACAGCTTTGCCATGGGAAAGATGCTCCATAAGGAGAGTAAAAGCCCTGGGTGATACCGCACTGAACACAGGGCGTTGGAAAGGAAAGATGAAGGCCAAAGAAAGACAGGAGAGATCCATCAGAACTGATCCAGGAGAAAGGCAGCTGCAACTCCAACCACTCTGAAGAGTTCACTTTAAAAATAACTTTATTACAACAGCAATCAGAATCATTTTAAGATCATTGGGTCTAACAGCAATGGGTGGCTTTTACCATAGCTCAGGAAATGCTGGGGGGGAGGGATGCCATCAGAGGGACCTTGACCAGCTGGAGAGGTGGGCCCGTGCAAACCTCGTGAGTTCAACCAGGCCAAGTGCAAGGTCCTGCACCTGGGTCGGGGCAATCCCAGGCACAAATCCAGGCTGGGTGGAGAATGGATGGAGACCAACCCTGAGGAGAGGGACTTGGGGGTGCTGGTGGGCAAGAAGCTCAACACGAGCCGGCAATGTGCGCTCGCAGCCCAGAAACCAACGGCATCCTGGGCTGCACCCCCAGCAGCGTGGGCAGCAGGGCGAGGGAGGGGATTCTGCCCCTCTGCTCTGCTCTGGTGAGACCCCACCTGCAGCGCTGCGTCCAGTTCTGGAGCCCCCAACATCAGGATGTGGGCCTGTTGGAGGCCACGCAGATGCTGAGAGGGCTGGAGCAGCTCTCCTGTGAGGCCAGGCTGAGAGAGCTGGGGCTGTTCAGCCTGGAGAAGAGGAGGCTCTGGGGAGACCTTTAAAAGCCATCCTCCTACAAGGAGCAGGGACATCTCCAACCAGATCAGGTTGCTCAGAGCCCCGGCCAACCTGGCCTGGAATGTTCCCAGGGATGGGGGATCCACCGCCTCTCTGGGAAACCTGGGCCAGTGCTCCTCCACCCTCAGTGTAAAAATTTTTTTCCTTATGTCCAATCTGAATCCTCCTCCCTCTATTTAAAAGCCATGACCCCTTGTCCTGTCACACCAGGCCCTGCTGAAGAGTCTCTCCCCACCTTCCCTGCAGCCCCCTTTGGGCACTGGGAGGCCGCTCTCAGGTCTCCCCGGAGCCTCCTCTTCTCCAGGCTGAACAGCCCCAGCTCTCCCAGCCTGGCCTCGCAGGACGGGGAAGGGAAGAGCTTTGTAGGAGTCCCGGGCAGGTGAGCAGGCTTCCCTTCTTTGCTGCACTGCTTTTGACAGTAGATTTTTGCGGAGCACAGAAATTCGTTCTCCTATGAACCCTCACACTAGGCAGGGCACAGATACAGATCTCGTGCACATCGTGTTTTTCTTCTTCCTGTAGAAGTCAAACCAAACCAGTGTAACACGAGCCTGTGCAAAGATGCAAGTTATAACGACATCTCCCAAACAGCACTGCAAGTCACCAAAACGTTGCTGCGTTTCCCTATTTTTGCTCAAGTTCGATGTTAAAACCAATCCACAGCAGAGCCTTCCCTGCAGGGAGGATTTGCCGAGGAGCGAGCAGCACCAGTGCCCTCTGCTGATGGCAGCTGGACACTGGGAGAGCAAAAAACCAGAGCGATTTTTTTTTTTTTACAAACCAGTCATGGGCTCCTTTTCCCAGCATCTGATTTTTCTTTGACCCATTCGGAGTGGTTTTTGCTCGGTGTCACCCCCACAGACGCTCTCTTTTTAGCAACTACTTACTCCGACAGCCAGTATGGACCAACGGGAGAGCATCAAGACGAGGAACACGGCAGTGGAGGCTCAGACCTGCTGATGCCGTCACCCTCACGTTCCAGGTTCCGAGCAGGAAAACAGGGACACCATCAAGGTTGACATGCAAACGTGAAAGCCTGAAGTGGAAGCTGCTAAGACGTCGAAAAGCCTGTATTAAAAAGGTTCCAAGATAATAAAAATGGAATATCCTGACAGATCAGCCCTCGCTAGCACGTACTGGGTTCCCACCAGAAGCCACAGATGTACCCCAGAGCAACGCTGCACTGATGAGCCAGAGTAAGCCCCAAAAGTCATTTGTCACCTTATGAATTTGTTTAAAGAGAGAAATTCCATGTTTGCTTTTCATCAGACATGGAGCAATGTGAATTTCAGAGTCACGGGGTGATGCTGCTGGGAAGGGACACCAGGAGGTTCCTAATCCCTGCTTGGAGCAGGGCCAGCTCCGAGGCCAGCCCAGGGCTTTATCCAGGATGGCTTTGAAAATCTCCAAGGATGGAGACTGCACAGCCTCTTTGAGCAACCCGTTCCAATGCTTGATGGTCCTCATAATTTCTCTCTTGCTTAAACTCATACCATCATCATTTTGCAGCAATATGAGCTGGCGTTTGCTTTCGAATACCATCTCCACCAGCAGCAGGAAGTTTTCCTCTTTAAATCCAAATGATAAATAATTCCCCCCCATTTCACACTGAGGATGCCAGCTCCAGCCTAAACTGGCACTTGGCAACGGCTCGTAATGGGATAAGGCTCAGCAGGGGACCCAGCTTCCACCCAACCTCCCCCAAGACCCAACTTTTAATTTAAACAGCTCGTCCTCCCCAGGATCCCTCTCCAGCTCAGAGAAATGAATTCGTCTGCAGAAGATGGCATTAAATGCTTGCAGAGGACACGTGCTGCAGATCCTCTTCTGGATGAGCTTCCTCCGACCAGCAAACAGCCCAACGCAAGTGTCTCCTCACCAAGGGCCCATTTACCTCGCGCCCCACGGCGGCAGCAGCTTTTGGCTCTGCCCCGTTCAGCGGAGCACTCTGCGGGATGTAGGTGGGACTGTACCAGGGAAGTAACTGCTTTAGAAACAACCGGGGTGGTGGCAGAGGGGGAGGAGATAAGGAGACATATACTTAAGCCACCACTAAGCCAAGTGAAACAAATTCAGAGGTTGACGGCCCTCACAGCTTGGTGCAAGAGTTTGAGGGTGACGTGGTACGGGAAGCCCTTGACCTAATCCCAACCACAACAGCAGGAGCCTGCAAGACCAGGTAGGATCTCCTGCAGACAACAGAACTTAGGACCTGAAACTAAACCCAAAGGCGTGCCAACTGACTTGGCAGCACGGCCCTTCGCTGCTGAGCGCCATGAGAAAGTTGGAAAGAGGAGAGGAAGACAGCTATCGGTGTTTTCTCCCTCCATCTCTCATTTCAGAGGGAGGGTTCCCTTCGGAAAGCGACACTACGGAGCTGAAGTGCTCGTGCTATTACGCTGACTGTCCCTTCTTACTCATCTAGGTGTAACTTCTAACTGCACTTTACGACAGCTTATGATCTGCTGCACGGGGGATACAAAGTCCCCGTTCTGCCGTCCTCACTGTCATCAAACGGGTCAACTTGATCAGCAGATGTCCAGAACGAAAGCACCTGCTTTCAACAGCGCACCAGCAGCTTTTAACCTTGGATTTCCCACATCGCCAAGAGATTCTGCGGGCAACAGTGACCAAAAAAAGAGAATTTTACTTTGCTGTTATCAGCATAACAGGTGTCTGCAGGCACGCACACGTTTAGATCAAGTTAACTTAAATTCCACTGAATTGTGAGGAACAGTTATAGCCGATTCTCCCACTACAACGACCTTGAAAACTTATTTGGGAAAACCAGATCCAAGACGAGGCATGCAAAGGCCGTGTCTATCTACCCGCTATCCCTCTTCCGACCACGACCCTCAGCACCGCGACCTCTGCCCGCGCACCGGCAGCACGCACGCCCAAGTATCGGCGACGGCCAGGCGGAGCCGGCACTGCGCACGCAGAGCTCGCCGCTCCCAGCGTCACAAATACCGATTCCCACCCACAGAGCGCGGCCGGACCCAAGTCCACGCCAGATCTGTCTCGTGGTGTAACGCAGTGACAATCTCACAGCGCGTACCCGTCGATTAGAAGCTTATATTAAAGTTGAAACTTGCATTTCTTGATTTGTCAGATGACACTTGACACACTCCTCTACTACGTGCCTGGCGAGTAACGGCTGTTCAAAGTGTACGGAGTTGCCTTCTAACAACTGGAAGCTTGTGCTTAATTTCAGAAATAGGAAAGCCACTATCAAGAAAAATCGGAATTAAAAATTCCTTAGACGCCCAAGGGCTTTTGCTAGACAGAGGCTACGACAACCTTCCTCTCAACATCCCGCCCTTCGGACGGCGCGGGGGTGGTTTTAAACAGGCTGGTCAGTGAATCCACGCCAGAGCCGTTGCTGCGCACAGAACTTGCCTGCAGAGAGTTCAGGCTTCTGCCTTCACAGTTCCCACGCCGTGGCTCTAACCACGCACATAATCAGCACTTTGCAAGACCCGGGATTTGTTTTTCAAAACTAACGACCCCCCTAAGAATTACGTAGATAAGTATCACTTGTCAGATGCCCCCCAAAAATGTGATTAAAGTTTTTTGAGTCTGCAGGGCAGTAAGCAATTAACACAACGGGATCAGCATACCCACGTCCTCCTCTCTGCCCATGCCAAACGGTTCCAAGAGACAACTCACTTCAGGGATCCAGAGGAGCAGACAATCCCAGAGCCGAACACTGTGAAGACAAAGCATTGGCCGCACATTCTATTAACAGATGTAAGGATTACTTCTGGTGCATGGTCTAAGAAAAGTTTGTTTGCTAAGCCTTAGAGGGGATAAATATTTGTTTCCACTCTTTACTGCTCGCTGCTGCCATTTTTACCTCCTGAAAGGGCGAAGGTGTAGACAAAGGCAGCAGCATGGACAGCTCAGTGTGAACCGTTCTGCAAGCCGCTACACACAAAGAATTTCAGCGTAGCAATGAGCGATGCCCAAACTTCATAGTTCACACCACTGCCAAGCCCTGGAGTTTCTCCAACGCAATTATACGCCCTGTCCCATCAAACTCCTGGTACGCGTATCAACACGCTGGTTTGTGGGTCACTTACCACATCCACGGGTCAATCTAGCATAGAAATTGTTCAGAGCCAGGAAAAAACCAAACACACACAAAACCCACACACTCCCCACAGATAAAAAAAAAAAAAAAGTCCCATTCCTCCTCTAGAACAAGCAAGATCGGATCTTTTTTCTCTTAATTAACAAGGAGGTTTGTGAAGAGGCAATACCCGAGGCTGACATGCTAAAATACGGCAATGGTCGCATCCACACTCAATCTGCCTTATGCACAGGCTGCAAAAAGCACAAAAGGAAGAGGAAAAACACTCACAGAAGTCAAGCAGTTCTCATTTTATATTCAGTCTTTGCAAATCAAGGACGTCCTCTTTTTACTAGTCATTCAAGGCAAAAGTCTACACAAGCACGTCAAAAGCAGTGATTGAAAAACAGTAAACGCGACAGTCTTGAAAATACGTTTAATGTCTAATCTTATACAAAAGTGACAGCGTTTTCAAAAAAATATCAAATCCTGTATTTATAGCTTCTCACTATCATACAGCAATATTTGTTTCATCTAAAGAAAATACAGCAGCAGGTGATAATCTATACTTTAAAGATGTGATTGCTTATATTTCATATTGTAAACAAAGGCAGGATGGCAATCTCAAAGCACAAGTCAAAATGAACTCCTCAGCAATTTTAACTCCGATGATGCAGAGAAATGTACAAATTCCATTGCAAAAGCTTCAGGCCAGAAGTTGCTCACACTTGACATAAACATGTGATAAAGTTACTACACGGTATATAGTGACAACTTGAGTTTTTACACAATAGATTAACAGGTATACCCTTTTCACTGCTAGGCAAAGAACTCTGCTCACAAAAACAAAGGGGTTATGAAACAGCTTTCATGACCTCAAGAAATACGAATATACATTGAAAAACATCCCATATATACTGAATTTTAGCCTAAATGTTCCAGTAATAAATCCTGCCTATTTCAGGAAGAACCTAGAAGTCTAGTTACTTTTACAAATCTCCTTTCCAAAAATCTTTACTCGCTGCGTTTGCTTTACCCTTTCCGACCTCTTCCCGTTCCCTGCAAAGACGTGGGGCCAGTGCAATTCCAAACTGGAGTGCTGCTGCTGCATGATCCGTTCATTTGGAATAAATGGTTTTTTTCATCACGTTGATTTATAATGTAAGGCTGCAGGTATCACAAAAGCACTTGAGCAAATGTGGTAGATGTTCTCCTACGCTTATTTTTACTCAGTCTTGCCAAGATCTAAGCCAAGTCCGCTGTTCAGGGGGGCAACTGGGGCTTGTTTATGGGCAGTGAAGATCTGCACTTTTGGTTCCTATTTCTAGGGTTACAGATGCTAGGCTTTAAGCTGAAATGTTAAGTGTTTTTGTTCAGCTCCAGTATTGTCTTCCTCAAACAAAAAAAATTACACGTACCTCTGCTATTAGCGTTCACGACATCAGATTAAAACAGCCACAGCTAAGCTGACTGCTTTCTTCTGCAAAAAAATATTGCAGGACTTTCCCATAAAGGCCAAGACTGATAACAAGCATCACCACCAGGTCACCCCATTTGTTTTTGTTTGGTTTTTTTTGGTTTTTTTTTGTTTTTTTTTTTTTTAAAGAAGTCCACCACATGCATGCAGGAAGCCACAATAAGGTACTGGAAGAGAATTAACTTGCTTTCACAGTTCCATGATACAGAGACTGCCTAATGAGCTACCGTGTTAAGCAAAATTTGTTCCTAATTCTACCTACAGAGCCTAAGTTAGGACGTCCCCCGCGGGGGATGAAACAAACTGTCCATGGTCAAAGTGTAGGCTATGAAGTACCACAAAGAGTGCCAGAACTCCTCACTGACACGTGGCAGTGCGTCTTGGTAGCGCTAAACTAACATTGCAGCAAACCCCTCGCATGCTCTTTGCACAGATACGGCAAGAATATGAAAACTTACTGCAGTGCCCCCCTCAGAGGAGGGACAGCTACACAGCAGTGCACAGGCTTCTAGACATTCAGTTACTCCCAGCTTACACTTACTCAGTGAGGTATGCAGACACCTAGCTGAGAACAGAGGACTTCTCCCCGTTCCAACACTCAGCGGAGCCCCAACGAGACCTCCTCGTTCTCAACCGTGGCAGTAAGGACGACACAAAGGATCTCTGTAGCTGACAGAACTCAACGCCGTGCCAAAAACTGTCGGGAAGGGAATTGTCAGGCTGGGGGATTTTTGATCTTTTAAGCTCAAGTTCAGTTTCCAGAGAGTCTGAAAAACTCTGCTGAGTTTACACGACCCAGCAGCAAAGTCAAATTTTAGATGACTGGAACCCAGGTTAGAAACAGGGAAGTACCTTACCTAAGTGGGAATGAGTTTCCCTTTACGTAGACCAAGCCAAACTTCCAACCACCACAGAATGAGAACTGGCAAAACGATGTCCTCATTTGCATGCATAAAACTCACATTTGTTGAATCAAAGTTAACTGCACATCCAGGTTATTTAATTTGCACACAAATGCCTGTCTGCGAACGCGAACAGTGTGCTGACAGGTCAGACCGAGTGTTTCGAAGGTGTTTCTTCTCTTCCGCAGTCCCAGATCGAGCAATTGTTTTGAGTATATACAAAATGCTGAGAAAACCTTCAAGTTCACATGCTCTGTCTCTTTAGTTTGAATTACCGTAGCACGTTCAAAAATTAGGTTTCTTGACAAAAATCTTGAAACACTTTTTTATTGACATTTTAGAATAACCTGAAAATAGACAAAATATGACTATCCATCCATCCAGTGACCAGCACAAGTCTGGCAACAAGACTTAAAGCATTCACAGAAATTTAAGAACTTTTTTTTTTTTTTTAAAGTCTTTGGGCCTGATTCTTTATAACCGTTACTTGGCAACCCCCATTTTTCCAAGGAACACTTGCCAACGTAAGAACCACAGATGTTAGTTTTATTTCTGCTCTTCGTAATTCATTTTATTAAACCAAACAATGACGCCAGCACATGAGCAAATGGTAAATTTACGCAAACTGCTCCTTCATACCTCAAATGCACATACAAGAGGCAAGTATTCTTCATAGCCCCAAACATTACTGAAACAAAAACTGTAAAAATCTCTGTAAGTAGTAGATGAAGGTGGAAAGCTACAGTATTTTGTTGCCCAGAATGTATTCAACGGTAAGGCTGCAAGAGACAACAATGCATGGTCAATACAGGCTTTTCACAAAGCAGTTAATTCAGTTACAAAATTCTTAATTTAAAACAAATTCATCATTATAATTTGTTATTTCTTCCCTACGTGCCCTAGGAGCAATCTCTCTAGATTACGGAGATTACAAAATTTTCTATTTCGAAAATTATTTCAAGGTTTCCCCCCTTCTTTGCCTTTTAGAAAAAGCTTCCCAAGTAGCGGAAGACCGACACACTCCAACTTCGTGTAATTTCACTGTTCTAGTACATTTAGTTCAGCATTTAAAAAGAAGTTGGCTATTATTCCCCTGACTACAGAAATAAGACAGGTATGCCAAAATTCCTTCCCTGCGCTAGCAGGTCTTACGCTACTGGATTTCCGTGCTTAAAAGTATAACATTTTAGAGTAATTCAAGACCAAAATTAAATACTCACATGGGGACCACCAGGCATTGATGGAGCACCAGCAGGACCAGATGGCACTTGAAAAGGATTAGGGGGCGTAGGATATAGTCCTGGAGCTGGATATGATCCTGTGGGTGGAGGAAATGGACCTGGCGGTGAAGGTCCCCATGTTCCAGGTGGGACCGTACCCCATGGTACTGTTGGCGCAGCCCCTGGAGTCTGGGTAGGAGCGGAATATGGCCCTGGGGGTGGATATGGCATGCTAGGTGCAGGATACTGCCCTCCCATTGTTGGTCCCCATGCTCCAGAGGGCATGGATCCCCATGGCCCAACAGGAGCAGGAGGTGCAGCTGGCTCTGTCGGACCACCGTAAGGTCTTGGAAGCTCTGGAAAGGGCATATTTGGTGGAGGATATTGCCCTGGCGGGACAGGACCTGGCACAGTTGGGGGTGGATATGGACCACCAGGAGGAGGGCAAGAGGGTCCAGTAGGAGGAGGAGGAAATGGAGCAGGCGGTCCAGGGGGCATTGAAGGATACATTCCTGTTGGTGGAGGTCCGAATGGCACGCTGGAAGCGGACGTATTTGGTGGCAGTCCGGCTGGCGCCGTAGGGGGAGCGCTTGGGTTGTTCCAAGGATTCGAAGCCGGCCAACCCTGCGGCGGCTGACCAGGCTGCTGACCAGGTTTTGTACTGCTCACTTTGGAGGTTTTAGCAGGCGACTGATCTGGTAAAGCATCTGCCAACTAAAAGATAAAGCATCAGTGAGAACGTAAAATGCCTACTGGACTCACTAGGTGCAGACATTCACCCGCTACGTGTACATGTTTCGGTTGCCAAAATGGGAGAAGAGGTCTTTGTTGCTGCACAGAGATGATTACATTCATTTTTGTGCAGCTTCTATCATTAAGGTAGAAGAAGCATTCTGACATGCTGCAGCTAGAAAACCAAAGATAAAAGGCGACCTACCACACATAGCAATAAGCAATTTCAGCGCAAATTCAAAAAGATTTTCACAGATTTCCATTATAGCTATTCTGACACTATTAAAGCACAACTCCTCTGTTAATATCGCAGCAGAGAACCCACAAGGCACCTAGCAGCTTCATAAGCTTAGTCCACAGATTGCTACATCGACCCAAAAGGAAAACACCACAACTGCAATACAGAGGAAATCGCCTCTCAGCTGTAAGCTCCCCTTCTTCTTGAAAAAGTTACGTCAGCTTTTAGAATGAAGTAACACAACTGGCTGATCTTCAGGAAAGAAAAACTGTTACTTACCGAAAAATCATCAGTTCCAGACATTTTGCTGAAAAGTAAGGTAAGATAAAGTGAAATTTGTTGAAAATAATAAAAGTATTTCAAGCAAGAGTTCACGAGACAAACTCTACATTTGTCTCATTCAAACCACAGCAAGTGTTGAACCGGCAGCATCTCTTAGCAGGGGCTTTGTTTTAACGACCCTGGCCCATACAGATGTACTTTCCTCTTGAGAAAGTTCTCATTAAAAGGAAATCTTCAGCCTCTACCTGTCTCATCTCAGACAGGACCAACGCATAATGTAAATGGGTCACATTACGCTAAGAAAAAAATATTTCAAATATTAATACCGAGTAGGCAGCCTACCCAGACAGTGATGCCTGTAAAGTATTCAAGGTCTTTTCTAAACTGGGAGTCAGGGAAGTTATGGCAGGCTGCTTGCAGGCGAAGTTAATGCACCTAAACCAAAACATTACTAAATCCCCATGCAGATCTCATTGTCAGAAATAAAATAACTGTTTTATTAGTTTGCTGACACTTTATCCTCCAATGACGTCAGAACATACGAAGGGTTGTGGGTGCTCTCATGTACGTTCGCTGACTCCAGCTAACGAGCCTTAACTGAACACAGACACGGCAAAGGTCTAACACGTACCTGACTTCTCACCGCTCGACGCTTACAAGAAGCATTCAAAATAGGGACCAGTGAATTATGTCCTATCTTGTCATGAAGGCAACTACTGCACTTGGAGCTTTCCAGAGCTTCACCACAATGAAGGCTGACTGGCTTTGTCAACCTTTATCAGGACTTGAGGTGAAGAACTCTTGAAAGGATGACCAAGGGCAGGTGAAATAGGTGCACGTGCCCCAGTGCAGCCAGAAAGTTCTAAGGGAGAGCATAGGAGATAGAGGGGAATGAAAGAAAAAAAAAATGCAAAATATACTACTGCCAGGTTGATCCCCATGAAAAACAATCCTTGTTTTCCCATGTTGAGGGTGAAGACCAGACTTCCAAAACAGAGACTGGTCTCAGGGATGGACGTTTGCCCAGACAGCCTCCAATAAATAGGTGTATAAGCTCCATTACACTAAAAATACACAGTGTAAATACTGCATGTATAAACCAGAGTCTTCTCCAAAGCGGTATTGTAAATTTATTACTATCTACACAATTTTCTAATCTTACGACAGAGGGGCCATCTTATGAACAAGGGGCCATTTAGCTCAGCATCCCATTTTACATTCAGCAATGACAGCAGGGAAGAACAAGAACAGGGATGGCACTCACCCCAATATTTCAGTGATTCCAAGCTCAGAGACTTCCTAATTTGTAGGCAATTACCTCAAAGAATTTATTTTCCCACAAACACATCTAGCTTCCCTGCTCGTACCTACAACATCCAGTGGCAAGGACTCCACAGGGCTGCTATTCGTTACACAAAAAGGCATCTTTTTTTTTTTCTAAACCTGGATCTTGCTAGTTACAGTTGTTGCTCCTTCACTCCTGCAGCTGAGGAAAGCAGTAAATCTATTCTTATCCTGGCCATGCCGATCATTATTCTACAGATTTTTACCATTTTCTCTTAGCTGTTCCTCCTCCAAGCTGAGCTCCAGCTTATTCACTGACCCTTGCGCAGCAGCTACTCCATACCTTTGATTATCCTCACCGCCTCTCTTTGAGGCTTTTCCAATTCTTTTGTATCTTTTGAGATGAATAACAAGAAAGAACCGCAAGGAATTGAACATGTGGAATAACCATTGATTTATACAGTTTCATAATTATGTTCTGGTTTGTCTTCTATTTCCTACTTAATACTTCTTCGTGTTTCATCTGCTTCTGGATCACTACTGAACTGACACTTCTACGGCAATATTTCATTCCTCGGTATTAGGGGTCAGCCCATCATTTTATATATGAAATTATATGCACCGCTCCACATTTATCTACTCTGAAATACAGATTTATCGACATTGAATTTTATCTGCCATTTTATTACCTAATCTTTACTTTCCTGAATGGCTTCGTATCAACAAGACACTGCTCATCTCATTTCCCAAGTTATTTACGACCACGCCGAGCAACCCCTGTGGAAACACAGTGAACTTCTCAAGTTCCACCTCATAATTTATAGAAACCTTTTAAGAAACACCTATGTCGTGGTTTTGTTAGCGAGGGGGGCCTAAGGTGGCAGCTTCTGTAGGAAACTGCTAGAAGTCGCTCCCCTTTGTTCAGCGGACTCGGCCGGGCCTAGGGCGGACCTGCTGCTGGCCAAGGCCGAGCCGATTGGTAACAGAATGTCTCATGATAACGCCTCTGCGATAACGTATTTAAGAATGGGAAAACAGAAAAAAAGAGAGAGAAGAGAAGATGTGAAGAAGCTGAGCGGGGGCAGAGGCGCAGAGGGGGAGGCGCAGGCCTCATGGGCCTTGCAGGCCTCACCCTCTGGCCTCTCGCCAGGCGGCCGACTGGGCCCAACTCGGTCCGGCCTGGCTGCAAGAAGTGGAAAGGAGATGAGAAGTGAATAAGATGTAAAAAAAGATCCTGAGAGACATCTACCAGCCTGTTGTGAGGAACGGCTGCAGATGCCAAGGTCAGTTCAGAAGGAGGGGGAGGAGTAATGCGGCTCCTGGCCAAGATTCCCCTGCAGCCTGTGGTGATGACCATGGTGGAGCAGGTTGTCCCCCTGCAGCCCATGGAGGTTCACGGAGGAGCAGAGATCCACTTGGAGCCCGTGAAGGACCCCGTACCGGGGGAGGTGGATGCCTGAAGGCGGCTGTGGCCCGTGGAGGGCCCGCTGGGACAGCTGTTCTGGAGGGACTGCACCCGTGGAAGAGATGACCCACGCTGGAGCAGTTCCACGAAGGACTGTGGCCCGTGGGAGGGACCCCACAACGGAGCAGGGGAGGAATGCAAGGAGTTCTTCTCCCAACCATGAAGCAGCGGCGTAAAACAACATGTGATGAACTGACCGCAACCCCCATTCCCTCTTCCCCCCTGTGCCGCTCGGGAGGGGAAGGTGGTAGAGATAATGTTAAGCCCGGGAAGAGGGAGGGGTGGGGGCAGGTTATCTTGTTCCCTGTCTCACTATCCTGCTGTTTGTAGTAATAAATGAATAGTTTTCCCCAAGTCGAGTCTGTTTTGCCCGTGACGGTAACTTTAAGGATTTCTCCCTGTCCTTATCTCAAACCTCGAGCCGTTTTTCCTTATATTTTCTCTCCCTGTTCTCTCGGAAGGTGGGGGGAGTGAGAGAGAGATTGCGTAGTCTGGTCCTGATCGGGGCTGAACTACGACAACCTAATAACTTAAATAAACCTTTTAAATTCATATCCACAAAGTTAGCACTCTGGTGGCAATCAGTGCCTAACTGCATGCATCTGAAGGTTTGTTAAAGCTCCAACAGCAGCAGTTCCTTCAAGGAAGTACAAATACCTGAACCTTTGTATCAGCTGAGGTACGCTCTTCAGGTCAATGACTATTTGTTTAAAGTTGAAGAACTAACTGAACTACATCAGGAAAGTGGTTTCTGCTCCCATTATTAGCAGCTCAGCCGTTCGAGAGACATTTACCAGAAAAAAAAAAGCTCATTTTTTTTCCTCAATAGATACCTCTTGTGTTAAAATAGTTCACTAGTTTTTGAAATGAACCATCAGAAGCTGGTATGTGCTTTTTAGGTGGCATTGCAGTTCAAGTTACCTATACAGACACAGAAGCTACTTAACATAACCCACAAAATACAGGAAATCAATCATTAATAGAGACAAGTACAAAAGAAATTTTTTACATAAGCGTGCATGTATTCATAAGCAAAAATAAAAACAAACAGGTTAGCAAAAAGCAACACCAAAACAGGCCGAGAGAATCATCTTTTCTTTAGGCAGATGGGGAGATGGGGTAAGACCAAGTGAAAAACAGATCTACAAGAAACTGAAAAAAAAAAAACCACAGAAGAAGTTAGAACATATGCTGCAAGGGAGAGAAGGAAGGGAGGAAACAGACCTGAAGGAGAACTCGGAAGAAAATCCTATGATCTGTCACAAAAGTGACAGAGTAGCCAATCTAAGTCGAAGCAGCGGAGGAACAGAGTTGAAACAGGCCTGCTTGCAAAATACCAACAAATATCCCCAACATATGTCAACAGTTAATTTCAAAATATTTCTGCGCCATGAAAATTAAGGAAACAATTCTGCTGCTTTTTGTGGAAAAAAAAGCAGCGTAGTTAAGCATAGCTTATAATGAGATTTAGTGGCTTTTTTATTTTGGCAAGCAGACTAGAGCAACATTTGTTGGCAACATTTGGCATAACTGAGTCAATGCCAAGCATGTCAAGGATCCTCTTGCAGACAGGATGGCCTGCTTCAGGGACATCTTTTAAACATGCACTGAATCTGGGTACTGCCACCCTCATTTAATAAAAAAAAAAAAAAAAGAAACTGAAATCGTCATCGGACACATTCAGACAACGTATGAACTAATTTGTATTTAAATCCAGAATCCATATTCCATTCAAGTAGTTCGACACTAGTATAAAGAGTTTCAATCCAAACCTTACGGAAATACCAACTATATTTGTAGGAGCATCGCCCAAGGCATCCACACGCTCACAGATTAGACTCAGAGACACGGTCAGACAGAAGACCTCCAAGTAACTCCATTTTAAAGTCCCCAAAGGCCACGTGGGGGCTCAAGATTTTAGAAAAATGTACTGAATGGTGCCTCGACTAGATTTTTAGAGCCAGTAAACAAATGGACTCTGATTTTCTCTTGAAGCTTTCCTAGAAGAGCACCGCACAAGCACTGAAACGAGCAGAGAAAAGCAGATTCATGTAACAGATGTCCATTGTGCCACATCTCAACTCCACTTCAAATCTTTCTTTCCTGGAGTTGGGGGGAAGAAAGAGCGAGTGGAAGACAGAGGTTTCAGGAGCTTAAGTAATTTGGCAGGGAGCAGAAAAACTGCAGAACCGGCAGCATTCAAATTGAAGTCCTGCTGGCATCCACTGAGCGGTAAGATAAGATTTCCTTTGTTTTCTGAAGGCCGCCGCCCCTGGAAACATCCCCTGCTCTCTCCAGAAGCACAGAGCCTGCCAGCTCCACATCGGCTGGCTGGTCAGGGCACCATTCCTCAGCCACCTCCGAGAACACGCGTGGCCAGAAGTACAAAACTAAAGGAAAGGAAAGACAGAAATGACCAATGTCTACAGAGAGAGGGGAAAAAAAAAAACCAAACAAAAACATCTAGGAGCAGAATCTCTCTCATCCTTTACCCAGGAGAGTGACGAGAGGGCATGGAGGACTTCCACTGCACCTACCCAGAAACCACATACAGGAAAATCTTCAGACCACGGACCAGGCCCTCCTGGACACCCATGAGCTGCTCCCAAAAACTAACAGCAGGTAGGTGAGACAAGCAAGCCTGCCAGGCTCCACACCACAGGCTGGACGGAGGTTGAGAAGCGCTCTGACACAGCACTGCTAGGCTGATTCTACCAACAGTGCTTCAAGACCAAGTCTTGACTTTCAAAGAGGTCTATGAAAGACCTGGGTTTGAAAGCACGGTGCTACGTGAGGCACACTAAATCCATCAGCTTCCACAATAAAACAGCTCCACAGTGGCTTTTAAGCTCTAAAATCTCTCTGATCACATCCAGTCCAACGGAAACTGATGGATGTAGCAGCATTTTTCCCCATGTTCTTGCCTTTCCTGGCTTTATCCATCTCGAGTCCTTAGGGGCCCTTGTTAGAAAGAGCTGTGCTAAACACTTTTCCTTTCTTTTACCAAAGCTATCCAAAACTAAGCATCAACTGCTTTTCTTTTTTTTTTTCCCTAAGTTGTATGACATTTTTCAAACACTTGATGTGCCAGATTTAGTTCCTGTCTCCAAGATCATCTTTCAAGCACAGAAAAACGCTTTCTAGACGCAACAGGCTCGGCTGCATCTCCACTGGGTGGCATGGCTCCATCGGCAACGAGGTTCTTTTGTCACTGTAACATGACTAATGCCTACCAGCACAACCTCGTCTACAACAAGATTTCTGCCCACATAAGTACAACTATACAGCTATACAGACAAAATGGAAGAGAGACCAAATCTCTGACAGCTTCTAAATGTTTTCTAAAATATGCAAATTTCTGCAGCTTCTACCTTCAGGCATTAAGTATCAACATTTTAGAGCAGGCCCTTCCCAATCTTGAATGCCTTCTCGGCAGCCACACGAGGTACCGTGCAATCATCTGACCCGCACGTTTATTCACTGGGAGAATGAAGACAACTGGTAAACAGACTGAAGGGAAAAAAAACAACAGTTACATCATTAGCAGCTACTTGAGGTTTGGGGAATCTGTTTGCCCCTTCCCATGTCTGTTTTGCCTGACAGAAAGGATCAAAGTCAGACTTTTAGTTTTCAGATTTTCAGGACAGATTTAATTAAGACCGACAACCAAAACATCGCATTTGCTATAAATTATCAATTACTAGAAAAGAATATTTTTTTTTTCTAAATAGAAGTCTTATCAGTTTCCAAGACCTGACAAACGCAAAGCCATAAGGAACCGTAAGCTGTTCCACTCTTCCACCCATGACAGGCCGTTCAGCTGCACGGCTGCCTCCCCACCACGACCAGCCCTAACCGCTTCACGCAGTCCCCACACCACAGGCAGCTGGTTCCAAACGCAGCGGACGTACGTCGCCAGCTGTGACACACGCCCAGCGGAGAACAGCGAGTCTCCGTCGCCAACGGTCACCCCCCGTCCACACCACCCTACCCTGTGAATTTTGCAAGAAGAAAATTAGTCCAGCAGCTCAGAGTAATTAAAACATTTATTCCACAGCTGACTCTAAACTTTCTTGCGAGCTATGGAGCGCATTCTCGTCATGTTATCCTCATTTTTAAAAGCATGCTTCATTTCTCATTCATAGCGTCAGCTTCCAATTATCAATTCTTCAGAAGTCTTTCAGAACTAGCTGTAAAAGCTATTTGAAGAGTACCTGTGTTCTCCTCCCACCAAACCTATAAACTCAGAAATCATCAGCTTAATTATTTTTATTTGTTTTGGATAAAATAAACATACTGACCCTGTGCGTGAGTGACTAACACCTTCACCGCAGGGGTTTTTTCTGCTCCTCCCCCCAATAAAAACATCAGAACTGCGCGTCATATTCCAGTTCTAGCCTCAACAGTGACAAACACAACCACACACCTTCCTGCTCCTGAACAAAAGCTCTTTTCCAGGATAACTGCTTTCTGGGATCCAACCTCAGCGCATGGCTACAGCTGGCATCATTCACATCTCGATCTGCACTGTTAAAACGTACTTGAACGAACTAAAGTTTCAAAAGTATCTGGAGTGCTTTCCGGCTTTGACATTTCCCACACATTTTTGCATCAGCCGCTGGCCTCCACAGGTCTTGGGGAGGGTAGTTGCAGGGTGTGTCCGTTTTGTTTAAAAAAAAATAAAAGCTACCTGTGCTCTTACATTGACTGACAGCACAGTCGAACAGCATCAGATTAACACTGTTTTCCACGGAATTCACCCAGAAACAAGTTCTCTCTCAGGGATGAAACCTGCCAGGTAAGCAGTTCTCTCTGTGTCCTTTGCTACCGCACAGTGTAAGCTTTCCCAGTAAGTCAGCTACCTTAAACACATTCGCGTTTGACAAGGTGAACCAACTGCTCATAAACTGCAACAAGTTGACTTGCCTGACGCTTCCTTTAGTGAAGAACCTTCGAGTTAAGCACTATGCGATCCACATTCATTTAGAGATTCACGTACCAATCCGACTGTGCAGCACACACAAGATATTTTACCCACTCAGGACGCAGCAGCTACCCCTGCTACACAGAGCAGACCGGGCTCCGCTACAAACGATCCTCCCGCGCTTTGCGGACAGCGGCAAAGCCGGTCCCCCCCCCCCCGGCAGCCGCGAGCGGCAGCAGCCGTTAGGCCGCCACCGGCACCCCCAAGCGACAGGCCAGGCCGGGGAGGGTGGCTGCCGCCGCCCACCCGAGGCCACGGACCCCTGGTATCACCCCCTCCGCAGCTCGCCGGGGCCGGGAGAGGCGGCGGCACCTCCCCGCCCGCCCCTCCCGGGGGTCCGAGGGGGGAAGCGGCAGCTGCGGGCCCGGCGCTGCCCGGGGGCGGTGTGAGGTGGAACCCCCCCCCCGCACCGGTCAGACCCTCCCTCCCTCCCTCCCGCTGGCTGAGGGGCCGGGCGAGCGGCGGGTACCTGGGCGGGAGGAGCGCGGCGCAGGCCCGGGAGCGGGAGCGGGAGCGGGAGCGGGGCGGGAGGAGCGGCCCCGCAGCACCACCGCCACCCCGACGCCCAGGCGGAAGCGGAACTACGTCACACGCCCCGCCTACACCTTTCCCCACCGCCCGGAAGGGCGCGCGCGCCTGGCCCCACCCCTACCGCCGCCGCGCGTCGCGTGGCGCCTCCTCGCGCTCCACCCCCCCCCCCCCCGCCTTTCCCCGCCCTCGCGGTCACGTGGCGCCTTCCCGCCGGACCCGGCACCGTCCCCGGCCCCCCGCCCTCCCCGGGGGCGCCGAGGGTCGGCAGCGCTGGGCCGCGTTCGTTCCCCCGCCCACCGAAGGGTGCTGTCCGGGGCCAGAGGGCGACCTGTGGCCCCTTGCCGTCTGGGTTGAGTTTTCCCCTCAGCTGGCACAAAATCCCGCCGCATTTCGCTTACAGAGTTACGTTTCGCTTACAGAGTTACCCAAAACGTCCCAATTTTCACATTCCAGACCCGAAGGGTGGACGGCACGCCTGAAAAATCAAGGTTTTCTCACATTAACCACCTTCTCCTGTATACCTTCATATCCTCAAACCCTCGTGGCACGGAGAACTCCATACTCAGAGCCCATCTCCCGCCCTGCCCCTCCGAGCTATGGCACTAATCCTCCCAAGTATTTGCACACACGGATAATTCCGTTAAACTCAGCAGAAACGCGGGCGATGCCGAGCGCGTGCCGGCGTCCGGTGCGCTGGCGCCCTTCCCTGTGCGAGTCCCTGTCCGTTTGCACTTTTCAAGGTCGTTATTCGGCCGTTTCTGAAGCGACGGGGGAAAAATCAGCAGCAGGAGCAGGCCCCAGGCGCTATGGTAGCTGCAACAGGCATGAAACCGCAATATTTTTACTGATTTATAAATCATTACTACAAAACTAAACGGGTATTCGCTACAGACCCAGTCCCATGATGGCGCGGTGACTGGGTTAATCTGCTCGCTCTGAATTTAATTAAACGCCGTGGAAAATCTAGGCTGACTTCACAGTTCTTTCACAATTGCCTCTCCGAGTCCGGCGATCGCTGGGAGTTCCTGCAGAAACGGCACTTCTGGCGTGGCCTTCTCGGGAGAAACGAGCAAATAAGAGTGAAATCAATCTTCCTGCCAGCTGCTCGGCTCACCTTCGCTTTTCCACGCTCCGAAGGGCCTCGCCGTGGGCGGTTGCCACCGTGTCCTGGACTGCCAGCGGTGACAGCATGAGTCCCCAGAGCCTGACGTTTCCTCCTGAGCAATCTGGTCGTTAGAAACCTTAATTAATGAGCGCACATGCGGCTGGCGACGGTGATGGTGTCTCATCTTAAGCAGCAAACTGGGGCTGCGATAGCACCTTTAATCAACAACCTAATCAGTCAACCTCACCAACCTTGACGTTAGGATCGCCTAACGTATGATAAATGTACCCCCCCTTTCTGCAGAAGCAGAAAGGATGATGAGTTTTTGTACAAATATTTATCTGTATACACAGCTTTCCCCTGCTTTAGGCAAACGTAGCTCTTCATCTGTGTGTATGCGTGTGCTGAAGGTTGTAAAAAGAGCTGCAGATGCGACTTGACGTAATTTGTGTGCCATTGATCCATCTTAGCGCCAGGAATAGCCCTCGGGGGGCCTAACGCCGAGCCCTGGCCACATCCTATTGGAAGACATTACTTTGCACTCTAAATTATGTAATGGAAAAAAAAAGTTGGGATGAAATGGCAAATTTAGAGCTTGAACGCGGCTCTTAAGGAGGACAGTGGAAGCTATGTGAAAGAAATTTGGCTCCTAATTAGTCAGAGGCATTATTTTCCATGCCTCCATTGCAGGACTTGTGAAGGTTATTATTTAAATTATTCAGCACGGCTGTTTGGTGTGATAATGCGAAGGGACCTCGTCGTTACAGGTCCGCGCTGCACGGCCCGTGCTGTTGCCTCTATGTTACAAGTGCAGGCCACGGTGTTTTTTCTTCAGTATCATATAAATATTTGGGTTGGAAAGAAGCTCTGCTCTAACCTCCTGCTCAAAACAGGGCTAGCTTCGAACCTTGTCTGGCTGAGTTTTGAGTGTCTCCGAAGACGAAGATTGCACAACCTCTCTGGGCGTTCAGTCCAGTCCCTAAATACTGTCTCTGTGAATACTGCCATTATTCCTTGCATCTCGTCAGACTTTCCCTTGCTGTGACTTGTGACTGTGGTTGCTTGTCCTTTCGCCACGTACCTCTGCGAAGCATCTGCCTGCTCTGTAACCCCGCTCTGGCTGGCTGGAGGCTGCAGTGAGATCCCTCCTCCTCCCTCCTAGCCCAAAAATAACCATTTCCACAGCTTCTCTTCATATGCCGTATGCTCTGCCCTCCCCAACCACGCCAGTGTTTTTTTTTTCTCTTGTCTTCCAGTGGCAAAATTGGGCATAATTGCCTGCCTTAGCCTTTATTTTGGGCTAAAAGACCAACAGGCAATACTTAAGTTGTCTGATTTAGTACTTTTCAGGGACAATAACGCAGATCTCGAAATGTGACAAGCATCAGAGCCAGGAAACTTTATCGCGCCCAGAGGGCTGTGCATGCCACAAACAATAAATTCAGAGGAACAGTAACAGTATCTTTTTTGTACCTCCTGCTTTTACATCAGCTAGTCAGAAGGAGGAAATCCGAGACACAGTGGAGGCATCCCTTTTGTATCCAACCAGAAAATAAAAGGATTAGGTTTTTTTTTTTTTTTAATGAGATTAAAATTACAAAATGTAACATCAGTTTTAGTTAAGAAAATGCCAGTCTTTGGTGATGGGCTAGAACAGTGAGACAGAAAATATTAAGCTTCAGCGTTGATTCTTGCTGGGCGATGTCACTTGGCTTTTATATTTATGCTTCACTGTGCACTGTGAACATCGTGCGCTCTGAAGAATTAGCTGAGCCACCCCGAAGCTAGATTTTAAAGGATACCAGATGGTATGTTCAATGCATGTGGTAAGCTTTTATATGCTTTTCCCCTATGGCCAATCACTGACTGATCATTTATTTCAAAACCCTCATAAAATAAATCACTTTGAAAATGACGCCGTCTCTAGTTAATAAGTGCTCTTTCTCAAGGCAGAGGCTTGTTGCCATGAAGATAAAATCGTGAAACTGGTTCAAAGTGCGTTGGGATGGCAAAGGCACCCTATTGAGGAGATGAAATAAACTGGATTGAACTGGAAAGGAAGCATGGCTGTCTGCTTGTTGTGAAATTACGAGCAGGTGAACTGTCATTAAAGACACTTTGACAGTCACTTCGGTGCTAACACACGGCTTCTCTGTGACAAGGAGTGAATTTTTGGGTACATTTTCTTTCCACAGTGGTGGATATGTAGAGCCTTGATCATGTGTCAAGCTACTGCGTGAGTTTGTTTTCAGATTTTGGAGCTAGTGATTACGTCTGGCAGCAGAAGTCAGAGCTCTCTTCACTTTTTTTTTTGTGTTCTTTAATGAATAAGAAGTAGAAAATTCCTCTCTATGTGACATCAATGAAACGCACGTCATCATCTGCCCTCTCAGAGAGCTGCCTGCCTTCTCCTCATCCCCAAAGAGAGAACCACGGTTCTCCCGAGGTACCCAAACCTTTTTCAGTCCCCTTTCTGTCCTCTCCTTCTCCCTTTCTCCGCATGCCCAATCCCAAACTGTGGCTCCCGGTGCGGTGTTGCAGTCCTTACAGCCTCTCAAGGAGTTTTGTGACATTTGCTGGTTGGCTTACAGCCACGGCTCTGACAGGCAGATGATAATACGAAATTACGGTCCTTCGTTCTCTGAAGGATCATGTTTTCAACTGCTTACTGCTGTGGAAACAAGCTGGAAAATTTCTTTTTTTTCAAAAGCTTGAAGAGCAAAAGGCAAATAAAAGGATGCCTGATTTTATTTCGCATTTTATTTCATTTTGCAATTGTAAATGAAGCTCTTTTTCTGGAGAGGGAGAAGGAGGTGAGGAGGATTTGGCCTGGCAATGAGGGCAGAGTTGATTTTCCTGTGGCCCAGATCCTTTAACGGATAGAAACACACGGGCACACACGCACATCCCTGGGGGAGAACAGTCATAGTGGGACAGACCAGAGCTCCAGCTGGCCTCGCGTCCCGTGTGACTGTGAGCAACGCCGGATCCTTAGGAAAAGGAGAAAGACAAGAAATGGGAAGAAAGCCTCTGAGCCCCTAGCAATCGGCAGGCTGGGGTTACGTCTGCATCACCTGCCGCTGGAGACCCGCCGAGGGCAAGGCCACGGGGTGCCTGCCGGTTATCTCTGCGATCGTGTGAGCAGCTCCCAGCAGGAAGAACATGCCGATTCCTAAATTTCAGTCACTCTGGTTTTCATCACTTCCCTGTGACACCATTTGTGGACATATCTTTGTGCTTCGTTTTATCTTTCTGTGCACAGCAGTTGGGATCTGTTTGTTCATCAAGAGACGCTTCTGTGCTCCGGCACTTCTCTCTGTGAACCCTCCGAGGGCCTTTGAGAGTTCCAGTTTTGCGCAGCCACTGAGTATGGATTTCTAGATGTGCAATTAATTGTTCGATACCAAGTTGCTCATGTCTCTACCCCAGATGTGTATTGATGGTGCAGCCGTACTGCTAAGGTCAACGATCCGCTGATCGGTGTCAAAGAACACATTTACAGTCAAATGGCTTGTAGTAATTCAGGGAACGATGCACGCAAGGATCATTTGAGCTCGTGAAGGATCTGTAAGTCACCGATACGACAAAGGTGCGCGTGATGAATGAGTAACATGAGCATAAAACACCGCGTGGAAAGCGTTACATCCATAACTGATCCCGGGGTGTGTGGCAGCGTGGGCTGAGCTGCCTTGTATGAGGTTTGGTGGAGAGCCTGGCTCCAGGGGACTCTTGTTTTACTCACACATCTGGGAGGTTCGTAGCAGCTGAAGAGAAGCTGGCCATCTGACCCCAAATCCTCCAGATGGAGACCGAGTCGATGCTCACTTGTTAATTTCAGTATTTTTAGGAATCTTTCAGAGTGGGAATATTTTCTCCCAACGTTTCTATGCTGAACAGGCATTTGCCAGGTACCTGGTGCGGCTGAGGGAGTTTACTCCATTCCAGCACTCAGGTTTTGTTACCTTTACCCTCCCTGGTGGCTGCAGTTGCCTTGTAGTTTTGGGCTACCCCATCAAAAGAGCACAAATTTCATCCACCGCAGCTTTAACACAGTAAAATCTCGTCACATCAGCTGATGGTCATTTAACGCTCTGAGAAAATCTGTGGGAATAACACCCGTGTCATCCCTCCTCCTCCTCCTCTTCAGCTTTCAAGCCCTGATTCAGCAAATAGCTGAAGCGGTGCATTTTAGTTGCTAATGCCGTGCAAAAAAATGCCCGAAGAATAAAGCCGTTTTCATGACCACTGCTAAGAATCTGCTTCCTTCTTTGGGTCTTGTTTTTCCATCAGCCTGCTGCCAGAAAACAGATTAGCCTGGGAAAGACTTCTCCTTAACTAATAAACATACCGCAAATACGCTTCTTAGTCATATTTTAGGTCAAGTGGATTTGTCAAGTCAACAGTCACCCAAGTTTGAAGGATTCCTATAAATAAATGAGACTTAAATATTTTTAATATCAGCCTGGCAGAGCTTCTTTCAAGTGCAAATGTGGCTGGAATTAACTGAAGTTGGGATCATTTCAAGCAAGAGTCGTTAAAAAAAAAGAAAAGAAAGCAAACACTTGAACTTTTAAACTTTGGGGTTGTTTCCAGCCACATCCCTAGCAATGATAATAAATTCAGAAAATTCCATGAAAACCTCGATTTTTTTTGGCCTCTTGAGGCATTTAGCACAATGTTCTCAGTTCCTCTTCTCTCTTACGAAAACAGGAAGAAATTATGCAGGGCAGTAGCTGTTTAAATACTAGAAATTCTCCCTGGGGAGAATTACAGACGTTTCAGTGATAAATTAGAAGTGAGATAACGGAAGGTTTGGAATGAGCCCGATCCAAAGTTCCTTTCCAAGCTTCCTCATTGATTTCGGGGCTTTTCGTATGAAGTTTGAGATGAGAAAG
Source organism: Chlamydotis macqueenii (assembly GCF_036417535.1). Classification (NCBI taxonomy): domain Eukaryota; kingdom Metazoa; phylum Chordata; class Aves; order Otidiformes; family Otididae; genus Chlamydotis; species Chlamydotis macqueenii. The sequence continues at coordinate 4,180,355 of NC_141560.1, read as the reverse complement.
TCTCAGCCCGGCTGAGTTTGGGTGACAAGTTTGTGCAGATTTTCTCTGGGGAGTTCCCATTGAAGAAGGGCCAAAAAAAAGTTAATCCAGCACTGGACTTTTTTTCTCATGGAAGTCCTTCATCCAGACTCCATCTCGAGTCTTCTCCTCCCCACCAGACCAGAGTTTCATACCTCCAGGCCATGAGCGAGCATTTTATGTTATTTCAGTTCTCCCTGCCTGGGGGCAAGCGCTACTCCTCCCTGTACATGTTCCTAATATTGTCTGAAGAAACAGATTTCAAATCCCCACTGTAAGCCTCCCCTGCTCCCCCCAGGAGTGAATGCATCCAGATTAATTAGCAGAAATACTCCTCTATGCAGCCATGTAGAAAGAAAAGGCGCCGACTGTTGTGATAAAGCACATTGTGAAACTGTGCTGGGCTCTGCTCTAACAATATCACAGGGATCTAAGGACATAATTGCCTGGGTTTTTCGTGCTTCCCAGGGCTGTGCTGGAGGCAGTTTAGCAGAATGGGCATTTAAAAACTTGGCAGAAGCTCCTTCTCCTCCCCCTCCTCCTCCTCCTCCAGGAAATTCCCCATCCCATGGCTGCTGCCCTGGACTCCGGCAGTCCCAGTGCTGCAGAACCCTCTCCCCTCCCCTATATCCATATATTTTCTCATATTTTATGCTTGGATTTGAAATTCTTCAGGACATGGAGCATCTCCTTGTTTTGTTTTGAAGTTAGCAGCATGGAGCTGCTGTTGCAACACAAATAACGAAGAGGAATAACACTTCCTCGGGAATATTTCAGCCCAGCGTCACAGGGTCCAGGCCGGTTGGTGACCTGAGAAAACCAGTCTCGTACCGGACCATGTCACACTCCTTCCTCGGCGCTACTTTTGCTAAACACATTCTTGGGAAAACAACAAGATGTGCTGCCAAAATAGCAGAAAGAACCAACTCCCCAAACAGGAGACGTGCCCCCAGCTCCACGGTTTGAACCGCAGGTTTAATGAAGGAACAGGAGGTAAAAACAACAAGCCCAATGTTATTGAAACTTATGAACAGCTCCTAATCGCACAAATTGTTTCTAGAGAAGAAGGAGGTAGCAAGGATTGCAGGATTATGCTGAAGTGCAGTAAAAAATCAATGGATTTTTCGCTCTCAGCAAAGATTTAACAGCCAGAACTGGGGTTAGGTCTGATACTTCTAGAAATTATGTTTCCTTTAGACAAAGTATATCTCACATGTCTGCTAAAATGTATTTTCGCAATTAAAAATGAACCGTAACTGGCAAATGAATTAAGTATACTGTAGTGGAGATCAGCTCTCATTCACTGGTTTGCAGTCAGCTGTTCGGGATGAATGTCCCTGCTGCTAGAAACGCAGACACGCGATCGGATTTAGACTATAAAAACACCCAGCATACGGCCATTTAGAGCCTCATCCAAAATCACTTCATCACATTTTCCCTACTGGTAATGCTTATTTTGATTTCGAGAGAAGTGAAGCACCCGTTGCTGAATTGGGCCGGCCACTACCTGCGCTGCTTCTCCTTGAGCCTTCGCTCGTGGCCGCTGTTGGGGACGGGCTACTGGGCTAGACTGGCATGGCCATTCACACCTTCTGCTTTTATATAAAAATAGGTAAGTGGGTGTAAAAGTCTTGTATTAGAGTACAAATATGATGAAGCTGAAGCTGGCAGAGGCAGTGAAGGAAAGAATTTTTGACGCTCAGGACGGTACTGAAGCCAACGGGAGGCGGAGGGAGGTGCACATCTTTTCGCTCCGCTTCCCACCGCTGCGCGTTTCAGGTTAAGGCGGATGAGCTACACTTGCGATTTCAGCTGCTGCAACATCACATTTCGTTTGCTAATGCCGTGTGTTATTTGTGTGGTAACAAATGTGCCATTTTTAGCTCATAAAGCATCGAATGGATTTCTCTGGAATCATTTCTACCCTAACGTGGCCAAACATTTGACAAACCGGCTTCCAAAACGTGCTTTTGGGAGCGCTGTTTGATCCTGCTGTGTGGGTATCCAAGCAGTTAAGAGCACAATCCGGGGGAAGAAGGACAGCAGATTAAAGAGCAGGGAGACAACACTTGGCTTGGGAAGCCCTTGGGAAGCCCTTAGGAAGAGGGAATGCCGATTCCCCGGTTTCCCTGCCTCCCCCTTCCTTCCCTTTAGGTTTTCTCCATCCTCTCCCTTCCCTTCCCCCTCCATATGCCTGGAATCACAATAAAGGAGCGCATTGGATAAAGCGAGGGATTTTTTACTTGCGCTTTTGCTATTAAATGCAGCACAATATCAAAGTATTCAGTGCATCCTCCAGCTCATGTGAGAGAAAGGATCCTTTCAGTCTTTGTCTAGCCAGGAATCTGCCGCCCACTCCGGTAATTGGTACCAACAGATCGTACCTGTGGTAGCAGAAGATCCTGTCAGGAGGGAATATCCTGCAGAAACCAAGCGTTGCTCATGCATGAGAAAGGCTGGATGGCAAGGGGCGATGGCTGATATTTTTTTTGACTTGCTTGGAGGAGAGGAGGACTCGGGAAGAGGCATTTGCTCCAACAGGGAATGTTTTTTTTTGGCTTATCTTAACAAATGCCTATGTTCCCCAATAAAATCTTCCATTTCTCCTTCACATTTACCCTCTGTTTGGGCACGGGACCAAGATCCCTTGTGTACAAGGAGATCAGAGCCGGCAGCATCACACCGAGATGGGATTTGGCTCAGAGAGTGTAAAAATGACAGGAGCAGAAAAACGACAGGATGTCCCCCTCGCCAGCCCTGCGTTACCTTGGCGGCAGCCAGATCCCAGGCATCCTCCAGTCTAACGCCAGCGCTTTTGCTGTAGAGACAGACAAGAAAAGCCTTCGGCTTGCCCTTAGCCTCCAGCTTGCCAGGTCAAAGGTGTCCTGAAAAATGTGGAATTTCTGGGAAGGCTGAAGAAGACATAGAGATATTCCTTGCCAAAAACACCAGGGTGGAGATTTCGCACCCCTGCTCATGAGAGGTCATAGCCACACAGAGAAAAGTCTCTGTTGCACCCCGGCACTGGCTTCCTTCCTCGGCTCAGCTGTCACCCCAAATTCCCCTTTCTTGCTGCACTTCCCCGCTCAGGTTATCCTTCGTGCTCCTGCAGACACCTTCCCTCGGGCTGACAGCACCCTTTGGTTGTTTGAAGCATTAGATGCCTGTGGAATAACGCTAAGGCGCTGATAAAATAAATAAATAAAGTTTGGGGGGCTGTTCATTTCTCATGTGCTAAAACCAACAGAAAAAAAATATCCACAAACCTGAAATTATCCAATTTTGCAACTGTGCTGGTGGGGAAAACCACGATGTTAGATTTAGTAAAGCTGTTCCCTTCCCCCTGCCCTGTCCTCCTCAGTATTTTCTAGAGACTTTTCCTCCTTCCTCTAAGTTGGACATAAAGTTTTGGAAGGCTCCGAACAAGTTGTCCAGCAACACAGTGCTCAGATTGATTTTTCTTGAACTAAATTTGCTTGATCTTTTTTTTTTTTTTTTCAGGCTTTGGATATCAATTAAAAGAACACAACTCTTTTGTCTTTCGCGTTGCTCCCCTACAAAATAATGAACTGTTTAATACACTAGAGGCAATTTCAAATTATCGCGTTTAATGAGGACGGTTGTGTCAGAAGATTTATTACCCTTTCTGATCTGCTAATATATTTTCCCAACCATCCCAGCAGAACCAATCGCCGTATTTTCATTATACACTCTATTTTCAGGGGTTCATTAGCTGTAGACTAAAAATAACAGCGAAGGTCTCAGTCTGAGAGCTAATCCAATTTTTTTTTTTTTAATTGGAAACAAAATTTGATTAGACAACTTTCTAGTCATAACAGCATCAAACATCAAGACCCTTACTGGGTGTTTTGTCCAAATTGAAACTTCATGTGACTACACATAAAGACCTGACCTAGAAATACAATGCTACAAAGGACAAACCCAGCCTTTTCCTTAAACAAAAAAAACCCACGTTAGCACAAGCGATGGACTGTAGTCCATTCCAACTGATGTGCATTGAAAAAAAATAATAAGTCTGTCAATGAACTTGTTCAACTGAGACAAACTCAGAGATGAGTTTGTCATCAAACAAGTCTCAAACGTGAGACTTAAGAAATAACTAGGATTTAAAGAATTGAAAAGAAAAATAAGGAAAATAAGGTGGAAGTGCTCCCGGATAGCCAGCAGGACCTGGAAGCTGGATTCGAAGCTTAAGTTGGCACTTCCCAGCCATGGCTTTGTGCTCTTGGATTACAGTATCTAACATGAGCCTGGTGCTTTTCCTGCTGCATCATTTTTGTATGCAAGAGCCACAAGCGTAACAACGAAGACAGGGAGAGAAACATTTTTGGATTTTACAGGGCGTGCTCTTTGCAAAAAGGCGTCACCACCACGGTGGAAATTTGGAGATGCGCTGCCTGCGTGGTGTCGTCCTCGTATCCCGCAAGACCGTTGTCCTCGCACATCTCTGCACTGGTGGGAGGAAGAGGGACCGGTATTCACAAGGGTCAGCTTTAGCAGAGGGATGCTGGCTTTGGCTCTCTACAGTGGCCAGACATCCTTAACGGGCTAATGAGCCTCTATGGCTTTTAATGATGTTGTGGCTACGTTGTGGCAACCACGGCAGCGATGCTCCCCATCCAGACATCCCTCTGAGTGGTCCCAAACACACGTCCTTCAAGGGATTCACCCCAGCAATAAAATAACTGGAGTACCCAGGCGAGGACAGCCGTTTCTAACCCTGCAAGGATCTCCACAGGAAGGGGTTCCTAACGACCTGCCTGCGGGGAGGCTGGGCTGAGGCCGCGTTTTGGCCAGATAACGCATCACTCAGACACCCAGGGGATTCTTAAAATGGAAGAGGGAAGTTATTGCACCTAACGTCAGCCTCATGCTATAGATTTTAGATGCATCAATTACATATTTACGTCCAAAACTCTATTATTCATAGAGCTGAGTAAACAAGTATTGATTTTTACACTGTAGCACCGACGAGTATTTCTAATGATGCAGACAGAGGCTCCTCTTCCACCCTCGGTAACTCTGACCTCATGGGGTGCTTCCTGAGAGCAGTATTTAACAAGGATGATCAAGTTTAAAACCAGTTAGCTGCTGCTGTTTGGAATGGAAATCAATGTGCCTTTCTTTCTGAATGGACAACTTCTCCACCCATGCCATGTCACGTGCGGCTGGTCCCACGACTGGTTTAGGTGCTGAACCAGAGAGATGCGGATGGAGAGCAAGCGAGGAAAGGACGTGTGAAACCATTTTGGCTCGGACAGAGTAACCTTAGCTCTCCCACCTTACAGGAACAGGCAAAGACATGCTGGCTGTGTGAATATAGCAGAGAAAGCAAGCTTAAACGTATATAAAAAAAGCAGTATCACTGCACATTAAACCTTTTGAGAAAGGTCCTGCTGTTAGCTTGTATCAAGATTTCTCTCTATTAAATATTTCTCTCTATTAAATATATGATACTACCACGGGCATTTAAGGGCGGCAGAAAAAAATCCTTTAACTGCGTTTTCCAGCACTACGTTATCTCAGAGGTTAACCAAAATCACTTACTTCATAGCTAACTTCGCGATACTGAATCAATATACAAGTTCCTTATTGGATTTTTATTGCAGATAAAATTGACAGAGAAAATCACTAGGATATACTTAAAAATGGGAAGGAAATGTACGTTTACAATAAAAAGGTCTCTGAAGGTCTCTCGTTTCATAGGAAGGAAGCTGTCTTTATATTGCATGAACTATAAAAAATGATTAAAACTGAAGAGAGACAGGAAGCTGATAATTTGATTTATCATCTTAATGGCTATGATTCATGAATAAATAATATAATGGTTTATGTCTCTCTTGTAAAAGAAGTAGAGGAGAGCAATTTGTCTAATAAATGACTTCAAAAATTACAGCTGAGTCTTGTTTGCCACATTTGTTCTATTTAAAAAGAATGAGCGAGTATCTTATTTCTTATTACTTACCAGGACATTTGTTGTATTATTTATAAGAGTCAAAAACCTTAACTAAAAGCCACTCATCTCTGACCACAGTCTCCCATTAGCTTTAAATTCAGGAAAGAGAAAGGGATTGATCGCTAGATCAATAAATCTAACCTTAGAGCTGACTAAAAGCTTCCTTTAACCTCCTTCCTCCAGCATCCTTTTTCAAAATTAAAGTATCCCCCTTTTTAATTATTTAAGAGCACGTCAATTTTACAGTAAGGCCATGTATGACTGCATCATACAAGGATTTCTTCTTTATATTGGGAACACACCAGCATCTTTAAAAGGAAAGCATTTACATTATGACAACTCGTTTATTATTTTTAAAGTTGGATATGCTACTATAGATACACATATCCTGTTCCAAATGTGCCCTGGATTACATCAAGACAAGTGCTGAGAATAGGAAAATCGAGAAGAAACGTGTACTCCCAATTATTGGACACACAAACTGCCCCAAATCCATCAATGATCCTGATGGAGCTGAAGTTGCTCTGTATTGACGGCACTGGGCCAACCACTGACATTACTGTAGAGCTGCAAAAAGTCACTTCAGGCAAAAGCAAACTCCAGAGAACATAATTAATGGAAAGAGTGTTTAATTTTTTTTTAAACCATCCTGTAAAAATAGCTTGTATATGTAGTTTGCCCAGCGTGAATCAAGAGCCTGACCTTTTTTTCCCCCCCTTATATAAAAAAAATTTATCAAAATCAGATCTTTTTTCTTACCAGAAGCTGTTCACACCGATTCAGTATGCTGTGTTTCTACTGTCCTCCTACGGAATCGCCTTCAAAACACTACAAACCACGTCACGCAGACACAATTCCTGACGCGAAGCTGGCTAGGTGCCCCAAAACAGAGGGGGTGTGGGCAGAATCACCTCTGGATTACGTCCTTGCTCGGCCACTGACCTGCTGCGTAGTGTTGAGCACGTGTTTTCCCACACATCTCCGTATCCTTCCTTGTTCCACAATTAACCTTCATCCTGAAGAACTTGGGATCTCCGACTTGCAAGAGCTTGGGCTTAGAAAACAGAAGTTCTTACCCTGTTTCTGAGGCTGATTTTTTAGAGGACTTCAACACTGAACTTCGAGACTTGGTTATCTCTGGATCATACTTCAGACGCAAGGTGTTATAAAGTATTACTGGAGTGAGCAGCCTGGTAAGACTGGTAATGAGAGCAGCGGGAGGAAAACTTTAGGGTGACAAGTCTTGGCCTATTGTAAAACCAGTTAATTTCTACAAGGCTTATTAGGAAAAAAAAAACCAACAGAGAGAAAAAAAGAGGAAAAAGGGTAGATGGATTTAAGGAAAATAGACCTTTTGAGTTCTCGTGTTTTGTAAAAAAATGAATACTTCATGAAATGGATCTTTCTCTCACAAACTGCACACGTATACACAACTCACTGTCATTAGGTTCAAACGTTACGCAGGTACAATCCGGACAGATAAAACAGGAAAAAAATGGGGTGAACTTCCACAAAAACCCAGTCATCAATATTTTCTAGCTACGACTTCTCTAAATAAACACAATTAACTGGCCCACAGTTCAAAGGCATTATTTTTATGTGCCGCACCTTCTTCCCCCAACTGCTGTATTATGTAGGTCTCCTAAAATTGGAGTGCTCAAGACATTTTTGGGGTAAGCGATGCATCAACAGATGTCAAAACAAGGTAGGCTGCATACAGAATGACACTGAAAACACAGTGAGTTGGGGAACTATACCCCAAAAAAGGTTCTTTTGTGACCTTTCATTTTGAAAGGACAGAATCTTTGCTGATTTTGAGAGAGATGGTGGCCTTCGCTAACTTCCAAAGCAAGTACGACTTTTGGTCCAGATCTGTTTCTTGTGGTCTTGCAATAAAAATAATAATGCTAACCTCTGTCTAAAAGTAAGAGCTTTTTGCCCTAATGAAGTGTTTCCAAAAGAGAATTCTAATCAAGCAGACTGCAAGTATCTCTGATGCCACTCTACGAAGATTTTGCACCCAATACCGTTACTTCGTACCGCAGCCACGCGAATCACAGCCCACCAGCCCACCACGACAGGCACAGCAGAGCAAAGGTGATCCCTGCTGCTCGCTCACTTTGCATTTGGAAAATGGCAGTGATAGATAGAGGGAAAAACAGATTTACTGGTATGAAGCCGTCCTTGGTAAAAGACAGTTTATGCAAAAGGCAATGTCAGTTGAATGAAAGCAGCACAAGGAAAGGATTACAGAGAAAAAGGGTAATTTTTCCTGGCATCAGTCATACAACTATCATTTGCATATGGAGGAGGGAGAATCTCAGCTGGTGTAAGCTGTTATAAGCGTATCAATAAAGCCACGCTGATTTATAGCAGCTGAGAGTTTGTCCTGTAGCGTATTCATCCATATGCGATGCCATAGATCGATGTGTTAGCATTTTCTCCCTGGAGACTTTGGTTCAAAACCTATTTAAAACACAGTGGAAACAAACGGGCTGGTCTCTCAGCAGATGTCCCTGGAAATCTGTCTACATCATCACAGTGACAGCAGTTCAGCGGAAAAGGTCTCCTTCGCCCTGGGGAGGCAAGGGCAGGGTAGCAGGTCCCCAGTGGAGTTGAACGGCAAAGCTTCCTTGGTAACTCTGGAGTACCCAGCTTGGCAGGACGGATTTGATGTCGACAAATCTGCAGGATTCTGTACAAGGTGAAATTAAAAGATTCAAATAGAAGTATTGCTTAGTCTTAGTCTACAATCTCGGGGCGAGACTCTACGGCACTGTGCTCTACGGCTCCTAGCCAGCACATGAACATAACCTCACGCACGCAGGTAATCGCTGATTTTTGATAAGCCTGCAATTAAACACATTTGTAATTCTGCAGGCTTGGGGTCTCAGTTTCAAAAGCACTTCAAGAAGATACAAAAAGCTCCCTGTGATCAAAGGGGAGGAAACAGTGTGGTGGTTGTAGTTACAGTTACACCATCTCGCATACTTTCGGCAGAGTAGCTCTGGGCCCAGTTTTGGAGATAAAACACACGCAAGCGAAGACAGAACCGCCGGTCGCTCCTGCGCCTCCAGGAGCTGTGCCCCCAGGCCAGCCTGGAAAGCAAGAGAGTTTCTTGCCTGAACCCAGATCCGCTGAGCCTCACTGGGATTTCACCAGTAATTCCGCCGCAGATCTGCCTATCCATGTAATGTAAGTAATGCTTTTAGGAGCATTATCCATGCATGGTTTTCCCGTACATGGAATTTGGCAGGAGGCCATTCGACCAAATGCTTCACACTGCAAGAAAAATCTGCAGACTTTTTTTTTTTTAACTATACTTATTCAAAAAATAACTCTCCTACTAACAAAGTAAGGAAGTTATTAATTGTCACCTCAGGATCAACCATGCAAGAGCAGGTAGTTTAATATGCAGATTTTTAAGGAAATATCTTCCTTCTCACTCTCCCATGCTTTATCATTTCAGAAGCAGCAGCTCCTACAGTGAAAACTGGGTATTTCATATAATGAAATACTGACGTAGAAATGGAGTTACCGAGTCCAAGCCCTATCTATCATAAGTAACTATATCATTACCCCTTCCAGACACTGATCAAATCCCAGTTTATGAGTTAGTTTGCTTTTTACTGCTATTATAGAAAATGAAAAGCTGTTCCAGAGCCTCTGACGATTACGAGCCTTCCTCTCTTCCAGCCAAAATCTCTTCATGACAAGTTTATACATGTTTGCTCCTGCACGGGGTGTTATCCTTAACTTGAATTGTTTTTCCCCTCCCTGGCGTTCAGTCCCCTGATGTATTTATAGAAAGATCATATCCTCTTTCAAACTTCATTTTGCTAGGAATAGTAATGTTCGGAACAGACTGATGAATTTACTGCGTTAGATGTGGACAGACATACACACACACACACACACAGAGGCTAGAGCACTCATTTTAAAGAAAATGCAGAAAATACAGATGAGTCAATCTTTAGTTAACAGTGCGTTATTTCAAACACGTCAGCAACATTTGTAAATTACAATATAAAAGACAGATCAAGTTCAAAACTGATTTTTAGGGTTTTTTTTTTTTTTAGATCTAAAGACTATCCATCTATAGAAATACCAGAAAGCCTACCTGAAATTCCATAAAACTCTAGTTTGGGAACAGTACCAAAAGCCCACAATGAGTATCGTTTCTAAAAAACAGAGCTGGGAAGACTCAAAGTACATTTGGATAAAAAAGCCTTAGACAGAGGATAGTTTAGGTGGTAAATAATCTGCAGAAAAAAAGAAAAAAAAGAATTGCTATTAAAAAAAAACAAACTAGAAGGAGGAAAGACTGAACATACTATTTGTCTGTTTAGAGATGATTTCATTCTTTCATAAAAATATTTTCTAGCTTTGCTGCTCTGGTACATCAATCCTGAGTACTCTAACTTTTGACTTATAATGATATTCCTTCAGATACAGCTTCACCGATGGAGGAATGGGAAGAGCGTCGATCCCATCGTAAGTCGTACAGTTGCAAATAACAGTTCTACATATATGTTGAAGAGAAAAAGGAAAAGTCCTGTTTAGCGGAGTGGATAAAAGTGGCTCAAAGAACATACAGGAACTTGGGTCTTTGTAGTGCTCCAGGAGTCCCGTGATGTCAGGAGAATGGAAGACGCAAGGATCATGGGCGTCAAAGCTGAAGTTGTGATTCCACTGCTCTATCCGCGCGTGGAGGGAACGACTGTAGCGCCTGAAGCTCACAGAAAACAAATAGTCTTCTTGGGCAGAATCTCGCAACAAAAACGTTCCCTCTGGCTTTCCTTCTAGCAGCGCCTCAGCCGCATATTTGTCCATGACTCCCCAGTAGCAGGGATTGTTATTGATCTGGAGGAGGTCCGGGACGAGGCAGTGGACATAATCAATCTGCGTATGGTATTTTGGAGGCGTTTCCATCCGTAGCAGCTCATCATCCGTTTCCCATTTGGGCTTGTTTCTTTTTCTAGAACTTGTGCACAGTGTTACAACCTCGTCATCGGAGTCCATGTCGCTCTCATCTTTACTGCTCCTCACCACCTTACCTGTCACCAACTCAGACCTCGAATCACCCCTAGAGGAACCGCTGTCGGTAAAGTCGCAGGACTGGGAGGGAGAATCCGTTCCCCCGTTGGCAATCTCATCGTCTCGCAGCTGATCCTCCTTTTCCTCATGCTGGGATAAATCAGCAATTATCCAGTCTTCTGCTTTTGGACTTATAGGGGCTGTGTGTCTTTTGATCAAGTGCCACCGAAAAGCTAGCTCCGAGCGTGGCGGGAAAGGACACTTATCTAGCATTAACTCACTGATATGAATTTTTCTTTTGGATGGCAGTCCTGAGGCTTGCCGACTGCTACAGTTCTTTATGGGAAAGCACTGACCCACAGCATCTTGCAGCTTCTGTTTCAGAGAGCGGCCTAAAAACCTGTGGCCGCACGACCGGTCCAGATCCAGCTCGATAGAGGAGCAGCTATACTTCCTTTCTTGGCTCCTTAAATTAGTCCCTGATCTTCCTGCAGCACTTGCTGTTTCGGCGTCAGAACAGTGCTCGCTCTTTTTAGACCAGGAGAGCTTCTTTCCGCTCCAGACGTAACCATCCTTTCTGTCTGCGCTTCTGCTTCGGCTGCTTTTGGGTCTCACATCTGCGTTTTTAGTACTACTGTCCTTATTTTCTGCCATTTTGACAGCTTTGCTTCACAAGTTGCCAGAAAGCGCACTGTGCTTCTTGTCGGGTTTTTCTACATGAGGAAGCTTCCTCAAGGCACTTTCTGGAAATATCTGAGGAAAAAGAAAACACAGCTAAGTTAACAGTGATGCATGCACACAAGACCAATGCAGGTTTATACAGGACAACGGTGACAACTAATTTCTAACCACGTAAAAATAATATGAGCAAGCTGAATTCCCTAGAACACCCCACAAATAGTGGCCTCGTCCCAGACAAAGCTCTCTGAACCCTTCCTCTGGAAAAGCATCCTCCAGAATAAACCACCTTACGTGTTCTTAGAATATCCATTCTGACATGCTGAGAGTTTTAGGTGCTGGCAATCCTATTGTGCCAGGGTCCAATTTAAATGGAAGGACTTCACGTGGCAGGTGATATTGCTTGAGCTGTTTATTGAGCAAATTCTGCATCTCTTCCAAATCACCTTTCAAGAAGGAACAAGCCAGAACAGAAACAACTAGGTCAGAGTACAAAGAGCTACTGTACCTAGATGATATGCCTGTTTGCTACTAATCCACAGGGTGGGATGCCAGAGATCTTATTCTAAACTGACACTTTTGGGTCACTTTCTGGATTAAAAAAAATATATATATGTAAATTATATCAGTCACAGATTCCGTCAATTTCTGAAAGCTGTTTTCCTCTGCCTTTTTAAACGCAGCTAGAAAATACCGAGCCCCTAAGGGATTGAAATATCTGGGGCTTTACATACTGAAAAGGATTAAAACAAATCCAGTCCCTTACTAAAAGCAATTTTAAAAGGCCGTGAAAGATGGAACTGCTTATTACTCATTAGAAAAGAAAGTTTACATTATTAAAATCAGCGCTGCTCTGAGACCTGCGATTGCTGATTTTATTCTCTTTTGTTTCCAAAAGTGTATTGAATTCTCAAAGAGATAAGAGATTTCCTTTTGAATGTTGCGCTTTGAAAAGGAAAAGAAAAATCCTCTTTTCATTACTCAGTTGAAAGTGGAGCAGAATGTTTTTCAAGGTACATAGAGAGCAATATGTTACGTATGCTCTACTCTCCCGAGGCGAGGCAGAACGCAGGAATACTTCCCATCACTACCACGATGCTTTGGCACCAAAACGATGTTCAGCTCCTCTATTCCACTGGGTTTTTTGGCTGTGGGTTTTCTGTTGTGATTTTTTTTTTTTAAACTAATTGACATGGTAAATACTAAGCAGGAAAAGAAAAGGGCATCCACTTCCTCTCTCCATTCAATCCATTCTCATCATCAGGATTAGCCAGCATGACACAACCTCTCTGCCGTCCCCCGGGGCTGCGCAGGCTGAGCTCTAGCCTCTGCTTTCAGTAAAAGAATAAGAGCGCCGTGCCAAAAGGCTTACGTGCAATCTGTGGGCCAAATGCATCCCAGATAGAACTTTCACCCCGGAATTTTTGACATTGCATTCCTTCTTTACAACCCACAAAGCTGAGAGCTGCGGGGGAAAGGAAAAGGGAGGGAAAGAGAGGAGATGGAGAACTGTAAAGTGAGGGTAAAATAGGTTAAATATGTCAAATACATTGAAAAAAAAAACTGGCATTAGAGCAATCTAGATGAATAGTATCTCCCTGGTACCAAGTGGAGTCACAGAACGGGGCTCATATTCCAGCAATTACAAATCAAAGATTAAAATAAAGATTTCTTCTGCTTCTCTCAGGATTTTGCAAACCACTTTTCAGTGAAAATATTGCAGGATGCACTGCAGATAGGAGAAAGGGAATATTTGTACGTGAGACCTGAAACCCCTTTATTTAGACCAAGATTCATTGATTGCTTTTGTAACATTGATATTTTTCATCCAGAAGCAACTAGAGCGGAGCACTCTACAATTCTCCACAATTAAAAAAAGAGGGATAAAAGCAATCTCATTTACCTTCGTGATAATCTGAAGTAACTGAAGACAAAAAGTTATTCTAGATCCATCCTGTGGTAAAATACATTAACTCTCTATATATGGGATTTTTAATTGGACAGAGAGACACCATTGAGGTACTTAAAAATGAGGATACGACAGTTTGTAATTGCTTTTGAAACCTTCAATTATCTCATTCCGCACATCCAGCCCATATAAGGAAGAAGAATATGCAGAATATGGGCTTTTAATTAAAAACTGCAAAACGTACAAACCCCAGAAGTGCTGAAAAGGCCCACTGTCTTCTAACTTCAGCCTTGCAACCCAAATAATTTTCAGTGTTTTATGTCATTTCTAGATTGTTGTTCTTGTATTTAACTGTAAAGCCACCTTCTACTTTGTACCCTTTTTTTTTTTTCCTATCGCGAATCGCTAGTGGTACCCTGAGCACTGAAACTGGAGCAACAGCACGTGATGCTGTAAGACACGCACCATTAGCCAGCAGCACTGGGAGCCGTTTCCCTGGGGTCTGAAGGCTGCTGGAAAGCAGGCGCCGGTTCTGCCACGTCAGAGCAGTAATTGCTAACCAGATAGAACACTAGAGCTGTGAAAAGAGCACGGAATAAATGAAGAGAAAGGGATGTCATCCTACTGAAGCCGGGTTTGAACTCGACCTTCCGAAGGAAGAGTAAGTGTTCTGCGGTCAGCTTGTGACTCAGTAGACAAAACCTCCGTTTCCAAACGTGTTACAAACACCCACGTGCTCCCAGGCAAGCTGCCTTCTGAAACACGGCCACAGCGTTGTTTAGGTGCCCAAATCCCACCGTTTGGCGTTACAGTAAGGGGTCACACCTTCACACCCTTCCGAATCCATGATTCACAGCCTCACTGATAAAATGGAGGCCAAAAAGTGGGTGTTGGAAAGCAAAAGGCATGAAGGGCAGCGATGCATTCAGTGCTGCGTTACCACTTAATGCTGTCCACCGAAACCAGCTGTTCCTTTCACTGCAAACGTCCGAGGGAAATGCCGTGCGCCGTACATCCATTAACGGCCGGAGCGCAACTGAAAGAGCAGGAGAGGAGGGCAAGGATGAAAGAGAGGGAACACAGAGTGTACTTTTCCCTACAGGGCAAGGTTAAATGGAGGAGCCCGGCACTGCGTGGCGTACGCGCATCAGTTCTGAGATCGTTTTGATAGATACAACCCATCTCCTGCCTACAAAAGCCGCCTTCTACACGGGGATACCTCAGGCATCTGAGAAGCAGGCAGATTTGACAAAACCCTTCCACCTCAGCAACCGGCAAAGATAAAGCAACACGCAGGGATAAGCAGAGTTCACTTCGGGCCACGGGATCCAGCTTGTCATTCAAGGTTATCCAGCACTGTCACAGCTTCCAGTCCCTGAGGACAAGCAGAGCGCTGGGTGGGTTTTGTTGTTGTTTTTGTGATGTGCACAGCTCCCTCCTCCAGAGGCACATCTCTCGCCAGGCTGCGGAGGGGGGGTGCAGATGGCTTCACAAGATGCTTTTCCTTTCAAACACCGATGCCTCAACGCTAAAACTTCAAGCCCAAACTAAAAGCAATATCTAGTAGGTATTTGGAGGCAATAACATTAATCCCTCCTAGCCAGAGGTGGGCTGCAATCAACAACTGTGATAAGACAGTTACAGCCTCGCCATACGTGTAATTAAATCAACGGCAAATACTCAGTAACTCCAACAGGAGAATCCAAACCATAAGCATAGACAGACCTTTTTTTTTTTTCCTTTATTCAGTAAATACTGAATTGCTTTAGCTAGGTATTTATGTCCTGAGCAGCTGGATCCTTGCCTCTAGCCCAGTACCTCCAAGTCCTCTTGATCAAGCTGCTTCCCTTTTGCTATAACGAAAAAGCAGATGGTGGGGGGGTCTCCAACGGGACGGCTGCCAGCGCGGGCTCAGGGGAGCCACGGCAGGGTCTGGCCACGTCCTGAAAACCTGCGAGGACAGAGAGCCTACCACCTCTGCTGTCCTTCCATGCCGCAAAACCCTTCCAGTGAAGCAAGTACTTTGAAAGTTTTCTGTCCAAGTACACAAAAGCCAAAGCGTCGCTGTACTATGCCTCTAATTAAACAAGAAAAGGAGACTTTCACAAAGGAACAATAAATCAATTTTGGAATTGTTATAGAAGTTGATATTCTTCTAGAGCTAATAAAATCCTGAGGAAGCAGAGCAAGCGGTAATAAATTGGAGTACTTTTCCTTTTATCTTTCAAGTTACATAGAAGGTATATAAAAAAATTCTCACTGGTCACATGCTGTTTTCATTAATTTTGCCTAATTAGATTTTGGCCAGAAGACCACATTTTAAAACCTGACCTTCCACTGAAGTTGAGCTGTTACTGACTTATTTTGGAAAAAAGCCCAGCCTATTAAGGATAACATTAAGTCTCAATTCCTCTGCCTTAAATTATTTTTCTTCAGTTTTCACTACGTCTATTTTGATTTATGATACCGTCCAAAAACACCTAAGCTAGACTCCAGAGGCCTTTCCAGCAAATTAAAGCAATAATCACATGCACGCACAAAAGAAAGTGATGGTCTGAAGGTGCCAATGATAACCTACGCTACTTTTTCCTTGGAAATACTCTTGATTCGTCCTGGGTCTGTGTATCCCCAGAATTATAGGAGGATGGGCAGCCATGCCGCCCTGATCCCAACATTTTGGCTGTTTTATTCACACCCAGGAGGTAGAAGTGATCTGGAAGCAGGTGCCAAAGGTGAGGGCCGCTCGTATTTACCGCTTTAATGAAACTCTGTTCACGTGCTGGTGGAGAGACGCACGCAGCGCTTGGCAGACCGCAGCAGCCTCTCGAACACTAAATCAGTAAAAGCTTTATGGTCCATGACCAACACTTCGTGCTCCACCCAGAAACCGAAGAGGCGAGCAGCGCGATTCCCAGCTCCCGCCCTGCCGCTCTGCTCGCAGCCGCTCACACCTATTAATCAAGTCAGCGGCAGGTTGAGTTCCCGACCGGATTGAAGGAATAACTTTGCATTTGATGCTGTGCCGCTCTGGGACAAAGCCACAGGGCCTGCAGTCTCTTGGCCAAGTGACCATGAGATCCCACCCCCCACGCCCCGAAAAACCCTCTTTCCAGTTTTTCCGTGCCATTCAAAGAGTTATCCCAGCAAGGCAGCACCTCCAGACAACAAATTTAGTTGTTATACAGAACTGAACTTAAAATGGCTTTTATGTTGTGAAATATTTTAGGTGCAGTTTGTATGAGAGTTTCTGCAAATTAAAATAATAAAGAAAAATAAATACAGTTGACAGGCATTCGTCTCCAACCAGGCAGCAGCTTGCAGGAAGGCTGCTGTAAGAATAGCTTGGTCTTCCCACTCATCTGATAAGCGGTTCAGCTCGAATCATTTTTCTAGAACACGTTATCCTCACCAGAAATCACGATTTACTGAAATATGTCAGGATACACCCATGGAAAACATGTCTCTCCACAGCTTTAATAATGAAATCTGGGCATATTTTTATCAGGGGGAAAAAAAAAAAAGAAAGAAAAGAAGCGTGCCTGCTTTGTAATCCTGTCACTTACTCATTCATGAAAGTACCAACAGTGTGACTGTCACAGAGAGCCCGACCACACTCCCGATATGAATAAATCACTCTGCTCACCCCAATCACCCCTAACTCCGCTGCAGAGCAAAACTGGAGATAAAAGGGTTCTGCCTGGAAGCAATTTTTCTTAGAAGCAGGAATAAAGTGGGCCAGATCATTAAAGGCTACATAAAGGGAAAACCAGAGAACTCTGTTTTTTCCTCCTTATTTCAGGTATGTCCAGCTCTAACATTTTTCGTCCTTCAAGAACTAAACGAAGCCGCTTTCTTCCCATTTTTTTTTTTCAGCACATGGAAGCGTAACGATTTCTGCGGCGCACTCGCTACCTGCCTGACCACAGCGGCTGTCAGCTGCATCCAGGGCACGCATCGCCATGGCTGTCATTACCCAGTAATTCCATAATTACCGTAACGATCTCCGGATGGATTTGATCCTGCAGCCTTTGCTGGGGCGGGAGCGCTCCCCAGCCTCCCTGCAACGCTTGGCTGGGAATGGGGATTTTGGATAAACCGGGAGGGGTGAAGGGCACTGCCCCTCATTTAGGCATTCCTTTCACCTCTCCAGGGACTGCCAGTGAATAAATACACGTAAGTAAATATATACGCGCTCTATACATTAAGATATGTACATCGGGCATGGACGCACACACAGGAAAAGCGAACACCCACCCGGGACCGAGCCCACCCCGGGGACACGGGGGCAGCCTCCCAACCTGACACCCGCCGACCCCCAACTTACGTCCGGAGGGAGCGGCCGATCGCCCTGCGCCTGCCCGGGGAAGCCGCTCGCCGCCCGAGTCGCTCGCTCAGCCGGGCAGGGCGGCCTGGCACCGAGGAGGAGGAGGAAGAGGAGGAGGAGGAAGGCCACCTCCGCGCCCAGCGGTGTACGGGCTCCCACAGGCGGCGGGGACTCCGCTTCCCCTCACCCGCCGGAGAGGAATCGCTGAGAGGCGGCCCCAGCCGCACCCGCCGCCATCCCCTCTCTCCCGACCGGCCGGGGCCGGTCCCGGTGCCAGTCCCGGTCCCAGCCCCAGCCCCGCCTGCGCCCAGCCCCGCCCCGGGCTCTGACGGTGCAGGCCCGGCCCTCGGGGCGGTGCTGGGCGGCGGGCGGCGAGCGCGGGAAGGCTCGAAGCGGGCGGCGGGGCCGGTGCGGTGAGCGGGCGGGAAGGCGGTGCGGCCCCCGGCCTTCCCCCTCGCCGCGGCGGGGCCCTTGGGCTCTTCGCTCGGTGCGGGGGGAGCCGCGGCCCCTGGCCGGGGGGAGGGGTCCGTTCCAGGGCCCGGCGGGCGGCCTGGCCTGGCCCGGCCCGGGCGCGGAGGGGCCTGAGGAGCAGGCCCTCGGCGCTCCTCCTCCTTCATTTTTCTTTCTCAATTCTTTTCCACGGTCGGGCCCTTCCCACGCGAGAAGGGGCAGGCGCGGTGTCCAGCATCTACCCGGCTGTAATCCGCTCAGGCCGAGCCCCCGTCCCCAGCCCCCGCGGGTGGGTGGGTGTCCCAGCAGCTCTGTCCTTGCCCTGCCGCCTGACCCTCTTTCCGAAGCGTTTTCTTTTAAAGTTGATTTTATTTGTCCTCTTTTCGTCCTCCTTAAATAAACAGGTGAGAGCGAAGATGCCTTCTGCGCATAAACCGATGCGGTACGGCCACACCGAAGGCCACACGGATGTCTGCTTCGATGACACTGGGAGGTAACTGTCCAATTCTTAGGGATCAGGGTGAGGTGTAACCTGGGCTGGTCTTGTTCCTCTCCAGTGCTTTATCAGGTTCCAGCTGCTGCTGGGTGAGGTACTGGGATGGAGTCGTGGCCTGGCTTGGTCTGAGAGATCCTTCAGGCTTTGCCTGTGTTGAGAACTGGCTGTGAGACGTGTTTTGGTGCTCTGAATTTTGAAGTGATTGACATATAACTTAATTGTAAGCCTATATATATGTGCATATATATATATAAACTCTATATGCACTTTTTATAAGAGTAACTTCATAAAATCTAGCAGAAATCAATGCAGTGTGGGAGAGAATATGTTCACATATGCACTAAGAAATTAAAAATATAGGAAGAAATCCAATATTGGGCTTGCTGTCTTTTTCTTGTTATTCTTGCATTAATTCTTGAAGGTATAAACGTAGACTAAAAATTTGTTGTTACTTTTTGTTGTTTAAAAATAAATGGTAAACCAGAAAACAAGCCCTCTCCAAATGAATTCAAGGAGTAAGTTTTCTATATTGAGTATGGTTTAAGTCCGTATTTCTTATTCCTTTCATTAGTTCGTTAGCCTTGATACTCTTAAGAGTTAGTCTAACAACAATCCCTCGAAACCACAAAAAGTGGTTTGCAAAATTGTTTGCAGTTATAATGCAAGTGTTTGAAAAAAGGATACGGATGTCTCTGCCAAATACCGCTGCTGCTGGACTCCCCAGCATCAATATATTCAATATCAACACAGCGTTGTGTTACTGTCAAACTACAGGTCTTACAGAACTAAGAGCGACGTCACAGCTTCACCACAAGCTTTGTAACATTTTGCTATTTAATTAGAATTTTGGGGCGACTGCAGACAACTTCAGGAAAAAAGAATGCAAGGCTTGATTATAGATTCATGATGCCTTTAATTAAAAATCCCATGCAAACTTCTGCATATTTGCTCTGTGACTTCAGGTTATTTTTTACCACATTAAAACTGTGAAAGTTAACTCTGGCAAACTTGAATTCAGTATTAGCTATTTTTTAAGGGTTCTGTAGGCCTGGAACATGTTAAGCTTGTTAAACTTCAGTTAAGTATGCATTAATACTCTCAGTTTTGCCCTTAACTTTGAAATCAGCTGTAAGGTAAGTTAACAAAGTCTTAAGAAGCAATTAAATGCCCAGTTCTTGGAGAAATCAGTGCTAATTAAAGTCCTTTGAAAAATTAGCTCTAGGTCCTGGAAAAAATGGATTGACCGATAATATCTGAGAGTCAGCTCAGATGAGTGCCAGGCCTAGGTAGTTATCAGAGGGTCATGGTACAGTGTTATGCTACCAGATGTGATTTCTGCCTCTCTGCCCGTTTTTAATAGGTTACTTGGACATAATAAATGTAGGTATTCGCTGTCTCACATAGCTCGTCACATGTATCACATATGTATTGTGTTTCATTAAAAAAAAAAAAACAAAACCCTAACACTTCAGTAACATTTTTATTTTGGGATTGAAAGTCACGGTGGCTGCCTTTTCTGGTCCTGAAAACCCTGTTAACAAATCCCCTGTCTTTCCACAGCTGCATTGTAACTTGTGGCAGTGATGGAGATGTTAGGATTTGGGAAGACTTGGATGATGATGATCCGAAGTCCATTAATGTGGGAGAAAAGGCCTATTCGTGCGCTCTGAAGGTATCATAGTTAACAGAACTCCTCTGAGTTGTGTCGCGCTGGTGTTGATACACGGCTGTACGGAAGCTGGATTTTCAAGCTCACCTTAAGTGGGATAATACACAGAAAAAGACAAGAGTAATATTGTGTGTAGTGCATTTCAGTCTGATGTCTGTTAAATATGTAGATCTTTGTTTTCAGGTTAATGTATGGAAAAAAGAAATTGAATGCTGTTTAATGAGTGGCAGGTATTTGAATCTGAGCATAGAAACGCATTCTACCCTTGCGTCCAAGTGAAAATACTAAAGCAGTATTGAAAATACAGTCTTCTGAAATACACAGAAATTTAATTGATTATATATGCCTGTAGACTTCCCAAATATTTTCACTAAATTAAGTATTTTATATAAACCAAGAATGCTTCTGACAACTAATTTTACCCCATACGGGACTGTAGAGGAATTATTCCTTATACTAAATTTTGGTAATATATTTTTTTTCCCTCCTCTTCCTTCACATTCAGTTATACTCATTTCTGACGTTGATCTCCTTTCTGAGAAACGAACCCAGCAGATTAAGCTAATTATGCAGTTTTAAGCTGTTTTCTCACACTCTGAGTTGCAAAGTTTCTCAGCACAAGCTGTGATCATCGAGTATTAGGAAAAAGAGCCAAGAGGTTGTTTTATGCGGGTCTGTTTTAAGGTCTAAAGAATTATAATCCATATTGGTAAAAAATTACTTTCATGAAGTCAGTGCGTGGTAATGCTTTGGTAATACCTAGTTAGAATTGGTTGATATTTCAGTCTCAAAATTGTCGTTTAGCCTGAAGATGCCTCTGACTCACGGTCCCCAAAGTCAGAAGAGAACAGAATTCTTGCTTGCATAAGTGTTGTAAGAATTTGTGAGAAAGCTGACTAGAGGTAGTTGTGTAGTCTGACTGGCACTTGAAGCATAACCTGCTCTGTTTATTTACATGTTATGACAGTTCATAGAATAACAGGATGGTTTGGGTTGGAAGGGACCTTCAAAGGTCCAGCCCAGTCCAACCCCCCTGCCAGGAGCAGGGACATCTCCAACCGGATCAGGTTGCTCAGAGCCCCGGCCAACCTGGCCTGGAATGTTTCCAGGGATGGGGCCTCCACCACCTCTCTGGGCAACCTGGGCCAGAGTTCTACCACCTTCAGTGTAAAAAAATTTCTTTTTTATGTCTAGTCTAAACCTACTCTCTTTTAGTTTAAAACCGTTACTCCTTGTGCTGTTGCAACAGGCCCTACTAAAAAGTGTATCTCATCTTCCCTGCAGCCCCCTTTAGGCACTGGGAGGCCGCTCTCAGGTCTCCCCAGAGCCTCCTCTTCTCCAGGCTGAACAGCCCCAGCTCTCTCAGCCTGGCCTCACAGCAGAGGTGCTTCAGCCCTCTCATCATCTTCATGGCCTCCTCTGGACCCTCTCCAACTGTTCCACGTCCTTGTAATGTTGGGGGCTCCAGAACTGGATGCAGTGCTGTGGGTGGGGTCTCACCAGGGCAGAGTAGAGGAGAACCACCTCCCTCAACCTGCTGGCTACAGTTTCTTTTAGTATATCTTGCAGTAGTCGTTATTTGTAAATAACAGGGCAAATAAGTTACCTATATCCTTTTGTATAATAGAAAATAATTCTTTTTTCTATGCACATTCATGTATTTAGCTTGAGAGTTCTCACAATATTTCCTTTATGTGCAATTATTCTTGTATTGTAGTAGTGATAGAAGTGTTGTCTTTGTGGGAGTTGTAGAATAAGAGAGGGATTCCAGAATTCTACATCAGTTCTTCACGTATCATGTAGTTAACTTTGCAGTGATAAAGGAAAATTTTTAAATTGTCTTTCAACTGTTTGTGATTTTGGAGGTAAATGATAATTAACGCACGTATATTATATTTTTAAAATAGCCGTTTGAAACCATATTCAGAAATACTGCCTTAAGCGAAACCTCTTTCTTATATCCCTTTTAACATATTGTATGTATCTGTTCCTCTATACCCATGCAATCTATTTTCATCATTGATTTTTAGGGTATTTTGCTGTTGATTTTCATTGCATTACTTATCTTTTCACAAACCAAGTGAGGTGACTTGAATGAGTTCTCTTAGCAAATCAGTGGCAGAGCCAGAAATTGCTAAAACTGTTAATAAATAGAGGGAAAATCCTGGTTTTAATTTTTGACACCAGTAGGGAAGATTCTGTGTTTGTAAGTTTATTGTAAAGTGCTGTTAGTTTTGAGGGGATTTTTTATTTTTAAATAGTGAGATTAAGAATGCTTTGTGAAACTTAACATCAGGAAATCTTATTTCAAAAATTCATTAATTAAAACATTATGAGGAACTGATCTGAGATGTCAATGTAATCTAGGTAAGAAATCTCATCTCTGATTTAGTTAGGTTATGTAGTACTGGCAGCTGCTTTGTTTATCTTCGGGATTTTTGCTATGACTTTAGGCAACTTTAAAAAAAGCAACACCCCCTGCTCCCCCAACCCCAAACAAAGAAACCCTCAAGGAAATAAGGCGTTTCTTTGTTTATCTATTTCAAAAACTTACTGCTGTGTACAACCAAGGAATAGTACTGCCACTTGAAGGAGAGATATTATCCAAGTATAGGATAACTATTTATTTTGTTTTGAATCCAGATTCATTTTTTAATAAACATCTGCCTTCTGTTTTCTGAAAGAACTAAGCTATAGTTCATGGACTTCTCATCTTTCCCTGCTGGCATTTAACTGGGAAGTTCGGTCCGAGGGTGCCCTCTCCTGATGCTGCAGCATATTCATCTAAATAGGATGCAAGATTCTTCCTGTCCTGAGATGTCTTGCCTTTGTAAAAGGAGTGAATTTTCCATCCACGAGAAGAAGATCAGGCAGTTCTCTTTGAAATTCATTAGTGACTTTGTAGTAATGATACAAGTTGGGAAGGTCTTGGTACAGTAAATTGCCGTATCGTTAGCATAATGGATTTTATCTGTTTCAGGATTAAATCTAGCAATGTGTGTCTACAGGACTAGAAGTAAGAGAATAATTTTCAATAGTTTTCTTAAAGTGATAAAGTATTGAAGTTACTGTGCTTGACTGTATTTTTTGTGGAAGAAATAAAAGTTAAAGAGTATTTCCCCAAGTACTCTTGCTGTCAGACCTCTTTTGGAACTGCTGAAGTTAATCTGCCGAAATATTGGGACCATCAGAGCATTTTTTTTGTCTCCGTGGGCATAACACGTTTTAACTTACAAATTTTACGATGGATTTTGTTTTTAGAATGGAAGACTGATCACAGCAGTATCAAACAATACTGTTCAGATACATACATTTCCTGAAGGAGCTCCAGATGGCATCCTTACTCGTTTCACCATGAATGCAAACCACGTCATCTTTAACAGCGACGGTACCAAAATTGCTGCTGGATCTAGGTAATCTGTGCGTGATAAAAGCATTGCTATCGTTCAAAATCTGACAACTTCCTTGCGTGCTGATTTTACCAGTGAGGTCATTAATCCACATACCTCTGAGGGTTTTAAAGTGTTGCAAAATGCCTTCCAGGGGTGGAGGGGAAGAAAAGAATGGAAAGGACTTTAGGAAACAATGCTCTGAGAGATATTTGATCCACCAAGTAATTTTAAGTGGAATTTTAGTGTTGTGAAATAATTCCTTTTCTTCAGGAGGCTTGAGTATTTTCAGCTTTCAGTCTTATAATACGCAAGCGTGTTTGCTCATATGAATCTCATTGAAGCATCAAGGATTTTGTTACTGTGTGCTAAAGATAATGTCCTGACTGCTCAGGATCATGGTGCCGCAGATGTATATGCACATGCAAAAGTTAGATGGGTTCTGTTTTGTGCGAGAGCTTAGAATCATTCTCTGGCGTAACTATCATCACCATTCTGCCAAATGATAAGATGACAGTTGCAAGACTTGCCTGAGGGGAATTAAATATGTAGTTTAGTTAATTTCTTTGGGCAGCATCTTTGCTTTTACATAATATATGCTAGTCCTTTACCAGAGATGGCAAAATAGCAAGCAGGCTTTTTTTTTTTTCTCATTTATTTAAGGCTCAGGTGATTCTTAATTGGATTTGGTGAACTCTTTGGGCAGCTGTAGCTAAGCCAGGCTGTCTGCTTGCCTCTTTACTGGAAGTTGTCCTCCGCAGTAGAGATGGCAAGGTGTTGCATCTGCTCTGTGAATTGAACTAGAAAGCAATTTGGAGGAGTGTGCTGGACTCTGAACTCTGGAAGCTGCGGAGCAGGCACAGCAGCTCCACCAAAACTGGGAGGCTGGACAGCTTGGGGGCAGTAACCGCTCTAATCTCTAAATCTGACAGGGATCATGAGTTTGGGCCCTTTGCCAGTGCTTGTTTCTGAGGGAACAGCTCTGCCCCAGAATCTGGCTTTGATTAGAGAGATTAGGCAGACAGCAAACTCTTTTCTGTTTCTAAAACTTTTCCAAAACCCCAGTACTTCTGCAGTCTGGCCAGGGCCCTCACGTTAGGAAAAAGAGCTCTTAAGACTGGGAGGCCACCCCTTGACGAGGTCTTCTGTAACACACTGGAGGAGAAGGTGACAGCCATGAAGGAATACAGCAAAGAACAACTGCCTTTAGTTGTTACAAATTTCTCCATTTTTTTTTTATCTGAAGTCTGTAACATTCAGTTGTCTATAAGTTTAAAATCCAGCTGGCTGCCAAAGTTCACAGGAACTATTTGAGAAATAGTTTATTTAAGAGGCCACACAACTAAAAATACCCTATTGCCTTTTTTTTTTTCTTTAAAGTTGTCTTGCATTGTTTAAGAGTGCTAACATAATTTTAGTTGTCTCGCAATATAGCTTGTAGCCTTCCTTTTTATGACTGTTTGGTTACCGTTAGGTATTTGAAAAAAATGAGGCTGTGTCTTCTGAATATAGTTAAACTTATGGTTAACCCTATAGAATTGGGTCCTAAAATTAAATTTCTGAGGGTGTTGCAATGAAGTATGAGAGGGAGTGGTACTGAAAGATTGTCACAGGAGCTCTTTGGCTTAGAAGTTAGCATTGATATTTTGAGTTAAACTGCGGTAAAGTCTGTAACTTTGGAGGAGGGAATAAAGTTGTAAAAAAAATAATTAATGTATCCGATACACTGAATAGTCTTAAGTATCCTCTTAAAACATCATAAAATAAAATACTTGCTCTGTCTGTTTTCTTAAAACCGCACGACCAAATAATTACAGTAATGACTATCAGTGTCATTTAACAGATCGTTCTTGTTAGGTCAGCTCTCTGGTATCTGAGCACAGGCACTCATGAGGTCATATAGAATATTATATTAAACAGGTATATGGTGTGATACAGCCTGAACAACTCTGATATGAACAAAAATTACTTTCTGGTAATCTGGCCTTGCTCCTATTGCAGTAAGCCTCAATATTCTAATTTTCCCTTAGGTCATACAGGATTGAGAACCATACCTTCCCCAAAAGCTAGTTAGTGCTCAGTTTTTATTACCGTAAACAAATACTCTGTCATCGTTAATACTTTTATGTCTGTGCCGTTGTGATCTACAGTGACTTTATGGTCAAAGTGGTGGAGGTGGCTGATAGCAGCAAGCAGAAAACATTCCGAGGACACGATGCTCCTGTTTTAAGCCTGTCTTTTGACCCCAGGGATGTTTACTTGGTAAAAGCATTTTCTTGTTTACTTTCTACTTTGAATCTCCTTTTCCCTGGGAAAGAAAATAAATAGATACTTTTTACAAAAAAAAAAAAAAGACGGCGAGGCACATGAAACTACTTCATTTCAGCTGACCTTAGCGATGATGGAATGTGCTACAATTTACTGCCTCCCAGGAGAACTCAGTCTTTGCTTTTACTACTCAATTACTGTCTATGTTCTTCTGGAATCTAATGCTGATCTGATTTTAGAGGAGAAAGGATGGCTCACTGAAGGAATTTAATATTAATTTTGAGCCTCTTCTGCGAATAAGCAGCTCACTTGAAGTGTGAGAGTTTGTGATAACAGTAGCTTGGAGTCAAGTGCAACTATCAAGAAGACAGTATTAGAAAGTTTTAAGTCCTAAAATTGTTTAAACAAGGAGGCTTTCTTTTTAAAACTGCCTATATATTATATGTCTGTAGCACTGCTTCTAGGGATTTTTTCAAATTTGTAACATTAATTTCTCTATGTCTTTAATCATTAATTTGTTTACAAAAAAATCTCTTGCACAGGCATCGGCGAGCTGTGATGGTTCTGTCAGAGTATGGAAAATCGCAGATCAGGTGAGAGGCCTGCCTGTCAAAGTGAAGTGTTTCGTAAGAAATCCGGGATTTCGCAGACAGTGAGAAGAGCTAGACTGAAATAACCCCACTGGAATAAATGCTTCTTGTCTTACGATATGTCATCAGTAGCTGCTGCTAGTATTTACAAAAATACTTACATCTGAAGTTCTTGTGCAAGTAGAAGGGAGATACGGATTTCACATGCGCCAGGATCCCTGAGATGATGCCCATGATGATGAGATCTTTCTTTGATGGGGGACTTTGAACACAGTGTTGCTTCAGTGTCTCCCGCTCTCCGCGGCTGGCACACACGCTCTGGTTTTCTAAGGGCTCGATGTTCAGCTCAGTGCATTTCAGCCTTTTAGATTTGAATTAATTTAAGGCTATTGACAAGGGGCTTGATATTCCACTTTTATTTGTTTTCTTGTTAAACTTCACAACAATTTCTCTGAAGAAGGACTTAAATCACATTCTGAAGAACATTAATTTATTAGAAATACCGTCTTTGGGCTCAGCTTGGCAATATTTGGCTGAAATAGTTTAGGGCCTGTAATAAATCAGATTTAGTGAGAGAGTCAGATTTAGTCTCTGCTGTTGGAACTCTAAGGAACTTGAAAAGGGGGTTTCAGGTGAACAGTTTAATAAGGCAATCCTACATATGTATGTGGGATTATTTTTACTAAATGCTATTGACCGGAATAAGAATCCGTGTGGAGTTATTCCTGTAAGTGCAGTTGAAAATGTACCCCTGCACTGGTGGATTGCTATTTTTAAAAACAAAAGCCTACTTTTATTGTGAAATCTCATGTTCCAGACTGACAGTGGGTGCCTTTTGGGGCAATTAGACCAACAGTGTCCAGGGATGCGATTGTGGCAGTATGATTTATCCATCTGTGCTGTAATTTGAGAATATAGCCATTCATTCTTCATACTGCTGTGGCAAGATTCAGGCTGATGTATGTCGCCTTGCTGCGGTTGATCTGGGTTTGACAAATGCATTTGGTTAGATTTCTCTGTAACCTGAAAATATGTGAGCTCATTTGTTCTGTACCTGATTAAAAGCACCTGTTCTGTGATCTAATTTCTGTTGCAAGTACTTGTATTGTCATGAAAATTTTTTCAGGTCTATATTGGCAAGATATTTTTTTCAGTTGTTTGTTTGTTTCGGGTTTTGGTTTTTTTTTTTTGTTGTTTGTTTGTTTGGTTTTTTTTTTTAAAGCAGAATGTACCATTGTATTTGGATGAAAGAGATTATTTCAGTTCCAAAAGTAGCTTATCTTTTTTTCCTTTTCACTTTTTCCACACTTTTCCTTTAAGAGTTTGTACTATACAGGAGGTTTTCGCCAAGCTACAAAACTCATTCTTTAATATTTTGTTTTTCAGACATGCACAACAAGCTGGCCACTGCTGCAGAAATGTAATGACGTGATAAATGCTAAATCAATATGCAGGCTTGGCTGGCAACCTGGCAGTGGGAAGGTAAGTGGCATTGTTTTAGCCACTTCTTAATCCTTCTTTCCTCTTTGAGACTCCAACACTAGAATTCAATCTGGGTAAACCCAAATTGCAGCTCCTGGGACTAAGGAAAATATTTAGGGTGAAGTTCACTTTTAGGCAAAATAAAAACGTGGAAATGGTTACTTGTTTAAGCTCCAGGTTTGGCAGTAATCCAGCTGTCGTCCCAAAACAACATTAAACAGTCATGTTGTGCTGAATAGGAAGGAACAGTGTACATGAGGGAAATACCAAATTGCTCACAACAGAGCATCAAAGGAGTTCAGTCTTTCTCTACTTTCTGTAAATTTTACCCCATCAGTAAGCTTGCTCTTTAAATATTTCCTTAGTAAGTTGTTCCTTTTTGCCTGAGGAAGAAAGGTTCCGTTGTGAGTAAAGGCGGTGCTGATACGTACTACAGTTCTAGCGCGCTGCGTGTGTACTGCTGCAGTAGCCCTGTGCGTGGATCACAAATCAAAATGGCTTGGGGAGTTAGTACAGCTATACAGATCTTGGTGGCATGGAATCTAGAACACCTGCAGTATCTGGTAGTGCAAAGGGGAGAGGAGGAAGGAGCAGATAAACGTGAGCCTGTACGAAGTGAGGCATGTCCTGCCATACTTTGGAAGTAAAGGATAGGGAATTGACTGAAAGTTGGCCACTTGGAAAAATTGTTTTATGGCTTCTGTTCTTGCCTCTGATAGAAGTGTGAGAGAAACTATTCATCCTTTGTTGACATTCCAATATACTGGATCTAAAGACTATTTTCCAGTGTTTTCTCACAGTTCTTACCTGAATAATCTTGTTTCCCCACCTTAGCTTTTGTGTCTGTCTACCCACGTCCACTCTTCAAAATACCTGGCTGCAATGATAGCATTATGTATGACTTTTCTGTGCAAGAGAGAATGTCACCTGTAGTACAAATTGTGTCAAAATCTGTATTGCGTAAACCCAAATACTTTAATTTGTAGGCTAATTCTTCACAAACACGCACATATTTGACATGGAAGTGGTTGTAGAAAAATACAAGCTTCTCTTAAAAAGCAAGCTGTTAGAAGTCTTTAAAAAACCCAAATCCTAAAAAAAATAAACTGGCAGTAACGTTTACGTAGTTTTATCAAAGATAAATGAACTGTTTCAGGAATCAGCTATTCAAAGAAGATTTATTGAGAAATTGTAACCTGATCAAAAGAGGTTTGGGGAGGGAGGGAAAAGGAGACCGTAAGCCTTGTGCTCAGAGCATTGAAAACTATTTGTATGTCTGTCTTTCATAATTGAGAACTTCTGACCGTATGGTGCAGCTGTCATTATCTTCAGTTTTGTGCCAGAAAGAAATTAAGATTAAAATAAAAACAGGCATGCTTTGCTATGTAGCATGTGGAAAGCATGAAAGAACCTTTTAATTCAAGTTAGTTCAGCTTTCTTTTCTTTACTTTCTCAGTTTGCATTGCTAGGGAACCGTTAAATACTGAAGTAGTCACAACTCTAATACTTCTCAATGAAGGAGCTACGCTGTTAGAATGTTCTGTTTGAACGGTAACCTGTTCTAAATTGTCTGATTCCTGTTTCCTTTGAACAGTTGCTGGCTGTTCCTGTAGATAAAGTTGTTAAACTCTACAGAAGAGAAACCTGGGACAGTCAATCCGATTTATCAGACACATGCATCACACAGGTAGGTACATAAATCGGGTGCTTGATATGTCTTCCATTATTTAAATATTATTCTGCTAAAAATTATCTTCTGGCCAGTATCTCTTCCCCCCCTGTAATGATTGCTCACATTTTCTATTTCATTTCTGATCCCGTTAGTTTATATTGGAAAACAAGGCAAGAGATACTAGCTGGGTGTGAAACGTGTCGTTATCTGGCTCTCTTTCATTTATAGTAACTCACTGGAACTCTGAGGTCTACTGGTGAGTCACCAGCTGCAGCTGGAGAACATCTGTTTTCACAAATTGCTCCAAATACATAGCTTTTTAGGGAAAATGTCAAGGGTGTTATTTCTGTACAGAATACAGATATCAGTTGTTCACTTTTTATTTTACTAGGCTGAAATTTAGCTATGTAGTAGCACTAACTGTGCCATCTTCTTTCTTTTGACCACAGTATATTCTTGGAAACCTTTGGGTTGAAGAGGACCACTTCCCTAGTGGTACTGAGATACAGAACACACAGTCTTGGATTTTAGTTTATGGAACTGTGTTAAATTTAAAATAACGACAGCTATGTTTAGTGCTGAGTTTGCAAAATATACTATGCTTCTGTCTACATGTCTAGAATCGGGTTTTGTTCGACCTCATGTTTAATGACAGAAGATGGATATTCTTAAAAAAAAAAAAGTGTGCTGTCTTTCAAGAATGGCTCTTGGACTGAACTACCAGTACAGGAGGCTGGATGTGATTTGCTAGAGATCATTATTATTTTTTCATTCCAGAATATCTGTCTGTTCTTGGCTCTAGAATACGAATGCTGTGTGTGCATCGGTAATTTTTTATTTATTTATTTTTTCCTTAGCCCTTGAATGTTGTGGCCTGGTCTCCTTGTGGGCGGTATCTGGCAGCTGGAAGTGTGGATGGGAGTATAGTGGTGTGGAATGCGGAAACCCAGGAGTGCGTGGAGAGGTATTCAGCGTTGTTCCGTAAATCTCTAAGTACATGTTTTTTCTTGAAATAGAATTTTGTTATCTTTTCTGTAAAACTTCTTGTTGCAAATATAGAACTCTGCCTCTTGAAAAGCCTTAGTAAGATTTACAGGGTAAGTCTGTAAGTTACTAACGTTCCACATCCACAGAGAGGGAGCCAGGGCGCACAGGTCAAGAGAGACGTGTCGGATCTGGGTGACGCTGGGAGGCAGGGCCACTGCTCGGTCTAGACTTGAGCAAAGGGAGCGAGAGGATGGCTCTTCTCTTGTGCAACCCGAGTGAGGTGCGCTAGTGCTGGAGCTCATGTGCTGAAGGGAATTCAGGGGCTGCCACGTCATTTCTGTGCTTCCACAATAATATAACTCTTGGTGGCAGGTAGAAATGTGGCATTGTTTTGCCTTTTCCCCACCATATCCCTTGTGAATTATGTTGTGATTCATGTGATGTGCTGTTTTCCTTTTTGCATAGCTAGAAGGATCTGGAAACATTTCCTTCTTAGAACAGGGACATGAATGTGGATTTTGTTCAAATTCCACAGTCTAGTTTTCTGTGTGCAAATATCTTGTATTACTTTTTAACCTAATAATTGACTAAAGGATAATTTTGATGGAAACAGATTTTCTTTACATCCCAAATCCCAAGATCATTGGCACTAAGATGTATTTTCTAAAGAGAGAGGGAAATACAGATACATCAATCAGTCATCCTCACCTGTAGGCAAAAAAAAAGGACAAACTGACAAATTGCACTTTATCTTGGTTGGTTAAAGCATCTCTTTTAAAAAAAAAAAAAAAAAAAAAAGGTGAGGGGGAAGGTATGATTAAGTGAGGTAGAGAAGAAGAGAAGGGATGATTTATCTGTCTGAATATTTTGGGTAAGAAATACGATTGTTACCATAACGCCTATGTTAAGAATTAAAGACAGATTATGGAAATAATTAATGGGAGAATTTTTGGTGAGAATAAAGGGTTGAAAAAATAGAGGATTAATTCATCAGTTTGGTACAAGAGGAACAACTGAATGTTCTTTTTATAACTGGATGGTTGTGGAGTGTATGAATGCTGGGGAATTACTTTGTCTTTTCGACATATATCAGGAAGCTGTTGTTTTAAGAATATGATTCTGTTTGATTTTTAAAGCCTAAATGATTTTCTCCACGGACAAGGAAGACCTGCTGTTTTTTTTTTTTTTATAGTAGCTGTTTACGGTAAAGGTAACCTATTAATTATTTCATTTTGTGCAGCATCACTGTAACATCACTTTGTAATTCTAGTGAATATTATAACTTTTTACAATAACTCATGGGGAGATTTCTGCCCTGAGAAACTCACTGAAAATCAATTTTTAAAAATTCTTTTTAGGATGAAGCATGAGAAAAATTACTCAATTTGCGGACTGGCATGGCACCCCAAATATAGGCAAATTGCTTATACAGATACTGAAGGGAATCTGGGGCTGTTGGAAAATATCGGTGATGGAAAGAAACCAAATGACAAGGTGATTGATACCACTTGTTTCTTAAATTAACATGATTATTTAGGTTGCCAAATTATATTGAACATTCTATATTATGTGTTGAAAGTTCCTCTTATGTGTTAATTCATGCTTTGAATTCCATGTCCAAAAGAAGTTTTGTGATAATTGTTAACCTGGTTTTAGGTTGCCAGTACAGCGACAAAAGACTACAATGATCTCTTTGACGGAGAAGACGATGACTATTTAAGTGGAGATATGATTGAGCCACAGTCTTCCCCAAAGGCTGGAGCTAATGAAGATGATGGTGATGATGATGACCTTATGCCAACTTCAGGCCATCTGAGAAGGGCAATAATGGATGATGATGATGATAACTCACTAGGTACAGAATTTTCCAGAGCTCTTTAGTGCTGTTGTTGGGACGATCTCTTAGCATCCTCTACTCGGATATATTCTGCCTTTTTTTTTTTTTTTTTCCTGAGAAATCTTGACTTTAAAAAAATTTTTACCTATATTCTATCATAATAATATGTGTAAGATGTAAATTTTTTTTTAAACTTCTAGACATTGGGATGATAAAAGCTAATTCCAATCTTCTTGAAAAGGAAGATGATGATGATAATACTGGTGGCTTTCCAGCTTTACCACCATCGTCTATACAACGGCCTTTCTATGATGGGCCAATGCCAACCCCCAAGCAAAAGCCTTTCCAGTCTGGCTCCACTCCTGTACACCTCATGCATCGTTTCATGGTAAATCTTGCTGCTGTGTTGTTATGTTGCTTTGGTAATATTGTCCAGTTCTTGCTGTGTCTTAATCTAATCTTTTCCAATTTTTCTTTTCTTTTCTTTTAAATAATGATGCTAAATCGTGGAAAGTAGCTTTGTGTTAATGCAAAGATTACATAATGTTATGCTTTATATTCCGATTGCTTTTGGTGTCGAAATAAACACTTGGCTTTAGGACAAAAGCAAGCTATAAAGCTTGTACCTGTACTATTGAATTCTAGCAAATCTTTTTTTTTTTAATTATTTTTTAGCCAGAACATGTGGATATTCTTGTGCTGTTAAGACTTGTATGTTAATAGTCCACTAATTCTTTCTAAATGCAATTTCTCCACACTTAATTTTGTAAGGAAAAAGATGCCTAAGCAATGAGGATGGAGCTAGTTTCTGCCTAATTCAACTGTTCTGCAAACTACAAGTCCTGACTGCACAAGTCTTCAGTCTTCTTCCAGCCTCCACCTACTGTTGTTTTAGATGAGAAAGTTACAGCAGGCTGGTTTAGGGCAGTCAGCAGGCTTGATTTTCTTGGGGGGTTTCTTTTAACAGGTATGGAATTCTGTTGGTATCATTCGCTGTTACAATGATGAGCAAGATAATGCCATAGATATAGAATTCCATGATACCTCCGTACATCATGCAACACACCTGCCAAACTCTCTGAATCACACCATGGCTGACCTCTCAACTGAAGCTGTTTTACTAGCCTGCGAGAGTACAGAGGAACTTGCAAGGTAAGTCATGGCCTTGCTCTGCAGAACCCAGAGCATGGAGTTACACTTAGCTGGTTTCAAATATTTTGGCTTTTAATTTCAGCTTCTATCACTTTCTGAGATTTTGGCTTTTGATCATGCTTTTTATTTATGGAACTACTTTCGAGAAGGATTTTCACACCCACCCACTTGAAGACTTCAAGAATATTGGAAGATGTATTTTTGTTTCCTGAGGATTTATTTTAAATCCCTTTTTCAAATATATATATACTGGAAACTTCATGCATTGCTAGCTCAAAGGAAATTATAAACAGGAGCAATAGTTTTTCAGTCTGCTCAGATCAAAGATAAATCATAAGGGCTCTGCTATTTCTTTTCACACTGTTGCTAAGGAGACACGTTTGGAGATATCCAAAGAATTACAAGTGTGAAGAACACAAGTTTATGAAAACCATAGAAAGATGTAAGCAGCTGGGCCAGCTAGACTCTGCTCTTGCATTTAAGAACAACAGCAACAATATTTTATTGCTGGTTTCTGTGGAAATATCTTGAAGAAAGAACTTTCTTATTTTAACACATACAGCGTTGTGATAAGTTGAAAAATATGCGTTACCTTTAAAAGTATTACCTGTAGGTATTGGTTGTCTGACTCTGAAAATTACAATTTTTTTTCTCAGTGGAAGTGGGTAATCTATCAAAAGCCGTGTTGTTTGTGGATTGGTCACGGGCAGTTTTCAGTTATTAAGATGGCGGAACTGAAGGTCCTAATTTTTTTTTTTTTTTCCTCTCTTCGAAAGACAGCATTATGTGCTATTATTACATAATATGACAGAGTTGCAACAAGGGCTGATATTCAGGGGTACCCAGCCCCTTCAGTTCTTATGAATTAAGGAGGACACTGACCTTTTTCCATCTAAAAAATCTCTCCTCAGACCTCTAAGCTGTCTCTGCTTCAGGCTTTAGAGGCTCTAAATCTGCAGTGCTGGACGTGGAGCTGGCTTTTCAGCTCTTGAATAATAAGAGATGCAAAATGACCACTTGTAGTTCCTTTCTACGACCATCATAGATTCTAGGTCTCTGATAAAAACGTAATTGTCAGATACTGTCTTTTTCTTTACGTTGAGATATTTGACTGTTGTTCTTTGTCTCTGCTTTAGCAAGCTCCACTGCATTCACTTTAGCTCGTGGGATGCGAACAAGGAGTGGACAGTCGATATGCCGAAGGATGAGGACATTGAGGCCGTCTGTCTAGGTCAAGGCTGGGCTGCCTGTGCCACTAGTGCCTTGCTAGTGCGTGTGTTTACAGTTGGAGGAGTTCAGAAGGAGATCTTCAGTCTCCCAGGTCCAGTGGTGTCCATGGCAGGACATGGAGAGCAGTTGATGATTATTTATCACAGAGGTAGTTTTCTCCTTTCTGTCTTTTTTGAACTGGGGTTATGTTTTTAATCCTCATCTGTTACTGGCACCAAACACTGGTTAATTTTTATGTAATCACCAGAAGTATTTTACTTATTGTCCTCCTTCTTTTCTTCTTGGTGATGCTTTTACTGTCACAACCCACAGATCTTTGACACCTGGCAGCAAAGCCAACATTTTATACTGGGATGTCTAGATTAACCTTTAGGGAAGGGGAGAATTTTAGAACAGTGACATTACTATGAGAAATTAAGGACATAGTTATTATGCATGCTTTGTATGTCCAAAATGATAAATAGTTGCTTGTCTGACTGGTATTCATGGATAACCCTGCATTAGCACTAGGTTTTGATTCAAAACTTAAATTTAACAAAGAGAGAAAACAATTGTTTTGTTTTCTTAACATAGTCATTGAACAATTTCTTCCTAGCTACTGGGTTTGATGGGAACCAGTGCCTTGGAGTACAGCTGATGGAGCTAGGAAAAAAGAAAAAGCAAATTTTGCACGGAGACCCTCTTTCTCTTACAAAGAAATCCTATTTGGTGTGGGTTGGATTCTCCGCAGAAGGTATGAAATGCCTGCATGAGTGACGCTGAAAAATCTTGACACTATTGGGGGAATTTTAGAGGAGAGTTTGGCTAATTGATGCCCTTTTAGTAATGGTGATCTTGGGACTTAGACTTTTTTTTCCAATCTCCTAAATGCTAAACAAAATTCTGTTTTTCTGTTCTTTCAATATATTTATCAGAAGTCTTTAATATATTGCCACTACGAATAGAGTACACTTGAATGTTATCAGAACTTGTTTTCTTGATTGGCTGCCCTCCTCAGCAAAAAGAAATAAACTGCTTTAGTACACCGTAATAAGCATGTTCAACTATCAGCAAAAGCTCCCTGCAAAAAGTTGGAAGCTTGAGAGGAGTTTTTATGATAGCCAGGAAAAGTAATTGTAAAATAGCAAATTTGCTTTGGGAATCTACCCAAATAGTACGAATTTAATTGCTTCATGAAATGTTTTAAATTTGATCCTGAGTCAATGAACTGGCAGTACTGTTGACTGTCAGAAGGTGGTGCATCTTTCTAAGGAAACTGATTTTTCCCAGCTAGGTTGTACTGTTTGGGTGAGAGGATCTCGTATATGAGATACAAAAAATGGCTTTTCCCAGCAGTATCCAGCAGTTCAAACTTATTAGCGTTGTAATTAGTTGCCTGTCAGAATAATTGTTTTCATTTGTATCAAACAGGTACCCCGTGTTACGTGGATTCTGAGGGAATTGTGCGGATGTTGAACCGAGGACTTGGGAATACTTGGATTCCAGTGTGTAACACGAGAGAGCATTGCAAAGGAAAATCTGATCATTACTGGGTAGTTGGCATCCATGAAAATCCCCAGCAGCTCAGGTCAGATATTTCACAAGGAAATGCTTTCTTTGTCTTGGTTTTAATTTACTGAGCACTTCTTACTAAGAGAAACTGAAAACAACTTTTACTAAAACGGGGGTAGAAAATATGCAGAGTAAAGGTCTGGTTAATAAATGTAATTCTGCATAGATGCTTCGTTACTAAATTGGTTTTGAATAAACTCATTAGGGTTTTATCATTTGTAACTGACTAATTGTAGCTGTTTGCCTTGGCATGTGCACTTTATTATGAAATCACACATCTCCGGTGTGTGACAGACACATTCGTAAGACTGCTTGTTGCTAGAGAAAGCTACTAAAAAGGTTGCTGTTAGGAATCTGCTTCTGCTATTGAGGGTTTTTGGGGGTTTGGTTTCTTGTTTTTGTTTTTTTGCTTAACTGTGTTTCCCCCTTTTGTCCCTTTGAGAAGAATCCAATCCTGTAACTAATCTACATCATTAATTATAGACAAATTAGAACTGTATGTTATTAGATGAATATTTAAACTGTGGCCACGAAGAACAATTTTGTATGTAAAATTGCTCAAACATTTAGACGAGAATTAGCCATTACTTTATAAAAATGCTAGTGGTAATGTCTAAATAACTCTATTTCTCTATATTGCAACAAGCATACTAGACTTTTATTTACTAAGTTTTGTTTGTAGTCCTCCTTTATTCAGTAATCTACGTCCTTTTCCTACCAGAGCAGAATCATCACCTCACGTGTTTTTTCTGAAATTTAGGCTTTTTTACTTTGCTAGTCGTGCACAATTGTAGAGGTTAGTGGGAAACTAAATTCAATTAAAATTTATGTGACATTCTTTGTAATCCTCTGGTTTTTGTAACAAGAGAATGATTTGCTATCACTAGTAAGCATCAATTCACTGTCTGTTTCTTCCTCCAAATCTTTAAGTAGTGTTGGCCTCCAGAAAATGCACCAAAAATGTGCAGGACACATCACATTGATGGGATGGTCAACTGTGAGTCTGTCATCATGAATTTTTTTTCCTTCTACTCCAACAAAGAGAGTGCTGCTCTCTGACTTGCAAAGAACATTTTATTCAAAGCCAGTAGCGTATTAAAGATAAGGGGGGAGGGTTGTTGTAGAAACACCATATGCCTTAATTAACACAGATAGCCAGAACACTAATGCTTCCTGCTCTTTTTTTTTTTTTTTTTCCCTAGTATCTGAAACACTAAGGTTATAAAACCAGACATTTTTGTCAATGCAGCATTGGTGCTGCTGGAAATACACCTCTTTCCCAATCCATGTTTTGCTTAAGTGGTTGCTAGCAGAAAGTACTAGTTTAAATACAATGAAACAATAAGGGTCCTGGCAATCGCAGGCACAAATCCAGGCTGGGCGGAGAATGGA
The DNA here is from genome assembly GCF_036417535.1 of Chlamydotis macqueenii. Classification (NCBI taxonomy): domain Eukaryota; kingdom Metazoa; phylum Chordata; class Aves; order Otidiformes; family Otididae; genus Chlamydotis; species Chlamydotis macqueenii. The sequence continues at coordinate 4,142,247 of NC_141560.1, read as the reverse complement.
TGGAGAGCAGCCCTGAGGAGAGGCACTTGGGCGTGCTGGTGGGCAAGAAGCTCAACATGAGCTGGCAATGTGCCTTTGTGGCCCAGAAACAAACGGCATCCTGGGCTGCATCCCCAGCAGCGTGGGCAGCAGGTCGAGGGAGGGGATTCTGCCCCTCTGCTCCGCTCTGGTGAGACCCCACCTGGAGTACTGTGTCCAGTTCTGCAGCCCCCAACATCAGAAGGACGTGGAGCTGTTGGAGAGGGTCCAGAGGAGGCCACAAAGATGCTCAGAGGGCTGGAGCAGCTCTGCTGTGAGGCCAGGCTGAGAGAGCTGGGGCTGTTCAGCCTGGAGAAGAGGAGGCTCCGGGGAGACCTGATAGCAGCCTTCCAGTAGCTAAAGGGGGCTACAGGAAAGATGGGGAGAAACTCTTCAGCAGGGCCTGTTGTGATAGGACAAGGGGTAATGGTTTTGAAATAAAGGGAGGTAGATTTAGATTAGATATTAGGAAAAAAATTTTTACACTGAGGGTTGTAGAGCACTGGAACAGGTTGCCCAGAGAGGTGGTGGATGCCCCATCCCTGGAAACATTCCAGGCCAGGTTGGCCGGGGCTCTGAGCAACCTGATCCGGTTGGAGATGTCCCTGCTCCTTGCAGGGGGGTTGGGCTGGATGGGCTTTAACTGTCCCCTCCCACCCAAACCATTCTGTGATTCTATGTTTCTATAATAAGCCTATGCTTTTAGTATATGCTTATATGTCTCGCCCCCTTTCTCTTCCCCCCAGCCCCGCCCCATGCGTGTCTGAACACAGAGCCCTCCTCATGAAGTCCAAACCCCCTCATCAAAATAAATGGTAGAGGTGCCTGCTTGTGCTCCAGTGGCCTTCAGTTGTTCAGTACTTTCTGATTTTAATAAATTACATCTATGTTTTGTAATAGCTGTTAAATTGTGTATGGTGTGAGATAGAGATCTGTGTCTGTTATGTGCCACGTTTGGAGTTTCTGGTGTGAACAGTATGTGCTTTTCTGGTTTTAAAATCTTTTTTTTTTTTTGGTCGCAATGTAAAAATAACCCTTTATAATGGAACCTTACATATTGCTATGTTTAAGTCAGTAATTTAGTTGCTACTTTTTAAAGAAGAAATCCTCTTAAAGTATCTTGCTTCTTAGGAGGCATGATTTAGATGTAGAACAACTGGTGACTGTAGGTGATGAGGATTGTCTGTGTTTTTTGTTTCCCTTGCACAGGTGTATTCCTTGTAAAGGAGCACGATTCCCTCCTACGCTCCCACGGCCTGCTGTAGCGATATTATCTTTTAAACTTCCTTACTGTCAAGTTACAACAGAAAAGGGCCAGATGGAGGTAAGGGGTGGTGTTGAGTCCACAGCTCATGCCTCAGATGTCCCCATAGTAGGGGTTATACAAGATTCCTGTTAATCATCTCTACTGCGAAAGAGGGTGGTACACACTCTGAGTGAGACGTGTGGCTGAGGAGGTTATTTGGGCTCAATGTTTTGTGTAGCTCTTCCAATTTGGTTTGGTTCACAACTGGTTCTAGAAGAATAGGAAACAAAGCCGTTAGAGCTGATGCCGGGTTGTATTTACACATAATCTATTTCTGACCAATGAAGTCTCTCTCTTTTTATTTTTCTGTGAGTAGTGATTAATATTCAAGGAACCACATTTTGGGATCCCAATCAAGACTCTCTTGAAAATGCCTAATTTTTAATATTTTAGGCATAACAAAATTTCTGGAAGGTCTTTATTTGAAAGGTAGACAAAGTGCTCTAATTCATATAATCGCTCTGAAAACACGCCTTCAGGCTTGACTTACTTTGTTAAGGTAGAGGCTGGTTGATGCAATATGTACCTGGAGATAACTTGCGGAAGAATACCTGTATTTATTCTTCAGTTTTTTATAGGTTTAAATATTTCAGTCTTGTGGGGTTCAGCTGTAGTGCACAAAATAGAAATGAACGTAAAATTCTAACCTCAACCTTAGAGACAGTTTAATGCTGGTTGAAATCTAATAATAAATAAATAAATTAAATAATAAACCCTTTTTCATTTTTAATTACTTCTCCTTCATTTAGTCAAGCCTCTTTGTTCTTTATTTGATGGGGTATGTATTCCACACACACCCCTAAAATAACAGAAGGGAAATGCTAGGAGCTGTTAATTTAGCTTGAGGGAAATATGTACTTCTGCGTAGGTAAAGCAGTAGATTATTCCAGTACATCTGATGAAAGCATACTGGTTTTGAATAAGTTTATAATTATTTTGTAAGAGAGCTAGCTTGGTCTAATAGCCGTAGTATGAACAAAAAGAGTTCTATTTGCTGTTTACCAGTCTCACAGATTATGATTACTCCTACAGTTACTGAGTTATTCTGGAATACTTCCAATTTGCTGTGAGGCAGAAGTTATAAGATAAAATAATCAGCTTGTTCTAGAATTGTCTGTCCTGGGAGCGTACTGGTGAACATGTAGATCTCCTCCTGCTGAAAGCCTGTAATATAAATGGAATTTAACATATATGGTGACTGCTTGGGTCAGTTTGGATACAGATGGTTCTTAGTGTGGTCTATTTTTTTTCCCCAGTACGCACTGACTTTTAAAGAGAATAGTCTACCCCTCACCCCCATTATAAGACGAAAGGAACATTTAAGTATAAGTTGATGAAATATGCTGTAGATTGTTAGGCATTAAGATGTGGGCTGGTTTTTCTCCTCAGACCTCCAGCACACATCTTCCTTCCTTTTTCAGGAACAGTACTGGCGTTCTGTTGTATTTCACAACCATGTGGATTACTTATCGAAAAATGGCTATGAGCTTGATGAAAGTGCTAAAAACCGCTCCGTGAAAGAACAGCAAGAGCTTCTAATGAAGCTGTTTGCCGTAAGTACAAATAAATAAAAAATAGAAAGAATCCCTGAGACTTTATTTTGAGTAGATGGCATTTGATGTAAATTTTGATGTGATCCTTCTTAGAAGTCTGGCTAGTGACTGGCAATCCAGCTCGTTCACAGACTACATTTCGAGGTGAGCTGCAGTTAATACTGTTATTGCTTATCAGTATGAAGGGTGAGAGAAAGAAGAAGAAAAAAAAGAGTTTTTCTTTGCCATGCAGCTCATGATTGTTGGTGTTTTGTCCTTATTCATTCCACCAAAACCACAATAGAGGTCCTAGAGTCTTGAGAGAGCTGTGTAACTGTGAAGTGTGTAACTCTCAAGGCTTCTTTTCTTTCAGCTTTCTTGTAAACTGGAGCGTGAATTTCGTTGTGTGGAACTTGCTGACCTCATGACACAAAACGTTGCGAGTTTAGCTATCAAGTACGCTTCTCGCTCTCGAAGACTAAATTTAGCTCAACGGCTTAGTGAAATGGCTGTAGAAAAAGCAAGTGAATTGGCAACAGCACCGGAAGATGAAGAGGAGGAAGAGGATTTCCGAAAGCATTTGAGTGCTGGGTAATGCAAATTTCTGTGATAAAAAACCCTGGGAACATTTTTTACTGATCTGTTAACGCTTTGGTACTGTTGATGCACTTTTGCTATTTTGGACCATGGTTTGCAATGTATTTGTTAGGAATTTTGTGCTGCTCTACTCATAAATTGTACATAGAAAATGGTACGTTGTTATTGCTATTGTTATTGCTCCACTCCTTGCTTGCTGTATGTCTGTGTACAACAGCTTCAGAGGCAAAGCAGACTCAATACCAAGTTGCTCTGATTAGAATTTTTTCTTTTTCTTTCTTTCCCCTCCTTCCCCTAGCTTGTGCTGGTTTGGTTACTTGACTCCAACCTGTTTTTCTCTTTGTCTCAGTCTCTGTATCTCACTTCATTCCACACTTATCTTAAAATCCTTCTATCTTGCTCCAGCCCTCCCCTCTTTCAGTATCCCATCTCAGTGTATCCTATTTAGTTTTATTCCCTGCTAATTAATCCCAGCTCTTCAAAGCTATGGAAATACTACAGGATTACTTAGCATTTTTTTTCCCCTATGTCTGTGCTGTCTACCTTTCCTCTCCTACCTGCATCTGCTTTGTAAGGCATGATGAGGCAAAAGAAATGTGTGGAGTTTTGGTTTTTGTTTGTTTGGTGGTTTTTTTGTTGTTGTTTGTGGGGTTTTTTGTTGTTGTGTGGGGGTTTTTTGTTTTTTTTTTTTTTCTGTTTGGTTTGTTTTGGGGTTTTTTTTTTTTTGTTTGTTTTTTTTTCAAATATAGACTGTACAGAAGAGCTGTGTTCTGTACCTCTGGACAGTACAGCTGTAAGTAGTTGCTAACCACCATTGTGATAGTGTAGAAAAAATGTCATGACCTTTTGTCAGAAGCAATGTCTTCCTTTAGCAATTTTATGTATGAAATTTGGAACTTATTTAAGCAAGAGGAAGTGATAAGCCCCTGAACTTATCCGTAGCCTTTCCCTTATTCTTCTGTGTGGAACTGCACGTTTAACACTCCTTTCTAAATGCTCTGCCTTGTTCTTCTGGATCGTGAATTGAAGCTGTCCTCCCATGTCTGTGACTTCAGCCACTCTGGGGGTTAAAATTCATTACAAACATGATATTGTTCTTAGTGCCAGGTTAATCTAATACTGACATTCTGGCTGAAAGAAATGAACCTTTAGTTTATGTATACACAGGTTTCAGTAATCAGCAAGATCAGGAGGAAAAGGCAAGAACTGTACATTACTACTATTAGGAATTTAGAGAATAATCAGAATAAACATTAAAACTTGCTGCCTACGCTTCAGACTGAAAATGTGCATCCATGTTACTACCTGTGTGTGTATTCATGTATGTAGAAAAGTAATCTGGTGTTCTGTATGGTATTGGAGATATACGTGTTTAAATTGAGATTGTGGGGGATGTTTTGTTTGCGTTTATGTTTGTGGCAGAGTGTTCTGCAACAACAGCAATGTTGTTGTGTGCTCTGAAGGTGGCAAAAGGTTGCAGTTTCTGTTTGGGCGCCTGCCCTTGTGTGTGTGGAGCTGTTTGAAGCGCTTTTAGCCGAGCGTGAATTGCAGGCAGTTTCGTAGCCGTGTGTGGTCTTTCTTAAAACTGCGTGAGTACCACTTCAGGTGACTGCACTTCATGTTCCAAGGTGCACTGAAGCGGTTAATGAATCTTTATTTTATTTTTAGTAATCAGCACAGTTTAATCAGAGGTATAATGCAAATAAATGCCAAATGTTATTGTTCTTATTTCCTAAATTAGCTAAGTAAGTTCATTGTTCCAGTTTTCCTTCTGAAAGCGGTGACCGCTTCCTTTCTGAAGAGTTCTCCTTCCATTTAGTTACAGCAACTCTGCCACCGAGTGGAGTCGGCTGCCAGTCAGAAATGTTCAGCAGGACCAAGAGATGGAAGATGCTGAGGAAGCTGATGCCTATGAGGAAGCAGAAGAAACACCAGAAGTGCATAAACAAAGTAAGAAAAAAAAAATTCTCTGAATAGGCTGCAAGTTATCTACATTTATCTTTGATAGACTTAAGGAATTCGAGAACATTCCCAGAGTTTTTGTCTGATACTATTTCTAGTGGACCGGGTCACCTTGTGAAACAGTTCCTTTGAGTTTCAGCTCAAATCTTGCAGAACTTTACTTGGCAGGCAAGAGGTTTGCTGGGCACATTTTAAAGAGTAAGTTTTAAGGTTGAGGGAATAAGTGTACAACTCTTCATGTTAAATCTAGGTAAAGATAACAGATGGTTTTGTAAAAGCATATGTACAATTTGAAAGTGAGAATCATGCTTTAAAATATAGATTGCTTTACTATGACTTGCGTGTCTGTTTGGGGTTTTGTTTTTTTTTAACGTGTTGTGCTATTACATTTTATTACACTTAAATATGTACCCCTTCCTTTGTTCTGAAGGGCCAAATCCTTTCTCCAAAGGTGTCACTTCAGCAGAGGTGACTACTCCGAAGTCTGGTGAGTAAATCTCCATTTATTCCAGGATGAGAACTTAGTCATACTTCACAATTTCTGCTCCTGTTTTTATCCTCTGTTCTCCCATTACTACTAGAATTTAGTGCGTAACAGTGTTGTCAAGTGATAACTTGCACTGATTGTTCTCACTTTTTTAAGAGGTTCCCTTTCCTGTTGATGTCTTCATTACCTAATGATGTTCCATAACGCTGTGCTGATAGTCTTGGCTGTGCCAAATGCTGAATCAATTGTCTGCCTGGCTATGTCATGAACGCGTTTTTTGGGACAGGGGAAAAATGAGCACAACGATCAATTGATGTGTTTTACCAATCACAGGCACATTTGTTGGTTGCACTTGCAAGGCAAAGTTAGTAACCCTGCCCCTGCTGTGAGTCTGAGCAGGCAGGGACAGAATGTGACCTCTTGCTGCTTCTTGCTTCTTCCCTCCTGCTAATCCTCTAGCAAGAATAATAGTGGAAACGGATTTGGGAGTGGAGGAAGTACTGGGTGTGTTGGTCCTGTGTGGCATTTCTGATGACTAATAATAGCTGAGGATCTATAGTACAACCTTCATGGGGTTCTTAAAGTATCTTTATCTGACTGCTTTCAAGCCTGGTGGTACACACACATTTTTACATTATTTTTTCTTTCCTATTAAATAGTTGTAATTGCATCAAGCAGCCAAGGACGAGTGAATCCCTTTAAGGTAAGAATTTTGCAGCTGGCTTGATTGCGGTGTTCTGAAAATCACAACAGATTATTATATCTAAAGTTTACAGTGTAACTGTGACAGATATCTTGGAGGGACAGAGGAGGGGAATGTGACAGAAAATCAATACAATGTCTATTTATTTGTTTTGTTAGGTGTCATCTAACAAAAAGGACCCAGTGGTTCCCTCAGCAAATGTTCTGGATACTTTGAGCAAATACTCAAAGAAAACATCTTTGTCTAGCAATCGAGCTGTAAACAAGCAGAACCCTCCAGTTATAAAGCCTCTGATTCCCAAACCCAAGTCCAAGCAGGTAACCTTTCTTGTCTTTTTATGTTGTTTCAGTGAGCAAAGAAGAGTAAATTGAATTTTACCAGCTTTTATCAAGTATGAAACCCCATTGATTGAGTAAAGCATCTTAGATAGCAAAGTTAATTTAAGCATACTGTGGAAAATATAAAAGCATATAAAACAGAAAAAAAGAAATCAGTTGTAGAAATTGCATTCTGCACTGAATCTTGTCCTTTTATTTTAAATAGTATTAAATAAGCATCTACTGTGCTGAAATTGGATGGCTAAGATGCTATATTAATGCAAGTGATTATGTCTTTAGGACAGGCTTGGGTTTTGTTAGCCTATATGATATGTATTGTATTGTGAGGTGTTCCTACTTTTTTTTTTTTTTAAACTCTATTTCTGTAGGCTTTAGCAGCCTCCTTCTTCCAGCCTCGTACACCTAACTCTAGTCAAAAAACAGTGGAAGAAAGAGAAGAAAAAGCAGGAAATGAGTCCCATGAAGTCAAAGTCACTGCACAGGAGAACACTGAAAACAGAAGGTGGGTGGACACTTTCATCTCAATGCCATATTCTAATTTTGATAGAATAGCAAGTCCAAAACCTGTTTTGTTTCTGAAGATGTTGAGCTGTCTAAAGTAGCATAACATCAAGATTAAAGCGGTAGTTCACAAGTTGACACATCTGAGTAAACTGCTACTTACACTATGGATATTATCAAACAAACTTGCCCAAAGCACATCGGTTGGATTCCCAAATTGCCACACTATCATCACAGCGAAGAACAGAGAAAGACATTCTGTTCAGTAGGTCTTTCCCAGTGTCCATGGCAGTGTTATTCAAAGGAGAAGTTGTGCATCGGCCTGAGACAAATATGTGTGTGACAGCATAATAAATGAACAATGCAAAATGTAATTTTGGGGGTCAAAGCAATGGTTTTTGCCTTGTTACTACTTATGCATCTTGTAATGACCTTTGAATGATAAATGAAACCATGCTGCTGTGCCGGTTCCAAGTATAGGAAATACTTAAACATCTCTAGAAAATCTCAGAGTAGGTCTGAAAGCTGAGGGGTTTATGTCAAAGTGTAAAAGCTTTATTTTATTGTGATTTTTAAAAAAGAAAACAAACAAAAAACTTATATCACCTAAAGAGTACATTTCTTCCTAGCTAAGACTCCAATCTATCTTGTTCCTCTGGAGCAGGTGTATTTTCTAACAATCCCAGTCCTCATGAAACTTGCATTATTATAATCATGTTTCATTCAGACTTCAATTAACTGAGGAAGATGAAGGTAATTATTATTCATTTGGACTAGCATTCTTTTCATTAACCTTTACAGATAATGTTCTAAAACAAATGGCAAGGGGAACTGTGAAAAGGATTAGCTGAAACCTGCTAATATATGTGCTGTATTTTTAGGTTGATGGGACCCTGTCAGAAAGGAAGAGAAACATTATGCTTTGTCATTCTAAAACTGAAATGTTAATCTCCATATATATGGAGATTTAATAAAAATGCTTGCCTTAGTCTTGCTTTGTCAGCATGTTCTTTAAGCTTACTGCAACAGGAGAAAACAAACTGCTGACTACATGGATATCTTCTCTTTCAAGAACAAAAAAGTCCAGTTAGGTGTTGTTTAGATATGTTTTTTTGGGGGATATGTTTTTTTCTGTAACTTTCTTAAACAGACAATTTTTCTGTACTTGTTTTAGACCAAAGACAGGGTTCCAGATGTGGCTAGAAGAGAACAGAGCAAACATTTTGACAGATAATCCCGATCTGGATGAAGCAGAAATAATAAAAGAAGGTATGAGCCGATTTAGAATGCTGTCGTCGGAAGAAAGAATGGTAAGAAAACATTCTGGGTTATAAATTTTTTTTCTTTTCAATTCCACTGTTCTCCATCTTCATGGACTTTTGGATTGAGCTGTGATATACAACATATACTTTATGAAAATATAAAGTGTCTTGAATAATAATTAAAAGCAGAAAGCACCTTTTTTTGAAGTGAGAGATATGTAATCAATGAAGAAGCAACAAAAGAGAAGGGAAGGAGTTAAAAGTGACAGAGCTAAGAAGCTTAATTCACTGGAGCTTAAATTTGTTCAAAGGCCTTTTGGGTTTCTTAATTGTCCAGAAAGATAATTAAGAGCTTCAATTTCATATACAGGCTCAAATGCAGTATAGTTTTGAAGGAGGATGCTATTACAAAAATGGAAAATGAGGAAATTGTTCCTAACTTCATCCTTATTAGTTCTTAATGGGAATTGTTTCAGTGCTTGCTTATCATCAGAGAAGGAAGGTATATAAGATGAAGTGGTGCATTTTGTGGCCTAATGTGTAGTTTTCTGTTTAATGATGTACTTTCTTCAAAGGTGTGGACTGAGAAAGCAAAAGGAGGATCAGTTAATGATTTAACAGAAGATAAAAAGCGAAAGCGTCCCGCAGCTGATGAAGATGAAGCAAAAAAGAATCAGGAGCAAAAATTGGAGGACTCGAATTTATCCAAAAAACCAAAGCCTTTAGATCAATCTACAAACGTCAGATTGTCAGCTTTTGCATTCAAGCAAAGCTAAGTAACGCGATACCTTCTCAGCGTCGTCGTTCTGAAAACATTAGGTAGCTCTGTCTTGAGAATTTTGCTGCTGTGCTCAAAGAGTACTAGCAAAAAGAGTGCCTTGCTCCAAATAGTCTTTTAGAAAGTATTTTATTAACATTTATTGAGGGAAATGTTGAATCTGCTCTCCCGATCTTTTGCAAGTTACTGGTGTAAAGCCTGATAGCAAAACGAATACTGATGGACCTGTTCACTGGAAGCACGGTTCCACGCGGTGTTGCATAGCCACGTGCCTCAATACTTGCCGTATTTGATGCTAAATTCAGATCAGCCGTTCTGGGGAGGATAAACCCTGCACAAAAGCTCTCCTGTGATTTTAGAGAAGCAAGGTAATGGCTTCTACACCATTCCTTCTGCCTGCTGCAAATGCTTGTAAGGGAAAGACACTCAATGAAATAGGAGTGGGGAGGAAGGATAGTTTAATGTGGTGCTGATATTCACCTGCATTTTCAACACCTCTGGTCCTGACAGTGACAGAGAGCAGCCTGGTACGGGCAGGGAGAGAAAACCAGGACAGGAGCTGAATTAGGAAGTTCAGGCATCCAAAAATGAGCCATTCCAGACTCTGCAAATGTACTCTCTCAATCTGTGCCTCAGCAGGGTGCAGAACGTGCTCAGAACTTGAAAATGTGTGTATTGTTTTACGTAATGTTTGTTTTTAAAATAAATTGTTGATGTTTCTTTGTTTAAGGTGGTGATCTCCTTTGCAGCTTTTCTAATTAAAGTAAACAAACTTCTGTCTACAAGTCTTAAGGCAGTTGTATTTACCCTTCTCTGGAGAAAAGGCAGTATGTCTAATAAATGTATTTTAATTAAACTCTAAGTTTGAAACTTTTTTAAAAGATAAGGTAAAATAATTTAGGTTTTTTTTTCCCTGGGTTTGCACATCTTTTCATTGTTTTCTTTTTTTCATTCTTCATTTCTCTTTGTTATTACTGAAAAGGCAAATGACTCTCTTGTTCAGAACGCATTTTTAACATTGAAATATGTAAATCTTCATGTAGGAGGTGTTTTGCTAGACTTTTAAAAGCAATTGTTCTTATGTATTGTTACAGATTTTATTTGTTTATGCTGAGAGTAGACAGCAAGTAATCATTAAAGTAAGTAATAATTTTCAATATTGACATAATGCAATAAATTCAGGAAAGTACTGGCATATTGTAGTGATTTTCTACATTCTTTGGAAAGAAACGATTGTGTCAGAGACCAGAATTTGTTTTTAGGCAGTAAAGCATATTTCCAAGTTTGGAGAAAAATAGAATTGCCCTGGTAAGGAAAACATCCTGATAGAAAAATCACTATGAGCTTGGTGAACTGTGTAATGTTTTCTTTCTGCTAGACTGGGCTGTTCTGATGATGACTTGAGCATCTTGACCGTGGTGCAGCGAGATGGGCTGGGTGTGGACGGATGGCCTTTCTTTCATCTAAGTCCATGTAATCCGTATTCAAGTGGAGCTGCCTGCCAGGTGCCCTTTCTGCAGGCCAAATAGGAGAAGTCAAGTCACCCTCCGCAGTAAGTAAGCGAGCTTTTTGAGTGACTCCCCAGGGCTTCTATATGAAGCCGTGCAGGCTGTGCTTTGCTTCAGACTGCAGGCACAAATCCAGGACGGTTCCTGTTCTACAACAGGGGCTGGTAGGCAGCCACTGCTGCAAACAGCTGATCCCACAAAGCGTCCAAAGTCCTTTTGGCTCCTGTAGGAGGGAGGAAATGCCCAAAGTAAACTTCCATGAGAGTTTTCTGAGCGCTGGATTTTTGCAGTCATGTAGCTGAACAAATTTGCAAAAGGTCTGTTTTAAGGGAGGCTCCTGGATTTAGTGAATGGTTTCACGGAAATCACTGGGGACATGAGGCACCATCCTGCATGTCCCTGGTTCCCATTTGCTTTTCTCCTGGCTTAATTTTTGCTGTATAATGCTTGCGGGTTTCACCAGACCCAATGTCCGCAGCGGTGGGGTCACAATCTGGATCTCACTGCTACCCCCACCGTTTGTTAGAGGTGGCAAAACTGTTTCCAACATCAGATTTGAAATTTTGCACTGGGGCTGCGTGGCTGTGATGGTGATTGCAGCAGTGATTTTTAATTATGAAACAGTTGCTGCTGTCCACAGCAATAAAATAAAGAGCCAACAGGGGCTATGGAAATCATGGAAGCGAGTACCATCATCTCCCAGTTAAGCTGCTGTTACGTTTCTTTGATGAAAGATGGGTTTTGCTCTATTACACAGCTCTGGGCAGAGCTGCAAATACCCCTCCATCACCTGGAGCCTTCCAGGGAGCTGCGCTAAGCCAGCCGGAACGAGTCACACTCATCCAGCAAAAGCACCGGCAGGACAGTGCTAAGTATAACTTTCAATTCAGGTGGAAAAGAAATGCCAAGCCAAAAATGAACAGAAAACGTGGAATGGATTTTCAAGTGAAAACAGTTTAAATCTCGACTAGCTGTTTTTCTTTAAAAATTATTCCCAAAGAATTTTGTAGAATTTCACAGAATTCTTCAGAAATGCTTGCTTGTCCTGAATTTGCCAGCTTTCCAATGGAGAACCAGGTATTTTAGAAAAGCCAACCTGGAAACTGTGTCAAAAAACCTGCCTGATGTTGATTGTTCCTACAGCACTCAGAAAACCAGAGAGGGAGGATTGCACTGCTGATCTTTGGGTCGGATTTGAAAGGCTCCATCCATTGACCCACTGGCAGGGCTCTGCTGTGACCGTGCTCTTCGTGTTGCTGTGCTGAAAAGTTTTGCTGCGTCTAAACCCAACCCCGACTGCCCTACCTGATTATTGGCATTCCTCTTCCAATCTTGGGAACAAAAAGCGCCTTCTCTTCCTCACTCTCTGCGTCTGAGTCTGTCATCCTCTTCCATTTCATTGCGTCATTTGACTATAAAAAAAATCCCTTTCTCACACACTTTTCCTGAAGAAGGAAGTCATGTTAAAGTAGCATATGAAAACTGATAGCAGATGATGGAGTCTGGAAAAGAGAATATTGCTGAATATTTGTGCGTGTGGCATTTTGTTCGGTTACCTCTGTTGCTCGATATCTAACCCAGAGCCACGTCTTGCTGGAAGGAAAAAAAGTGGCTTGGCTTTTGCTTTTTTCACCTAAAGGAAAGTTCCCATGGCTTGTTTGGCATTTGCATTCCGTGATTAGAAAATTAATAACTGTTGGTTATAACTTCTCCCTTTGTTGCTGCAGGAGTGAGCAATGCCATCAGACTCAAAGATTTGCTTTACAAACTCCATGTAAGTTGCCTTCTTGGATGTAGCGCTCTGTCACTGGCCTCTGTGGTTGTCCCCAGCTCTGCCAGTGCCCGCAGCCGGGGCAGCTTGGTTACTCCAGCTGGGAGAGTTTCTTACCTTGTAGGCAGTAAAAGAAAGTTGATACCTGTGAGGAATGGTTTTGGGGTGAGAAAGTGAAGAAAGCTCATCCAGCTTGGATGCTTGTGGTGGAGCTGAGCAAAGGAGACCCTGTGTTTGGACAAGCTGTCTCCTCTCAAACCTCTCACCATGAAACACACCTCAGCTTCTTTCCATAACTGTGACGGTCGTGGAGCGACTCGACTTGGTGGTCCCGGCTGGCTAGTCCAAGGAGAAGACAACAGCGGTGAGAACCGAGAAGGTCAGGTGTCTCATGCAATAAAGCCCTTTGATGCAGAACAGCAGACCTGGCTGCTTCTCTCTCCTCCTGGCTGATGTGCTAAGTGTGCTTGGCTGAATGCTGCCGTATAAATTTAACAGTAATTCATTTGCTTAAAGGCAGGCAAAACACGAATGCCTGGCCACGCTGCGAAAACAGCCACTTGATGCTGGGCTCAATTGGACATGAATGGGAGAGGAAATTCGCAGGAATATTTTCAAGCCGTGCGTTGCCAGGGAACGATCCGGTCTACAAATCACATTATCAATCTTGGGGTAGCAATGGTGAGAAGTAATCGAGGAGAGCGATGCGGGGACACGGCTGCTATTCCCGTCTGCGCGGTATGTGAATCAAAAGCCGCCTTTGGTTTGGGAATGGGCTGGAGTGACCTTGAGATCGCCCTCGCTGATATCTGAGATAGCTCCTGTTGGAAATGGGGTACAGGTCCGTGAGAGCCTGGAGACTTGTGTTATATGGCTGTCTTCGCGTTCTTAAAAGCATAAATATGAATTTACTTCCTACAGCCTGCCTGGGCCATCCCTCTGAAGTTTTCCAAATTTTGGGGACTGAAGGCTGGAAGAGTCCATTGGTGTGAGATCCTCTGTCCTTGCTCTGTGAAGGCACGAAAGGAAAGCTGGGGCAGGGCAAAACTGCCTTTTTTACTTCCAGTTTCAGCTCTAAAATGTGGGACCTCACCAGGAAAGTTTAAAAAGCAGATCGCCTCTGCAGGAGACCCCACAGACCGTGGGGATCCTCTGTCCTTACAGAGCAACAAACCCCTCTGTAAGAAGTCAGTATTTTAGGAGCCTGTAATCAATTTTGCTTGTTATTCCGGGTAATAGAATTAAATTGCTCGTGATTCACTCTTTAAACTGACGCACCGTGATTCCAGGGGCTGATAAATCCCAGGCATGGGAAGGATGGCAGTACGCTGCGAGGTTGCCATCCGTCGCCGCCATGGGCACAGCTGTTATTTGAGGATCACGTTTGGGTCACGATCTGGCTTGATGGTAATAGCAGGATCGATCTGCATTGCTGTTTTTCCTGCTTGAGCTGTTAATGATACGCTGAGTCGATGCAGATAGTTTGAGAAGGTGGAATTTATCATCTCTAACTTGAAGCTCTGAGCTCAATCCCAAACGCTCCCGCTTTATAGTCAGTGGAGGAAAAATAGACGTCTTTTGTGTGTGATTTATCTTTTAGCAGCTGTCAGCGCAGAAATTGCCTTTGAAATACCTTTTAGATGGCTTCATCTGACCCAGTGAAGGCTGCCCAGGGTCTCTTCATCCTTAGCCAGCTTGGTGTGGAGATGTTTCTTTCAACAGCCCGCTCTTCTAACCCTGAGGAGCATCTCATGCGCGCAGGGAACGATGCTCCAGCCCTTCCCCGCCGGCTCCCGCTCAATGCCACCAAAACAGCAAGGAAGCTCGACCGACGAAAACGGGTCGAGGAGCTGGAGCCTGAATACAAACCTGCTTCATCCTGTCCCTGTTCTGTATTTTCCCTGCTTTCGAAGACGAGAGACCTCTCTCTGATGGGCTTTACCATGGACCACACACCTGCGTGCCCCCACCTTGGTGCCCAGCAGCATCCCTTGGCTCTCCCAGGGACCCCCCAGGTACCCTCCAGCAGACGTGCTGGGCTTTCACCCGATCTAAACCTCATTCTAGACTTGCAAATAATTCAAGCTACAGCCTCTGGGCTTTTTGCACTCCCTGTTTTGTTGCTTTTTAAGAATCTCTCAGTTGTCAAACAGCAAAAATAACCCCCAAGCTCTGAGCGAGCGCCGGAAAGAGAAACAGGGCAGATTCCCTCTAGGAAATTCAGAGTGTCTTGTAACGACATTGCAGGATACCATCTGCTGCTCTTCTGTTTATAGCCTCTGTTTTGCTTTTTTTTGGATATAATCAGAAATAGCAAAGAAAAATTTATACATGAGAACTTGGGAAGGCTACATGAGAGTGTAATTAATGAGGAACAATCAATACAATATTATCATAAGACATGTAAAAAAAAAAAAATCTGCTTACCCAGCTCCTGTGGGGTTCTGTTTCAGAGGGAGAGGACTTGGCCGTGGCTGGGAATCGGGCTGTGTCGTAACACGTCCTGACGCGTATCTAAATTACCTGAACCTAATAATTGCGCCTTTGCAAACGCTGTTAGCAGAACTGCTTCGTGCGCAACTTCTGCTCAAATACAGCCTGAAAAAGTAGGTTTCTGCGCATCCACACAGTGCTCGCCCTAGCAAATAAGCTGGCAAGTGCCCTTCTCCCCCAATAAATAGAAGAAAAACTACGACCAACTCCCACAGACCACTCTGAAGTCAGGGGCGACTCCCAAGGGAACTTTTGTTCTTTTCCAAGAAAATAAAGGTAGCAAAGACTGGGGAGTGCCAAGATACTCTGTGGTTTGTAACTCCTAAGAAATGCTACCCAACCCTTTGAACCGTGCCACCTTGGTCTGGGTCCAAAAGAAAGCGGCAGTCGCTCTGCCGAGTCCCGTGGGCGTTTTTTTTCATGTTTTTAAGTAAGGAAACCCATCGAGTTTATACGGAGGGTTTGGACATCCTCAGAGGGTTGCGAAATGATGCAAGGTACCTGGCTGCATCCCGGTGGGTGTCTAGGGAGGGGTGGGGACGGGGTTCAGGGCTTTAAATCCTCTGGTACAGCAGTTTCTGTTCCCGATGGGAGCCCGGGGCAAGAAAACCGCGGTAAAGCCTGGCTGGCTGCAAGCCAACACCGGCCGCTTGATTTCACCTGAGTCATCCTGGCTCTTCTGGTAAAACTGTGATCGGAAACCGAATTACAAATGTAGAGCGCGTTATTGCTGCTGGGGTTTTTTTTGTTTCCTTTTATTATTATTTTTTTTCCTCTTGTCTTGGTTAAATGTAGCTTTTATGCCGGGAGGAGACGGAGGACAGCCAGTGAGTCACGCTCCATGTCCCGTCCCTCTGACGGCTCCTTCCCCTCCTTATCACGCGACAATTTACCATTTCCTAGGCATAAGGTGGGGAGAATTTGTCCCTGCTGCCTCATGGACAGGTCGGGTGTGAAAAGAGAGGGCTTGGCCGTGTCCCTTAGCATCTAAGCTATTTTTTTGGATGGCTATCCAGAAAATATTACCTTGCTCGCAGCTGGGGCGACGAAGCGTGCACCCTGTCCTCAGCTGAACTTTAAGACTCAATTTCTATCTCATAAAATCCCGGAACAGCTTCGGCCGGAGGGGAGATCCCTTCCAAACCGCCCACCCTGATATTTATTCGTTCGGCAGAATTTGAACACGACGTGGGGCTGGGGCAGAAAGGGCTGGCGGCTGCCGCTGGCAAAGACCAGCTGTGCTTTGTCTCCCGCGTTCACCCCAAAAGCGCCTGGAGGATGCAGGGGAGACATCCCACCCAGAGATGCTCGCGGAGACCCCCAAATCTTTGGTCTCGGCCATCAGCGAGGGCGCGTTCCCAGAGCCACAAGTGGGAATACGAAAACGTTGGGGCGTGTGAGCCCTGCAGCTGGAAGGTGTCTGCAGAGCTCGTGGGTTTGGCGGGACTGAAACCCGACTGTCATTAAGCGGCAGGGATGGTCATGAAGGAGGAGAAACCCATGCCCGGGATTTTCCCGGTGGATGCATCCCAAAGCACCCCGGAAGGGTTATGGTGGCATCCCGGCAGCTCCTGAGCGGGATATGCCAGCATCACCCCGGTGGGAAAAGGACCAGCTCTCGAACTTTGGGAGGATGGAGAGAAAACGGAGAAGGAGGTTGGGAGCGAAGACCTGCACCCCATTCCCATCCGTCCTCCTTGCTGCTCGCCATGGGCTCCCCGTTGGAGCGATGGAAGGGGATCCTCCACAGCGGCTCGGGGGCTCACCCCCGCTCCCCGTTCTCCCAGCCCAGCCTCTCCCGGTACCGGATTCCCCACACCCCCGCCCCGATTTCCCGCGGCGACCGGCTGAGACCGGCCGGCTCATGACACCGCTGGTGACGTGGCGGCGGCGGCGGCCAATGGCAGCGGCGCGGGCGGTATAAAGCGGGCGGCCGGGGCCGGCGGCGGCCCGAGCAGCGCTGAGGGCGGCGGGCCCTGCCGGGGCCCATGGAGGCGGCGCGGAGCTGTAACGGTTACGCGAGGCAGGAAAGGCCGCCGCTCCCCTCCGCCGCTCCTTCGGCGGGCACCGAGAAACCCCGCGTCCTCCCTTCCGGTAGCGCCGACGGTTGGCGAGGCGAGCGGCCCCGCAGCGAGGAAGACAACGAGCTGAGCCTGCCCGGCCTGGCAGCCGCCTACACCACCATCCTGCGCTCGCTGGGCGAGGACCCCCAGCGGCAGGGGCTGCTGAAGACGCCCTGGAGAGCGGCCACCGCCATGCAGTTCTTCACCAAGGGCTACCAGGAGACCATCTCGGGTAGGGAGCCTTTCCCCCGACCCCGGGGCGGGTGGCAGCCTGGGGAGGGCTCCGGGGCCGCTTTGATGCCAGCCCTGCTGCGGGTTTTCCTGCTTTTATTTCTCAAACCGGGCTTTGCCGCTGCCCCGTCAGTGCCTGATGCCCCATGTCAGTCACCAGCAATATGTGCTGGGAGCACCCCTACCCTGGGGTCCCTCTGTCCTTCCCCCAGTTTACTTTTTTAAAACTCCGTGCTGGTAGAGTTCGCCTTATCCCATAAACTCCTGTGCCTCTGGTCTGGGTGAGCAGGGCAAGTGCTTTTCCTTTCCATCTTCTGGTGTGAACTATCGAGCTCTGGCATAAAAACGCGTTGATTCTACCTTTCCCCCAGCCCCAGCTCGGCCAGACCCCATCCAGAAGCGGGTAGGAACCCTCGCGTCTGTTAGCAGATGTAGCTGGCTTGATTCTTCTCTGAAAGGGTCCTGTTGATGCTTTTGGCAGGTGAGGTGTTTGAAAGGTGGGAATGAAACTTGAGGAAGCGAGGTGAGGAGAAAGGAGGAGGTCAGGGAGATCCCAGCCCCGTCTCGGGGTCCCTGCAGTGAATGCAGGTGTAGAGGTACCCCAGGTTCCCATTGCTGCCCCAGATAATTGTCTTATCCGCTTGCTGGCTGCGGGTCCTTCCAGGGGGCAGGAGGAGAAGAACTGGGTGGGATTTGCTCTCCCCATCACCGGCAACTCCGAAGTTACCTCTTGGTTCCAGTGCAGCGTAAATCCTGCTTGAAAACTTTGGTTTTTTATGTCACTTTTCCTCTTCTCAGCCTTTCCCCTAAGGACTGTACCCAGTACAAACAGTAAGAAAGAGCTTGGGACACTGAGGGATTCCCCCTTCTGCTCCCTCTTGAGTAAAAAGCGAGTTCCTGTTAGTGCGTAAGGGATGCAGACGCTGTCAGCAAGGACCTGTGAACGTGAATCAGAAAGGAGCTGAGCGTGTTCTGCTCTCTGGAGTGCAGCACTGGTGTGTTGAATGCCCCAGAACCGCATCAGGGTGTCGCAGCTGAATGAAAAGGCGGAACTGTGCTGCTGGCTGGCATCAGGGAAGCTTCCTGCTAATGCGTCAGAGTCCTTTTCGTAAGTGCACTGTACCCCAACATAAAGGTTGGCTTTCATGTTTAGTTTCTTTTTCACTTCTTATCTGTTGGCTCTTCTGAAATCAGATTGCATATAACTTCCAGCATTCACTTACTCGTGGCCAGCTTATACTCGTGTGTTAAAGCTGTTTCCTAGCTTTCCCCCGGAGCAGCATTTCTGCCTTGACATTTGTTTTGCCTTTCAGATTAAATGATGTTTTGAGCTTCGCATCTGGAAATAGGCTACCATTCTTGTTCCTCTCTTCCCTTAGTCCCGCTGCACGGTGCGTTTGAAATGAGGTTTCATAGGGTCTCAGAGAATAATCCTTTGTCTATGGGAGTAACTTTGCTAATCTGGGAACTGCGTGTGTCTCTTTACGGCTGTAAAACACAGGAGGTCTCTCAGTCATCTTGCCAGTCTCTAGCAGAAGGATTTTTTTTTTAGTGATAGTTTCCGAGCATGAATTTCTGTACTGAACCCAGATGAGGTTGCTGCCCATCTTAAGCCCTGTTTTATCTTGCTGCCAGTTTTGTGTGCAGAGCCACACGTTCCCTTAAGTTTATTTAAATAGCCTTTTCTACTCCAGTGTGAATTCTCTGGGACCTGAAGAGTCTTCCCAATCACATACGTTTCATTAAACAGAGCAGTTCTGGAGAGTCCCCTCCCCTGAATATCCATACCTGAGAGAGAGCTGTGTTATATCCAAGAGTAGAAAGTGTCACTGCTGGGTGCTGCGCTGTGGGACTGCTTTTGTCTTCCTTTCTAGGAGACAAACTGAAGCTGTGATCTTAACGTCCCTTCCTGTGTCGGGGGGGGATCCTTTTACTTTCCAGCTACTCACCTCTTCTTGCACAATGCCCAGCGTCCAGTCTTCCCACTCTTACTAGCCAAGCAAAGGAAAGAGCTGTAGCTGAAGAACAAGTCCATAGCACCTGGCAAAATGACTAGTGGATGAGGAGTTGCCTGGGAGTGTTGATACAGAAGTAACTTCCACTTGGGAGAGTTTTAAACGCATCCTGAAACCTGGAGCCAACAACTGCACGGTCCTTGGGAGCAAGGCTAGCTGTGGGGCTGCAGTTCCCGCTGCCCGTCTCTGCTGGTGTGCTGTTTGCTGGGCTATACTAATACATCTGACTGGCTTGTAAAAGCAAAGTTTATTCCCCAACAGGCAGAAGATGGCAGACAGATATGAAAAGATGGGGCTTACAGCTATTATAAAAGGCTTCTCCAGTAAAAGCTCTGCGGTAGTGACTGTACAAACACAGGGCTAGAAGCAAGGTGTGTTGCAACAGGCACCTGTCTTCAGCTGGCCCCAGCTGAGCTCACAACCCTTGCCAGTACGTGGAAACGCTGCCAGACTGTGCAGTCAGAGAAAGAGTGACAAAAAACAAACCAAGGTAGTGAATGTTAGTGCAGCTACAGGCTTTAAAATCAGCGTTCTGAGTTTGCTTGAGTATCTGCCTTAGGTAGGCAGGAGAAAAGCAATTCATTTCTGATGGCATTTTAATTTTCCATACAGGAATACAAAAAAATGATGAAATAGATGTATTCCCAAATGATGAAATACCGTGGAGGCTGGAGAGTGTAAAGTTGCAAGTACACTGCCGGAGGTCTTTGGTGTTTTATGTGTTTGACGCAAGCCTCGCTTGCTGTAAGCAAGAACATGGGTGTTACGTGGTAGATCACAAAATGAAGCTACCTGACTGTCCTGAATGCTGCCCGCTGCTCTCAAAGGTCAGTGGGTTGAGTGGCGCCGTGCTCTTGCTTGGCACTGAACACTTTTGAGTGCAGTCAGGTTGCTGGAAGCTTTCTGGTACGGTGGCAGCAATCTGTCCTCTGTGGTGGCATTGGAGGAGAAGACGACCAGGTGGTGTGAGTGAGGAGTTTGGTTTAAGGAAAAAGGAACCCTGGTTCCTTTTTGGTTTTAAGGAGTGCTTTTGGAAGCTGCTGAGGTGACGTGTGGTTTCAGCAAATGGATATTGTTTTTCTTTTTTAGCCTTGATTGATAATTCACCCTTAAGAACAAACTATTTCCTTGATCTTTTTGGTTACCGTGTGTCTGAGAACTTAATACATTTGGAGCATGGTTAAACATGCTGGACACTTGATCTCCTTTCCTGGGTGTTGTCACTGTGCTTCCATGACACCGATTGTATTTGTGTTTTCGTACTTCCCATAGCTTAAATGTGTAGTGTTGTGGAGAAGATCACACCTAAATACTGTCGCTTCTCTCCGATCAGATTTCTGTGAGCAGCAGAGAAGCTGATGCTGTTTTCCAGCTTCCCCTGTGTGTGTATTTCCTAGCTTGTTTCCAAGAGTGCAGAGAAAGTGTTCCTCATTTTTCTCGTTCATCTTTGCTGTCTGTGTTCTGCAGCTGGTTAGTATTGCATTTCAGAGCCATTAGTAGAATTTACTTGCTAAGTGTCTACACCTGTCTCTTGCTGTTCTTCCTAGATTATGTCTTTTCTCCTGTTACTCCTGGCTTTGCTAAAGACCTTGCTCTTTCTTTGACAAAACATATTCAAACATACTGATCTCCCCTCTGTAGTACTACTCATCAAACTTTCATTGGAGTAGCAGGAATGCCCCCAGTGATTTCAGGTAAAATCTACCTGGGGACCAGGTAAAAATGCTGAAGTCTTACTTCTCAATTTCATGCAGTGGTTCTGTATGAGCATCCAAGAACACATTTTCTTTTCCTGAGCCAGGGTCAGATCCATCAGCTATGTACTTCTGGGAGTAAATTGTGTAACTAAATAGTAACCTGTTCTCTTAGTTAGTAAAGGTGAACAGGACTGTTAGAATCATAGAATGGTTTGGGTTGGAAGGGACCTTCAAAGGTCATCTAGTCCAACCCCCCTGCAAGGAGCAGGGACATCCCCAACCAGATCAGGTTGCTCACAGCCCCGGCCAACCTGGCCTGGAATGTTTCCAGGGATGGGGCATCCACCACCTTTCTTGGCAACCTGGGACAGTGTTCTATAACTCACATGGTAAAAAATTTTTTCCTAATTTCCAATCTAAATCTACCCCCCACTATTTTAAAACCATTACTCCTTGTCCTATGGCAACAGGCCCTACTAAACAGTCTCTCCCCATCTTTCCTGCAGCCCCCTTGAGGTACTGGAAGACCGCTCTCAGGTCTCCCTGGAGCCTCCTTTTCTCCAGGATGAAAAGCCCCAACTCTCTCAGCCTGTCCTCATAAGAGAGGTGCTCCAGCCCTCTGATCATCTTTGTGGCCCTCCTCTGGACCTTCTCCAACTGGTCCATGTCCTTCTTGTGCTGGGGGCTTCAGAACTGGACACACTACTCCAGGTGGGGTCTCACCAGGGCAAAGTAGAGGGGGAGGAGTAGAGCAGGACTGTTCATAGCCAGTTGCTGTTTTAACTTTCTTAGAGTTGGTTCAGGCAATTGCTGGCCACACAAAAAACCTAAACCTTGAGAGATCTGTCCCTCCTTTAGTAAAGGTTTAATGTCACACTGGGAGGTGCTGGCTGTGAGATACTGCAAAGCACAAGCGATTGCCAGTGCAGTAAATGAGTGAATACATGGAAATACAAGATTGCAGACCGTGCTAACTTGTAACTCAAGCTGAGGGCTTCAGAATCAATCCTGCTAAGCAGAGCTGAGCAGTAAGTTACAGATATGGTGAGTGTCGATGGTGGTAGGTTCAAAACACAAATCACAAAGGAGTTGGTTCTGAATGTGTAATTCTGTAGGACTGAATGAGCCGCCTGCACCTGCAGTGGGAAGTTAACTTGTCTTCATCGTCCGTAAGCGCTCTAAGCAGGGTGGCGTGTTCGTTAAACAGCGTAGTTGCTGGTAATGGTGATAGTTGTTCCGTGAATAAAAGCTGGAAGACTTTTCTGGTAGGTTTTTAGCTTTCAAGCATGTTGGCAGGTTCAGCTGTCCTTTCAGCATGTTTAATAGGGAAATGAAAATCGGAAATACTGGGAAAGGATAACTTTGCTTTCTGAATCTCTGTGGTTTGAAAGGCTGCATGTATGCTTTATTTGCCTGGAAGCGAAGTGACTCTGCTGTGCAGCTTTTATTTTTAAAGCAGATAACAACTAGTTAGGTCTCACACAATAGACTAACATCTGCTGAACTGTGTGTTGCTTTTCCTCTCTCATTAGTTTATGTGCTTTTCCTGTGGTGAAGGGTGAAAAAAATGCAACCTTAATACCCTTTTCTTCATCTTCTTGTCTGTGTGGATTTGATATTTTGACAGATGACAACAATGGTGTAAGCTCACAAATTTTTCCAAGCCTACCCAGTTTGGTGTGGATGAGAGGTGCTAAGCGTCGCTGTGTAAAAATAGACAGGCAGTGCCTTAAACAAACAAGGCTGTTTGATCAGCAGCGCTGCCCTTTGCTAAGAGCTGCTGAGTTACTTCATTCTTTTCCTGGAAACAAGGTACTGCTAGTTCTCTTGCTCCTGACAGATGCAGTAGTCTAACCTATTAATAACTTAAACATCAAGGGATGGCATCAGGGATGCCATCCAGAGGGACCTGGACAGGCTGGAGAGGTGGGCCCGTGCCAACCTCATGAAGTTCAACCAGGCCAAGGGCAAGGTCCTGCACCTGGGTCAGGGCAATCCCAGCACAAATCCAGGCTGGGGGAGAATGGATGGAGAGCAGTCCTGAGGAGAAGGACTTGGGAGTGCTGGTGGACGAGAAGCTCAACATGAGCAGGCAATGCACCCTTGCAGCCCAGAAACCAACGGCATCCTGGGCTGCATCAAGAGGAGTGTGGGCAGCAGGTTGAGGGAGGGGATTCTCCCCCTCTACTCTGCCCTGGTGAGACCCCACCCGGAGTACTGCGTCCAGTTCTGGAGTCCCCAACACAAGAAGGACATGGACCAGTTGGAGAAGGTCCAGAGGAGGGCCACGAAGATGATAAAAGGGCTGGAGCACCTCTCTTATGAGGACAGGCTGAGAGAGTTGGGGCTGTTCAGCCTGGAGAAGAGGAGGCTCCGAGGAGACCTGATAGCGGTCTTCCAGTACCTCAAGGGGGCCTACAAGAAAGATGGGGAAAGGCTGTTTAGTAGGGCCTGTTGCCATAGGACGAGAAGTAATGGTTTTAAAATAGAGGGGGATAGATTTAGATTGGAAATTAGGAAAAAATTTTTTACGATGTGAGTTATAGAACAGTGTCCCAGGTTGCCCAGAGAGGCGGTGGAAGCCCCATCCCTGGAAACGTTCAAGGCCAGGCTGGATGAGACTCTGAGCAACCTGATCTAGTTGGGCATGTCCCTGCTCCTTGCAGGGGGGTTGGACTAGATGACCTTTGAAGGTCCCTTCCAACCCTAACCATTCTATGATTCTATGATCAACATTATTGTGGTGTGCCCATGGCTTGTTTCTTGTAAAGGGGAGGGTGGGAGAGACAGGGCTATTCAGAGTAAGGTTTTCAGGGGTTTCTTTCCTCAACCTCTACCCCTCCACGAGTGAAGCCTACCATGCTGAAACAGGTACTCCATGCAGTGAAACTTCTGCTGGGAGCTAGGACTGTAGGACTTTCCAGGATGATCTCCCCTGCCCATTAATGCTCAAGTAACACAAAGCTTGTTTGGGGTTTTGCCAGGAGTTTATTAAATGTCTTAACCTCTTGGATCGTAACTATTAAAGGCTCCTGATTTGTGTTGCTCTTCCAAAGCGTTGTTTTTGTCTTCTCTTATTTCCCTTTGTTTCAGTTTCAGAAAGAAGTGTGTGGATGGGAGGACTTTCAGCACCTTCTATGACATGAGACATTGAAACGGTTATTGAAATCCTGATGCATTTTAATGAGCATCTCCATAACTCTGCTTGCCCTCATATTAATAAACCTCCTGGCAGAGGACAACTTCTAGGACCTAATCTTAGATTCATCTGAGAGTCTGCAATAACTGATCTCTTGTCAATAGACTTGAATCTCTCGCTGCAACGCGGAAAATGTCTTATAGGAAAACAAACCAATCTGTACAAATGATGACCACAATTAGTTGAATAGCAGTAATGCTTTTCCTCCACCTTTGCTTTTATGACATGTGCCTTAAGTTGTACATCTGGTTCACCACTCTTCTGGTAACAGAGGAATTAAGCTTTGCTTCTGAAACACGTGTTCCTGCCTGGAGTTGAATGTCTGTTTCTAGTCCTTTGGTGTGGCAGCGATGAAATCTGAAATGTTAGTCACAAACTTGTAAGTTCTTTTGTGCCTGAGGTCTCTCTTGGTTCCTGTTAGTAAGGTACGTTACGGCAAGGAAGCCACATAGTGTCCATTTAATTTTCTCTGCGCCTTTTGATCTCTGTTGCCTATTTAATAGTAGTGTGGCATCTTAGGCTGTCTCTCTTTCTAGAGCTCTTCAAGACTTCTTGAAGCAAATGGCAATTCTGTTGTGAACTGGCATATTCAGACAACTCCCTTTCTTAGGAACCTGAAGTCGTTAACTTTCTGCAGCAGCGCAAACTCTCTTCATGTGAATGAGTGTTTTTGTAGCCTGATTCTCTTCTCTGTGTGCATAATAAATTCCTGGTACTTTTTTAATTCTGAAAGGCTGCAATAAATTTCTTGTTTCTTGTCTGGAATATTTTCTGCAACTACAGTTATCCTGTAGTGTCATCAAATGAATTAAAAAAAAAAAAAATCAGTTTTGACTCTACAATTTACTGCTTACCTCCATGCTGTTGACACTGCACAATCCTCAGTCTGACTCCTCTCCAAAGTGGAGCAGTGAGGCAACTTAACACCACAGAGGAGTACTTTAACTCACAGAGAGAACAACCTACATCACTTCAGTCTTCTGTCTCACGAGCGTAGTAAAAATGGGACATCTGAAGTGCTGTGAAGCTGATGCCGTGCCGCTCTGCGCAGTGCTGCCATCCTTCATTCCCTTCACCGCCGGAGCCAGCTGCTGGGTGGGCTCTAGCTTCTTTGGTTGCCAGAGGTGCTTTTGCTTTCCTGTGTCACATTAAAGCCATGCAAATAGTTTCTATAGCAACAGGTCTTTTTGCCTAGCTCTGACGCAAAATCCTCAAAGGTCTTTCTCATTCTGCCTTCATCCAATTCTGATTTTTGCTTTTATCATCTCTTTTTGAAGATAAAGGGGAAAAAAATAATTCTGATGTGTTTCAGGAGTTAAAACTGAACAGTCAGCTCTGCTGCAAGTTAGGAGCCCACTGAAGTTTCTACACCAGGACTTGAACTCTGAGCTGAAGGAAAAATGTGCTGGAATAATCTGGAGTGCCCTGACTGCACATAAAACGTTTGTTCTTCTTCCCCTCCTCCCAGCCGTGTGTTTTAATTCGAGTCTTAGCTTTTCGTTAACATGATGTGTCTAGGCTTAAGGATGTGAGCATTACATTCCCTTAGCTGTTTTCTGGGGTGGCGGAGAAGGAAAACGGTGTTATTTGCAGTCTCCTTCAGCTTATAGATGGGGCTTGGTGGCAGCACGTGAGCACAGCTGGGAGTAATAAAAGCAGACTTGGGAAACCAAGCTAGCAATATTTACTTCTAGCCTTCTGAAAGCCCTCTTGACTTCTATGCTTTTGCTTTGGAGATCCTGGTGCCACAGGAGGAAGGGATGGGAAAGGTAGAGTTGAGTTAGAAGGGCAGGTGGGTATTTTAGAGCTGAGAGATGCAGCTGCTGTAACAGCCACGCTGCTCTGTGTGAACTGGAACAGGCCTGGGGAGGGATAACATGACTTTTAGATGTTTTGGGGCCTCCAGAGGAGGAAACTGAAATCAAGCTAGTGAAGCAGGCAGCGTGGCCTAGCAGGTGGAATGAAAGAATGGGAAAAGAGGCATGAACTTGCCCCCAGCTTTGCTTCTGGCCTGGTTAATCTGAGGCCCTGTTTCCCCTTCTGCCATTTCAGCTCTGTGAAATTCTCCAGAACATGTGTTGCAAGCCGCAGGCTGAGCTTGTCGGGGCTCTGTTTGATGCTATTGCAAATTGAATAACAAAAAAAAAAAAAAAAAAAGCAGACAAAGTTAGATAAAACGGTATTGCCTCCCCGCACAAAGCGTTTTGAGTCTCTGCCAAACAAGTCTCTGCTGTGTGATTACTGGAAACAAGTGCTGCGGTGGGACATAGCACAGCATCTCGTCACAGCCGCTCTTACCGAACTCTTCCTTTGTCAACACGAGGCTTGGATTTCAAAGGGGGAGATGCAGGGATGGGCAGGCTTCAAGCTGTGCTTATTTTCTGGAGAACAAACTTGTGAGGTGTGAGCAGGAGGGACTGGAGTAGGATAGCGGTGACCGGGGCGCTCTCTTAACACCACGGCCGTTTGCGCAGGTGGTGGTTGGTCTCGTGTTTTGTTTTACCGCCTGTCCCTGTATCTGCTGGCAGTTGTGAAGGGGTTACTGGAGGGGTCAACACTAAGCTGGTTTCTTCCTTTATGGGCTCTGGCCCTTCTTCTCAGGGAATAACTGGTGCTGACTTAAAATGAGCGCACCATGCGGTGGGCACAACTGCCGAGGTTATGCAGCTGAGCAGGTGTCATCTGTGATCTGGCAGCTTATATTAAATAAATCTAAGGTGCAAAATTGGCAAGAGCTGTATAAACGAGAAGCGCGAAGCATCCCAAAGCCCTGTGCAAGAAGGACGGATGGAACCTTCCTTGAACCTTCGTGTTCCTGTTCGATGGCTTCAGCCATGGGAGGGACGGATTTTGTTCCTGAGGTTGCCTGTGTGGTACTTCACAGGTCAACCTTCTTTTTTCCCCCCCACCTTTAAAACAGGGCTAACAGCTGTCTCAGTAATACAGCGTGGCTCTTTGGCATTCCAGTAATAGACTTAGGTTCCTTAGGTGAAGTCTGTAATGACCTATTCATATATACTTTATATGAATAATTATCTATATGTGTGTGTATATATATATGAGGCTTCACAACCTTACACCGCATCAGTTTTTGGCTGTTCTGAACAGTCCGCTTTGTGAGCGTGCTGACGTAAATCCCTATCTAACATCGGGCTCTGAAGCGCTCCTGGCAGGGCCGGTGTGAGCCAAGCTGCTGCTCTAATAACAGCAGCGGTCACTCTGGAGATGCTTCGTGGAGCCTTTTGGATTTTGTTTTAATAATGCTGGGCACGGTAGCAGGTTTTGTGAAACCGCTGTTTGCCTTTCTGCTGTAAACGGCGCATCCGCAGAGTGCTGTGGGGGGGGAGCGAAGAACCCAGACGGCTGCTCTGTCTCCCCTCTCCTCTGAGCCCGCTCTGTTTCAGATTCTGGCTATTCCTGGCTGAATTCATCGTTACGCAACTGCACGGTGCTCCCCATGTAATCAAAATCCTCTCCAGCGGTGTTTGGAGTCAACTAGACTCTGAAATTTGAAGAAGAAAATGATGTATTTTTACAGAGCTGTTTCCTGGCCTCTTTCGTGCCCCCTGCTCCTGCTCTCTGACCTGATCAGAAGCCTTCTGGGGTTCAGCCTCGCCGCCTTGCAGGTTGCCAGCCGTTCTCGGGAAGGAACGTGCGTCGCAGGCAGAACATCTTGCGCACAGTTTCCAGGGTTACCTGTTAGTGCTGATAGCAAGCAGGAAATTAAAATGCTCCGTGATGATGATATGTTATCGACAACAGATGGTGGCCATTAGCTGTACGTGCATGTCAGGGGAAGGCATAAAGGCAAGGAGAGCAGAAACAACTGTTAGGTGTGTGTAATCGCCGCTGCAGGTGCTAAGCTCCACCGTGGACGAAGCAGGGCAGTCCCTGAGCACCCTGCTTCCCTCTCTGGACATGGTGTAGATGGCACCAGCTCCTGGAAGTAACTCCCAAGTAGTCAGTGTGGCTTCAAGCTAACTTGTTGGCAGAGGTCCTTGTTCTGGTCATCAGCCCTTCTGAATTACTACTGCTCTCTTGCCGTTCTCTCTCTCTTTTATACAGCTTTTTTTTCTTGTCCTTCAAAAAGCTCAGTCTCTTAACTTGAGCCTGTTCTACTGTCCATCTGCCTGCAGTCTTGGTGGATTCTGTAGTGATCTGCTGTAACCTGTGGCAGGATTGCTTGGGGACCTGTCAGGGGACTGCTAAATCTGGAAAGTCAACTGAGGATCTGCTCTGCCAAGCTCTGAGACTAGCGAAGTGTCACGTTATATGTTCCTTTTCTTGCTGAGCTGTCTCTTCTTCCTTCTATCTTTATGGCTTTCTTCGCCTTAATTATCTTTTAGCTCTGAGGCGCAGGATTAGGCCAGAGTGTGTATGTGCATGGCCTGCTTTCAGTTTGGGACAGCAAATCTCTCTCCGAACTGTCGATACAGATCTGTCCCTTTCACTTTTGCGTATGCCTAAACAGCTGCTTCAGGTTGAAATGAGAAAGTGCCTTATTTGAGTGCAAAGCCTCCTTGAAGATAGTGATGCTAGTGTTGAAGTGTTTGAAGAAACTGCTGTGACAGCTTAGCTTTTCTCAGACCTCAGGCTTAGCTTTGCTTGTGGTGTGTGGAAATACTAAAGGAAGCCCACTTGAGATGTGCTCTCCTCCTCAGCGCTGGCTTTATCAGGTGTAGTCTTAATTGCTCTTAAGATGCCAGCAATTCTGCAAAGATGGACTCAAACTATTATGTAAATAAAACGCTACAGACTGATGCAGCTAGCACTGTGGCAATTGTGTAATCACATGCAAACCAAAGTGTACTTGTGATGTTACTCCTTACTTGCCTCCCATATCCTAACCCTAAAATCTGTAGTTCTGGGAGGGCCATGCTCTTGCTACAAGCTTTCTCACATACTGGCTGGAAGAACCTTCCATGCTTGTGCATTTTTAATTTTTTTTTTTTTAACACGAATGTTTAATTTCAGATGTTCTGAATGACGCCATCTTTGATGAAGATCATGATGAGATGGTAATTGTGAAGGACATAGACATGTTCTCATTGTGTGAGCATCACCTCGTTCCATTTGTTGGAAAGGTAACTCTTCCTCACAAAACAAACGTGGGAATACCTGATCAAAGACCTAAAGTACATGTAAAAGACTTTGTAGCTGTAACTACAAAGCTTTTAAAGCTGCAAGTATTTACTGCTTACGGCTGTGATTCTAGAAGTTAATCTTCAGAATACAAATAAGGAAGACCTCCTTAATGTGACTTTTATTTGGATTTAAGCTCCGAAAATATAAAGCTCAACCTTTCCTAGTCTAAGTAATCTAATGGTTTCTGACATTTCATATCAAAGCTCTTCTTGAAGCAGCAGCAAGCCTTGAGGGCAGACATCTTGATATTAAACCAGCTCACCCCGCACGCTGGCTCTGTCGCGGATTTAGCTTCTGGCTCAGAGCTATCTAGTGCACGTTCATCTTGGGAACCCCTCGTGAACGCAACAAAACTTCTGATGAGCAGCCCTGTCTTAAATAAGTGAGCCCGGTCAGAGAGGGGGTGGTCAAAATTGACTAGCAGGGGGCTGCTCCCGTGGAAGGGGCTGGTGTTTCAGAGGGTGTTGAAATTGTGATGCCAACAACTTTAAAAAGAAAATACAAATTTTCAAATTCCTTCTGCACATCTTGGCCCCATCACTCCCGGATCAGCGCAGAAGGGTGGATGGAGCTTATTCTGATCCATCTGTTCTACCATAACGTACTCACCGGCCCGAGAGTAGCAAGTGCTTTTGTTTTCTGTAAAATTCCATCAAGTCAACTATCTCCCCAAAATAAAATGCCCAAACAGAAACCAGCTGTTTATTTAGTTGAGTCAACTCAATGTCATCTGCTTTCTTTTCTCACTGTTAGTGTTTTATACTGGAAAGCAAGGTAATTTCTTTTTCTGTGCAAGCTTCCTATTTAGCCTGTTACTCTTGGTGACATGTGCTGCGTGTATGCTCTTTGTTACTCCTGTCGCAATGTATGCGTTCTTTTTATGTCTGGCTGTTTAGCCTGTCTGATTTGGAGAAATGTCCTCGCAAACACCGAATCGGTCCTGCCCGTATAATGGTCTGCTAAATGACTTGGTATGCCTCTAAATATTCTCAGACTAACCATTCTCCTGTTGGGTACATCAAACAGGCTGCAAATACTGACCAGTAGATCTCTTGTATTTGCAGTTCTATCTTAAGTGAAATTAAGAAATTCACAAAAACACTCAGTGGGGTACAGGATTCAGCACTTATTTCTAAGTTGTGTCTCTTACTTTATCTGAAATGTTTCATGTCTTTTCAGGTGTCAGTGGGTTGATTACCCAACAGAAGTGATAGGAATGAGCAAGTTAGCCAGGTAATGAGGTGCACTGTGGTGCCTCTAACTGCAGGTACAGCAATCCAGGATTCTGAGATGGGGCCTCTAGGCAAAGCTCGAAGGCAGAATCCTACACTGACGCTCCCCTACTGTATCTTGGCTAATTTTTCAAGTCTCTGGTCCAGTGACACAAATGCTGGCTTGTAATCTGTTATAACTGTAAGCCCACTTGAATTCAGTAGCCTACATTGCTTTCTAAAAACAAGAAGCTCAATGGCTTTCCCGTACCTTTGTATCTGAGCACTTTTCTTCTCAAGAACATGTTCCAGCTTAGTGCAACTAAGTGTTCAGTACGAACGTTCAGCAAATCCATATTCAAGCAGAATGGAAGCTGACTTAATCATACATTGATCTATAGCGCTGAAAAAAAATAAAAATCAGTGAGTGCAGCCTGATTTTGGTGGCTAAGTACTTCTTGCCATCAGAACTTTCACTGGAAGGAAAGTACAGTCTCTCTCCTGCCCGCTCCCTAAATCCACTTGAGGTCCTGAAAGAAAAGCGTATTTATTTTAGATGAACAGTGCTGTGCTGCTTTTTGTACCCAAACGTAGTAGTACTCCGTAGCATTCCTGAGACTTGGAACATAAGCCTTGACTCTTCTTTGAAGAGTTGTGATTTTTCTCCCCCTCAAAAAACTCACCTACTCTTCACCAGGACACTGAACTCACCGGGCATTTCCAGTCTCCGTTAGCTCCACAATTTTTCAGGCTTGCATGGTGGCATGTTCCTCCCACATGCTAAGACTTTAGGATTGTTCCAGAGTTAGTTCTGGGGCAAATACGCATCTCATTCTCTGTGCATGAGTTTCGTGTGCATTTGGAAGTGTGGTTTTGATTCTGTTAATGGTTTGTTCTCCTCTGTCTAGGTACATATTGGCTATCTTCCTAACAAACAAGTACTTGGTCTCAGCAAGCTTGCTAGGTAAGTGTTCATGTAATGAAAGTGATGCTAGTTTGTAAAAAGGATTCCGAGCTGTGCTAACTGTGCTAATCTTCCTAATCTGGTCCTCCTCCTAAACCTCAGCCCACTTTGTGTCCTGGATTTGGATTTAGACCAATCCTCAGCATTACGTGTTTTTGTGGAGAGGACAGATAAGTCTTAGAGCTCGGTGTTACTTCACATCAGTTGACCGTAGTAGAGCTGTAACGCTTTTCTACGTTCATCCAAAGCATTGGTGTCTGCAGGGAGCACAGGAACAAGAACAATAGAGAATGTGGTGATGTTCTATGGCAGGCCACCAAAACCAGTGGGGGTTTCTAGCTATTTACTACTTGTCTGTATATTGACTGATCAGAACAAAAATCCCAAACTTCTGAGCTGTAAATGAACACGTTCTCTGGATAGAAATTGAATCTAAAGCTTTCATCCGTTAGCTGGCTCTTCAGACAAATTTGACGTTTCTTTCTTTCACCCAAGACCTGCTGAGAGCGCCGTGGGGTAGATTTTATAGATGAGGTTCAGCCGAAGAAGCAAAGCAATTACGATACACTTGAGAAATACATTTGTTATGTAAAATAGCTTTTTCCTCAGCAAGTGCCCTTGGATCAGTTATTGCACTGAATCTTCTTATAAAGTGACACTTTCTAGTTCTGGTGAGGACGGGGATGGTAGATCCCTTCAATAAGCAGATTCAGGGACTGGAGTGGAAGGGTCTCTTTTGAGAAATGAATCTGAAAAATTTGCTGTGGTTCAGAAAGACCATGTAGGTTTTGCTTATGCTTTCCCTGATAAGTCCGTTAATCTTGCTGTAGTTCCCGTAATACTAATGAGAATTAGCCTTGTAAATCTGCATGCCTGCTGGGTTTTCTTAGCGGGTAGGAAATGTGTAGGATACGACGCTAAAATGCTTTAAAGTCAGTCTGCTCTGTTCTGTGCTCTGCTCGTACATCAGCAAATTTGGTTTGGAAGTGGAAGGGCCCTCGGAGGTCACGTCTGCGTGAACTTCATCTTACAGGGAGGCCACCTTCCTGTCTTCTGGCAGTGCTTGTAGGAGTGGGCTTTGCTCTGATGAAAGGCTGAAACGGGCAGTTCAACATTTAAATTTTCTCGTACCTATTTCCTGCGGCCGTTCCTCAGCGCTGAAATTGTAGGATGAGGTTCTGAGCTGACACCGCTGCAGTTGCTGGGGGAAAGATTTCTGCCTTCTGTAGCTGCCTTCGCTTGGGGATGTCTGTGCGGCAGTTCACAGCTCGCGTTGCGTGTTGGCTGGTGCTTGTGTGGCCCGACCATTTTAAACGGTGAGGGGTTTTTTGAGTTGGATTTCTGAAGTACGTCCTGAAGAGACTGTCTTTAGCACTTGGTTTCGTTTCTGCAGGGCTTGAATGCAGGGTTAAGGATCACCTTTGAAATACGCATCGGTTGGTTTGTGCTTGCCCTGCTCTCTAGTTACCTCTGAATTGCAGATGTACAAAGGAACTCAAAACTGTCTTGAGTGATTTTTTTTTTTTTAATGCAAGTTGCAACATGGTGCTAGAAGTGTAGAATTTTCCTACTATTTATTCTCAGTATAGAAACACGCATGAGTTTCCTGCGCTGTGCTTGAAAGATTAAATCTTGCTTCTTTTTCAGGTTGGCGTAAAACTCCCAAGTCCTGCAAGAACGAAAAGATTAGATCCTTGTATAACAAAATGTTCTCAGTCCTCGCTTGCTTTTGTGTGCTTAGCGTGAAGGGATTGGTAGGCCAAATAGTGCTTCCCTTCCGTGCCCTATATAATGCACCCAGTGTTCAAACAAAGATTTGTGAGGCTGTGGGTGCTGTAGGCTTAATCTTTCCTAATAGGATTAGCCTAATGTGGCGAGTTTCCCTGCTTGTGGATGACCTGTATTCAGTAAACAAACACCTTTCTTTGGATTTTAAGCTCAGGCTTGAAAATACTATTGCAAATAACTGGTTTTACATAAACATGCTTATAGAATTTCTTATATGCAATACTAGTGTAAAATTATTGGAGCATCAGCTTGTTTCCTATCCATATATTTAATGTAAATATTATGTTGCTTTGTTTAGAATAGCTGTAACACAACCATTTCATTTCTGGAGGGGAGTTTCTGCATGTCATTCTCTCTCCAAAACAGCAGGCAAGTCTCATTGTCAGAAATGTTTCTTGTAACTAATGCCTCGGGCTGCCAAGCAGTGTCTGGTTTTTGTCTCCTCTGACCAGACGGGTATTGAAGCTTTCTATAGCGCTCTTCTTTACGTGGCCGCTTGACGTGTAATGAGGCATTTGAGGACGGCATGAATAATCCATTGAGGTGCAGAGCAGTTGTAAGATTTTTATTAATTGTGTGGGTTTTACTGCGGTTATAAATGATGGGGGTATCACTTGCATTGCCCCACAAATGGCTTAAATTTGACGTCGTGTTCGAGAGGAGCACTGAGGTGATCCCTGCGCTGAAACGTGAAGGATAGTGTGATACAGGGAGTATCTGTTTTAAATAAAAACAATTCTGTCTCATTGTTCTTAGTTAAATCTGTGGTTAAATGCAAGAATCCAAAACATCTCTTGCTTAATTTTAGTAGCCTTCTGGGACTCTCAATATCTGAATTGTCCTTAAACCAGCATTTGGTCCAGATTGAAGGCAAAGGAGGTAGTCTGAGCTCAGTTCAAGGATTAGCTTTCAGGGACTCCTTGGGCATGGATCCCCTTGCAGCTGTGCAGTGCAGGTGGGTGGTGGTCCAAGTAATTCAAATGTGAGAGCCGGCAGAAGAAGCTCTAAGGAGAAGTGACAGGTTTCACCCTGCAATAGTCTCTGGAGTGGCAGGCAGAGGGGAACCGGTCGCTGAGCAGCAGCGTGATGTCGTGTAGGTTTCCAGGAAGGACATGGATCCATACACTGGTCTTGTTTGATAGTGTCAAGTTAATTGTGAAGATCAGCCAACAGTTAGACAGGAAAAAGTGTAACATTGTCTTTTTTCTTTCTCCTTTAGGATTGTGGAAATATACAGTAGAAGATTACAAGGTAAATAGATGAATTTTTGTGTTTATTATGTGCTGTCCTTGGCTAGCCAGCTCAGGGTACTGGTAATGGTAGGTGGACTCTAGCTGTGCAAATTTTAGTGTGAAGAAAAACACTGTGTTCTTGAAGAAGTGATTCTCATCTGTCATCTTAGCCCCTGTGTTTCCAGCGAGGAGTAAAATCTGCCGATGAAAATAGATGTAGGCAGTAACTGATTCGGAGGATAAATGTGCCACAAGACACAGCTGCCAGGGATAACTAAACTGGTTGGATGCTGCTGGAGATGAACTCTCCTACAGACAACTTGAGATGCCTTCAAGAGTTCTTGTCTGAAGAGATGAAGCAAGAGCCGCTGTGTTACGGACTGCGTGCCCGCTGTCCCCGAGAAGCAGAAGAAGCTGCAGGGCCTGAGGCTTTGGGTTGGGCTCAGCCTGCTCTCGTTTGCCTGCAGTTAAATTTGGCTTTTTCTTGGCGACAGAAGTCTTAGTGGCCATTACGTGTCGGACTGGTGAACAGAAGGTGCTAGAGCTGCAGGAAGTAAAGCTTCGCAGGACAATAGACTCTCTTAATTTGCTCATTTTTTTAATCTCCATTTCCTTTCCTTAAAAAGAGAAATTGTGTGTAGGGATTGAATAGTGCAGCAGTAAAGCCAGTGAACAAATACATAAAACCTGACAGAAAATAGAGAAGCGTGAGAATCAAACTGCGTAGTAGGAAATGGAAGAGCTGTTACAGCAAGTGATGGTAATGCAGTTCCTGCAAAGGTGTGGTGGAAAATGGCTCCCAATATAAACAAGCAAATAAAAGATCTGTTCCAGGATACAAATCAAAACTGATCAAATTTATTTAGGAAGAGCTGTACTTGTGTGTGTGTGGTGGCGAGGAAGAGACAAGCTTGGAGCTGAGGATGCAGCGTTGCTGTGCGGGTAGTGGCGGTGCAGGGATGCCGGTCAGATTTAACTCTGCCTCTGAACTCCCCGTTGTTTTTCAGTCCAGGAACGCCTTACCAAACAGATCGCCATTGCCATCACTGAAGCCTTACAGCCCGCTGGAGTCGGAGTGGTTATCGAAGCCACGTAAGTCACTCCGAGCTGTTCCGTGGTAGCACGTGGGCCGTGTGTGATTCCAGCTGCAGAGCTGCTGTGCGTGGCCTCTTTGGATGCGGCAGCCGTGCGCCGCGCTCGTTTACGAGGCAGAAAACGTGACCGTGTACGAAACTTCTCTCTCTGTGGAATTACTTCTTTCTTTCGAGCGTGCCTGATTTATTGACTCCCCTCTCGTTTCTTCTAGGCATATGTGTATGGTAATGCGTGGGGTACAGAAAATGAACAGTAAAACAGTAACCAGCACAATGCTGGGGGTTTTCCGGGAAGATCCAAAGACTCGTGAAGAATTCCTGACGCTCATCAGGAGCTGAAACTGTGTCGTTCTCTAAATGCACTCTGGAGATTGTTCTGTCCAGTGTCACTGTCTGTTCTTACTCGTTCCTACATCTCACTTTTAAACTAAATCGTTGTGAATTGTTGTCATAGTCTTTGTGCAGTAAGAGACTTCTGATGGCAAACGAAAAAGGTAACGATGAGGTAGGCTCCTCCTGGATTTGCAGTGATGCTGATGTCGCAGAAGTACAAGCTAGGAATAGACTGCTGTTAGGAGAAAAGCGGGGCTTGGGAGCGAAATGGATATTTGTGAAATAGTTATGTTTGTTAGAATAAATCTGGAGCAGCGCAGGAAACAACGGAAAGGCTGTGGATCCTTGTAGGACTGCTGATGCTGCAAATACTGCACCTCTGCCTGAAAGGATGGCCCGGAATTGTCGCTGACTGTGTTTTATTACAAGTCCTGCAGTGGCTGTTTCAAGATTTGGATGTGTATGTTATACCTCTCTGAGATGTTACCTCTGGTGGAGTTTTATATTCCTGCTGGTATTAACCCTCCCTTTTTTGGTGTTTTTTTTTTGTTTGTTTGTTTGTTTGAGAAATTTGAAACACATTTTTCCTAGCCTCTTAACATGCAGGGAATTAACTTCTAAATTATTGGGGCACAGTCTTATCTCAATATAAAGGGTTTTATGCATCTTTTTCTCTGTGCCTCAGAATGTCTGACCACTTTAACTGTCAGTTTGTTACTGTTTTTAAGGAATCTTTACAGAGGGGAGGAAAAAAACCCCAGAATCTGTCTGTGAAGTGCTGGGATATCCAGAGGTTTTTAATGATATTTATATCTTGAGCTTTCCCTCTTGGATTTCCACGGGTTAGACTGAGAAGCTAAATCTAGTCTGATAACCCGCAAATGAAGATTTCTCTTCAAGTTTTTCAGGGTTTGCATCTCGTAAATGTTGGACCAAAGGTGAGCACTGAAATGCTGAGCGCAGCACGTTGTACCTCTCCTGCCTGGCGGCAGGTCATTTCGGGGCAGAGTAACCTGAAATGACAACAGCTTGTTTCATAAGAGCAATTGAGAAAAGCCAACTTCCAGCGCCGTCCGAATGAATTAAACCGCATTTTTCTGTCTATGTGGCAACCTCTGTATGTGGCAGTACTGGTACAAAAAGTTTCAGTCAGCCGGGCTTGGCTGGACTTCTTACAGTTCGTTACAATTTTAATGGCTGTTTTGTAACTCTTAATTGGGAAAACATGAGGCGCAAATGCAAACCACCCTTCTCAAACTAAGCGCAGAGGCGAAACTGAAAAAATAAAATGTCAGCCAGGGTGTCAGATGCCCACAGCGCAGGTTCCCACCGTCATGCCTGCTTTGCCGAATATGAATCCAAGATGTTCCGTACCCCGACCTAAACGCTTCCCAGCCTGGCAAGCTCCATCTCCCTGACATTCCTGTCTCTTGCTCCAACCCGCGTTGGAAACAAAATGAAAATCATGTCTGGTCAAATTTCCATTGAGCCTAAAGAACTTTCAAGAACCTCATGCGTTTAATTACACTAATTTTACCTTGATGACCATCACAGCATTATTGTAAAAGTCTTTTATTTTATCCTCTGTCCTGGTTTCTGTAGAGTTAGGTGCTATAAAAGTCTGCTGGCGTGAAGAAGGTATGTGTGGCACGTTTATAAAAGACACAAACTCTGTGGCATTTGTTTTCCTTAGAGCACTGAGAGCAGATATTGCCACTTTTCAGTTCAGTTTATATTTCAAATATCCAGCTGAAAAGCCTTAAATCTTTCTTGCCTGAAGTTCAGAGTAAAACTCTTTCTCTTTTTGGCTCCACAACTGGAAGGAGAGCGTGAGGACCAAAGGGGCACAGACCAGTACATTTGTTCCTCTTTGCTTGCTTTAGTTTGGAAATTAAGTCTCTGTCTTGCTCCTGAGGTAACGAAAAGTTGCGTTTTAACCGCTTATCTCTCTTCAGGATAAAGTTCGCATTACACCACTGCTGTTTTTTATTTCCCCGTGACCTGTAGTCCTTAAAACATACCTCTCTCTACTTGTGGCCTTGGATTTTGTTCACGTTTTTTGTTGTTGTAAGACTTGGTGCATTTTTTTTGGAACATGAATATCGTTCAAATACACAAGCTTTAACTACGCCCCGTGTGTATATATGTATAGTGCGTACCGCCCACTCTTGTACCGCGTGGAAGTCCGTTGTCTCTCAAACATTAAAGCACAGTATTGTCCTTTGGAGTGGTGGCATCCTTGGTGACTTGGAGGCGATGGCGTCACGCAAGGAAGTGGCGCAAGCTCAGTGTCCTTGTTTCTGCACTAGCAGGTGCTCCAAGCTTGTGCTGAGATGTTGGGTCGCTCTTCTGGGACCGTACTTCGCTGTTGTCTCCAGATGAGTCTCCATTTGTTGACTGGGCAGCAAAAAAACCCCTGAGATCTGGTGTCACCACCTTCTTACTGGTCCTCGATGCCAGAGGAATCAACAGATTCTGGGATGCAGATGTTGCTGAGATGCAGGGGGGAAAAAAATATAAAATGTACAGATCCCGGACTCCTGCGGAGCGTGGTAGCCAAAGCTTTGCCGATGAGCGGTACAGAGGAAGGGGGACGGCGTGGGCTGTGTGTGGCCGTGCTTGTGCACCCGTGGGCATCTTGGAGCCACCCTGCCACTTCTCGGCGTCCAGGGTCACCAGAAGGAGAGTCAGAAATGGAGGAGGAATAATGAATGAAAGCCCCCTCCAGCCCTTTGTGGTTTTGTTTCTGTTTTGTTTTTTTGGTTTTTTTTGGTTTTTTTTTTTATTTTTCCAAATGCTCTATCCTGTGTGGAAATAGCTCTCCTGGGAAGCCCCAGGGGCATTGTCAAGAATTGTCTCTGTCGTGAAGCTGAGTGGCTTCTGTGTTTCCCACAGTTGTGTATTAAAGCTGGTGATTGTGGTGGGAAACATCCTGTTTGTCAAAAATAGGCACTTCTGCAAGAGATTTTCTATTCCCTGCCACTTTTTTTAGGTGTGGGATTGGGAAGGAGCCTCCTTGGTTTTCTGATCATGGGAAAATCTGTTTTCATTGGGGCGAAGCTTGAAAGTGTTTACAGCTCAAAAACCAGAAAGGAGTGCTAAGAGCCAGAGCTGTAGGAGGACCAAAAGCCGTTATGAAGGTGCCATCTCCCATCCCTGACCTACCACATCTCACCAGATCCCACCTGCTGTGGTCATTTCCTAAGACCCTACGGTGGTACATGTTGCTTCTCTTTTTTTTTTTTTTTTTTTCTCCAGAGTCCTACATCCAACAGCTCCATCGTGGTTTTTCTCTTGATGTGGTTTTCTTTTGGGTGTTTCCCATCATCCCTGTGCTGTGCTCAGCCAGGTCCTCTCCCCTTCCATTCCACTTCCAGGTGTGGGTTTATGCTTTGGTTCAGGCACCTTCTAGGAGCCGCGGGAGGTGGTGAGTCCTGCTCATCTCATGGTGCGAAGAAGTGGCCTTGGTTCCCTTGTGCTGCGGTGTGAATTCCCTGCAGAGACCTGGCTGGTGGGTTGCTTGCTCTGCCGGCACCTCCCAGCTCTCCCTCATGTGGCAGCTTGCTGGAGATGGGGATGCCTCTCCTGGAAACCCTGGGCAGATACCTCCTGCCCAGCTGCATTGGTTGTGACTGGGTCTCCTGCCACCTTCGTGCTCCTGAGGCCGCTGTAGGTTTTTCTTTTCTGCTAAAAAGCACAAGTCCCAAAACTTCTTCCTCAAAGCACCGTCCTGTGCCCAAGATCCTGCTGCTGGTCATCGGGATGGGTCAGGTGGGTGGTGAATAACAAATGCTGCTGCTGAGGCTCTGAGTGACCTGATCTGGATGGAGATGTCCCTGCTCCTGGCAGGGGGGTTGGACTGGGTGGGCTTTGAAGGTCCCTTCCCACCCAAACCATTCTGTGATTCTATGAACGACGCGAGAGGCGCCAGCCCAACCCAGCCTGTCTCTGAGGGAGCTCGTGGAAACACGGCCGGCCCTGTGGTCTGGGCTTTGCGAGGGAGGGACGAGGAACCCTGACGGATGAGCAGCCCCGCAGCCATCACAACCTTCCAGCGGCTCATCGTTGCTTAATGAGCTCCAATTGCTCGTTACCCGGCCTCTGCTTTCTGCCCCGCGCTATCGCGTGAGCTGTCAGGGTTGGGAAAGAGCCCCGGGTCAGCCGTGCCCTTTGAGCTTTGGCTGAGCCCTTCTGCCGAACCTTTCTGAAAAGCTTTGCCTCCCAGCTGGGTTTAAAGCTGCAGCCGTGGCTTAGCAGGCAAGAGGACAGAAAACATGACAGCGCTTTTTAATAAACCTTGGGCTGGGCTGTTCACAGGGGCAGCAAATAAATCCCCGCGTTCAAAGAAATGTTGTTACAGTACTCAAAAAATATCATCACAACAATTTTTTTCTTTTTTTAATGAGCATGTGTTGCGTTTTTGGTGTGAGGGCTTCACAGGGGCAGGTCTCTGTTTGCTCTGCTGCTCCGTACCGCGATTGCAACAGCAAAGCAAAGGTGAAAAATCCCCCCTGAGAGCGGCCCAGCGAGTCACACAGGCCTGTGAGCCCTTCCCAAAGTGCTGAGGCCAACCCCAGCGGCGCTCCTTTTGCCCGGGGTGTGCGAATGCCGCCAAGGGAGCAGTTCCTGGGTGGGTTCCCCCCGCTAAAGCTTCACTGGTGACCTGGGGAGCCCTTCACCGGGCGCTGCGGGAGGGAGCTCGTGCCCTGGCTCCGTCCTACCCTGGCTGCGAGTGCCCGTACACCTCTCAGCATCGCACCGTCCCCTCACCGTGCCGCCGGCATTGCCTTGGCTCCTGCGACGCCCCCGGCAGACGCCCGGAGAGCTGCGGCAGCGGGAGGAGGAGGTGACCACCGCTGCCGATCCAGCTGGGATGCGCTGCAGTGCTCCAATGTGTAGGAAGAAGGCAAATTTTCTTTCTTTTTCTTGTACAATTCATGTCAGCAGCATCCAGCATTAGCGACATTTGATCCAGCGAACGACAGGCAGGGAGCGGCATCTTATAGAACCATAGAATCACAGGATGGTTTGGGTTGGAAGGGACCTTCCCAACCCCCCTGCAAGGAGCAGGGACATCTCCAACCGGATCAGGTTGCTCAGAGCCCCGGCCAACCTGGCCTGGAATGTTTCCAGGGATGGGGCATCCACCACCTCTCTGGGCAACCTGTTCCAGTGCTCTACAACCCTCAGTGTAAAAAATTTTTTCCTAATATCTGATCTAAATCTACCTCCCTCTGTTTTGAAACCATTACTCCTTGTCCTGTGACACCAGGCCCTGCTGAACAGTCTCTCCCCATCTTCCCTGTAACCCCCTTGAGGCACTGGAAGGCCGCTCTAAGGTCTGGTTTCCTACGGGGACAGGAATCTGGCAGGCTGTGCCGCAGGTCCATGCTCTTCTGGCCTGGACCTTCCTTCTCCAGTCTCCTTTCCATTGCTGCTCACCCGGGGAGGTGAACTGGGATGGACGAGGATTTTATTGCAAGGAGCCAGTGCAGCTGGAGGAGAGAAAGAGGATGGGAAAGGATTTTTTTTTTTTTCTTTTTGTAGAGAAGCAGTGGGGGTTTGCAAAGCTCCTGGCTCCAGTTGGGCAACGCTCACGGTCAGGGATGTGGTGAGAGGGACCAGGCTGCGTCCCAGCCGGCCCGGGGATGCTCAGTCTGTGGCTCCCTCTGCTGAGCCCAGCCCTGAGCTCTGCTCGCCGCAGGAGAGGAGCAAGAGCTTCCATGGAGGCTGGAAGAGCTTTGCAGGGAGGCCTGGGGTCACCCTGGTGCCGAGCTGGGGGATGGGGGGGGTGGGAGAGGGGCACCCAGCCCCTCTGCTGCCGGGTGATGCCGCCCCGGGGAGTGGACGCTGGCCAGGGATGGAGATGGTGCTGCCTTGCCAAAAAGCAGGGGCTAACCTGCCAGGATGATTGCTAGTTTTAAAAAAAATTATTATTAAAATTGGCCCAAAATCTATTTTCTGTAGAAAAGTGGGAATTCTGATTGAGCTTGGCGATTCCTCCTCTGACCAGGCTCAGTCAGCTGGGGTGTTTTCTTAAGGAAAAGGAAAAAAAAAACCACAAAAAACCCCACTTTGCTCTTCCAGGCACCGGCTGTAAGCGCCGCTCGGCTGCCGACCCCGGCTCTGCCTGCGCTGGGCTGTGGGCGAAGCCGTGATCCGTCCTTCTCCGGCCGCTCCCTTCGTTGGTGCCAGCAGCTCCGGGGCAGCAGCGCAGCTCTGGGACCCTCTCCCCTCCCTCCAACTGCACAGGGCCGGGAGCGCGGGGTCAGGGCCCAGGGCACGAGCACGTCCAGCTCCCGGGGCTGGGGCTCCTTCTCCATCACCTTCTGGGGTGGGTGCAGAGAAAAAGACCCCGTGAAACCGCTGGAGTGATCCCGCAGCTGCCAGGGACGCTGTGGAAAGCAGGACAGCCCAGCAGCCGCTGAAACTGCGGCCGCCGGCTCCCGGCTTTGCCCCCGAGGAGCTGGGCTGGACGCGGGCAGCCGGACAGGAGCTGGGGCTCAGGCCTGGCGCAATCCGGGCGCGCGGGGTGGCGAAGCCTTTACTCACTGGAACTGAGTCATCCAACGGCTCCTGACAGCAGGGAAATTATTATTTTTTTTTAACTTCTTGCTTTTCCTTTTTTAAGCCTCTTCCCAGGACCTGCAGACTCTCCCTGACCGCATGCTGCTGTTGGCTTTCCCTGGAGCCTTTTCAGCCCCTCCGGCTCCAGTTTTCCTGGGAGGGCCGATGTGCAGCGGGTGCAGGGAGGGCCCGTGGTAACTGGGGTGGGACCGAACACCGTGATGAATCTTTCCCTCCTGAGGTGGCCCTGCCCGTGACGCTCAGGAGCATCTTTAAACAGAGGGAGCTTCAGGATGTGCTTTTGGGGTGCTCGGCCTCATCAGCTCTGGGGAGTACGCGCGGAGCCTCTGACAAGGAGAAGCAGCGGATGAGGCTTTCAAGCTGAAGAAGCCCCACATTTGCAGGTTCTGCTCATCATGGGGGACATTAGCCACCCCAATGCCTGCCGGAGGGACACCACAGCAGGGCCCAGGCCACCCAGGACGTCTCTGAAGGGCACCCATGAGGTTGTGATGGGCAAGCAAGGGGAGATGCTCTGCTGCACCTTGTGCTGGCAGCCCAGTAAGGACTGGGAGGAGGATGCGAAGGCTGGGGGCAGCGCTGGATGCCCAAGGAGTGCCTGACACAAGCCAGACGTGAAAAGGAAGCGTACAAGAGGTGGAAGCAGAGGCCCCAGGAGAAGCACAGGGACACTGTGTGGGCATCCAGGGAAGGGGCTTGGGAAGGCAAAGCTCACCCGGAGTTGGGTCTGGTGAGGGATGGGGACATGCACAAGTCCACGGGGCCTGACAGGAGCCAGTGCAAGGCCCGTTAGTGATCTTGGAAAGGGCACCATGACAGGGACGTTTCTGGGGACTGGAACAGACCAAAAGCCACTTCTCCCCTCAAGAAAGGAGAGGAGGCTGTGGGGAGCTGCAGGCCAGTCAGCTTCACCTCCACACCTGCAAAGGTGGTGGAAAAACTGAGCCTGGACACCATTTCCAGACACCTCAAGGGCAAGGTGATGGGGAGCAGTCAACACGGCTTCGCAAAGGGGCTGCGTGCCCATCCACCCTTCTGCGATGCCGTGACTGGCGCAGCGGGTGCTTCATCTTGACCTCAGTGTGGTTTTTGGCGCTGTCTCCCACAGCACTCTCACGGACAAGCTGGTGAGGTACAGGCTGGGCAAGCTGATATTAATACGGGCTGAA
Source organism: Chlamydotis macqueenii (assembly GCF_036417535.1). Classification (NCBI taxonomy): domain Eukaryota; kingdom Metazoa; phylum Chordata; class Aves; order Otidiformes; family Otididae; genus Chlamydotis; species Chlamydotis macqueenii. Next base: position 4,098,262 of record NC_141560.1, on the reverse strand, counting down.
AACTGGTGAGTGGCAGGGACCAGACGGCTTGGTTCACTGGCACAAAGTCCACCTGGAGATCAGTCACTAGTGGTGTACCCCCAGGTCAATAATGCGGCCAACTACTCTTTAACTGCGTCATTAATTTGATGCTGAGAGGGCTGGAGCAGCTCTGCTGTGAGGCCAGGCTGAGAGAGCTGGGGCTGTTCAGCCTGGAGAAGAGGAGGCTCCGGGGAGAGCTGAGAGCGGCTCCCAGTGCCCAAAGGGGGCTGCAGGGAAGGTGGGGAGAGACTCTTCAGCAGGGCCTGGTGTGACAGGACAAGGGGTCATGGTTTTAAAATAGAGGGAGGTAGATTCAGATGAGACATTTTTTACACTGAGGGTGGTGGAACTCTGGCCCAGGTTGCCCAGAGAGGCGGTGGATGCCCCATCCCTGGAAACATTCCAGGCCAGGTTGGCCAGGGCTGTGAGCAACCTGATCTGGTTGGAGATGTCCCTGCTCCTTGCAGGGGGTTGGACTGGGTGGGCTTTGAAGGTCCCTTCCCACCCAAACCATCCCGTGATTCTGTGATGAATGATCTGGACGCCAGGTCCTGCCCCTCAGCACCCTCTGTGGTCAAGCAACTGGCTGGGCCAGCTGAGAGCACCCCTCCTGCCTGCTCTGGCCCAAAGCGGCTCTGAAATCCGTCCGTTCTTAGCCCAGAATCCACCCAGCCTTAAAAACCCGACTCAAACATCTCCACGCACACGCTGAAGCTCTTCGCCAAGCTCCTCCGTCTGCCTCTGCAGCCTCACCTGCAGCCTCTGAGCTGCTCCCGCCCCAAAAGCAAATCCCGCACCCAACCCGCTCCTGGGGCGTGGGCGTCCCAACGGGACGGAGACGCGGCTGCGTGGGGAACGCCGGGGATGTGTCAGCCCTCCGCGGAGCTGCACCACTCCTCCTCCCCTCCCTCACCCCACGGGGCTGGCCATTTATTATATATATATACATATATTTTAAAAAATATGAAGCCATCTCCCCAAAAGAGCGTAAAGAAGGAGGCGCCACACCCCAGTGTTACAAAACCTTGTATTAATCATCTCCCTTCACTTCCGCTGGAACGTCGATATGAAACAGAGCCGTGGTTCCTAGTTACACGGGAGGCAATGAGGAATAAATACACGGGAGCAAGTGGAGATCACGAGGGCGTTTCACTGGGAACAACATTTGAAAACTGTACACTTGCAAAGACCGGCATCTCCAAACATCGGTATTTCTTTATATCGGGAAGCTTTTACATGTAACAAACATGCTAGTTCCATATATGACCAAAAAAAAAAAAAAAAAAAAAAACCCAAACCAAAAAAACAAAAGAAAATTTAAAAAATAGGCATCGCTTGGCAACATTAACTAGGCAAAAATAGTTCTTTGTGCACTAACTTTGTACAGAAAATCCAGGACGAAAGGCATGCATGTACAATAAAAGGCTGCCCGGGACGGCATGCAACAGAAAAAAGCTTTTTAAAGTCAGCGTACAAGGCATAAATACAGAGGGTTATATATATTAATAAGGGAGGAAGTATTCTGTTGAACATTATTAACATTCCCCTTTTTTTTTTAATTTTTTTTTTTCTTCCTATTCCTCCCAGAGGAATACACATTCACCTTTAAGTAAAGATAAAGGAATACAAAAAATAAAACTCACTTTTGCAAACTCTGGATGACTCAATATAAAATCCACGTTAGTGTTCTCGGCGCTGTGTGCAAATTACAGCCGGCTGCGGCCCCACTTCCCTCAGGCACATTCGGAAAGCCAAACCTGGGCGCGGCCGCGCCCCGACACGGAGAAAGGTGACAACGGAAACCCTTTCCCTAAGCGCTGACCCAACTCGAGCTTCGCTCCCTAAATCACAGTTTGGGATTTGCTTTTTTTCCCTCCTGGATGCTGGCCGGGCTTGACCCTCACCACCGCCCCCCCCCCGCCTCGAGATTTTATTTTTTTTTTTAACGAGCTGAGCAAGCAAAGGCAAAGCCCAGCTCAAGTCCAGTCGAGCTCAGGGCTTCTTCCTGGAGAGGGGAGGACACCTCGAAAGAAAAAGGTGAATTATTATTATTATTATTATTTTTTTTTAAATTTTCCCGGGTGTCGCAGCCGCGGCCCCAAGGACACTTGGGTGCTGAGCTGGCCGGCCTCCCCGCTGCAGCCGGGGACGGCTCAGGGGAACAGCACCAGTAGAAGGTCCCCGGCGGCGCTGGGGGCAGGGGCTGGCTCTGGGGGAGCGGGGGGAGCTGCCCACCCCAGGGGCCGGGGTACAGAACAGCTGCAGGGGGGCGAGCGGGTGAATACAAAAAAGAAAGGCACTGCCGCGTTATTACTGAAGATTGGACGTCACAGCCTCACTCATGCAACTGGTGGGGTTGGTTTTTTTTTTACTTTTTTCTTTTTATAAATAATTTCATTTTTTTTTTTAGGATTTGAGCTTTTTTTTCTTTTTTTTTAAAATTTCTTCCACTGGAGCTCTGCCGCCCGCACTCAGCGCAGGCGCCCCAGAGCCAGGCAGGACTTCACCAACGCAACCGAAGACGCTTTTTTTTTTTTTTTCTTCACTTTAAAAAAACCAAGAAACAGCAAACACAACTAAGTCGTTACCAACCTATACACTGTGAATGGAAAATAAGCTTTTTTTTTTTTAACAAAAGGCAAAAACGATTGAATTACTTGGTGGTGGTGAAGAACAGACATTATCATGGTTACCAGCCACAGCGAGTTGACAGGGAATAGATCCAAAATAACCTCTCAACAATCACGACCTCTGCTTCTCTAGGCAGCGAAGGAATAAATAGAACTTCAGCTCCGTTAAAAACCTCGGAGCCTTCCCCGGGGAAGGCTCCCGCTACGGCGGTTGCGTTCACGCCACGGTTTCGCACAACCTGGGGGTGCGGGAGGTGACCCCCCCGCCCCGGCCCCCGCTTCGCCTTCACCTCCTCGCACCTCTTCCCAACCTCCCTCGCTTTCGGGATTTCCCTTCTCCGCTCCCTCCCAGCCCCCAGCACACACGCGCTCCCCGCTCTCCCGCCTGCCGGGATACAGGAACCGAGGAACAGCAAACATAAAACATTGCATTTGGCACTTTTTTTTTTTAAAAAAAAAAAGGAAAAAAAACCGAGTTAGAAACGCTGCATGGCAAATGGATTCACACATCTCCCCTGGCCCCGGCGATGCTCCGCTTCCCCCTCAGCCCCCAGCCCTGCGCCGGCTGCTCCAGGCCCATCAGTGCTCACGGCCGAGCCTGTTTTGGGAGTATCACCGTCACCTCCTTTCATTAATTAATTTTAAATTTATCATTAGTCCTTTGCCACGTCCAGCAGAGGACTGGGAGCAGCGAAGCCGCCGCTACACCGAGCGTCGCCGCGGGTGCCGACGGCTTTTCTGGCTCCGATCGCGCCTGGCGCAGGGGCTGGAGCAGCGCCGGGTGGGATTTGGCTGTTCAGTGCCCTCGGACCAAATTTAGCTCCCCGTTACGAAAAGCAGCGCCGCGGCGGGCGAGGGGGCAGCCGAGGCACTGCCATCCACCTCTCATCCCCGGCGTGGGTTTAGCGCCAAGAAACTGGGGCTGTGGAGTTGCATTTTGGTGCCCTTTGGGGCTTGGTTTTCATTTGGCTGGATAAAAGCGCACGCTTGCTCCCAAGCCTCCTTCATTCCTCGTCGGGCACCCCAGGGCTGGAAAAGCCCTGGAACACCAGATTTCGGCAGGCTGGGGGGAGATGTGTCAAGCCAGGGTGCAGCACCTTCCCCGTACCCGCGCAGGCAGGCCAAGAGACACGGAAACTCACCCAGCGTCCCCCCAGTTCGCTGACAGCCCCCGGGACGCTCCGCCAGGCGAGATGTCCCCCTCCACGTCCCCGAACTCCGACCCACGGCGGGGCGCAGGGATGGGAGGGGATCCGAGCCCACCGGCCGCCGACCCTCTACACACCGCTGCCTCGAAACCGCGGATGCTCTTGACTAAACCGAAAGGAAATTCTGGGGTTATTAATATTTTCTTTTTTTTTAAATTGAGGCTTGCTGGGCCAGTCCATGCCTGAACACAGTGAAACTCAAGGGATGGGACCAGCAGCCCCCAAGCCCCCGGCGGGGCAGGCACATCCTCCCCAAAGGGTTTTTGGTCGTACACACCTGCGTGATATTTGCTATTCATTCTATCCTCGTCCAGAAACGGGGTTTGCCCACGGTGCTCCGGTGAACCCTCCGTTGTCAGCACTCTCCTGCCACGTCCCTCCCCTCCCATGCTTTTTCATCACCGTCATTGATTTTTTTTTTTTTTTGCCATTTCCCCTCCCCCCCTTAGCATGGATGTAATAAATGACAACACAAATTCCAAGTCTAATGATATGTTCACAAGGACAATCTACACATTCACAAAATTAAAACAGGAGAGAGAGAGAAAGAGGAGAGGAGAGAGAGAGGAGAAAGGATGCAAGCTATCGCTGAGGCTCCCTGCGAGCCCCGACCTCGCCGCTGGACCCGCAGCAGTTGTTCTCCCGGCCAGCGTCCCCGTCGCGACGCCTTCTAGATCGTGGAGGTTCGGTCGACGCCATCTGCAAGCGGGAAGGGAGAGTTAGGAGCAGCCCCGGTAGCCTCTGAGCTGAGAAAGAGGGGGAGATGGACCCCCCCCCTCCCCAGAGCGCCCCCAACCCACGGACCCTATGGTGAGGTGGCACCACGGGGCCACCTCCATCTCCCCAAGGGGGTGCAGAGAGGTTTTGGGGTGTCACCATCTGTCCCCATTGCATGGCAGCCCCCCCGACCCTGAGTCACTGTCCCAAAGCCGGTCCGGGTCTCCACAGCACCTCTCCCAGGAGCAGAGGGGGTTTCTGGGCAGCCCGGAGTCGCTGCAAGGCGGGTGTGAGTCTGGGACCCCCCCGGTACAGCAGGACAAGTTCACGAGCCACAGCCCAGGAGTGGGGTGGACGGGGACAGAGCCAATCCCGGGGATCTGCCTTGTCCCCCAGCCAACCCAGCCCTGCAACGCCCACACCGCAGAGGATGCTAAATTTCCCTCCATCTGAGGCTCACGGCAGGAAAAAACTCCCCAGGAGCTGTTTCTGTCTCCCTGGACCCCCCCGTCCTCAGCGTCCTGCGATGGCAGGGATGCATCCATCCACAGCCCACGCCCAGGAGCGAGGGGTCCACGCCCCATCCCAAAGCCGCACAAATGACCCTGCTGCCAGGTGCCCCCTCCTCTCCTCCACCTGCCCCGGGCACCAGCAGTTCTTACAGGGCCAAAAAAATCAACATCCACCAGCATTTCCAACCCCTCAGCCCTCCTCCAGCCCTGACTGCCCCCCGTCCCCCACCCCAAACCCCCATCCCCAGGATGGGGAGCCGCAGCGAGGGCGGCTCCCGGCGCAGCCCCCGAACAGAGCACTCCCTGTTATGCTGCCCGGGGCATCAGGGCAGCCTCACTCCTTACAACTAAGAATAAACAGGTTTGTTACACCTTTTTTTTTTTCTCCCCCGAAGGTTTATTTTTTTTAAGAGCTATTTATAGCACAACCGGTTTGGAGAGGCTCGGGGTATGCGACCTGGAAAAAAATAACTCGGAGGAACAGTACCCTGCAGAGGAACAAGACAGCTAAGCCTCGCCTGGGCACACGCCGGAGAAACGCTTCGGGTGACAGAAGTGTCCTTGTTTTCCCGGCCGGGGATGCTGCCAGGGCCCCGCTGCCTCTTACAGTCCTTGCTCCCGCGTCCCTCTCCCCGGGATGGGCTGTCGCAGCGCTGCAGGGAGCTGTGCCAGTGGTGGCAACCCCGTGGTGCTCATCCTCCCCAAGGCTCCTGTCCTCAACTGTCCAACGCGGTCCGGGGATCGCCGGCAGCGAGACCAAAGCTGGTCGCTCGGAAGGGTCTGGGCGACGCCGGCGGCTGCGCTCATCCCATCACCGCGGGGTCATCGTTTGCACCTGGAGGTCTGGTGCAGCGGTGAGGGGCACCGGGCGCTTCTGGTGTCGGTGCTTTTTGCTGTGCCGGGCTCTCCGTCGCGCTGCCGCTGCCTTTTCCACCGTTCCTCTGCCAGGTCCTCCTCCCTCCCGGCACCCATTATCCACCCACCCGGGCTGGCACCCACAGCCGCCCCAGGCGCGGACGGCCAGCGCCACCAGCACTGCACCCAGCACAGCGCCCGGCAGCCCGCCGCAGGATTTTAGCCCTGGGCCTTGGGGCTCCTGCACCCCCCGGCCAAACGAGGGACGCTGGTGGCAGAAGGGTAAAATACTCCAAAGCCCGTGAAGCATTCGAGCGCTCCGGTGGCAAAGGCTGTATCGAGAACTAATAACAGACTAGTGAGCTAATACTCATTATAATTAGCAAGCTAACTAGTGGGTAACAAGCACGGACTCCACTGGTGCTGGGTGCGATCCCTACATTCGGTTTTACCCCTCTGCCCTGCAGACCTTGCTGAGAAAAGCCAATGTCCCCATCCGACCCCCTCTGGGAGCATCCCCGGGAGCATTCCTGCATCCAGCCCTGCTGCCGTCCCGCTCCCTCACAGCCACAGCCTGTCCCAGCTTTTTGGGGGCAGGGGGCAAGGGCAGGCGCTGGGGGGCTCGGTGGAGGCGGCGTGGACGTGCTGGAAGAGCCCGAGGAGGAGGGAGTGCTCACCGCTGAGCGCGTGCTCCGTCATGCTCAGGCACAGGGACTCCAGCCTGTTGTTGATGTCAGGTTCAGCCACCGGCACCTGGAACTCTGCAGGGAGAAAGGGACAGGAGATCTTGGTCAGGGGACCTGGCAGGGTCCGGCGCAGGTGCACGTAGGGTAGGAAACCACCGAAAGATGCCCCAGGAGGGTCTGACCGGATGGTCGGACTCTGGCAGCACTTTGCTTCCTGGTGTCATCACCTCAGACGAGATGTTTGCAAAACCAGTCATCGCTCCTGTTCCTTATCGATAAGGGGTAAAGCTGGGGGGGGGGGCTCAACGGCACCGCAGCAGAATGTGGCGCTGGTTAGAGACACTGGGGGGAAAGCTGGGGTGAGAGCAGGACCACTGCCCCGGGAGTGGGCAGTCCAGCCTCTCCCCTTACTCAGGCCCTGCAAAAACCTTCACTACATGTGAAATGTTCCAAGTAGCCCTGGAGAGCAGCGGGGCCGGGAGCTGCCTGTGCAAGCAGGGCTTGCGCTCGGACGTGGGATGGCAGCACAGACCGGCAAAGCCATCGACCGGATTTTCCGTGGCTGGCTCGGCCGCCGCTCGGTCGCCCACAGCCCTGCTGCCACGTCCTTGGCGGGGTGAGCACAAGAAAAAAAGGCGAGGGGATGAAGTTTGGTGAGCTGCACGCCTCAACCTGATCTATACAGCACCGAAATGCCCTCCCCCTTTGCAGCACAAAGCTTTGCAAATGGAGTTTTTGCGACCAGTGGTCGGCATCTCCTGCTTGCCGCCAGCTTGATTGCTCATTTTCCTTGTGACTCAGTACTTTGTGACTTTGGCTCCCTAAACCGCCTGTGCCCTCATTCACTGCCGGCTAACACGCAAAGAGAAACCCGTTTATGCTCACAGAAACGTGCCCCTGTCCCGGTGTTTCGTCAATACCCGAGAACAGACGCTTGTTTTGCTGTACAGGACATTCGCTGCCTAAATTACGCGGTTAAAACACCGCAGGCGTGTGACGCGAGGGGAGCTGCCAAGCTGAAACCATGGATGAGGTTTAGTTTACTGCGGGGTTGCAAATCCCCATCCCATGGTATAAATTGTTACGGTGTGTCGGTAAGGAAAGGCAGGCTTTTTTAACGAAGGGATACAGAGAGAAAAAGGCTCGAAAGGCCGCGTGGGAAGGGTGTCCAGGTTCAGGAGGAAGCCCGCTCATCAGAGGACGCTCCCACACACGGGAGCATTTTTGCGGTGTGCGGGAAGGGAGGGCCAGCACAGCAACACTTCACGTGCATTGTAAAGAGAATTTCCCTCGAGCGCATGAAGGCAGTCCCTCCACACCGGGTTTCCACGTCCACCCGTGAGCAAAAAAAGGTGATGGAAGAGCTACCGCCTTCTCTGTCTGACACGAAGCCCCTCAGAATTAAGCTACGTAAGGCATCATCCCATGGATATACAGGGCCAATATGCTCTATACAGGGCCAATATCCCTCCGGTGACGTCTCCAGTCCAGCCAACCCACTAATCCAACTAGTGTCAGACATTCCCCACCCAGGCTGCGACAGCCGGCGCCGTGAGCGTGGCTGCAAGCGTGCAGGAGCGTGCCGTGCCGGCACGGGTGATGCCCCCGCAGCGAGGCTCACAGGGTGGTTCCTTTCCTGCTGCTTCCCCTTGTCTTGTCAGGCTGTGGGTAAGGAAAAAAAAAAAAAACCAAACGTCTGCTTCCTACCTGGTTGCTGAAACATCAGCATGGTCTGCGGGGAGGTGTGGACCGGCAGCGAGCGCGTCCTTTGCACCGAGCTGTGGCTCCGGCTGGGCATGCTGTTGCTGCCCCCGGGGTTGGCAAACCAGAGGTTCTGCGGGAAGCAAAGGGAAAAAGGGACGCAGGATGTAAAACACAGGCTTGTGTGCCACGTATTTACCACCCCCTCGGGCTCATCTCTCCCCTCTCCATCACTCAGTTTGCCCCGCTCCCACCAGCCCCTCTTCTGCATCCCACCGCACAGAGGAGAGCGCAACCCAAAAGCCTGCAGACTGCCCTCGCTCGCTTGAAAAGGGGGGAAAAAAAAAAAATGGGAATCGGGACAAAGTTAGAGGAGGAAAAGCAAAGGAAGTTTGTAGGGAAGGGATGGAAAAGGTGGAGATGCCGTGAATGCCGACCAACCTGTCTGCCTTGCTTGAGGATGGCGGGGCTGGCGGCGGGGCTGCGCTGTGGGGTGCCCAGGAGCCCACTGGGGCCCAGCAGCCCCAGCCGAGCGGTGGGGAGGTTGCGGGAGGGGATCTGGAACTGGCGGGGGTTTCGCCGGCCCAGTCCTGCCCCCGCAGATCCGGCTGTCGGTAAGGAGTTCGACTGGCCAAAGCCTCGGCTGCAGAGAGAGAAAGCGTCGAGGGTGAGGAATCGGCTCCTGCGACGGGATGGTGCCGCAGGCGTGGGAGCGAGTGGCTGGTTTGGCGCGCTCAGACCAACAGCCAAACGTCCCAAGGGTGTTTGATTTCTTGGATTTTGACTTAAACTCTTAATGTCTTTGAGCTTTGAGCAAAAGAGATCGGTCAGGTGTGGATTCTCCAGTGTCTGATAAAGGTTCAGCTCGTGCTGCTGGGTTTTTTTTTTACGGGGAATAGTTGAAGGGTTGGACCTTCTACCCTTCCAGGGGGTTCATTTTTGTGAACACAGTCCTCACACTTCTCAAGTTCTGTAAAACTTGGTTAAAATGACCTAACAAGTCCAAGATTTCCTAGGGAGGGGCTGAGCAAAAGGCACGCTCGTGCCATCTCTGCACCTCAAACCTTCACCCATCTCCCTGTGGTGAGAGCAAAACCACCTGGACCTGAGACACCGATCTCGGGACACAAAATCATCTTTCCTCCTTGGGGAGGGTCCCACGCACTGGCATCCCTCCCCAAGTGGGTTTTTCCACTGAGACCAGAGGAATGACACACAAATAATCAGATAAGCCTCAGGAAGACATGCAGCGTGCGTCTCCTCGCCGTCCAGCGCTGGCTTGGTGTCTCCACACAATCAGCTGGGCAGCAGGACTGCGAGGCCGTCACGGGGTTTAAGCACAGCCAAGGACAGGAGCACTCTACAAAGCCGCAGCTGCGGTTCCTCTTAGGCTCCCCGCTCCCCTCTGCCCTTCTCCAGCACTTTATCACCCACGCAGACGTTTCAGCTCACCTTCCTCCCAGCCCTCATCTCTCCCGCTTGTGTGGGTGGCTGCACACGTGCTTCAGACGACATTAACACACCAGGATCCCAAAACTGGGTAAATTTACTACGCAGAAGTACAATAGGGTTTCTTTAAACCTTATCCAAAAAAACTCTTGCCATTAAATCCCCATGAGAAAAGCAGGGCTGGCCACATGCTCCTTCCTCGCCCACAGCTTCCCAGGAGCAGAAGAAATGCAAAATGCAAACCATCCAAAAGCACGGCGAGGAAATAGCAGTGTCCTGGGCGGCCCCTGGAAAGGGACTGGGACCATTTCAAGCCAGCAGCTCTGCCCTGTGCTTGGGGACAGCCCGTATGCGCAGCCAAACTGCTGCACCAGTGACGGCCCAGAGCAAACTGGTCCACCAAAAACCTCTGCTCTTGTCTGTCTGCTTCTGATCCTGGCACAAGCGTTGAAACGGATTGGTTTTTTCCATTCCAGAATATTTTGCTTCATGGCACTGAGGAACACTCCTGTTCTGTGCTTGTCCCTTCTGAACTCACATCCCAGCTGTCCCAGTGCTCCCAGTTCACGCTAACCCCCTTTTATTTTTTGAGAAAAAAAAAGAACTTGCACAAGACTGGCAAGAAAACACTTAGCAGAACGAAACAAATGGCTGGCGCTGTTGTTAAAACTGGTCTAAAAATATCTGTTCTTGCCAGAACCCAAACGCTTTCTAGGATCACCCCAAATCCAGCATCACCTCGGACGTGAGCAAAGACGGTGTCTGAAACAACCCCACCCAGGTTTTCTGACCACAGCCCTCCGGCTCTGCACCCTCTGCAGGCTTCAAGTCTTTTTTTTTTTTTTTTTTTGCCAGTTGACAGCTTTTTGGTGAAACTCCAGCACTGATGTCATTAGCAAAAGGCCGCAGCAGGGGCAGAGCCGGCCGCCCAGTGCCGGGGATACGCCGCACAGCTGGGAAGTGCCGGGTTCGGAGCCAAGGAGACGCAGTGGGAACCAGTGAGGTAGGTGCCGACCACACACGTAAGCGAACTTACTGCTGCTTTCCCTTCCCAGCCCAGCGCCTGGGGCTTTATTGCTGAAGCTTTTCCAACAATTATCCTGCCCAAAACACAGCCCTGAACCTGGCACGGTCCATCCCTCCCTGTTGGGAGGCACTGGTCCCACTCGAGATGCTCTTGCTGGCCCCTCCAGCCGCTGAATCCATCCCTCCCCTCCCGAAATCCTGCGTACCTCCTCTGCTGCCGATAGCCCGACAGCTCCAGGAGGGATTTCCGAGGGAAAGATCGAAAGAGTTTCTGCACCTGCTGTTTCCATGACAGCAGCCGCTTCTTCTGGATCTCTGTAAACGCCTGCACCCAAAAGAGAGAGAGAGAAAAATAGGAAACATGAATATTTTTCTGGACAAAGCAAGGAACGATGCGTACGTGGGGGTGTGTGTGAAGAAAAGCAGCCGGTGTAGGCGGTGGCATGAGCCCCATCGGCAAGTCCAGAGGGAAACCCCGGTGTCTCTCAAGGATTTACTCATCTCAGGTGGAGAAAATGCTCTACTAGCATCCTCTGCACCCCAGAGCGATGGACCCCCGAGGCTGCCAACCCCCCTGGGCAGAGCAGGGCTTCCCCAAAACCTCCCCACTACCCCTCCAAGCCCCCAGACCCATGCTAGCCACCCCGCTGGATGGTGACACTTGTCACCTGGATGTGGCTCTAGAACACTGTCAGGGTGGGAAAAGCTGGGATTTGGAAAGCAGAGCTGCTCTATGGCATCCCGCACCCTATCCTCTTTCTCAGGGCTGGGCAGAGCTCGGCTCCCTTCCTGGTGCCAACAGCCCCTGCGAAAGGTCACCCGGGGTGAGCCCTGTCACTCACCCGGGCTCCTTGCAAAGGTCACCCACGCAGGGGACAGACCTCCTCCTGAAATGCCCCAGATCTCAAGGCAGGTGGTCTGGTTACGGGGACGTCCACGTGCCCACCACCGCTGACTTTAGAGACTCAACGTCCCCGTGCCGCTGGTGGAGAGGAGCGGAGGTCTCCAGAGGACAATCTGGAGGCTAATTAGTGCCTGACTTGATTGCTCTGAACAACCCTTCAGAGGAGACGCTCTCTCCTGGCGCTGATTACAACGGAGCAGAGGGTGGTCCTGGGACACTGGCTGGCACCGGTGGGGTGATGCTGCGTCACCATGTCCATCCCTGGTGCTCCTGGAAAACGAGCCCCTCTGCAGCTCCCTGTCTTCCCGGCTTTGCTCTTCAAAGTAGATGGCATCTACTCGCGTCATCCTTGCTCCTCTCTTCACACCTCTGCTCCCGCAGCAATGCCCTGCTTGGCCGTCCAGAAAGTCTAGGCACTATTTCCAGGCTCCGATGCTCTCCACGAGGACAGCAAGAGGGAGCAGACATGCTTTCCCCTCCAGCCCCTCCAGCTATTTTCCACTGCCCATGTCTGTGTAAAGCACTGAGAAGATCATACCCAGGGCTCTAAACTCATTTTGTAGCAAACTCGAACAGCAGGTGCCACCACCCTGTGTTGCACGGGGCCAAACGTTGGCTGACACCGCAGGCGCTGACACCAAAATGAATTGAAATCCCCTCTGTGATCGACAGAGGTGTCCAGGAGTACAGTTCAAAAAATACGTGGCAAAATATGTTAAAAAAATAATGGCAAAACTCATGTTTTGCCCAGTATCCAACTGGTTCATCCCAATTCACGATCCCTCGTGCTCGGCCCTGCAGAGATCCTGGATCAAACCTTTGCAGAAGTGCAGCTCGGGCTGCGGCTTCAGCTGCAAGGCAGCTTTCTCCTCTTCCACCCAGCGCGCAGCACATTTTGGGGTTTGCAGCCACCAGCCCTCACCAGAGGAGATTCTTCTGTTCTTTAACAGTGTATTTTTTTTTTTAATAAACAAATAACTGAGAAACATTTAAAGCCTGCAGCTCCTATGAGAGGCTGTGCAATCTCCCCCCAACCCCTGCCATATGGGTAGGTGATGAGCAGCAGCTTGTTCTTCCAGGTGCAGCTGGCACGGGTACAAAACGCTACAGGACACCGGGGCTGCCGGCCATCCCTCCCCGTCACCGGGCAGGAGTGTGCCATCACCTGGCAAAGGCGGATCCGGCAGGAGCAGAAACAGCTTTTGCCCCCGTTGCAAAATCCCAAAACCACGTGCTGCAAAACAGGAGGCGGCAACCGCCAAGGGATCGCTGGATTTTTTCTTTCATCCAGCTGCAGATCAGACCGTCACGAGCCAGATGAATTTCCCAGCTCCGGGTCTTGGCAATTTAGCAAGCGTGGCGGGGGAGCAACATTTCCATGCACCACGTTGGAGCTACCGCCCGCTCCAGCCCTGTTCTGACAGAATTACTATTAATACCCCCCAAAAATATTTGTGTTAGAAACCAAAAGGTTTACATAAACAGACACTTTGGAAACAGTTTCTAAGTGATGAGAACAACAGCTTTAGATGATCAGTCACGACTCACCTCGTGGATTAGACATTTGTCTATGAGCTGTAAATAGGAACTTATATTCTCTTCATCAGGTCGGGAAACTAAAAGTTGTGTGCATACTGGAAAAGAAAAGAAGAAAAACGGGCATGGGGACACTGAGCCGGGGTCCAGGGTGGGCCAACAAACACCTTGGATGACCTGTTTCCCTTGTCCCATGGGTGAGTCTTCTCATCAGCGATAAACACCCTTCCCCAAATCCTGTCCTATATTTAGGGCCAGATTTTGTCCTCCGCTACGATGGTGTAAATCCAGAGTAACACCGCTGGAGTCATCAAAATTAGACGTGAGCAAATCAGGGGCACGGGATTATTCCCTTTTTCTAGGCAAGAACCAGAGCTCAGAGAGCTCCTGCTCCAAAATCTGCCCTCGCTGCAAATGGATCCTCATCTTTCCTGATGGATTTTAACCTCTTTTGGAATTAATGCCATAAGAGCAAGTGGAAATGAGTTCCCAGAGAAGTGAGTCTCTCCCGTCGCAACCCCCAGGCAGGGATGCCTTGAGGTCCAGGAGGACAGCTTGCCCAGGCACGGCTTGTGCCAGACATACAGCTCTGTGTGTGATGAAGGCGTTTGTCACGGGCTGAATTCATCAGCAGGTTTAAAACGGGGCCAGGAACCCACCTTTGTCTGTGCACGCGATCAATTAGCTGGTGAGAAATTTTTGCAGCAAGTTTTTACATAGAAAACCTCATCTGTCTTTTGTCAAAAAGCTCTGAAATAAGGACAGGGCTGGGCAACCCAACAAGTTTTTCTGTTCCTGGTCTGTGAGCTCATGGATGAGACTCCCCTCCCCTCCTCCCCAGGGAGACGTCCCTTCATGCAGCCAGCACCGATGCCTCGGGTGCCAGGACACATCCAAGCGCACACAAATTTGCTGGAGGAGCCCTGTGTACGGCACAGGAGGTCGGTCCCTACCTCACATCGCTCCTGTGTGCCCCCCAGTGTGTTAATCCTAATGCAAACCCCTGCACCTCGCACCAGCCGTGGATCACCTGAGTAATTTGGATGTCCTGCATCTAAATTTGGGCTTTAAAAAGGGGCTTGGGCCCAGCTGATTTGCACTCAGGACAGCTCACACTAAGCCCATGCACCAGTGCTACCCTCACACAAGCACAGCAAGTCCAAGGGGTGCTGCTGAAAACCCCTCTGGACCAGTGCGATGCTCTGAATAGGAAGGGAGAGGATGCTAGCACTCCTTGACCTGGGGCAGCCAGCCCATCGCATCACCGCCCCTCCCAAAAATCACTGCCCACCTCCCAACCCACACTCTTACCTCTTACCACAGCATAATGGGGCCTCAAAAAAATCACCAGGCCTAGGACTGCGGCTTGCAGGGGCGCAGGGAAAGGCTGCTGCCAGCGCCGCCACCACACGCACCCTGCGCCAGAGCAGCTCTCCCTAGCGAGGACACCGATAACGAGCGACAGAAAGAAGAAAAAAATCCCTCACCTTTCCCCATCACTCTGGTGAACTGTCCGGGCAGGTCACCTTCGGGCAACGGGGCCCCCCCCGACTCGCCCTCGCAGCCGGGTAAATGGTGCTGCTGCATCCCCCCGGCGGCAGAGTCCTTGCAGTCAGAGCCTTGGCTGTCTGAGCCGATCAGGGAGGAAGGGTGATGCGAGTCTGCGTCCCGGCTGTGCTCCTCCGTGCTTGAGTTTTGGGAAGAGTAGGCTTTGATGGGGGTGAGGATCATTTGGTGTAGTTCCTGCAGCGGGACACGCAAGTTGCCACCTTCCAGGATGTCCTGTGGATTCAAGCGGAGAGAAGAGGGTTTGTCACTGCAGGGACAACAGGATGTCAGCTACAAATCAGATCCCTACCGTTATCTCCTAGAAAATCCCCAGCAACGCTGAGGGCCTCGCTCCTCCTCCAGGCCCCTGCTGCAGCCCATATTCCACAGCCATGTTTAATTTACTTTACTTTCGCTAAGACCAGGGGAGTGTGGAGCCACTGCAGGGACTGCACCTGATTACCAGTTGGACACATTCAGACCTGAATCCTCAGAGATAAACGTGCCCTGTGAACCACTGGGACCCAAAACCAGCAACAATCCAGCTTCAGCATTTCCAAATTTCCACCAGGAAGATGCAAATCCCATGAGAGCAACTGAGCCTGTGAGATTTCAATGCCCAGACCACGAGTATCCTGCTCCTTCCCCAGCAATCCCACAATCACGACATTTCAGCCCTATTTAATGTCAATTATTATTTTTTTTAACATGGGCTTGTCTCCAGTTTCCAGCACTGCCTTCAGTTCTGGCTCTCCATTAACTGCTCTGCCCTAAAGAGCCTACAATCGCATCCTTATGCCCTGTGACCACCATTATAAATCCAGGACCACACTGGGATGCAGGAGCCCATCCCGCAGCGGCAAAGTGGGGACATCTCTATCCACACTGGGATGCGCCGGGTGAGTGGATGCAGATGGAAAAGGGATGGTTTCAAGTGGAGCAGAGTATGTTGTGGTCAGACACAGGAGGTGAGACCCTGAGGCTGCACGCAAACTCAGACCCCTACACCAAAAATATTCAGCTTGGAGATCCTGGAGGAGGTCCACCGGGGAGGGAGAGGATTTGGGTACACCACCAGCCTTGCTCTGGATCAAGAACTCCCTTTCTACAATCAGATCTTTCTCCCATTGATGGGAAATAATTCCACTTTGGTTTTAAGCCCGGACCAGAACCGCTCGTTGCAGGCTCCTGCACAGTCTGGCTCAGGGAATGCCGCTTGGAAAGAGACAACTTTTAAGGTAAGTCCTGCTGCACCTAGGGAAGAGACACAAGTGAAGCACTGAAATGGTTGTTCACCCTAATTCCTGCTGCACGCCCAGCTCGCTCTTGGATGTCTCAACTCCACTTCTCTCGAAGATCTGGCGTCAGTCTGCTGGGCATTGTTAGGGGAAAAAACCCTGCTCTGCTAACCGGCAGAGAGGGGTGGAGCAGCTCTTTCCAAGAAAGCAGCAATCTTTAGCAGTGAGACACTGCCCAAAAAAATCAAGTTCCACACATGCTCTTGTTTAGCAAAAAAAAAAAAAAAAAAAAAAAAAAAAAAAAAAAATTGGATGGGAAGCCTGGAAAACCAGAACACCTCCTCCCAAGTAAAGCAGCTCACAGGCAGCTCTGAGCCCCAGCAAAGCGGGACACGGTCACAGCCCCCCAGCCCAAACCCACCCCACTAGCGCTCAAAAGCGGCCCCTGGCACCTCTCTCCCCTCTTTTACAGCGTGCGTGGCTGGTTTTGTCGGCTGAACCGGGCTCACCCTCCCGCACCGCGCCAAGTCAATCAATACCATATTTCAAAACCCAGGCGGAGAAGCGGGGGAAGAGGCTGTGCAATCGCCTGGAAAACACATCGCCGAAGCAAGCGCAATCCAGCGAGCTGTCTCGCAGATTTAATAGGTATTATTAATATACAGAGGTAAATATGGCTTTATTAGCTCCTGCCGTACTCCACGTACAAGCCCATGTTATAAATAAATAGCGAAGCAGTGAGCTAACGAAAACACCAATAAATAGCAATACACCACAGAAGTATTTAAAAGCCCCTAGTGGGAGGTTCTGCGAGTTGCTGTTTGAAGAAGGTGCAATTAAATATAATATAATATTGCGATAATAAATAGCGAGGGGTTGGCTGAGCTGCTCCCAGCCAGTCTGTGGTGCTGATGCTTCTACGAGAGTCATTTCTGCAGAGTTTTAAGCTTTTGTTGAAGAGAGAAAGAAGTTTCTGTTTGCTCTCCTCGGAAATTCAAGATGTTGCTCAGGCACGGACATGGGTCTCTGGCTTTTTATTCAGAGACAGGTTGCTCACATGATGCTCCAGAAAAGCACAATGACCTTAAAGACACTTGGAAATCCCATCTCTTTTGAGGATGGAGAGGTACGGGCAGGGCTCAGGGGTCTTCGTGCTGACTGCTGTGCACGGAGGGGTCTCCTGAGAGGGACAGCGGCATCGAGATGAGATGGGTGTGGTTGAGGGATAACCAGGGGTTAAAGGCTCTGCCCAGCTGGTTGTCCAGCGGCAGAGAGGACCACAGCAGCCGGTGCAGCTAGAGCTGGGCCTGCACCACGGCTCAGCAGATGGGCAACCACCTTCCCATCAGTGGTGCTGGAATGGTGCCCTCCATCACCCGAAACTCAGGTGTTTCTGAGCATCCTGCAGCTGGCCAGAGCTTGTACCATTGCTGCAGGGTACATCCATCCCCACTGCGTGAGTGCCAGAGACGGATTTGGACGCAGTCTGTAAAATACAGCCCCAAATAAAACCTGCATCTGGTACAAAGTGTTTGAGACGTCATTCAGATGCGGACAAGCCAACAACAGATTCCTCTGCAAAAGATCCCAACAACACGTGTAACCAAAGAGAGCTTCACCCCAGAATTAATTTCTGGCTTCTTGAAAAAGAGGAAATACAAAAGTGGTTGTGATTACTTACCCTTTCTAAAGATTTGAGCAGGTTTTGTCTTTCTTTTAGCTTTTGGATACTGATGACTATTTTGTGTCTTGCACCTTTGGTAACGTTCTGCAAAAACAGCATAAAACCTGGCGTTAACATTTCCACAGGACAGCCCAAATCCTTCCTCCCCTGAATGAAAAGGGCTGCTATAAATTAATCCAATTTCTGAGTGCAGGGATTAGCAAAGGGCACAGAAAAGACAGTGAAGACATTAAAAAGAGGCGTTGGAGGCATCTCATCTACTGACCGCACAAGCATCGAGACCGCGGCTCACCGCTTTACGACTGATGTGGGACATACCTGTGCCTCGAGCTGGCATTCGGTGAGGGCCATCATCTCCTCGTACGTCATCTGCGAGAAGAGGGCGGCGTACTTGTGCAGCCGGAGGCTCTTCAGCCAGGCTGGGACATCTGCAGGTCAAAGGCAAGGAAATGAGAGCTCCTGTTTAGTTCATGATACCACTTCATGACGTGCAATAGCACCAACAGCAAGACAAGGAGCTGATTACGTGCCATCCACCATCCCACCGGTGCTTCAGACACCTTACTGAGCTTCACAGACCTTTGGAGGACACAGTGCTACAAACAGTAGGAGGAACCAGCCCCTAGATGAGGGCATGTCCTCAGAGGTTGGGTTTCTGGGACTAAGCCACCAGGAATTAGCTCACGGGGAGCCAGCATCCTGTCACTGCAATGGCAAGCTCCTTGCTGCCCGTTTCCTGGGAATGTGGGAACCGCTGAAGTTGACAGTGTGGTCAAACTTAGGACAAGCAAACGGCTGTTTTGCAGATTTATGGCGTGACAGAAGACGGTATGTGCTAAAATTTAAATGGCCACTTGAAGAGAAATAAGGAGGTATTGGTTTTTTTTGAGCATGGAAAAATGACATGCCATCGAAGATGGTTCCACAACCCGTTTCAGAAGAATGACTTGGGAACCTCAAAATGCATCAACTGAAATAACTTAGAATCACGGAATGGTTTGGGTTGGAAGGGACCTTCAAAGGCCACCCAGTCCAACCCCCTGCAAGGAGCAAGGGCATCTCCAACCAGATCAGGTTGCTCAGAGCCCCGGCCAACCTGGCCTGGAATGTTTCCAGGGATGGGGCATCCACCGCCTCTCTGGGCAACCTGGGCCAGGGTTCCACCACCCTTAGTGTAAAAAATTTTTTTCACTTCTTCCTTCCTACTTGTTATCTGCAGTGCAACACCTCTGTGCTTGGCTGCACGGGTACCCAAAAATACTTTTACCCTCCTGACATCATTGTAATTTCACAGGGAGGGACTTGGGAGGGCGACCCTTCCTCTATAACATGCAAAACCCCACCACACCCCACAATGGTGTGTCCGCCACAGAAAAGGCAACGGGATACGACCCTCCCCAACTCCAGCCTTGCTCAGCAGCTACTCAGGGCTTTGCAGGTTTGAGGGGCCCATGGTGACACCCCACAAGGGAGGGGGGGGCCCTGCACATATCTGTGCTGCCGCACAACACCGTACACGTGATAACGCTTTTGCTCTGCATCCTCAAGGCTTCAAATGCTGCACCAAATTGGGACCAGCTTTATTTATTGGAACCGGCACCTACAACCCAGCAATAGCTCTGCCTTAGCCTACCGAGCTCAGGCGCTCTGCTCCCAGCAACACCCTTGTCTTTGTCCCCTTTCCACCAGCCAGACACCTGGGAGCGCCATCTCAACCCACACTGGGTGCAGTAACAGTAAAAAAAAAAGTGTTTCAACCCCAAACAGCACCAAACCCCACACCTTTGGAGAGGGATTTCTACCCACTATGTGCTGGGGCTGCTGTGGGCCACCTCCAATAACCTCCACTAACATAGCCAACCTCAAAGGTTTTCTAGGATGATCCTGACTGCAAGGCATGAGGCCAGACTTGCTTCGGAACAGGATGAGATGACAGTCCCACTGCTGGGACATCCCACAGTACGGGCGGTCTCTATCCAGAAAGCCCCACGCTGCTGAGTGCCAGATGCAAGTCAAGGAGCATCACAAACCTCTTCCCAAACCAACATCTTGTCGCTGGAGGGGACAGGGCAAGATGGACCATTGGTTCGGTCACCTAAGGCAATTCTTACATCTGCCAGACTTCTCCTGCTGCCCACTGCCTGGGCTGACCCCAAATCCCACTCGCGTCCAAGAGGAGGATGCCTTAGGCTCCCCCTCACTAACAAAACCAGAACAATGGTCTTTGGAAAGTCAAACTTCCTAATGCTCCCCACGGAACAGTGAGCCGCCCACCCGCAGAGCTATTTTTTAATCACCGATCACCGGGAGCTAATTGCAAAGTCATGGCACGGCTGTCAGAAACGCTGGGTCTGATGCGAGCTGCAAAGTGAGGACTTCCACACTGCTCACGCACATTGTCCCCTACAGGCATCAAACGCCGGAGTTTGGCCAACACATGGAAATCTGGGTGCTGGCGTGGAAATTAGGAAGGAAAACAAGTCCCCCTGCCAACATATACACAGGACATCTTCTGAAGCACCCTTACAGCACACCATGCTCAGCCATGGAGTACTCACAGCAGAAACCCTCAGCTCAACCCAAACCCTCCTCCCGGCACGCCCTGAGCCCTGCCCCAGGGTGGGATGGACAGACAGATGGACGGGCTCCTCAGGGAACAAAGTGATCTCCTGGAGAAACCAGGAAAAAGCCAAAGTGCGCATTTCCTTCAGCACAAAGACAGATGGAAAGGAGAGAAACAGGTGACATTAGGGGAGACGAGCTGCTAAGCCACGTCGGATGGAGGTCTGTTGTGGGTCTGGTTTCCCCACCCACCACCCTCCTGTGAAGGGTGTTAAAGAAGTAGCAAGCTGATCAGAGGCATGGGTGACACCAAGCCCCAAGAGCCTGCAGGCGCTCGGGGAGACGCGGCTGCAATTCAGAGAAGGGACTTGGCAAACTGAGCAACTGGGCTGGATGAAATAAGATGCAACCCAATAAAAATGCACAAAGTTGTGCGTTTCTGTAGGAACAAGAAACGGCACAAATTGAGGGCAGGGAACGGGCAGTACTTTTCTTTTTGCAGGAAAGCTGTGGGGATACAATAGGTCATACGCAGCCCATGGTGGCGTGTTACTCGAGGACGATGAGCTATACAGCCGCAGGAATCTGTCTGTACTGTAAGTCTCTGCCCCTAAGTCCAGTTTTGGGCAACACACCTTCAATAAAACACAGACTTTCTGGACAAAACCCCATGGAGAGAAGCAAGAACAACCCCAAGTTTAGAAAACATCATCTGGGAAGAAACTAGATTGGTTCATTCTGAAGAAAATACAGCAAAGGAGAGAGGACATGACAGTCGTAGACACCGGTGGCTTCAGACATCTGTTTTGCATGTCCCCGGACAGCGGGACGAAAGCAAACTGGCTGACTTAGCAGCGAGGGGAACCAGGTTTAGATGTTTGCGAACCTCCCCCCAGAGAAGGAGGATGCCCGGGAAGGGATGGCCCAAGGAAGGACAGCCATCTCCACAGGGCGGCTGCATGCAGCAGCAAGGGGCTGTCTTAATACGTAAAGTTTATTAAAGTGATTACTGCCTGTGGCAGCAGCACCTTTGGGTTTTGCTGAGTCGGTCATTCAGATCAACTGCACTGCACTGGGAAGTTTCTACCCACGCAGGCCCCGGAGCCGCAGCTGGGTATCACAGGGAGCCAAGCTACCTGCGGTCTCCTCCCCAGCTCCATCAGCAGAAACCCAGAGAAACGTAATGTTAAATAAACGCCTTTGCACCACCAGCTCCTGAAAAGGGTCTTGTTGATCTGACAGACTGCAGGATCCAGCGCCAGGCATGGAAAGCCTTGGGAACCCTTCACGCTGATCACAGCTTGGTCTTCAACGTGCTCACGGTGACCTCTCAGAGCCAGCCTGCCCACTGGTCCACCATAAGGTCACGCAGGCAGCGACAGCCTCAGGTAGGCACAGAGCCTGCAGCACCGCCGCAGATGAAACGCTCCCTGGCTGCGCTACCCGATTAGGCGTTCGTTAGTGAGCGGAGCCCGGCTCTGGGAGGCCACCAAGCTCAGAAAATTCTCCTGTCACAGCTACAGCCCATGGCCCCAACCCCAGAGCAACGTCCAGCCATGGAGAGGGCCGAGCCCCGAGCATCTATCTCACAGGGGAACCGCGAGGGATTTTTTCATGCAATTATTTCACGCACATCAAAGTCATACAGCGCCAAGTCAAACGCAGTTCCACATTACGGAGATTTATATGTATCCAGATTTGTCTAGAATTAGAATAAGATCACACCTTGCGACTATTTTAAAAAACTGAGTATTTTCATATTCTGATACACTATCGGTCTTTACACAATAGAGTTGTTTCGCATTAATAAAAACTGCTGTTGTTTAAATCGGCCTCTGATAGCTGCGGGTTCATTTTGAGCCCTTCTGTCTGTTCAGGGGAATATACAGCCCAGTTTTTATCTATTTGTTCTTCTACAGCCTGAAATTCGCTCTCCATCTTTGACTGCAGCAACAGCATTTCGTTTCTGCCTTGTTTACTAACAGGATCACGTATTTTTATTGCTAAAAGTCTCTGTGAAACGCAGGCATAATGGGAAAAACAACTGAAATACACAGGGCAAATTCACTCCAAACAAGTATCCTAAGCCAAAACTTCACAAAATACTTGGTGGGTACCAAACACCGCAATGCTAAATCACAAGTGGCTTGCTAAACTTAGGCTAAGCTATTTTTCACCACAACAGAAAAAGAAAAAGAAAGAGAAAAGAACAGCACTCACAGCCAAAAGCCTCAGGCTATGGAAAAAATCCAGCTTTTTGGAAAGCTGGCTGCTTGCAGGATTTTAGGACAAAATCAGCCCACGAGCACCCAACTACAAGACGTCAGATCAGGACCAGCTGCTGCTTAAAAGAAAATCTAACTCATTCCCATAAACCTGAATTCCTAAGCTGGGAAGAAATGCTAAAGGGCCCCGTTTGGTTACGAGGATTCTCGCCCAAAACCACCAACCGAGCCCCACGCTGCCGGGAAAACGGCTTTTCCCCTCCTGCCTCTGGGTGCGGGGTGGAGGGGGGGGGGAAGGCGTCTGGTTTTTCACTCACCTTTCATCCCACTCCCTTCCTCCTGGAATGTGTTACGAGCGGAAGGCTGATCTTCTAAATGTTCACTCCCACCACTTCCCGAAGAGGCTACACTGCTTTGTGGAGACAGGGGGGCATGATCGGAAGGGATGCACTGGGGTCCTCTAGCTCGTAAGTCCTCATGAGACATCCATCCATGTCCTAGGGGTTGGTTTGGCACATTCATGGGTGGGGTAAGGGACACAGAGCGTTTCAAAGGGCTGTGGTGTGTCTGGCCTGAGAGAACTGGAAAAAAAAAAAATAAAAAAAATATATATATCAAAGAGGTTATTCTCCCCCTCACGGCCCGGGATGCAGCAGAGTTCCCCAGAAAAAAATTCAATGAAATCATAAAATGCGTAGTGGTTGGCCACGAGGCCTTGCTGACGGCTTTGCGGCTACCCAAACCCTACCCTGAGCTCTGCCTCCCGGGAAGCAAAGGGGACGGGAATACCTGGAAGGAGACGGGGTTACAGGAGCTACGTCAGGTTGCTTAAGGGAAGGTGTTGCGTGGATTGCATCTCTAGGAAAAGAAAAATCTAACAGCTCTGAAGGTTTTCCCTACGCAGAGTCACGTACCGACAGCAAACGGGGCCACGCTGGGTGCTTGGCTGCTGCTTGCCAGCCCTGGAGCCTGGGCAGTCGTCTCCTCCCAGGAAAGGCACTGCTGCTACTGCGGATGGAACGGGAATTTTCAAGCGACTACGCTGAGGTCATGAAACTTGCCTTCGCTAAAATCATCCGGACCTGTATCTTTCTGGGAAACGGATAAAAATGCCCAGGATGGGAACGTCCTCACACAGACCCCAGGGAAGCTTCTCTGTCTCTCCCTTTGGGTTAGGGCTTGGCTTCCACCCTAAAGCACGAGCGTTTACACATCAGCCTAACATCATCGCGGAGGTACTCATCTCCAGAAGTGTCTAAGCCTTGCTGAGCCCTACCGAGAGCTCACACACGGCTCAGCTATGGTCAGGATTTGGAGCATCCCAGCTCAGCCACCCATCAGGGGCACTTCCAAACACACGCCTTTCAACCCTCCACAAACGCAAACACCCAAAGCAATGGTAAAAACACACCCAGGACAAAGAGGTGAGGCTGAGCGCCCACAAAAACTTATCTTTGGAAAGCTCTGGATTTATTTTTACATGTGCTTGTACTTCCTGGCTGAAGTTTTAATACTAGCAAGTTCAATTTGGTTTTACCAAGTAACTTCAACATCACTAGGAAAAGAGCGAGGCAGCAGCTCCTGCGATGTGGAGTTATCCCTCGAGAAAGACTTTACAGTGCATGGGTATCTGCTTGCCTTTGTCTTATGTAGGCAAAAGTATTAAAAAATCCCAAACCATAGATTTTCTGGCACTTTTTGGTAGAAGTATTGCAACTTGAATAGATTTTTAAATTCAATTTTGACTGATTGGTCTTCACTTTTCACTGTTCTTCCATACTGCCTCAGCCATTTTTAGTTATCTTTTCCTCGGGTCTGGAGGTGTAATAGATGATATTTAGAGGAAAAGATGGATATGGATGAACTATCTTTCTTTCCTGTAACGAAAAATATATGAAAATATTGGCTTAAACTTCAAATTCCATCATTCACAAAGTCACTGAACTGCTGGTTAAACCACCAATGCAGTGACTGCGTTTTGACGTACGGATTTAGGATATAAAACACTTGTTTAATGTTTTATTGCAGTTACTCTCAATGAAATTATTTGGACTACATGAGGGCTGTTTCCTGATAACTGAGACCAAAAAAAAAAAAAAAAAAAAGTCTCTGGATCTAGCTGTCACTCACCCAAGCCATGTTGCATCACCCACTGGGATAACTGGGACAAGCTCTGGATCCAGCCCTACGGGAAGAGCTTTTCTGGTTTGTATCAAACCCACATCGGTGCTGGTATTTTCAACGTGCCCCCGGGTACAGATGTGGGATTCACATCGCGATGGCTAACAAAACACCTTGCAACAAGATGGTTAAGCAGGACTGCTAACAAGGACTCGTGTCTAGAGATGAGAGCAAATTCTGCAGAAAGACAGCAATTTCTCAAAATTAGCAGCTGTAAGCTTCATCACGGGGCAGATGAAGTGAAAAGCTGATTTTCTGCTTCAGGGAAATCCAAGGGCAGAGGGGTTAAAACGACCTTTCAGCCTGTATGAAAGTGAAGCAAAAACTTTTCAATTTTTTCTTTCAAAAATCAAATTTCTTGGTGCTGTACAAAATCTGGGGGAAATTCATCATTCTCAGTGCTCTTCCTCCTAAAGCACCAGAGCTCCCTAACCCCCTTTTTCCACTGGTAGGGGCTCAGCAAAACCACTCCCAGCTCCTCCACGTGTTATTTCCTAAGACAAACGGGTCTTGGTGGAAAAGCCCCAGCCAGGTATACCATGCTGGAAAAGTTAAGCCAGGTTTAATTCCCAGCTCAAGCCTAAAGGAAAACTCACCATCAAAGCCATCACTGCTGACCAGAAGTGGAATGAAAATGAGGAGGTAGCAGGGTTATAAAAGGAGGGGAGAGAAAAACACCAGAGCTCGTTTGCTTTTATTAAGCACCTGTAAAAAGCAGCTGGTGCCAAATGCAGCTGATGGATGAGGCCAAAAACCTGCAGATTTTTGCAATGGCTAAACTGCTCCTGTTTTTGAAGGAGTTTTTTTTTCTACCAGCACGTAACACCAACACCGTGTTGCCCAGGGAAGCAAGAGGATGGCTTACGGTGAAGAATTCGTTCCCTTCCCATTAAGCAACAACAGAAACACCTTTCAGAAGTCTGGCAGAAAAGGATGTCAATGAGGACCTGGGATTGTTTTCAGAGCACTGGTACGTGTCCTAAAGCTGTGATGCATCCTGATGGGGAAATAGGTGGATTTAAGAATCATAGAATAATAGAATCACAGAACGGTTTGGGTTGGAAGGGACCTTCAAAGGCCACCCAGCTCAACCCCCCTGCAAGGAGCAGGGACATCTCCAACCGGATCAGGTTGCTCAGAGCCCCGGCCAACCTGGCCTGGAATGTTTCCAGGGATGGGGCACCCACCACCTCTCTGGGCAACCTGGGCCAGTGCTCTACAACCCTCATTGTAAAGAATTTCTTCCTAATATCCAATCTGAATCTGCCTCCCTCTATTTTAAAACCATCACCCCTCATCCTGTCACACCAGGCCCTGCTGAAGAGTCTCTCCCCATCTTTCCTGCAGCCCCCTTGAGGTACTGGAAGAAGGTCCTGACCAAGCTATTTCAGCTCTTGGCTTTGCAATTGGGGCTGCAAAAGCAGCAACACAACGGGGCTCTGTAGATGTTACATCACCCTCCCAGGAGAAAAAAATATTTAGCATTAAAAAAAATAAATATGGTAAAAAACTAATAAATGCATCACTGCAGCAGCCAGAGCCCCTCCTGTGCCTGCCGCCCCAGCCATGGTCACACACTCCGGGGGGGAGAAGCCCCTCCAAACTTGTAGGAAAAGGTCTGGTTTAGGAAATATTTGTGCTCTTTGGATGAACAGAGACGCAACGGA
Source organism: Chlamydotis macqueenii (assembly GCF_036417535.1). Classification (NCBI taxonomy): domain Eukaryota; kingdom Metazoa; phylum Chordata; class Aves; order Otidiformes; family Otididae; genus Chlamydotis; species Chlamydotis macqueenii. Next base: position 4,071,912 of record NC_141560.1, on the reverse strand, counting down.
ACGGGCAAGGAGGACAGGAGCTCATTGCCCCCTTTCAGGAGGCGGAGGGCTGCTCCGTTAGCGCTCCCTCGTACAGGGCGTGAGGCAGCTGGTACCCTGTGGTGTTTAAGCCACCCCACCAAAATCTTGCAAACAAGGTTATTTTTTGCCTTAAATCCAGCCCAGATTCCTTTCCAAGCAGCAATATCCTTGCAAACGGCTGCTCTTCCATCTTAATTCTTAATTTTATGTCCCGCAATTAGAAGCTGGTGTCGGCTGGAGGAGAAATAATGAACTCCGCAGGATGGCCAGGAACAATCAGAAATTATCCAGTGCAACCTATAAAAATTAGTTCCACTTCCTTCCCTGAGATAACACAACGCCGGAGTCCAACAGACCATGTTTTACTAAACCACAAGCATTTTTACTCAACTATGAATCAATTCACACAACGTCACGAGATGCGGTAGGGATAACTCCTCTGCAAAGGATGCTACAAGCGGAGAAAGTCACCAGCTCTCTGAAACCCCCCCAGCTGCTCTTGGTACCAGATATAGATTATTTAACTGCTCTTAGCAGTGGCCTAACTTTAGGCTCCGCTTAAGCCTTTCTGGCTGTAACAGACGGCAGCGAGCAATACAGTTTTTCGCAAACCCTCTTCCCATTTTCCATCAGCGCTCAGGCTTAAAAATGCTGCAAACCCCGGGCTAGCACCTGCCTGGCACGCGCACATCTCTCCCTCTTTTAATTTGCAACCCTTAGAAAGAGGATTAATAAATATGTGATATTTGTTAATAAATATGTGTATTTGTCAATGCTGCTACTCGTGTTCATCTCTTCAGTTTCTTGAAACACAGGATGTAGCTAATGATTTTCACAGTGTCAGCCTGGTGTTGGTCCTTCCCCGCTTTTGAGAATCCTGCGTGGTTTTTGGATGGTCCAAGGTGAATTTGGGGCTGTTGATGGCTAAGCTGGGACTTCCCATCAGGATAAGGCACTTATTCAGTCTCTTGATAAAATAAATGGTCCACATGTGCTTTAATTTCAGCAGAAGAAAACCAAGGGTGAGTTTATAACCTTATGCTCAAGCATCTTTTTTTTTTTTTTTAAACTACAAAAATGTTAAGATTTAATTTTAAAAGGAAATCTAATATATTCTTCTGGGGTAAGATAAGCTCCCAGGAGGTGGCCAGAGGCACGCCTGCCTTTCTGAGTGCCGCAGCGGTGCGCGCCGGACGAACAAAGAGAGGAAACCACTGCTCCAAAGTGCAAGCCACGCTGGCACACGGATCCCCTACAACTCGTAAGCGTGTCCCACTTCTGGTTTTGAAGTGTTTTCCTGCCTGCCACAGGCCCATTTAGGCCGTGCAAGAGCCAGCCGCTCCCCAGGAAGACACCACCCAGGCATCCGATGGGACGGGGGCCAGCACAGATCACGGTCCTCCCCACGACAAGCAGGCTGGTATCGGCTCTTCGCTTCGCCGTCGCGGCTCTGAACAACCGCAGGGGCTGTGCCCAGCCCACGTCAGACCGTGTTTCCTTGCAAGAAAGCTCCTCATGGCCTCCAGACCTGGATCAGCTGCAAGCCGGCGGTCACTGCTAAATACAACACCGTTGAGATGAGCTTGGGTGTTTCGCATCTTAGGGAAAAATGTGATAAAGAACCTGGAGCCAACGGTGCTGAGATGTATGAGGTGTCGCTAAAGTGCTCTCAGGCTTCAAACAAAGCTTGGCTTAATATTTCCAGGGGAAAAAAAAAAAATTAAGAGGATGGAGAAGGAGTGAAGGTGGTAAGGCAACCGTCCTGGCGTGCAGGGCTCCCCGTCGCAGGAGGCGGCTGCAGAGCACACTGCCGCAGGGACAGAGCAACAAGGAGCATCCCTGCGGGACCATCACCTCCTCGGGCAAAACCGGCTTCATCACGGACCAAACGCTGGCTGGGCTGGCAGGCACGGCGACGTCCTTAAAGGAGCTCCGAGGCTGCAAGTGCTTTCCCTGTGAAGCCCCGGGTTTCTCCCCACCCCCCGGCCCTCTTCCTTTCTGAAGCGGTGTTGCCTATTTTGGTAGGCAAGGGCTAATTTCAAGAGGGTTTTTGTTCGCTGAAGCCCATGTGGAACAGAGTCAGACGTTTGTGTTGTGGTTTCTCAGGGTTTCGGGCCAATTTTTCAGCCTGAGAAGGAAAAAGCCACCCATTCCTGTAATTATAGCTGAGGAATTGGGCTTTGCAGGCAGACCTTCCTCCAAGCGGCGTGTGACGGCTGACAAGCCTTCCTGCTGCCCCAGCGCGCCCTTCACTAAACCTGGCTTCACGTGCTGCAGAAGTCCTTCAGAAGATGCACATGGGCAGATTACCATTCCAAATAAAGCCCTCCCCATGGCTGGAGAAAGGAAAAAGTGCTGCAAGGGCCATGCTGAACTTTTTGGGAGATAGTTTTTTTTTTTTTTGTTTTAGTCTAAAATTCTAAAATTGGCACTTTGTGGCTGCAAAGCTGGTTACAGTGCATCCTCAGGCAGTGTCTGATCACACACAGTTCCTTTTCTGGTCTGTACGTACCCAGAGCAGCAGCTTGACCCCAATTTGCTATAGGAAGTGAGGATGTTTTAAACTCTGTTCTCTTGTGCAGCCCAGAGGCAACCCCACGGAGCGGGAACACCGAGCAGCTCCTGTGATCCTCCTCGCGAAGCAACCGCCAAGTTCCGCTCAGTCCTCTCCTCCGCCTCCTCCTTGCTACCCCGCTCACGAAGCCTCCTCTCCGGCAGGAAGGCTCCCCCGCGCTGGCAGACCGACGGCTGGCGGCTTTTCCAGCGTTTCCGTGCCGAGGACCCTTGGAAAGAGCCGCCGGTGGGTCACGCTGCCCAGCTGGCACCCAGCCTCCTTCCTGGGCACCTCATTCACCCGCTCCCCACAGGCAGCTCCAGCATGGCCGAAGCAGAACCTGATGAAACATTTTTGGGCTCAGCATCCCCTAACCCTTGGAGCCTTTTCTTTTGTGCCTTTTTTTTTTTTTTGTCCCCCTCCCTGGGTTTTGTGGCTGTGACTTAACTGTGTTCGGAGGGTGCCGGATAACTACGTCCGTGCTCCTGAATCGGGCGCTGATATAAGCATGGGGGGTGAAGCCAAGGGTCCTAAATGCAAGAAGCCACCGGGCAGTTGTGTGTATTAGAAAAAAAAAAAAAAAAAGATGTAAGCAGAGTGCTGCCTCAAGCAGAAAACTTAGGAAAAAGCATGGACGGCAAAAAAGCCTGTCAAGCAAACTTTTTAAAAAAATGACGTTTTGAAACACAGTTTCCTGTTCAAGAAACTGGAGAGAGAAACAATAACCCGTCTGTTGCTGCTCTCTCCAAGCAGCACATGCGAGGCCCCATCCAGGCTCAGCCAGGACAGGGAATGTTTCTGCTGACCACAGAGTTTTGCAAGCCCCCGCACGGCATGAGCACGCGTGGATCCGCTGTCTGGCTCCGGCAGGAATTGCTGTTATGGCTATTTACACATTTGTGGGGCAGCAGGAGCGGGGCTGCATCTAAAAAGGTGTAAACGTGGCTCTCGGTGGCTTCAGCGATCCAACGGGATGTGATTCCGGAAGGAAGCCCCGCTCGTCTCGCCGAGGAGCAGGAGCTCGGGGGCTGCTTCAAGGTCCTGCATGGGGCTTCCCACCAGAGTATCCGGCAAGGTGGGAGCAAGACAGACCAGGCGTGAATCCCGACCGTGATTAACTCACAGACAGAAGGACGCAGGAAACGGCGGCGGTGAGAGGTGGGAATGGGTGCTGGGGACGGAGGATTAGAGGCACGTTGCAAGAAGGTGCTGCCCTAAAGCACGCTGCTCTCTGGGTAAACGCAACGCCCCGATCTCCAGGCCAGTAAATGTGGTTTCTCTCCTACATTTATACACAAACCGCAGAAAAAACAATGTTTGCCCCTGGGGAATCCCAGTCCGTTAATAACGACGCTGCTCTGCTGAACCAAGCCTCAGTAACTATCCCAGAACACACTGATTTTTTGCTATGGGCTCCTGGGGGAAATTCCTCCCCTGCTTGCAGATCAAGCCAGATAAACCACCCTGGGATGCAGAAACTCTCCTTCCTACGGTTCTTTCCCACCCAGAGGAGATGTCCAAGAGCATCTGCTCCACTGAGGCAGCATCCCCACAGCCTCCCCCACCCACTAATAAAATCCCTGGTCTGAGGAGCATCTGCCTGCTGAGACTGCTGACAGCATCAGCTTCTAACACATGTTGTCCTTCAGATGAAGAAACCCCTCTATCAGTTACAATTATTTCTGGAGACCAAGCTGGAAGACGTACACCCTTTACAGAGCAACATCCAACCTGTGGGAAACGGGGAGTAAGAAAAGAAGGGTCTCAAGCCAGTCCACTGGACGGGCTGAGGCCGAAACCTCCGGAATTACCCCAAGAAACTGGGATCCAATAATCCCTGAAGAGTCATTAAAAATCTGTGGAATGAGTGCAGGGAGAGAGTGTGCCTTTAGGAGTAACAAAACACAGGAGGACAACGTGCGTCTCACACGATGTACATCCCACAGTCGTCACCCCACCATCACCAGGGAAACGTCACCCAGAAAGAAACAGGACTTTGCTGCAGCACTGTAGCCTTTTCTATCCTCACCGACTTATTTGGGATTTTCTATTCCCTTGTCTCATTTTACCCACATTCCCTCATTCAAAAAAAGCCATTTAGCCCTCCTTTCTGGTAGGCACCATGGCCCGGATTTCGCAAAACAGATTCCTCTGCAGTTCAGCCTTATCGGCTTCCTCCGGCCTCCAGCCCTCGTGTGCCTCGTCCTGAGCTCCCTCCCTCCGGACTGGTGATGTCTTATTCCTTCTCCTACACCTTCTTCTTCTTCCAAGAGCATAAAACCTTACCAGCTCCAGGAGGGAAAAAAAGCCTGTTGGGTCTCCAAGGGGTAAATGCAGTATCCAGTTCCCCGCACGAGAAGATGCAGAAGATGCTGGGTGGTTTCTGCCCAGCACGGACACCTCCCAGCTCCCCGTATTTCCCCAAACACTGAGCTCTGCAGTGCTCCCCAGCAGTCTCCAGTAGCAGTGGGACAGCTATGGCTGCTATCATAAACCATGCATTAATTCTTTCCCACTATTGCTCCAAATTAACTCAGCTCAGCTTCCCACCTCCTCTACACATGGAGAGCTGACGCATCCTAAAAATCTGCCCTCCTCATCCTCCGAAACATTCCTGATTGCTCAGATATTGCCTTGCATTCCAGTTATGACACAGATCTCTGAGCTGGCTAACACGAGACCAGATTGCTCAGCAAACCAGAGGAGGACGTCTATGGTTACAAGAAAACATCGAATGCGGAGCAACCAGCTTCGAATAAAATTGCGTAACGAATGGGAACAGCAAGCTTGAGGGGAAAATAAAATTAAAAAAAAAAAAAAAATCAGATTCAAGGCTGCCAAAACCGAGCCATTGATTACAGCGCATTTGATCCATTTGCATGCAGAGAGCTTTGCTTTGGAGCTGAGATGGAAACAGAGTCTTAATATAGCTGGGGAGAAAATATCCTTCTTGCACTCTCCTAACTGCACTTTGATAGGAAGCAGCCACAGAGCAGATGGTGCCTATATATAATCACCAGACCTATTATCCCAGCCTCTTTTAGTAATTTGAAGGATGTGATAACCACAAGGAGAGCGGCAAATATTCCCCCATCCCTCCCTCCCTTCCCTCTGCTAAGAAAAATATCAAAAAGGAAAAAAAAAAAAAAAAAGAAGAGGAAGCTGTAATTATGGTAACGATTAAAAGAATTTCCAAATGAAGTAAATAACTATTTTGTGCGCTGCTCCTTTAAACCAGAAGTCAAAAGTTAATTAAATAGCAGCGTGTTACTGAGTCAGGAGAAGACAGCAAGATCCTGTGCAGTCGGGAAGGAGACTGGAGTCGCTTCGCATGAATCCAAACCCCAGCACTCCCTTCCCTCCCCGCTGTCCTCCTGCCATTTCTCCGCAGCTGCTGTTGGACGGCGGGGGGAAGGAGAGCTCATCCCTCTTCATTTCTTTACTTGCCAGAGCCCAGAGCCGCACGGTTTCAAAGGACGAGCCGACGGAACGGCGCTTCCCTCCAGGGTTTCTCGCCCCATGAGGATGCTCAGGAAAACATCAGGAAACTAGCGTTTTACGAGTGTGGTGTTGGAGAGCTGGTGTGCAGGAGCAAAAAGGGGTTTAGAGGGGGTTGCGTGCCTCTGCCAGTGTGGACCCTTCCTCCCCTTCTGCTGGGCACCCTAAAAGGGCCTGCTGGCAACTAGGAGCCAAGGGGCAAGCTGGCGAGAGCAATCCCCAGCTGTCAGCAGCTGGAGGCATTACTCATCAGGCGTTCCACGGCTGTAAGTTAATAGTGGAGGCGCATCCCTGGGTACCCGACTCCCAGCCAGAACCCCTGGCCTCATGCTGATGGTGGCTCCGGCGGTGATGCACACTGCAGACGGGGACCTGCAGGTGCTGACAGGGCGATGGGAAAGGCAACGCTTCCCTCGGGAGAGCAACGAGCTCCCATGGGATGAGTAAGCACAGCTTACTGTTGTCTGTGCCGGTATCCGCCAGGCACCAGGGCTGCTGGTAAAATACACCGGGGTCTAGGAGGGTCCACCCATCAACAAAAGATCCCGGTCAACCAACATGGAGACTGCTGAGGGGTCTGGGAGAATTACTGGGGATGTCTGACTTTGCTCCACAGCTCGGGGAGCATCAATCAGCCACGCTGGCAGCTTCTGCACCGCTTCCAGGTTAGACACGTGATTCATCGGCGACAGGAATCCCACGGACCGTAGGATAACCCACAAAACCATCGCTGCTGCTTATTCGTGCCCCTCCCTGAGACACCTGGACTGCTGTATGGAAACTGGAGGCAGCATCGGAGCTGCAAGCTTCAAGCTCCCCCCACCCAAATTGCAGGTCAAGGATGGTATCCTATCCCCCAGCACCAATGGACAAGCGACGAGCTAACGGCCGTGCAAAACCAGAGCACGCTTACGGCTGGTGATTGCACCAGGATTTCACAAGCTGAGAGGGTGGGAGCATCCCCGGGTGCTGCTGGAATAGAGGGTCCCAAATTAGGTGGCCTCATTCCAGGCAGAAAGCTGTGGAGCCATCGCTCTGCAAGTAGGGTACGTGAATTTGGTAGCGCTGCCCTGTAAAGGAGATGTGTGGGTACACGCAAGGATCAAACCTAGCATACACCAGGTTTGGAGGAAGCAACGGTGCCAGATGATGCATGTGTGACATGTCCTCTTTGGGGACAGACACGTGTCACCCGCTGGCACGCAGTGCTCCCTCTCCTCTTCACCAGCCACGCAGACCAACCACCACCCCCTTGCTTCGGTAACGAGTTTGCTAGGGCTCTGGCAGGCCAGGTTACACGGATTATTTAAACGCCTAGAAGCATTGTTTGGTGTCACAAGGGCTGGTTTACGAGCACCCGCGCAGGTCTGTACCTACCAGCAGCCAAAAGCAACCGGTGACATCCACGTATCCTTAAGCGCCACTCACAGACAGTATCATCTGGTGCAAGCCACCGCTGAGCCCAGCCTCGAGGTCCCCTCTTCTCTTTCCTTTTGGGAACGCAGGAGGAGCCCTCCGCCTTTCGGTGACATCTCTGCCTCTGAGCATCACGCCTGACGAGGGGCTGAGCGCAGGCAGGACCACGAGATCCAGCCCGTCGCCCGTGTGAAAACCCACTCGCTGCAGCGCACCCGTGGGAAACGCGTTCGCTCCCCCGCCTACTCCCTCTGCTTGGCAAGCAGGTATCCGTCACTCGCTCCACACCCTGCCTACAGCAGGACGGGCACGCAGCCCAGAAGCGCTGCCTGCTGTAGGCTGCACATATGCCCCCCGTCATCACTTGCTCCCGCGCGAGAGCACAGCGGGCACGGCAGGGAGGACCTCGTCCCTGTCTCTGTGCTGTCTGATGCCTGGGGTAACATCAGCTCTGCTTTGATAACTGCAACCCCCCCAACGCCAACTGCATTCCCCCCAGAGCCAACTGCATCCCCCCAGAGCCAACTGCATCCCCCCAAAGCCAACCACATCCCCCCAGAGCCAACCGCATCCCCCCAAAGCCAACCGCATCCCCCTAAAGCGAACTGCATCCCCCCCAAAGCCAACTGCATCCCCCCCAAAGCCAACCGCATCCACCCAGATCCAACTGCATCCCCACAGATCCAACTGCATCCACCCAGAGCCAACCGCATCCCCCCCAGAGCCAACTGCGTCCCCCCAAAGCCAAGGCTGCGTGGCCGTTCGCCCACTACGAACAACCTATCTGTGAACAGCCAGTCCCAGCTGCACAGGAACAGGAGAGCCACCCTCCCAGACGTCGGCCTGAGGACCATGTTCAAAGCCACACGGGTTACTCCGTGTCGCCGTGTGAATCCCCTCTTTTTTCTCCTCCCAGTGCACAGTGCGGTATTTGGGAAGACACCAGGTAGGCTGATTAGCTTTGATGTCAGTCTAAGACCTCCATGCACTGCAGGTGGGACCTGAGCACCACGTTTTCCTTTGTTGGCCACCCCTCTTTTTGGTCAAAGACACGGAGAGAGGAGAGACCCTCTGGGAGCAAAGAGGTGAAGGGAATGTGCCAAAACAGGCTCAAAGGGGGAACAGAAAGTGCCGGGGCAGCTAAACTGACGTCTCAAGGGTAGAACAGGTTCTGATCGTAGCTCAAGTACAAGAGTCCATCAGGACACTTCAGTACGTTGGGTTAGGAAACGCTGAACACAGCAACACGGATGCTCAAAGGTGACAGACCAGAACAGAGGGCCAGACCAATTTCCTGCCCAAAATGTCTTCAAGCATCTTCACCTTGAGCCCCTGTGAGCAAGTGCACAGCAGCACATCAACTAAAAACACCCTGGCCAGCAGCCCAGCTCATGGAGAATGGGCACAGCTTGCTCTGTTTGGATTCTGGATGCCTCCCTGGTAACCAGAGGGTGAGGGACATGGCAAACGGAGTGCCATGGCAAAAGGCCATTGCTCTTGTCCTCCACCACCACTACCATCTCCAGCGGTTCATGGCTTTCAGGCTGAGGGCAGGTGACAGTTCATCTCCTTGCTTGTAGAGTGATGGTCTAAAGAGCTTTGGACTGTGTCTCCCAAGTGCTCCGAATTTACAGAGTGGACAGGGAAATCTGTATCTGCTGTTCAGAGCTGGAGTAGAAGATAATGGTTGAACGTGATGACCTTAAAAGTCGTTTCCAACCTAAACGATTCTGTGATTCTATCTTGTCCTCACTCTCAGACCTGTCTGCTGTCGTACTTGTGCATATTCCGCATGGATTTGAGAAAACAACCGTGCTCACACATTATCTTTCTGTACGACGACTCTGTTTTTAAGCTACAGAATTAGCAAGATATTGTAGTGATGGGACCCTGGCAAAGTGAGTGACTCCTAGAAACGTTCTCCAACGGTTACGTGCAACGCTAAAGGGCATGAGCAAGACAACAGACGTCCCCATCTACCACTGCTGAAAAGCGCCAGTGTGATAAAGGCCAACGAGCTTTTCTCAGTCCATCAGTAAAAGAGAAACACAGCAAACAACGTCAGAGGTGTCCCCACCTGGCAGGATGAGTGCAAGGGTGCCAAGGGTCAGCACACAGCATGGGCAACTGAGGAACAAGTTTCTGAAGGCAATTCCCGAGTACAAAGCTAATCCTCCCCCAGCAAGAACACCGCATTTGTTTGCTTCACTGTCATAACCTTATTAAGACTTCTGCACTCTTTATTTTTGAGCAAGCACACTGGCGTGTCTAGCAAAACTTCGCACGGGAGGAAACGTGTCGCCCTGCGCAAGGCAAACATACGCTGAGGACATGCAATCCCCTTCACATAGCAAATCTACACAGAGGAGAGCGTTGTACTTGCAAGCTGCCCGTCAACCCAGCACAAATCAGGGTGGTGCTGCAGGTTAGAACACGCAGATCCCATTCCATTATCAAGCTCAGTTTGGATACTGGGTACGATGACAGAATTGTCTCTGGTGGTAGGCAGGGGAGCAAGTCTCTAACCATTCTATGATTCTGTGATTCTAAGTCAGGAAACTCACGCTCCGTCCATGACAAGTGCTTTCTTGGTGCCATTTCTCCCACCTCAACTGCCTGCTGACCTGGGGAAGAGCTCCAGCACCTTGTTCATCTGCTCTCCCACTAGCAATTCCATAACTGGGACAAATATAGGTAAAATTCAGCAAACGACATCACGTACACACATGCCGACATACAGCTCAGTAGCTGCAGATCTGCCTGTACGGCCGCTGTTGGGATTGAGTCTCTTCTGAGAAAGAGCAGCATGACAGAAAGCCCTTTCAAGGACGGCAGGGTCTCCACAAGCCGGCACTGGGCTTGCCTCAGAGCCAGCAGCCCCTGGTGGGATTGTCACATTAAGCGTCCACGGGATGGCCCTGTCTTCTGCAGTGTGCCCGGCTGCCACCAGTATCTCTACATTTCTTGTCGTACCGGGAGTTGGACCACCAGTTTGACCACCTTGCTGATGCCACCTGAGCATCACTGAAACATAAGCATTTACCGAAAGCTGGTAGGTGCAAGGGGAGAGCCATAAATCTGGACTGGCACGCACGGAAGGAAGTACGCTGATTTATTCCTTCTCTTCAGCTCTAGGACAAAGTGAGAGATTTTTCTTTTTCAGGACAAGAAGGTTAGAGAGGTGACTAGTTCTCCCGCATCGCATTGCTCGCTCACCTTCTCTCTCTCCTTGTAGACAAACAACACCAGTTTTCTGGCAGAGACTCCCACGGGAAGGGTGTAGCAGGCCTGAGCACCCGGCACCTTTCCCATTTTTTTCAGAAGCGGAAGGGTGGCCACAGACTGGCAAACAGCTTTGCTGGTCCAAGGATCTCTCTGTTCACTCACAGGGGAATCCAGGCAGCACAGTAACACTGAAATACTGGAGTTCGCAACACCTCTCCTGGATGAACACAGCCCCAGTGCCTGGGACTTCCACTCTGCAAGGTCTCTGACCGTATCTATCCATGGCTGACCTGTGATCATCCCCTGCTGTCATCCACACCACGCCTCCAGGCACTGGTGTCACTCCAAGGGACCCAGAGCACTCACACCAGCGACGCACTGGGTGCTCACCCAAGAGCAAGACCATGGGGCACCACCAGCCATGCACTCAGACACCACCATTACCAGCCCAGGGACCTCCTCCTCCTTTTGGAAGGACAGATGGGAGATGGATTCATAGACACACGAGGCTCCAGCAAGACCAAGTGCTGCCTGCTTCCTCCGGGACCATTCCCCACTGGGAAACCCAACGTGCCATTGCTTTATGGCAGCGCTACAGCCCGTACAGAAGCTGGGCAGAACTCCTGTCCCCCAGGCAGGGTGACAACTGGAGACACTCACCCTGGCTGAAGTGCTTGGCACCAAGCCACCTCTTCTTCTGGGTAGGTACCAGCATAAGGAGGTCCTTGCTCCTCTGCCTGCAACATCTGGCTCTTGATTCAAACGTTTGAGGCAATTATTGTTGCCCCCGCGGTAAAATCCAGACCTTCTGCCCCTGTGCAGAGGTGGGAGGTTGACTTGCCCCTGGAAACCTGCTCTCCATGGGGAGTTTAAGTGCCCTGGGACGAGAGCATGGGAAAATCTCACCACACATCAATAAAAGCAGTAATACTGCTATCCCCAGGTTTCATACTGGGAGCAGAGGACCAAGACACCCGTCCAGCAGATGCATGCCAGCACCAGGAACTGAATCCTTACCTCTTTAGCTGTGGTTCAACAGGCTCGCTATTGCCAGCCGGAGTAGCTCTCACTCCCTCCAAACCTTGTGCTTTGCTCTTGCTCGCAGACCTGATGGCCCAGTTCAGACCAGTGTACCTGCACCCCACCTTCTCAGCACTGGGTAAGCATATTTAATAGCAGACTCTCCTTCTCTGCACATATTCCCTTCCAAGCAGGCAGAAAACAGAGGGTTAAGCTTCCATTTGACACCAGAAACCCACATGCCATAAGATCGTACTCAGGTGGAACCAATTACAGTGGGGAAAGGAAGGAGCCGGAGCCCCCATCCAAGAAGCTCTTGGTCTGCAGCTTTGAAAGCCAGCTGCTGTTTTCTGTCCTTTCAGAGTTTCCAGGCCCCATCTCCACTGCAAAGGCGTTGTGCAACCCAGGCGTTTTGCAACCGCCGCCTGACTCGGCCGCAGAGCCGGGGCTCTGGGCTTCACCCTGTCCCACCACGCCAGGAGCAGCTCTGGCCTCCTGCTGACCTGCGCTGCTGAGCCCATGCCGTGGCCACCTCTACTCCTGGCTCACTAAAGCTTGGTTTAAAGCTGCAGCTCAAGCTCTGCAGGATGGGCTAAGCAAGCAGTTACGGTGATGCACTGGATGGCCAGGAGCACATGAACTTCCATCGCTTTGAGTGAGTCCGTACCCCCAGATTGCCCCAGATCCATCACTTAGGATGCTGGTCCCACTCCCAGATCACCATTACTGGTGTAAATCCAGAGTGACTCCTCCAGAGTGCTCCAGACTTGCCCTGCGAAGGCTAGTGAACTCCAGTAACATCTCCTCAAACCTTGGCTAACACCAGTCAGCATTGGTAAGAGAGAGCTGGAGATGAACCAAGCCTGAACCAAGTCTCAAAGCCTGGGTCTAGGTCGAGTCAAAGACAAGGACAGCACAAAGCAAACTGTCACGTGAGCTTCACCGACCCATATTTAAACCTGACACCTAATTATGCCACAAAACCAGACGAAAGTACCTCGGGCAAGATCACCACGTTACTCCTCTGGGAAAGGCTTTGCCCCATTTCAGTGTCAGGAAAAGGCAATGCCTTTGCAGGGACGGGTTGGGGAAAGCCATGCCCTGCAGGCTCTTGCTGGATTAAGCCCCTGCCCAGATAAACACCTCCAAGTAAGAGGGAGAATTTAAAAATAATGACACGAAAACCTAAACAAACAGTAATGGTTTGAGGGCTTTGCTTTGGAATAAAAGATTAATGGACGTATTGATTGACTCAAGGGGCTGGGACAAAGGCTGACAGCTGTGTTTATTTTTTAGCACCAGTCTGTGGACTTGCTGTGCCTGTGTCCAAGCAAATATTGCATTAAGGAAGCTTACGAAGTAACACATGAAGAGTGGTCGGGTCGTCTCCAGTTCAGCCCGCCGGTTTTCTGAACGTGCTGCCACCAAAACGTGTTAGCAGGAGTTAAAACAACTTAACATTAGGATTAGACTGAGCTGGAGATGTGTTCAGACGCCTCTGCAAAGCTACTCAGCCTTAGAAATCCTTCTTCACCCCACCACGATGCTTGGGGAAAAGGTTCCCCAAGTACGGACTCTATAAACCTCGCAGCTCAGAGCCAGGCCATGTGAGCGAGCTGCCCCGGCACCACAAGAAGTAGTTACTGCAGGATGCCAGAAAGGACCGGACTGGGCAAGGGCTGGTGTACTGGGACTCACGGATGCTACGGCAAAGGGAGTGGCAGAGATGGAGAAGCAGACTTCCAGGGTAAAGTACAGGGCTGCTGCTAGACCCACAAGCGCTCCTGTTCCAGTGCTGCACTGCTGCGCACACCTAATTCTGGGAGAATGTAAGAAAAATCTCAGCAGCGCGGCAGCTCAGGCACTGCTGAGTAATTTGGTTGTTGCTTGGGTTTCAGCACCTTGCGCTAACACCTGGGGACCCCACTGGACAAGAGGTGGGTCGCTATTTCTGCTAAGAGATAAGTGCAGGCAAAAAGGCTCAATGAAACACAAAGGGGTTTTTGAAAAGCGTCCTTCAAGACCTAATGCATCTTGTGGTGCTCCAGCCACGGTCAATGATTAACCTGCTGCACCCATCAGACCTCCCTGCTTCCAGCTCTCGACACGAGGAACCAGACATCTTCCGAAGCCACCTCTTCCCCCTGCCTCCCTGGTATGCCAAGCCTCCAAACCACCAAGCACGCAAAAACCACGAGGAAGAATACCCCCAAAAATAATCCCTGGAGAGGTTTAACAGACCAATTGCAAATAGGTTCACGATTCTTCTCAACCTGACTCCTTGTTATGCTCCTTTCCCATGCAGGTCACCCCAAAACAGTTATTAGAGAAGCTGAACCTCACATAATCTCACGGCAGCAGGAGCGAGGCCTTCAAAGATGGGGGACGGGATGGGCATGATGATCAGAGTTGGTGGAGACGCTGAGACCCTTCTGGTAAATCCCCACGTGGCAGAGCAGGCAGTGCTGCCTGCAAGGATGGACCCTGGAGAGGCAGGGACCAGGGTGCTACAGCGATAAACCCAGAGCCGCGTTTCACATCACTGTTGATTTGCAACATCACCTAACACAAGCGCTTATTACAGGAGAGGGAAAAACCCAGAAGTCTTAAGTGAGCACTTTAAAGCTTTCAGCTATTTAATTGTGGCTTTCCATACGCTGATAGAGAAGCCAGCACCCTGGCCGCAAGAAGCCTCTCCTCCCCAAAGTGCTCTCTGCATCCCTTGTATCCAGGGAGACACCAAGCATCTTGGAGAGAGACCTCCTGAGGGGCCCAAAGCGAAGGAGCACGCTCAGCTTTGCAGGTGAGATGGTGGCAGTCACCCCAGGTGACAGCAAGGCAGGTGTGACAGCAAGGCAGGTGTGCCAGCCCGCCACAGAGGGAGTGGGTGGGCAGAGGAGCTCCTGAAGCCCCCTGAGAAGATGTTTTGTTCCTCCTCTCCAAAGGATGGCTTGCAGGCGTCAACGGCTGCTTTACAAAACAGTTACAGCTGCACTACATCTCCATGCAAAATCAACGATAAGTCTCCAGCCAAAGTGCTCTGCAGCGTCCCCGAGTGTCCAAGCCTTGGGCTGGGCTCTCCACCATCCACTGCTCCCATCAAAGCCTGGCAGGGTCTCCTTGGGGGAAAAGCTACCCAACTCTCCTGGAAAACACGGAGGACTGTGCGTCTAAACCCTTCGATCGCCACCAGCTTCACACCTCTATGCGCTGTAGATACAGGGGAACGTTTTCGGATATGCCCTGAAGATCGCAGATCCCAGCCCTGCTTCCAAAAATGATGCCTGCGCTTTGGGGCCCCAATCCCATTTCCTCCCAGTAAGTCCCCGCATCACTTTTGGACTTGCCTCAAGTCCCCCAGCTCACTTCTGGACACAAAGCATCAGCTCCCTGCTTGTTTTAGGAACTTCTGAAACGTGAACTACAAATCTAGATAGAGCTACATGAAAGAAAAGGGGCTCCCTTTGATAACACACATTTTTGCTCTCACAGCTTGACTGTTTTTCCCTCCTCTCCAGCTGCCAGGTCTTTAAAATCCCATAGGATTAGAGAAAAAAAAAAAAAGCTGGCAGGAAATAAAAAAGCAGGTAAGGGGAGGAAAAAAAGAAAGGAGTTTTCTATGGCCCAGATGAACCTAGCCCCTCTGTTAACCACAGCAAATAAATATTTTCTAGTGGGATGGGGGAACCATGCTGCGAACAGCAGCTGCGGGTGGCCGTCCCCAGTGCTTCTCACGGGTACTTACTGGTGCTTGTGCTAGTGCCGATGGTGTTGATGGTTGTGGGGACGGAGGAGGAGGAGTAGAGGGGCAGATGGCCGTTCTCGCACGCCAGGTTTTTGTCCTGCCAGCTGGAAGCGCTGACGCTTATGCCCGAGTCTCGAGAGTTTTGCCATCCGTTGAGTTTGTCGTCGGAGTTTTGTCTTTGGTGATAGTAGTGCGTCTGCCCGTAGTCCACCGAATCCGACCGACCCCTGCTCTGGCTCCCGAAGCCACCTGACGTGCGGTCCTCCAGGTGGTTGAGCCACATGGCCAGGGCGCTCCTGTCCTCTAAGGAGGTGGCCGGGTGTATCAAGGCGTAGGACAGCAGCTGCCTGCTCTCCTCGATGTGTTGGTTGTGTTCGATCGAGTGGGCCAGGATTTTAGGCAAGAGTTTCATGTATTCGACTTTTGCCTCGATGTTTCCGGGCTTCAGTAAAGGCAGGTGGGTTAACAATAGGGAAATCACTTTATCCTTGGATTCCTGTTGCCATTGGTTAATGATTCCTGTCGAAGGAACAGAAAAAGAAAACAAAAAAGAAGAGAATTGAGAAATCGGCAAACAGAGCTAATATAGAAATAAGTAGAACCTGGCAGGGTAAATACGACACGCCGGAGGAACGCCTGCGTGTGAGATGCCGCTGCGGGAGCATCTCCCACGCCGGGGGGGTCACTGCTCTTCGAAAACCCAGATCACGGCAAGGTGTGGACACCGAGAGTTACCAGACGCTCCTGAAAATCACTCGGAAAGCCGAATTACACCCACCTCTGCAGCTACGTAGCTCCACTGCTGTTGTCCTACTGTCAGTCAAAATCACGACTTGGCCCAAATTTTCCATCTCGTTGCAGGTTACAGAAAATACTACACAAAACCTCTACATGGATAAACTTAACCTTTTAAAAGCACTGGTTGGAAAATGGAAAAGGTCAAGATTCAAGTGAGCTAACAGAGGCAAAGAGTCACAGAGGGCAAAGGGAAGAAACCTCGGGCAATACCCAAACCAGGGTGTTGGTCCATCCACCGGTCCAGCGCGATAAGCTGCCCCAAAGGTATTTAGGGAAGGGCTCAGAAGCGGCTGCAGAGCTATTGTTCCTCCATTACCTCACACCAGATAAGAGAGGTTTTAGAAGACCAGAAGAAAAGCAAATATAGGGTTTAGCTTTAAAAAGAGGAAAAAAGGAAAAGCCAGGGAATTACAAACTGGTCACTTAACTCAAACTCTCGGAAAACTGATGGCACAAATAATGAAACAGCCTATTTGTAAGCACTTAGAAGATAACAAGATGATAAGTGACTGCCGACACCGATTTGTCAAGAACAATTTAATTTCCTTCTGCGACAGAGCAACCGGGCTGTGAATAGCTGGAGACGCAGTCAGAGCCGTGTATCTTGATATTCATTAGGCGCCGCCGCACACGGCTTCCGCAGCAGCGCACCAGAGAAACACGCTCAGGCGAAGCTACTCTCATGTGGGCACGTAAGTCACCAGAAAACCATACGGAGAGAGTCCTTACTGGTGATTCACCGTCAGACTGGGAAGACGTGCTGGGCAAGGAGACCTGTCCCACCCAGTATGTCATCGGTGATACGGGTGACGTGATAAACGTGTTCAATGCTAGGAGAAATGAAAACACTCCAGAAAACTGGATTTGAAGTCAAACAATGTTGAGACCTGAAGAAAACTCGGAAAAAAACCCAGCTGCATTAAGTAGGTGCGAACATCTGGATGCAGGTGGGAATAAATCGCTATGCGGTGTCCGGAGGGGAAGAGCCTGGGGTCAGGAAGCATCACAGGCTGAACATCTGTCAGAACGCCACACTGCACACAAAAACTGACCAGTCAGACTGTCAGCTGTCTGAGAGGTGAAGACCGACATGGACGAGCCGCTCTCCATGTCTCCAGGGGATTGTAGTGATCGGTCTGAATGCAGCAAAGGCGAACGAGGTCGGACACGAAGAAACTATGTCCTACAGGTAGGACCAGCGATGGACAGGGAGAGGTTGCCTACGGACGTTGTGAAATCTCCATCACCAGAGGTTTTTCTGACCAACTCATACAAATACCAGCCAAGGATAGCTCAGGATCTGCCCAGACAACCCGACTGACGCTTCCCAGCCCCGGGTCACTCTCTCCTCCAGCATTTACCAAACCCCTCTATGCAGCCTTCAGACTTTCAGTCCCCGCAAAAGGCTGTGTCTAAAAGTGCTACAACTCAACTGGCTGGTGAAAAAGGACTTTCTTCTGCTTGCTTTAAACCCGCTGCCCGAAAAGTTCAACAAGAGAAATTCCCTGAATTCTTATGTTATTAAAAAACCCAAAAACTTTATGTTCTCTCTCTCTGTCTGCTGTCTCCTATCCATACCATGGAGGAAGCCGCTCTAAATCACTGATTATCCCTGTATCCTTCAGGTTTTTTTGAGCTAGGGTAACGAAACCCACACGAGTGAAATGAAGATCTGGTTGCCCATCTGTAGGATCACACATCAGGTTTGCTTTTAGGAAGACCCACGTTGCCATCCAGCAGTGAACCCAACCCAACCCTTCCACCACCCCTTGACTCAGAAAAGGGCCATTACAGCAGGGCTTTTCCCAGTTAGGGCCAAACCCTGCAGATCGGTTCCCCAGCACAACTGCGGGAGTGAGCAGCACTCATCCCTCCAGCTTCGCCTTCCCAGTTTGAAGAAGTGCAACCATTTTAAGATGAAGCCACTAGATGGCTTGCTGGAAACGCCGACGGCTCTCACTGGAACTTTCTGCAGTGGTATTTACTTCTCCGCAGACCCACCCCTGCTCCAGAGCCACTTCCTGACCCGGCTGCCGGCGTGTCCAAGTCATCTCGTGCCGCTGTGCCGAGATGGACAAGGGACACGGCGTGGCACAGCTCTGGTGGAGAAGGAACAGCTTTGTCTGCAGCAGAAGGGAGTTTCACTACTCTTGGTATCCTCCCTTCCCGTTGAGATGCTGTGAGGTTGTTTCGGTGCTAAAGAACGGGATTTGGAAAAGCAACGCTCAACCTATGTGTTGTAGTTCAACCTCAGCTGGTAACGAAGCACCACACAACCGCTCGCTCACTCCCTTCCGGTGGGATAGGGGAGCGATTCGGAAGCGTAAAAGTGAGAAAACTCATGGGCTGAGATGAAGACAGTTTCAGAGGTAAAGCAAAAGCCATGCACGCAAGCAAAGCAGAACAAGGAATTAATCTGCTACTTCCCACCGGCAGGCAGGTGTTCGGCCACTTCCAGGAAAGCAGGGCTCCACCACACATAACCATCACCACCCTGAGCCCTTCTAGCTCACCAACATTTTCTCCAAAAGCACAGTGGGACTGAAGCTACTCTTTGGAGGATTCAAACGCACCCTTCTCCACCCTGAGCCTGGCTCTACCCACTGAGTGAGGGATATTCTGGACAGAGGCAACCTCAAAACACTTTGGAGCAGCTCTGCTGCTTTGCACAGAATACACATAGGTACCGGCTGAGAAAGCAAGAAGAAAGCCTCAGTGTTAAGCCTTAGTGCCTTCCTTTGCTTTTGGAATCTCTTAGGTGGGACATTGCATCTAAATCCTTCAGTGGGTGCAACCACTGGCATGTCCATAAAGCCCTGCCCTTCACTACGTACCCCACCGGTCAGAGGGGAGCTGGCATAGAGGCAAAGCTGCAGGCAGGGAGAAATACAACTCAAATCTTCATTTTTCTTCGCAGCGGGTGGGTTCCCATCTCTGCTTTCCCCATCCTCCCTTGCCGGTGGGAACTGGGGATAACGTTTTCTCCGAGAGAACAGCCCACAAGGCTTTTCCTTTGCCTTCCCCTGAAACACTTGGTCTCAGCCACAGACCCATCTTGTGCCTATTTCTCGTTGCTATCACTATTTTTTCTGTAAGTCCACAGAGTGCAGAAGTCAACACGAGTCCAGGTCATTAGTTCGGAGAGCTGATGGAGGCAGATTTGTGCATGGCACCGGCTGAGGCTTGACACAAATCAGTGCTCACCAGCATCAGGATGCCAGATGTGGACACAGCACGATGCCGTTCAGCACCTACTGTGGACAAACTGCTTGGCCAGGTTGCTTGATTTTGAGACACTACTGGTTGCGCACAACACCTACAGCACATGGGACAGACTTTTGAGACCTCTGTCTTGCACCAAATGAAGGCTCACCAGAGTATCTCTCTGTCTTTTCCACATGCAGATGTAATTCTGACAGAGGGAAAGCTTCGTGCTGAGCTTAATTTGATTTATCTGTCCCCTGGCTGCCTGGGAGGTGAAAACCCATCTTATTTTCTCCTCTCCTCGTGCAGAGGGATGTCACCCATTCCCTCATCACCCCCATGTTTTATCATTGCCGTTGGGGCGATCCGGCAGCGCTTTCAGGCTGGCACAGCCAACCCCCGGCACCGTTGGCGGGGAGAAGCTGCGGGATTTTGCAGCAGTTTGGATAAACAGAGAAATCAAAAGATCATTTAAAAAGGCATGCAATGCACTGCTAAAAGAAGTCGGTGCCACTTGTATGTAGGAACTAGGTAGAAAAATACACGTGGAAAAAGCAAAGCCCGGTACAACTCAGTGCAAGGGAGAAGGAGGAGGATGGGGGAGGCAGGTGGCTCTGGCCAAACTCCTCTTCCTCGCACAGGGGCTGGCTGAGTATGAAGATCATTGCTGGAGAAACACAGGACGGTGCCAGAGCCTCTTATTGGGAATCTTACCTTGGACCTCTGAGAGATTTGGGAGTTGAAATAACTACTCCCAAAAGATTGAGTGTTGATCTGAAAGCCCGCAGCCGTGATGGGCTGGGAGCCATTCCGTGCCCTGGCCCAGGCAGGAGCCGCTCTCCTTCTCAGCCAGCAGCAGGATGTGCACAATTAAACAAAAATGGAAAATAATCAAATCTGAAAGAGGTTTGGCTCTCTCCATGATGGGGCAGAAGGTCAGGCTTAATCCTATCAGCCAGAAAACAGAGGGATCTGGAGAGAGTGGCGTAGGAGGAGGGAAGCTAGAGCTGCCTCTGGGCAGGGGGAGAGGGGCTGGCGACCTCCCCAGAGCCCCTCTCCACCTTTTTCCAAACACAGGAGCTCCACGTCAGCTCCCTACCCAATGCCAGGCACTCCTGGACACCTGGGATGCCTCACCCTTTATTACCAGAACAAGCACCCCCGGCTCAGCCGCAACTGGGATGCGTCCCGGTTTCCAGCTCCCACATCCCAGGGTCCCGGCACGCTACCTGCGCTGGTGTAGGGGGTGGCAGGCACCAATCCCACTCCAGCCTCACTCCTTGCCCCCGGTGCTGCTTCAAGGACGCATGACGCTTTCCGTCACAAGGCCTTCGTTGCTCTAAGGGACGGCAAGACTATTGATACCTGCAGCAGGCAAATCTGAGCATCAGGAACACCTCAAAGTTAGAACCTCCACCTTGCTGCTTTGAAACTCCCCCAAATTCCTGTCCTAACCCTTGCTGCCACTGCATCAGCATCTCCTTTTGGAGATGAGCGAAAATAACAACTGGCCCCGAGCACCGTAAGGAGCCAGCTCCCATCCTAGTCCTGTGATCCCCATACTGGGAAGGGGTGGGAGCTGCCGGTGCCTCCGAAGCAGAAAATCCCGATTTTCATCACGGGACTCTTTCTTGGGTGAGAGGCTGAATGAAGGCGGGATGTGAAACCACCTTCTAACGTAGGATCACCTACCCGATACGATTCTGCTGCTATACAGCACAGCTGGTGCATGTGCAGGGTGCCTGCGTATAAATACAGCACCAAATATAGCCCGGTCCTGCTTCCAAGGCCGAAACCTGTCCTGCGCTACGAATAGGTCCAATGCTACCCCTGAAACAGGGGCTTCTGGCTTGGGGAAGAGGTGATGTTTGTCAATTTAATAAGCACTCATTGGATTTCTCCCTCACAAATCTGCTTAATCACTTCTGGATCCTCGCAAACTGTTAACTGCCTTCACGTCCGGCAGCAACGGATCCACCTCCAACGCCGCACCGCGTGAAGGACTTTCTTGCCTTTACTTTGAACCTGTCTCTTGATAGATGGCTGGGTAACTTCCATCGCTAGCGAGGCATGCGGAGCTCCTGAAGCTGTTAATGACGCACCGGGAACAGTCGCAGTTTTACAAAGGTAAATCCAACCGGGATGGACAAAGGCAGGGACGCACAGTCCCTGTGGATGCGGCAACGCGGGATACCTCTCAAGTGCTTCAAAAGACCTCAAAGAAACAACCAACCCCAACCAAGATAAACCTTTTCATTCTGAAAGCAGAAATTGGGTTATCTTCCTGCTGTCGTGTATAACTTCTCGCATTTCACAAGTGAAGCAGACAAATATGTCAGCTGGGGCTTCGACAAAGCGGGCGAGGTGGACAATGTGTAATTCATAAGCTAGACAACAGCTTATCATGAGTAACAGGGACAACAATTAAAGAGTGGAAGCGTTTTAAAAACTGCCCAAGGATTTTCCGAGTGACAAAGAGTATTTTCAAATAGCAGGCTTGGTACCACTACTCCACAATGGTAAGTCAGCGCATTACCCCAGTTGCCACCAAATTGCTCTTAAATTACTGTTTTATTATGCCCTTGTTTTCATTTTAACAACATTTTCCATAAAAAGTTCTCAAAGGCCCATTCAGATAACTCGCCCAAGCAAGAAGCGACTAAGAGTGAGACGTGCACATCTGAAGGGCACCCACCAAACAGGGCGCCTTCACAGCAAGGCTGAACGGAGCAGCACCCTCAGATGCGCTCAGGGAGAAAAAACCAGGAGTTCGTACCAAAAATTCAGGCTGGGATCCCTCATCTTGCAAAGCATTAGGACTGGAGGGAGGAACCGGGTGCTCCTGGATGGCACCCAAGCCCTCCTAGGGACGGACGACACCAAGGTTTTCATGTCTTGGATGACCAACAGCGAAACAGAAAAACAGTCTGTGCATAGGCAGCTTGCCACCGCTTCAAGAGAGCCTGAAATCGGCAGCACCAGTGCAAGCAATGGCTATTTCTGGGTTTGCAGGAAGGTCTTGCACGAGGCCTTCCTCAGCAGCTCCCAGAAGAAGTTCCCATTGTTTGCCGTTTCCTGGATTACTGATGCGGCACCGGCTGCGGGCAATAGCCAACGAGCAGAGCTATGTGGAAGCACCTACTTTTTTAGCAGAGGCAGAAAAATCAGCGTCCGGACTCCTCCTGCTGCATAAAGACCCAGCAGTACATCGCTACCCGCCAGCTCCTCCATACACACACGCAAGATGTTGTATCGCCATCAAAATCACCAAAATCTGCGGTAACTGAGGTCACCTCCAAAGTCAGCCCCAGCATTTAACACTTGTTACGGCTGCATGAGTGTCTTCACCTGGGCAAAAGGGCTCAAGAAACCTGACTCTGCATATGAACGCAGCCCAACAACCTCTGTTTGGCCAAAGTATCGTCCCCCAGTGAATGGGCCACCAAGACACAAACCCCAGCCTTATGTCTACCGGCTATTTGTTCCAATGCTTCCCCAGTACTTCAGTCTGCCTTCATTTCCAGTTGAATTTACCTGGTTTGAGCTTGAATTTATCTGGCTTGAGCTTGAATTTATCTGGCTTCAGCTTCCAGATAAATTCCAGTCTGAATTAAAGAGCTCCTTGATGTCTTGTGTTTCCTCAAGTGAAGGTAACTGAGGACTTGGCACTCAAGTCACCTTCCGCTCTTGGTTCTGGTAAGCTGAGCAGAAGCTAAATGTCCTGTTTCTAACGGGTCGTGGCTCTGTGCTCATTAATCTGGAGCCCACGGCAAGACTTCTGCGGGCTCTATGATTTCCCACACTCACGTGAACCGGCTTGGTGAAAGGCATGAGTGAGGTGTAGAGTCCATAGCCCATCTCACACAGGGTGGTTTGCAGCAAAGTTAAAGCACAAGAACTTTTAAGTGGAGAGATTTTAACCACAAGTCTGAATTCGCACCAAAAGTATCGACCAAGGGCAGGTTGCTGCCAGTCCCAGTCTTCCTGCAACTGGATTTACTGGTCTCAGAGATGGTCCAGCTCCCCACCACCCAAATCTTCTCTCCAGCCCTGCTACGGATGAGAACCTCTGCTCTGGTTCCTGCCGCAGCAGCTCACCTGAAGGTCAACGACAGCGTGTTTCCAGATGGAGGGATTTCAATTATAATTTGCAGTAATTAGCACCTGCACAGCAGCACATTCACAACACTTTGTTTGGGCGAATTGACATCATTCCCTTCCTAACTCAGCCTCACTCAAAACACCAACATTAAAGAAAATAAAGTGAGAACCCTGTTGGAAACCCTCCCTGTACCCCATCCAGAGCACATCGATACCCTCGCCGTTAAACCTGGCAGCCTTCCCCCTCCACGAGAAGCCAAATAATCAGAATTTCAGCAGGTGCCTTTTCGTTATTGCAACCGACGCTAATGAAACGAAAAAAATCACGACGATCAAGCTTATGGCAGACCTGCCAACTGCACAAGACGGAGATGCAAGCTGACACTGAAATGCTGTTGAACCTGAATCCTGCTCCTCGTCTCACCAAAATCGACGCAGAACTGCAGCTAACACAGGCAAGAAGACACCGGTGATGTTTCCAAGCACATCTACAGCCAGGAAGCTGCAGCACGGCGTGCGAATCCCACCAGCCTCCCCCTGCTACATTCAAACGGCTTTGAATTTATGCCAGCGCTCGGGCTGACCTCAGCACGGAGCGGGAGGACCTAATCCTATACGTCTGTACGGCAACGGGAGCCATGCCAAACAGCATCCGTGCCTGCTGGATCCAGCACCTGCGGCTTCCTGGCACCTCCCGCGTCTCCGCGCTGCAGCGGCTGGGAGAGGCCAGCTCTGCATCCTGGGGACCGATTCTTCCCAGGTCCCTGAAACTGCTTGTCTTGGTAGATAACACGGGTTTTGACAGCGGAAAAACCAGGAAGACCTCGCAGCTGGCTTTTTGCTTTTGCTCCCTCCCATGCTCGACGTAGGGAGAAATCTGGGGAGTAGTGGCCAAAGTCTTAACCTGTAACAAGCCTTGGCCAGGAGCTGGGAACAGCCAGAAGGCCTGAATTCCCTCTTTCCCTAGCTGGTCAGCTTTTGTGTACATTTAACTGCAGATGATCTCTTTGAAGAACAGAAGGACCTTTTGTTCATCAGCACCCATACGGAGAGGACAGACAGACAGCAATCTGTGCCTCGTATCACACAAGGCACGTGCACAACCTCCCTTCTCCATCACCCGTGACCCACCTTGCACCCCGGCTCAGCGATGGTGCCAAGGAGCACCAGCGCTCGACGGAAAATTTGCCGGTGATGTACTGCAACCGATCGGTTCACATGGTGCTGGCTCTCCTCCGTGTTTCCAGCAGCCACACCGCATTCAAAGAGGCTAAAAATACGTTAAGTACTTTCCTAATGTTTCCTTTCCACCCGAGCGGTTGCTGCAGAGAAGCTCTGAGCAGGAGGGGAGGTGAACGGACCAGTGCGATGCAGGGAAGAGATGCCATAAAAATGGAGCAATAGGCACAGCACGTCCCGCAAAAGGAGGTGGCCGGGGAAGTCCCCGCTGCAGGCAACACTAGTTCCTCGGCAAAACAAAGGGAAGAGCCATACAACCATCAAAAGCAAAGTGTTTCTGACTACACTGCAGGATTCAATACTAACAGGAGGACAGAGGACTTCATGAAGGAGCATCTTCTCCATCTTTAATGACGGAGATTAAGAAACTCTGTGCAAATTAACTACACAATACCCCTTTGGCTTGTTAAAAGTAACAGTGAAATTTAACCACCGAAAACAATTCTATCCAAAAGACACAACCTTCTTGCAACGGCCCCCAGCATCCCCCTGTGTGCCATGGGCAAGTTCCTCAACAGCCAAGGCAGCATCGACGGGTTTGCTGGCACAGCTGGGCTGCAAGAAGCACGGTGGCCATCGCTGGTCTTATTTTCAGTGCTCCACAGAAGGTGCATCCCTGCTGGGCAGTGCTCTGAAACAAAGGCAGCCCGATGCAGAGGTGAGGTGGACGTGGATGAGCACCAGGGAGCTGGCTGTTGCATCTTCAATGCACTTCACGTTTGAAGAACAGCCGAATTCCTGCAGGTCCTCTTGGGAAGTTAGGCTAAGGAGCTGGTGACGATATGGCGTGCAGCTTTCAGGGAAAAAACAAAACTCTTCCCCAAAAAAACTCTGCGGGGGATAAAACACGAGCCCTACTCGACTCGTTGCCCTTGTAAAGGCAGTTTTCCTCGGGGAGCAAGTTCAGCTGTTCATTACTGGCAGCTCCCCTCTCCAGCAAGCTCTCCAAAGCAACGGCAGCCTCGTCAAGTGTCCATTTTGTAGCGCCGCTTCCTTCCTTGTGCGGAAGAAATGACTGGAAAGGACGTCCCCAGGCTGAGCATCTCAAGCTGGGACTGCACTTCTTCATCTAGCAGCAGGGACAGCATTAGCGAGAGTTGGGAATTTTGGCACTGAAGCCAGCCTCAAAGACAACCCTCAACCAGACCATGTCACCCTAAACAGGCTGATGACAGCACCCCAGCAGATAGAGCAGCAGGGCAGGGAGCTCAGCCCTCTCCATCCAAGTTGTAAACCCAAAAGGGAGCAAAACGCCCATTATTTTGTTCCGAAACAGAATTAACCGGGAGATCTCCCAACAAAACATCCCTGAATTCATGCTGTGAGCTGCAAGGACAGAAGAGCCTGGCTCTCATGTACTGCAGAGCAAGGAGAAAGAAAAAAAAATTCACATTTTTGCCACTATTTTCCCCCCCTCCCTCGTGAGCTTGCCAGAGCTCCAGTTATTAGCAGGCTGTTTGTACAAACGCAGAAGCAATATATTTTTAGCACTGGAGAATCGCATGGCACGATCATTAAGCGTGCTTCTGCAGACAGCAACAAGAGTGGGGATTTTTCCTTCTCTAAATTGGCTGCAGCCACTACGGTTTTCAGCCCAAAGCAGACTTTCAGGAAATTCAGAAGGAGCGAGAGTCTTTTTCCATGACATATTTAATACCAATCGAGTGAAGTACACCCCATTTTCATACCGTGCATCTGATGGGAGGTTTTATGGGTTGTTTTCTAGGCCAGACCCGTCGCACACTTTTGCTACAGAGCGTAATACCCTGTATTATCACAACACTCCCTAGCAACATGACTTTAATTTAGTGCGGAGCTTTGCGACGTTGAGAGCATCTCAGTGACTCAGAGCCAAGACGACATGCCGGGAAACCTTATCAAAAGGTGCCGAGGGAACCTACGTTGGATGTACGGCGGCATTCGAGCTCCACAACGCGACGTGGCCGGTACTGGTGTGGAGAAAACCTTGGGAAAGATGAATTCGCTTCATCAGTTTCACAAGCCATGGTCCAGCAGGCACGTTCTTACAGAGTGGCAAAAACATCGACGACAGCGGTGCCAACGAGTGCGAAACGAGTGAATTTCCCACAAGTTCTGTCCAAGCTCTCAGTGCTTGGACAGAAAAATGTGGGAAATGGTTCTGTGTCAGAAATAAGAGCTCAGAGCCAGATGAGACATCAGCAAGGATGAGGTACCTTGCTTCTAACCCAAAGGCCATGAGGACTTGGTGGACAAACCAAACAACCTCCTGCGAAAGCTGTCCTGAAAAGTGAGGCCAGCCTGACACCAGACAAGGACTCACAGCACCGGTTTCTCTTAACGTGCTGGAGCACACAAGCTCCTGGGCATCAGTGGTACCATGCTCCCAAGCCTCAGATGAGGTGGACGATCTTTAGAAGTGCAGGAGAACAGCTCCTGGGTCCCACCTGGCAACAGAGAGTGTGCAAAACCGCAAAAGCACCAGGGGTATGTTAGCTGTGCTCTGGATCAACGGTGTGGACACCATCAGGTGAGACGTTTCTCCACCTCTACCCACTGGTGCAGGAGAAAGCAGGAGCACGGGGCGGGTGGAAGAAAGCTATCGCAGCAGAAATGACAGCAAAACGCTGTCCCTGGCAGGGGGCTGCTGCTCTCAGGCCGTAACAGGAGGAGCGGAGGGGAATCCATCAGCCCTTGTGCATGCAACGAGGAGACAGAAATACCAAAGCAGCCGTGCCAGGTCCGATGGCAAAGATATCCCGACAAGATCCTGGGTCAAGTGGCTTTTGTTGGCTGCCGTGCAAAGTTAGCTGGGCTTAGCTGGCCCGCAGAGGCAGCTTGGCCCACAGCAACGGGACGGGTCAGCAAGAATTAAAAGCAGAATTAAACAGGGGACTGCAGATTGCTTCCAGAAGTCTCGTCACTTCTTGGAGCTCATGAGCTCAGCAACAGCAAAATGCTGCTGGTTTTGCTGCTTCTGGGACACTGGGGTACAGGTGGGAAATGAATTCACCGCCTGCTTTCACTTACGCTGGGCCCTCAAATCCAGATCTTCAGTGGAATTTCCTAGGACACAGGAAGCCAAAGAAATAAAGCATGCGATTTCTGTATGTCTTCTTTGAGCCTAATCCACAAAAACGCCCAAATCTCCCCTGCTTTCAGCGAGGAGACTACAGGCAAAACCACAGGCATGGAGGAAATACTCCTCTGACTCCTTCATTTCAATTGCAAAAAGCCCTTTAGCAAAAGCTCAATTGAAATGCAGATAAGTTTCTTCAAAGGCTAAAAAAGAAATAAAATTATCTGAATGTCATAACTATGTTGCCTAACATGGATAAAGGATTTAGGAGGGGGAAAAAATAATCCTAAAAATAAGTTATGAAGGGTATGTAAGGTATTGATATACAGCACATGGTTTAAACTGTTAATCATTGAACAGATTCCAGTATAAAAATAAAAGAGACTGAAGCTGCACATAATGAAGGAGTTGCTCTATTTATAAACTTCTCTGTGCAAAGGGCAGGCGAGGGCTGGGGCGAGCAGGCAGCGGAGGCAGAGGGCCACTGCTAGGGAGCCTGTATTTTGGAGGAAAATAAACAGATTTTGTTTTAAATTATTCTTTTAAAGCGTTGTCAACAAAATCAAACCGAGTTGTCTAAGAGCCTGTGTGCCCCAGCCATGTGAGCAGCATTTACAGCTCCTGCATGTGACAGCTCTCCCAATTTAGCCAGTAACTGACTCCCTCTGACCTGTAATAACACCGCTCCCAAATTAGAGCCCTCAATTTGACTTGGCTTCGGTCCTTCCCTCCCAGCGACATAAAGCATCCTTTTTCCCCTCCCTCCCCGAACATTCATAATCCTGTCCTTTTGCACTGCCAACTCAAACTCACATTTAGCCTTTTCCTATTTTTTAGGGGGGGGCGGGTTGCGGCGGGACGAGGGGGTGCAGGCAGCAAGGGGTAGGGAAAAAGCCCGGTGGAAAAATACTAAGAGACAAAAACAACAACAAAATCAGACAAAAATTCCAAGTTGGTGACATTCAGCTGGAAAAGCTCAATGACTCACATGCAAATAAAATCTGCCTAAATTCACTGCTGCATGACGCAGGCCACTGGCTTCAACATAAAAAGGCCGGGATGAAATCATCCACAATTAAATCGGAGCTTGGAAGGCTGCAAAAGCAGCCGCATCAGCGCGGTTCCCTCGGCTTAATAGGAAACACAAAGGAAGGAAGTTCAGCGGAGTGAGAACATCCCCCTTTTCCTCTCCTTTCCACCGACACCTCGCACCATCAGTCATCCCCAACCGTCGGCGCGGCTCCTCCGGCATCACACGTCGGCGCTCGGCTCCGGCAAGCTGCTCGCTAGCAGGCGGCTGCCAGCTTTTAATGGGCTTTCCTGGAATACTAGCTCAAAAGTAAAATAAAAATAATTGTGACGACGTAGGAAGGCAAATCCCCACCAGTCAGCAACTTCTTCCAGAGATTTCTGCCCTGTCCTTCGCAGAACGGTATGATATATTGTACAGTTAACGTTTACAAACCCTGGACCAAATCCAGTCCCTCCCCAAATCCCCCATATATGCGAGAAGAGGGTTTAAATCTTGGTTCTTAGGTTTTCTCTTGCATTTGTGGTGCAGGGCAAAGGCAGGGAACGGGGTGCAAAGGCCCATGCACCGGGCTCCACATCCCTACCCCTCCAACGCAACTGTTCACGGGGTTGCGCCATGAACCAGATCATCGGCCTCCTCCAGGCTAAAAATAACATCGGGAGGGGAGGAATAAACTAAAAAAGGTCATTTTAACCTAGATCGGCTGCTGATGGGATTCACAGCACGGCTGTACAAAATGCTTTTGCTGCTGAAAAGGGAAAACAAACCTTTAAACAAGTGTTGGCCCCTCTGCACCCCAAAAAGCTGCTCCGGGGAACAGCTGGTGAGCATCCATCCGGGATGGATGCCCCAGGCATCTGAAGCGGCTGCATCCAGCAGCTCATTGCACCCAATTTCGGCTAGGACAACGCAGAATCCACAGAAGTTAGGTGACGGGCTGCACATTTACTGAGAAACCAAGTGCTTGAACCTTTACGGGTTTTCCCCTTGCCGGGGCTGACGTGCGTGTTCCTGGGATTAACCGCGACGCTGCGCTGCCGAAAGGTCCCAGCCCGAGCCGACGGCTCCTCGCTCGCTCCGGCTTGCAGCGGCTGCAGAAGCAGAGGGGTGTTAACAGGTCCATAAAAGGTAACTGGGAGACGTGAGCCTCCTGCCAGGGAGCCTACATTTGCTCCGGAGGAATCTGCACCTCCTCAGGAAAAAAAAAAAAAAATTATATATAAAAATAAAACATAGAGGTCTGCAAGTGGGGAAAGGTTGAAACCGTCTGCAGGAGGACATCAGACGGAGCCTGGGCCATCTGGTCAGCCACCCTGCGCAGTGACACCGTCCGCCCTTCGCCACCAGATGCTAATTCCTTTCATCCTGCCTGGCCCTCGCTGGTGTAATTTTAGGTCTGTGAATAGGACCATCTGCCTTTGAGACGCTCGTTTATTTTTGGCTAAGCCCTCCCTTTCACCACTCCCTTCTTAAAGGAAGTCCAAATCGGGCGCCGTTGGAAACGGTGTTTCTTGTCCGGTCCTCTAATCACCGAGCATTAACGAGCTATCTAGAGCACACTCTGTAATGCCGCCGCTCATAAAATTGGTGGGTGTCATTATCTTCAAAGGGTTTTGCAAACACTTTTTCGTTCCTCCCCGCGTTACCGCCGCAAAGTAGTAATTATTCACTTCTCTGAATATGGTGGGCTTGGTCTAGCATCCTGGAGCTCGGCCAAGATGTGCTCAGCAAAATTTAACGCGACCAAAGTAAAGATAAAACAAACTGGTTCCTATCTTTGGATGCTAGGGATTGCTACCATTGCT
The DNA here is from genome assembly GCF_036417535.1 of Chlamydotis macqueenii. NCBI lineage: Eukaryota > Metazoa > Chordata > Aves > Otidiformes > Otididae > Chlamydotis > Chlamydotis macqueenii. The sequence goes on along the minus strand of NC_141560.1, from coordinate 4,041,195 downwards.
TCCTGTCCCACAGCAGACATGGAAATGTTAAAAATAAAAATAAATGCTGAAACTGCCAGTAAAGTAATTTCCACGTATTAAGAGGAAACGCAATGCCTGGAGAAAAAGGAGTTTTAAGGAAAGTTTTACTTTTAAACGCATCTAAGTGCTACAAATTAAAGTCACCGTCACGATCTGCTGCTGCTCTAAGCAAAATGCTGCCTAAAAATGCTGCAAAACTCCCGCGTGCCTGAATTGCTGCCAGTCTTGCCAGGCACCACCGAGCCCCTGCAGAAAGAGGAGACCAGGAGCTGGAGGGAGAAGGTTGTGTGCAACGCCGTGTCCACGTCTGCTGGCACCGGTGTTTCAAAGCTCTGCATCTTGAACCTCAAGCAGTTGAATGCACTCCTCAACAAAGCTTTTACCCTGGAGCAGACAGGAGCCAGGAGGGGAAAATCTCCTTGGTGGCCTCAAACTGCCTTCTTCAGGCGGGTCTGAGCGTGCAACAACCTGGCTGGAGTGCCTGTACAGACCACCCCAGCTGCAGCCACGCACGGACAAGCCCCAAGATCACAGCAAGGCCATGGGGAACCCCCACCATGCTGGGGGCTCAGCCCACCTCTTGGGATGAACATTGCATCCTCCTCCGTGTCCTAGCCAAAGGCATCCAGGACTGCTCAGGAGGACCACGTGCAGTGTGGGCTAGCAGGCTAAACATAGGCATCTGCCAGCCACGGAATTATTACTTTCCCTTCTTTGTTAAGATTTTCACAAGCATCTGGGGCAGGTGGGAAGAGCTCCTGCCCCCCAGGTAACCCTTTCCATGACAAACTGGCTTCTTGCACAAATCCAGGTTGTGCAAACCCTGTGGAGCTCTCCCAAGACTTTTTTTTTTTTATAAAAAGATGAGAAAGGCTGTGGTTTGGTCTGAGGTTTGGCCCCATTCTCAGCTCTCTTATGAACCTCAGGAGCTGCAAGGACATGGAGTCTATCGCTGGAAACCAGCGTTAGACAACAGAGAATGGGTGAGCCTCTCTTGCTGCACGCACCCCACGCAATGAAGAGCAGGAGCCTGTTATGCTACCAAGCTTCTCACGGGGAAAACGTACCCAGGACTTCAAAAAAGAAAATTTCTCTGCAATGCTTGAGGTGTAAAAATCAAACACCTGGCCATTTATTGCTTCAAGCTCTCTGCAGCAAATAAAAGAAAAAACAATTTAATTGATCTGATCAGATCTCAGACTGGACAAGATTTCCTCCCTGGGTAAAAAAGGACAGATTTTGCTTTGGCTTTGAAGTACGATGAACAGAAAACTACAATCGCGTGGGTGCAAAGCGAGGATGAGCAGCAGACACCCCGCCACGCTGCATGCTCTGGGTGCAGAAGCCCCAGGAGGAGTTAGGCAATGCAGACATCCACCCCTTCCCCTTTCCGCTATCCACATCACCCAGTGCGAAGCACTTGACCGAAGCCAGCGATGAGTCTCCGTAAGGAGGAGACTTTCTAATTTCACCCGCTTTGATCCTGCCCTGAAGTGCCAACGTCAAAGAGGAGGGAGGGGAGAGCTGGGGGCTGAGTCAGGGAGGACAGGAAAAATCTGTGCACCTGTAATAGAGACGTTCAAAGCAAGGTGGAACTCCTCTTTTTTTTACAAACCGAAAAAAAAAAAAAGTGGACTGGAAGAGCTGACTCTCACCAGTTAACAGCTTGTTACCAGAGCAGTGGTACCAGCACGCAGCTGATTCCCTGTATCTCTGCCAGCTGTAACAAGCACTCACCAGGCAGAAACACCGGCTCAAGACGCAGCTTTCACCGGGGAATTCACCGTGTTCAGTGCTGCCCGCGGCTGGCACGGAAAGGCAGCCGGCTTGTCTTTCCTTTACAACCAGCTTCGCATTTTCCTTCTCATATACCCACGAAACGCTGCGGGACCTCAAAACAAAGAGCGACATTGTTCCTTCAGAATAAAACTGCTGTTCACCCAATTTTTATTTATAGTTCACGAAAACATCTCAGGAGCTGCAAGGGTTCGTTTGGGAGGGGGCTGGAACGGTCTGGGAGCACTGCAGTTGCAGCTATTTCACCGGGAAGGTTTCCATGATGCTCTTTCCACCGTGAACACAACACGACACAGGTCAATGTGGACATTTTAACTTAAAGTACAAAGAAGAGGGGCCAATCCTTGCAATTACAGCGTTGATTTGGTCATGCACAGTGCTGAACACACCAGGTCCTCTCCCATAACAGCTGCTGCCCATGAAAGTCCCCAAAATTACATTGAGGAGCCCCAAAAAACCCACATGGCCCTGTTTTGCCACTAATGGGCATTGGGGGACGTTTGACAGCGGCTGATGTAGCTTCAACAGCTAAGGGTGGTCCAAGCGTTGGTGCTGTCAATGCTGACCACCAGCGTTAGGGCAGACAGCCGAGGAGGAGCGGAAGTGACCACCATCCTTAAACACTTAGGAAAATATCACAAGGCTCCAGTGGGACAACATGTTCCGTTTGACTGTAAAATCTCCATTTAATACTACGTTTTTGAGCCTTAAGACTGATCTAGAAAATCAACTGGTCTCCCAGCTCCGAGCAATGATGACTTTGACGCTTCTTTCCTTAGTACCCAAAAACTGAAAAGCTTTTACCAGTTAATGCAAGTTTTCAGACAATCCAAAATCCTTCCTTCTCCGCCTGGATAAAAAGTCCACTTTCAACTACCAAATTTGAGATTTGAGATTTCATTTTCTTGATGAAACTCTATAATATTTGGGAAGAAGTTTTCAGCGAAATAGAAACCAGCTATTTTTGTGGAGGGAGAGAGAAGAACAGCTTTTCCTGCAGAGGAAAATGCCCTTCCATCTATCTTCTTGTTTTCCGCTGAAGAGCAGCAACACGTTGCTTTGCTGCGATGTGATATGGTGACAGCATCGTCCTGCTCAGCGCTATTCCTGCAACCTCCATCTCAGGGGGAGATCTGATCTACATGCCGGTTCCCCACCAGAAGATCAAAGCTGCAGTGCTTGCCAGCTCAAAGGAATGCCTACAACTGCTGAGGTCCTCCAGGTTTCAACTCTGTGTGTGGTGAAAAAGGAAACTTCAGGATGGGGTTTATACAACTCTGCACTATCACCTGTCTCCTCCACCTCTCCACCATGTCTCCTCCTGGTATTAGGAAGAGATGGTACTTCTTGGCTAACAGCATCGCACACTGAGGGCTGCTTTTGAAGTCCGTAGCGTTTCACTAAAGCCTGCTGACAACACTCTTCCACCAGCTACCCCAGGCTTGCTCCTTGAGGAGAAATGTCTTAAGTAGAGGGGAACTGGAGGCCGCAGCTCTCCTGCATGCTGGCAGTCGCATAAAGAAAGGCACTCACACAAGTAATGCTTGCAAAGTCTCCGCTCCTCTTCTGGGCTACTTTACAAACAGCAACACAGCTAGAGACTCGTTAAAGGCAGAAAATTGGACACCAGGAACAAATTCCCTGACCTGCCACTTTCCACGGTCCCTTTGCTGCTGTGGAATAGGCACATACACTCATCAGACAGCAAATTGCAATTCTCAATGTGAAGCAGTGTGGCAAGAAAAGCTGCAAAATAAATAGTGAGAAGATTTATATGGAAACCCAGCAGGAGGGAACCTTATTCCCAGAAATGCTTCTCCATCAGATGCTGACAATCGGTTCAGAGAATGAAACCGCACCAGCTTCAGCAGGACCAGCCTGCAGCAGCACAGGGAGGAGGCGGGGACGGCGGCGAGAAGCCCAGCTTTCCCAGCCCCACCGAATACCACTGGGGAAAACTGGAGAACAGTTTTTGGGGAGAGATGATAGATGCAATAAACTCCTGGCTTGATAAAGCGGCCAATGTGAGGCATCGCTCAGGTTTCAGACCTTATAATGGCCACCACTGTTTGGAGGAGAAAGTTATTTTGAGGTGAAACCTGATCAGCTCTCAGGGCAGCCGGCACAAAGGCTGGGAGAAGTGCCTCACTGCTCTCCCTGGGATGTAGCTGCCAGGGACCTGCCCGAACCACAGCGCCGGCACTGCAAGCCCCGGGACAGTCACCGCTCTCCTACACCCCCCTTGTCGCTGATGCCAATCTGGGTGGCAACAGGCTGCTGAGTACAAGACAGAACAGAATAGAAAAGAACAGTTATTTTTTTTCTCATAGGATCCCTGAAGACTTTCACCCCCTGCATGACTTCCTGACATCCTTTCCCCTCCGCCACGCTGAGAGCCCGGCAGAAGCAGCCAGGACTCCGGCTCGCAGGAGCTGACGTGGACGGGCTGATCTCGCTGCTTCATTAGCGCTCAGTGAACTACCTGCAAAAGCCGTGGAGCTGCAAGGCTGGAGCTCGCCGGCATCTCCTTCATCCTCAGCCCAGCCTTTCCTCTCTTCCAGGTACTCTGACAGGATTTTAAAGCCTCCTGCACCTTTGGCTGGTGGCACAGGAGACGCAGCAGGACTCTTGTCAATGGAAGATGAGCGGCAAAGTCAGAGCTCTTCAACCCCTCTGTCCTCCTCGACACCGAGGTTGTCGTTTCCCGTATCACAATGGTTTTCCACTATACCAAACGAAAGCAGAGCTGGGTTAAAAAACCATTCCCCTATGCTCAGCCATCCCATTCACTGGGATGCGAATGGGAACAGCCATGTTCCAACAGCCCCTCAGAGCTGCTGTGTCCTGAGCAAAGCTTGCATTAAATGAGCTTTTTCTTCTCCTGCTCTTGCAAAGAAAAATAGTTTTCTTCAGTCTGGCTAAATAACTTCACTATACTGAAATGCAACCCACTTCCAGCTCTCCCAGCGTCGGGGATTACTGGGTTACAGATACGTGGCCTTACCATACAAAACCATTTTCCTAGATGCTTGCACCACAGGCTGCAAATTCTGCTGTGGTCTGGACTGCACGGGCTGCTGGTTTTAATATTTTTCAATGCTGAAAGCAAGGGAAGCTCACTGCAAGTCCCAGCAATTTTCTTTAACCCTTTTTTTTTTTTTGAAGACGCATTTTCCATGATGCTGCAGAAGAGACACAAGCCACGGTACGGGAGGACCCAAAGATGGCTCTGGGGCACAGCTGGGTCCTTCCATCAGCTGAACTCTCAGTACCTTATTTCTAAGGGATAGATGGGGCTGCCTGAAAATCCAGTTTCTTCTAATCTCTATTCATGTAAAGACCAAGCGAAGTTACTTTTCATTATGTAAATATGTCTATTATGAATATAATTTATGGCTTGCCATTATTCAATGAGATTAATGAAGCATCCTTGCTTCTAAAGATAAAACATCTTTCCAGGTACTTCCTATACAAGTATTGCTTGTTCAGAGTTCCTGCATTATTCATCTTTAACATCAGGGCACTCTCATAATGCCTTTCCCTTAGCAGTGCCCTCCACAAACACTGGGCTGCTCCAGGCCAGGGCAAGGAGACCCAGACCCATCTTCTCCCAAACAGGACAGTTTAAGTCCTCTGGGATTCTCCAGATGAATGAGGCTGGGACTTCTCTACATCATTTCTCCCCACAAGTCTCCTAGCCCTTCACAGTGGGTGTTTATCTTCCAGCCTCCTCCTGAAGGATTTTTCTGGGTAACACCATGAGGGAGCTCAAGCTGATGCTGGTGATGACAAACATGTCTGACAGACCCAATGCAGCTTTGCAACCTGGCCGTCCGCTGGGTTGCAACACCGCACGTTGGCTCCTGGTCCTCTTCTGACCATGGATCGATGCGACCCAGAAGCCCTGAGTGATTTGTAGCTTCCAGCACAAAACACCTCTCCACTTCACATAGTGAAGACCCACAATAGCTCCTGAGATCCCAGTGACATGGGTGCTGGGCTGTCCTTGGGAGCTCTCGGTCCTGCGGCACCTTCCTTGCTGCAGTCAGACGCTGAGGACTCTCCAGGTATTTTGCCAGAGAAGTTTCCCCAAACTTCTACGAGAAGCCAAGGCCGCCAGCGTAAGAGGTAGCATCAGATCAGCCGACGCATGACTTTGAATAAGGATATGTTTGTCATTTCTTCCTGGCCTATTCCACAAGCTTTGTGGCTACTGTTATGCCCCAGGCACCTTCACAGCACATGGGGTGAGGCCTTAAAGGAAAAAAAAAGCTCTCTGGCAACGTGATTGCAGCCAACTACAGAGATCAAAGCTGCGGGCACCAACTCCGTTGAAACTTTAACACCAAGAGGCAAGAAGAGCTCACCCAAGAGCCAACAGCAGGAAAGCCAACCCTGCTGCAGACTCGAAGCAGAGCCCCGATGCTGTACGCTCCTGAAAAACGCTGCTCTTGCAATAGTGTTGTGCCTGACGAGCCAACATGCGGAGACAGGACCCATCTGACAGACCGCTATTTTGGGAACCTCCACGCCAAGGCCACTAGGTACTCAGTGTCACCCTTTCAGTGCAGATCACACTGTCCCCAACCTCAGTCACAGCCCCGCAGAGCACCGGAGATCTGGACCTGGGCAACGCTGTCTTGCATTGCCCAAAACCAGACTCTGGTTCAAGGCTGGCCACAAACACCACACTAAGAGAAACCTGCCACCAACCTCGCTCCGTCTCAGAGAATCACATCTCCTGCACATTCAGAGCTGAAGAAAACCCTCGGTACTGGCAAAGGAACAGGGAGGGACGAAGGCAGCAAATACCTCCATCACAGCATGAAATCACATATATCTTCAGCAAGCAGCATTCGGAAACTTGCTTTGGATTTCAGGTTATGCCTGCAGCATCTCTTTGATGAAACCTGTCTTTCATAAACAAAATCTAGCCCAGGGCATGAAGAGGGTAATCAAACACATCAGCTTGCTATTGAATTTCCCCAAATAAACAGCAGGTTCACAGTATCAACACAAACTTTGCTCATCCTCCCTAGCTATCACCACCTCAGCAATTTGAATGCTGGTGTCCTCCAGCAAAGCGCGTCATGCCATCTTCATCATCCTCACTGCATTACTGTAGCAAACCAAAACCTTTACTTTGGCCAACACCCCCCCTTGCTAAGTGTGTTAACAGACAGGCTAGAAAGATGACTCCAGCCCCAAAGATGTACACTTCATGGAAGAGCTCTTCATGACCCTGAGGAGCAGCACTGGAAAACATCATCTCTACTGACCAGCACCTATGGCAGTGAAATGCACAGCTCCCACCAAATTATCTCCAGTTAAGGCAGAGAAGTCCAACTCCCTCAGTCTCTGAGGGCACAGCCCCAGATGTCCTGCAGAAACCATGCTCCCAGAGACTTCCCCTCATCTTGTACTGAAAGGTTAGCTTCCAGAAAACAAAGAGGACTCAGTGCAATGTGGTGGAAGGAGGATCAGTTTATGCATTAGGGAAAATTTATTTGCAATAAGGGCACCAAAGCACTGGACCAAGGAGCTAGGACAACCTTTCTCACGGGAAGAGTTTATGAGCAGAAAAGACAAGCGTGTCTGAAATAGCCCAACACTACGAGTGCAGAAAGACAGATAAGTCATTTCAATTCTCTTTTCACTAGCCTACATGGGAGCTACCTTCAGTGACTTTATACACAATGTAAAGATAAAAACTTCATTCAAGTTAAGCAGTTCACATTCATGAAGTTAACCAGTTCAAGGTGCGGCTGCTCTGCTTGTTCTTCTTGAGGATCCTGCACACATCAACTGATGCTCCCCTTACAAAGCAAGGCAGGACTGTGCATCTTCCCATGCATCTTCTACAGAGGTGAAGTTAAACTCCACTCCACACAGAGGTGCAGAGATCCTCCTTGGCTGAGCCGGACTGTGGGCTCCGTATCACTCGACAGGAACGGGGTAATTTACACCTGCTGAGACAGTTTCTCACCTCCGGCAGTAGCAGGTTGGATGCCTACAAGCAGCAAGTTTCTCCACTTCCCTTGCAGTTCAGCAAAATTGTTTTAGAGATCCTTTGTCTAGAATGACATTTACATTTACTACATTTGCTTAAAAACAAATATGTAGGACAAAAAGCGCTTTTCCTGAGCTTCCCGAGGCACGCGGGTTTGATTAGAAGGCGTAGGGCTGCTGGGGAGGGGAGTCTTGCTGATCAACTACGGTAGGTGATAGGACTGAACATCCGAAAGGCTGGAAAAATTGCTTTAGAAAGTGCTCCCACACTTTGATGTAACCAGATACAACGCTAGACAACAAAATCTTGGTTTTAATAGCCAGTCCAAGTTTTACTTGGCTGGCAGACAGATTTGCTTTCTGTTTTTTAACTCCAGCATAAGTCACTCTTCAGAAACAGACTTCGCCTGCGTCGTATTTTAAACAAGTCAATAAAAATGTGATTTAGAGGAGTCAGTATTCAAAGGTTGGGGTGAGGTTTTTCCATTTCTTATTCCTGAACAAATGTTACACTCCCATCTATCTGTCTGGCATGCACGAAGCCTGTCTAGAGCAGCTCCTCTGGAGTACGTGTGATCCCCCAGTGATTTATGAATGATTTTCCATCACTCTGAGCGGATATATTCTAGTTTATAGCTACCTTATTGACACACTCCCTGCATCATGCTGCCTTTTCCCTTAAGACCTTCATCTCTGCACAGGTAAGACAGCAGCTTGCAGGTAAGAGTCTACAGGGAGAGAAAAGGGTGCCCATCTGTGTTTTCATGTGTTCAACAGGGAAGGAATCAGCACTCCCATCGTTGGCATCTTTCAAAAGAAAACACCTGTTTCCAGAGCAGAAGGGGAAAAAGGATACCAGCAACTTGATAATTTTATTTTTATCAGATGAAGTTATCTGTGAATAGCTAGAATAAATATGCAAAACCACCATGATTAGAAGACATTAAACAAAAAAAGCTTGATGTGTGCAGTCTTGACTAATATATATATAATATAAACATGTAGCTGGACAATTAGGTAGTTGTCCCAAGAAAAGATGACTCCTAACATCTAAAGACAGAGCGCATTTGTTTTGCAATGCATTCTTACAATACATTAGTACAGGACGCATTATTACAAATCGGGTTTTTTGTCTTCACAGGTCAATTTAAATATTCAACAGGTTGCCAGGAGCCCTTTAAGGCTTTATTTTTAATTTTTTTTTTTAACAGCCATCCATGATCAAGGAAAGGACTCCCAAAACTGTCAGGGAAGCCTGCTTCCCTGTGCCTGGCTGGGCAGGAGGCATGGCAGCACATTAGATACAGCAAACGCATGACCGCAGACCTAAAAATACACTCTCAGTATCACAGCAGGCCAAGAATAGACCGGGAGTGGGGGGGGATGGATGAAGGTGTTGCAACAGGATTTTCTTTGTTTTATGTTTTCACACCTACCGAAGGCTGCAACTGCGAAAGACCAGCCTTGCAGGATGAAGCTACGTGCTCGGCTCCGTGCAACATCCATCATCGGCACGGGGCAATCCCTAGGGAACGACGAGGCGATGCCAGCAGCACTGGGTGAGCTTGCTGCTTCCCCTCAGCTGCACCAGGACAGGCTCCTTGGGCATCACTGCCTTGGGCTCATTTTGGCACTTTTTGCAAGAAAAACGAGCGTGGTGGCTGTGGCTGTAAGGCTTCCTGCGCCGCCGCTCTCCCCACGGGGAGAGAAGCTTCCTTGCAAGAGCACGAGCAAGCGTCTTCCCTGGCTGAAGGGATCAAAAACTCCATTGAAAGCACAGAGTTATTGATCTTCTTGTCACAGCATAGGGAGGGAAAAAAGTAAAACCTGTCTAGAGCACACATCTGAGCGCAGAGTGAAGAAAGGTCCCGCCAGGCGCTGCACCAAGGGAACTTCATAGGGAAGGAGTGAAGAGAGATCACAGTCACTGCCGGGTAACCTAAGGGCCTGCCACGAGGCTGTAACATCCCGTCTTTTCCCCAAAAAGGCATCAGTATCTTCAGAACATGCATTTTGAGACACGGCTGGAGCCTAGGCAAGAAACGCAGCAGGTCTGGGGAAAGACGCCTCCCACGCCAGCTAAAAAAAATAAACCCACCAAAAACACACATTACAAGACTTCACAGATGCACCAGTCGGTCGATGTGGGGGCCAGGAAGGGCTGTACTGGCTCATTTACTCCAATTTGATGAATTAAGAGAGTAAAGAGAATTTTACAGACGGGGAGCCCTGCACCCTGGCCCACACCAGGTACCCTGCCGGAAGCTGACATCCCTGACTTGAGCTCTAATACAGAATCCATCCGAGCCCCTGGTAAGCTGCTGCAAAGCTTAATTAATTATACGACGAGCTAAAAAGCCAAACCCCATCTCAAGCCTGAATGTCTGCAGCATCCACTTGCAACCTTCATGCTTTCAAAAGCAGCTACCAACCACTGCTGAAACCTCCCGTGTTGGTATTTATACACAGATGGATCAATTCTTCGCGTCCTCCTGGATAAACCAAACAGGCTGAGTTTCATTTCATTCCCCTGAATGAAGCTGCCAGAAATATTTCTCCCAGGTGCGCTATCTGCTGACACAGGACTAACGCAGAGATTTATCCCCCAGGCAGCACAGCTTGCATTCACTGCTTTATCCCTGGCCGAAGAGGCCTCGACCTCCCGTGTGGGTAACAACTGCATTCAACAGCTTCCCCGAAGGAACAGCTGCTTAATATGCAGAGCGGACAAATCAACTTTCCGTTCAAGTTCATCAGCATGTAAACGAGGGCAGGTCGCGCAGCGGGGCGCTGACTCACCCGGTCGAAGGACAAGGGGAGGAATTACGATAAATACACCCTTCGCATCGATCGCAAACTCAGTGGATCCATCAACCCAACGTGCATCTGACTCCGGATCGGTGTCTCCAGCAGCCGGTCCTCTCCTAGGCTGCAGCCAATGCACCTTCCCAAAGCCTGGTTTTGCTGCAAGGGAATTTATTACGAGACCTGGAGGGAAGAGCTCACCCACCCGCCTCTCCTCAAGCCATACAACCTCCGTGCAACCCCGGGGAGATGCGACCCACGGCACGGTGGGGTGCAACAGTGTGGAGGAGCCTCACCTTTGCTTGCAGAGGAGCTCGCAGGGAGGAGAGGCAAAAACCTTGCTCCCGCCTCTGCACCCAGACGGCAAATTCAATTATGCTCTTCTCCTTTGGCATTGCCCCTCGTCGCCTCCATGAGCACCCCCAGATCTCCTCCCCATCCCGGCTTCCCTGCTTTTTCCTGCACGGTGGGTGACAGGAGCTGCACCCGTTCACACCCAGTTCCAAGTGAGCAAAGAGGCTGGTCTGCAGCACAACCCAGCTGGGTGCCAGCGAGGGATGGATGCAGCCCTAGAGAGAGTCCTGCCCGAGGAAATTAGGGGATTAGGGAGAAGTCCAAAGCAGCAGCTACGACCAGGCTGCGCAGGGACTTGCGTTGTATCTGTGCTTCCAGGCAAAGAACCAAACGCTGCCATTGGAAGGCGAGCGAGGAGACGGGCATGAAACAGGACTAGGCTCCTTATTTTCTCCCTCTCCCCCTCCTTCTTCTTCAAGGGCTGTAAAGTGCCTGAAAATAGAACATTTTGTGATGGCAAAAAATTAAACTAGGAAGAACTAGGTCAATCAGCTAATAGGCGTGATTTAAGAGAAAAATCGCGGCATTCGTAATGGGCTAAAAACGGCACTGATGCGTTGCCGAGAAAGAATATAATTAAGAGGCTTTTTAAAGCGGCGCTTCCCCACCCTGGCCACAGAAATCACAGCTCACACTACCAGTATTGCTTCCACCTCATGGAGCAGGAATGCGCTGGCGTGCCGCAAGCTGGCTGAAGAATGCGGAGTTTCCGTGGGCCGGGAGAAGATCCCGAACGGCAGCGGTTCCCGGCATTCCTTCGTGGGTACATCACTGCTATCCAGTTATAAAGCACGGCAACGGAAACGGGGTTGGGGGGGGGTGTGGAATCTGACATTTTAATTCTTTCAGATTTTAATTAAGGGGTCTGGGAAAGTAGGTGTAGCCCAGTGGATAAGTGAATGAAATAAAGATTAAATAATTGGAAGGGCAACGGGGCATCTCTTAGTCGAGGCTCTTCCTCCAGACGGACCTACAACAAGTACTTACATAATGAACGCACCTTTCAACAACGTTCATTCAAGAATGAGCTTCTTGGAAGAAAACCCTGCCCTAATTAGGTGCAGATGGCCCGATTCAAACAGGCAGGGGACACGGCTGGGGAACCGCCGAGCGGAGAACTCCGGCCCCACGTTAAGCAAAGGGTCATGCCGGCAAAGCCCCTGCCACCCTTCAGACCCCCAACACCAAACCCAAACCGATCCTTGAAGGAGGAAAAGGGACTTTCTTGGATTCTCCCAGGGCTGTACAATGACTCAGCGTTAAGTCCTGTGCCCCTTAAAGTTTGCTGGAGCCAAAAGGCTGTGAGGTCAACTTGCATCCTTACGTACTCCCACGGGTCCCGCAGCTCCCGAGACCGGGCAGATCGCTCGAGTGAAGCCATCGCCCCGTGTCCAAGATGCTTGGGAAGCATCTCCGGGGACATCCCCACCCACTCCACTCTGCCAGAGAGAAGCAAAGCAGATGAGTCAGACCCAGAAAGTTCATTCCCTCAACTTCTGCTCCTTGCTATGATTATCCTTTGGGGTAATTAGATAAGCAGTCCTTCCTTTAATCTTGCCATAGCTAAATTGCACGTGGTACCATCCACCTTGGGGGCTGGGGGCTGTCACCCAGAGCTGGTGCGCTCCTTCCCCATAGGAACCTCCTTCTTCATCTCATGGTGCCACCTCTTTTCATTTTCACCCATCCCAAGCCGTTTGAGACCAAGGAAAAATGCACGTGTGCTGGAGGTGGTGGGGGGAGAGGGGGTCAGAGGAAAAAGGGAGGGGAACAAACGGAGAAGCAGGGAGAGCTGCTCCCCGAGAAGCTGCTGTCTGTACAGAGTAGGCGAAAGCCCAGTTATCCCAGTTTGAGCTACTCCACCTCCCTCTAAATATCCTAGCAAGGAACAGGCGCATCAGGCGTGCCAAGCCCCAGCAGCTCCCCGCTGGAAAATTTTGGCTGGTGCCTCCCCCTCCCTCCACACAAACCCTTGCTCTCTCTCCCTCTCTCGCAGGCACGCACAGGGAAAGGGAGGGAAAGCAGGGAAAAAACCACAAGCAAATGTTCTGGTGCAGTATTTCCCCTCATCGGACTTCTGTGCTTGAGATTCGAATCGTGTTTAGAGAATTTTTTAAAAAGCCCTTCCCCTGCGCTGGAGGCAGCTCCAGCGAGACACGCTGTTCTCACTCGGGTGATACCCCACCGGTGCAAACATAAACCCCTCTGCCAGAGCTTAAATAAATTGGAAAATAATTGTTACTGGCAAATTTAATTTTTTTTTTTTTTAATATGGAAAAAATCACCACGGTAGACGATATACATTGGGAAACCTCCAAGACTTTGACCTTTAAATTAGCAGCTAGGACAGTCAGACATGTATGCCTGAGGATTGCATATACGTGCAAAGGAGCTCCAGAGGTTTTTCCAAATCCTCCACAAACAAACCACACACCTCGTTTTAAAAAAAGAAAAAAAAAAAAAAAAAATCTGTTTTCTTCTCGATTCACATGTTAGGGGAGGCAGATGCTCAAGTCAGAGTTATGCATGACATTACTCAACCCTGCATCGCAGTCTGGGAGATTTTATTTCACATGGACACTCAGCTGAATAGGAGGAATGAGCCCTCTCCCTTAATTTTAAAAAGAAAAAAGAAAAGGAAAACAAAGGGCTAGATTCCTAATTACTCTACGGAGTCTTTACATTGCTCTGATGATGACAAAGAACACGGGGAAAGTGCGCAGAAGAAATCCATTCATCTTCCAAGAGCCCTTCGCTCAGCCCAAATAAGATGATTCAGCTTAAAACCAAAAATCCTTACGCTGAAGAGACAACAAATCCACTTTGTTGCAGAACAAGGCAGGGGACTTAAACCTTATCCCTGGAAACCTGGTGTCAGAGGTAACAAACCTGATGTGAACGTTTCCACCCTGCCTCCCCTATGGTAGCTGTAGCTGCACAATGTTTCCAGCGCTTTGGAAAAACAGTTTCAGGTTCTGCTGCCTCTATCTTGGCACCTAAACCAAGTTTCCATTAGTTAAAGGCTGAGGGATGATTTCACTACAGAGCTGAAATTGGGAAACCAGGAAAATGAGTAAGATGCAGCTAAACATATGCTTATGTCTTTTCTTAAGCCTGTACTGAAAAATGTTTTTTTTTTAACAGCTTTTTTTGGGGGGGAGATCGCCTTACCCAACATGCATGGGGAGATGCTTTTAAAGAGGATTTCTGAGCCACGTGGCAGCAAATGCACCAGGATCAGGGGTCATCAGGGATGGTGTGGGACAGCCAGTACGGAGGGGACACGCTGGGATGGTGCCCAGGCGGGTGCAGGGGTGCCCCAGGATGGGCAGGGGTATGGGGGCGAAGGGATCCATCCCAGGGAAACACCCCGGGACACGACGGTCTCCCCAGGCAAAGGTGCAGTAACACAGCAGACAGGGAAGCTGATCTCCGACTCGCTGCCAACAAACGCTGAGGTTATTCACATCCAAACAAATAATTCTTCTATAAATAACACAGCCATTCCAACTTCCTGAGCAAAAGCCATCTTTTCTGGAGCTCCCAGAGGTGGAAGGAAACGGCGTCAACTTGAGGAGCTCACTGCAAGCAGCTGATCTCTGCAACACCCAGGCAAGGGGAACGGAGACCTGCTCCTCCAGATGCTGTCCCCATCGCCCCGGCGCGCACGCATGTGCCGCCTTGTGCACGTATGATGCGTGCAAGCTGCCGTGCAGAGCAGTTCACATCCTGCAAACGCAGCATGAGGACAAGAAAACTTGGTTTTCCTTCTTTCTTGACTTTTTCCTTCTTTTTGTGCAACAATGACGAGCTTTGCAGTTCAAGCCATTAAGTGACAGCTCCTCACAGACATTAAAGATGCCCCTTTTAGACACTGCTTCTCTGAGTACAACAAAGGCATCTTGGAGTCAATAAGCATCAAGATACATCCTCAGCGAGGACCCAGAACTTGCTGCCAGCTCCCCGAAGCAGCAGAGACCCAGGCCAGGCATGCGATGGAGGTGAGAAAGGTGCAGAAGAACCACAAAACGGTTCTCTCCCCCTGCACCCAGCACAGGTAAACTCTGAAGGCTTGTAAGCTGCACCCATTTCCTCCTCCAACAAGGCCACTCTGGAGATGCCACAGCAGGGGACAGCTTGGCCTGAGCACGGGCGAGTGCTCCAGGGTCCGCTCATCTCTGGAGCATCTTGCTCACCTTGCCGATGTGCTGCCTAGATGAGCCACGAGCCTCCCCTCGCTCCACGGGTACAAAAATAGCAGCGGTTTGGTGCACCTGAGCCCTGCCCCGAGGGAGCCGGTGAGGCCGTTCCCAAAACCGCGCGCTCCCTGAGTCAGACCCATCTGTCTAGACAGAGGACATTCCTCACCCCACCACCAGCCCAGCGGCTGGTATGAGCCATGTCCTCACTTGTCAAGGGCAGGATCCGCAGTGAAATCCTTTGGGGTGGCCAGAAGCAGCATCCTGATCTTCCCAGGAAAGTCAACGATGCCTCCAGAAGAAGTTTTGGCACCTGCATCCCCTGGACTGCGGAGACCGCGGCACAGAAAAGCTCGGGCATCTCCTCCAGCCCTGGGAGCTCTTTAAGGAGAGGCAGTGCCTGGCGAGACACTTTGGACACCAGAGTTAACCGAAATCCCATCTAGATGCCCAAGAGGACCCTTGCTAGATGGAAATCAAGCCCCCAAGGGCAAAGGATGGACCCCAAACCATAGTGCAGCTGGAGGCATCACACAGCTCCTGGCACACTCCTGGGGAAAAGCAAGCCATCTCAACTCCAGACATCTAGCACTTCAGAGAAAAACACGCAAGAACTTTTCTAAGAAGTTTGAACCACAGCCTCTTCTCTACAGCCAGGAGAAGAAAACCAGCACAGCAGATATTCCAGAGCAGAAAAGCAAGATCGCTTTTTTTTTCCTTCCGTTTTTTATGGAAAATTGGGCACCTAAGACATACAAAGACCTGAACGCTTCTCCCCCTTCGCAGCTATTCTGTAACTACAACTGCACACAGGTTCCTAAACCTCTGAACACTTGAGTCCCACTGACTTGCAACAGGTTGCAGACATGAAGTTATTTAAAGCACTTTTAAAATATTAATTGGCATTTGCCTTACAAAGGGGAAAAAAAAAAGGGAAGAGACAGTCAGGACCTCCAGGGATCCAGATGATCCAATTTCAGGCACCTAATTAAAATTAAATTTCAATTAATTTCCAATTACTTTATTTTAAACTTATTTTGTATTTATACTTTTCTGTTAGTTGCCTAAAAATGAGTATGTCCCTTTGGTTGCTTTTCAATTAAATATCATCTCAACGCTAAAATTAGTGCTTTTATTTGCTAACTCAGAGGTTATTCAAAATCCCTACACATTTAATTCAAGGACTTAGAGAACTTGACAGACATTCCCCACCTCCCTTTTTCACTACGGCAGGAATGATGAATCATTATATTTACTACACGCTCATTCTTCGTAGCGATGTGTTAAACTTCGCTCAAGTGGAAACCAAAGAACAGAATGACGAGGTAACTGCAAAACACACATGGAGAAAGCAAGGGGATCGAAGCTTATTTCACTTTTATTTCAGACTATCTGCTTTTTAATTTTTTTGTTATTCTTTTTGATTTTTTTTTTCTGGTTGGTCTCAAGAGTTTAGAAGTAACAGATCTCACCCTAACTTGGGCTTGAAGAGGAAAACATCCCCAGCCTTGTCTCCGCCCCCGATGACTGTCTTTGCTTTGACGGGACCAGCCACTGAACAGAACTGGGCAACTCAACAGAAAGGAAGAAAATTCAGCGCTTCCATAACCTCTTTATTTTGCAACCGATTCCTCACCCCCAACAGTTTGACTTTAACACTCTGGCAGCAAACAAGCAGTGCTTGAATATTTAATAGGCAGCAGAGCAACTCACTGTGGTACATTTTTATCTTAACGCAGACTGTCACCATCTGAAGTTTAATTTTCACTCTTTTCTTACACAAAATATGCTTCAGACAAACACGGCTTTCTCCATTTTTATTTATCTGCCCTGTTCTGTATTTCAATTCTACATTTTGCCTGAATTCCCCAGCATTATACAAAGGCAGGGAGCTGCCGTGGGGAAGCCAGACAGCTGGTGCTGTGATAAATACCTGTAGGCTCTCTGCCATCCCTAATGAGTGACAATATGTATAGAACTAGGAAAAAAAAAAAAGCTTCCCGAAAGCTGAAGCTACGGTGCTCATCACTGGAAGGATTCCCACTTAGTTTTGGAAGCATGCATGCCAGAAAAAAAAAAAAAAAGTCCAACAAAACGTGTGGGCGTCTGCAGCCACCTCATCTTTGAAAGACTGAAGATCTGTTCTTCCACTGGCAAAAACACCCCTCTGCAGAAAGACAAATCGCAGACAGATGCGATTCGGTGTCGCTCAGGAGTAAACCTGCACCACGGATGGACTGCTGCTTGCAGGGAAACTAAAATAAAAGATGTGAGAGCAGAGAGGGAGCAACTCACGGCGTGTACCAGAAGAACCACAAAAAGCTCTGCACCAGATTCCTTGCACTTCACAATCTGGAATAATTTGGGGTTTTTTTTTTCCTGAAGGCATTACTGATATATCACATACTACTTCTTTGCCTCTTTTTTACCTCCCAAAAAACTACAGAGCTGTGGTTTAAATCAGAGATTTATCTATTATGAACAGGGACTTCTTGGTCACTTCTTGAAGGCCTCTCCTCCCTCAGGATCTGACGTTCATCTCTGCCCTCACCGCTTGTACGTAGCCACTCTGGGGTCACGGTAACAGACACAGTCATAGAAAAAAATGAAATATCCATTAAACAACGCAGAAAAGTGACTCTTCCCCGCCATCCCATTATATATTCTTCCCAGGCTAAGCTCTGTGCTGCTGCACCAGGTTGGCGCCCCGCGCGACGTGACCGGCTCCCGATGGAGCCCAGCCAGGTTTGTAGGGAGCAGCGGGAGCCGTGGCCGTGCCAGATCATCAGCGACTTGTCCGGGAGCACGCAGGAGCCCTTGTGGCTGACAACAGAAAATAAAACGTCCAGGATGAGCACGCTGGGAGCACTGACCTCACTGAGCGGTGCCAGAGATGAGGAGTGGGTGTCACCGCAGTCGATGCTCGGATGCCCTCAATGCCACGAGACGGTGTCGTGCCTGGTGGCTCTTTTTGGGCTGCAGACACGTCGGGCTGAAGCGGAGCACCGTGGCCCCAGAGACAAGCCAAGATCCCCGGCAAGTAGGGCACAGCCTTGCGTCAGCCCCAAGTGATGCCCAGGGGGCTGGGGAAAGGGAAGAGGCAAGCTGCCAGCTCCCAAACACGCCAGGCTTGCTCCCCGGGGTGACAGCCCGCTGCGAGGACAGCGATGCCCACGCAGGGGGATCTGCGGTTGAGTCTGGGCAGCAGACGGGGACCTCGCTGCAGCCCTTCATGCTGCCTCCCCCAGGCCCACTGCAGACTCTCTGCGAAGCCACAGCACGGACGAGTGCTGCCAGCTAACGAGGTCTCATTTAAAAAAATAAAGGAGTAAAGATGTATCACTGTCTTATTTTTTTTTCTTTGGTTTTTTATTTATTTATTTATTTCTTATATTCTCTGGGCTCACAGTTGAGTGACACTATCGGGTCTTAAAACCACTTACACACACTTTCAAATTGCGTATATCGTCAGCACGTGAAGCTGACAGATTCCCGGCACCAGCATACACCACAAAGGACTGAAATCGTCCATGCAGTGCAGCAAGTTTACCCTTTTCCTTCACTTCTTGCTCCCAAAGGCTTTGCAAAGCCCAGGACACCTTGGGCATCGCAACACAGCAAACCCATCTGCTGGTCCCCCTCTGTTAGGGGATCACCAGCTTCCCCCATCAGCGCACAGCCGCAGCAAGCGCTCTGATGTAAACGGGCACAAAAGGGAATCAAAACCAGCCACCCCATCCAGCAAAAACAGATTTAAAAACCAATGGAACAGTCAAGAAGTCACCACTACCTTCAAATCATTAATGCACAGCCTGAGAAATAATGTCAGCAAAACTGCAAAGCAAATGCAGGGGTTTTTTTTTTGTTTTTAAACTGTGCAAGCAGCAGTTCTTAAAAATTCAGCTTTTCCCCAGTTTTGTTTTCATTCTGAAATCTGTCAGTTCGAATCATTTCTCCAGTCCAGGAAAGTGCTTTATGATCCTCCATCCTCAAAAACAACAGCTTTGCTCACAACTCCTTTAGAAAGAAAGAAAAATCTTTATGTTCTCTTACTCCATCCTCAAAGAGACTTGGTTTGATTCCTGATGCTCCAGCATATTTCTGTCTTTTACCACACTTCAATGCTATTTTCTCCCTGCCAAAATATGCAAGGAAGCGTAATCCAGGCCCTGCAGCTTTGGGGGAAGGGCTAACCCTGCAGCTCTTATTATCTTTGGACGGGAAGAGGGGCAGAGACAGAGACGCTGTTAAAGCCTCGGATATTTCTACATCATACCACTGTCCTACCAAGGAAGTCTGAAACATGAAATGCCGTTGGAAGCATCACATGGGGCATTTTAAAAAACCACCATAAGAGTCTAATTGGGCTTATTATCAGAATCTAGAGTCTCTTGGACGTAGCCTGCTTCAAGCTTATGCTGGTTATACAGCTCCCCTGTTGCTCTTTAAAAATTCAAACCAGCACCAAACCCTCACGTGGAGGGTCATGTCCTCCTAAACACATCTCTGGTGTCAAACATCTTATGGACTTGAACGTTTCCTTGCCTTTGGGACGTGACATGATATCCAGCTACACATCAAGCCAGGGGAACGGTGAGCCTGGGCGAGACTCGGGGTCTGCGTTAGTCCCCTGCGGTTCACAATTTGGTCCATGGTTTTGTGACCAAGGAGATAAAAGCCTGGTGTTAACTAGTTCACAGCTGCGTGATGCTTTGAAGATACGCAGCACAGAGTCTGTGCACATCCTAATTTTGTAGGATTGGCCCCACCTACTCCCTGCTGCAGCCCCGACCAGCAAACACAGAAATTGCCAAGCACATCATCCCCAGACTGCTATGTTCTTTTTTTTTTAATTTCAAACTGCACTATCCATCATCCCTAAATCTATGGTTTGACACCATGGATGCTCTTCTCTGAGGATACATCTAAAATGGAGGTCTATATTAATTGTTATGCTGAAAAGTCAGACAGAGAGCGAGCAAAGCTTCAAAGACTCATTTATTTCCCCCAGAACAAGAAACAAAGTCCTTAGGTCTGTTTTCCATTAGAAAAGAAGCAGCCTGAACAGATTCCTATTGTTCTTCTACTTATGGGGTCTGTTTCCCAAACTTACATCTCAGCCCGGTCGGTCTGGATGGAACCTAAGGAAGTCCCCAGAAACGCTGGGGTTTTGGAAAATGAGAACTTATACTGTGAAAGCCTTGCTACTGGGAGGATCTCCCATGCATCTGCTACCAGTCATCAGTAGGGCTGGCCACACGTCCTGTCGGGATGTCCCCAGCCCAAATCCCCTCTCAGGCTGAGGACACTGCACTGTGCAGGTTGCAGGCTAAGGGACAAAAAAACCGCACGGGCATGGCAGGAGTCTGACAACATACACACAAGCTACCTTCAACCTCCCCAGTTTCAGCACCGAGGGTCCCAGTAGCACAGCTTACAGAGCAGAAAAATCACCCCGGCTCGGTGCTTCTCACATACCTGGGGCATCCCCAGCTGTTACCCTGTACGCTACGGCCAAAGGAAAGCTCTCAGGTTTTCATCCACAGCTTCATAAAACAATGGTTGTCTGTTCACCGACTCCAACACGACACAAATCCAGACTTTACAGAGTTTATCCAAAGCAATTCTTTCCAACTTAGGAAAACCGAGGCTTGCCTGGCAGAAGGACAGGCCATGCTATTGCTGTGCACGTCGGTCGTTCTGCAAATCATCCTGAGTAGCAAGGCAGACTACAAAAACATTGTCTCACAGAGATGCTGCTGCTTCCTTCAAAAAAAAAAAAAAAAAAAAAAAAAAAATCAGTCTCACAGGACCAAGTACGGGTCCGACAAGAACAGGACTTGCTGTGCCGGTGGTACGGGAATCTCTCTACCCCTTCACAGATGTTCCTCCAAACACGTCTGCTAATTGAATCGACACCCTCCTGTTCAGATGAACATACGGCCGCCTTTGTACCGGCACTGCTTTTACTTTAATAGTCCCTACAAGGTGCTTTAAGGACAGGATGGATCGCTAAACTATCATTAGAGAATGAAAAAAAACAGGCTTTAGGGCTTTTTGTTCCTCCTCCTCTTCAGAGCCTGACCATCACTGCAGGGTCTGGGTGTGAGCCCTGCAGCCATGGTCCAGATGCCCGGCTCGAAGGCACAAGTCATTCCCTGCTTCCATGGACATCCAGCTGGAAAAGGCCCAGAAAGCTCTAATTAACCAAACTGCTCATTTACCTTTAGAGAGTCGCTTTTCCAATGAGCTCCACTGGAGATAAAAGGGATGCTGTGCCCCATGGGAGCAGACGGACACAGAGCTCGCACAGATGCTAGTTTAAATCATTCTCTCCCTTTTGCTGGTTTTATGGCCAGGAGAACAACTGGGAGAGTTGGGAAAAGGTGATGGGGAACACAAAAGCTCACCAAGACAAGAGTAGCTCCATCAAACCCTCCAACGTATCACTCCTCCCTTTTCTCAAGGGCACCCAGGTCTCATTATACACAATGCCAGCTCCTCTTGACATAACGTTTTACCATAGGGGAAAACCAAAACAAAACAAAACCACCCATGCTAGCAGGATTAAACCAGAAAAAGAACCCTCCAGGTGAGAGGGGCCATGGGGAGCACCATAAGACTCTCCTCCAGAGTGGCACGAACCAAACACGGAGCCACAAATGTTTCAGGAAGCTGGAGCTGATGCTAAAAGCAGCCCTGTGCTGGTCCGCTTTCCAGCAGCGAGGTTTGCTCGGCTGTGCCGGGGGCTGCATCCTGCACAGCTCAAAGCACGTGGGACAAAGTCAGAAAGGGGGCGAAGGGGGCAGAAATGCCTCCTTCTACAGCAATAGAGTTGGCTTGTGGTGTTTCACTAAGCTTTGGGAGGGAACGTGGGTAACGGCACATACGAGCCAGAGGGAAGCGGGGCTATGGTTAAAAATAAACAAACGAATTAAATCAAAAGGAAGGAGAGTGGGACCAAAAAAGAAACCCCACTAGGAGTGATGCAGAGCTGGCTTCCAGTGCTCTGGACCTTGCATTTTTTGGCCTTATTTACGAAACACAAATAATCCAGCCTTCTCCGTAAGCAGCCAGATCCGGTGGAATTATATGTCTGAATACTCTCAGTAAACAGACAGAAAGCTGTGGAAACACAGCTTAAGGCAATACGCACTAACAAGGGGGCCTTTATCACTCAACCTGGCTCCTCCTGGCAGAAGAAAACCCGCTGGCCCTGGCTGAAGTCCGTGCAACTGGTGTGTTCGATCGGCTGCAAGCCGCGTGCCGCTCCAAGTGGGGATACCCCCGGCTGCATTTATTTATTTATTTGTCCCTTGTGATGGAATCCACCGGAAACAGGCAGCCAAGGGGCAGGGAGGAGGGATGCTGCTACCCATCGCCATCCCTTCCCAGGGTGGGAGAAGGGATGGTGAGAGCCAAACACATAGGAACCACCTTCTCCCCCAGTGCTGAGCATCTGCTTTCATCTCCTGGCAAAAGCCCTGCGCACTGCTGAGACGTATCACCGGTGAGGTTAGGCGCAGGAGAGAGGATTTCCTGCCAGAGGAGCACACCATCCACTGGAGAGAGCGATGGGCGAGAGCTGACACCATTTTGCAGAGTGGATGGAAAATGCCGAAATAAAATCCAGCTCACCCAAAAGCCGGGAGCTCAGCTGAAAGAGTGACGGAGCGCAGTTGTCTGGCCAGACTGGAGGATCAGCATGCTGCCTTCTGGCTGGAGGATCTAAGGATCCGAAAGTATTTTCCAGACCAAAAACATACTAATTTATTTTCAAAGATCTTCTGTTAAGGAGAGCCCTGTTCCTACAGCGGTAAACTCCCACCTCTGCCAAGAGGCTGCACCAAAATTTCTGCAAGGAAACCTCAATGCAAGGGGAGCACAGGGCGCTGCGGAACAGTTTACCCACCACCCGTGTGGTCACGAGGCAAGGCAATGCTTCTCCCATGCTGGATGAACGGGGGAGTCCTCGCATTTTTTGGCCAAGATGTGCATGGCCACATCCAGGCACACCCCAAAGCCCACCCCATCTCTCCCTGCTTCACCCACATGAAGGACCGCTAAGCTACTGCAGCCTCCTGCATCCGCAGTGTGCTCAAAATAAATTAGTATACTCAGTTCAAACAGATTATTATACTCAGCTCAGACACCTCAACTCTTATTTGTTTCTAGTGAGGAGCTATTCTTGACAAAAAATAACCACCCAGGAAATTCCAGTAGAGTGTTATTTATTTTTTCCTTCCCAAAGAAATTTCCTTTAAATTTAAACTTTGCTGCCTGATGACAGGAGGAGGGTCAGGCCTCCTGATGAAGGTGCAATCCTTCATGACCGTCAGATGGGGAAAACCAAAAGTGTCTTGTAAGTGCACGTCTCAAGCAGGGACCTGTAACGCAAGACGAGGACGCGGGTACAGAAAAAACGGAAAGACAAGGCTTTGTTTTGGAAGCTGGAGGTCACAGAGAGCACCGCTGGGCTGATTGTTCTTCCTATATTTACACTTGGAACAGCACAGGCCAGTTTTAAAGTCACGCTGAAAGGTATCAGCACATTTCTATGCGCACGTTAACGGGCGCCACGCGAGTGCTGTACAGCACCGCGCCTACACCCGCGCTTTGTGCTTACCGCAGCGTTTGCTATCTGAAGACCTCAATGTGAATTAATTTAGCTTCCCAGTACCCTCGCCAGGTAGATTCTCTTTCTCTTACAGAGAGAAGAGAGGACCAAGAAACAAATGGGGGCTAAATATGAAGTCATCCTGCCAGGATTGCCATTAGCACAGACCTTAAAAGTATTTTTTCAAATTTTTCCCCCAAATCTGAAAAAAAGTGTGGTGGCGGTAAAGAGCACGCAAGAGGTCAAGCACCAAGATATACACTGACTTCAACCCATGCCTGCACAGGCAGGAGCTGCGTGCCCGTGTGCTCTGCAAGTCCACACCAACATGACTTATCAAGCCAAAAAAGAGTGCGTTTTATAGCCGGAACGCAATTACAGGACCAGGACGTACACTAGGAATGCAGGAACGGGGGTGCACAGACCTCAAAACCCTGCCAGAGTTGTCCTCACCACTGCTTCTCTTCCCTCGACATCAAAAGTTCCCCCTAAAACCCCTAATTCCTGATGACTTGACTTGGAAATGGCAGCAGGGATGTCGCAGGTG
Organism: Chlamydotis macqueenii; assembly: GCF_036417535.1. NCBI lineage: Eukaryota > Metazoa > Chordata > Aves > Otidiformes > Otididae > Chlamydotis > Chlamydotis macqueenii. The sequence goes on along the minus strand of NC_141560.1, from coordinate 4,016,846 downwards.
AGGTGGAAATACAGAATTGTGCCAGGAAGGGTGGTGGGCCTGGGAGAGAGGAGGAGGAGAAGCAGCTCCAGTCACCGAGGACATCCCGTCCCACTCCTGCCCCACAGCGCAATCGCTCACAGCCCACGCCTGCATAAGCCAGCTCCTAAATTTAAAATAGTCAGAGAGCAGCTTTGAAACAACAGCCAAGCCTCGGGGTTATGCGTGTGCTGGGGGAGAGAGGGAGGGAATACACCTCCACGCTTTCCTTCGGCTTATCTTATGAGCCTTGTAGCGGGGGAGCAGCTCTGGCACCCACCAGACAGTGCCTTCATCCAAACCTTTCCCATTTTCCTGCCTCCACAGGACACTGGGGAAGAGCTGGAGCGGATTGCCCCGCTGAGCGAGAGAAGGGAAGACAGCACAAAACAGGGTTTGCACAGGGATCCCTCACGTGGGGTGCCGCATGCCCCTGACCCCCATGCCCTGCTGCATCTGCATGCCTTCATCCCGCTTCTCTTGAGATGCCGGCGGGGAGAATTCCCCAGATATCAACTCAGCTTGTGCACAGACCAAGATGCACGGGAAGAAGGAAGCGTATAAAGCCAGCAGCACGTGTAAAACCCCTTGAAAAATAAAAAGAAAAATGAAGATAGATCTGTGTGTTTCGAGCAAGGTTCAGATACATCAGAGCACACCATCACCTTCCTCAGTGACATGAGAACTCGTATAGCCCAAAGTCTTTATTCCAAGGAGCCCCCGCGGCCTCAGCACAGGCCAAGAAGTCCACTTATCCCTCTAAACTACCAAAGGAATTCCCTACAGCTATTATTTCAGACAGAAAATGCTTCCTCTATCATGGCAATAATAAAAACCAAGATATTTGTGTGGCTTCTGCTTTGATGGGAAAATGGCCGAAGCTGAGAAACATGCGGCTGCAATGAATCCCGTGTGAGCCCTTCTCACGCTTCACTGCCCGGATCCGGCACTGGGGACAATACACTTTTCTTTATCCCTAAGTAGGATTTCCCCTCCTTTTTTCTCCTCTTTACCACACATCACCAGCCAAAGGGATATCTGACGGGAAGGATGAACAGCAGCTGGGGAAAAAAGTTGATTTTTCAAGAACAATTTAAATACTGCATAGCCCACTTCACCTTCTATTTGATATATAAGATGAAGCTGAAATCCTTTGGCCAGACAGAGAACCGCAGCAGCCCCAGCTCCAGACCCAACCGTCCAGTCCCATCCCACAACCCTGAAGGTTTTTTCCTGCAATCACAAACCCTTTTTTGCTCAGGAGTGAGGGTGCACAGCTCATGCCACCACAACCCCCTTTCCTCTAAACACATCCCTACTGCGATTTTAGCGTTTCGAAAGCACTGATGCCAGAGAGGAGAGGGGCTGCAGCATCCCTGCTCCCTCTCCAGCAGCTACGGGCTCTCCCCGGGATGCAGGACATGAGGATGCACTTACCCTCAAGTCCTCGCGTAGGCTGATAGGGAGGGATGGAAAACCTGTATTTACAAAATCTCCTTCTTAAACAAGCAGAAAGATGTAGGACAGAAGAAGGAAGCTTGTGCGCAGGCTCGATGCACAAGAACCACCGCAGACACCAAGGAGATGATTTGGGACCTGCATGCAGGCAGTGCTGGCAAACCAGTTGGCCTCAAAAGAGCCCGGCAAGAAGCAACAGGGCTAAAAAAGGAGGGAAAACCACTGCATACATTCCCCAGTTTTACAAGCTTTTTCCAACTATGAAAAAAAAAATCCAAATCCCCAGCACTGAAAACCCTTAGCAAATTTAGCAAAAAACATCAACAATTTTTGTGTTATAGCCCAGGCACAAGTGCTCTCCTTACGAAAAGGAGATGCACTTTTGGAAAACTTCTATTGCAAATACTGTTGGTGGATCTTTTCTTTTCCTCTGTAGTGCTAAATACTCACAGCATCCTAGAAACGTAAAAAGAAGGGCCATTTTTAGACTTACACGTGCAGAGGACTAAGAGTGTGTCACTGTGTGTCTGAGCTAGATGTCAAATTCTCTGAAAACCATATGCTGAAGATTGCTGTAACAAAAGAGACTGCGATGATAAAGGGAAGCCTTATGTTCAAGTACTGGTTAGTCGTGCAAGATTAGCAATTAGCTCACTATCCAATTTTTATACAAAGGCTTTAAAAGGACAAGATTTCTCCTTAACATGAAAGCAATGAACTGATAGCTATTCGCTGCTGAATTACTCATTCAGATTTAAGAGCAGCAGAAGTACGAAGCTTGTCGTCTTCTCTGTCGTCAAGAAGAACTACAGGGCCAAGGGCTAGAGCATCGCATCCACGATTGCAAACGTATCCTGTGGGTTTCATGCTTAAAGCCCACTCCCGCTGGGACCCGAGCTGCCCTGCTGCATTTGAGGTCAAAGATTTACTGGCCGATCAACACAGCACATCCCCAGGGCATTAGAAGTTCAGTTATAGGAAAGATGGGCTGCTCATTAGAAGAAAGTAGAAGAAAATAAGGTGTACTGTTTGCAAGCAGGATGAGACTCCAGCTTGGGTAAGAGGATGCTTGTGATCCAACCCACTTGGAGGACAGGATGAAATATAAAAATCCTTAAGGAGCGGGCACGCAATACAAACCACAATTAAATGTTTAACACCTGCGTGCATGCAAGATGGACCTGCACACGAGCAGAACCCCAAAGGACACCACAAAACCCACCAGACACTCCCAAACCTGTGCAAGGCACCTACCCCACTGGCAGCATGCTACATTTCTGTGTCTCCCCATGCAACCACACCAATAAACAGAGTCACGCATTGAACTGCTTGTGTCAAAACTAGTGCCATCATCGGACAGACACCTCCATACCCAAGATGTGCGTGGCGGGGCGAGTTGTCCCCTGAAACAGCTCCTTCCCAGCCTCCTCCTCCCAAACCCGGCTTCGGTTTCAGCTGCAGTTGTTGCCTCCCAAATTGCTCCTCGTTAAATAGTCTCCCTTCCTCTTTCCTGGGGGAGGATTTTCCCCGCGGGATGACAGCAGGCTGTACAACCAGGAGAAAGCTAAAATAGTCTTTCATTAAGATTAACATCCCACTGGCAGCTGTGTTACAGCAAAATGCAACCACCTGGAGGATTAATATATAGACGGATTAATACATAGACTGCAGTCGGTGAGAATATAGCAACAGGAAGGAGCTAACAATATTCTTGACATTCACCACGCAAAGCAAAAAACTATAGGTAATAAGGCAAAGTAAATAAACCCAAGATGCATGAAGGGACAGGAAGGCAGTGCTTCAATACCCTAAATAAGTGACATTGTATGTATCCGAAAAGTCTTCCCAAGTGGTTTCTAGAGAGCTGGCCATCGCAGTCTGGCCACCAACAGGCAGCCTGCATCCAAATGTTGTAGATTAAGCACTAAGCAACATCGCAAAAGCAGCTGTAAACCCTCGTGCCATCTGAACCTGGTAAGTGGGAAAGAAAACCAATCTGGATATCGGGGTTACCCTTGGCAAGACCAATCGTCCCTTCCTATCCATCAGAAGCAACAGTCACGGCTACTTGCTGCGGATGGGGAGTTATTCACCAAGCGGAGCCACGAAAATCAAACAGTTCGTGCTCAAGTTGTGGTTTACCACTCAAGAAAGCCCATCTCAGGAAAACCAGAGCACTTGTTGCAGAATCAGATATAATTATCTTCAAAAGTTGCACCGTTATCTGGTTTCGACATACAGTTCCCTCCATACGGTAAGCCGAGGCGGGACGTGATAAATCATAAAGCCATCCTTAGCATCGCATCTATGAAATAGCCATCTTGTGTAAGAAAGCAAACACACAGCAGGAAAAGCAGTTGGCAATATGGAAAAAAAAAAAAGAGGGAAAAAAAACCAAACCCCTCACTTCCTTGACAGGATTTATTTTTAAATGATGGTTGCTCAAGCCTGCTCAGGGAATTGGAATGGCAGGAGTAGCTCTCGTGCAAGAGGATGAATAGTGACTCAGCAGGTAAAAGCTGTCAAAAAGGGTCCAAAATTGGAAGAAAAAAAAAAAAAACCAGAAGGGAAAACTATAAATATGTCAAGCAGTTTTGCTTTGTGCACTGGTTGGATGCCTGTCGCTGCAGAAGATGCTCTGTGAAGCAAGCAGGGGAACCCTGTCCCCAGCACCCGCGGAGGGGGTCCTCCCCCAAAAGCAGGAGCCAGCAGAGGCAAGCGGAGCTTTGCCGCCAATGTCAGCAGGACCCCCGGCATCCCCGTGCCATTAGGGATTGCTTTAGGCCCCGTGTCCACCCGAAACGCGACGTGCAAGGGGATCTCACCACGCTGGATTTCAGCTACGATGCTAGAGAGCCTTGCACCCCGAAGGCGCATCCCTCTCCAGCCTTCGCCCAACTCTGCACAGTACTCTGGAGAGGACAGGAGCAAGACTTTTTAGTGCACATTCAGACAAAAATATATTTTCTTGCACTGCCTTTTTTTAAAAAAATAATAAAATAAAGTCAAAAAGCCCAGCCAAGATGAAAGGCTGGAAAAACACTCCTCCTTTCCCCAACAGAAATTACAAAAATGCCTTTGAATTTGTTTTGGCAAGAAACAATGTTTTTTATGAAAGAGCTTCATTGAAAAGTCACAATTTGGAATGTACTCTTCTATTCTATGGTTTTTAAAAAGTTTTAATTACCACCTTAACAGTATTTTGACATAGTTTATGGTTTGTTAGATTGCATTGTGTGTTACGAATGCCAAACGCACCTTTTAGAAGCGCCTTATTATAGCATTAATACTAACTAACTGCGGGGTTTGTGCTGCCGAGTCTTGTTTCAGCAATTAAAAAATAATAAATTAATTCCATTTGGAGAAAACACTGCCATTTATAACCCAGCAATTAACAACAGATTTAATTTTAGATATTGCTGCATTCTTCGGCTGACTGAGTTACTCAGTACTGACACCGGTACTATCGGTATACGCCTAGTTCCTAAAAAACAGACCCAGGCCACCTTCTCACCCCTTAAATTCACGGCAACAGAGATGAAAAGTTAACGCTGCTTTCCTCTCTCGCGGGAGCTGCAGCATACGGCCTTTGCTGAAAAAAAGATTGCAAGCACAGAGCACGTGCTGGGATCTCCACCGCAACAGGCCAAATTGTATCAGCCAGGGGCACATAAGGAGTTAACAAAAAAAAAAAAACAAAAAAAACAAACAACAAAACCTCAATGGAGAGAAGCAGAGCTGACTGTATTTGCATCCAGGGTGTGCAGACATCTTAAGGGAGACAGAAGCAGACTGAGGCTCGGCTGGAGACATGCCCACAGACCCACCTCCCAGTCCGAGGCCGGACAATCATGCAGCAGGGCAGAGATGGAGAAAGAAAAATGCTTTTTATTTGGCCGCGGCTCTGCCAGCGGGAACGTGATGCCCAGGGAGGTCTGGTGCTGCTGGCAGGGCTCCAGTTGGCACCCAGGGGATGGAAGGTTGCTGGCTACATCCCACGTGGGGAAGAGTTGGAGCGGTCCAGGGACCCACACTTGCATCCCAGTGTCGATGGGGCAGCCCCAGGGCTCCCTGACAGCCCCTGCCAGGGGAAGGCTGGTGGGAAACGGGACTTGTCCTCACCATCTGCCCCTGGGCACATCGCAGCAAACACTGGCTGTAACCACCAGCAACCTCTACATCGTGAAAATAGTCTCTCTAGATAAGGAAAGGGAAGGTGAACAGGAGTGAGGGCATGGGAGCTCCCATTTCCCCACCTGTGCTCACGGTGTTGCCAAGCTCCCAGCCTCCTCCACCACACTGGACAGAAGAAAAGGACATGCATGCGTTGTGGCAGCAGTCCAGTCTTTGAAAGCAAAATTAACACATGCAGTAGGGCACAAGTTGTGAAATGGTTCCCTAACAATGGCAGTGGAGGACACCGGGCATCACCTGAAACACTAAGGTGACATAGCGACAGTTATTTGCTATTAACACCCGTCAGAGCAGCACCGCAGCTGGGAGAGGATCCCCAAAGACGACCTGAGTAAAGCAAGATACGCTGTGGCCACACGCATGCTGTGGGGCTTGCTGTGGGGAAAGCAGGACGATGCTTTGGGCTTCCTGTTACACGAGAGGCCAGAACGGGTAGCACACCAAGAGCTACGTGAAAATAGCTAGAGGTTTTGGGGGTTTGTTTTTTTTTTTTTTTTGACATCAAGATGATGATGCTAATATTCACAACCAAGTTTTAACGGTGCAACAAAAGAGATTTTGCAAAACAGCAAGGTGATCGCACTCCAAAAGCCCAGTGCCTGGCTGGGATGGAGCGCCAGAGCTCATGCACCAGACCAATCCCCAGACATTGAGGAAAAAAAGCCCCCAGCATCCCTGGGACCCTACCACAGATAAACTTGGACACACCAAGCGATGAGAACTGAAAAGACAGCACCCTCAGAAGGGTTTTCCAGCCTCTGAAAGACAGAAGATCACCTTCGCCATGTCTTGACCTCCTGCCATGCGTCCTCTTGGGCCAGAGGCACACGTGAAAACAAGCAAAATTAAGTTAAACCTTGCTTTTATAGAGTTTCCCCTTCTCCTTGTACAAAAAAAAAAAAAGGAAACAAAATCCCCAAGTACGTATTTTTATTTAGCAAGATTCCAGCGGTCTCCTTTCTTGCTACATCCCTCTCGAAGGCAGGAGCATTGCTGCACTAATTGTAAATCTATTGAAAACAGGCTACCCTCTGCTTTCAAACTGGAATTAGTTACGCTTGGGCTGACCTTGCATTATTTTGAAGCACTGCAACATTAAAAGAAAATTAGAGTGACTTGTTAAATCCTTTAAAAGGTAAAGCAACTCTATTGCTCCAGGTTCACATAAAAACAAAAAAAACCAACACACAAGACAAACAAAAATCAAGCTCTTAAATCATGACTACTGCTTTAATGTGGTAGGATTTAGTCTTATATTTTAGATTTATTCATTTCTCGTTTACTTGAACAATCATGCTAGCTATAATGAGCTCTCCCTATGAAAACTGCAGCTACAAAGGATCAGATTTGCTTACGTTACAGAGCTCTGAACACCTAGAAAGGAAATCCTAATGCGTGCTTCTTAGCAGCCAGATTACTAGTTTTTAATTCTCTCTGCCAGATGCATTTTTAATCTCTTTCCATATAATAAAGCAAATTAGTGCTTTAATTGTATGGATAAATTGAACCAAAATATGCACATCAAATTAAAAAAAAAAAAAAACCAAAAAAAAAAAACAAACCACAAGCAACTTGGTTTTGCAGAGCTGGCAACTAATGGCGCTGGGGGCTGAATTTGGCTCTGCAGGCACTGGCTGAGGAAGAAGATGCTGCCCAGAGAGCGAGGAGCTTCATCACCCCTCAGCCACAGCTGACGGGCTCCCATTTCTCCTCTGTGGAGGGACCACACGGACAGGCAACGCATCCTCGCACTCGCGGCGGAGCACGAGCAGGTAAGAGCTCAGGCTACCGTGCAAATGCTGGTCCACAGCGAGTTCATATTGTCCCTCGGTGAAACTGCTCACCCCTCCAGATTCACACTGTGGCCATCTCAAGCCATCTCCTAACCCATCATTAACCATCATCAGATTTTATTGCCCTGGGAAACTGGACACTGCTATCCTCATATCACAAGCTGAAGCACGAGATTCGTGATCCTACTTCCCTACTCACCAACTTGAAGAGCAAAATTCATCATGAATCACCAATCCGCCTCAGGAAAGCCCCCAGGTGAAGTGGGCACCTTCAAAACCTTGGGCTTTCACCAGCAGCACAGGGAGGGTGGGAAGCAAAGCCTAAGCCTGTAGCTTGCAGCCAGCAGGACCGCAGGACCCGCACCCAGGGCTCGACATCTGCACATCGTCCCCGTTTCTACCGAGCCTGGACCGCCCAAGAGCCGTATGTCCAGGGGAGAAAGATGCAGATGCAGAGGCAGGTTTGCAGCAAGGAGCTCTCCCTCTCCTGAGCCACCCAGCCCACAACAGTTTTTGCCAGCAGCATCTATTTGTTAACTTGAGAACAACTTGATTTGCCTTTGTAGAAAAAGAGATTCAATATCGCCAAGTGCTTTCTCCAGATTGAGGGGATTGCTGCCAGATTCAGTGGCCCTAGCAGGATTAGGGAAGTTGTTCTTATTTTCCACCAGTGCCACGGGGCCAAATTCAGCAGCATAAATTCAGAATAGTTGCACTCAAACCCCCAAGAAGTTATTTTTTTTAATCTGTTTCACTGGTGAGCAGGACACACCTGCTGGAATTAAATCCAGCTAAAAGCATCACTGACTTCAGCAGAGTGGCTCTCTCCATTGCCATCCTCGAGGTGGGACTCATTTAACATCGCAATTCGGCATGGATGCAGGGGTCCAAGCCTGGCCGGTGCTGGGGGAGACCGAAAATAAACCGGCGTGCGAGCATCAGCTGTGCAGAGGGACAGCCCTGCTTTCCCACTGCGGGGCAGGGATAAGAGCCTAGGAATGCAAGAAGTCACTCAGAAGTGCTGACCGTCTCCTGGGAAAAGCTTTAGCAACCCTTTTTTTTTTTTTAAAATAAAAAAATTAAGCAAACAAAAGTCACCCCAGAGAAGGCACATTCGGCCAAGAGGTTTTCTGAAGGGGATGTTGAAAAATTTAATTTAATTTAAAAAAATAAGCAAAATGGTGAAAGGGCTGGGGTAAACAGCACGTGGATATACAGCAATATAAATAGCTCTGCCGAGACTCAAGCTGCAGGACAGGAATAATTAAATGCGCGGAGAAATAAATGTCAAAAGGGTCCTGCACACAGGTAACCCAGGCACAAACATTTCAGAGCTGGAGGTGGGTTCCCTTCCCCACCGGCCGTATCTAAACCATACGTGGGATGCACCCAGGAACTGGGTGCCAACCAAGAGACCGATTTCAGAGACCTGCAAACAGCATCAGATCCACAGTGGGAGTCAATCTGCCGAAATCAGGGGCATCACACCAGCGAGGAGTCGGATCTCAGGGGTCTGTGGGATGCCAGGGCAAGGCATGGGTGAGCCCAAAGCCTCAGCAGGGCTGCAGCATCGGCCGGGCTCCGTGGCCCTTGTGTGACAGGACCCCTGGGTATCACACACCGAGATCATTGACTGTTTAGAGTAGGGCAAGGGGAAAATTAACAATTTCTATTTTAAAAACAGAAAACAACTGAACATCAATGCTAACATCCAGTTCGGCTTTAGGAGGGATTTGAAGAACTCTTGTTTCTTTGCTCCTTAATCCCACACCATGCTTCCCCACTATCAACCAGTATCGACTTCTAACAACGCAAAAGCATCTGCCCACATTTTTGCAATTATTTCAGATCCAGCAAAGAGCACTCTCCCTTTTCTGTAGGGTTAATCTAAAGAACAGTTGCCAAAATGCTGAGAACACAGTCGAACAATAGCTCCTCTGATGAAATTCCTCCACTCCATAGAGAAACCAGTATCCTCCAGCTGCTGTGGCTTGTCCAGAGATCTCCAAGTGTTTACCCGCTCCCATTAAAAAAAAAAAAAAAAAAAAAAAAAAAAAGGAAAAAAAAATGATGACAAACTGAAAGATTTGAGTGCAACTTGCAAAAAATTAATGCAGAGCCTCGCAATCTAACCGCAACACAAAAGTTTTATTAATGCAACATTTGCTTTGTGTGAAAAATAAACCCGGGACATCAGTGGAAGGAGGGCAATGCCGGCCACCTGTCCCAGGGATAGAGACTCGCTATATTTATTGGTACAGAGACCACTTTTAGCAGCACCATTGCTTTAAATACTCATTCTCAGTGGAATCTCTGATCAGTCATTTATAAAAGCCGGGTAGCCGAGCCGGACAGCTGAATTACAGCAGCTATTATCCACGTACGCCTGCATACAAGCCGACACCTTTATTTATAAAGGCTCTCCGGCTGACCGAGGTTTGACATCAGCTACAAAAAGCATTCAGCATCCAACTGACTGCATCAGAATAACGTGATGAAAGGTTAGCGAGCGCAGCCCGAGAAGACACCTTTACACAGCGCTAAGAGCTATCGTTAAAAGAATTCATGCTGCTGCAATGACTCTTTTAACAGAGCAGGTTTAAGTAATCGATTTTCTGAACAGACACACTGAGTTGCACACCTTTGCCTCTTCTGCTGGTATGTATTTAAATGGATTTCCCCCCCCCACCCTAGAAATAATTCTAAGACATTTAGAGTATTTTTGGTTTTATCAGGCCTGTCCCCTCTCCCTTCAGACCTCCTGGGTCTCTGCGCTTTCTGAGCTGCTGCTTTTCTTGCTCATTCACCTTTCGGCTCACCCCCGCCCGCAACCCATGAGCACGGACACACGCTTTCCACAAAACGTGGGAACCCATGACACGCAGGTAATACCAGTGCAAAGGGATGGTGGAGGAAGAAGAAAAGCAGGTGGTAAGAAAAATCAATTGCTCACAGTTGGTTTTCTTTGGCTCTAATAGTCTCAGTGGCAACCCCCGATAACGAAAGGTAAGGAAGCCTATGGCAAGAGCATGAACTCGGCTTTAAATTGACAGCATCCCCAAGAGCAGCACACGCAGGCATACCAAGCAGGGCTCAGCTGGGTGAAGGAAGGCTTTAAGTACCTGTATGTTCTCATCAGGCTCCTAATTCGGCTCTAACAACCCAAAACAGGAGCTGGCAGCTCTGCTGGGGTGCAGAGATGGGATCCAGCTCCCGACGGGGCTCCGAGGGCTGCGCTGTGCCTGCTGACACAGTAATGGTAAGGAAGAGCTTTCCCTGCCCAGCTGCTCATTTCTTAAGCAAAGACCATTAAAAGCATCTTCCTTCAACTTCCAAAAGCATCCTTCCTGCTCTCAGCACCTTCTCCCCTTGCACCCATCCCTCCTACCACATCCAAACCTGCAGCACTGGACCACAACACCACGCCTCAGCCCAACTCTCCACCTAAAATTCCCTACAGAAGATGAAAATTCAGGGGCTGACAGCAAGAGGAGCAGCTAAGTGACCTCGGGCTTCTCTCGCAGGACCAACCTGAAGCTTTGGGCCGCCCTCAAGACTCCAGCACCAGCATCAGGAAGGAGCTGTGCACTGCCAGAGCGTTGCCGAGTAAGTTGTTATGGTTACTGGAGGGTTTGGTGGGGTTTTTTTCCCCTCCTCTTTCAAAAAGAATTCTTATGAGTTTAACATAATACCACCAGTCAATAACAATTCTTATCTTAAAAGGTCACTCAGGTAGCTGTAACTCAACATTTCATCTACATTCGCATTACCTGCAGGGAAATAGCCTAGGGACTTTGTATTTTTTCTAATAATCCACTTCTTTGGAACTGTAAGATTTTTACAAAACCTACCCAGAACCAAGCTGACCCCACGGGCATTTTCAGCACAATGGGGAACGGACAGAAAAAACGATAGAAAAAAAAAAATCACATTGATGTTTGCTGCATGAGAAACAGGGGGAATATCCCAACAGGAAAACTATGAATGCTGGGGAAATGCATGAATGCAAACCACAGCTGCTGCAGAAACACTATGTTCTGATTGCAAACGTCAGATCATCCAAGTTTCTCCACAACAAAATTTGTGGCTTTTTCCTCCATATTTCTCTCCCACTTTTCTTCCTTCTTCACTTCCCACTGCAGACAGGGGCCAGAGAGAAGCGGACAACAACAAAAACTCAAGGGCAAGAGAACCAATCTCTGATGTTCAAGTTTCTTCTTCTTTGAAAACACAGAAACAAGAAAAAAAACGCTGTGGGATGGAAAGTGAGTTTTAAAATGTTTCAATCTAAACCTGGTCAAGCCTAGTTTTATCCACCCACTCAATTACTTCTTATAACAACAATTAAAACTCCAAACACAACACGTGCCTATGCCCCACCAGGCAACGGCGTAGGCAAGGAGCAGGAGAACTAACTGGTTAAAAGTAAGGCAGGTTTGTGGCGTGTCTGAAACAAGTTTTATCAAAAAAAGAAAACCAAACCAAGAAATCTGGAACTAATTACTTGTGAGGATCAGTAACAGAAAAGAATCTTTCTAAAGCGCCTTGTGCTTCGACTCCAGAGCTGCCTCACTCAAGAGCAAAGAGCGGAGCAAAACTGCTGAATCCTGCAGGTGACACTGACAATATTAACATTACTTTAAGTAAAATAACACCTTCAGTCATGATAGCTCAACACGCTGGGCCACGTCCAGCTGGAGCAAATGTCAGGGAAGGCTTACAGGGATTGTGGCACAAGCTTGCTCAGCCCCTGGTGCAACAGGGCCATCCGTACCATCTATCCCTATCTTCTGCAAGGGAAAGTCCCACCTTCACGACAGAAAATGACCACGAGTTTGTTCAAGCATGGCAGCACGCACGCAGGAGAAAGTCTTTCTCTGCCCTGTGGATTATTTTTATGTAAGAAAGTTTTTGCGCTTCAGCTCAAGCACTGCAACTGCCCTGAAATATCTGCAAAGGGCACCAGCCAGAATTAATAGCAGCAAACCACATGGTTATCATCCCGGTCTCAACTCAGAGATCAGAAGTCCACAGACCTCATCAGCGAGCAAGCAGAACCTCTGCTTATGCCAGAGAGAAGCCCCGAGCCTGGGAAGCCTTAGATGAGGCGCTGCACTGGACACCTGCGCAGCTCTGCAAGCACAGAGCCTGATCAGAAAAAAAAACAAACAAACAAAAAAAACCCATACTACAATTCAGGCACCTTCACCTAAATCTTTGATACACCCATGCCATGCCATGGAGTGAGTCACCACGTGCCAATACACAAGTTACACCACAGGCTGTGAACCAGGCATCGGAAGGGTGAACCTGCGCTGGCAAATCCTTCCCTTACACCTGCTTGTGCCTTAGATGCATTTGTCGCCTGCACGGAAAGGCTAGCAAAAGCCTACGTGCTTGCCTCACACAGCTAACTCCTGCCAGGTACAAAGCAAACTGGGTTTTGGCCTCTGGAGCTGGTCCTCCCACCCCGACCAGGCTCATTTTCTGCTCATTACCCAGAATCAGAGCAGACCAAATTGCACAGCCATCGCGCAATGGGTGAGACCGTCCCGAGTCCTCTGCTCTTGGAGAAGAAACCCAGCTTGCAATCCCCCTGCGCCAGAAACGCAATTCCCTCTGCCCACGAAACCCCCCAAAAAACCAGCATCATGTTCTCCAACCGAGAAACAAACCCAACCTTGTTTTGACAAGATCCTGCCCCTCCACTTAACTCATCTGCTGCGGAAGAGGAAGCGGCACGCAGGCAGACAGTCGGGAATGGATCTGCTCACTCCAACCTCAACTTTATTTGTAATTATGGGGTCCAAGATGGAAAGCCACTGGCTTGGCTGTTTGCCATCGCCAAACTCACGCTCAGTGGTGACCTCTGCACATCTCCAAGTCTCCTCTCTAGGACCAGAGCACCGCAAAGATAAACACGCTGTTTAAGAGAAAAGGAGTGAGCATGCAAATCTGCCCAGCCCCTTCATCAGGGCCTGCCACCTCTTTTAGCGTCTTTTAAATCCCTTAGCAGTTCTTGCATAACCAAGAGTTACTAAAACAAAAAGGTAATGCTTGTTTTTTCAGTGAAAATAGAGAGAAAACACAAAGGGCATGTGCACGCTGGTATATATGCATGCACACACCATTTCATGGTGGTGTTAGGTTGACGGTTGGACTTGATGATCTTGGAGGTCTTTTCCAACCTTAAAGACTCTACAATTCTATGTAAGGGTTCGTTCCAGCTACAGCCCTTGGTGCCAAACCCCCTTCTGTCTGCAGAAACCTGGGAACGGATTTCAAACACGATGACTTGTGCTTTGCTGTGGGCTCCTGCACTCACCTGGCACCATGCAAGAAGTGGGGAGAAGACTGGTGCAATCAGGTGGGAACCCCAAAACACAGCCCAGCTTCTCCGCCCTCTGATGAATCCAGCCCCGAGGATCTGTAGGCTCTGGCCCCCAGCGTTTGGATGCAGTGGTAGTGCAAGGGGTGCCCTTTCTCCGAACAGTTATCTGCAGTAACATTAGACACGAGCACGAAGCTGGAGAGCTAAAGCACTGACGGATACATCTTAAAATAAAGCAAGCGTTCACACTAATTACTATTTCAGTTACTCACACTGATTGCAAACAGAACTCCCATCTTGGTAAAGAAATTGCTTTCACGTTCCACTAATTAAATAAAGGTGGTTTTTGATGGAAAACGAGGAAAAGAAAGGTCAAGGCTTGAGAAATTGTGATCCACCTGGTCCACAGAAACCATCACTAACTGCTTCAGGGAAACTTTGCAGGAAACTTTGACTGACCGGAGCATCAACTGTTTTAAAAGCAACTGGCCCAAGCGCAAGCGTGTAAAATATAGCAGTGAGATGGGCACACAGCTCTGTTCAGCTCCGAGTTCTAACATGCCGAAGGACATAACCGCACAGAAGATTGTCCACCAGCAACGGCCCGGGCCACAAGCAGAGCACTTTCCCCGTTCATCCATTTAATCTCATTTGAAGATAAGTGTAGTCGCAAACCACATTATTTTAATTGATGGCTCTACAGGTTGTTCTTAATCCAGCTCCCGATCTAAAGCTATCCACGACCTCTCCCATCAATCCATATCTTGATGGGTTGAAGACTGCCATACGCCGTCAGGGATGCCCCGTGCGGTTCCTCCCCTTCGCATACAGCTTCCCTGCACCCGCTGTTGAGGGGCAGAACTTTATCTTGACTACTCTTCCAAGTGCAAACACACGATATCTGCACAGAAGGGGAGTATTTGGAGAGAAATCATGGGACAAGCCAGCCCAGGCACAAAACTCCAGCTCAGGTCTGCGATGATGCATGAAACGCTTCTCTGCATCTCTGCGCTTCAGAAGTGAGATTTTTCCCAGCCACAGTCACTGGGGGCATTAACTCCAACATCATACCCCTCACTGAGGCATGCATTATATGACAAAATGGTAAAAGGACATCACAAAGTTTGGGAAAGCTTCTTTGTGGGACAGCAGCCTGCCCACAGGCAGATCCACTTGCACCAGCACAACTCTCAGGGCAGCAAATCACACTTCTCATTAGTTAAGTGTTTTCTCTCCCCGCCCCGTTTTAAGCATCGCTACCCAAAAACCAGTTTCCCCGGGAAGCTCTGCCCCATGGGAAGAAGCACACCCACCACCCAAGCGACCCAACCCTCGTTTTAGGTCTGCCCCACTCTGCCAGTGCTTCAGGAGCAAGCCATAGGGAGCTTCTCCCTCCTCCAACTGCAAGGGACTCCTCCCAGGAACTGCGATACAAGGTGTTTTTAAGTGAATAGGAGGAAAAAAGTAGAAGTTAAGCACAAGCGCAGAGGCTAGGTCCCATGAGCAGGACAAGGGGGAGAGCGAAGGGGAGCCTTCCTCACACTGTGCCAGGGCTGGCGCGAGCCAAACGCTGGCTTGCAGAGCTTCCCACAGCTACTCTGAAAAGCACCTTTAAAAAGAAAAGTCTTTGAATTGCAAGAGAATACCAGGCACGTAGCCTTGCTCAGAGCCCCTGGCTAACATTCTTCTGTACCTTTATCCCCCTTCCCTTGCTATTCTCCAAAAAAACTCCAAAAAGTTTGCAAACAAAACCTGGGCAAGATGCATGGCAGCAGCACACAGATTAAAAGAAGCCAAATGCCCAACAGCTCCGCAGCTCTCTCCGCGTAAGAGTCCCAGCTCATGATTTTTAATGAGCAGAGCTGGCAAAGCTGCTCACGCTCCCCTCTGAGCAGAGACAGCACACGATGCCAACGTCCAGCTCTGCACTTAAAACTTCCTATTGCTCCCACCGAGCACAGGGCTTACCTCCCTGCACCATCCTCCTCCCAGGATGCCTGCTCAGCCCCTACGGTCCCCACCTTGGGACAGACCAGCAATGCTCTCACACAGCCCAAGGGCACTTAAACTAGAGCTGAGCATTGCAATGCAACGGTCAGCCAAGAGAAACTTGAAAAATTGAGAATCATCTTCAAACTGGGCACTGGGATGACTTTCAATCGGTGGAGGTCACCGGGGATGAACTGCAGAATTCACAGAGCGGAGGGGTAGCAGCTTCCCAACGAGCTGGGAGACCGACTGCGGCCAGGGTGGCTGCAACAGTCATAGGGCTGGAGCCACAATGACCTAAAGATATAAGAGGCGAGGTCTGCAGGAACATGTCATGTCTTTTAATAGACTAGCTGGTACAGTTGGGGGGAAAAAAAAAAATTAAAAACCAACCAACCCACAACCGCACAAGCCTTCCTTTGAGCTGGTGCACCTTCGTGCTTGGCCATTTTTTCCAGCTGCATCACTTGGTCTAATTAAAGACATTCCTGTTCCCTGCAACCCTTGTCTCTTCCTCCAGCCAGTCCTTCCCAGGACGAGAAATCTAGGTCATTCTGATGTTCTCATTGTGATACTTGACAGCCTGACAGAATGAAATAAAGATTTCAGCCTTAACATGTGAAGTAGTTAATGTCCTGTGCACCGGGCAAAGAAGGCTTGTTGTCCCTCAAAAACAAGAGCTTAAAGCTGTTACTACCACCAGTGCAGATGGGTGCTTGGAGGATTCGCAGGAGCCTTTAGACATCTTCAGCAGCCAGCAGACACTGCAGAAGCGAGGAAGCCATGGCACCTCCAAAGCTGGGCCTGGTGGGATGGGATGTGGGACTACTCTCGAAGTTCCAGGAAAATCCCAGTCACGCCTCTGGCCGTCAGAGAGGGGATGCCTGAGCAGGTGGGAGCAGAAGCACATCCTGCGCTCTGTGCCAAAAGCCTATGGACCAGATTTCGTGGATACACCAGCCCCCATGTCCTCATCAGGTCCGTACCCCGCAGAGCAGCCATACCCGGCATCCTTCAGTGTCTCAGCCCCAGACAGCGGGCACAGGAGGAGCACGAGGCCCGATCCCACCATGGGGCACATCACGCTCCTGCCTGACATTTACGGGTGGCTTGGAGGAGGTCGCCGTGTCCTGACGGCTCCGAGCAGCTGGGACTGAAGCCGCCCAGCGAGGCCAGGCTGGAAGGAAGGAAGGAAGTTATAGCAGGCTTTTAAATAGCGCTATGTAATACCCAAAACTGCTATTTCTGTGCACGGATAATATGGTTTCCATATTCTTCTCCACGCACGGCAGTCCAAGAAGCCATTTGCACTCAAACTGAATTAGCGGTACCCACACTCTTCACCAGTTAAACCATTAAAGCTCTATGAGGCTCCTCATAGCCACCACGTAGGACAACCACAAGCTGTACACTTCGCCTAATGAAGAAACGTATGGATTTCCTTCTGTGTTTGCTTCTCGCGTCGACTTCACCTTCATAATCAAGCAATATCATTAAACACACTATGGACTGCAGGTGGTCCCACAGCCACCTGTGCAGCCCCCGCACCATGTGTAGTCACCGCATCTCTGGCATGCTCTGAGACACCAGCGTAGCTTTCTGTGAGGCGTCTCTCCTCTGAGGTGGGCAATGCGGTTGTATCCACCTCCCTGTGCTTGAGCAGGAGGCTCCTCAAACCTCTTTGAGCATCATACATGCTTCCACACAGCAGAGCCACACCAATCTTGCAGCCCTAATGAGGAGGGCTTGGCTGTCATTATCAAAATACTCTCACACTTCGGGGGGGAAGAAAAAAAAAATCGTAACTCCTTCAAAAGAAACAAACTTGCTTCTCCATTTCAATTAACTAGTTAAAAGGAGTTATTTTTCTTCCTTGAGGTTCTCTTCTCTCATCTGCAATACAGCAGACCTCTCATTTGGAGTCTACCAGGCAAGAAACAACTTGGCATGGTGGAAAACTCCGCTCAACGAAGGTGTCCAAGTCCATACACTCAAAGGCTTCTGAGCCCAGCTCCGCCAGCCAGTGAGGATTTCATGCTCGACTCCCTTTGGGCTCTCTCTTGATCTCAGTTGTTGGTGATGATATTGCCAAGGATGGTGCCCATCCACTAAGGAACACATCAAGGCTGCCACCTCCTTCTAATAGCCGTGACCTAGGGATAATGTTCAAGTTTTCCCACCTCCTCAACACGGCTGGGGCAAGCAACAGGTCCTGCACACACAAAACTACTCATTTCTCACGAGGACCCGCCGTTTAAGCTTATTCGGACACTTGCTCCAGCACACTAGACCAGCACGCCGCATTCAGATCAGCGTTGCTTAACTCCTGGTGACACCCCTCGCCAGACAGAGGACTTCACCTGCACTTCACTGAAGGTGACCACACCACGTCTTACAGCCAGCTCCTGCGTCCCATTTAGGCTGTGTCACCCCACCACGCCGCAGTGCCTTGCACACCACCATCACCACATCCCCAACATCAACAAGGACACTGGCGGGGCACCTAGAAGCAGGGAGCCACCATTTCCAAGGCAGCAAACACCAGGAAAACACACTGGGAGCCACCTCAGCCCCCAGCCTGGGAGGTAATTGAGTCCAAATTAGTTATGCAAACAACGAAATTGAAATAGTAAAGACTAACGCAAGGTTAGATGACGACACTGCTTTTCAGAAGAACATGGTGCGATTCCATCGCCAGGCAAGCAACAAAGCACGAAACAGGCGCTGAATAGGAGTGATTTAAAAAAATACAGGCAGTTTTACGAAGAAGGCAGCGTTAACGCTGGAGAGTAAAAGCTATTTCCCAACTGTCTGTGGTTGCACACCTCAGCTATCCTTCCCTCCACCACAACAGGATCGCGTGGCTCGGAAAAGCGCATGTCCTGTTCCGCAGGATGCGTTAATACGTCCATCCCACGGGAAAGCCGTACGGAGAGGTGTTTGGCGAGAAAGAGGAACTCAACGGATCCAGGTTTTGCCAACAGAGTTACAAATGCCCTGGAAGAACAGCTCATTTTGGGAAGAAATGTCAGGGAAAGCACAAGCATCTCCACAAACACACCAAGGGGCAGGCAAGAGGCTGGACGCCAAGCTTCGTTCGTACGAGAAACCCCTGCGCCAAGCAAGGTCAATGGGATTACAGGGACAAGCAGGGATCGCTCGCAGAGGTAGAGATGGGAAGGGTCCAACCCCTGGTTTCCACCTTGACCTCAAGAGACCAAATGCCACCATACAGTCGGCCATACGTGACTTTGTATCTGGAAAGACTTCAAAACGCGGTTTGCCTTCATAATTCACCTTTTTTTTTTGTGGCCAGGAGGTAAATAATCCCCCTCTAATTACCTGATCAACCACGGGGACACGGCTACCAGCAAAACCACAAATTGAACGAAAAATTGCAATGCTGATAAAAAAAATAAAACATTGGTCACGTCGACTTGCAGCAGGAATCGCAGCAAGCCTGCGCATGGGAGGCTGTACATCTATCCCAGAGCGGCTGAGTTTAGAGAGCATTTTCCTTCCCCGTCCCCCCGCCCCGGGGCCTCCCCACCCAAATGGATGAGGTTCGGCTCTTCAGCTGTTTATAAAACCAGCACTGGGCCCAGCTGCAGTCGGCAGCATTCCTCCCTCTCATTCCTGCGAGCTATATAAGGGAACAGCCAATTCCAGCCTCGCTCCCCGCCATAGCCAGCCCCGATCCCTTCATGCCGGAGCAGCCCCGGGCTTGGTTTCCTGCAGAAGGATTTAAATCCGTCCTCGGACGAACACGGCATTGCGCTGGACCTTGTCATCAAATGGCAGCGGAGGCAGCTGCCAAATCCTGCCGGCTCGGTGCTCTAATAGGGAACAGCTGGAGCAGGACCCTGCATTCCTCCCGTCCCGTCAACACTGGGGGCTCTGTTCGGGATCCGGCCGCCGCCAGCCCGCAAGATTTCCACCTATCCCAAAATGCAGCCGCCTGCTTCCCCGGTACCGCTTCAACACGCACAGCCCGAAAAGCAAGAGCTCCCGGCTCTCTCCTGGATTTTTTTTATTTTTAAAAAGGGATGCTTTGCTTTTTTGTTGTTGGTTTGTTTGGGTTTTTTTTGAGAGAGGTTGGGGAAAGAGAACTATGCAGCTTAAAGACAGATTTCACCCTCCTTACTCACACTCAGTATTTCAGAAACTCTGCTTAAAGCTATTTATATCCTTGCGTATATCTGCACATACACACTTAGGAACATACATGTTTGTAATCCACACACACCCATAAATAAACACATTAACACACGGCGCAGTTCGCACATCGCTTATGCCATTTTCATCCTGCGCTAACTCCATTTACTTCTGCAGAGTTGAGTAACTTGTAATGGTGCATAAACAAAACCAAAATACACTTTCGTAGCCACGCACATTTTCTGTAATGCATTCTGCATGTTCGCTAACATAAAACAGTCTACTCATATTTTCTTAGAGCTTCACTGAAATACAAGGGGGTATTCAGAGCCGCAGGAAAAAAAATGCGTCCAAACAGGATCTGAATGATGAAATAGGAATTGCCACATTTGGGGAGAAAAAAAAAAAAAAAAAAAGGATAACTCAGCTGCCCAGACCTTTAGAAAACAACAGTTCGTCTAAGGTAGTGCTGGGCTGCTTCTGCATGTTGCAGAAAGCAAAGTAAGCCACGTTGTCCAAAAGCAGCCTAGGAAATCCAGACTCTACGTGACCTGACTTACTTATTTCACAGGAAACTGCATGGAAGGAGGAAGGGGGGGGGGGGTGGAAAAAAACCCACCAATCATTCATGCTACCGTAGTTACACCACGCCATAGACTGGAGTAGTTTGCTGTGAAAAATCAAACTGAAATAAGGCATCACCCGTTTGAAAAATAAAACATAAGAAGAGAAGCTGTTAATACAATCAAGCTGAGGAGCCCCGGCTCCCCGACCTCCCTCTTTTCTTGGGCATTGTGTTTTTTTGGTTTTTTTTTAATTTTGCCTGCATTAGAGCATCGTTGAAGAAGGGCTGCAGCAGGGAAAAAAAAAAAAAAAAAAAAGCAAACGACTCACCAGGGTTGTTGGCCTCCCCTTCGAGGATGTGGAGCTCGGTGCAGTCTGCCAGGGAGTGCTCCAGGCAGAGCTGGAGGAAGCGAGCCTGGGTCCGGCTGACTCGTTTCAGCAGCGAGAGCAAGGCCACGGTTTGCTCGCACTCGTTCCAGCCCTTGAACCAACCGGCCAAGACGCCGACCTGGTCTCGAAACATCATGGTGAGCCGGCGGCCGGAGGCGACACCTCTGCGGGGGGAGAAAATAAATAACCGGGAAAACCTCCCCGCCCCGACGCCGCTTCCTCCCTTACGGCTGGGGTCAGGATTAAAAAAGAATAGTAATAAAAAATTTAGAGAAAAAAAAAAAAAAAAAGAATCTCCTTTGCAATAGAAAGGGTTTTGGTTTGGTTGGACGCAGCTTTCGGCCTGGGTTGGGTTTTGCTCCCTCTCTCTTCTGGCTTCGGTGCGGTGCTGGAGTCCCTGACGGCGACCACGGGAGGGATGGAGGGGTGGGCGGCCAAAAAACAACAACAACAACAAAAAAAAAAGCCACAAAAAAAAAAAATAATAATAATAACCAACAACCAACCAAGAAAACCCTACAAACCCCAGGGTCAGGGCTGCCCCCGGAGAGGCGGCGGCGGGCAGGGCTGGGGGCGGCGGGGCCTCACACCTGGAAAAAAGAGTGGGGGGGCGTCAGGGGGGTGGCGAGAGGGAGGAGGAAGGCTCTGCCCGGGGCCCCGCTACCTTCCTCCTCCTCCTCCAACGAGATCTCAGAGACCCCCACCCCCTCCCGCCTGCCCGTTTTGGGAAGCACCCACCCCCATGCATTCGGCAGTACTGAGGTGGGGGTAAGCACCCCCCCCCCCCAGCGCATCCAGCACCCCCATTTAGGGGGGAACAAGCAACCCCCCCAGTGCATCCAGCACCCGGAGGGGGGGGTCCCCCCCACTGCAGCAAAGCTCAGCAAAACGGGGGCGGGGAGCGAGTTCCCCCGTGTGTGCGTGTCGGTCCCCCCCCAACCCCCCAAAAAGTGTCGTCGCTGTTCCCCCCCTCAATCACTCACCTGTCTCGTACCGGCCCCGGGAAGCGGGGGGGGGCCGTGCCATGGCGGGGAAAGGGGAGGGGGGGGGAAAAAGGGGAGGGGGGGGCGCGAGCGGCGGCTCCGCGGCGCGAGACTGAGCCCAGCGGCGCGCCGAGCCCCCGCTCCCCACATGCCGCTCATTTGCATAGCGGTGACGTCATGTGGGGCGGGGAAGCGGCGGGAGCGGGAGAGGCGGGAAGGGGGGGGGGCGGGACGCGCGCGCCTGGCGCGCGCGTCCCGCCCCCCCCCCTTCCCGCCTCTCCCGCTCCCGCCGCTTCCTCGCGCGCCTGCGGAGGAAACTACCATCTAGCGGACTGCGGGGGAATGGCTTTTTTTTTTTTTTTTTTTTGAGGGAAAAAAGTTTTACTTTCTGCTCCGGGAAATGTCGCATGGGCAAGAAAGCGCCTTTTAAAAATTATTTAAATTTTTTTTTTTTTTAAATGTTTTGCATGTCGGCAGGCTCAGCGGTCAGTGCTGCCCCGGAGTTTTGGTGAGCGGGGGGTGAGTGTGGGGGATTTAATCCTGGAGCGGGGCAGGGTTTGTATTTCGCGTTCTTGATTTCCCCTGAAGATTTGATTTCCCTGATATTTCAGCCTGAAGAAGAGGAGGCTCCAGGGCTACAGGAAAGATGGGGAGAAACTCTTCAGCAGGGCCTGTTGTCATGGGAGGAGGGGTAATGGTTTTAAAACAGAGAGAAGCAGATCCAGACTGGATATAAGGAAGAAATTCTTTACGCTGAGGGTGGTGGAACACTGGCCCAGGTTGCCCAGAGAGGTGGTGGATGCCCCATCCCTGGAAACATTCCAGGCCAGGTTGGCCGGGGCTCTGAGCAACCTGATCTGGTTGGAGATGTCCCTGCTCCTTGCAGGGGGTTGGACTGGGTGGGCTTTAGAGGTCCCTTCCAACCCAAACCATTCCGTGATTCTATGATAAGACAGCAAATACTGAGCAGATTCTAACACACTGTAAAACATAAATAAAGGTGTAAAGTGTGTTTATTTGTGGACACTGCGTCAAATGCCTGATCCATGTGTGACTTGTGCTTTAGGGAACAAGTGGCCCTGGTAAACCTTTGCAGCAATTTCCTAAACCCCTTTGCTTTGCAGACAGGGAAGCTCAGAGGTGAGTAAAGGATGTGCTCAGGTGTCAGGAGGTGGCGAGAGAGGGAGATGTGATGGGATCGTGGCAAACCAAGGGCTGAACCTCTCCACCAGTGAAATCTGCTCCCCAAAAGTGGCTGTGTGCTCTGATGGGTAGTGGAGAAAGGAAAAGTCTGGGTTTGTGCAACTTTTTGGCTTAAAAAGCAATGCACATAGCTGAATCCATCCCTTTGGGGGAAAAAAAAAGTAGCAAGGAGATAAAGGTTGCCTGAATCCATCAGGAATGCCCAGTCCCATGTGCAGGAGTATCAATCCTGCAGCAGGACCACGAGATGAGGATCACCAGCTCACTTCTAGCAGCTCCTATCCATCAAGCGCACATGCTCCATCTTACCCTGCTTACGAGTTTGCATGTAACGTGCTTCAGCTTTCAGTCTGTCTGGTGACTAATTAAACAAACAGGAGTGGAGTTCCCTGCCAACAAACCCCAGCCATCTGTCTCATCCTCCGGTTCCATCCTAAGAAATGGTCAATCAAAGTGTTCCTTTACCCTCACCGTGGTGTCGAAAGTCCTCCCGCTGTCCGTGAGTGCTGAGGGTTGGCCCGCGGAGCTGTGAGGATACACCATCTGCCGCACCCATGTGCACGTCTTGCACGGGAAGATGGAGCGAGGCTTGTTAAACCATCGGCGTTAACAGCACAAGGAGCTGCAGGCAGAACGCCGCGCGCTTGCACGTTGCTAATTTAAGGGTTGCCAAGCCTTCTTTGCCGCTAACGCCTCTCAGGTTTTGCATTTTGCACATCTAAAGTGGTAACAGCAGCGATCAGAAGAATATTTAGTGCTGAAACAGTCCATGCAGCCTCTGTCAGGCGGGGCAGATAGGCGGGAGGTGGTGTCCCCCCACATGCAGCAAGTCATGAACGTGGGAGAGTAAAAGGACCGAAGCCACAGAGTTTGTCCTGTGCTCCAGGAGACCTCACGAGCGTGACTGATAATAAAACCAAAAATAATCATCTGCTGCTCAGGAGATTACAAGCACGTATTCCCCATACCGTCCCCAGGAAGCAAACACAGAGGCGTGAGATCTTGATGTAATGGCATACACTGTGATGTTTGGAGGTTTCTATGGTAATTAAGAAATATATCCATGACCCGTGGAAGAAACACCCTGCAGCATTGTGAGGCAAGTGCCTGTCCGCATCAGTACGCTGTAAGGATCCTTGAGATGACTGGAAGCAAATCTCCTTTTCTGGGGCAAATCGGCTGGGGTGGAGGGGCTCGTCAGCACCTCTGTAGTCAACTTTCTCATGGGTGGAGCATCCAATGTGCAGAAACTGTCTCCTGGGAGCAGAGAGACCCCGGCCAGCTCTGCACAAACACAAGGCAGAGCAACTGAAGAGGCAGGATAATTTTATTTTATACGGCAGTTCCTGAGGGACCCCAGGATCTTTGCAGATGCAGGCAGGGCATTTCTGCAGGGCTGCAAGTCCTGAGAGCAGAGGCTGTTAGCGGGGTTTGGCATTCCCCGTGCGGTCGTTATTTCGCTGGGGCAGAGCTGACGGCGTGGTCTGGCCAACCTCCACTGCCGGCATCCCAGGGTGGCTCGGTACAGCAACACCTAGGCACCATCTACGTTTCTGTTTACCTATTCAGAGGGAAAACAAGAGGCCTGCCAAGCAGGTAGTCTAGGCAAATTAGTGAATCTTGACGGCTCATGAGTTCAAAGGAAGTGGTTGCTCATCTCCGTGGAAGCTCTCCGATAGCATATTTAGCCGAAGAAAGGATGAGTTTATCCACCAGCGCACAATGGCCCAGATTTCCTAGCTCACTAAACCCAAGTATTAGTGAAAATACCACGGTAGGCAGGCTGAGATAATTAAATACAACGTCTCTTCCATTTGTTCCTAAAAAAAGTGTGGGAATTGGCCACTGAGATGCTAGCGTTTTCCTTACCTTGGGTGGTGGAGCTGTGCGATTCATACAAAAAAAACCACAAAAAAAAACCTGCCAAAAAAAAAAACCCACAAAAAAAAAAAAAAAAGAGAAATAGAAGAAAAGTAAAAATAAACAATAAACCTGCATGGGTCTACGTATCCAAATTGGATGGGGCAGCTGTTAAAAATTTGTATTTATACTGTGCCCAGTCTGGGGTTTGGGGAAGAACTTGATTCGGAATTCACCGTGAAAGGAGCAGTGGTCTTCCATTTTCACTTGAGGCTGGGGGAGGAGGACACAGATCTACACAGGAAATACTGGTTAGCATGGGAAGCGCTGGTTACGTTGTATTTGTTTAGCCGTTGTCAAGGGGCTGCGTTGAGAAGCCCCTGTTTCCTCTCTGAACGCACTGTCGTGTTGTGCTGTGAGCGCACGGGCATCTGCCTCGCCGGCAATGTCAGCTCTGCCCTGCGCCGCTGATGAGTTGGCTCACGGGGACCCCAGGGACACAGAGGCAACAAAATAAATCAGCTTAACTAATGGCTCTCAAAAAAGCGCCTCTTGCAAATGTATCACAGGCTGCTCTCCTGCACGGTGATGCATGCAGGGTCGGTGACAAAGAACAGCTGAGGAAGAAGAGGATGTGAAGGATTTATTCAACCAGGCAGGCAGTAAGTTTAATTGGGCTCTTCAAATTGGGCGGTTTCAAATAGCCCCTTGAATATAAAGGCGGGCTTTTGCATCGCAAAACCTTATCGTTACTTCAACAGCACGTGAATATTTGCAGAGTTTGTCTTTGCAAAACTGAGACCTCCGTGTGTGTTGAGGGCAAAGCGCAAATCAAGCCCTACCAAGCCTTTGGGGCAGCCTGGTTACTAGGTGTGCTCGCTTGTATGGCACAAAAGAGACGTCCCATCGCACCCTCTCTGACCAGCCATCGGCACAAGTGTGGGGCACAGCTCCAGCTCACACCTCGGATGGGTCTGCAGCAAAATGCCTGAGCGACTCTGGGCCCCTCTTCTTGCGCGCTAACACCCCGTAAATGCCTGCTGGTGAGAGAACTCCCTGGATGGCTATATCCCATAGCTTCACGTCGTGTTTACCTACAACACTGCAATTTCTCAAACCATTTCCAGCCAGCAATGAAAGCAGCTTGTTGTAGGACTTGGAGCTGACTGAGGCTGCGTTGCAAGCAGATGGCCCTGATGAAACAAGATGCTGATCCCCAAGGAGGCACCATTCAACGGAGCTGCTCGACTCTGCGGCTCCAGCAGCTCCAAGACAGGCTTGGAGATGTTGCATTAGCATGCACCATCGAGGAAATTGCTTTCCTAACTACCCCTTTCAAGCAATTCTCTTTGGAAGCCTGGTTCCAACTCAAGACATATGTCAGCAACACTGATACTAAGGCAGTCTTTCTACTTAACTATTAATAACAAAGCGTGCCCGGTGCTGACAAAATGATGGTAATTTAAGGAGAATTTCCTTTAAGGAGAGCGGAAGAGGTGCCAGGCTGGGTGAGGTTTTAGGCATAGCCAGAATGCTGAGGTGGAGGAAAACCTTCACGCTCTCACCTGATAAAATGTCAGGAGATCCAAGCATGAAAGGCAAACATGAGGTGAAGCAGCTTGCATCGATCATCCTGAGAGGCACCACGATGGGTTTGGCAGAGGGGATCCAGTCTCAGCCATGCCCCGCACACTGTCCTTGCATCTTTCTCCATCCTACCACGTCTCAGGCCACTCGCTTGCCCAGGACACAGTCTGCTCACGCTGGTACGGAGGTTGCTTCTTGGGCATCCTCAGGAGAGCTCCATAAATGAAGGCCGGCACATCTACGAACGGCTAACAGCAAACTGGGTAATACCACCCCCAACTCCCTGATGAACCAGACTCGTTGTACCACCCTCTGCCAGATACTTAAATTGCTGCTTAGATGTTTTTACATGTTTCCTTGAAAAAAAAGGGAATAAATAAATATATAAAATTGTAAATGTTGCTCTGTATATACCAAACTCGGCTGTCCCAGCTTGTCTCCAGCCACCCCCTAGCAGAGCACAGCAGAGGTCACTGCTTTCCCAAGGAGCCTGGCACGAAGAGTGGGGAACCAAAACCGCCACTCCTGTCTTCATGGGTATCAACAAGTTTATCTGCAAGAGGTGAGGAAAGAAGAAAAGGAAAGGAGAAAATTCTCATGGAAACGAGCAGACACAAAAAGGGGATAAAACCACCTTATTAGATCAGATTTGTGCGGGTAGGGTCACTCAGCTGGACCGGGGCCCATATCCAAACCCTGCTACAAAGGATTATGTTGTTCCAAATAAGAGACATCCAGAAGACTGAAAATCATTCCTACTCTTGTGCTTTAAGGAGCTCATTTGGAGAAACAATGCTCTTGATCAAAAAACCAGTGAATACGTCTTTGGGTTTGCCTTGCCCTTGTATGGACTGGTCCTGCTCCCTGCCGCAGAGACTACCACATAGTTAAAATACGAGATCCTGCGTTATGTTCCAGTGTAGATGGCTGTGGTTAAAACTGATGCCGGCTCCAAGGCAAAGCTTTACAAGCTACCACATTTTCTGTGATTGTCCCCAACTTCACCAGCATCCAGCCACTTCTCTGTCCCCACCACCTCTTTCAGTAGCCTTCAGACTATGCGGGATGAGGGAAATATTGGCTGTGCTGGAGGACATGGTTTTTATGGGACTCTGGAGAATTAAATTGAAAATGTGGCCTAATGGAGGTCCACCTATTCCAGGTAGCTCCAGCAGATGTATCCAGAGTGGGATGGTGGAGCCCTGCGTTGCTGAGGTCTCAGTGGCAGCAGTCATGAGAGCAGGATGAACTGCAGAGAAATCTGCACATTGCCACCCTGCCCATCAAACCCAGCAAAACAAACCCCAGCAAAATGAGTGGCAAAGTGCTGCTGAGGGTACCACTCTGCAAAGCCTGGACATTTCTGAGCCCATGAGATGCTGTGAAATAAGCGTCTAACGGGTTACTGCGAGTAGATCCAACATCTAGACAGTGGGAACACCAAGGTAGAGGTTGCTAAAGTGAAGGATATAAATTACCCCATCAAAACATGTCATTGGGTCAAGAGTCCTTTATATTATCAAATTCCTTTTTCGGGACAGGAGAAAAGCAAATGGTTCGTTAATGACAGGTTATTAAATGCTGTTGGACTTGATGGAGATTTTTTTGTTAAGAAGTTGGCGTTGAAAGGGAAGACTGGAGCTGGCAGATTTATTTACACATTTTCATGTCTCTGGGAAGATAGTTAAAGATTGAAAGACTGGAAAAGCTATAGCCATTCTTAAACGTGAATCCACCAGCTCTTGTCAAATACCTTTCTTTGGTCCTGTAGAAAAATGTAAGGGTAACCTTGAGTGATTTAAGCTGCTCTTGGAGCAAGTTGTCCCAGCGGAGGAGGGTTTGGATGATGCTGCAGCTGCTCCAGCCAGGGTTTGGTACTGACCACCTAGGAAGAAGCCAGCTTTCAAAAGAAAGGCAACAGCTGGGTTGTCAATCTTGTCTCCATGTACAGCAGTGCCTGGTGAAAAGCATTGCTTTTCAAGCTGTCATACGCCGTAAATCGCTGCCCTGTTCTTACTTTGATCAATGAAATGCGGCGCCATAGAAAGGGGTCTGCTAACCTTGGCAAGCGGAGCAGCCACATGAGGAAACGTGGTGCCTGACTCCCTCGGGGCTCCCCGCTTGCCGTAATTATCTTCAGCCTTGCTGCCAGCAATATCCCACCCCAGGCTTCCTGCAAGCTGGTGCATTTTGAGCTTGCAGTCTAGGCTCTTTCCCTACAGGGGAAATCCTTGAAATCCAGGACCCTCAGGAACTGGAGACCAAAATCAAATAGCTTTGAGCAAGGTGTCTGTGTTGCATTTGACCAGCTGAGAAGCAACAGAACATCTGTATCTCACAGTCAATTCTGGTGACAGGAGATTGATGCATGATGATCTCTGGGGTCTCACTGCCTCCAAACTCAATAGCATCTGCAGAGCTAAAAGAAAAAAAAAGAAGGGGAACAACTATCAAAATAATTCACAAGTTAGCAATCCTCCCTCTAGCCTGTTTGTTAAAATATTGCTCACAAAAAGCTGATAGACACTGAAATAAATAGTACTATGAGGGAGATAAGTGATGCATTAGACTTCTCACCAGTCCCCTGACTACAGCTACTATTGAAAAATCTGCCAAGAAACATTAGATGTGAAGTGGCTATGCAATGGGAGAGTAAAAAATATTAGGAGCTGCCAAACCTCCTCGTTTGGTGAACACAAAAAGTGGAGGAGGCAATCTAAAACCTAGAAAAGCTTTCTAGGTACAAATCTTCTGCTGATACAAGGACGGCGCAAACTGAGGATATAAAACACAGGTAGCAACTAATTGTCCAGGTAATTTATTGCCGGTCCTGCAGAAGTAATTCTGGGATTCACTCGACCCTCAGAAGCACCCGAACACTGCACAGGTAGGACAGGGGTTTTCTAAAGAACGGAAATGCAGTGACTGCGGTGTCCCGACTATGCGACATGCCCTTCCTATGGCTGAGGAGTACTTGTGTAGGGGGGAGGAGTAAAAGGAGGTTTTTTTGGGTTTCCCTGAACCCTAATGAAGGTTCAGTAACCTCAGCATGAATTTAGAATCTGTCCTTGCTTTTCAAAATACTGTTGAAGGAACAGAGAGACCCCTCACTTTGGACATCAGATTCCATTGAAGACTTCATCTAGTCTTAAAGCTATGTTGACATACAGTATTTTAACTCTTTTAAGTGTTCCCATTATGAGATGGCACAATTAAAGCAGGAACGCTCCCAGCTCAGATGCGGCAGCATCCAGACACGGGTGCCTTTATCTTGGTGTTGCACATTGCTACAAATTTATGGAACCAGAGCGGTAAAAGCCCCTTTTCACAGATATAATCATCGCTGCACTGCAGGCTCGTATCTCTCTACCCACATTGATCGCGGACATGAGGGAGTACAAGCAAGACAGACACAATGTGTAGAGCCACCCGCGTGACCCCGCACTGTTCAGCAGGGACTTTCCGAGCCCCTCCATGGTCACCAGCCGGGCAGACATCCCAGGGGATCATGGCTAGCACTGCTTCAGAGAGCGGTGGCAAGGCAGGGAGTGGGGTCTGTCTGATTTTGGGGGACTCTGCAAAGCATGGGCCTCTCCAATGCTGGGTCGTGGCCCGAGAGCTGCACTCAGGTATGCATTTGAATGACGAGGCCACTGTATGCCGTCAAAGCGATGTTCAAATGCGATACTGAAGTTATGGAGAAATGCAACCCTAATCCTCTTTTCCTCTTTGCCCTTCCTGCCCAGCATACTCCAGCAAGACAATGCCAAGCCTTTCTAATGGCTTGGTTCAGAGGAAGACTATTGCTGTATCAGACACAATTCACCTATTCCTGGCATTAATTACATTAGCTATAAACATACAGGATACCAGGGACAGCCTTTGCAGAGGCTGCACATCCGCTGCGATGACAGAGGCCAGTCCTCATTTATTTTGGGTATCAGGAGAACTGAACAAATTGTGACTGGTGGCCAGTTACTGCGGAGACTTCTCGGTACCCACGTCAGCCCCAGACCTCCTTCACCTGGCAGACCTCGCAGAGCTTCGTCAGGGCATGGAGGGACTGAGTAACGGACAAACTAGCAGGAGAAACTCAGACCCTGATTCCTGACTCCTTTTATCATACTTAAGGTTTAAAGTTTGATGTTAGCAAGTAAATGAATAATTTGAAACCAGATTCAGACAGAAGCTTGTCTTAAAGCTGAACAAAACATGTACGTGGGTTCTCATCTGCTCAGACCCACCAAAACATGAGATGGTGAACTCCTCCTTCCCTTAATTCCCTGACAGGGAACAGCAAGGTGCCAGGTTGGCAGTGTTGGCTACTGGTAGCTCAGCAGACAGTCTCGGCACTCTGATGGTCAGTGGTCATCCTCAGTGGTGGTGGTGAGACTTTATAGGGTCTGTAGTGGAATGCAGCACCATTTTAGCTCACAAGGAGTCAGAGGTCAGGACACTAGCCACTTTTTGAAGCATCTTATAGGATTTCTGAATTTCCCATGGGAACAGGAGAACCGTTTTAAGATAAATAGACCCAAGTTGTCTCCCTCCTACCATTTGCCCTCGACATGGAGGAGGCAGGGAGGGAGGAAGACCCTAGCAGAGCAACTTTCTCTACAGAAGGAAGATGTCCATGTCATAGTCCATTGGCATTTGGAAAGGCACCTTGGGACATCCCGAAGTAACACCACTTAGTCTGTTCACCTCATTTCAAAGCCTCAGCTCTGGTAAGACTCGATGAACCAAACCAGGTGGTGAGGTACCTCCCACTTCTCTCCTGCAGGAAAAAATCATTACAAATTTGTAATATCACAATGCTGCTGAAAACAAGCAAGTCTTGTTGCCAGAAGTCTGCATATCTTCCTTGATGTCACCAAATCCATAAGTATCATCTATCATGAGTGGAAGAGGAACGTTACAGCACCTCTATTACAACAGGGCGACAGAGCAGAACAGCCTCTGCCAATATACTGTGGTTTTGTGGGTCACAGGAAGGTTTTAATTCTCTCTTAGAGCTTTGTATCGCTGTTTTAAGACAACCAAGGGACACACAAGGCAGCTTTAGAGCTGCTCCTTTTACTTCTCACCTGATCTGTATTTTGAGATGGCTTCTTAAAAGAAGGGCAAACGTAATAAGCCAGCTACTGTACTTCTTATAACTCTCCATCAGATCTTTGATTTGGGCCAGCAAGGAAGCTTGTTAGGTCTGATAAAGCAACTAAGCATCTCTGGAAAATGCTATTAAAAGAACATGAAACAAATTAAAAGCTGGGACAGACTTAATGGTAAGTACATGGCCTGGCAGTTCAGCACGGCTACATCCCGTTTGCTATTATTATTTAATACTGGCATCGATTGGTTGAAGGATGAGGCAGACCACGCAATTCTCTGTGGGGTTTACTTGAATACCATTTCACTTTGAGATTAAACAAGCCCACAAGCTTGGATCACACTGTCTTGTTGTGAAATTTTAATTAATTGATTTAATGTTGAGGACTACGGTGGTCAAGCAGTAAACACCACCTCTTTGATCACCTACGTGGACAAACCAAGTCCTTGCTAACTATCAGGTAGTGCCCAACTCCGGGTTAGAACCGGTGCAGCGTTAACCTGCTCCTCTGGAATAACCAGCTGTACAGCCACTGTCCCACATGCTGGTAGTACAAGCTGTTTGTATGAAAACAGCTACTGGCATGGCTCTTTGGTCTTTATATAAATTTTTCTGAGAGCCCACCGAGGCATTGAGCAATTTAAACCAGCTCTCCATTTCACAGCACTGACACACGGATACGGAGGGAAGTCTGAAGAGCAATCAGTTCCACCATCATCACATTAGCTGCTCCCCTTTAATGGCAGAACAAGGCTAGTGACACAGGGAGGCAACACTCAGCAACCACCTCTGTCAGGTATGCTGCAACCAAGCCAGCAAAGCTCAACACGAGAGCACGTAGAAAGGGACAGTGATTTCCAAGTGATGTCACCCCTTCATTCTTGTGCGTTCACATTCTCACTAACACCACGGCGTCTGGGTGGTCCGGTGAGAATTGCATAGAGCGTCCTCATCACGCCTCTGTAGTTAATTCATTCTGAGTGGTGTAGGCACTGTAGGATGCTGACAGTCTTTATGCTCTCTCTTAACAGAAGCAGCTCTGGGTCTGCTTGAGTCGCATCACACTTATTGCTCCACATCTGCATTGTGGTCTTAGCTGAGATACAGCCTTGCTGCCACCAGCACTCATTCCTTCTGCTACTGCGTTCTTCTCTGCTCTCCTCTTGCTGTTCTCAGCCTCCTGGATTGCAGCATATACACCATTCTGTGCCACGATGATTTCCACACAGAACTATCTGGCTTCTGACCTTCTCTGCAAGCACTGGTCAGTCCCCACAGACACCAATGTATTCAATTCCTGTTTGATGTACCGTGCAAACGAAAGGCTGATTCGGCCAGCAGTTTATTCCCACGTTGGCCCTGGCAAGGAAGGTCACTTCACGTAGACCAAATAAATTGTCTTACAAAGAGCCTACTGATCACTGGCTGGAAATCTGTGGCTACATGTATGAATTCCCAACCTCTACCTGTCTTTACAACTAAGCATTACTCTTTTCACCACTGCCTAAATCTTTTCCTCAGAGGCAACTGCCAGCAGAATCATGGCAAAACAAAAACAAATGAGTGATGGAAAGATGAAGATGGAATACCTTTGAGTAGGGAAAGATTCCTTCCCTGGTTTGGAGGTGTGCAGGACCTTGTGCGTACCTTGCACCAGCAGCACCGTTATAGGAGCTGCAGGAGAGTGCAGCTGAATGTCTTGGAGCACGGCTTTCTGTCCCGGAGACTGAGCAGCTGTCCTGGTTGTGGGACAAAGCACAAGAGAACAAGACGGAGGACAGAAAGTAGCTACTCCCCATTTTCTACAGGTTCTAACAAGCATTTGTATTTTCGTCTTATATCAGCAGATGTGAAACCCAGCCTGTCTGTCTTTAGAAGACTTTGGCTCTCTCTTAAGAAGCAAACCAACACTTTCTCTTCTCAACAGCCATTTTTATTGCTTTTGACAATACACCATTGGAGGGAAAAAGAAATAATTTTCTGCTATTCTTTAGCTTCTTTCTTTACTAGAGTAAGTAAATTCCCTGGAACTACTGATAAAAGGTAAATGGTTAACTTTGACAATGCAAGTAAAAGGAAAAAAAAAAAAAAAAAAAAAAAAAAAAAAGACTTGGAAATTCTCCAAAGCAGGCTACTCGAATAAGAACAGCACCACAAAACTGCCCAAATAACCACTCTATGGAGTAATTAACTGACATTTGCATGGGGAACAAGTTCTTACAGCCACTGCTAACAAGACTGAAAGTCTGTGTCTCAAGATGACATAGCAGAGGCTCAGACTTGAAAAGTGTCACCAATGTTTAGTTCAAGCCCACAATAATCAACAAAAACCTTCCCACTCATTCCAACGGGCTTTGGCTAAGGTCCCTCACACACACACGCACACAGATCTTTCAGAACAGCCCGAAACTGTGTCCTGAATCACCCCCAATTCCCAGCTCCTGCCACAGCCCAGCCTTCATCTACAAAATAAATATACACAGGTTTAACAATGAAAAACATTTACTTTCCTTCATCTGATACATTCTGTAAAGTGCTATGTTTCTAAATTATACGGAGTTCAAATGATACATTGCTCTAGTATTTTAAACACAATAAATATAGAATGAGCTGTGTGCAACTTCACTTGCAAGTTTTATTCTTTTCTTAGTAGATGTACTACATTTAGTCATCAAAATAGCCTCCCATAGTACTCTGTGGGAAGCTAGTAAGAAGTTATAAATAAAAATCACACCCTTCAAAAGATATCCTACGCGCTACTTCTGTCCACGTTGCATGGATAAGCGTAGTGTTCCTGCGAGCAGATGGAGCAAAGACAAATAAGGAAGCTGAAAATTACCTAGCAATAAAAAGCAAAACCATACAAGTTAATGCTACATATTCTCCCATAAACAGTCTGTTTTCTACACTTAATCTTGGTGCATACAACCCAATTGTTCTATTTTTTTTTTTTCCCCATTAAAAAACTCTTCCAGGAAGAACATCTTGCAAGATACGGGTTGATTCATCTTCATCTTGCTCCTTTTTACTGCAAAGTGGAAAAGATTCTTGAACAAACTGCCTACACATTGGACACTGCTGAAAATACCTAACGCAGCCGTCACACAAGCACGCGTGCCTGCAGGGTAGGAGTACCCAGTTCACTGTGCCATTCTGGCAAACAACGCAGTCTTTACTGTTCTCTTCAGGCAATTCTGGTTCATCTTCAGCCAGTCCGGCCTTTTCTAGCAAGCTTCTGTCCGTGCTTCTCTCATCAGGGGACATATCGCTTGAAGATGGTGCAGTACTATTTGCAGACATGAAGAGTTGCTAAAATACACATATACGCAAACATTTAGAAGTCAACAAACTCACCCCCAATACCTGAACACGCACATGCGATCCAAGTTCCATTGGGTCAGATTCACTGGTTCCACTGGGCCAACCAGTGCCAGACTCACTCTTTGTGCGAGTCCTCACAGTTGCCTGGCCTTCAGTTAAAGGTATTTCAGAAGCATAAAATTACATAAAACACTAGGAAAATATTAAGGATGAGTCATCAAATCAACGTACATGCATGAACTTTAGCAGAAGTGCCCAGGTTTTGAGGAGCTTGGGTTTCTGTTTCTGGTTTATCATTCGCTCTGCCTAGAGGGATGCTTCTATCCATTCCTACCAAAAAGGTATCCATCAACCTGTCAAATCTACTTCACTCAACTCATTCTGCTCTTGCTCATATTACAATCCCCCACTCCTTTTTGTCTTATTTTATGTCAAGCGCAAATTCTTCTGGGCATGGTCTCTTAATAAAGCCAGTAAACTACCACACAGCAGAAATGCCCACAGAGAGCACGCTATACGCCCACACAAAATACAGCTGCACGGTTATTTCTGTTCGGTTTAAGCAATGGCAACCTTACGTGCAAAGAAAGCTTAAGGGGATCAACAGGGAAGTTTACCTGGATCAACCACATCAGCAAAAGATGGCGAGGAGAAACACTTGTTTGGACAAATCTATTTCTGAATGAATGCTAATCGAGTCAACGGAATTAATTTGGCCCATTTTCTAGCTTATCAATATCTTTTGTTGAGTTGCATAGAATCACATCATCAACTGCCCGACAGACACACGACAAAGATGGTTCCACAACATGCATAGGTAAGGGAAACTGGAATGGAATGATGAGAACATCGGTTTAATTTTAAATGGTATGTGCTAGGCAGATTCCTAACCTTTGTGCATGTATTGCAGTAAAAAGAATTTTTTTTTTTTTTTAAAAAGAAGTTTCTTCTGAGGTTTTCCAGGCTGAAGGGCGGTACAGGAGAAAGTGCTGCTCTGAGAGACTAGCAATGAGGTAACAAATGTTCTGTAGAGAGGAAGCATTGGGCAGCTAGTTAATGTCTTACTACTGCTTTAGTAAGTGGACATGACCTAGGCCTCCTAGACTAGGAACAAGTAATTTCTCCAGGAAATCTTGGATATTTTAATATAAAATATTTCTGTACAGTAACTTTGGCTGGAACTACTTAATTTTAGCTATTATCCAGTTCTTTGCATGACAATAAAAGTCTTATGCTAATTTAGGCTCCTGAAAGCCTACACAAACTAAACTTAACACTGTCGCCCAGATGAAACAAGATTCCGTGCGTGGCTTACCTTCAGATCATGGTATTGACCTTGAGCTAGAAGTAGATACTGATACAATATTCTGCAGGGAAGTCTGTAGCTCTCATCAGGAATGTGAATTACAGCCACCATTGAAATCTACCCCAAAAAAAAAAAAAAAAAAGCTACGTTTAATAACTTTTCCTTATATGATTCACATAGAACACTGCTTGAAAGATTGCACACGTTGTTGCAACCTCTGACCTGCTTGTTTCCTTAGATAATCAGGACTTCAACAACGTTGACCTCAAGTACAGATTAAAAAAAAATATACTGGAGAAGATAAAAACAGGACGTGGCACAAGATAGCACTTTGTGGCACTTCTGCCTTCTGCCCTGGTTCTCCACGGAGCCCTTCCTTCTATGACCAGTTTACTGCAGAGACCCGCTCTGGCTGCTCTCACCTAATGGAGTTAGAGCCCAAAGCACACGCAGTCCCCCTGAAGGTAAGTGCTTATGCAGGTAGGGCTTGCTTACAGTCACCGATGTGCCTCCGAGAGGCTTCCTGCATAATGGTTTCAACCAGAAGTAGCAGTTCCTACACTCCTCTGTCCACTCCACTAACTCATGATGATGAGCTCCTCTCGGATGGGAGAGGAGCTGACAAACCGCACGGAGTTTCCCACAGCAACCAATCCCCAAGGGAGTGATGCATTTAAGGCCCGTATGATGCCTGCAGCCGCATCTTGGGCTGTCTTCAACACAAGAAATGAGGCTCTCGGCTGAGGTCTGAGTGCAGAATTACAGGGGAACATGTAAAAGGCAAAGTCTTCTCTACTTTCTCCCACTTCCGTCACAAACACACGGATCACAGTTTTTAGACTCCGAAAAGCATTTAGAAGTGTCCCCGACTGGGGGACACTTGTAAACCGAGTAGGCGAAAGACAAATTTCACAGGAAAGGGTTATGAAAGGACCCCATGGGCTGACTTTAGAGTCATTTTTCTGAAAAGAAAAGCATTCTAAGCTTGCATGCTGTGCCTAATACCCCTCACCCTGCCCAAATTACATAATAGCCTCTAAAAAGCAAGAAAAAAAGAAAGTGAAATTCAATATTCTTGTAGTTCCCAGAAGCTGTCAAAAGAGAAGTGAAATATAGAAGAAAGCTGTTTTGTTCAAAAAAAGTTTTTAAAGACAAATCAGACTTGCACTTCAAAATCCACACACGGGTTATTACATGCAGAGTTTAAATATATACGTACTTATACATATTTATTTATACTAAATGAATTTACTATTCTTTGGCAATAAGGTCTTTTTTCCTAAATCACAGTGCCTGGGAAAAAAAAAAAGTCCACACCACTCCTAGCTTTGTTTTGGAACCTGAAAGTCATTAAATCTCCATTAACATGACAGCTTTTGTGTTTTGATAATAAGAGTTTAAAAGTTAATGGTTCTCAGTGTATTTGAATTATGTCACCCCACCACAAGTGCGTTCTCAATGACGACGCATGTCCTCAATTCATAGTTTGTTCAGACACCTAGGCAACTTATCTGTGAGCGGGACCGGTTCCTAACACAAGTATCTTGATCTTCAAGCTATTATCTCCTCTGTTACGCTGTCCTGAGTACAGAAATATATGCAGAAATACGTTCTGCTATGATCTAGCAGCGATGCTATGCTGTTTGATTATAGAACCCCTTTCCCTGCAGCACCAGCTATGCTCTCTCTTTTTGTACATCATAATCAAGTTACTTCTCAATTTTCTGTTTGATACACAGGCCTGACGTCTTCTTCCACTTTAGCCCTGCCAGTCTTCAAATAATTTCTGTAACTCTCATATATGGTCATGATAATTCTCTGGAGCTAGAGGAAAATTATGGCACAAACCCAAATAAGTATGATGTGGCTAAAAATACAGTTAGTATTTTTGCACAGTTTTCAGTCTACATTGATATTTTATAAGTTTGTTTCAACAACAACAGATGCAATTCTGACATGTGTCTGGCACAGAGTTCACGTGCAGCTACTCCTTTGACCATAGCAACAGATTCTAGTTGTGTTCCTTTTCTCCAAAACCAGAGGGAAAATACCTGCCCTACTCTCCTTCCATCCTTTTCTTCTGTGATAAGGAACAAAAGAGAGGTGTTGCAAATTCATGTCCATGCTAATGTCAAATAGATTCAAATATGAAATTTAAAGTCTTTTTATATTAAACTAATCTGAGCTCTAAACACATATAGATGTACTAATCTGGGAAACAGCAGGGGGGGGGGGAGGGGGAATCCTGAGTAGGGACAGGAGGGAGGAAGGCAGTCCGAAGGTCAAGTGACAAGAAGCCAAGGACAGGCATCACTTGGAAAGGGAACAGATTTCTCAGGCACTGGTGTGGTCACGAACAATCTCCAAATGAACATATGGAAAAGCGTTCAGTGGACTTGGCAATTTGCTTCCTGCAATTTGTATTACTGTTCAGGCAGGTAGTGCTATCAGATTATCAATCAAATGAAAAGGTGGGAGATAAAAGTGTGTCCCAAATTGTTCCAAAAAGAATCAGTCCATTCAGAGTTTAGAAGGAATGTTGAACTGCATGTGACAAGGCTGAAGCTGCTTTAACTGTAAGAGATTAGGAGGAGACATTTTTGGGGAGCTGAGTATCTCGTATCAGTCTCCTGCAGGACCTTCACACCTTCCTGTAAATGACCTGACGCTGGCTACTGTGAGACATAATGTACTGCATTACCCAGGCTCAGGTCTGTTGCAGAAAGGTAATTTCTATGTTCCTAACAGTCAAGTCAGCAATCAGCTCAAATATCTGTGCCAGACACTAAAAAAATATCCTCCTGCCTTGCCAACAGCAATCCAAAAGACTCTATCAGCACAAGAGCTCCACCACAGGTTTATGTGACCAAAAAAAAATCAGTAACAGCTTACTAACCTACCACAACCCCAGTTCACCTGACCACAGGGCTTACCGCAGAGACCTCTGCAGACAGGAGCTTTGTGAAAAATCTTCTGAATGGCACACATCATTTTTATGTAACAATTTTCCCTCTCTTCCGCCATGCTCCCCTGGAATCAAGAGTGACAAAGGGACCAAATTCTAGGGGACGAGGAAAGGAAGCTGTTTTATTGAAGCCTGTCTCCTGAAACCTTCAGACCTTACACACAGTGACCCTAAAATACGTTCTTATGTTACTTACAATATCATATATTTCTCTGTCTTCTTCATCAGCCAATGTCAGCAACGCTACCAACGGATAGCGAGATCTGGGCACTGGGCCAAAATCGACAACTTGAGCATCTTCTGGTAACCGACAATATTTTTTTTCCTTGTCATTTTTTTTAATGCTTTGTATGTGTCAAAGAAAACAATCAGTGTCGCTGCAGTTGTAGACAAGCGTGACGTTTGCATAAAGAGTACTTTTTATCATATTTGTTCATAAAAATATTGTGCCAAGAACTGCCGAATGTTCACAACTCCGACACTCCCTGTGCCAATACATTAGCATATTTTGTCAAAACAGTTTGAAAAAGGATACAAGTACTGTTGTCGATAGAGGTATTCGCTGTACAGAGCATCCTCTAATGCCTGAGGAGTCTTTATTCTGAAGCAGTAGACATGTTTCTGCAATGCTTCATGGAGTTTTTGAACGCTGCAGCCCCAGTAGCATGTAAGAAGACAGTCTTCCAGACAATCAGGTGTCAGTGTGATACCCTCTTGTAGAAAGAAGATAAGGATTTCATTAATTCACCCATGTGCAGGGATTCTGGAACTGCTAAGTGTAGGTTCTTAAAGGGCAACAAGCAGAAAACAACTTCAGTGTCCCAGATTTTTATCATTATAATCCAATCTTCTAAGAATTTAGACTAGGGTTAGCACTTAGGAAAGTCGGAGAAGATGAGGAAGTGAGTGTGAGGAGAAAAAATGGCTGATTAAGCTAATAAAAGTAGCACATGTATTTTATGAAGGGTAAATTTTAACTTCTGGTAACATTTTACACACTCTTTGGCAGACCCAAAGCACAACTCCTAGCCCAAAGTCCATTCCCTCCCTAGATAATGATATTAATTGGATTGCTGGCCTACAACCCTCTCCGTGGTCTCAAAGAATAAAGCCCTCTTGGTCAAGCAGAGGGAGGATAAAAGGAGGATCTATGCGCTCCATTTCTGTACTAAAAATCAAGTACCCAACCCATTAACTTCTAAACACTTACTGCACAAACAGAAGCAGAACTCTTGAAAAGTCCCACCAAATTCAAATGCTCAAACCTCCTGGTTTGTTTGTTTGCCTTTTTTTTTTTTTTTTTAATAATGTTGAGGGAGAGGTAAAATTGCTGCAGCCCTTTTCTCATTCATAGGAAGGCTCCACATCTGTGTTGGCGGAAGATGCTCAGCCTTGCTTACCACTCCCCAATGATGCAGAAGGGCGTGAATTTCACTTCCTGTGATGGTGATTTCAAGGATGTTAGGAACAACTTGAACTCTGACCCCAACAGATATTTAAATTCAGTTTCCACTGAAGCACAGATAGGAGAAGGAGTTATTTATTTATTTGTTTGTTTATTAAAAGTAGTCCACTTCTGAACACCGCTGGAGATCTGGACGTAGATTTAAGTAGGCAGCATATATTCTATAATGAATTCTATAGAACTCTACAATTCTGTAAAGTTTACAAAACCACCCACAATAGTTGGTAATCTGCAAATGTTTTTATTGCGTAAAAATCTGTTACAGCAGGAAGTGTTCCACTAATAAGAACTAAACATTTTGCTTTTAAAAACACCACATTTATGAGCTGTGTAAAAACTATTATTTCTGTTGTAATGATGGGAGGAAGCATATTTCTGATGAATTTTGGTAGAGGAAAAGGGAGAGAGCAAGAAAGCAGAAAGTACTAAGTTCAGGGAACCCAAACTAGCAAAAATCAAGCACGTAAGAAATCCACTGACTTGTTACTGAAGCTGTAGCAGGATGAGGGATCTCTAACCCGAAAGGATTCTTCACTTGTCTCATCCGCTTTTTCAACA
The DNA here is from genome assembly GCF_036417535.1 of Chlamydotis macqueenii. Lineage (NCBI taxonomy): Eukaryota > Metazoa > Chordata > Aves > Otidiformes > Otididae > Chlamydotis > Chlamydotis macqueenii. Next base: position 3,975,596 of record NC_141560.1, on the reverse strand, counting down.
CTCTTGTGCTGGATTCTGTTTCTTCTGAGTTTCTCAGAATAACAGGAACACCCAAACCAAACCTATGAGACATGAAATAAGAAGAACAAGTGGGTTAAGTGTTAGTGTTGACACGCTTGAATTTTTCTTCAGCTCTAAATCGCAAGCAGCACAACAAACAGAGCAAGCTTGGCTTTGCACAGTATCTGCTGGGATGTATGCATAATACAGCCTGCCAATCCGACTCCAGCTTTTCGTGGCAGAAGGCAGGCGTCTTCACAGAGATACAGAAAATCTTTAAAAGGGGAATACTTGGCTCCCGCGTTTCCAGAAGAAGAAAATTAATGAGAATGGTCAATGCCCTCTAGTGGTAAACGGTTAGCCAGAGCTCTCTCCCAGCTGACATTCTGCACATCCCATCACAGAACCAAGCACTGCTTGCAAAGATGGAACAGCTGTAATGGACTGGGTTTTCAAAAGGAAGACCTTAGAGTACATCATTCCGCCCTAAGATATTTCTAGCTATAACCACAGTCAGCAAGATGGTTTTAAGGGAGACTAAGGTCCCGATTTTCCACGTAAATTTCAGTTACAATAACACGCTGATATTAAATCAGCGGCTGTAAAGCCTCTGCTTTCAGCCAGAGACCAAATGCAAAATAATCAAGACCCCAAATCAAAGCTGAGACTTTAAGACACCTTGAAAGTCAAAACCAGCACGCTAGCCCAAGTGATAGTCTGACCCTAAAAGGATAATGAAGCAAAGGTTTAAAAGTTTAAACACTCTATGAATCAAAATAAAAATCAAAGAAAGTGAGGAAGAATACTTTGGGATGATTTCTGACATCAGTTAAAAACCCCAAGCTTTTCATATTGCTTGGGGCTTTAAAAGAAGATCAGGATCTACAAAACAAGCTCCATAACATACTTCCTTTTACACTGGGCTAAAAAGAATTCGCTTTTTAAGGTGATAGCAATAACTTTCAATAACCAAAAGCTGATTAGAGCAACTGCCCCAGATATGCCATCAGAAAACTACTTCAGAGACTGAAGAGATTTTCTTAACTGCAGTCCTGTCTCATGAGTAAGGCAACAGGGAGAGGCTGTGGGAGGCTTTTGTTAATGCATTTTAGAAAACAGTTATTAATTAGCTCAGGCTGTACTTTCCTGAACTTGTGCTTTCGTCGCTGCCACCTGTACTGTTGACGTGATGGCCTGGTTAATGGCTTTGAATTTTGGTTTATGCTGGCATCAGCATATTGAGAGCTGGAAAACTCTGAACGACACGAAGCATCAGCTCTTCCCTGCACCAATTGCTTCCATTTAGTGCACGGAAATAGCAGCTGTTACCGTAAGATGGGCCTCGTATCAATAACTCAAGCTGAAAGGGGCACCACCAACTTCGATGTAATCAGTTTGAAAATTGCTGCAGTAATGTCGTGTACAATACAGCTCTGAGCCAAACGGACAATTTTGTGCCTTAACTGCTACGTTCTCCTGGTTTTAAAATCCTTCCCAACTCCTGTATGTCAAAGAAAGAAGAAAAGCAGAGCTTTTACTGACTCCTTTGGGCTCCTTTCTATTGATTCGTGTCCTTTGTAAGGACTAACAGGGGAAAACATCAGTCAAAAGTGATTTTCAAGTTGAAGGAACTACTTCAGACAAAAAAATTCTCAAAGCCATTCTCAATAGCAACAACCCGTTCCTGGCAGCCTAACAAACACCACTTAACGTCTTGCGTGCCCGAGTGTCACGGATACACCAATGAGGAAAGAAATTGAGCTGACAGAAAATACTCCATACTTCTTATTCCATCTTTGATAAATTCCTTTGGTTTGCTAGACTTTGATGGAAACGTTTGCATTTCTTCCAGGATATAATATAGGGCGCTCAGCCATACGCAGTTTGTGCGCATGGAGGGTCAAATCTCTCCCCGGTGCGAGTGAACACAGCCACGCTGTCTTCACTGGGGCTGTAATGAAGAATACTATTTACACATCTTACTCACAAATCAACCAGGTGCAGCAGCTGTTTCACTTATTCAATATCCAAAACTGAATGGAGCTAATCTCTCCAGCCGCACATAAAGATGCCTCCTGTTTTATACCATCTGGCCGACTCTGAAGTGAAAACCCTGTTCTTTGGAAACTTTTTTCGCTGGTCAAAAGCGACAGAATAATCACCATGAAAAGCAACCACAGAAAGCAGCCTCTAGTACAGCGTTAGCAGCAGCTGAAGGCAGAAAGGGCTTTCTGTTCAACAACAAGGGACAACGCTTCTGTAAATGTTAAGGCGGTATTCACTGTATGAAGGATCAATATACAGTTTTTAATTTATGATTTAGCATTCTATTGGGCTCGATCATTAGCTGGTATAGGGGAAAAATAATTTCTCCCTACCAATGCTAGTTTAGAAAAGGCAGGAGTTTCCCATGGTTTTGTTCCTGAGTTCATTTCTTCCAAGAGCAGCCTGGACCTCAAACAGGTGCTGAGGCCACAGCATTCATCCCCAGCTAAAAAGATGACGCACAGGACCGTATTCAGCTCATCTAAATTCCACTTAATTCCTACGCCCAGAGCACCTAATGGGCTGGCTCTGGAAAGCTCCCTGTGCAGTGACCTGCTTCGACTCTCTGAGCGGAGCCACAGCCATCCAGGGCTGGCCATAAAACCAGACGTTCATCAAATGAGCGCACAGTTTTGCAAATTAAAATATTAACATTCCTAAGCAGTTGGCGTTCTTCGGGCTGACTGACACCGTCGTGAACACATCCATAAACCAAGCTGACAATTGATGCTGGAAAGGACGGGGGAAACAAATTGTCATTACGGCGATATATCAAGTATTGTGTACTCATACGAGACCATATGCATTTGTAGTACTCTGTGTAGCAAATAAAGGATCAAGATGTTTTTGTGAGTAAGTTCAAGAGCACTTAAGCTGTAGCTGCAGACACACTGAAGTTGCTTGGAGGCTCTTGGTCATACGGCCGCGGTACGGCAGAGTTCAAAGGCAGCAGCAAATCTCCCTGAGCAGCTGGCCACAAACTCACGGACTGGTACGCGCTGAGCTCCTGGCTACCGCTTCAACTCCACTAACAGTTCCTTATCAAACTAGTTTGAAGACAGTTTGTGTATATTTACATAAACTGCAATAATATCTAGTGCAGATGCCCTTAGAATCTCTGATGCTGAAATAAAACCGCCTTTGGACAGTCCTCTGCGCAGCACGTAGCCCAGAAAGCATCAAAAGACGTGTGTGCGAATATAAGGATCTTCTAGCACACCTATTTCAGACATTTTACAGCAGGGGACTGCAAAGCACATAAATGATGATTACACTGATAAAGAATCACTGGTTTGTGATATACATGCAGGAGATTTATTTGAATAATGACTCAGTATCATTTTTTTTAATAAAAATAATATTTTTTAAGAACTGACCACGTGAAAAAGGCAGAGCGGAGAGAAGCGGATGACAATATAACACTGTCAGTGTGCAGTGGGACAGAGAGAATTACGAGAAGGATTTCTACAGCCTCTGTCTCCAAGTAAATAATGAGGTGGAGCTTCATCCAACAAAAAGATAACAAAAAGACCAGTCTTGCCTTCAGTACCACTCACCCGGCACTAGGGGAGGCAATGCTCCCCAAAAGAACAAAACCTTTCCACGGAGCGCATCGGAAAGATCAAAAGATACGCTTCGTTCACCCCGAAAGCAGTAGATGGGGTATGTGTGAGCCAGTGGCAGCTAAGAGCGGTGTAAACAAGGGAAAGACTTTGCACTAAAGGAAAAGTCAAGCAGAGTATTTATAAGCTGCCAAGGGAACAAACAGCTACAGCTAAAACATCTGTAATTCCAAGAGAGACAAAGGAAGGAAAACACTGAAGCACAGCACTACAGATATTAATGTTAAGCCAAGGCGAGGAGAAGCAGTAACTCAATTTTATTCCCTCCAGAAGCCACACAAGTGTGGTGTATCCACAATTCCCACATAAAATATTTTGATTGCTAATCAATGGCAAGGATCTGTGTTTACATTTACAGACATTCCTGAGTTGGCAGGAAAACAGACAGAACAGCGCTATGGACAGACACTCAGGGACCTGTTTCTGAGAAAAGTGACGGTGACATCTTTGCTGAAGCCTCTCAGACACGAGTAGGAGAGGGTCTTCCACTCATCATCCCTCTAGACACTTCAGCAGGCCAGCTGCTTAAGGCTTCTCCCCATCCCAGTCCCAGCACCCTGTTTGCTTCACCTGAAACACCCCGTTCTCCTCAGAGCTTCAGCAGTGGAACAGACTGGTGCCACAACAGCGGTCCTGGATACTCCACCCCTCAGTAACAACCCTGCCTTAAAGCCTGGCAGATTTAGCTGCTACCCAGCCGAACACCAGGCCCCTTACTCAGTGTCTGCTCATTTTATCTACCACTTAGATTTGAGATCTCCACCACCAACAGTGCCAAACTTTTCCCTGACCCTCTCACTCAGGGTCAGGTCCTCTCCTGGCCATGCTGTTTCCTCCATAGCTTTCACAGAATCACAGACTGGTTTGGGTGGGAAGGGACCTTCAAAGCCCACCCAGTCCAACCCACCTGCAAGGAGCAGGGACATCTCCAACCAGATCAGGTTGCTCAGAGCCCCGGCCAACCTGGCCTGGAATGTTTCCAGGGATGGGGCATTCACACCTCTCTGGGCAACCTGGGCCAGTGCCTCACCATGCTCTCCTTATAGCTGATCTAAACGTACTCTCTTCCAGTTTAAAGCCATCACCCCTGTTCTGTCACAAAGTGTCCTTGTCAAAATCTTTCTCCAGCTGTCTTGTAGCCCCCTTTAGCTACTGGAAGGCTGCTGGAAGGCTTCCCCGGAGCCTCCTCTTCTCCAGGCTGAACAGCCCCTGCTCTCTCAGCCTGTCCTCACAGGACATTCTCCTCTTCTCCTGCTGGAACAGCCTCTCTTTCCCTAGGGTCAGTATCAGCCCTCCTCATCCTCCTTTCTTCAACACACCTCCACCTCCCCGACCCCTCCCGGGCCCTGCGCACCCACTCCCGCTGCCAGTCCCGGCCCTGTCCCACCCCCGCAGCTCATTCCCCAAGCGCCAGCTCCCATTAAGCCCCTTCCCGCCCCACGCCACCTCATTACACCGCCAGACCTCCGCAGCCACCGCCCCAAACCGGCCTCCACGGGCGGGGCTGCCCCCACAGCCGGCCCCTCGGCCGCACTCACCAGCCCAGCACCAGGCCGCTGGTGACGAGGAAGCAGACGAACACCACGGTGATGTAGAAGAGCGGCGAGTACTCGTAGAGCGTGACCAGGAACACGGCGGCCATGGGGCCGAGCCGAGCCCTCCCACGGCGGGGGAGAGCCAGGCCGCACCGCCCGCCCCACCGCGGACCCGGCGGCGGCGCATGCGCGGCAGTTGAGCGAAGCCATTGCCCTCAGTTTGCCCGGAGGTGGGCGGGGCCGCGTTGCCTAGCGACGGCCCGCGGGCTGCCCGGGTTTGCACAAAGCGTTTAAATAACAAAAAAAAAACCCAACAAAACGCGGCACAACCCGCCTTCAGACACCTCCGTGCCTTAACAGGGGCAGCCCCGGCACTCGGAAAACTGACCTCGAGTAAAACGGGATGCTGCCGAATTCCTTTAATCCCAAACAGAGCGCCACACAAAAAAGTTTTTGCATCCTGAAGTGAATGAGCAACCGACCGGCGCAAAGAAACGGCAGAGCTCGAGAGCGTACGGAGACAAAGTGACGCTTCGACTGCTGCTCCGGCAATCCTGCGCTCCCACGGTGTTTGCTGAAGCTCTCCCTGAAAATCTGCAATTTTGTCTTACGGACGTGGCACGCAAGTCGTGAATACAACCGGCAAGAGGCGGCACCTGAGATGCGATGTCTTCCTCCATGCTCTCATTCTCTCTGAGCAAAGCGATGGTGCTTTTAATTCTCGTTGCTACAGGATTGCCGAGAGGCATCTTCTTCTCCATCACAACAGCTTAAATTCCCAGCAGCTCGAGAAAAGCCAGATATTTTTTCTGGCCACCCCTCATCAACAGCCTGTTACAGAAGAGAAGCGTCTGCCTCGCGCTCGCTGGTCGTATTTGTGATTTGTGAGCTCCAAATCCTGATTTTCTTCCAGAACGATACTCAACGTGTGTAAACAATAAGTACTGTGAGCAGCAGAAGTTAACAAAGTCTGATTTCTGTCTCATGCTTAAGTTTTCTCACGTTTAATGAGGCAGACGTCCCAGATGGGGCTTTTTTCAGAGCCGTTTTTCTGTGCGTATTCCCTCCTGTTTCAGTTACAAACAGGCCTCAACGGCCTTGTCCAGCCCCGGCCACCCACCCACGCCCGGCCCTGGCCTTGCCCGCGGGCTGGTGTCTCAGCACGGGGAGAATTTTTGCTGAGCAGGGTTTGAGCAGCCAGCCCTCGTCACCCGTGGGGTACAACGGCGGCTAAGCAGCCGAATCCCCCCCATTCCGACCCCCTTTTCTCCCCCGTCCCCGCCGCCGGCAAGGCCGCTCCCGCCGCTTGCACACGGCCCCGCCCCGTTGCCATGACTCCCCTGGAAGGGGCGGGGCCTCGGCGCCACGGCAACAGGGCGGGGCGGGAGGAAGGGCGTGCGACGCCCGCGGCGTCACGTGGCGCGGCGGCACGCGCCACGCGCCCTTCCCCACCTTCCCCTGCGGCGCCCCGGCACGTGGGCCGAGCCCGGCAAACGCGTCGCTCCCCCCCCTACCCCCCCCCCCCCAACCCCCGCTGTCCCTTGAACCTTCCCGCTACCCGTAAGCGGGGTGACGCTGCCCGCCCAGCTGGGGTGGCGGTGCTGATTGGCCAGAGGGGAGGGGGAAGACGGAGGAGGGGCGTGGTCTCCGCCGCGCAGGCGCAGTGGGGTGCGCAGCCCGGTCAGGAGGAGGAGGGGGAGGAGGTGGCGGCGGCGGTTTCCGTTGTTGGCGCGCGAGCGAGCGGCGGCGGTTGGGCGGTGGCGCGCGCGCAAGATGGTGAGAGGAGCCCGCGCTACCGGATCGAGGGGAGCTCAGCCGCCTCCGCGGCGGCGGCGGGGAGGAGGAAGGGGGATCTCCCGGCTGAGGCGGCGTGAGGCCGGTGACCCCGGGCGGGCTGGGGAGGGGAGGTGTCGGGGAGAGCAGGTGCCTTCGGTCTGGGGCTGCTGCCCGGGAACGTGCCGCCCTGAGAGGCGCCGCCGGCCCTGCCCGCCCCGACCCCCGGCGCTCCCCTGCTGCCCCGCCGGGTAAAGCGTCTCCCCGGTTGTTTTTCTGCCGGGAGCTGGGAGCCTGCGGTGGGGAGAGGGAAGAAACAGTGAGCTGCCCTGCCAGCGGCTCTTGGGCAAACGGCTAAATCGCTTTCTGAAAATCTGGAGGTAGAATAATTTGGGTTGGAAGAGACCTTTAAAGGTCAGCTAGTCCAGCCCCCCCCCCCCCCCAGCGCTGGTGTGAGCGGTGGCTGGGGATAACGCTCCCCGCCCGCTGTTCGGCTGGTGTGCCCGCTGTCTGTGCAGTCCTCCTGTCCCTCGTCCCCTTCTTTGGTTTTTCTTAAACCGGGCACCGGTGAGCCAGCTTAGCCCCTACGGATGAGCTGAATCCAGTGTCGCCGTGCAGCCTTCTTTTAAGGTTTTGGATTTGTGTGGCTGCACAGGTGTAAGCAAGAGCACTGCTGACCCTGCAGTGTCTGCTGGAAGGTGTTAGGAAACAGCTGAGCACAGCCTGGGTGAAGTATTTGGCTTAAAAAAAAAAAAAAGAGCATTTGATATACTATTAAACTTTGAAATACAGCCCTGAATTCTGCTTTGTTTTTGTTTTTTTTAAAATAGAGACCTGAAATAGTGAGAGTGGGTATTAATGACATTTGTGGATCAGAGGGAGCCAAGGACAATCTTTAAAGTTTAAGGGAAACAAACAAAATCATGAAGGTTGCACACAGTGCCTGACCTGTCCTGTCACAGCAGAGCCTGATTTCCTCTCCAGCTGTTAAAAGGAAGCAGAGGCAGAAGACTTTGTGCCAGAATTTGGTCAAGATGGAAGTCGTTTTAGGAGTAACAACAAACATAGGATATTTGCAAGGGGGTTTTGGAAGTGGGGAAGGAGAGATGTTGCTCTGCTTTTGGAGGAAAATCTCATAAACAAGCCAACGTTGAACATGAGGAGGCAGAACTCAGAGTTTAAACAGTACTTCTGATTTGAAAGCAGACTCAATGAAATAGCTCTTTAGTAGAACTTGTGATAGGTAATCTTGCAGCTATTTTTTTTATTTGAACAGGTTTTTTAAAGGAGTCTTGAAATAACAGTTGTTTTGACACAAAAACCTTGATGCTTTAGGAATTTACAAATGCCATAATAAGAATAAGCTGGAGATGTTAAACAACTTTTCTTCATCTAGCTGCCTTGCATCTCACAACTGTGGCGTTAGAGGTTGTGTGTATAAAATGTTGCTCAGGAAATGGTAGTGGTTGGCTTTGTACAGTTTAAAAGTTGCGTGTGTAATGGAAGATAACCTGCATGGTTGCTTGTGAAATAATCATTTCCTTCCCCATCTTCAGCGTGATGACTAATATGTTATCTGGACATTTCTTCTGAAAACTTGGAGTTAGAGACATAGAAGCCCATGGGGGGAAGTATGCGTGCTTTTTGATTAAAATGCCTTACAGGCTTTCTGTGTGTGTAAATCTCAACAGTTCAGTTGATGTTTTTGTGGGTAAAAGTAAGCAGTGACCCTCGATTACTGTCTGTGTTCTTCTGAAACACTAAAAGTAGCTCCTATTATTTTAAATGCTTAATTTATTTTTTTTTTAGCCAGTTTACTGCTGCTCTAAGGGGCTTCCTTTAGGACTTATCTTGGCAAATGAACTGTAAAATTTCTGTACTTCTCAGAGCTATGAGAATAATCCCACCTGAGGAATAGCTAATAAAATATTTCTAGTTAACTGTGTGGCTTTGAGGAGGGACAGTAAAACAGATAGGTGTTCTGGTTTTGTGTGTTTAAAAACTGCTTTCATCCGTGGTTTTCCTGGTTTGTGTGTAGGTTCTGAAACTTTGGACAAGCTGCCTGCAGTTCCACTTCAGCAGGGTTTAGGCGCGCATATGTGTGACTTGGGGATTTTTTTTTCTGGTTTACTAGAAAGATTTATCTTTCTCTCCCCTCTGCCATTTCCTTTTTGTAGAGTGAGTCTCTGGTGGTTTGTGATGTTGCTGAAGACCTGGTGGAGAAACTGAGAAAATTCCGGTTTCGTAAAGAAACCAACAATGCTGCCATTATAAGTAAGTTAAAAACATGTCTGACAAAAATTGCAAGGTCTTGCAGAAAATCCTGTCTCCCCTTTTCCTTCCCGTGTAATGCTGCTGCTGTGACAGGTAAATGGGAGCCAAAAGGCTGCTTGTTATATGAACCTGAGTACTTCCAATTTTCCCTGTAATTTTAACAGTAAAGCAAGGCTGTTCTTCTCATACAAGACTGTGTCTGTTCTTAGTAGAGTATTTATACTTAATTGCAGCTCGGAGTCTACCACTGGCTGTAAAATGATAGCAAAAAATGTCAAGGCACAGTCATTTTGAGTTTGTAAATCTTGTAGCCTCTACGTGAGGGAGTTTGACATTTCTGTCTTGTGAAATTTGAGAAAAGTGTATTGCAAAGAACAAGGCTTAGACTGTGCGCTTCTCTTGCCTTCAGTGATTTTGTGAAGTCATGGGATAGGCTGACGAAGCAGAACGGAAGCACAAGGGATATACTTGTGGCAGGATGTTAAAAAACTTCATGCATTGTATAAATCGATTGAAAAACGTTGATCTGTGTTTTATTTTGATTTGTAGTGAAAATCGACAAGGATAAGCAGTTGGTGGTGCTGGATGAGGAGCATGAGGTTTGTTAAATGAATTGTAAATAAGAGTATCTTCAGCCTGCAATGTATTGTTGTCTCTAAGGTACTGCCTTAGTTTCAAATTGTTATCAAACTCTTAATCTAATTTGGGTCATGAGCTTATTTAAATGCATGGTCATTCTGCATGTAAAGCACAGCACTGTTAATAGTGGAATTATGTAGAAGCAATTGAGCTGACTAATTAATTGCACAAAAAAAAAAGTTATTTTAAAGCTGTTATGATACAACTATGTAAAAAGCATCTTCGGCACCCGCTGGCTTTTTGAAGAGATTTCTGCTGCGTTTCCACCTAGGTCTGCATATTTGCCTCTGAGCTGATCTGCCAGCAATTAGAAGCTAGGATTGCTAATCCTCTGCAGACTCTAAATTTGATAGGTGGCATAATAAGGTCAGCCCAGCATGTAGTGTTTCTTAGTGGTACATGGGGCAAAATTAAATCCTTCCCAGGGATTTGGGCATTAACTGTAGCTGTTATTCCTGAGAAGGTAGAAATTAATGTAGTATTTTAACAGAATGAGGACTCTTTTTTGCTTGCTCAAGGAGGAAGGAATGAATTTTTCAAAAGCACCATTTATGTAGCTGATCTGAACAGATACTTTTTGGTGTGTGTTTCCTTCTGTGTAGCACTAGAGTTTGAAAAGCACTGCAGCTGCCAGCATATCCAACTAGAGTGAAAAATGTTTTCTAAACTTACGCTTAAAATAGGGATGATTATTCATGCTAACACTAATTCTATGTTTAGTCACAGGAATCTATTACCACACAAGTTTTCCTAAACTGCTCTGGTAATTTGTGTGAGAGATCGTTATCGGTTCCACTGTAGATGTACATCTAACTGACAGCTGTTTCACTGTTTCATTATTCTTCTTTAGCTTTTGTAGTATACCTTCAAGTGCCAGATGACTTGTTCAAATATTGCTTGTGTTTAATGTTACCAGGGTATTTCTCCTGATGAGCTAAAAGATGAGCTGCCCGAGAGACAACCTCGATATCCTTCTTGTGCTGCTGGCGTTTGGTCTTACTCACTCCTGGAAGCTGTTCAAAATGTTCAGAGTTGGACTTCACCTTTTTAGGCCAATACTTGCCTGTAGCGTGACTTTACTGGTATTTTATTTGTGAGATAACCCAGGAGTCCGTTCTCATCATGCACTGAACAGTTGTCCCACTTGTTGAAACAGTGACACGTTTAAGCCTTTCCTGAGATTTTGTTTCCTTTTAGACTATATACTATTTTGGGAAGTAAAGCTAAGCCACGCTGCTGTTAATGTAAAGAAGTGAATAAATGTAGCAGTTTTGTGTGTGGCTACTTGTAAATATAGAAAAGTGCCTATGTAACTTAGGGTCTGTTTTGGCACTTTCTCAGCATGTGGCCCTTGCTATTTTGCTGCAGTTACTGATTCTGGGAGTGCTGGAGGCATGTGATCTCGGGAAGAATGCCTATATTAAAAAAAAAAAAAGAGGCAATTAAATTATTCTTTAACTAGGTGAAATAAGAGAGGTACTTAAGTTAGAAATGAAGCAAATATCTGCCTCCGTTGTCCTCAAAAGCTGACTGGCACTATTCCACGTGCCGTTCTGAATCTTTCCTTTCATGACCATAGTGCAGTAGGAGGCTATAAAGCAGGAGTCCCAACTAAATCTGCAGTTCAAATTCAGCAAAACACCTGGAACAATGAAGTGCTTAGTCTGCAAAGGAAGAATTTGGCTCTCATTAAGCCAGAAACACATTGGTGGGTGTGGGAAGTCTTTTTACAAAGCTGGGAGAAGAATATTTGCGATGAAAGGGTGATCTTTAGCTCTCTGATGTGAAATAGTAATACAGAGACAGCCCTCACACCCAGCTGTGGTAGAGGTTGGTAAAGACAGGTGGGGTCACTTCTGGAAGGCCAATATGGAAGTAAAAACAGGAGAACAGTGACTACTTATGGAACTTAAAGCATCTTGTAGAATGAAAGACTTTATTTGTGCCTGCATCGAGCTCTGATAACTAAGGATCATATCCTAATAAAATCATTGATTTCTTAGTTTCTTTAACCTCAGGAAAAACATTTATTGTGTATAGTTACAAGTATCAGCATGATGATGGAAGAGTTTCTTATCCATTGTGCTTTATCTTCTCCAGTCCCGTTGGTGAGTGAACATTGTGAATGGTAGCTACTGTGTGCTGTAAATACGGGAATATTCTTTGCTATGGAAGATAAAACGAGTGCTTAATGCTCAAATAGTGGTTCAGATACTTAAGGCTAGATTTGCTTATGCCACTGGTGGAAGAAAGGCACTATAAAGCTATGGCATTATCTGGAGACCTTCTTTGGCAGAGAGGAATCTCTAGTGTATTAGCTCCGTCTCGCCATCAGCTCATGACAAGTGTAAACACTTCCATCTCCCTCGTTCTGGAGGTTTTCACAGCCTCTGAGCTTTACATTTAGGGCACTTAAGAAATATGATAGAAGAGATTCTTTCTTTTCCATTTCTGAAGGCTGAACAGAAGTGTTGGTTTCCTGCATAGCTGGCCAAAAGGTGTTTCTGTCTCGGTGTGCCTGCCCACCGTGTCCTCAGTGGTGTGCTCAGCAGCACCCTTCTGTAAAGGAACGGAGCCCGTCTTACTATTTGGATGTTAGTGACTGGGTGGGAAGAAATTCCTCTCTTTCTCACAAGGGCATGGGAACCCATCTCTACCCATGAAAGGAACAGGTCTCTGTAAAAGAGTTAGGAGGGGATTAGAGAGAAGGGTTTTTCAGGGGGCCTATAAGCAGTGGGCAGGGACAGAGGATGCCTCCAAAGAGTGCTGTGGTGTGAAGGTCTAAAGGGCTGTTGCAGCTGTGGGGGAAAAGGAGAAAAAGAGGGCTCCATAACCCGGATCTGGGCAGGTGAAAGTCCTGGATGAACAGAGTGTTCAAGGAGAACGAGACTGTAATCTGAGTTTCTTTCAAATTTATATAGAGCAGTAGCTTCTGCTTGCATCACAGCAGCCATCAACATAAACACACTTGTGCAGGGAACTGTGTAATTCTAATAGAGCCAAATAACCTGTGACTTGATTTGGACTCAGAGCTGAATTGCTCCTGTGGCTTCCATCTGTGTTCTGAATTGTACTAGAGTAGCTTGCTGGAATTGCTGGATTATCCTTGTCAGCCTCTAGAAAAAGATAAACTGATTGCATTGTTTTACCCTCTGTTACTCAGAACTAGAGTAACTAGGTAGGTAGAAGAGTTTAGCAGCTGATGAGCATACTCTTCTGCAGAAGCTACCAATTCAACAAATTCAAACTGACTCGGTTTGTTCTCAGTTTGACTCCAGCTCAAAGGCATGTGCTCTAAAGATCTGTATAAGCTTAACTAGCAGAGACACGGGGATCTGCCAGAAATAGCCAGAGGGCAAAGAATTTAAGGTAGTGTAACCAGCACGCTACTGTAGTGGCGGGAGGTATTGCTTTGTTGGCTGTTGTGATTCATATTTGACTGCTGCAATATTTGATGTTAGCTCGAAGCAGAAATACAAGTGCACGTTGAGACCACCAATTCAACCTGCACAACTACTACTTCTGGAAACGCTTTTCAAGTACCAGATACGAAAGTAAGAACAAGGATATAATGTATATAAAGAAATAGGTCACTTTTCTGAATGGAGACTTCAGTTTTCAGTTTAGATTTTTTTTTTAATCTTACTTTTTAAGTGTTGCAATCCAAATAACTAAACAACGCTCTTTTTTTTTTTCCACACAACTGCAGGATGTAAGCCTGAACAGCAGATGATGTATGCTGGAAGCAAGAATAAGCTTGTACAGACAGCTGAACTCACTAAGGTATAACTGACTAGTTGAAATAACTGTCTCCCCTTTAAATTCAGGTTGCAGAAGTTGTTTTGTGTCTTGCTTGAACCTATTGCAATAAGGGTGTTATGAGACTTTGTAATTACAGTGAACAGGTTCTGTTTTAGGAAGACTGAAGAGAGGAGTATATGTGGGGATTTCTGGAGTTTTAGGGTACAGGAAGAACAAGTGTTCTCAAACTAAAATATCCATCAGTAGAATGGATATCTTTACTTTGGGGAATGAATTTAGTGATGGCAAGAATACTATGAAGACTTAGCACGGTGTAGTACTGGCAGTCCTGTTGCATGGTTGATGGGGTTGTGTGCTTGCAGAACGTAGCCTTCGGCGTGAGTAACAGATGTGCCAAGTGCTAAATCTTCCTGTGTTTGCCTCCTCCAGTTCTGAGACCAGAAGTTGTCACTGCATTCGCTAGGCCTAGGTGTATATATATTTAAAAAAAATTAATTGCCACCTAATTGTCATCTTGGGGATCTTTGAAATCTCTGCTTAATTGGCACCTAGATTTCTTAAAGCTTTAGTTTCAACCAGTAAAGCTAAATAGAGTCAGCGGTCACTTCAGGTTTTTCAGAGTGTGAAATGACTTCACCGTTCCCCAACAGCACCGTTCCCTTTTGGTACAGAGTACTGTAATATCCCAGTAAAATGTATATTGGGGCAGTAAGAGAGCTCTGAACTTCTGCCTCTTCTAGCTGGACCTCATAAGAAAGGACCTCTCTGTTTTAAATAAGATGTTGACAGGAATAAATATGGGGGGAGCAGAAGATAAGACGGTGGAAGCAATCAGTACAGCCCCAAGAAATCTTCTTTTTAGGTGTGTTGAAACTGCATCTTAGAGGCCTGGGAACTCTAGCACCTCAGACAGAAAGGAAGAATTCCTTGAGGAGGAAGGCAGTTTTCAGTGAGTGGGAAGGAGGAGTAGATGAGAAGGTGAGAGCCTGGAGACTAGCTGTATTGGAGTTAACCGTCACCTGTCAAGTGGGAGAAATTCAGTCTGAAAGGCTTTTGAATGAAAGCCTAGGAGTGGATATAGGGGTCCATGATCATCTTCCTTCTGAAGCTGGAGAAGATGGCCTGCTTCCAGTTTGGGTGGGTTGCTTGCTCTTCAAATGTGCTTTATTCTTGCCGCTCGCTGAGCCGTGCTTCATTTTAGCTCATGCTGTGACTTCCTCCTGCTGTGATTTCTGCATGTGACTCAGCTGAGTCCTCCTATTTTTTTTTTCCAGTGGCTTGCATATTAGTTTGGCTTCTGTTAAGCTGTCCTGTTCTTATAACGCTGAATTTTTAGTTTCCCCCCTATCTTTTACTTAAAAAAAAAAAAAAAAAAAAAATCAGTATTAGTTAATAGTAGTGGATCATGGTCTGAATACAAGAAACAGTGTCCAGACCCCACTTCAGCAGAGATGGGAAATGAGGAAGAAAAGATACAAAACTTGAACTGTTTCCTCAGGAAGATTAAAATGGTGAAATGACTGAGGGCAGGACTAAATAGGAAGTTCATTCCAAACAGCAAGTTCACTGTTCTGCGAGTCTTACAAAATCCCATCCATTCTGTTGGCCCGAGCATGGTTTCGCTGCTCTGAACTCCATACCGTTAGAAGGCCAGATAAAGCTGTGTCAGCACTAAATCAGTTCTTTTCAGCGTTGTCAGGGTAGGAACAGCAGCCTAGCCAGCAGTTAGCAATACAGAATTAACTTAGCCTCTCTTCACGGGTATTCAAAACAAAACAGTTACTTGCTGATATGGAATGTGAGTAGTATGTTGGTATGTTTGGTCTTGTTTTCTGCTTCAAGGCTACGTTAAAAGTTTAAGACTTCTGCAAAACTTTGGGCTGGTGATTTTGGGGTGGGTTGGTTTTTTTTTTTGGTTTTTTTTTTGGTTTTTTTTTAAGTTTTCTATTTTGAGGTATCCCAGACTTGTTTCTTACAGGGAAAACAATATGCTACTGGATACTATGGATTTATTTTGGTTCAGAGGACAAATAGCTGTGCCTTGGGCTGAGCAAAATTCCTGAACTTTGGGCTTAATTCAGCCCAGAGGTTAAATTCATTTGTATTCTTCAAATAGACAATCTTCTTGCTGAGATAATGCCTGTGAGATGGTGCCATTTCAGAGTAACTTTAAACTGTAATACATCTGCTGTTCTTACATGTTCTTACAGGAGAAGAATGAAGTCTAGAAATAGGGATTATGGGATTTTTGTTCAAGTTCATAATATTCCTTGCCACTTAGTCTTGTGTATCTTCCACTGATGTTACGTTAGAATATTAACCGATCCTTTCAAGAAAGCACATGAAAACTCTAGGTTGGTTACTGGTTTATTACGGCTGGAGCAATTTGTGTGGAAAGATATCGATTGCTTTGTGTGCTTATCCCTTTCAAGTACCATCACCTCAAGAATTCACGCAATGCAATTTTGTTTAGGTATTTGAAATAAGAAATACAGAAGACCTAACTGAAGAATGGCTGCGTGAGAAGCTGGGCTTCTTCCATTAAGAAAACCTCTGTAATAAGTATTTATGTACCATCCTGATAATACTGGAACCAGACATGAATACTTACATCTAAGAAATGCACTGTATTTACATCTGTCTCCTGCAGTATCTCTCTTGTGCAGAGTTTGTGCAAAGAATAGCAGGTCTGTCTCCTTGAAGTAACAAATCTTTGCAGGTGTTTCCTTATTTGTACCTGTTAAAAGGGAATACTCCTCTGCAGGGACTCCTTTTGCACTCTTGTGACTAATATTTCTATAACTAAAATAGTTCAGTGCTGGATTTATAACTATTTACAAACATAATTTGGAAGCTGACGCTAACTTTTTCTGAGCTACAAATGCATCCTTATGACTTATACTAGCCATTTATATGCAGAAATTGTGTACTGTCACTTTTCAGACTTCTTGACTTAATGTCTTCTCAATTTTGAAAACTACTCCCTGGAAGCATTTGGTATTAAAAAGACAAAATCCTTGTACAGCACATCCGCCCATTTCTCTTTGGATCGAGTCCCTGTGAACTTTCTCAAATTTTTGGAACTAGTTTTTGTAATTCCTCAGTTGACTGAGTCAGTTCTCCTGCTACTACAGTCTTACAGGAACTAGGTGATAACTAAGGGCTGAATTACAACTCTGGTTACTCTCGTACCAGAGGTCTTGCATACATAACTTACTACACTGTTAAGAAGTTTACCTCCTTGCTCATTTCCTGTTATATGAACACCTGTTAATACTGCGTGCCTTTAATTTGTTAGCTTTAAAACGTCTTCGGAATTTTACACTGCCACTTACTACAAATTTGGTAAAAACTTTG
The DNA here is from genome assembly GCF_036417535.1 of Chlamydotis macqueenii. Classification (NCBI taxonomy): domain Eukaryota; kingdom Metazoa; phylum Chordata; class Aves; order Otidiformes; family Otididae; genus Chlamydotis; species Chlamydotis macqueenii. Next base: position 3,958,588 of record NC_141560.1, on the reverse strand, counting down.
TTAAAGAATCCAAGTAACATTTTTTCCTAGTGCCTAGTGTTGCAGTTGACATCGGGGGGGAGGAGGAAAAAAAAGCTAACCTCATTTTCTTCAAAATTCCAGTCATCTCCTCCATTTGTAGGAGTCAGGAGGTTAAAGCTTTTAATGATAATGAATGATTTATATCTCTTTTGTTATAAAAGTTGGCCACACATAGCTTTTGAGTACTTTAATTACAGTCTCTTAACTTTCTTAACTGCTTGTTGGTCAGAATTACATTCCAGATAAAGCTTTTTGCATAAGTGATAATTTGATTTTTCATTTACTTACGGTTCATCTCTTTGAAACAGCAAATATTCTAATGTGAAAATAGTATTTAACTTTTATAAATGACCGGTCTTTTTACAGGTCTGTTTTATATTGAATAGAGTAGTTTGTCTGATATGGGACGTGTCCGGCCCATGCAGTGGCAAAAGGAGTACTCGTGACAGTATCTCACTATCTTGCTCATGAGTGTTTGTTGTGCTGCTGAAGAAGTATCTGCGTAAGAGCAGCTTCCTGTTGATAACGTACCTTAAAATACAGCTGCCCTAACGAAGCTGTTCAGTGAGAAGGAATGCAGTGTTAAATTTGGAGGCCAGTATTTTATACTGTGAAACCTTTGCTGAAAGAAGGTTTATTTTTCGTTTGTAAACATATGTTGTGTTAGTGTTAAAACACTAATTCCTCTAAGATCAGAAGGAATTCATCTGCAAAGGTCCTCAGTGTCGGTAAATCTCTTCTTAGTTTGATGTTACTGCTCATTTATTGGTATACAAATCTGACTTGAGAGAAGCTTTTCAAAAGACATGTTAGAATGATCCAGTTAAATTGATCTTTCAGTGCAGGAAAGAAATGCTTGTAATTAAAATTTCTATGTTAACCTAGCGAACTGGAAAAACAATTTCATTTCCCTGGACAAAAATGTTGATTATGAAACTGTTGCTTGATCGTTCTGTACTACAGATCAATAAAGACAACGTCTCCTGTGACAAACATTGTATAAATAACTTTGGCTTAAAGAATGGTGCCATTCTAAGCATCAGTCTTGAAACAGCAAGACTCTTTGTTTTGTTGGCATTGTGCTACAGGTAAGGCATGTCAAAGTACAGCGTGGCTTAGAGGGAAGCTGCCACTTGTAATGTTCAGCTTGATTTGCAGTGGGGAAAACTGGATTAATAATCTTTGTTACTGTACTTTGTACACTGGTGGGCTGCCAACATCCAACTGCTGCTTGCAGAGGTCTTGACAAAAATAACTAGAAGGAGCCTGTCTCTCAGGAGGGGAAAGGAGGAGCTGCTGCAGTCAAATGACTGAATTTGATTCTTCATTTCTGGATCACTCCACCTTCTGCCAGGAAAATTACAGCTGCATCTTCAGTCTGAGTTCTGTTCTTTTCACTGTGGATGTTCTTGTTGCCTCCACTTAAGGACTTTCTGCCTTAAGTGTGCTGCCCCTTAAGTCTTGCAGAAAGCAAACAAATCCTGATGAGGGTGGTAAAGCCCACTTACCTCCTGAAAGGTGGTGTTGGTGCTGCTCAGCCCACCAGTATTATTCTTCAAAGAGCCTTGCTTGGTAGCTGTGTCTCCTTTCCCTCTCTGAGCTGTGGAAGTGAGGAAGCAGCTGCAGGTACTTGGAGAATGAGCGTGCAGAGGATGTTTGCTGTTCTGGGCTCGTTTGTGGTTTCCTTGCTTTTCATGCTTTGACATAACTGTCCGCTGCTTACTCTCCTAGGCTCTTGAGATACAGGTAGTGCTAATACTTGATTAAACAAAGGCATTAATTATGTCAAAGTCTTTCCTGCACAAATAATACTTATTTTCATAACGTACTTTCCCACCTTATCTTTACAACTGTGTTTCCCGTACTGCTTCCCTGTTAAGATCAGTGGGAGGCGGAGGTGTCTGTGTTCAGAAGGCCAGTACGTTCTGACTGCGCTTTACTAGTGAGTTGCCCATCTGTAACCGTACATTTGTCTTGAATTTTCAAATCTCTAAAGAGGGTTCAAACTAAATTAACTAATGCCACCTATGGGAGCCTTTGTAGCTAAAGGTCTGAGAGTCAGCATTTTCCATTGTGAGCTCCTATTTTTCAGGAGTTAGTAGGTTGGCCATAAAATCCTTGGCCTGGAGTTAAAAGGTCTCTGATGAAGGGAGACTTCTGCCACAATTAATCTGGTTTGCTTTAAATATTGAATAGATGGCTGGGATGCGGTTCTTGTAATCCTATTAATTGATGGTAAGCTGAATTAAAGCATGAGTTTGCATGTCAGCCCATAAAATGGACTTGTATTGTTTGAATATTTTTAACAAAAAAGAAGTAAATGCTGATATTTGATGGTTTAAGTGTGTTTCTAATATCATGAATGCTGTTTTAATCTATCAAAGGAGGCAATAATGCGGGTGTTGACACCTTCTCACTTCTCCAAAGGAGCATCTTTATGCCTTTGTACCAGGATTCCACTTTTGTATCTCTAACTGTAAAATAGCTCGTCCAGAAGCAATGTTAACTGGTAACCGGGGTCCGAATCAAACATGCACAAGCAAGGGAGTTCAGTTCCTCACTTTAGTGCGCTCAAAAAAGAAATGTCATGCATATTTTTTTATACCTATGTCTATTAACTGTGAAATGGAGGTGTGGTGGGACAGGAGAAGGGGCACAGTAAAACTCTTGCTTTTGTGAGGTGATCCAGACTCCGTGACTTGCGTACTGTGACATGTCAGGGTTGGCACCGGTGCTGCAGGTGGTAAAAGGTGCGAGAGGTTCACGGCCAGTTTTGAGAATTTGGCAATTCCATGGAAATATCAGTAACCAGTACAACTTCCATATGCTGTTTAGTCTCTGCTAGTTCACATTGCATGTTTACTTTAAACCAAATCTTTTTTGCTAAGCATGGTGCTTGTATTGGTTTAAATAAAATGTTTCATTAAGAGGTTCTGTTGCCTTGTTTTAATTGCAAAGTAGCACATCTAGTGGGGGTGTCTGACAGAGGAAAAGCTATTTGCCCTAGGTATGACCTTCCTCCTTTTCTCAGCTTCCTGGAGTTTGCTTTGGACTTGTAGCGTGGTCTTCAGTCTTGAATGCGCTCCCTCACTTGCTCTTCTACCTAAAATAATTCCTCTTACCAACATCTGTTGTGAAGGGTGGCAGCAAGGGAGAGGAGAGGACAGCAGCTGATGGAGTACAGTGGGCTAACTGCCGTCCTCCTCCCCTGCTTTGCGCTTTTGTGTCACAAAACTCAGTGTGTGTACTTGTGAGCCGCAGGACAGCACGGGGGCTTGATGTCATTCTGAAATGCCACGTAGACTTCCATGTTGCGCCTCTCCCGCAGGGTCAAGACTGGCATAATGTGAAATACAACGTAGTGCAGGTGCCAAGGAAGGAGGCTTCAAAGGAATTTAGTTGTACCATTTCCTTCCCACAGTCATTGCTCATCTCTTTCCTGCCCAAGAGACCCCTCGATTAATTTGATCAAAGCGCTTCTTTTCCTCATTCTTGTTGACTGTTTCTTCTTTTCACAATCTTTGGATTTTTTTTTCCCTATACTGTTGAAAAATAATAATGCAAGGAATTCAGCTTTGGTAGCTGACGTACACTGTTTCTGCCAATGCTGAAGATCAGCATCTAGTGGGCCACAGATTAACCATGGTAGAAGTAAACCCGTCTCTCTCAGGTGAGAGAGCTCTGTGAAGGAGAAAATGCACGGCTGCTTCAGCACATCTGGCTCTTGAATGGTATCTTGGTCACCTAAGTATATTGCCACAAAATCTGTTGCCAAAAGCTCTGGAGAGGAAAAAAAAAAAAACAAACCAGCTAAGCTTCTGTGGAAAATAACAGTTCTCAAGAACAGCTGATTAAAGCAAAGGAGGAGGGGGAAAAAAGAAGAAATAGCACTCAGGTCAGAGGAGGAGGAGGTCACCTGTGGCAGTCTCTGTTGTTCATTGCGTATGCTTAACCAGAAAATGAGGTGATAGTTGACTTTGACTGGTACCGCTGAATCACTGAGACAGTGAAAACACAAGCTAACTGAAGAGAAGGGCAAGGAGTAGGGATACGGAGCGAAGGGCAGCTGAGTGCTCATTAAAGTCAAAGCTAGAGATGGAAATATGAAACAAAATGGCAAACCTCTGCAGCAGGACACATCTGCAATGTACGTGTAGCCCCAGTGTTGCACACAGCTGGTGCTTTTTCTTCCAGATGTGCGAATAGATGGCTTGCCCAGGGCTAGGAGGAGTTTGCTAGGGAGATCCTTGGCAAGGTCTTTGGGGGTGATGCAGAGAAGAGGAGAAATGTAGTTGGTTCTGGAGGAGCTGGGGCAATCACTGCCCGGAAGTGCCAGTCTCCTGGCAGTGAAAGGGACACCAGTCAGAAGGATCTCGTGAGCGTGCCTGTGCCCACTGCTCCACGTCCCCCATGGGTTGTGGGATTGGTTGGGGTACCAGCTGGCTCCCCTAAGCTCTTTACTTGCTCCTTGCAGGTGAAGGTCCTGCTGTGTTGTGTTTGGGTGCGTGTGAGGGTGGGGAGGACAAGGACAAGCAGGTAGGATATTGATCTGGTGCCGTGGAGAGGCAGAATGGCTGGATGCTGAAAAGCCTTCAGGGGGAATGCTGGTGGGGCTGGCAGGAAGGCTGTGGGACGGAGACTTGAGGCACGCCGTGGATGTAAGAGTGGTTGGGCTTTATTCTGCTAAGGCTCCTGTATGGTAGGAGCGATGATTTAAGGTGGGCCTCACCCCTTGGAACAGTCATGTCGCTGCAGTTTTGGTGATGCCCCTCAGGACCCTCTGCAGCAGCAGGGGAGACCTCATCATCTGTGTGGGGACACCAAGAGGATTGGCTAGGGCACCTGTCTTAGTAGCTACAGGCGCGCTAGCTGCTGCAGAGACCCAACAAAGCTTTGGCCTGGTCTAGTTGGATTGTTCCTACATGTAGGACTCGGTTTGGTAACAGCTGGAGTTGTAGTTCTCAAAATACATCTTTGGGGACAAGAGTCAATCTCGGGGAGCTGGTAGCCTCTCTCTGGGCTGTTGCATGAGGTAGCGGACTGGCTTGATCTGTGCCATATTCAAGGCATCGGGAGCTTCATTTCCAGCCGTGTGTCAACGAACACAACAGTTCTGAAGTACAAGCAGCCCTGACCTCGGCTTTTAATTTTGCAATTAATACACATTTGTATCTGCCAGGGCTCTGGTACTGAAAGGTTGAGCATAAGGCTCAGCAATTACATACCTCAATTTTTCTATTAACACTCAATTTTCATTTTGTGGAAAAGAGTGAAGGAAAATGGTGACATACTCAACAGTGACTATTCTCTGGTAGGGGTCAGGACACTACCAGCATGAAAAATTGTATTCCCATCTGTGTAAACTTGGCCATCGTTCCCCTCTGAGTTCTTCTAGGCTTTCTCCCGTATCTGCTGGTCCTTTTGGTTCTACTAAGATGATGTGATCTTGGGATCAGGCTGTCTGTTGCAGTATCTTGTGCAGCCTCGCCCGTGTCTTTTCTCTAATGCAGCCATAAAGTGGAGGAGATTATTTTAATGCGTTTGCATAGGTGTAATCAGCGTGGTCCGTTTTGTCACACTACCAGGAGGATTGTCGTCTCTGGACTGTTTTGTCCTATTTAATTCTTTCAGGAACTGCAAACGTACTCGCTGTTAACCTTGTTCATCGTTGGTGGGAAGCGAGACATCTCATACAGAAAGTGATTGAGCTGAGCTGAACCTCCCCTGACAGCTCTAGCGGTTCCTCAGCAGGAGACGGAGGGGAGAAGCGAGCAATTATCAGCCAGAAAGACTCTGAATGCAGAACAGATGTGAACACTGGGAAAACAGCATGACTGTCTGTCATGGCAAATCTACTGCTGCGATGGGGAAGTCCCGTCAAGGCTTTTTGAAAGGCGCGCTGTTAACCGTTCCTGCTGTTACGTGCCGTGGCAGGCAGCTAGTAGCGTGAATGCAGCTTCTCTTCCTTTCTCTGCGGTACTGAGCTCAACAATTAATATAATGCACCCTTGAAATCCCCACGCCAAACAGCATCTGTTGTTGTCACCTGTTTTCTGCAGAAAATAGGAAGACAGCAGAAGAAAATGGGGCAGAAAATGTTCAGTTGAAAGGGAAAGGGGCACCAGGCACCCTGCACTTTCACTGAGGCCTTAGAGGGCAGAAGTAGAGCAGAAAGTTAGGGGTCAGTGCCCTTATGGAGCTGAATAAGGAACAAGAGAGATTTCGTATTTCTTCAGAATCACGTCTAATTTTAAATATCTGCCGTTGGAAAATGCTGCTGGATAATTGGAAGGAGAATGTGCCTGCCTCGCTCACAAATGCAGCCTGCCTGGCCATCTGCTCTGACAGCAACAAATCCTGGATTGATTTGCAAACGTGATTAATTCAGCCGGGATGACAGGATCAAGGGATCAGCCAGAGACAATATTTATACCCTACCTCCAACTGCGAATGTGCAATTGTTTGCTTCAGAAGTACAAAACAAATTGTATGGCTGTATTACTGGAAGAATGGAAAAACAGATGCATCCACTCCACAGCCCTTTTCTCCTTAGACGGCCCCCTTCCAAGGTCTGTAAGCACAGCCTCACATAAGCCCGCTTTTCCTGTCTGTGAGGTGAAGCTGAGCTCTTCTCATTTTATAGAGAGCTTCTACATCTTTATTCCCTACGTCCATGCTGCTGTTGCTTTCCTTGCCGCGGTTTAATCCTAAAATCTTGGAGCTGCTGGCTCTGTGACCTCGTCCACGTGGCCCGGAGAGGCAGACGTGGAGTGTGAGCCAGCCGCCCCGCCCTGCGCCTGAGGTTACTGATGGGAGAACCGGTACTGATCTGCAGCCGGGCCAGGGCAGGACTTCAATCTCAGGAACACCCAGGGGGATGGATTTCTAGCGCTGGGAGAGCCTTGAGCTGATTTGATAATACGGATATAGCTGGAGAGATCAAAAGCAAGATTTGTAAAGGAATTTAGATGTAGATGAAGGCTTTTGAAACCCTACTTAGTGTGATTGGAGTGTGTAAATACACACTGGGCCTGAAGGTGCCGTACTCAAGGCCACGTGGGATGTCTGTGGGAGAACAAGGGAGACTTTTTTCAGGTGGTGTCATTTGGTACCAGATGTAACGCCATCTTAAAATGCTACCACTGTGGTTTCAGCTTCTGTTTGTTCAGGCTGGTATCGCTGTGCTGGTTTATATTTGGATCAGAACTTAGAAGTTCTTGGAAGAGCTAAGGACCAGGGGTGGCATTTTCAGAGTCGTCGCTGCTACGGTTAGGCTAATACAGAATGTTTTGGAAAATCCTCCTCTTGGTTTGTTAATGAGCAGCTGAATCCTGAAACGCATTATAAAATAGTTCTTGAAAACACAGTCACTGGTCCCTTTGCCTAATCACACCCGGGTATTATGCCATGGGCTCAGAATGGTACGGACAGCCATTAACAGGAGCTCTACACAGCAAGAGAAAAACAACCCCTGTTATTAAAAGGACAGGTTTTCAGTATTTAGCTTATTAAAAGAAAACTGTTGCCATCTGACAGCAAACGTTGGAGGGATTGAGGCCACGAGTGGATTCCATAATGAGATGTGGGGAGATGCCTGGCAGTGTCTGTGTTTTGAAACGGAGTTTTAAATGTGGTTCTTGTTTCTCTTGAGACTTGCTTTCATGTGCAAAAGGATTTGTAATGTTAATTTGTTTATGTAGTCACATAGATAAACGGGGATTCTAAAGATGAGTTAATTAGCGCAACAGGAAAGGATATTTACCAGCTTGGAAAGGAAGCTGGTGCGCTCGCAAGTCCTGGGATCTTTTCATCCTGCTGATCAAAGACTGAGCAGTGAACCAACATCCTCCCTCCTGATGTCTGTTGGCACATAAATGAGGTAAGCGGGTGCAGAGACCGTGCACTTCTGCTGCTCCTGACGTGGATTTAAAAGGTGTGCAGAAAGGTGACCTCTGCTAGAGTACAGGCACCCGGAGAGTCTCTTCTAAACTCGAGAGAAATACTCAGATTTTCCTCTCTGAAAACCCAGTAAGCGAAGTCTTTATTGAAGTCAGCAGGATGTTTATTACCGAGTTCAATGGTATTAGATCCTTCCCTGATATCTGTAACCGAAATGCCTGTTTTTTCCAGGGATATTATTTTTAATGTTGAAGAATGTGGTTAATCCGTGCATTTCTACCATGACAACTCAGAGAAATTGCTCTGCAGTCTTCCCTCACAGCTCTCTGCCAAAGCACTGCTGTCACGACCTGCCAGAGTGTTCTTTCTTCAGCTAAATCTTCCTCATGAACAGGCTGTAACACGCTGAATTATGACTGATTATACGTCTGTTTTCCGATAAGGACAAATACTGGAGAGGGATTTAAGATGAAGTGAACAGACGCTGACATTTCTCCTCGGGATTCCAATCAGGATTAAACTCAGTGAGTCCACGCTAAAAGGAAACTGCGTTAAAGGCCACAGGCCATCTCCAGATCTCCACTGTGTTTTCCTTACACTGTTTACAAAGTTTAACTGGAGAAAATTCTGAGAAGATACTCAGAATAAAAATAAATAAATGAATGAAATCATTAGATCCTTTTCTACAGAATTTGCTCTTCATTTCCTTTTGTATTATCATAAAAGGACAATCTATAATACAAGAAATCCTTCAATGAACAAATCTTTGTTGTACAAGATTACAGCTGCCTTCCACTTTTCCTGACAAGATAATTGCAGCTGAACTGTATGCAAGCGTCAGAGGTAATAAAACGCTGCATTCCTTGAGGCAGAACTAATTGCAAATGCGCGTACATGGCTGACACACCTTTTTATTTCTGGCACCACACATCCCTGTTGCACAACGTTCTGTTGTACAACACACAGTATAATCAGCAACATAGCAACATGTTGCTTGCTGGTGTGTAGAACAAATCGGTTGTTTCCCTTCTCTTTCCCCGCGTTTCAGCTCATACGGATCATATATCCCAGTCCACACCCGTCAGCATCTGTTACAGCTGGAGTGCTGGGAAGGAAATCTTAACTGCTGCGGTGACCTGCGTGTTCAAACGGCCGCGATGCCGCTGACAGCGCTGTGGTGGCCAGCCCAGGCGCTACGTGAACAGCGGCTTGGCATAAGCCTGTCGTTAAAGCAGTCCAGGGCGTCCGGTATTACCCCCGCAGTTCGAGCCCTAGGTATCCTGTAGCAGAGTCTCAGGCTCCGAATCTTATTACGTAAATCATTTATTCAGATGGCACAGCTGGGAAAAATCAGCCCAAGCGAGTGCCTCCAGGGACGGACCCAGAACAAAGAAATCCCTGGACAACTCTGCCCTGTGCACCCACCCCTCACGCACCTTGCACGTGCCTTTTGGTCTATGGCAATCATGGGTCTGGGGTCTTCTAACACCTCACTGGATTCCTTCTCTGTCTCCAGACAGCGTTAACTGGCCTTGCAGCAGTCAACAACAGCTGCAACTCAACAAGACGAGAACAGCCAAGGAAGAGGAGATCAATCGGTTGTTGACTGTTGCAGCCTCCTTATCTTCTGGTTCGCGCTGGTCCCAGTGCCCTCCCTTGATGGAACTCGGTGAAAGCGACGAAAACTCTGTAAGAGTTCAAGGCAAGTTCACAGCTTGTGGCCTAAGGCTTCTGCAAGCCTCACCACTCATGCTAAGTAACGCCAGGCATTCAGTACACCAAATCACACAACATCACGTTATGACACTGACATCCTCATGCTAAGTGACTCATTCTGTTTCTAACACCTTATTCAAGCTAACGACTGGTATTTCTTAACCCTGTGTAGAGCCCTTAGTGCATATTTATGTGTCCTGAAGTACTAATTCCTGTGTTACAGGTGAGCCTGGTGGCCTGTAGTGCGTCTTGTGGGGAGCCAGATCCTTTTTATGAACCATATTTAGTAGACTTGGTGCCAGAGCATCTGTAATTCTGCAGGGCTTTGCCTCACCAGGGCGGCGCCCTCGTAACAGCTGAAGCAGTGATGGCCGCTATATCTGGGTGCCTTTTTAAGTAAATACCTACCTCAAATGGGTCAAACTGCTCGTTTCCACAGTGCAAAGACCAGCATTCCCCAGTCCCAAAGTACAACAGCATCTCTGCACACATCCTCTGTTTCATTACCTCCCGCAGCTTTTCTGATGCAAATGACCCTCCAGGATGGCTCAGGAAAGGCCTAAAATGGGGAGGTGGAACACCGAGCATCAGGTCTTCCAGCAAAGCCCAGCCAAAGGGCCTTGGGAGTAAGCGTATGTGTGGCTCGAGGCTACTTGAAGTAAGAAATAAGCGGTGTGCTAATAAATAAGGCCTAATGAAGCATCTAATAAGTTATATGTAGAAAAGCAAGTTATTGCAGAAGAAGACGTTGGTGCCCTGTTGTTTCTAACTCACTCCTCGGGAGAGTTAGAAGGCTCCTGGGGCAGCTGCCCAGGCTGCAGTGCCCGCCCCACGCTCACCCCTTGTTTTCTTACCCTTTAATTAATATTCACTAAGGTTCATTTTTAAACTTGTTTTCTGGATTTCACACCGGAGTTTCATTGGTCGTAATGACACCGCAGCAGTTTTATGGGAGTAGTTTGGGGATGAGATGAGTGATTTTGTACTGAAAAGTAAACCTTTATGTTCACATAAAGGTTTCCTAAACAGCTCATTTGCTACGGTTTTCCCTCTTATGTGGTGAAGGAAATAAAGCTTCTGCTCATCTCTCATTGTGACACTCAATTAATTACATGTAAAGCTTTCCGGCAGGTATGACCAGAAAATATTATTTACTATTTGGCAGGTGTGAGTTTTATGGAAATCATTACTTACACTGCACGTCTGTGGGAAATGATTGAAGCAATACTACCCAGCCACTCCTTTATTGCAGGGTATCATTGCTCAAAACAAAAATGACTTTTATCTGACCCTGTGGAAGGAAAGCATGTGATGTTCTCCTCAAACTATTTGTTTTCTTGCTGTTTCTTCTGAGCAAGCCCCAAATTGTACCGATTTGGGATTGTATGAACCAGGTACCCACCTCTGTGGCACATGCAGCACGCTCTTCTCCAATACTTCTTCCTAAGAATGAACGTTTCCCTTTTCTCCAGACTTAGCTCATAGTTACCAGGTAATCCTCTCCTAAATGCCACTATGTTTATTGCGATCGCATGCCCCGTCTCCCACATTTCGACCTCAAAACCAACTTCTTATCCAGCTTTAGGTCAAATTCCAGTTTCAAGTTGATTTTTACCCCCGTTTCCCTGTTCTTTGGCTCCGTGGGCTCACAAATATACGTTTTCGTGTCCCCTGTCTCCCGCCGGGGAGCTCCCCACCGCGGGTTCCCCCGTGGGAGGGGGAGGGGGGGGGGAAACACAACCCCCAAACCAAACCCCACGAGAAAATGGCGGCCGGCGCCTTGGCGGCGGTGCCGGCGGGCGCCGGCAGGGGGCGCCGCGGTGCGGGGCGGGGCGGGCCGCGGTGCGGCTGCGCGGCGGCGGGCGCGTCCGGTCCGGTCCCGGCGGTGAATGATCGCGCCCGGCATCCCCCGCGCCGCTCCCGGCCCCGCCGCGGTTCGCCCGGCCCCGCCGCCATGGCCTTCACCTTCGCCGCCTTCTGCTACATGCTGGCGCTGCTGCTCACCGCCGCCCTCATCTTCTTCGCCATCTGGCATGTGAGTGCGTGTCGGCGGGGGTTGTGGGGGGGCGGCCTGAAAGGCCGGTGTCCCGCGTCCCGCCCCTCGCCGGGCCCAGAGCGGGATCCTACCGGTGCGGCCCGTTTCCCGTGGAGCCGCCGCTGCCCGGCTGGAGGCCCCGGGCGCTCCCCGGGCTCCGCCCGCTGCCGGGGCGGGGGGGCATGGCCTCCTTTGCGGCGGGAGGGGTTTTCCCGCTCTTTGTGTCGGTGCCGGGCGGTTTAAAGAGCGACCGGACCCGGTGGGGGGGGCAGCTGAGGTACCGCGTCTGGTCCCCGCCGTCATCGTTGTCTTCAGGTGGAAATCGGGCAGTGCTTGTCTGTGAACAAAAATACTTCTCGAGCTCTGGCATAAGATCCATCGATTTTATTAAATAATATCTTAAATAAGTCCAGCCTTTTTAGAATAGCGGTTGAAAATTTTTTTTAGTCTGAAGTCTTGGCTGCTTATTAACAGAAATAATGAGTTAAGTGTTGCACTCTTTTCACGCTTTATATTGAGACTTAATTCTGGAGATTTTTAGATTGTTGTTATTTTTTTGAGAGTTTTCCCTCTTGAGCCCGGCGCAGGCAGAGGAAGCGGAGCGGGAGCCTGCCTTGGATGGGCTGCGGGACGCTGCGCTGGGAGAGGACGCGAGAGGGATGTTGTTCTTGGCACCGTGTCCAGCTCCACGGTTGTCCTTAACGAAAACTGTTCTGTGGTCGTATCGGCCCTGTCCTGTGAGCGTACTGGGGCTTGTCCTGAACGCAGACGAACCTCCCTGTGAATCGGGCTGTCTTGAGACTTTTTTTCATGTTTGGTGAGGTATTTGTTCTGTAGGCGTGGCTTTGGTTGTGCTTTATGCTGCATCTTTGTCTGATTTTCATGGCATGAAAAGGCCAAACGTACACAGGGGTTTTTTATGGATGCGCCTTTTGACATACGGGCAGGGTCGGCATTTAGTTTGAGAGCAACCGTTTGGCTGCTTTTAAGATGGCTGTTGCTTTTTCTTCGTTAATGAAACCCCGTGTCGGGTTCCTTCTGGCAACTCGAGAGTGGCTTGTGGCATTTTGGGGTGGGTGCACAGAGCGGGTCTGCGCACAGCCAGCGGGGTTGAAAACCGCTGACAGGGACACGTGAAATTCCTTGCTGGTGGGGAGGTGAAGAGGCAGAGTGTGGGCAGAGGCCTCTGAATGCCCGCGCATCTGCTGCTTTCTTGTTTGTATAACCTATTTCAAACGTGCCTCACCTGTGGGTTTATGACTTTAGAAGAAATTTTATAAGTTTAGAAGAAATTATGTTCCCAAATAGGCTGTTAGCAGTTGAACCTTATGGCTCTGTACCAAAATGTCACTTTTCGTGGATAAAATATGTTGTTGCTTCTGGACTGATGGGTCACAACCGTTTCATTTTTTTCCTAGATTATAGCTTTTGATGAACTGAAGACCGATTACAAGAATCCCATAGACCAATGTAACACACTCAATCCTGTAAGTTGCGTGCTAAACGTTTTTAAAATAAATGTACGTAAAGTGATTGGGTTTCATGTTTTCTTGCTATAATCGAACTAGCAAATAGAATTGCATCTGGGTTGAGCAAAACTAGCTGTTGGATAGACGCTCTAGGGAAGATTCTTTATCTGATTCTTTACGTTCAAGTTGAATATTCTGACTGTTATTAATCTGCTGATGATCTTGTCAGCTGTCGTACTAACATTCTTTCAATCTGCTTTCTACGTTTTCGGCACAAAGACAGTTGAAAAGGTCAAAAAGATTAAAAGAGTCAAAATTGCATTAAAGGTGTGTACTGCTTTTCAGTTTAACGTTTTTAATGCCACTTCCCTTTCATTTTGTTAGGAACATTTGTAATACTATTAAGCTGTTTCGTTTAGTGTGCCTGTTCATCTGCTTGTTATTCGTTTGTTGGGGTTTATAACGACTTCATGAATTTCCATACTTTGTGCAAACCAATTTTGCTTGCTTACCCAGTGAAGTGGGGAAAACTGTTACATGCCTGTGGCACGTCCTTTTGATGAGCTGGAGTAACTCCAGGTAGAAATAAATAGTCCTTTTCAAGCAAGATTTGTTGAACCCTGAGTTTATAGGAGACCAGTTGTTTTTTTAAGCATTGGCCAGGTAAATTCAGATCTCGTTGGAGGATTTAGGTGGGCTTAACGTGATAGGCAGCATCTTCACTTCTTTGTTCAGCATTCCAGGATCAGGGATGCATCTTGGTGTCCTCTCTTGGATGCAACTCTGATACTCCCTGGTTTGTGAAAAGAATTTCAGACAAACTATTTGCTTGCATCTGTAGCAGGCCAGTAATAAAAGGGATGCTCGTTAAAGAGCATGGAGTTTGATACAGCAGGTTTTTCGTGCATTTCTCATTGTTTTTACTTTGGCTTGGTGAGCCCAGGCTGAGGTAGAATGCAGGGGCAGCACAGCAGTGCGGCCTGAACTGTAACTTCATTGTGTTTTGAAGAGTTAAGTGAATTATACAAATGAAAAATGAATTTACGGTAGCTGGGGGGGGGGAATAAATGCGTGTTAGACATGCAACCTGTAAATTGACAGCGAGTATTACAGCATGTGCTCAGGAGGGGAGGAGAAGAGGTGACAGGCAGAGGATTGCATCTCAGAGTGAGGTTTGCTGCTCAGGTAGCTGCGCATCTAACAGTTTCCCTTGCTTGGTCCGTTCTACGGTCATTTCTGCTACAGTATGGGGAAAGGCAAATTCTCATTACATTTATGCATTATGATCTTATCGCAACCTTTGAAGTATTATAATGTGCATGTTTAACACAAATATTAACCTTCTGTTAACCCCCGTGCATGTAGTGTTTATTTACATGATAGCTTTATGAACTGAAAATATTAAATAACTTAATATTTGCTGTTCTTGTGAAAGTAGATTGGCCACTAAAAGTGAAGTTAAGATCCGGACTCTTGAGGGGATCTGGTAAATGGTGCTGGACCAACACACTGCAGTGTTGTTTTCCTGTACAAAGAGTCAAAAATCTTGGTAGGAATTGAGACACATCAGGAGAAAGATTAGCCCAGAATAGTAACTGCTTAGTACACTGTTGATGCCTTCTCTTCCCCGCTCCTATTATAGTCGTATCTCTTCTCAGCAGCGAGATTTCTTCCTCCCTCGCTTCTCTGATAAATGTCGTGGTAGAATATGATGTGGTTCGTTTTCCTTTAGGACAGGCAGGGAGGATAAAGTGTGGTAGATTTGAAAGAGAGAGGTATTCTGCTGTGGGAGTGGGGTGTAATAAACAAGGTAAAGGAAAATCTGTTTGGAGAGGTGTAGTTAAATAAACTACAGATTTTCAGACCTGGTAAATCTTGTCTCAGCGGGCTGCCAAATGCACTGTGTTTTGGATAGGGTGGTGGTTGTTCTGCTGTAAGTAATTGCCAAGCTGTGAATGGTAAGTATACAAAGAGGGATCTGGACAGAAATATTTACTTGAAACATTTCATGTATGACAACTTTTTTTTTTGTTGATGGTTTGACGCAAGTTTGCTTTGTTTGATATTCTCCATTTAGAGAAGCAGAATGTTGTAGCAAAGTAGGTGGTGAGAATGTCTGTTTGGTGGTGGGTTTTAGATTTCTAGGAAGGTATTCTTGGGGTTTAAAACAAGTATCTGCTTAGAGAGAATGAAAAACATTGTAAGACACAGATACTTTAGTGTTGTCAGCCTATGCAACATTAGTCGTATCACACAAAGAGGGCCAGAGCGTGTGGGGTGTGTGCATGCGTACGCACACAAAGACAGTTGGAGTCCTTAGGCAGAAACGGAGTATTTTCCATGAGGAGATGTTTTAGTGGTCCTGTGTTGAGAAGTCAGAAGCGTACAGATTTGCTTCTTTCTGAATTGCGTGGTAAAGGAGTAAATGATGTCACGTTGGGGTCACTTGTTTTAGAAAATTTTACTTTTTTGGCCCGTGTGAGACTTTGCTGGCTCTCTGCATGCGTTTAATCTCCGTATCTCTCCATGATTCCTATTAATACACTAATAGTACCTGGCATCTCACGCTTCCCGTGGTTTCATAGTAAACTGGTAATGAGCTCTGTGGCCTTCTGCTGGAAAGCATGACGCTCTCAAGCATGCGTGTTGGGTACTTGTGGAGGAAAAGGAAGCTGGCTAACGCGCCCCGAAGCGTATGCGCACAGCTGCTGCCGTGCCCTCCTGCGCTGCCGGCAGCACAGCCCTGTCTCTGCGCGGACCCCTGTGCGTAGCCGTGTGACTGCTGGTTTGGTTTGGTAAAGCTCTGCCTGGGATATTACATTTTGGCAATACTTTGAATTTTAAAAATTATGTATGGATGAATACCAAAACGAAGCTGTAAAGTAGGAAACACCAAAACATCTTTTTGCCTATAAAGCGTTACATGGAGCATGTTTCCTACGGATATTTCTCTGTTGCATGAGCAGAAATATCTCTATGATCTCTTCTGCTACGAAGGTCATGTATAAAGCGTGGAATCTGATAACAGTGCACTTAATTTAATAGAAGCAATAAAAAAAACTATTGATCTGAGCATTTAATTTTGTAAATTTTTCTTCTTGGTTCATGAACATCACGTGAAGGCAGCAAGGCACGTACTGCTGGTTGCTGTTTTCACTTTCTGCAGTCTTGTTCTTGTTAGTGTTTTGTTGGTTTTTTTTTTTTTTTTTTTTTAAAGAATAGTTTTTTAAACAATAGCTTACCTCCAAAATAGATTAAACACCACACATTTTGCTTTGAGTAATCAAAAATCCTAACTCCTGTTTTTCTTTTCCAGCTTGTACTTCCAGAGTACCTCATCCATGCATTCTTCTGTGTTATGTTTCTCTGTGCAGCAGAGTGGCTTACGCTGGGTCTCAATATGCCTTTGTTGGCTTATCATATTTGGAGGTAATACTGACGAGTCTGGCGTCTCTGTGCTCTGTTAATCGTTATCATTCTCCCGTTGCAGTGCTGCCCGTTAAGTGTTCTGTGTCTTTGGCAAATAAAGGTGCTTTCTGATGCGACACTGAGAAAGTTAGTGGCTATAAACTGAGAACCATCACTTTGCTTTCTCTGTCATTTTTATTTGTTGTTCTCTTGTGCTGCGCAAGAACCGAGTTGTTGTGTGCGGAAGGCGGCCGGCATGTCAAAGCTGTCCTGAGGCTGCAGATTCCCGGTGTGGATTGCCAGCAGCAGCGGCAATCCTGCTTTCCTCCTGCCACTAAGACATGGGCACCACCTCTCCTTCTGCTGGTATTAGAGCTGTGCAGGGAGGAAATGCTCATACTTTTGCTGGTAGCCCACATTAAACTGCAATTTCAGGATGGTTTTGTGAGTATTCCTTCAGCATGGTAACCAGCATGCGTTGTATGTAGGTTACATAGGGTTGTACATTGGTCTCTTCTCCAGCTTTTCCAACCCTTTCATAAGGAATCCCATTTTTCATTTATTTCTAAATTTGCCCTGTTTCCTTTTGGTATACCGGAGTTCAGCACGGTTTAAGGCTGAACTCCGTCTGTGAAAGCTCTTCCGTAGGCAGGTTTAGTTTGGAGCTTTGTGTTGCCTTGGCGGTTCGCCATCTCCTGCGCGGAGCTGACGGACTTTGCTGTAAGGGGTGCGATTCCTTGTCTCGGTCCCGGTATTACTTGGCGGGTGGGGGACAGGAACCAATGTTTGCCATTGCCGTCACCAAAAAACTAACTGTCATCACTTTCAGGTACATGAGTAGACCTGTGATGAGTGGCCCTGGTCTGTACGATCCTACAACCATCATGAATGCAGATATTTTAGCCTATTGCCAGAAAGAAGGATGGTGCAAATTAGCGTTCTACCTTCTATCATTTTTTTACTACCTATACGGGTAAGTGTTTTTCCTGTCTCACATCTAATTTTCAGTCTGAAATTTTGGGCTCAGTGCACAAGAGAAATTTTGTACGTAGGACTCTATGTAGTGCCAACTTTCCCAGAAAAGAATTGACAGTCACCAGTTATTGTGTTTTAAAACACAAATCTTAATTTGGTTGGAATTACTAATTTGGATCTGGAGACTTGAAAGCTCCAAGCTTTTCTTCTTTTAAGCGTAACGTAATAACCACCTCTAGAATTTTAATTAAGAAGCTGGAACAGTAATATTTCCTGAGTAAGTAGGTGTTTTGATGTAAATGTGATTTTTGTTGAAGTAAAAGGTAGAAGAGTCATTCGAAGAGTGAAATGGGGTGGGATTCTCAAAAGCCAGTGCCACCGCCCCGTTCCTGCTCCCAGTGCTTCCTTGTTCCATGCTGCTCTGAGTGGGGTGGCGCGGGAAGCGGCGTGCAGCCGCCTCCTTCCCCTCGGCACGCTGCGCTTCTTCCAGCGCGGCTGGAATAGTTCAGGCTTTTGACGTAGGCGTCGTGTTCATGCAGGGCTCCCTGTTACGGTGTCTCTTGGCCCAGTGACCACTGGTGGTTGCACCAGGTCATGTCTTGCTTTATAAAACCTTTGAAGGTCCCTTCCAACCCTAACCATTCTATGATTCTGCATGTGTTGTGTAAAATACTTAGTCACAGTCCCTGTACCTCACTCAGATTTGTTCCGTAGAATACGCGACTGTATAATTAAATGCATAATGCTGATCAAAATGGTCCATCTTAATGTTTTTATTTTGTTTTCCAGCATGATTTATGTTCTGGTGAGCTCTTAAGAAGACATTCAGCAAGCTGTGTTCCAGTTAAGTGCATGCAAAAGCCACAAAACATGGATTCTTTACGACGAGAACCTCGTACCAAGATTAAATACGGAATCTGATGATTACGTTTGCGTTAGAGAAACAATGACTCCCCTATTTTTAAAAGATTTCCACATTTTATACTTGTGGAAAGACTGTTTTCTTATATTTTACCGGGACACTGAGATTAAAGAATTACATGTAAATTAATACAAAAGTTACTGGGTTTTGAAAAGTTTTGACTTTGCACTCCATAAGGAACAGCCGTAATCTTCCAGTAGGGATTTGTGACTGACTAGCCTTAGTACACTAGAGATTTGCTTTAGGCTGGGCTTCGTAGCGGCTCCTCTGGACTTGCGTATCCCACTCTAACTGTAAACCGGCTGTAGGTGCTGATGCTTGGGAAGGACTGGAAGTGCTGCGTGCTCTACCTGTGGGCAGCGTTGGTCTTGAGAGATGAATTCATGGACACGATTGCAAAAATAGGAGTTCTGTTTTGGTTTATTTTATGATATTTTTTTCTGTCTGGTTAGTCTCTCCCTGTATATGCATGGTTCAGAGACTTCTGTATCTTCACGGAACGTTAGCCTTGCTTTAATCTCAAGCGTATGTCATTGTGATAGGAGAAGTTGAATTGTCCATGGAGGAATGAATTTAAATTATGATTATTTTTTTTTTTTACATGTCTGTGCTGTTTTATTAACTAACAGACAAACGACAACGTTTATCAAGTCCAGTGATGAAAATACTCGTAAGAGTAATACTACAGACCTTTTCAAAGCAGAAAGCGAGATTGTGAAACTGCCCTGCTGTTCCTTAGTGCAATAAATAATAAAAAGAAATCTCAAATTCAGAAACACTTATTTTTACCTGGTGCCTTGTTTTGTTTTTAAATTGAACAGACACTTGCCGTATTCATCTGTTTGTTTTATGATGGATAATTGCATTACCTTTTAAAAATAGAATACATCTGGAAAAGGGAAGCTCTGATTTCCTGCTTTTTTTTTCTTTTTTTTCACGGATTTACAGATAAACAGTAGGTGGGGCAGGAGGAAGATGTTCAGCTAAGCTGATAATATGCATTGAATTGTGACTGCGAACAGCTGCTTAATTTAGGAGTAATAATTAGGAATCTTTTTCATTTACCCATGCTGGAGAATAATGAATAATTTCCCAGTTCTAGTAAAACATTTTTGTATAAAACTGTGTATTTGTTCACTTTGGGTCTCTCGGGCATCAGATGCAAGAAAAGTCGTACGAGTGGCTGCACTGGGTTCGACCAGAAACCCAGCTGCTCCAGTACTGGTGTGCTGGCAGTGCCAGCGGCTAAGGAAGAAGCCTGTGAAACGGGGCAGGTATTGAATATCTCTGCCGGAATAGTGGCAGAATGCGTTTTGGAACCTGCCTGTTCCAGATTTCCTGAGCTAGAGCTTTGGCATTTTAAACAGCCCTTGAGTAGCTTTTCTTCCTTTAATTCAGTTGCTTTTTGAGCACTTTTATACCTGTAAGTATGGAAGCTACCCTGAGACAGTGGGTTCTGCAATGGAACTACTCGGGATGTACAAAATACTTGTTTACAAGTTCTGCTGGACTTCATTTCGTGCCTCTAAGCTCTTATTTTTTGAGGCATATTGAAAATTTCCCCTTTTCCACCTTATTTATGCTGGACGTGATTGAATAGATCTTCATTGTGTCATCTTTCAAAGCGGAGAAGTCTTAATCTCTTCTTGATTGGACGTCCTTCCGTAGCTTTGTGATTATCCTTTCTCCTCCACAAATTTTCGTTTTCTAAGCTACTGTCATCGCACAAGATTTGGGTGCCCAGGGGATTTAGAGCAGCGGTTTCCTGCTCTGTGCTTCTGAATTCCTCTCCTCTCTTTACAATGTACTAGGGGTTTGAGAATTCAGGCTGTGATAACTTCAAATTCTCTTTCCTAAGTAATGACACCTGACAGCTTATTCCGATGTATATAAAATTGTTTTTCTCATGTGTTTCTTCTTTGCATTTATTGACCCTTAATTTCCCATGCCATCGTTGCTCAAGCACTCAGCATTACAAGATTTATATTTTTCCTGACGGTCCCAAAACGTTTGCAGCACTTGCAGGCGTTACCTCGTGGCCCTTGTTTTCTGTGCAAAGGCACGGGTTCCAACCCGCGCACCTCTGGAGCCCTGCAAGGAGCCCCTCCTCGCCAAAACCGCGTTACTCCTCTTCTGCAATCCCTTTCCATCAGTTATCTGGCAAAAGCATTTTCTTCCTCATGGAATAATAATTTTGAGGTTTTAGCAAAATAATTTTTCAAAGGCTTTTTGGAAACTTGGGAATATTGTTCCTGTGGGATCATTTTTATTTTCCTGCTGTTTAGCACCTTCAGAGACTATTGTAAGACAGGACTTCAGCCTGCATAAGCAAAACTAATTAATTCCTTTTATTTTGTGTTTGTATATTTATTAATCTGTTACGGAAATTAGACTTACTGGCTCATAGCCCCTTGCTCTTCTTGCCTTCTAAAAAAATCCCTCACTCCCTTGGTACTTGGGCTGATTTAAGCCAAGTTACACAGCAGAATAAACAATGCAGGATTTCCTGAGTTCAACTGGGAAAAAAACCCAAACCTTCTGAAACCTCCCTCCAGCTGTGGAGTGGCTTTAGCTGGGAACATTTCTCAAAATGTTTGCAACCCTTGCGCTGTCCTGTGGATCCGCTGGCTTCACGCAGCAAGCGTGAAAGTGCCCGTCAGTTATCTGTAGCCGGTGATGGGCACCTCCCACCCGAGTTTTACCAGAGCAGTCCTTGTGAAAGCAACTGACGCGTGGGGATACGTGCGTACGATGCCTAGCTGGAGTACGTCATTTTGTGTTCAAATTGTGGACGTGGTAATAACTGATTTTGGGACTTCAGGAGTCAAAATACTGTGGAGAAAATAAAGAACATTTCCCTCTCGCTATCAGCAAGTTTCCAGCTAAGCTATCTGACAGATACTTAGTATCTGGATACCTTCAGTTGCAAGGATTCAGCGCCGAAGAAGGGACAGACAGACGCTTCTTTTTTCTGATTTATGTTTGAGTGTTGGGGAGTAGTGCTGGGGAAGGGACAGTGCAAGTTTTGAGCAAAGTATTCTCTAAGTGGTTCCACGCTGTGGAAACTGGGGAGAGTTCCTGTTGTCTGCCTTAGGAGTGAAGGGAAGAGCAGTAAGTGCTAACTAATCAGTAGGTAGCACCTTTAAACATGCGTTACAGTGTTTGAGTTCAAACACATTAACAGAAGCCTATAAATTTTAGAGATAGCAAAGCAGCGAGTTCTACTTCAACTCGAAGCCACTGGTGCTGTGGTGGAGTCTCACATCACAACTTCTGACTTCAAGAATTACTGAAACGTTATCAAAATACGGCGTAAACATCTGTGTCACTGTAGGCAATGGGGGAGCGTGGGCTGCAGCTTTGGGGAGCGCAAGGTGACCCTCAGGGCAGGACAGCAGCGCTGCCTTGCTGGTGCTGGTACTGATGGGTAACCAGCCGGTTTTTATGAAGCACTTGGGGCAAGAAAGCACTTAGAGAATCAACGACAAGGAAACAGGAGATGGTGACAAGGCAGGAGGACAGTCAGGATGCTGACACTCAGCTGACAGCAACTGCACAGCAAGTCCAGCCCCGAGGCAGCATTGCTCCGCTCCACTGTCTGACGGTGAAAGGCACGGCCTGGGTGACGCGGGATTTCTTCCCAGAGCCAAAACTTACCTAACGGGGCGTCAGAGGGTACCTGAGCACTGAAGGGATGACCTTTGCTTCCTCAGAATAGGACAGAACTAGTTTAAGTGTTTTCTTCCGGAGTCTGTTCATCTTCTCTGGTCTTTATGAGTGGATATGGTTGAACAGGAGGGATGTGGAGTGTTACAGGCATGTTGCGGTGAGAGTCTCTCCAGCCCACGGCTGAGTGTTTATTTGCTGTCTCTAGTGTCAGCACGCGGAACGGCTGTGCCAGAAACTCACCCACGCCGCCACAGCAGTGTCTCTTCCTACCGTATTGATTTCAAACCCCACCCGCTCGGTCTGTCACAGGTCTTCAGCGTAACACCTCCTTTTGGAGTGAGGGGTCTCATTCCTAAATACCACTGAACACACAGAGCGGAACCGTGACATTTCAGAATGAGTTCTCACTGGTTCCTAAGGAGCGAGCACTCCAGCAGGAAAATTTTAATGCTTGACTTTCCCTTGGTTTAAAGCCAGAGCTGAGGGGTTTTTTATACAGTTCCAGTGACGTAATTTTTCTCTAGCTACATTATCCCAGCATGACTCTCTCAAAGGCAGTAGAGAAGGAGATATCCTTGACCTCGCCCCCTTTTCCTGCCCTACACACTGCAGTAGAAGCCAGCCTATTGGCACGGGAATTCTGCACTTAGCTGTGAGGAGTTACACACTATTCTGTTTCCTCGCAGACCCTGCCTTCACGTCCAAGTGCTTGTCCCAATTCTCATGCTACGTAGAACGCAGACGAAGTAAAAATGAAATTCAGTCGCCGCCTTGACAGCCCGGTCTCCTTTCCATGTGGTGAGAACGCTGAAGCAGCCCGTAGGATGTCAACACGAAAACATCAGCGTACCAGTTCAACGGCAGCAGACGCGTGTGCTGTCAGTACCAAGTGATGTTAAACGTGGGGTAGATGTTGCGTACGAGTCGTTATATTGAAAACAAGCTCGTTAGGCATGCAGGCCACCGGCAGAACAGTAATGAACACAAATACACCTCCATGTGTTTTTAAGGCAGTGAGTATTAAAGACTGCCAAACAGTGGAAGATGCTGCGTGTCCCGTAGGATTTCCTCCCCCCACCCCAACACCTTACGCACAGATTTGGAAGCGAGCAGCTGTGTCACTTGGGCAGTAGCGACGAGAAACTGTAAGGGTCAGGTGCCTGACGCAGCCACGTAGACATGAAGATACGCCGCGCCAGCACCAGTTATCGCGATACCGATCTCAATATTGTATCCTTTGTTGCCAGATGTGCAGCTAGGTTCTCTCGAAAGTCGTGGAGGTAATTGTACTGCTGAAAAAGCACAACCAGATCTGTAGTGAGAGCTCTACACTTTCAGAAGGAGCACTACGCATCTTAAAAAGCTGTCTGATACCCGAGGATAAAACCTGCACCCTCTAGTCTGTTTATTTGTTCTTCTTGTGCTGACTCCAAATCCTGTGTAATTTTTCACCATCAGACACAGATTACTGGATCCTGGCTTGGCTCCTGTGGTTCCTCACAAAGGGCACACGTGAGCTCAAGGTAATGGAAAACATGGTCCTCCTAACGGGGGTTTCATGTCAGAACTCAAAGCTGCTTTACCTGGGCCACCGAGAGTATTACTCTCTCCATAAGAGAGTTTTTAGGTCAACTCATACATCTTGTGGAGTATTAATATGCAAGTGTTCAAAATGAGATTAAAATATTGGTCAGCAGAGGCTAAAGGACAGATCATCCCCCCCAAGGGGCTGCGACGGCTTCTAGTCGGAACATTTGTCCAAATCCTTCCCCATCTCTTCAACCAGGGATGCAAGCTGCTCCCCACCCACCCCTGTGGTTTGTGGAAAACTGATTTTCAACAAATAGTTTAAACAGGATTTGCCTTCCAGAGAGGCTTAGAGCTAACAAAGAGACAGTCTTTAGGCAACTCTCTCTCCTCAGAAACTACTATCTTGTAAACTTTTTAAATGTCAGCTCCTCCTTCCTGTACATAGAGCTGTTTTAATGGCATCTAGGACTCATATCAACATAAATATGTACACAGAGTAGCTAAAAATTCCACCAAAAAAAGAAAAACCCACTATGTTCAGCAACTTAAGCCTCCCTTCATGCAGAAGACTGCCAGTCTATTGATGTGACAGCTACAGAAGATGAACCTGGCTAGCTGGGTTAGGAGGATGAAATAAAACCGAGGCAGAAAAATCAAGCAGATGTCCACGTTGTGAGGAGAATGTGAGCAACAGAAAAAGGAACAATAGCTTAGCGAGTGACGAGCAGGGATACCGAGGAGAAAGCAACAAGTTACTCATGATGGTGAAGAGCAGGCAGGGAGAACAGCTGTTGAATTCAGTAGAGGCAGAACAAGACAGAATCAGCACGGAAGCAGAAAGCTAGAAGCTGAAACCCAAGAGAGCAGCAGGGGCACCAGCCGTGGAGCATCTCAGAAAGACAGAGGAGTCCCTTTGTGAAGGGGACAGGACTGTGCGAGCTCCCCACTGCCGTTTCAACACGTACTACCTGCTGTAGCCTCATTACCTTGATGGTCTGTATCGCCCCAGATCCCCTCAGGTTTCTGAGGCTGTCTATGGCTTGCTGAGGTGCCAGCGTATCCGAAAGCTGAAGCAGGAGACATGCAGCTACTGTAAGGGAAAGGTACATACGCATGTACGCTGCTGAGCGCCTCTTGCTGTACGCAGTACTGCTCTTGCACAGCAATAGGTTTGTTCCACAAAAACCACTCCAGCAAAACTCAGCCTCATCACATCGGGGTCACAGATCTGTTGGATCTTTTGCTGAATACCAGTTGTTGGCACTGGCCCCATCTGCCTGCTGCTCCCGCCCCGGGCTTTGCAAACAGGCAAAACCCCTCCCACTCACCCCCACCGCCCGCCTTTCTAGCAGCATTTGGGAGGCAAATTCTAAAGTCTTTCCAAGAACAAGTCCCAGTAGATCCAGTTAACTCCCCTTTGTGTCTTCTGACCATATTTGCACTTTTGGCAATATCACCACCCCTTCCTTCTGGGGCACACAGAATAACTAATGCCCCTGCAAGCTGAAAAAAGATGCAGAGGAACAGGTTCTTCTGCTCCTTTTCTTGAGGAGATGTTCAGGAAAGAGGTGAAGTGCAATACTATCGGTCAGACAAGACTAAAATTTGCGGTGAAAACAGAGAAAGAGTCAGAAAGTAAGAGAAAGCTTTTTATCAGCCTCACTGAAAGACTGACCCTGCCTGACCCTCCACCCTCCCACACGCATACTCAGATCTATACCATGACATGCTTGTGTCACTCACCACAAACAGTTTCTACACAGGCAGCTAACGTCATTACCATTTGACGACACCTTTCCCAAGAAATAGCCCCAAATATATTAACTAGCCTGCTAGCTCCGGGGCAGTTTGCACTGTAAGCACACTTAAGCTTCAAGCAGAATTTGGCTCCCGTAGTGCTGTCTCACGAGAATGGGTTTGTAAGATGGGTTAGTTAGTCAGGGGGGGAAGGCAACTGCTTACTGAGACACGAGCGTCCGAGGCCACCGTAACAGCTGAAAGAGAAGAAAATGTTTGGTTGTAACGAGCTGTAGTACGCTGCAACACGCAGAGCCCCCCCGATATGTAAGTGTACGGACACGATTCTTGCCTTAATAGAATCAAGAGGAGCAGTGGTACAAGTCAGAATAAGAATTTCTGTAGAAATATCTACAAAGCTAGCTCCCATTTGTTCTTCAGACCTTCCTTAAGTAGTGTATTTCTAGAGAAAGTGCAATTCTAAACTTCTCCTTCATTCAGGGGAATAGTCCCAAAGGCACAAGAGGACAGAAAAGAGCATGAAGATGGACTCTCAGTTTTCTTTAAATCCTACTCCACGTTAAGGCTTTGATGATAGTTGCGAGCTAACGATAGCAGCAGGGTTCTGCATCAGCAGGAGGCCCAAGAACCCAGTGGAAGAGTGAATTTTGCACTGCTGGAGCCCACTGAGTGCCTGATGAACAGCGCAGGGATGTGTTATCCTCTGACAACAGCTGCTTTAGCTTACAGCACGTGATATCCAGCTAGGCTAGCAGCAAGGAGTCACGTGGTGCCATTCAACCCACACTTTGAAGCGCTTGCTGGACAGAGAAGGGGGAAATGGGAGGCTTGGGTCTTACGAAGGACAAGTTAGCTCCAAAAGGGTGCGTGAGGACAAACAAGCAGCTTTTCACAACTGGAACTAACCCTAAAGAATGCAACTGTCTTTTGCCGGGATTCTGTTTCAGCTAGTCATACACGCAGAGAGAAGCTGGTATCTTTTAGAGGAACATGAGGTGAAAGGGAGGCAACCAGAACCTACTGTATGATTGTTTTCCGGTGACTTTCCAGGCAGCTTCTGAGCTCCTCCAGAATTTTGCAGCACTTGGCGATGTCCGGAGCGTCCCCATCAGGAATGGGGTAGTGGTGCACACAGATCCCGTGCTGTTGGTAGGTGTCTATGAGGTTTGGTACTCGGTATTTTAAGAGCTCTCCTCTGGTGCAAAGCACAAATATGTCCTGGATCCCATAGTTCTTTAGTTCTTCTGCCAACAGATTAAGACACTCTCAAATAAACAAAAGCCTGTTGAGCTTAAGGATAAACAGATAAGCTACTTGATACTGATTCTCTTGTTTAATCTTTGCGGTTAAGACAATAGGAGTTAGCAATTTTGCTTTGAGCAGCATTTACTTCTACTGGGTGTCTCCCACATTTGCCTTCAGGTAACCCATGAGAGGAATTTTCGTGGTTCAGAGTCTTGAGACAAGCCTCACTGGAAAGCACGTCAGCACTCAGAACGCTCTGTTAACTGCTGCCAGCTTAAGCATGATTCTGTCCCAGCTCCAGCTGTGACCATGTCCAGATACTGTGGGTTTTTGCTCTTAGTCTCTGCTCTTCTAGTGTTTACAGATGAATACTCGGCACAAATCTTTACATAATTTCATCTTTTGTATCCCAGTCCTAGCTGTTTGAAGATGCTTTCTCCTGCACATGACTTAGCAGACCTCATGGTTACTGTGAAAGATACGCAGATGCCTGTATAGCTCCAGCCTGGAAATACCCTGACTATTCATTCAATATTTAGTAGAGAAGCCACAGAGAAAGTGGCACTGCACACTTGGAAGTGATATCTAGTACTCATGACTCATGGTGATATTTGCTGCATCTCCCAGCCCAGTGTTACCAAGACTCAGACAGACATCGCTGTCAGACACACCTCCAGCAAGACTTTGTAAGGAACTGCCCTGCATTCTAACATCATGGCGTGTACATGGACAATTATGGCATCCATTGCAAAAGTACGAACTATACAGCACTGTTTTAAATAGCCGGTGTCTAGATCCTTATGCCTAGGTTGGATAAACAGCAACTCCAGCAGTCTCTAGACCAAACAAAATAAACTTCTAGCTTCTCAGAAACTTTTGCTTTCAGTTTACCTGCGCCTTGTTCTTGCCCATTAAATGGAAGGGAGAGGCACTTAGACACTGGCCAGAAGACTCACCTATATCTTTCTGAAGATTTCTTCTAACGTCTTTAAACCTGCAACCTAAAACAAATGATGAATGACAATCACCGCTCCAGGTAAGTGACATTTATGGAATGGCTGCTACAGCTGAAGAATAGAGCACAGACCACCTTCCCCCAAAACCAAAGCAAACAAGAAAGCCACACCCCAAATAAAACACAGTTCTTATTTCTGCCATTAGATCACTAGTGCAGAAGACAGGTTAAACACCATTATCTGCTTAATACCGTAATGTAATAGGATTAAAAAAAACCTGCCCAAGGTTTTAAGCTGCTGTGCGTTTTCCAGGTGAAAAGTTTTGGATATTATAAATCAGAGTACAGCTTAAAAAATCCCCACAAACCAAACCAAACTAAAACAAATAAACTCAACAAATAAAAGGGCTGCACAGAGATCACTTAAGAGTTGTATGGTTGACTGATAAGAAGGTAAGTTCTCTGTTGTGTAACAGTCAGCATAAATCACACTAAAAATCCTCCTTAATATTCCATCTTCAGCGTATCGCCACTTCCATTTTTTCCTCAGATCACGCTACCAAGGCGTTTTTGCAGCCCCTACAGAATACTGCACTGTGATATTCACAGCTGTTGTTTGGTTTGTGAGATGTAATTGCTCAAAATATTTGCACTGCGTCCTCCCTCTTTCTCCCCTCCTTCACTTACAGCCCCACATGCACACAATCTTTACGCCTGCCCTGACAGCAGTCAGGATTGTGCGTATCTTGAGACAACTTTTGAAAGCAAGGCAGCAGAATCGTGCAGACCAGGAGCTGTATCGATAGGGCTATGGCTGGAGGTTAGCATCTGAAGATTAAACAGCTATTACATGAACAGCTCAGGCAGCTAAAAAACATAATGCAGCTATTTTTTGGCATATATGTTAACTGGAGTTCAAGTGTTAGTTGGATTTTCATCAGCACTGGCCATCACCCACTTTGAGATAACTTAAATTCAAATACTATTCAGCACTTGTTTTCTAGTTCTTTGGTGTGGTCTTAGCCCCGAGCTTGTATTTCTCAGAGTTGGCTAATGAAAGTCAAGTAACTGCTTTAAACGAAGTAGAGAAAGTTCACACTGTCACTACCAGCAGTTCCATGTCTTTTGTGACCAAAGGAAGTTCATCGTGGTTGCAATTTTGGTTAAAAGTCCAGCGAAAGCTTATACATTTATTTTTATATCATGGCCACGGTAGTGCAACCCAGGTGCTAAGGGAGAGCAGTACGGAACGGTCAGCACAGCAAATGAGTGTAATTTGAGCCAAATATATCTTATAAAAGAATTACTTGTCAAAGCAGTCAATTCACTTATGTTGTTGCTTGTTTTAAACAGTAAGCCAAGCTAAAAATCCACATATTTTAACTGACAATGGAAGACAGCCACTGTTCTCCTGCCACTCTGCCAGATGATCTTGCATTAAGATATTCTCTCGGTTAGTCTTGGTGTTTCTGAAACAATTATTGCAGTGGTAGATTACAAAACAAGCCACTCCACAAGTAAAGGAAACACAGAATTTTGAGGTACAATATATTATAGAGTCATAGAACCGTATAGTCATTAGGGTTGGAAGGAACCTTTAAAGGTTGTCTAGTGCATATTACCTCTCTTCAGCTTCAAACATGTCTGCAAATTTCAGTGAATGCTTCTTACCCGGAAGGGAACATAATCCCAGAAACTCAGAAGAGTAGACAGGAGACAAAGGCAACCTATCAGTAAATAAAATATATATATAAAAAAGAACAGAACATTTTGATTATTTGAATAGAGATAACTCACTACTAAACATTCCTTTTCTACGGGATCATGAGAAGAGTTACCTGCCTATAATTTAATTTCAAGGACACAATGAAAGTATTCCAGTGTTATTTCTAAGGGGATCACACATTTGTTACTACATCACATACCCCTACCCAAGAGGAGGAGTGAAAGTGTTGACAAATCCCTGCCTTAGCACCGAGATGCTTGGGCTAGCACGACCGCCAGTGACCGGTGAACGCTTCCAAAAGCAGACCTGGCCCAACATCCACTGACAGCTGATCGGCACCAACTTCAGCCCTTTCCAGGGGTGCTGTCAGGCCAACCACAACCCTGTCCTGGCTCTGGCAGGTCACCTGAGCCCGGCAGGAAAAAAAAAACAAACCCTCGTTTCGCAGGAGTGGGATTTAATGTAAACGCCTGAGTAGTTTCTGAGGGAAAAAGTCACCCGCGCCCGCGCCGGGCCGCCTCTCACCAGGAGATGGGGAGCGGCCTCAGGTCTTCCTCACCGGTGTCTTCGTCAGAGGAGTCGAAGCCGCCCGCTTGCATGGCGCAGGGCTGCGGCGGGAGAAGAGCGGGGAACTCACCGCGGGGCCGGAGCCCGCCCTGGCCCCTGGGCTGAGCCGGCCCCGCCGATCCCGATCCCGATCCCGATCCCGATCCCGATCCCGATCCCGATCCCGATCCCGGCCCCGGCGCTCACCGGCTTCACCATGGCGCTCCTCCCCGCCCGCCGCCGGTTTGAACTGTCCCCGCCCACACGGGCCATCTCATTGGGTAAGCCCTTCCCTCCCTTCGCCCAATGGGAAGCTGCCGCGCATAGAAAGCCAAGCGGCATTTTTACTGCTTCACGAGAGAAACGTTTTGATTGGTAAGTGGTGAAGGAGAGGCGGGTTCAAAACCCAAAAGCTAGCGGCGAAGAGCTTTGCGCTGATTGGCTGGAGCGGTGTGGCGGGAAGGGGCTGTGTCGCGAGCTCCGGCCGGCCGTTGGGGGTGGGGCGCGGGGCGGGCTCTGCCGGGCGCGGGGCGGTCCCGCTTCCCTCAATTCGCGCTTAAAGGCGGATTCGCGTTTCTGCCCGAAAAATGGGAGGAAAAACGGTTTTTCCTGATCTCTAGCAATTTGCTTTCAAGTTACTCCTTGAACTTCCAGGTGCCCTGCAGAGATTTTGGGTGGTCAATTCTGAGTGTAGAGAAAATAGGACTTTAAAAGCAGAAAATGAGCAAGGCTTGTTCTTTTAAACCGTGAACTTAATATCAAATATTCTGGTAGCTGGGGCAGTCCAGGCCTCCTAGCATTGCTGCTTGGGTAGCTGGCTTGCACCTCCATGCAGAAGGAAAGCTGAAGGGGGCTGTGGTGTGTGCTTTTGGGAGACCTTGTGGAAAATTCAGACTTAAAGCGATGAGACGAGTCCACATCCTGCTCTTGTCATGGCCCTCTTTTCTAATGTTCTGTGCAAGTCGGTTTTAGGGATATTGCGTGGAGTTTTTATCATAGCCTAACATGAAAGATGGTGGGGGAGGGCGGGGAATTGTTGTTGCTGCCTGATTTGTAAGAGCTAGGCTGTTGCCTATGGTTAGGGAATTTTAGTAGACCTCCTTTTGGAACATTTCTGGTGTATCATGCCAGTAACTCTCTGGCCTTTAATAGGTAGAAACGCATAAGTTGATAGTGTGGAGTTTTGTTTTTAAAATTTGCGTTAAGTCATTTTTACAGTCTGTGCTTAGACACCTGTAGACCTCTGTTGTGAAGGAGCTAGGCGCGAACATGGATTTTTGGCATCAATCTAGACGATAATGTCTGGTCATGGAGACTTTCGAAGATGGCTGAAGTCAAAAGTATGGTTGTGTGTGAATTCCTTAAGTGGTTTGAGTTTGGTGGGATTCCCAGTGGCACCAGTGCAAGATCTCCAGGTGTGGAGATTTTAGATTTTAGTTCTACACTAGTAACATTAGTTCCGCAGCTGAAGGTTTTAATGAAACCTGCCTGAGAAGGATTGTAGAAGCAAATTGCTGGGTTTCACAGGATTTAGGGTAGGTTCAGGGAATGGAGAAACAGATGGTGAGAGGATCAAGGAGAAGACCAGTTTATTAAAACCCAGAATATGCTAGCAGTATCAAAATTACATTACTGAGCATAATGGAGAATTAGAACAACGCAGATGTTGCTGACTAAGGTGAGAAATGGGAGGAAGTATGTCCTAAGAATTGAGGCAACATAAGAACAGCCAGCCACTGTAGCTGCAAACATTGTTTTAATAACTCCTGCAGCCACTGCATGAAGGAACAGGTATGTTGTTTTCTTCTGTTTAGTGTCTTTTCATCTCTGGTCCACTTAGAAATTATGTGCAACGCTTGCACTCTTTGATATAGATGTGAAATTTGCCATATTTTTTTCCCCATGGTTGATTTTCGCCTGTTCGTGTGGAAGAAATTGCAGATATTAAGTCTGAGGATTATAGCTTTATGAAAGCAGTGACATGAGACTGATAAATATAAAAGAATAGCAATGATGGTAACGCTCCTGGCTGTTCTTTGAAAAGACTGAGGGAATTCTCTGGAGTTTGCAAACCAGTACGGTACTGGATGAGTAATATATGGTAACATGTATTAACATATAACATAAAAGAAAATAGTAACAACAGCTGGTAATGCCAAGGAGTCTGCAAAATGTGAGGCTGGAGCTTCCTGTTGTGGCTGGAATAGGTATAGTATGTAAGTGCGAAATATGAAGTAAATGTAGGAAAAAGGTTGGGGGGGAAAAAAACCAACCCAAACTTGAGGACAATCTGTGATATTCCTTATTAACCTAGGCATCTTGCAGCATTAAATTACAAATATTATCTTTATTAGCTGACTACCTGTTAGGGTTGTCTGTGTTCTACTTAAACTGAGCTGTTGCCCGGCACATCAAATTGTAATGTGCTAAAATGTCTAGATCGGCTTGTTTGTGGTGTATTTTATAGGGAAGACTAACAGGAGTTGGTCTGCAGGAAAGTATCCTTTTGGCATATAAAAAGGAACATGTCAACATCAAGGCCTTACCTTCTGGAATTTCTTGATACTTTATAGATTGGAGGCCTGTGCAAAGGGAAGAAAAATAGTCATGGGCTGAAATACATAGTTTGGAAGATTTATTTTGTTGGTGAGAGAGGGTGCTGAAGAGGGAATGATTTAACCAGAATTTTAATTGAGCGTTTAGATAAATGGTTCAGTCAGCAACTGCTGTCTACAAATACATAATGGCAGGGTGTAGAAAAAGATGGAGCCGGACTCTTCTTAGAGGTGCATCACAGAAAGAGAAGAGACAATGGGCAAAAGTTAAACATGGGAAGGCCTTGCGGTCCCTTCCAACCTACAGAATCTGTCATTCCTTAAAACCTGGGTGTAACTGTCGTTGGGAAATGCTTGGTGGGCACGTTTAACTCTAAAGCATTACCTTGTTTGCTTTGCTTGAATTTTATCCTTTTCCTTCTTGTGTCTTCCTGTCCTGTGCTTGGCTCTGTGTGGGTAGACTCTTTCCTGGTGCAGGTACCCTCTGGGCTCACTTAATTTTGTTCACTTTCAAGTAGGGACGTTATCTTCTCTGTTTTAAACAAATGTTTGATATACAGTCGGGAGCGTTATGATACTCAAAATAAAGAATAATTTTTCTTTGCGAGCACAGGGGATGCCAAAGAATGGTAGTTGTTGGGAAAGGCTGATCTCTTAGTGGTTCCATTTGCCCTGGTTCTTTTATGAGTCTTTTGTGCCAGGTATTGTCATATTTAGGCGTCATATCCAGAGGTAAGCTGCACACCAATTGTTTCTGAAAACAAGTTTAAGTTTTTCTTTAGCCTACATGAATTGCATTGTCCCGGGGTTTCCTATCCTAACACAGGCAATTACTGCCTTATTTGTTCATAATATTCTTCAAGTTTTGAGGGAAAAAAACCTTGACAACAACAATCAATCAGAATTTGAGTGTTAAGTTTGTGCTTACATGATAGCTGCTTGGGATTATGTTTTTTTTGGTTGGCTTTTTGCTTTGAGAGAGATAATAATGCTTATGTTACATGACATAAGACATTTACAGACATAAGACATTTACACTTCTCATGCAGGAATAAATACCCTCCCAGGGATATTAAAAATAATTTACAGTGAGGAGAGTCAAACAGCGAGATTTTCCAAGGAGCCCTGTGTCCAGGCTTTAAATACACGTATGTAGAATGGGTTTGTGGTCTGGCAGTGAAATCTATATACAAAGTCTGTAATGTAAGAAAATGGTGTTTGAAAATCCAGACAAGTCTGGTGGATTAGCTAAGAATTTTCTCGTGGACTCAGTTGTGACTCCTGTGAAAGCAATCCTATTCAAACCTGTCTGGGTTTCAGACCATTTTTATTTCTCATTTCTCAACACACGCTCAAGCTCCTGAGAGCCAGCTGGCTTTCAAGTCTTACTTGGGCTATACCTGCCTCTCATGTCTGTGTGCGCCAAACCAAAGGCGAAGTGAAGATGTCTATACTTGAGTTCATAGCTTGTCGTACCAGTAAAGTGTTAAAATTCCGATTGCCTGACAAATACAGTTAAGCCTAACCTGGTTTTGCTGTCCTTGGGTCAGGGGAAGAGCTCTCATCCCCCGGGACAGTGGAGTGGCTCGTGTGTGTACCGTCTTCTGTCTGCTCTTCTGCGCTCAGGTTTCCCAGACAAAATAAATAATTGATTTACTTCAGGTAAAAGCCTGGGAGGGAACTAGTGTGTGTGCAGCAGAGATGGCCAGGGACTAGTGTGAAACAAGGAGTGAACAACCTTGATGGTTTATAGTCTTAGCACGTATCTTGTTTGAAGATACAAACAAGCTATGCTCTTTTCCTGCAAGGAGCCAAGACGAGATCTGAAATGTCCAAACCACCAAAGTAATTTAAAGATCATTGCTAACGGATTCTTCCAAACAACCATATGTAATGCCAAAGACTTGTTAGTCACCTCTCATTTTGTATCTCAGTTTCTGGAAGCTGTGTTTTAGTAAGACGAATTAATATATGTAGTGCTGCAAGGGATGCACTGTAATGTCTTTGGGAGCACTCCACTGGTGATGTCACTGGAAGATCCCAAGGGACATAATTTCAATTTTTCAGATTGTTGTTTTTGGAGGAGAAAAATAATAGGTGGAACAGAGTTTCAAAATTTTCAAGCATCTTCTTGTTATGTGATTTTAAAATTGTGTGACAGTTGGAGAAACAGCTCTAACTTGAGACACAGAAAAAAAATTTTAGATTTACAAGCACAATTTGGGGACATTCTGTATCTTTTTCATGTCATTACTTAGTTCTTCAGCTACACTTGAGTATGTTTTGTTAGGGTTTTATTCTAAAACTGTGCCAATAAAACAACAAAATATTTGTGAATGGTGACTGTGTTTGCTGAAGGCAGATTCTTTGCAAGATATTATGTTTCAGAACAAGTAACTACCTTCCTACTCCAAATTTTTTTGAGGGAACTTTTTTTTTTTCTTCACATGCTTCTTGCAGGGAGGTTGGACTAGATGACCTTTGAAGGTCCTGTCCAACCCAAACCATTCTGTGATTCTGTGCATGTAGATTTTCATTGCTTTCCATCACAACCCGAATACACTGGTGGCAGACAACTCGCTGGAAACATAAAGCTCATGGCTTTGCTGTCTTTTTCTGTCAATAAAGCTTCAAAACAGTAATTTCTCTACAGCTCTGAACAAAACCACTCTGCCTACTGAAACCAGCTGTTGGCTTGTGGAGTCACTTACTTGTGAATACACTGATGCCGCTGCCATGGACTGGGATTTATGGATTGTTTGGCCAGGATAGTACTGTGGAGTTAAGAGCTGAAAGAAGGACAGAGGGGCTTAAGCTCTGTCTAGCTCTATAAATCCTACTTGTCTGTTGAATTAAAACCAGAACTGAGATCTGGCCTGAAAGCTGGTGATGAAAAACAGTGCTGTAGAGTAACTGCTGAGGATGTAGGTAAATAAAATAATATTCTGTGCAGTTTTATAATGGTTACTGGCAATTCTTAGTAGAGAGGAACTTCTACATTTCTAGACAAGGTGCAACCCTGCTTTTATTGAGACTAATGAAGTAAATGTCCCTGGGATCAGGATATTTTGACTTATAGTCTTTGATAAATCCTTGTTTGTTCTGGATGGAAATGTGAAGCCTTTTATTGCTGCAAAGAAGATCTACTTCTGTTTGAAGTCGAGAGTTGTACCATCCTGTGCAGTTGACATGAGATGGTGCATGTTTCTTGTCTGCCCTTCTTTTGTCACAGTTCTCTAATTTTTTAATATATATACATTTATTATTTTTTTTGTGTGTGTGAACTACACAGAAGTGTATCTCTGTAATGGTATGTTTTGTTTCTGTGACTTATTCTTTCTACAGTAGTCTGTTCATGACCTTGAAGAATCCTGTTTTAATGGAAATGATTATTTAAAAGGAAGATTTTTCCCTACTGCGTGATTCCTTTTGTATTTCAGACTGAAATTGCCTGTTGGAGTAAAAACAAAAAATATTTTAAACTTAGTTTTAGCACAGTGTGATTTGGTTAAAAGTTGCCTGTATCAGCCCTACCAGAATGCAAGTCACAATCACAGCAGATGACACTGCAAGGGTTGTGTCCTGCTGCTCCAGAGCAGGTCAGTTGTGGATGTCTACACTGCACTGTGTCTGCAGCAGCATACTTGTGCGTGCAGCTACTTGATGTGCAACAGAAGAGGTCATATTTGCAATAAATGTGATGTTGCCCGTGGAGCTGAGCATCAAAAGTCGGTCATTGCCTTGACGTACCACATGAGTATTCTTTATTCCAAGTTACGTGTGGCCGTGTAGATCTTGTTCTTTTCCTCATGGGACCTGCTTGTTCTTTAGAGCGACAAAGTTCCTCATAAGAAAGCTACAGTGAGGCCTGGGCTTTTGTGCGTTCCCGGCTTACTCTTCCAGATATTGTCTTCTCAGTGATATTAAATATTTGGTCTATGACAGCAGAGGTTTTAGCAGTAAAGATGATACAAAGTCCCAAACAGACAGCTGAGTTATTGCATCAGTCATTGTGAAAACAGCAGGAGGTGAAGTTTTGAGTGAGTGCCTGTGAAATCATTTAATGAGCCATAGTGAAGATAAAGGAACCAAACCAAGTATTTCATAAATGGACGTATGTTTAAATTATGTTTAAAGCTTGATAGTCCAGGAAAGTTTTTGAGGGTTCTGGCATAGTGAATTTTTTTTTTTTAACAGACTAGTCAATGGAAATATTATCAGAGCACAGGACTGAATAAATTTACATGTTTTTTTTTTCTCAATTTTTCTTTTTCTTTTTTTTTTTCCGGAGAACTGTAGTGAAAATTAGCTACAGTCTCATCAATTAGGGTGACTGATGAGATACTTAACCGTTCATGGTCCAGAGTTTTCGGCCCCAGGAAGGATTCTAAGCTGTCAAAATACAACTTGGAGTGGAAAAGTGCGATACTGACAATAGTTACTTCCCGCAAACTATAACATCTGATTTCAAGGGACTTGCCCTGGGAGGGCAGAGCAATGAAGGGGGGATGTGGTTGAAGTCAGTGCCAGGGATTAGTATTTGTATCTTCAAGTGGCTAAAATATATTGCTGTCTCTTGTAGTTTGTGTCTATAGGTGTGCACGGTGACCGTACGAAATAGAGGTTAAAGCATTGGATGCAAAGTCAGAGGATTCTTTCTTTTCTTAGTTCTGTAGTCACTCGTCTTAGCCTGTTCCCTTAAACCATGTGTTGAAAAGAAGAGTTTGCCCTGAGAATGAATGTTAGTGGATAGAAGTTCCTGGAGTGGGTCCAAAAATAAAAATGTGATTTTTTTTTTTTTTTAATGAAGTAGAAAGGAATTTTATTTTGAAGATTTTGAAGTGCATCTGTTTTTTCCATTCACTCATCTTAAGTAATTAGTGAAAAAAATAGTCAGAAGTGTTCCCTAAAGTGTTTGGGAAATTTCTTCAGTTAATTAGAAGTTGGAGTTTTATCAAAAAGAAGCTGGGTTGCCTGACTGGCCTGGTAAGATGTATCAGAAGTAGGAAGACCTTTTTGGCTCCTAAATCTTACTTCTGTATTTGGGAATCTAGGAGAAATAGGGTCATCAAATTATCTCATTAAACCTGCTGTAGAACACAAGCTAATTGATTTCACTGAGTCATCTCCACGCTATTGTTGAAGACACTGAGTAGACAAAAGGATTGGGTGATGATGGCAGAGAGATCAAAGTGCCATACATGCCATAAGCTTGTGCAATGGAAGGAAAAGGACTGGATGAAGGCAAATTACTGGATGAATTATACCTACACACTGCCAGCAGGTATGTAATTTATTTTCCTGGATGTCTACTCATTTCAATTCAGAGAAAATCATGCTGGCTTCAAATGTGGTGATCATAATATCTGGGAGCAAAATGCATCACCCGAGCACTTTGTCCAGCCTGTCTGATGTTCCATCTCCAGCTGTGTCCAAAGCGTTGATATTAGCTCAATAGTAAACTTCTAGGGAGACAGATCTTGCCATTTTCTAGTTACTTTTTTTTTTTTGTTAAACCCAAATCCTGCACACAGTAATTCGTGATTAACTTGAAACGTATTTAATCCTTCCCCTTTTAGCATCAAGTTGGGTTTCAGTGAGTTCACCGAACGAAGGTCAAAGCTATAATAAAAACAGAAGTAACAGGCACTTGGGTAAGTAAGCTGTAGTGGCAAAGAGGAAACACTGCTTTTATAAAAGGAAATCAGGCCTCAGAGATCTGTTAGTAGTCTTTGGAAGGAATGAAGAAATTGCATTCTTTTGAGGCGATCCTGTTGATTACAAGAATAATTTTGATGTAGTCCCGTTGCTGGCTTAATGCATCTTCTCATTCCACCATATGATTTTGGATTTGTGGGCTTGTTGTTTGTAAGCGAGTTTAGGACACTTAAGGTAAAGATGCTTTGCGATGTATGATAACAGTTATTTAAGAATATTATCCTGTTGTGCAATTCATGTCTTTTCATATGAATCTGGAGGGCCCTAAGTACCAGGTTGGGGAAGAACAAGGCCTATGTGCAGTGAAGGGCAAGCATACCATGCAAGTGAGCCTGCATCAACTTCCCTGCACTCTAGGGAGTTGTGTACCAAGTTCAGATTGAAGAGAGGACACGTAACTAATCTTCCTTCCGTGCTTGGCAGCATCTTGTCATGGAGTTACTGCTCTGCTGCCACCACGTTCACTCAGCAGTATGCTTGTGAGGGAGGAAAAAATCCTAGTATCTTTAAGGTTGAAAGAGACCTCCAAGATCAAATCCAACCATCAACCCAACACCACCGTGCCTGCCAAACCATGTCATGGAGTGTCACATCTACAACTTCCAGGCTGTAAAGCCACCAAGGTTTGCAAAGCATCTGTGGGCCGGGAGCTTCACATACCGGTTACGTGAAGACCTCGTACAGGTAAGGATGATCCTCCCTGGTTTTACCCTCTCCTAAGCAGTAGAGGGCGATCTTGTCTTAAAAATTAAACTTTACACCTATCAATGCCTTGCCTTTACAAATTGTTGCCGAAAGAATGAAGGTTTTTATCTCTAGAAACATACAGGATCAGGTGTCTGTTATTCTCTGTAAATGTTATCTTTGTTAGAGATACTTGGAGTAACTATCGGGTTTTACACCACACAGCAACATTTCTCTGTATTAAGTGAGAATTACTGAAGTAAAACCATTGTAATACTAATGGAGCAAATAATAGAATCCACTGTGCAAGAACACTGTAAAAGTCTGAAATTAACACATTTTTATTTGGTATTAAAAATATTGAAACATTTTTATTCATTAAGTGTAAGTAAAAACTGATAATTGTAATTTGATTTAGTACATCACATGGAAATCAGGGGAACAACATTCTAAATGTATTTTGCAAACGTTTCTATATGGAAAGTGTCTGTTCTATATCTGCATACGTGGGGACGGCTGGCTGTAAATTGGGGTGCTAAGGCAGCCTCTGCTTTTCAGGTTCGTGTGGGTATGGACAGTCTGCATGAGTAAAAGCTAAGAGGAATGCTGGAGTTACTCGCACACACACACAAAAAAGAATCATGTGACTGGGTAGAGAGTTGTGGTTCTGAACATTTTTTTTTTGTTGGTAGAGTTTTTAAACTGTGTTTTTGAACACATTTATTTTTTTGTGCAACATTTTGTATTTCTAACATATCACCTGGAGGCTAGTGTGCTAAAGCATTTGGCCACTATCAAGGAGAATGACTGAACTATTGTAGATGGCCTGTCTTGATAAACTTGTCAATTAATCTGTTGCCAATGCCCTTAGTTTTCCAACTGGGTTTTCCTCTTACAGCCCTGTGATAGTTCCCTATGGCTCCAGGATGGAACAATCCTGGGCGGTAAAGAGATTGAGATAATGACAGTCCATGGTGACAGCAGGGCTGGCAGAGCCAGCCTGGGGGAAGAAAGACACATACTTGCCAATAGAAATACCGCCATCCTTTGGGAATTGTAGCTTGGGAATCAAAGCTGACCTCATAGACAAGAATGATGGAGAACAAGCTTTTGATTTATGACTAGATGAAGCTCAAAGTCTGCCCTTCTGATCCTTCTTTACAACACACCTTTTGTATTTTATATGAGCTCTTTCACTTTATTCTCAGAATGTTATCTCTTGGGGTATCATTTTTAAGTCTTTCAGTGTCATAGTAGTTCATTCACCTCCTTCATAGCAGTTTTTTTTCTTTTTTTTTAATGAAGTTAAAATCCCTTTTTAGTATCACAAATTGGCATTTGTATTTAGTGTGATTGATCAGCTGCTTTGCTTTGTTTGTTTGGTGTTTTTTTGTGGGGTTTTTTCTTTTTTTTTCTTTTTTTTTTTTTTTCTTCCCCCTCCCCTGGGTTCTCTTGAAGGCTAAAACCATATTTGCTTTCTAGACCGCATGCTCGTCAAGGGAATCACAATTGCATTCACTGGTGCTTTGGTTGCCTCAAGTATTTATTTACACTTGAATATGAAAAAAATTGCATTTTTAATACTGACATTTGTGGGCTAGATCCTTCGTAAGGTGTTGACTTCTGCTGAGTTCAATGAAGCTATGCTGCTTTTCACCGCTGATCTGTATCTACTGGACCAATATGTCCCTCTACTAGAAAGTCTACTATCTGCTGCTTGGTCACTCTGCCTTACAGGTCTTAAGCAAAATTGTGAACTCTCTGAAAGTGTTAAAAAAAAAAAAAGAGTCTGGGTCTAAATCTTCTTACCTTGTTCTTGTCCAAGTTATCGGTTGCTCATGTTTTCCTAATCTTTGCTGTGTCCTCTGTGCCAAGCCGTAGAAAGGACATAAAGGGCATTTACAGTGGTGTCAGTTATAAATGGGAAGGCCTGTGACAGCACGAGATCCAGCGCAGCTTTCTGAAAAGGAATGTTTCTGTGCATCAGCTCTGTCGTAGCTGTGTTTAGGGTGTTTGTGTTTCCATAGATCTGTCAGTCTGTCTGTCATCTGCCTGTCTGTCTTCCTGACTCATGTGGCTGTTGATAAATATGCTCCATTGGCGATTAAAAGGAAGTGACCTCATAAGTTTGTCTTTTCCACCACAAAGGTTTGGTTGTAACGTGACATTCCTTCCTATTACTCTGGTTTACACCAAATTCAACAACTTGTGGCCTGCAGATCCTCAGTATAAAGAGCAGAAAGAGACTGACCCTGACAACCTCATTTCTCATTCCTTTCTTGTTATAGGTAGTATAGCTGAAAATGTGGCTTTAATTATACTACTAATGAAAACTGAAAATCCAGACAGACACTTGACAAACTCTGGTACGCTTTATATTACATTTGTGCTAACTACAAAGTATCCAGCTGGGTGTAACATTATATCTCTTTTCCTTGAGCATCCGCCTGACTTAAGCTGTATAATTAATGTGTACTTTGGCTGGAGGTCAGCTTACAGTTGGTGTTTTAGAATTTTTACATTTTTTAAGATGTTGTAATGAAACGAATATGTTTATTACCTCTGTGCCTGCGTTCCCCAAGGGGACTTAATACCTGTGGAGGAGCACTGGCTGGGAGAACTTGAATAAAATGCTTCTGCCAGCTGAGTCTGAAGCAGCAGAACTCTGTTTTCAAAAGTAGGTGTAAGAAATAGAATCAAAGAATGTAATGTCCACAGATGTGTTTAACTTTGATTCACCTCCATGGTATGGTGTGTTGATTTTAAGTTATGACACTGATACACAATTGCCCAAAGTAGAATTTGTGAAGGGATTTATTTTATTTCTTTTTTTTTTTTCTTTGGAAAGCACTTTGTTTTCAGAACTCACCAACGAGAAACTGATGTTCTCAACTAGAGCCAAAAGCAGTAAAAGCAGGTTCCCTACCAAGCCCCACCAGTGCACCTTCATCCTGACCTGTCTTAACTCTAGTCAAGCGTCCGACTGCGCTAGCATGTGAATGTAATAGTGTTAAATTAAATACTGGTTTTCGTGGGATGGACACATGCTCTCTTGGGACCAGACTGAAATTAGCTTTGAAGCAATTTTATTGTGATGTAAGCCAATGTTAAAATTGGGTTGCGAATGATAAAGATCCAAAGACTTAGATTACAC
Organism: Chlamydotis macqueenii; assembly: GCF_036417535.1. NCBI lineage: Eukaryota > Metazoa > Chordata > Aves > Otidiformes > Otididae > Chlamydotis > Chlamydotis macqueenii. Next base: position 3,916,603 of record NC_141560.1, on the reverse strand, counting down.
TGCTGTTTTCAAGGACCTGCTGTGGAATCTGAAATTTTTCTTAACAAAAATATTAGTGGGATTCTTAAGCCAAACTTCCAAAAAACCTTTCTGACATGAAAGGAAATGGCTGCAGTACAGCCACATTCACAGTGGGGGCCTCAAGGTGTTACTGTTAGAAATGAATGCATAATGATTTTCAAATGACCTTTTCTGGCATGTTCACGTGGCTGTTAATGTGGTTTGATGTTTTGTGCGAATGCACAGAGAGCCTATCTACATAGCCTGCCTGCAGCGGCGCCTTAAACTTGTTTCCTAGTACAGACGGTCTGAGGAAAGCTTGATTTTTCTAATGCCCTCAAATTGTTTCTTCTTTCTCTTTTTGTGATCACAAAGCCAAACATGGATGTGAAAAAACTAGCTTATTCAAAGCAATTATTCATGAGCAGCTTTGCTGATGTTTAATAAGTTTTGGAAGACAAACTGAGTCTAACTGATCCAAAGGTCTCCCCAAAACGATATAGCTAACAGGTGATTGTTTTTAAAAACTGCCCTTCTAAAAATGATTGGTGGGTAGAGTTCCTTAAAGGAACTTGTCCTGAAGGATATTTTGGAAAATCTGATGATAAAGTGATACATTTTCTTTGTTCGAAGGAGGATATCAGTCTTGGAAATAGCAATAATCTTATACATTTGTGTTCCAGAAACATTGGGAAGCCTTGCCTGAATTCAAGCTCTGTAGGACTGCTAGATCGACCTGCACAGTAAGAGAAAGCCTTTGTTCCAAGGGCCTGCAATCTAAACAGGCACCATAGGCAAATCCCAGCCCCTCTTTCTACCAGAGCTGCTTAACAGTTTTTCTTACTGTCTCATGAGCGCCCAGTTGGCATATGGGAGATGCACTGGCATCAATTAAAGGCGTTTCCCATCTCAAAGAGGAAATAACACCTAGTCTGCAGTTAGTAAACAGTTAAAAAAAAATGAATTAAACCAGATGTTGCTGAGCTATTGGTATTGACACACGTGGTAGTGCAGCCTTTAAAGTGTCCCTCCTGTGGCCCCTCTAGTTATATTAAAATTCTATAAACATTTAGGAAAATGATTAAGCAACAGTACCCCAGTTATATCCCCTGTTATGCCGAGGAAAGTTCATGGCTGCACTGTTTCTTAAGTGAAAGTGTGCTGGATGGGCAATGTGGTGTTACTTTTTATTACTCCGTTAACTGTTCTAAACAGCCTTACAGGACAGAAGTACCTGAAAGTGTTTAATCTTTAATATTTGTGCATTTTTGTTTGGCTTGTTTTCTCCCTGTGGTAATCTGGACTCTATTTCTCCCTCACCTTAGCCATTCTACTGAATACTCCCATTAACCTTAGTGACACTACTATAATTAGTGTCTTTGTTCTGATTTTATTCCCATCATCTGCTGTTTTCAGCTCATGATTTGGAATAAAGGGTTTGATGCCGAGACACTGATTCTCCTTTCGTCATTAAATACCAAGCACATGCATGAGAATAAATTCCTTTGTAGAATAACCTGGTGTTTGCTGGACAATACAGCACAAATTAATGGGTAATTTCATTCAGGATAAAAAAAATCAGTGTGTCTTTTCAAAAAGACCTTTTTTTCATAACAACTGAAAAGACTATTTTTGTGGGTGTGGGGTTGTCACTCTTCTCGAGGGAAGGTGAAGGCAGAAGATGGGTTATACAGTTGTAACTGAGGGCAGCGAGACAGTGAACCAAAGAATACCCTGTGTGTTGGGTAATACCTCTGTTGGGTAACACTAAGGAGGGAGGTACTGCTTGCTTAGCCTTTCCCCAATAAATCCATGCCTATACATGATAAATTGTCAGCAGTTGGGGTGTTAGATGGTCCTGGTGCGGAAAGGACCCACATCTTTGATAAGCAAGAACAGCAAACCTATGGAACTGTGTACATCACATGCTAAAGACGTGATGGATTCTCTAGATCAAGGCTGATATTTCTGTTGTATACTGCCATGCAAACATTAGCTGGTGCCCTCTGTGCTAGAATTGAGTGAAACTACCTGCGCAGCTGCAAGCAGTGAAAAAAACATTTCTCTCTGCCTGTTTGGGTTTATCACAAGGTAAAGCTGTTCTGGGAACACAGAAAAAAAGTATTAAATTTTTTTTATTTCCCTACTCATACAAAACCATATCACAGTATTATGCTTGTCATATGCTATGTGTGTTTTAGATTAATCATGTATTTATAAAAGCTACAAATACAAATAAAAAAAGGAGGGTCAGCATGACAATACCTTGCATGGTACCTTTTATTTTAGATTTTGGTTTGTTGGATTTGACAAGGTGTTTGTACCTTTGATTTACATTGTGCAGCAAATGGGATTTACTGGGGTAGGTTTCTCAGATGGAGAAGTGTTGTGGGGTTTTGTTTTTTTTTTTTATCATATAACATTTCAGAGGAATGGCTGGAGGAAAGCTGAGACAGTTTTCTTTGATGGAACAATATTGGAAAACAGATTTGTCCAGAGTGAAAACAAAAATCTACATGCCTTGCTTTACTGGTGCTATAGCTCTCTGGAAATGAGATGTAGCTATGCATGTTCCTAGACATTTTGTATTTAGATCTGTGATTTACTTGAGCTTGCAGAGCTGTGGAAGTAGATTTTATTTATTTTTTTTTAAGTGTGGCTGCAGTTTGTTTTATTGTTTGATGGGTTTTATTGATACGTGCTGATCTAAATGTATACGTTCTCAGTTGAAGTGCGTAGATAGGTTGCTGACTGGCAGATGCAGTCACGTGCTTCTTTCCCTGACAGCAGTTTCATGCTCAAGTGACACTCTGCAAAACTTTATCTGCAGATACTATCAGCTACTCAAGAATGGACTCAAAGAGCAAAGGCAGGATGCAGTTCCATTTAAATTGGCAAGCACAGTTTGGGGCAGCCGGACAGCTCCCTTTTGACCACACGACTGAAGAGGATTAAAGATTTGAATTATCCCAAAGTTACTAGCACTGGCTGCATGCTCCATGATATAGGGAGAAAAACATCCGTGCTTGCTCTGAGGAGTTTACAGTCTAGATGACGAAGTCCGCTTGTGTAATATTTTATGCTATATGCTGCATTAGCTTGAGCTCGGAATTTTCTCTTACTTCAATTTGTAGAGATTCATACCTGTTCTCTGATAATTGACATAAATTAATAGTCACACAGTACTTGAGAAAGGAACATGTGAGAAAGGACACTGCACACATTCAGTTCTTGAGCTCTGACTCCAGAGAACAGACACATAATGTTTCCTAAATAGAACCCTGTTCAAGAAAACATGTATATACACTTTGTTTCCTGAACTGGCTCTTTAAAGATTTGGAGCTGGAGGAGAATAAGATTCTCAACACATGAATCCTGGAAGTATAGCCGTGAATAATGGATCTGAGGATAGGATTTGGCACTAAACACTAACCTTGGTTCTAATGATTTTACAGAATGCTATAGAACCAATTTGACCTTTTTAAAATTATGGAAAAGTAGTACACTAAAGTAATATTCTTCTGTCTGCAAGACCTAAATCACATAAATTCTGAGATCCCTCCTTCCAGCTGTAAAGCGCAGAGGAAAATATTTCCTTTCTCCCATCATCTGCCTGTAAGCTTTCACTTAGATTGCAAACATTTTGGGGTAAATGCTGCTGCTTACTGGGTTTGCACAGCACTTAGTACACTGCTGCTTCAGTTTCGATTAGGGACTTCTGCAAATGTCACACTGCACAAGGATACCAGGCCATTCTGCTACAGCAGTGCAGTAAGCAAATTGCTTTTAAAAGCACAACGATTTATAATTTCACCAAGTGGTAGTTCTAATAGCAATGACAGACGGTTCAGCGCTAACCCGTGGCAGTGTGTATTCAGCCTGGCAACAACATACTTCCCGATATTTTGAATTATGATACACGCGGTGGCCCCCGAGTTACGTGTGGAATAGCTGTGGTGCTAGCTGATGGGCTCTGTTGTACCTTGGATGCAGAGTTTTTATGATCGCCAATACTCTGAAACTCGTTCAGGCAATAAATTTACTTGCCTTTGAGTTTACAAGGCAATAAACAGTTGAGGCCTTTGACCTCGACATTTACCAAATACATTTGCAGCAGTTGTGTTTATTGACAACTATTTATAGGGAAGTATTTTATACAGAATTTCACATGTGAAAGAGAACGGTTTAATTTTGCAGCTCTTATTCTTCTTTCTCATTTCCATCTCTATTTCCTGTCTCTGTGATTTACTTTAATAGCTGAAGTTGCAGGTTAATGCTGCAGAATACTCAGTTATTGACAAAACAATTATTTTAAACCTTTGTGCTGGATTTTTGGAACTTTCTCTGTTTTTATTTTGCATAACTGAGAGAAAGATAAATGTGTGCTATATTTTGTAAGGCTCATTTTAAATTCTGTTATTAAACTTAATAGGCATTTAGTAACTTGAAAACATTCCTTTTATTAGAATATGAAGTGAAAAAAATTGAAAATAACAAAAATAATAATACTTTAAGCTCCTTTTCCCTGATTTTGTAGGAAGCTGGGGTTCTTGCTATTTTCTGGTGGATGATTAGCATCATGGAGGTTAAGACTTCTCTACAGATCCAGAATATCTAGTGACTGACTGGTATTTGCTGTGTACTCATCAAGACCAGGAACTCTGTCCTGCTCTGCAAAAATTTCTGCAGTTGAGGATTCCCTACCATTTAGGCATGTGTGAGATGGAGGCAATCAGCTGGGGTGGTTTGTAACAGTAAGTGTCAGACCAGCTGGAATTTTAACGAGCATTAACTCACATAGTCCTGAATCTGCTCAAATTTATACCATGGGTTATAACGAGAGACTGAGGCCCTGAGATTACTGGAAAGCAGAAAGGTAACAGTGCTTTCATCCATTCCTGCAACTGTCAGCTGAGCTCATACAAGGTGTACTTGAGTAACTGTTCCCAAAAACAATCCCTGCTTTTGGAGTAGACCCTTGTAAAATTGCATTGGCCCTAATCCAGCAAAATACTTGAGTTAATGTTTAATTTCAGGCATGAAGCGTGGGACTTCAGTGGGACTGCTCGTAAGCTCAAAGATAAGCACATGCTCAAGTTCCTTGTTGGAAAACGGCCAGCATACTTTTTATCTTGCAGCATCGTGCCTGTAAGATACTAATTTCCATCTGCTGAACTCTGATTGCTTGAGTTCTTCTAGAAAAATAATTTCAGATGCTGTGGAATTAGTCATTCATTTCTAAACAGCTCACCAGATTCTTGCCCCATGTAAGTAGCTTCATGCCAATTTGCAGCAGCAGAGGATATGCTGCAGAGTTTTGATTGGGAATTCTTTATGCCTTTTTGCAATTGGACTTTTTTCCCTTTTCTGAGGTATTTATCATTAGTGTCTACAGGCCAAGTGCAGCAACATTCTGAAATACATTAGAAAAATTGTATTCAACCAGATGGTCAGACTCTCAGGTGGGTTACACCAAATAAGTTTAGAAAGTAGTGTCCTGTGCTTCCATAAATCACTATATATGGGTCCACAGTAGATTGTCATCCAGTGTTGATTTTTGTTTATGTGACATAAGGAAAATGGGCTTATTCTCTAGAGTGGGTCTGTCCACACAGGAAGAGGTTCATATACAAGATGTTTTATGTATTTGGTATGTTGAATGTTTAAACGAGTAAGAAAAATACTTTATCAGTGCAGCTTCAGCTTGCTTTGTGAATTATTTTTACGGCCCATATCCTAGATTCACACACTAGAAATTTGTGGAAATAATACAAAATGGCACTGACTCACGTTGAGGTGGTGACAAACTGGAGTTCTGGGGTGGGACACCACTTTCTTGGCACCTCTGTTGTCTGCTTAATGAGGTGGCAGTGACGCTGGGCTGGAATTAAGGTCCTCTGATATGAAGGTGTGGGGGAAAGCCCATTGCTTTGTTGGGATGGGTTTTGGATGAGTACCAGAACCCTCTTAAGGAAATCCCATATAGGGATGCCTAGGAGGCTGCCTCAGTATGGAAGTTTGGCTGAGTTTGCTGTAAAGAGAGGATAGGCCCATCAGTCTGTAGGGATGAATGCGTGCAGCTTCACTAGAGCTAAATATGAGTCAAAGAAGAAAAACGACATGAAAGAGGACAAGTGGGGAAGGACATTGCGTTAGCAGCCTGACCGTATGACACTGTAAAAGGCAACTCCAGATCTATCAGCACAACTGTGTGTGGAGCAAGCCAAGAAGCCAGATGCTGTTCTGCCGCTGAAAGACTATTTTCCACAGTTCAGTGTTGGAGCCTTGCGATGTAAATCCCTGCCCCATGTGTGGCCATGGGTGTGGGACTTCGTTCCTGGCTGAAGTAGTGAGTGTGGAAGAAAGGGAGGAATCTTGTGCTGAGTTATAAACTAAAACCAAATTAATTGGACTGCATAGTCAATTTAAAGGGAAGGGGAAAAGGTAGTTTATAACACTTAATGATTTATATGTTTAGGTAGCAGCCTCTGCCTTGTACTATCAGTGTGTCTCTCAGCTGTAGTCCTCCCCACAAATGCTCATTTCTAAGAAAGCATAAGAAATAAATACGTTAGTTTTAAAAGGACTTGTTAAGGCTAATGAAAAGCGCACTTAAAATCACTGCTTTATCTGCTTAGTCTTCCTTTGCGTTCAAAATTCTCTTCCTATGTTCCTTTGCGTGCATCTAACCTAAAGGATTAAGCCTTCCCGTGGCACACGTCCTGGGTGGAGGAGTCACACTCAAGAACAGCCTTCAGAGGCCAGTGGGCAGAAATCCCCTCTGATAAAGCCACAGAGCCTTAAGGAATTGTAAGTTTTCATCCGTCCTTCTGGCCCACTGGCTGCCCTCCAGCATCGCTCTCTGCAAGGCTGTGAGAGGAGTCACAAGGGTAATATTCTTTGTGGCCCACGAGGATTAACTCAGAAAAACAGCAATAAGGAAACTGGGTTGTTAAAATACAGAGTTGCATCAAACAGTAGCCACTCGACCAAACAGGTCATAAACTTGCTGTTGACTCTTTCTTGATAAAATGCGTAAATTTTTTGTTTTCTATGTAGAAAATATCTGCTTCAATGGAAATTTTTGACTAAATCCTGAAAGACACATTTTTTTTTTTTTTGCTGAAAATCTATTTTTTATATTGTTACGGGGGATTGTAGGTTGAAAGTCATTATGTTCTGCTGGAAATTTGTCAGAAATGACTACCTTTCCTTGACATTTTCAGGAAGGGGAAAAGCACTAACCGCTTTGCCAGTAGCTTTAATAAGCTTCTAATATTTTCCTGGCATATTCAGTACTTTCTGGCTTTTATATTGTCATTGTGACCCAGAAATTTGAGGTGGGAGAACTAGGTACTGAAATAGCTGGGAGAGGACAGAAAAAAGCACTGTCATAAAGTTTCCTTTGTGAAGCTTCCTAGCTAAATGGAGTCGAATCCCAGCTGCCAGGAAGTGGTTGTCAGATCTCATTGGTGCTCCACAGAAATTTTACACCTGGAAGGTATCCAAAGGGAAGTACGGAGTGCCCTGCCTCCTTTACAGGCAGCGCCTGCAGCACCCTTATGTTATGGGTGATAGTGTTTCACTCTGATATTCCCCTCTCTCTTCCAGGTCAACTAGTCACCATTAGGGACTTAACTTCTTAGGAGACAATGGAGCCCAGTTTTTGTTACCTATATGCTCTAACCTTATGTTAAACCAAACATTGTCCCGAGCCATCTCATCTTTATGTCCATTTATTGCTTGATGATATCCATTTCTCCAGTGTGTAATGAGTCCTGTCAAATATTCAGATGTTAAGTTTCTCTCTGGCAATGTTTTGATTTAGAGTGCTAAAATGGGAAAGGAATTTTATATGGGCCAAAAAAATTAATTGTGAAAGGAAAGAAAGCACTGCGGTCTTGTCTAATCACAAGGTGATGTTTCCTATTTTACCTTCTTTAATTTTAGTAAAAGTTCTGCAGAGAGAAAAGGCTGGAGCTGAAAACTGTCAGTGAATTTCCTCAGTTTTCTCTGTGAAAACCAAAGGACATAGACTGTTGGTATCACAATGCACATATTATTTAATATGGCTTTTAAAGCCTCAGCTCCAGGAGTCACTGCAAGGTCTAGCGTACCTTAGCCTACTTGTCCATATTGTTTACCCTTAAATTCAAGAAACCTTACTGCTAAATTTTGGCTAGTTAAAATCTGTATTGGTATCCCCAGAAGAATCCAAGTGCTTTAAGCACAAATCCAGGCTGGGCAGAGAATGGATGGAGAGCACCCCTGAGGAGAAGGACTTGGGAGTGCTGGTGGACGAGAAGCTCAACGTGAGCCGGCAATGCGCCCTTGCAGCCCACAAGGCCAACCCCATCCTGGGCTGCATCCCCCGCAGCGTGGGCAGCAGGGCGAGGGAGGGGATTCTGCCCCTCTGCTCCGCTCTGGTGAGACCCCACCTGCAGCGCTGCGTCCAGCTCTGGAGCCCCCAACATCAGCAGGATGTGGAGCTGTTGGAACCAGTCCAGAGGAGGCCACGAAAATGCTCAGAGGGCTGGAGCAGCTCTGCTGTGAGACCAGGCTGAGAGAGCTGGGGCTGTTCAGCCTGGAGAAGAGGAGGCTCCGGGGAGACCTTAGAACGGCCTCCCAGTGCCTCAAGGGGTGTGCAGGAAAGATGGGGAGAGACTCTTCAGCAGGGCCTGGTGTGACAGGACAAGGGGTAATGGTCTTAAGCTAGAAGGAGGTGGATTCAAACTGGATATAAGAAAAAATTTTTTACACTGAGGGTGATGGAGCACTGTCCCAGGTTGCCCAGAGAGGTGGTGGATGCCCCATCCCTGGAAACATTCCAGGCCAGGTTGGCCGGGGCTCTGAGCAACCTGATCTGGTTGGAGAAGTCCCTGCTCCTTGCAGGGGGGTTGGACTGGATGGCCTTTAGAGGTCCCTTCCAACCCAAACCATTCTGTGATTCTCTCAGTACATATTGCAGTGATAGCTGTTCCAACTTTTAAACTGTTTTTGATTAGTAGCACTCCATTCCAGGATGACCTTTGAAGGTCCCTTCCAACCCTAACCGTTCTATGATTCTATGATGTGCTCTAATAGAAATGTAGAAGACAGTGTTTAAGTCAAACAAACAAAACCCACCAACAAACCAAAGGTTTGTTGTTTCTTGTAATCAGCTACGAGTGCCTGCTATACTGAGCTTTGCTGTTAGTGGTAACAGTATTTATCTCTGTTAGTAGTTACTCTGTATCAGTAACCAAACAATTATTCTCATCTTTTAATTCTATTATTGCTAAAAATACCTGGAAGATATCAATGTTGTACTTGCCAGGGATTCTGTCATTACATTACATTAATTAAATGCAAAGTCAGTAATGCTGTCTGTGGTGTTATCTGGAGCTTTACGTTATAGCACTGCGTTACCAGTTGGTTTTATCTTTGTCACTCTTCAGCTATTTGGAAGGAATAGCTAAACCCAGCTGCACTGTTTATGAGATTAGAGAAAGATACATTTTTGTTGTTGCTAAAATTAAAAATATTTTTCAAATTATGCTTTGGACAAATACTTGAAGTCTGACATAGAAGTGGAAGTTGTTCTGATATCAGAGGGAGATCTCTTGGCATGTCTATAAAAATTTTCCCAAATCTGGCCAAGCTCTATCTCAAAAGATTTTAATTCACAGATGTTTAGTAGAGGCTTATTGGAGTTTGGCAGCTAAATTCTCTGAAGTTTCCGTCAGAACAGAACAAATTCAGTTTTCTTATAATTCCTTTTCTTTGCTGCTGGTGCTATCTCTGAAGTATATAGGCAGGACAAATAAAAGGAAGAAGCACCTGATAGGAATTTCAATGGAGAAAATGGGAGGGAAGTAGAAAGTACAGGTAGCAGGAAACAGAAAATTATCTGAGTGGAAGGCTACTAATCCTATTCTCACATATCTGTTGTGAAGACCAACTTTTCACCCCGTGTGAAGCACTTGGACACTATGCCAGCAGGACCATAAGAATGCCTACAAGGAATTGAATAATTCCATATTAAATGCAGAGTTTAAAGGCCATGTATAAGATAAAGTCTGGGGCTACATGTTGAATGGAAGAATAAAGAAGTATTGAGTAACTGCTTGTTTTCTGAATGAGCAAGTGTTTCTACAGACAGCTATCTCCTTGACAAGCCTAATTCTTTCCTCAAGCCGTCCCTTACCTCACAATGAATGAGGCAGTGGGTTGGTGGAAAAAAATTGTGCGTGATCATGTAGTGAAGACCTGTATCATGAAGTGCTCTCAGAAAAGGGCTGAATGAAGTTTGTAGAGGCAACCTTAAGTGTGACATTTCCTGACTTTTGAATTCTTGGCGTTGCATTGTCAATGTTATTTTAACAGAGTTTCTGGGTGTCATAAGTAAAAGCGATGCCTTGGAAGCCTGTATTTCATCCTTAGCTCCAGTGAAGCGTTCCTAATCTTTATCCGAATGAGCCTAAAGGGGCTTGTTTGTCAGACTTAGTCAGTGACAAATTGTTCACAGCAGCATTTTGGAAAACAAACCTCATGCCAAGTTTACAAATGGTCTTCCAAGAATGCACATTTTGCATCTTGCCTGTGCAGCTATGTGGAAAGCCACGTGCACACTCAGAAGGCATTTGACTGCAGAGCTCAGGAGGTAAGATGTACAGTAGTGTAGGTGGCATGTCTGTGTGGATTTGAGTGGCTTTCTTCTGGAGACTGCGTTTGCATTTCATACTTGAAATATAACGAAAGACCACATCCCATTTCCCTTGCAGTAAAAGAGACGGGTTCCTTTGTCAGTTCAGTGGGAACACTAATGAGGGTCCTCCTTCAGAGAAGCTTGCAGCCTGTGAAGTTGTTAAGCATGTTCTTATCGTTCTTATATCATTAAGGGCATACTGAACCCCACCAACTTAATGAGGAACATACATCTTTAAAGGCAGTCACATACTTCAGTGCTCTGTTGAACAGTGGTCTTTTAAACCTCGTACAACTCTCTAACTCCTCCTGTTGACCAAGTACCCATTCACATTCCTTGCTTAACTCAAGGGCTGGTTTACAGCCTAGGCATGGCTTTGAGCAGCAGCAATGGGGAGCTGTACTACTTCTCACAGAACTGTAGTAGCAGAATAGGGCTGAAATACCTGGAGAGGCTCTTGATTGCAAGAGTGCATATTGCTCACTCAAAGAATTAAACCTGCACCTTATTTTCAGGTAGCAACTCAGGAGCACATAAAGTGTGGGCTGTTGGCTTCTGGAGTTGTTTGGGTGGTGGAAACTCTATGATCATGACCCCTGTTTTCCTTGTGGGGTTCCTGGACTTTCATGAGGTGCATGATGCCAAAAGTGAGCTCCTGTGAAAAGCATCAGCGAAGTATAGGCTGCCACGTGTGGAACAGTTCTTCTGGTGTGCAGTCTGCGTCCTCCTGATTCTCCATCTGAAAAGGAGGCAACTGGGAAAGGGCTGTTCAAACTGATCAAGCAGCACATCCATGACTTTGTTTTTCCCACGGGTAAGCTGGGATACTCGGAAGCTTTCCTGCATGCATGTGCGGGCACAGAAAACTGAGATGCCAGGAAGTGCTGTTGCTGCTATTTGGGCACCCCAGATCTTGTCAGATCATAAAGGAAGGACAGGAAAAATGGTTCACCCAGCCAGAATGCCTGAATACTACTCACCTGGTTTGCTTCCTTGCCAAGATGAGACCAACTGTGCTTACATTTTTCCTGACAATTTTGTGTTTATGCAAGTTGTTTTTTTTTTTTCAGTAATTTTAAAATAATTAATGTGTTTTTGAAAAATAGTATCTCAAAACAAAGATAAATAATTTCCCTCCTGTCTATAAATGCTTGCTGGTGTCTTGTGTCAAGGGCAGCAAGCACAGTATTATTGTGTACGTTCTAAGTATCACAGTGCAGACACACATTTGGCCAACAGACTGTGAATCCTCATGGGAATTGGCACAAGAGTTTTCCAAACCTCAGAATTATATCTTGAAAATAATTGTCTGGAAGGTAATAGTCTCCCAGAATGGACTAATAGGCTGTCAGGTTTCGTGTTTCCTTCAGTCACTTCTGAATTCATAAGATGTTCTGAAATACTCCAGTCCAAATTTGGTTCTCAAAAATGTCAGCTCATGGGCTGAAGCTTTCACTCCAGGTTTTTACCTGGGGCTGGCTTCTTCTTGCCGTTCTTATTTGGATAGACCGAGTGAATCGGCTGAGGAGACTTTTGTTGCAGGAGTCGTTTTGTATTTACTCTGTCAGCAGAAACTCAGTGAAAACCTTCGTGAGGGTGTTGGTAGTATAAGTGTCCAGCTGCTAAAATACAGATGTTGTACAGCTACACTGGATTGATCCAGAATGGTATTTCACTGGCAAGGTTTAGCATTCTTAATGCAAAGTGAACCCTTGTAGTAGGGCCTCTTATACTGTAGGTTTTGTACTTTAATGAGGTAGATATTTAATCAATTTTAGGGTATACTGGTATCTGCGTTTTGCATATGTTTCAAATAACAATGAAATTTATACGCAGATGAAGTAATTGAAGCATTGCCTGATTTCAGAAGGGCACACAGTCCTTACTGCAGTGTAATTCGAAGAGATTGGGGATCAATCAAAGTGTTTTAAAATTAAGAGTTTTCTGCAGCTGGGACACTCCCAAGTTGAGCTACTTCGGTTTCAGTTTATAGCTCAACTTTTTTTTTTTTTCCTCTGACTCAAATGGTTTATTGTACCCAGGATTTTTTAACTGTCACATCTGAAAATGAAAAGTATCTTTAAAAACCTGATATTCTGTAGAGATCTAAACCCGCATTGAGCTGTGTGACCCAAACATACCCTGAACTTTAATGGCAAGAAGTTTAAAATTTAAATCCAGGTCCGCATTTCACATGAGTTCCTATCCTTATATGTCAGAATTTGAATGCAATATTCAGCTAAAATACCTTGGAATTTGCCATTACTTAACTGCTCTCACACAAGCTGCAGCTCTGGCAATTATTTATTGCCTGTCAGCATGATATTAGCTATTGTTCAGCAAATAACCTTACGGTGGTCTGTACCACACAATTTGGTTTATATCTCTATCTGCAAACGCTGGCGTATTTGAAATTTAGATATGGATTGTTGTTCCAGAACCATCACCACATTTTTTACAGTATTGCTTTACAAATCCTCTTCATTTTGTAGTGAGCATATTTTCAGGCTTTCTCTCGGAGTGTATTCTTAAGTTATTCTCCGAGGTCCAGTTTCTGATACGTTTTCTTACCGTAAGTAACACCGTGTTTTGTGGGGAGTTCCCTGTGGAATAGGAGCTAATCATTCTGGGGATAAAAGAAGCAGACTTTGGCCATCACGATCTGATCCAGTACCCAGTGAGGACAGTGGAAGTCTCTCATTGTCAGCAGGGTTTTTTAAGCGGATGAAGAATAGGACGATCAAAGAATTGGGAGTAAGATCTAAGACAAATTGCATTTATCTGTCATTAAACAGTTTAACTGTATCTCAGAATGAGGGAGACTGTTTCTGTGCTGGGTTCTGAGTTTTATAGTTGACAATTAACTTAGAATCTTTCTACTAACAGCGTCTCCTCTGGCTGAATGACGAGTCTTAAGTGCATTGTGCTGATATCCATAGGTGGGTTTCATGACAGAATTCCAGTAGCCCAATATAGACCAGTCCTCCAAGATATTTCAGACTTGTTTTATTGCTTTTATTAATAGCTACATATAAAGGATATTTTGTTTATAGCTAAAAAAGAAGGCAGTAACAGCATCCTGGTGGAAACAATAAGCAAAATGAAATGCCAAAAGTGGATGGAATGTGGAACGCCATGTTAAGTAATAAGCAGCAGTTACATGGGAGTCCTTACAGTTTCGGGTCCTGCAGTATAGATTCTGTAGGACATACATAAATGAAACTATATTGAAAGAATTACATTTGACAGGAAAGCAGTTTAATTTTAATGATATTTTCAGTAATTTGAAACAAAACACATTTTTTTTCAGTGGATTTTTTGCAAGTTTTTACATGTTTTCCTATGAACATTTTCTTTCCTACTTGAGATAAGTTACTCAGCATCCTTCCTATTAATTCAAGCTGTTGTTAAGCAGCGTTTCATTAGGGAAGTCTTAAAATAAGCTATGTGCTGTATTCTTCAGAACACCATCTCCTTCAGAGTGCACTGCCGCATGGAATCTTGTTAGATAAAGGATGCACACTTTCAAAATTCCTTCAAAAAGTGTTTATTTTAGGGTGATGTGTGCGCTTTGGAAATAAACTTAGATCTTGATTAGAAGTAAGAATAACTATCAGGTTCTGTAATGGGACATAGCAGCTGGCAGCTAGCGTGGCACTGTGCTCATCACTGTTTCTTTCTTTCCCTAAAGTTATTATTTATTTAGTTTTTCTCCCTCACCTGCTTGTTTCGCGGATCATCAGCGGGAGCTCACAGCATACCATACAGGTTACACTGCAGAGCAGGTGCAAGCCAGGCTGTGGGTGAGTGGCTTTGTACCACGCTTGTATTCCCTCCCTTCTGACTGCATGGACAGATTTTTTTTTTTAAAATTTTTTTTTTTTTTTGGCCTCTTCTGTGCTGCAGGAGTAGCACAAAGGGGCTAGCGTAGGGGCTGGAATGAGGACCACTCCTCTCTGGGTACCTTCGCTAAACCTTCCAGTTCTGATGTCCTGACAGCTATAGTTTAGAATTGATTGCCATGAGCAAAATTAGAATTTTAGATACTGTTCATAGAGTAAATTAGAGTGTAGTTAAGTAGGGAAAAACTCTGACCAAACCCACAACAAATTATTTAGCAAAATAAATATTTTGAAAAGTGATCTAAATTGTCTCCTTCTGCACAGCATTAATGCAGTTATGTGGTGAACATGAAAACAAATTATGAAGTCCGTTCAACTTGGAAAAAGAAGAGAAAAATTTTACTTGTGTGAAATATCTGACAGCAGCTAGCTATCACATGAGGAAGACAAAGGTTAGGAATGCAGCGTGCTTTAGAACAGAAGATTCTCTGTGTTTTGTCTTTTATATCAATAAATGAGAATAGAATTTTGTGGTTAGAATATGGCTTTAAGTGCATAGATAAGAGCCCAAGTAAATACTAGCACTCCTCCATTCCTGAGGGAAGTTGGTGGCCTGCCCATATAATTTGCTGATAAAGTCCCATCTGTTAAAACAAAGTACTGCAGCACTGGTAATAAATTTCAGGCAAAGACCATGAGAGGTTATTTTTGCATGACAGTCTTTGCTGAGCTTTATTTTAAACCAGAAAAAAAAAAAGTATTTAAAACTGAAATAAAGTTTATAATATTGGCTTTAAGTTAGCTTTACATTTTTACAGGGCAAATGAGAAATCCTGCTCCACTTCATTTCACTGGTAAACAGTGTCGCATGATAAACTGTGAGGAGAATAAAGTCATAAGGAAAACTCTGCTTCACAAGTGACATACGTAGAAAAACAGCAGATGTCTGGTGAAGTAAAGAACCGACTTATTGCCAAGTCTTTGGAAAACAAAATTAATTTCCTTTCGTCTTTGATAATGATGATGTAATGTAGTTAATAGGAAGAGCCTGCCATGCTCATGGAGTTATTAAAGCAGAAATGTTAGACATGCAGCAGGTTAGAAATGTGGGTTTACTTACCAGTGCCATTTCCATGAGAGTAGTTATAAATGTGGAGGAAAAAGAAAGACGATAGTGGTGGAGAATGTTGCTTTTTTTTTTGGTCTTGTTTGAAGCATGAGAAATGTGCAATGAAACAAAACTTGTGAATGTCCTCTTAAAGAGTTCAGAATTCTGGTTGTTCAGTGCAAAGAGGAAAACTGTTTTTGTAGGAAACTTTTTTTTTCTGTTAAGATCTTCTTCAAGGAAAAGAAAATCTTTTTCTAGAGTGAAATTAAGAAATAAATAACTTGCCTTCTGTTTTTCCCTGATGAGAATTGAACCGGGTGACGCTAGTGGATGAGTGGCCTTGACTGTTTTACTGGTTAGAAAATGTCTCAACAACTTTTTTTTTTTCATTTTCTTTTTTTTTTTTTCCTCTTAATTTTCAAGCACTTAATTGTGCTCCTTTGATTTTAACAAAATAGTGCAGTAAATAGGTGTAAGGATGTATTTATTTGCAATCTCTTCTTTGGTCACTAGATGTCCCTGCATGCTGTTGGAGTAACTGGCAGGGTGTGGTTCTTGGTAAACGAAAAAGGTAAAGTAAAGCAGGGCAGGTTCCCTGAGGGAATCTAGGAAGCTGTCCTGTTTAAGAACGTTTTGTGGTCTTTACACTTAAATGGTGAGGGAGGTAGCGCTGGAACGTACTGTAATTTTACCGTAGATACAGAATGAAAATTAGATTTGTTCATGGAATCTTTTGAGGAGCTACTTACTGGAATGGTTGAAGCAGTCAGACATGGTTTGGCAAAGCAGTGGTGACTTGGTCTTCTCCCCGGTGATAAATATTACACGTGTATAGAGGTGATATTGAAAATTGGAAATTCGTTGCTGAAACATGAGGATAACTGCAATACACATACATACACACACACACAACAGTGCGCGTGTGTGTATATCTGTATGAGAGACATGTCACAGCCCTGCAGTCATTGTAACTCACGTTGGTTTTAACAATGTCCATGCTAACAATCTTGTCAGTAAAATTTTATATTAAATTTCAGGTTTTATATTATGTGACAAGGCTGGGAGTATTACTGCATTAACCAGAAACGTAATGCTGACCTGTCACATGGAGGACCTGTGTCTATTTCTAAAATTGAGTACAAAATGTAATAATTTTGATAAAACTGCTGAATTCTACCGTGGTGTGAATAGCCACGATGCCGTTGTCATCACTGGAGTCTTGTTCTCATGCAGGTTGTAAAATTGTGGTTTGACTTTCTAGTATCTACCCGTTTGGTACGTGTGGAAGCCAGGACTCACCTTCCGGAAGGTCGGCTTTGGGGAGTGCTGGGGCAGGTACGCTGTCATCCAAGTGCTTTCACTTGTCATGGCAGCCGGTGGGTTTCTGAACAGCATTATGTGCTTTAACTTTGTAGATGATTTTTCTCCATCGTTAAGGATTTGACGGTTGAGTGCAAATCAGAAATACAGAAAGCAGAGCAAAACACTGCAGAAGTGGTTGTGGTTTCCAATTAACAAGTGCAAAATAGTGCCAGAATTTAGTGTAAAATACCAAACGTAACTCTCAAGAGAAAAAGAACATGTGAGAGAAACAGTTACCTTCAGCTGAAATGTATGCATGGGGACTCCTAACTGCTTTTATTGTTACAATTTTATTTTTTGTGTATATGGCTAAAAGTTTATGGACATTTACATTAGCATTAGACTGCTCTATTCCCTCTTTGACTTGCCACAGATTGTTATAAAAATAAAATTATTCTGGGTTTTTTGAATACCTACAAAATTGTTATGGTTATTAAAACACGCGTAAGCAGACAGACCACTCAGGAGCCCTTTGGAGCCCACCTGGCAATGAATATTTCACTCCAAAAGAATCAGGTAAAGTTCAACAAATTAATTTTGCAGTGGGTTGCTCATGCAGAAGTGAGGCCTGCTAGTATGCCATCAAAATGCTGAAAGCAATCTTGGTTTGCGTTACTAAACTGGATTTCAGGAGTGAATTACGTTGATGCTGCAGACTCAAGCAAGTACCTTGTCCTGGAAAGCTGCTTTTCTGCCTGTGGAATCTCTTTAGGAGATGCGATTTTGAAGGTTCTCTGTCATGTACCTGATGAGTACAAAGCTCTCTGTCCCCCCATCTCCCCTCCCACAAACGCTGTACTGTGGGTAAAAGAATTCAAAAGAGTAATTTATATTTTGCGATATTTGTTTAGATTAGGGGAACCATGGCTCTCCAGCTGGAACAATGGCTTATAAAATAAAACTGATCCTTTGAAATTCTTGCATTTACTACATGTTGGTTCTAATTTCAACTGGATAACTAATTTTTTTTTTATTGTGCTAATGGGCTGTTATGCATATGTGGAAGCCATTTACTGCATGCCCTAGATGGAAACAGACTCATATTTCAGCTCTGAATATTTAACACTTAATAAGCTAGCCACCTGCTTTTAAGGTTATTCCAAGATATTTGAAAGGCCTTTACTGCTCGTTGTGAATACCAGGATTATTTTTGATCTCCTCTAATGAAACAGATAACCAAACCCAAATAAGAACTAAATAAAAAAAAAAAAAAATTCTAGCCCCTCTATTTTTCAGAAATTCAAACAACATTATAATAGCACCTTATAAATCCCTTTGAAAGAGTTCTGTAACTTTTAAAAGTCAGGCCTGCATATAGTGAATGTTTGTTCTTCTCAACAGGACACAGTGAAACCGCTGAGTGCGTAGCGAGGTGAGGGCAGGTGCTGAGCTCTGCTCACCACCCAGCGCTGCCCGTTCTCTTCAGCCCTGACTGAAGCTGTCTGGAGCATTCCTCTCGAAACCTCAAGCCCGGAGAAATGATTCTGTGCATCTGTTCCACTTTGCCCCCAAATTTTGTCATGGCTCATGAACCTGCATCTGGGGAGCATGAAGTACAAGCCAGAAATTGGCAGGGAGGTATTGCGAATGTGGCTTGAAGCCATGTACTTACTCCTCACTTTGGAGCTGGCTGCTCAGGACTTCAAACAGCTTCAGAAGTCGTCTGATTTACAAGGGCTGGTATTGCTGCGAGGACAGAATTAGGACTCTGTGGTGGCTTGTGTGCGGGAAGTGTTACCTTAAGTCAGCATTTCCTGTTTTTCTAGTTTTTGCTATTTGATTTTGATGATAAATATACAAGAACGCGATGCATACCATGTTATTGAGCTCCAAGATGCCAGCCGACCTTTTCCGTGCGGTGCCAGCAAGGTGCATTGGTTTTGTAAATGAGGGGAGAGGAGTGGATGGAGAGAGGGCTCCCTTTGGTGGCTTGAGCTGTGCGTTGTTCCTGTGGAAAGAAAGGTTTAGGATGGGCTTGGGTAGGAAGGTGGAAATGCTTGTGACAGCGTTGACTACAGCGGAAAATGTTCTGCTGCTTGGCAGCTCTATTTCCAGAGCAGTAATCTTTGTTTTAATGTCAGCCGATTGCAGTACCCTTGAGGAGGGAACTCTGGAGGGGACAGTGATGTTTTAGACTATTTCTCTTTAGGCCATTTGGTCTCTTGAGAATAAGGGTGAGAACTTTGGAGAGTATTTTATGGTTAGCCAGTGTAATAGCAAGGAAACAATCTGCCTGCAGTTATGTGGGCAAGAAGATGTGCTGCAGCCTTTGGTACCAGCTGGAGATTCCTTGGTGCTGACACTCAAAGTCCAAATGGACTTTATGCCGTAATCAGTTGGGAAGTGAGGGAGGCATTTATCCCTGAGGCCAGGTCATCAGATGGATATAAGACAGACTCTAGGCTTGTCAGAGATGGTAGACAGCTTTTCTCACAGATGTTGCTGTATGAGAGTGCAGTATCAATAAGGAATCAAGAAAGCTTCCAGAACACGGATTCTCTTGATAATCTGCGAGCACGTGTCCTTGCTCTGAGGGAACCGCAATGCTCCTTGGAGCCTTTCCCTCTCCCCGCAAGCCTAACCTCTGTCCTGCTGAGTCTTAGCTTCAGCCAGCTCCTGCTCTTCCACGTGCTAATCTTGGCGAGACGCTGGGACAACTGAACGTCTGTTGTATTATCCTGGGTTGTAAACAACAGACAAAACTATGTGTCATCTACAAGCACTCTAATCCAAACAGTGGCGTGAGCGCCTGTGCACCGTTGGGAGCATTTTTGTAGTGCGTTAGGCATGCTAGGGGGACAAAGGATGCTCAGCGTGCCAAATATCTCTAGCATAGACGGGGCTTAGACACGTGTGTTGGACAAAAGCAGAGCAATAGTGACAGAAGTACTTAGTGAAGCAGCTTGAGTCATTTTGGCCGCCAGTAGTTTTCTTTCGATGCGGATGAATAAAGAGAAGAATGTTTTTTAAGAGAATGATTCCCCTTTGAGGGAGCTGGTGAGTGTCAGACAAGGCTGGTGGCACAGAGGGACTGTTGGGAGTCATTGATGTTAGCAGAAAGAAGATTATTTTGCTACTTTGTGCTGTTCTTCTGTTTAAACTTGCTCTTTTTGTATAAAACTCAGGATTTTGGTGAAAAAAAATATTTTTTTTTGTGATGTTGGAATTTGCTATCTGCTTCTGGAGTGAACGAGGGCTTTTCTAAAGCAGATGAGTTATGTCAACTCATGGGTCATATTTAGCCTTTATACCCTTAAAATGAAAAAGATTGAAATCTGTGTTTTGTACAACAGGCGTTACTAAAACAAGGACAAAACTTGGTTCTTTTCTTGGGTTTTGGAAGAAATCTGACATGTAATATTTAGGAATTTATTTCACTGCTGTGCCTTTCTTTAACCATCTGTAAAATGGGAATGATGCCGTGTTATGTCAGGTGTTTTAGGATGCGTAGGACAAACGAGCCAGGGAACAAGTCAGAAGCCGATTGTATTGGAGTTTCCTTCAAAACCCTGAATTTGACAAAATCCTAACTGTACAAGGATCTGTTATCATCTTCCATTCCCAGTGTCAACCCCATGCAGAATAATTAGAAATCCTGTTTTCAGGAGGAATATGTGCTTTATTATAAGCTAGCAACATACTAACGATAGGCTAAACACAACTTCACCACTAAGAGCTTTTTTTTTTGCCGTAAGGGCAAAGAATGTACAGATTCTGTAGCATTAGCTGTCACTTATTTTATTTTATTTTTAAACAACTCGTCCCTGTCTGCAATAGAGAACAAATTATCTTGAGCAGCACGACAGTTTACATATTTTCAGTATATTCATCTTTCCCGAGAAGACATAGCTTGAGCTTTTAAAGCAAGAGCATGCAGTGTGTGGTTACAGTCTTTAATAGTCCTCGTGCGCCCCGTTTTCACACACCAGCATAAATAGTTATCATCTCCCTCTTTCTCTCTTTCTTGTGTGAGTCACTCAGAAAGCTCAAAGCAAACCCCACGTTGGGCAGTGAAAGGTTTTGTGTGGGATGGGCGAACAGCGGCTTGCGTCCCTGAGCAAAACAAGTGAACTGGTGTCCCGCTACTTGCCTTTGCTTGGTGGCAGGATTCCCCATGAAGCATATATCCCAAAACCCCAGGATTAGAGTTGATTGAAGGGATGTGATGCACCCAGAGACATACGTTGCACACATTATGCCTGGCTGCTTCCTCCGCTGTGTCTTCCTCTGTATTCTGTGAATGCCATAGGAGAGATCCCTAAGTGATGTGCTGCGTGTGTGTTGCACAGGCTCTTGGTGCAGGAATGCTGACACAAACAAAAAGGAGATAACTTGGAAATTCTGTTGCTCCATTTATGTTATTATTGTAGTTAATGGTCTGTCAGCATTTCCATTATAAATCCCTATTTTCAGGGTTTTATAACTCAGCCGTAAAAATTCTCTCCAGGCTGAATTTGGCATGTGCGTTTTCAGCCTGAGCGCACATGTGTTGTTTTTTTTTAACAAGTTGGTTTTTTTTTTTTAAAAAAAAATAGAACTGTATTCACAATTTTTAAGATATAGAATTGCCAAAAAAAAAAAAAGCCAACAAAAATAGGTGATTGGTTACAGATGCTTTCTTTGCACTCATATAACTCAAAAATTGCTGAGTTATTTCAGCTGTAATTGTGGGTATGTGTAAGGTTAAAATGGTGGATTTAGTACTGTTCCCTTCTTTATGGTGTTGGTATTTGACAAGCAAATAGAAAACAGACCCCGGTACTGTATACACTCACGTATAAGCTGACCCATGTGTAAACTGACCTCCCAAACCTGCCCCACGCTCCCCTTGTCGAGGGCAGATTGTTTCAGTGTCAGCGAGCGTGGGGACGCGGAGTGGAGGAAAAAATTTTAGATTTTGGTGAGTTTCTTTTCCTTTATTCTGTCACTTCCAATAGGCCTGTGCTGGTCTGCAGTTGCAGAATCCACGTCAACCAGGTGGAGTTATTAACAAAAAGCTCCAACAGACACATGTTCCCACACATTCTGAGCCTCAGCTTTGGCCATCTTGTTTACAGAGGGACTGCCCTCTGGCTGAAACTCACTCCGGAGGAGTTTACACAAAGATGAGTGTAAACCACATGTTTTACACTGAAGCATCTGAAAGGAAAAGAAACAAGGGAGAAGACCAAGAGATTATGTCTCAATTCTTTGCTGTCTGCACACCCAGGTTTCTCCTCCTGATCTGCCCACGATACCTGCGGTTCTCTGTTTGTGCTCCTTCACCAGTGCTAGAACAGAAAAGGGGGAGCAGCATTCAGATAAAAATTTATTTCAAAATCTCACTTCCTCAAATCAGTTTGCTTCCAAATGAATTGATTACCTCAAGAGCTGACTCAAGAGCAGGCTGCACTGAAGTCCATAGATTTTTTTTTTTTTTGCATGTGCATAAGAACAGAACTTCCCAAGAAAGAACAGTTTCTTTCACACTAAGAGAAAGTGTGCAAGAGCCTCTACCAGTCCTGTGCCGTAGTGATTCCTGACATTATTGTCCTTTGGCATTGTGTAAGTGCTGGTGCCTATAAATGTGTGTAAAATTACAATTATGGAGAAGTATAATTTGATTTTGGTTTTTTTTTTTGCATCTTATCAGATATATTTTTTATAAGTATTCGATTCTTTAAATTTTTGCTATCCATATACAATTTTTTCCGTGATGTTTTTAACATCTTGTGATATATAACATCCCATCATATCTTAAACATTCCTTTACATCAGTATGAAAGGTCATGTACTTGGGCTGTTTTTCATTTCACGAACATCTGGGCTTATGAGATTAACAGAACAGTATACCATTGCCTTCTTTTTGGTCTCTTTTATTAATAACTTGTGAATAACACTTGTCTTCTACCATGTGGATTATACTTCTGTTGGGGCAATTTCCTCAATATAATAATGGCTGTTGTTAACCCCTTACTCACAACTGCCGCTGTTACTAGCTCCAGTGCATTTCTTTATACCTTCAAATACGTAGTCCTGTATGTTTTCATGGGGTGGGAACAGTTCGTTTGCCTAAACATAGGCATCTAGGACCATTTTACACGTTGTAAGGTATCTCACCTGGTCTCCAGCTGCCACTCTGGAGAAGGTAGGGGTCTCCTGTAGATCCTCTGTTGTATCTACCAGTGCTGTGCAGATGTCTCCGATGCTGTGAGGTAGTTTCAGTGTCACTAGATGTTTACCTTAGAAACTGATTTCTCTATTTGTGATGAGCACAGTCAGGAATCGGGGTCCTGCCACAGGACGATGGGAGGGCCACATGATTTCTGGTTAGCAGAACCATGAAACAGGAATGAGAGTTGTTCAAAATGTGTGCCAGTAAAGGCTTTGCCTGAGCGTGTGGTGGTTTTATGTTCTGCATAGACCACACAGGTAACTTAGTTGCAGCCAGCCATATGTCTGGCTTCAGTCTCTTTGGCCTGGAGAAGAGGAGGCTGAGGGGAGACCTCATTGTTGTCTACAACTGCCTGAAAGGAGGGTGTAGGGAGGCGGGTGTTGGTCTCTTCTTCCAAATAACTGGTGATAGGACGAGAGGAAATGGCCTCAAGTTGCGGCAGAGGAGGCTTAGGTTGGATATTAGGAAACACTTCTTTACTGAAAGTGGTCAGGCACTGGAACAGGCTGCCCAAGGAAATGGTGGAGTCACCATCCCTGGAGGTGCTCCAGGTGCTCCTGGACGTGGCAGTCCAGGACACGGTTTAGTAGGTATAGTGGTGCTGGGTTGACGGTTGGACTTGACTATCTTGGAGGTCTTTTCCAACTGTAGATTCTGTGATTCTATATGGAACATGGAAGGTGATCTGAAATAATCTAAAAAGCCAAAAGTAGCTTTTCTATCCATACGTATGTGATAATTTTCAATTTCTGGAGGAGCTAACATAAATTTTTTGTGTTGTTCTCTAGCAATGGTGTGAACATCTCATGGCTTGTTGTGTAAGGTGTGAGCTAGCAGATTGTACAGCTCTCGCTGCTATGGGAGTGCGTGATCTTCATCCAGAGATTTGGGCAGGTTGGTAGCTGGGAAGGAGAGAGAAAGCAAACATGGAGGATGGGTCTGAAAAAAGGTTGTTCAACAGGAGAAGGACTAGGGCTGTGCTACTGACTCCATGCCTTTAATGATGTAACACAAGCAAGAGGGATCTTTAAGACATTCCTGCTTCCCATCTTTGATTGGCAGAGTGTTTTCTGTTCCCTCTGTAGCCTACACAGCATACTTTTAGGTAGTCTCTTTACATATGCCTCCTCATTCTCCTTCAGATCTTTGGCTACCATCACTATCCTCATTACCTCTGTGCAGCCGTTTTCCCAGCTCTTGTGTTTAGGAGCAAATAAACATTTAATTCTTAGAGTCTACAGGTATGTCCTAATCGGAGCATTCCCCGTGTACGGGAAAGGCACTTATTTCATGTCAGGCAGTAACAACACTCCGTGCCCTCCTTGCTTACAGTCTCCTGCATTTCCTCCTGCTTCAGTTCAGCTAGAACTTGGGCAAACTTGTAGAGGATGTAGATTTTTTGCACAGAAAACTTATGTAGGGGAAAATGTCAATAATTATAGTTATTTTTTTAATGGAGTTGAACTGTCAGAGTGTGGAGGAGTTGGTTCTAGACCTGTGGGCAGAAACACGCAAAAAAAATATAGAGAACTGGAGACTTGGAGATTAAAAGTCTTCATTGTAGGTAACCAATATTTTAAGCCCTTATTTCTTCCCCTTTGTCTGTGTATTTACTATGTATTTTGTGTACTGTATTTTATCTACCATGGCAATTTCATGGGTTTTGGCCACAAGATGGCATCTGATTTCATAATCTTCTTTTAAAATATCACCTTTTTTTTTTTTTTTTCTCTCTGTATTGATGGAATAATGCCCAGTTTTCTGGCAGCAAATTATAACCTACTTTCCTTCTGCCTTAGGGAATGCCTTCAGGAGCAAATGCGGTGTGATTTTTCCATGGCATTCTTGGTTCCTGATAGTTGGAACCGCCAGCAGAGGTGATGGGTGATGAGTGAGACTTGCTGTGAATCTTCTGCTCCGTAACCCCTATCTCCCACCCTTCCAGGGTGCAACTGCTCCCTCTGTTATGATTGTTGCCTGGTAAATGAAAACTGACACAAAAGCTTCAGCTCATTTCACTTGTGAAGTGATCCAAAGTCCCCCAAAGTTGTTCAAAAAACTCTCATTGGCATGAAGGAAACTTTGACTGGCCCCCTGCTTACACACACAAAAAAAAATCCTACAATTTCTTAATTTTAACTAAGCTGCCTAAAGTTATGGGTAACGTGTTTCCTCCTTCTTCCTGCTTCAGGGCATCTCCCATGTTCCTGCATTTGGGGAATGAGGAACGGTCAGGTTTGAAGGATGAGCAGGCAATCTAGCAGACTCTTCTCCTGAGCAGACTGGAAATTCTGCCTCTGTAATTGCAGGAGAAATGGGTAACTGAGATTTATCAGGGGATCAGACCTACAACAAACCGCAATGGTTGATTCTTGAAAGCTTATAGAACGGGAGATGGAGTAAGATGACCTTTGGGGGTTGGACTAGATGACCTTTAAAGGTCCCTTCCAATCCAAGCTATTCTATGATTCTAAGGCTGGATCTTAATTTGCAAAGGGAGAACTAAATTATTCACAAAATATTCAAATAGCTTTGGCTTAACTTTGTGAAAACCAATGATTCAATGCAGCTGATCAGCATGTAGATAACATGCTGTTTGGAAACTACTGGATGATGTGAAATAAGGCAATTTACCTTCTTCTAAGTAACTTCAGTGAATAACATAATTGTGAATTACTCCAGAATATTTTATCACAGCAGACCTTCCAACAACTTAAGAAGGCAAAAAGTGACATTGGCATTGAAGAAGAGATTTAGAGAGACTCATAGAGTTCTTTGGTGGCTTTTACACATGTTTGATTGGTGCAAATGTGGTTCAGAAACTCCACGTCCCTTTGCTGGAAGCTGGTGGAGTTCAGTCAGAAGAATTGTGCTGTATGTGCCCTGTGTCTTACATTCCTCCTTCAATATCTGCTACTCTCTCCCTCCTCCCCTCGCAGGGACAAGGCTGAACTTGGTAGATTTTTAGGTCTGACATAGTGGGCAGTTTCTATGCTCTTTCTTGTGTGCTAAATGCTAAGCTGTTTATCTTTAGTCTTAATCAATGGCTATTATGCTGTTTTAGTTTTTGGAAGCGTGTGTGTAAACCCACTCTTCCATTCATAGTCACATAGACCATATCCTCTCCATTGGACAGCCACAAAAACCATTTCCTCTCTGTTTTGCAACAGATTATTGAAATAGTAACTGCAGCACCTGTGCCCCTGGCTGATCAAATGAAGCAATACTAGAAGGTGCCAAAAGCACTTTAATTTTTTTTTAATAACCATCCAGTAGGATCGTTCCAATCTGACTGGAGAAAGAAACCTCAGCAGTGTTGCTCATTGTTGCTGCTGAACTGATGGATCAAGAAAAAGGGGAGACTTGCGTCTCCTGTAATGGAGGAAAGGTATCTGCTTTTAAAAATTGAGAAGTCTTTAATTTCTCTGAAGCCTCCAGTCACACACAACTGAAATTGGCAAGTGGGGAATGTTTGTGAAGGGGACAGACAAACAGACAATGCATGATCAAAAAACTGGGCCAAACTTTCTATTTTTTTAAATGACATTTTAATACAAGCTCTGTTAACTTTATTAAATGACTAGCACCCTGGAGACTTGTCTTTATACCTGCAACATTCCTGGGAAGCAAGGAAGGGTGGCTGTCTTATTTTCCACTTGAATAACAGCAACACAGAGAAATTTTGACCAAAATGACAAAACTAATTAAGTGTGTAAGTCCTAGTAGTAACTTAAGGCTCTGTAAAAATAGTCCCCAGAAAGATCTGGATCCAGTTTGCCCAAGATTGCGCTGAAATTGTGTAGTAGACTTCCCTGCACCTGGGTGTGCTCTGGTCTACGGGCTGCCTTCCTCTGGATGGAGACAGATACTGCGCTGCACAGCAGGCTGAGCTGGGGAAGGAGCTTAGTGCCAACCTGCTGCTCACCGCTGCCGCCGCCACCCCAGCTGGACCAACAAGGGTGCTTGTGGGACTCCTGTTTCAGGGTAAAGGAGCGGGGCTAGTGCAAATGATGTAAATAGTTGGCTTTCACTAATTTTGCATGCGATACAGTGCTTCCATGAACAATTTTCCTAGGAAACTCACAAGGCTGAAGGCTGTCCCATTTTCCACAGGTATTGCTGGATCCAGGGGAGGATGTTTGTAGAGTAAGTAACTTTGCACTTTTCCATTCTGCCTGAGCTCTCCTTCAGCCATCTGTGATTGAAGAGTCAAGAAAAAGCTGCTGTTAGCAGAACTGGCTCTTGTGCTGGGACTTTGCCTGAGGAACTCAATGGTATATCTTGGTGCGCTTGACAGTTCGAAAGCTCCTCTGTTCTCTCTGAATGTTGAAGAGCAGATTTTCAAGTAACACACAGCTAGTCTAGAGAATATTCCAGCTAACAATGTATTTTTGAAAAGTACTGATTCTCTTACCAACAGGGACTGTCTTTGTTTGGTATGGAGAAGTTTCAAACTCTTCCATTCTAATTCTTAAGGAAAGAGGTTACTGCAACAGTGAGGAGCTAAGGACAGCTATCCACCGACACCTCCATTTTCAGCTTTTCACATCTGGTTAAGTGCATTATGACATTTTTGCTGTTACATATGAATCATTAGCTATTGGCTGTGGCCAGCAGGAAAAAGAGACAGCAATTTTCATATGCCTTTCCATATGCCTATATATAAAGGGGGTAATATTTTTCTAAAATGTACTCTGTGAGTGCTTCTGTTGCACCTCTCACCTAAGTATCTGCAAGTTCTCTGCAAATTGGCATCAAATTGCTTGTGTGTTGCATGATGAGACAATTAAAAGAATAAGGGGAAATGGGAGATCAGTTTCTATTTCTTTTATGAATCCAGAGACAAACACATGCTCCTTTCTTCTGAGCCGTGCGAAGTTCCTGTTTTATTCTGATGCACTTGAAATGCAAAGTTGGAACTACAGTTTATCCATACTCCTATTTTTCTGCTGTTGCGCTCAAAACAAAGTTTATCTGGCAAATATGCTTTCTTCAGCAGAACTGGAGTCTTCATCTAAACAGGCGTTCCCCATCTAAGCAGGACAGTAAGTGGAGAAGGAGGTTACTCCTCTGTGAATGTTCTGCGTGGCTCAGTAAAAGCTCTGGCGGTCTCTTGTGTCACTCTCCTGTGTCAAATGGGAAAAACGTTTACACCTTCTAGTTCTCACTTCTGTACTTGAGTCCCAATTCCAAATTTCCTTCTATGTCAGCTGCCGCCTTTCTTCCCTTTGATGTTCCATTGTGTGATCCAGTGAGATTTGAGCTGCGTGTTTTTGCTTTGTTGTCTCACCTGCTCTCGTTTTGACAGGTTGAAATGGGCAAATGAGGCAGACAAGCAGCTTTCTGGAAAGGCTCAAACTTTGGAAACCTGCAGTGCTGCTCAGCAGTGGCACCGTGACTGCTGAGCTCCTTGGTAAGGCCACGTTTCCCCAGGCTCTGAGTGACTGCCAGGCGCTCTGAAGGCAGTAGCGTCTGTCTGTCTGTCCCCCAGGCTTGCTGTGACAGTGATGCTTTGTCTCCAGCATGCTTCATGCCATCCACCATCCCAAACAAGCTGCTGCAGACACCTGTAGCTTTTTTTTGTAGATTTTGTGAAGACAGAGTAAATCTTACTCCTTTTTAAGTAATCTTACTCATTCCCTTTAATAGGAAAAAGGCTTTTTGAGTGTTGGAGGGGAGTTTAATACATGGGATAAAAGGCTGCGTCTCAGTAACGTTAGCTATGAGTCTCTTCAAAGGATGGGGATGCTGGCTGGTTGGCACTACTTCTGGAAGGAGCATTTTCCACTGAGCTTGTGATTCCGTGGCAGTTTAAGCCAAAATAAATTGGTGTGCTGTGGTCTAGTGCTACCCCTAACCTCTGCTTGCACGTTCCCGCTCCCGTCTACTCCCCTGTCCTTTCTGTGCTGGCTCTAACAAGCCTGTAGCTGTGGATGAGGCCGGGCTGCTCCCTGCATGCAGTGTGACAGGAAGGAATGGCAGAGGTGCTGCGTTTCTCTAACACCCAAGAAGCTAAGTCATCACCTGGCCAAAAATTCTGGGAGCTTGTGACCCGCCGAAATCAAATCCACATGTCCAAACAGGAAGCCACTCAGTGCTGTTCTGCCTTTACATAGGCAGTCTAGGATGGCGGGTGGGGAAAACACCGTTGAGTATTTTTCCTAGTTCTACTACTAATTGACACTCTTTCTGACCTTTGGCAAAACAATTTAATTTGCTGATGTCCAAACTGTACAATGGAGCTATCAATACATTTGATCCCATAGGAGACTTGCACAGTGCTGCTCTGTGTGGGCCAAGACATTTGAGATCGCTGGACAGAAAGCGCTCCACCTATCTGAAATGTACAATTATGATTTGGTTAGTTACTTGTATGTTTGTAAACATGGGCTGAGAAGTCTGAGAAAATACCGTAATTCAAGAATGCTATAAAAACATTGAAAATAATATTTAAGTCCTCTCACTCTGAAGTTGTGAATCTTAGAATCCATATTAGGAGAATTATTTTTCTGCATTATGACACTTTTCATATTATGGCTACTGCTATTTCTGTGCCCAGATAAAGAATATTGAGATTAAAATTAAAAATTGCTTATAATTATGTCCACCTTTATCTATCCTTTTCTTAAGTGAGGGGAAAAGAAGGATGTCTCAGGGAACCCAGAGCATTAGCCTGTCTGGGTTCTGCTGCACAGGGCTAGTTTAAAACTGAATATCCATGAGATTTAATATTAAAAAAATACTAGTAGAAGTATTAATAAGCATTAAAAATAAGCTGATAAGAGGAGCCCAGGCCAAGCACCTCTGCTGGTCCCAACTGTTGGAGTGTTATCAGCGACGAAACTCCAGACTTGGCTCTGTGACCCACATGAGGAAAGGAGAAAAGGTTACCGGTAACGAAAACGCTCAGAAAAGTGGTATTGTTTCATATTTAAATGTTTATCTTCTTGCACGTGTGCAGGCAGTGAGTTTCCACCGGCAGCCCAGGGGTAGCCCGCTTCCTCCTCCTGCATCTGGGGTGACGGTCCAGCAGCAAATGTGGGAGACCAGGTTGACAAAGAGCTGAGTATTATCCTGAGGATAAATGAGTTAACCCATCACTGCAAACACTGTGCTGGCGGATTTTAGTGCAATTAGCTCCACAAATACCAAGACATGCAGTCTGCAACCAGACTAAAAGGTCTCCTAAACAATTAGGGGACCACGGCCCCATGGACCCCTGTCATGCACATTAATGTCACCAGCCTTAGCAAAGGGTATGTGTGTGCTTTGATGCCAGGGGAATCTAGAGTTTGACGGCCCCATAAACTTCATGCCATTTTGGGTCCCAACTCCCACGATTCACTGGCGTTTTATTTACTACGCCTAATAACATTTAGTCAATAAACACGTACAGGTTGGAGAGAAGGTCTAGTGTGAGCTTAATTACCTCAACTCTCTGCCTCCTCTTTTGTTATGTACATCATGGATACTTGACAGCATTAACATTCCTGGAATTGTATCTGCCATCCTTTGTAAAAGGATTGAATACTACGCATTAGTTCGGGCTCGTGGGGCATTTGTGTCTCCAACAACAGCTTAATTATGGACATTGTTTACTAATCAGTATTAAATTGACAGACTATGAGGGCTAATCTGGAGATTAACACAATAGCTTGTTTTCATTTTGTTCTTCTAGCAGTTTATTGAATGCAAGATTTAAAACAAGACCCTTTTGTGAGCCTTACCTTCCACATCACAGCTCGGGTGAGTGTAAAGATCTGTGCGTTCCCTTTCTGTAACTTAGGGTTTGAGCGCAAACATTTCACTTAATGTGTAAGTACAATCACAAAACCAACCTGTTGTATTGGATACTACTGCATGTAGAAGCAATAAAGGGTGTTCTTTCTGTAGGATCAGCAGGTCACAAATCCTTAGGCTTATTTAAGCCTTGGGTTTGTTCTGTTTCCCAAACTACACAGAGTATCATCACTGAAACAAATACCAGCAGAGCCCAGGCCCCAAGCAGTAATTTGTGTAAGGAGATCTGATGTCACAGTGTGCAAAGTTATCCAGCAAAAGCTGCGTGCACTTCTGGGACAT
This sequence comes from Chlamydotis macqueenii, assembly GCF_036417535.1. Classification (NCBI taxonomy): domain Eukaryota; kingdom Metazoa; phylum Chordata; class Aves; order Otidiformes; family Otididae; genus Chlamydotis; species Chlamydotis macqueenii. Next base: position 3,885,368 of record NC_141560.1, on the reverse strand, counting down.
CCGTTTGCCCATACAAATGATTAAACTCCCTGATAGCCTTGATTTGCCTGTGAACAAATTCCATCATTGGCCGCAGAGGCTGAATGTCGATTTTGAGAAATGTGAGGGTTTGTTCACACACAACATGTGAAAGAGTCTCACACATGTTGTGTGTCTGTCCCTCTTGTCTGACTGCAGCACTTGCGATTCGCAGTAATGACAGTGATCTGGCATGTCATGTTTCCAGCATAGGCGTATCTATAGTCAACTCTGATTTTTCAGACTGCTGAAAATACCTTGGCTTTTGTAGTCTGGGAAAATTTGCTTATTGATGGGTTACTCAGCTGATTAAGTATTAAAAAAAACCAAACCCCTCACTTAGTAATAGTGAGATACTCTTTTTCTATTGTCTTACTTTCTGAAAGAGTGTTGTAGAGTAGGCACAAGTGATGCTACGCTGTACTTCACAGCAACAGTGACTGTGGGAGAGTGGATAAAACAACCAGAAATAAGTGGAAAGGGCTGTTACTACCCCCCGTCCCAGACATTCTCTCATACGCAGGGTTAATTCCGTTGTGGAGCAGCAGTCATTTTACTTGTGGCAAGAAAAGACGGCAAACATTTCTGCGCTCTGCCCAGCAGAGTGTCTCCAAAGTCAGTGCTCTTCTGGTCCCTGCACTCCTCATGCTAGAAGTAATTAGTATAAAAACCCTAATCTTTTTTTTGCATCCGAGCCACGCGGTATAATCCAGCCTTTCAGAAGGATAAGTCAGTATTTGTGAGCTCACTTGGATTTAATGTAAACAATAAAGGGCTAATTCAATAAAATGGCTTTGACCCATCAAAATCTACTTTCAGGAGCTGTACTGTAGACTGGGAGCCCACATGGTGTGTTGTGCATGCAGAAATCTTCAAACCTGCCTGTTTGGAGAATAGCTGACAATGCAGATGTACCAGCCCTAAGAAAAGCCAGTTGTTAGAGATTGTCTGCCTTGCTTTTTGGGGTCATATCCTCTCATTCTTAGAGAACTTGTTTGTCAAATATGATATGACAGCTTTTCCGATTTATTCACAGGTCTGAGAAAAAACAAAGGAAGAAAATAAAAAGAAAAACAAACAGAAAGACAATTAGCTGGGACAAAAAAGTAACTGATTTTTTTTCTTTTTTTTTTTTTTTCTTTTTTTTTGTGTTTAAGATTCTTCAGAGGAATGTAGTTTTCAGGAAACTTTGACTATTTCTACTGATCTTTCTCTTGGAAAAAAAAAAATCACAAGAATGTTATTAAAAATTAAGGCATCCAAATGCATTTGTTGGCTTCTGAAAATTGAAGCTAGAGGTTTCCAAACATTTTGACTCGCAGACTCTGAGAAGTCTCCCAGAGGAGACGCAGACTCTTGCAGAGTGACTTTAAGACCGTGGCAAATAGGCTGTCTTTTATTGTTATGCTGCTGACTCCTTAAAAATTGTCTGTTGATCCCACGGTGAAAGTCAGTGATGTAAATGGTTGGTTATTGTAGCAAAGTCAAGTTTTACTTAAGACCAGCTGCTCCTTGCTGCTTATTTACTCAAAGGGTTGTTCTTTTACACAGGAGCACTGGGGTTTTATAAATGGATTCATATTGGCTTCATACACGTGAATGTACATCCATAAATAATGTATTTTAACTATTGTGCGCAAAGGTTAACAACTCTGGCCTCTTGATCTACCTTTTTGCAGTTGCTCGTATTCAAGCCCTTTTTAAGCAACAGCCTTGAAAGGGTGAGCGCTAGAATGTTTTCATGGGACTCTTGGGAAGCTGATAAAGTTTGCTAGTTAATCCAATAAAGCTAAGTCTGTTGCATCAGACTACATCAGTCAGATCAGTTTACACTCTGGCTTTTAAAGCAGGTCTTTGTTTATTTTCTTAAAGAAGTACCTGCTACCTGTACATAGGCTCTCAGGGCAGAAGAGACCACCCCACCGATCATCTATTTCCACTCCTCGGTTTCCGCAAGCCATATGGTATTTTCTGGATTAAAGCATTAAATTAGAACTGTATCTGGTCTTGCTTAAAGGCTAAGAAGAACAAAGTCAGCCAAATCCTGTACTAAGATGTTCTGATATTTAATAATGCTTATTACAAGGAAATTACTTTGTATTTTAGAGTTGAATTCGTCTGTCTCCACTCCATCCAGCCACAGGGTTTTCCTATACTTTGGTTAGATCAAGAAGGTCCGGGTTGTCAAGTCTCTTCTCCGCTTATTAAGCTCAGTAGACTGAACTCCCTAAGCCTCATACTATAAGCTTTCCTTTTCAATATCTGAATATTTTTTGTAGCTCTTCTTTGAATATTTGAAGCATATTCCTACCTCCTTCAAAGCACGGGCATCAGACCTAACCAGCTAGTCTAATAGATGTCTTATCTGTGTACAGCAGTGTTGCATCTCCACTTCCATCTCATAGACGTCTGATGATCAAATGAACTATTTTTTTTTGCCACAGCATTTCAGAGGTTTGAGTCTGTCCATTGCCCCTCGGATCCTTACTGCTTTCTGAGTCAATCTCCCGTGCTGCTGGCAAAACCTACATGTTATGTTTCAGTAGATATTAAAATGGCCATGTGATCCATCCATGATAATACAGGTTTTCTTTCTATGCGTTACAGACAGAGGCTTGAAAGCAAATTATCTCATACCCTGATGACAACTAAATAGATGCATGTTGCTGCTCACTTAGCTGTTTGGAAGCGTTCAGGCTTGCGTGTTTCTGTATGACCTCTGACAACAGGTAAGTGTCTTTGCAAAAAAGTCAAGTGCTCTCTGTTTTCTCCTTTCTTTACAGAAGGAGATGTAACCACTGATTTTGACATTCAGGTTAAGTGACTTATGCCCATGTTTCAACCGTATAATTATTTCTTCTTCAGGGAGAGAAGGAAAGAAAAGGAGGTCTCTAACACCTCCTTTTTGCTACTTCTCCTATTCTTACAACATAGAGCTTTTTAAACTTAGTCTCTCTCAAAGCACTACATGTTAAAGTGCCTTTAGACATTGTCTTCTAGGTCTAGCTGTGCCAGTTTCAGATATTATTATCCTCGGCTGTTCTTCACCACTAGAATGTAGATGTTCCTTCTTTCCCAGCTCTTCAAAAATCAGCCAGATTAAATCAGAGTTTTAGTCTCTCTAAACCAGAATTGCCTCAGCATCACACTCATGTCTGCTTTTCCTACTCCCTTCTTCCCACAAACTCTAGTGAGAAGGCAGAGGAGTGAGTTGGCCTTTTTAGTGACAGTTTACTGTGAGATTGGCTTAGAGGTACTATGTCCTGAAGTTGCTTGTCTGCACGGCTAATCTGACTGGTTCAGACAGGTGTCTGGATTAGGAAATGGCTGATCTCTTGCTGGCTGAGCTCTGGTTTTGTAATCTGCAGCAAAGGAGCTGTGACATATTGTTAGGCTAGATAATGCCTTGCAGTGCTACTTGCTGATTGAACCCTTGGCCAATTGCGTACACATTTAGGCGTTTGTGTCATGATTATCCCATTTTCAACCTCCATTTACACAGTTTGAGAAGAGACTCTCAGCTTGGCTTCCAGGAGGCTGTTAACCCTCTGTGTGAGACTAGAACCTTGTTCTCTGTAAAAGTTGTTCCACTGCTCAACAAAACCAGGTTTCCCCTCCTTCAGTGCTTACTTAATGAGCTAAACTTTCACTTACTATTCTTTTCCTTGCTTGGAAAGTTTTCTGAGATTGTTTAAAAATCCTTTTCTGCAGTTTGTCAAGAGCTCTGGGACAGTGCCTGGTGTAATGTCATGGATGTCAATGTGGATTGTAACCGAAGAAGTCCTTCCTGATCTTGGAATCTTCCGTGTTCGTTGTGATAATATGCTGCCTTCATTCCTGGAAAACTACTAGCTTTTCTGATGTCTGTCTTTTGTCTCTTGCAGATCATCTTAATCAGTTTGCTTCACAGAGTTCTCAGACAGGACTATCTATCGACTTTGGCAAGTTGAGGGTTTTGTCTTTGACCTCTGAAGTCTGTCTGGTTTGAGCTAGTGGCAATTCTCAATCAGTTCCTCCAGCTTGTTCTTGCAAAACAGTCTCTTCATATGTCTACAATGTCAGGTACAATTAAATACACCCAGGGGTAAAGATTTTGGGCTTCCTCCTTGCTGTGACATGTTTTCAGTCATCTTTTGTTTCCTTGTCTATGCTTTTAATGTGATGCCTCTGGGAGAGTATGTGGGAGTCCCTGTGGAGTGACTTTGACCTGTCTATTGAGGAAAGATGTTTCTCTCAGCCACAAACCTTCTCCTTCACCTGAACTATTACCTTGTGCTTCATAAAGGCAAAAATATGTCTCTTCTGAGGGAGGAACAGAAGTTTGGCACATGCAGTGTAGTGGCGTACAGCTGATGACCCTCTGTCCATCTGCATTGCTGATGGGAAACTGTACTGCAAAGCAAAACCTCAAGTGCAACTTTGGGAATATTCTCACGAATTCCACTGCCAGCCGCTTGCTTCTCACAGTTTGTACTCCCTTAGTACCATCCCCTTCTGAAGTGTTACAAATAAGCTTAGGAAATTGAAGTCAGAGCCTACAGCACATCTTTGTACCTGAGGCAAACTGCTCCAGAATCCTAAAAGCAATTGCACAAACCCCAGAAGACCCTGCAGGTGGGCTCTATCCAGTCTCCATATGTGACACGGAGGGCAGCGGCTCGTGGAACTCAACTCACTGCCAGGTCAGACCAGGACTCCTTGATTATGGCTGTTTGCATGTATTACTGTTCACCAGAAGGAGTCGGGGGTTGATAACTTGGTTCCTAGCAGACAGGCACATATGCCTTTGTTTCCTGCTTTTCTCAAAGCTGTATTTGTGCCCAAATGGAGTCAAACCTGTTTAAATTACTGCCAATCATAGAGATGCAAATAACCATCAGGCTTTTTATTGGACTTCCTTACTGTAGCTCCTCCTTGTGCTTCAGCAAAGGAAGTGTAAAGAGAGGAAAGTAACTGGCCCACGTTAATTAGAGACTTCTCTTCTGCTATTCCCAGTGACAGGCTATCCGGTGGTAATTACAATGCATCAGTAACCCCCCACTTGCCTCTGCTGCTGCTGCTCGGTGAGCTAATGAGGGAGTAGAGGGCAGAGCTGTAGTAAGAGGCTATCCTGAGTGCTTTGCAGTTGCGTAGGGGAGCGTTTACTTCACTCTAAAAATGAAGTTTGAACTGTAAGGTTGTGGTTTACAATAATACTGATCTGTGCTCTTAGGACACTCTGTGAATTACCTTCTTTTGCAACGTGATATTAAATATGCTATTAATGCTACATTTAACTAATACACATTGCAACACATGCTTGTCAGAGCGGAAGGAGCTCTGTTCCTGGTTTTTTTTTTGTGGCGGATGACCTGCTCCACCTCATTAGCTCTGCAGTGCTGGTTGGTGTGCTGGGAAGGATGATCCTGAAAGATCCACCCATCTGAAAGGGATGAAGAGCGGCAGCCCGGACAAGGCTGCCATCTCTGCTTCCTGCCTGGGAATCAATTCCATGAGAGTGGAGGAACACGCGGGGATGCAAAGGAGCAATAACCTCCCATCTCCCTTGTAGGCATTCAGTGAAGTGAATAAGAAAGTTGCAGCTCAGATTTTTAAAATCAAATATGTGCATATAATATTAAACCATATTCTATAATCACCAGTTCAGGTCCTGATTTGAGTTAAATGGACCTCAGCTGGGGAGCTGACCTCACTGTCCCTATGACATTTGAAAATACCAGCTGCTGAGTTATTTTAGATGTTTTCTCAAGAACACAATGCACAGCTAGATCCTGTGATCAGCCCCATGAAGGAAATGTAAGAGAAGTGCCGTCCCCTTTAGTTTTGTAGAATTATAAATTTAAAAGACTTTTGATTCTTAAAAAAGCTTCTTTGTAGCTGTATGAAAAAAAAAAAAACCTTTTCTAAAAGCAATATAAATAACAATCTAACCAGTCAACTAAAATCCTACACTAGCATTTTCTTGGAATTCTCTGATCTGCCTCAGCCCTGAAAAACTGGTATTTGAATAAAGTGTTGTTGCAATTCAAAACACTTAGCTAATTTTACCAGATACTGTGGTTTAAACATATATATCATATCTTTTCTGACACCAGTGAGATTTGAGGATGTACTCAAAGGCACTACAGTATTTTGCTGACCAGGGATATTATAAAATGTGTCCTTAAATTAAAAATATCTGTAATTCTTAAAAACCCAAAGTAGCCAAACATCCTTGGTCAGTATCTGTTAGAGTTGATTTGGACTCGGTACTGTTTGAAGGGAGAAATACACATTTGGTAGAGATCCAGAGCAACAAGTTTCAGGGTGAAGTGAACTCCTCTTGTGTGTAAAGCAGTTGTTAAAGTCTCAGAAAGAGAGATTTGTGCTGGGAATGCCGTTGGCATAGTGATAACTATCAAACTGAATGGAGTCTTGGAAAGAACAACACTTGATAACAGCTGTGTTTGCATTAAACATTTTTAGAGTTCGGTTCAGAGCAGTTCTACACCATATATGTAGAATTTTTAGGCAGAATTTGCATACAGAAAGCATGGAATGCTCTTTACTGGGTAAATTATTTGCTTCTGCTATTTATTACACTCCCCCCTTCCCCTGGGCACACGTGACTGCGAGGATTTGAGTTAGTAGAGAAAACAGGTGTGCCTGGTCAGAAGAGCAAAAAGCATGTATTCAAGGGAAAAGTAGGATTTTTGTTTTGAATGAGATGTATAATGCAGTCCTCCCTCTGGGTCCATCTAAACTGACCTTTTGGCAAGAATGAATTCAGGCATAGATACCATGGCCCATATTTACCTCATCTGATGGAGATGCTTCAGTTCTGTCCTTATTAGGCAAAAGATTTCAGTACAGTCTGAAGTCAGGAACGTTGTTGTACTGGGCTTACTCTCTCCTCTGAGGAGGAGATGTTCCTCTTGATGGTACTTCAGGTCGCCTGAGCACTAAGCCATCTTCTCTTTCTTCAGAGAGACCAACAGGGAAGTTGTGTGATAAGACTGAACTGGTCCAGCAGCTCGCTTCAGGTGAAAGGGGCAGTCTCACTCCTCTTCCTTGCCCTTCTTCCCAACTATATGGATAGATCTCCTCTGTTGCAGCAGCTCGCGTGCTTGCCTGACTGCATAGTAAAAGCTGAACCAATCTGGAAGAAAATTACCCTTTTTCTTTGGTCAGGTGGAGCAAAAGCTTTCCTGCAGGCTGAAAGAATTGCATCAGGGGTCAGGGAAGTGCCAGGCAACACGTAAAGAATACTGCCATGTGAAGTCTGTCCTTCCAGTGGAGCTCGCCTCAGAAGGTTGTGTGACTTCCTCCTTCCCAAAAGGCCAAGGATCGCGGCACAATACTCCACAGCCTGCCAGTCTCACCTCATGTTACTCCTGGGTTTGGATTTGGAAGTGGAAGAACTGTGGATGTCTGGCTTCTTTCATGTTCTTCTGGCAGTAGTGTTTTGCCATGGGCCTTGAAACAACTGAAGGTGACGATCACAGAGCTGTGCAAGTCCCACCTGCCTCCCTGCTCCCAGGATAACATAACCTGAGTGTGTTAGAATTTGGCTCAAACACTACAACTAGTATTCTTTTTCCTACAAAAGCTGCCTTCTGATTTTAATGACCAGAAGTGCTAAGTACCTGAATTTTACATGTTACGTGAAAGATACCATCTCTGTCAGCAACTACCGTTAATACCAGTTTGGGCCATCTGTTCTGCCGTGATTTAGAGAGTAGGATGCAGCTACTGGCTCAGCAGCATCACTTGCAGCAGTTTAGGTGTTCTTCAGAGGTTGCTGCCTGAAACGCTGACCTGATCCCACCTGACCTGCGTGGCACATGAATTTCTCAAAGGTACTATGACTGATTTCACCTGTGTCTGTGGTAACTGTACCATTTTTCTTTGCTTATGAGGGAGAGGTGCAATGAGTAGTAGCAGATATCATTAATGCTTTTGGTATTTTTGTTTTTCTAATAATGATTTAATTTTTGAAAGTCTTTGAGCCAGAGATTTTTTCGCTTCTGAAGAAAAAAGTATCTCAGCAGTAGATTTTCTTCTGGGGCAGCAAGAGAGCGAATGGTGGAAGTAGGAAGATACAGTTCTACGGTTGTGGTTGTGCCATCTATGTAAAATCTGTATCCAGGTTTTAACTCCGGATCATTGCTTCTAGCTATCTTAGGCTTCTGATTTGTGGTCCTGATGGCATTTAGCCTTCAGCAACTGAAAAGGCTGCCAGTTCCCCGCTGTCCACCCAACCATTCAGCTGCAGTCATGGCTCCAGAGCAGAAGCAGGAGCATGGGTGATGTGGCTTAGCTATCGCCATTGGCAGTCCGGCATAGGAAGAAGGGAGCGTGAGTGGGGGAAACAACTGATTTGAAACAGTCAGAATGCGGAAGGGTTTCAGCCAAAAAAATCAGGAAAAGGCACAGAAAATCCACACGGAACCATGGAAAGTTCTCTCTGTGCGCAGTGTCACCATAGTCAGAAAAGCAGAAAACAAATACAGTCCCTGAACCAGAATTTTGTCTTGAATAAAACTAGTTTTACTGGTTTTAAAACCAGTTCAACCATTGAAATAACACGAGACAAGTGGAAACCATCAGAAAACTGAACAAACATGGATGCTGATTCTCCTGCAGGTAGTTGATGAGGACAATACCTGAATGTCCAGTGGTCCTTGTGTTGATTGTTCCTGTTCTTAGGAACTGGAGCTTCAGTCCATCTTATTTCTTTAGTCTTCCTTCAACGCCACGTAGGGTTGGAGGTGGTGGTAGGTACCACTTGGGGTCTAATGTCCCTAGAGTTGAGACACTCTCTGTTCCATATGGCTGAACACCGGTACATATTCAGATTTCATTTGTGGAGCAAGAGTAAACTTATCTTCCATGTTCCTCCTTTGTATGCAACCTATAAAAGGCTTCATTGTTTTAAAATAAAGATTCTGGGCTAAGGGAGAGCTGTGCAGTTTTGGAAACATCTTTTTTTATTTTTGTTCAGGCTAAGAACAGCATTCATCTCTTAAGGCTGCATTTCTCATCGAGGGAGGGAGCCTGTATTCCCATGGTTTGAAAGGGACAGAGCGTCTATGGGTAGGACCTCCTCACTCTGTGTCCCCTTGTGCTTTCCAAGTGCTTAGCATTCCTTACAAATTACAGTCTTTTGTGGTACAGAATACTGTGCTATTTTAACCAGCTGGAGGGGTGGTGGTGCTGGGGGGAATATAATAGGCTGAGAAGTATTATCTTACTGCGCTATATGGTTTGTTTAGGCTTCCATCCTGCAGCAGAGTCTGAAGGTATGGACCCTTACAGGCCAGCTGGGACTCCCTATGAATAGAAGAAATCTCCTCTGCTATCACATCCTTAAGCGTGGCCTCACGTGTAAAACCCACTGTCAGCTGTAGCACCTTCATATACCTAAACTGGTAAAACAGTATAAAGGAACGGAGCTATCAGATACAAATTGCAGAATACTGACAGGCAACTTAGTTACTGAGTAGTAGGCAGGTGCTAGTGTTCATTTCAGGTGGAAGAATGATTATTAAATCCCAGATCACTTGAATCCAATAGGAAATGTGAAAAGAACAAATAAGAAAATAGCTTCTGAGATGAAAAACATTTAAGTTTACACTAGAGAGACAATAAGCAAATTATTGAATCCAAGAATCCCATTTTCAAGAGGCTGTGAAAAGTGTCAGGAGAAGGGTCCAGAGATCAAAAGGAGACAAAAATGTTAACAGATCTTCCTGAGAACAGGAATGTGGCGGTGTGAGACTTGTTAGAGCCATCTAGGGTGACAGCATGGAGGGAAAAGAGAGGTGTACATGCTCTAGAAGGTAATCTAAAGAAATCGGCCCTCTGATCGACTTAAAGCAAAAAGAGCTGAGAGCTGGCAGTAAGCACCAGTAAGTACCTTGGGGAACTACTAAACAGCTGTATTGCATATATTGTTTTTAAGATTTGTTTTCTCAGAATAGTTTGTTTATAAGATCTACCCAGATTCTGTAGATCTAGGCTTTTCCCACTGACAATGGCAGAAAACAAATGGCATCCTTGGAGAAAAGTGTTTTTAGTTAGAACGTGAGTCTGCGTACAAAAATAACCTGTGGATCAAATATTATTTTTCTAACTTAACTGATTATCTTCAACATCCAGTTTTACAAAGCTACAGTGAATTCTCACAGCTTTGCCTGCAATTTATTTGTCCATCCATCGCTTCATCTACAGAAATCTAGCATAAATTGTAAGTTTAAGCATACACTCAGGTGAGTGACATTTGTTGAACACCTGGTGCAGGAAGGTGCGATAGGAAGGCAGTACATGGACTGATTTCAGGAATCTGTCAAGAATAAATGTTACTGATAATAAATGCTGAATATGCAGCCAGCATATATGCAACAGAAAACAGCATTGGCTTTGTTTCTGCTCTTCTGTTTATTTTATTCATTTTCATCCATACTAAGTCCTAACAAATATAGAATTTACTCTATGGAAATCCCTACAGAGTTCTTTCCTTTTAGGGGGAAAGCAAGCTCCTCAGTCTTAGGGTAAGAACATCTTAGAGGTAGGAGAAAGTAACTAGGGGAAAAGTAGGTGTTTCCTGAAGTTATGCTGATTTGGGAGTTGAAAGAGGAAAAGAATTTGCTGGAGTCTTGTGAGAACACCCCTTGGGATAATCCAAACTAATAAACCCTCTCTTTTACACCATTAAGAAATTTCTTCCTACTTTCTTAATGTACCACATTTCCTGATACTAATGATGTGGGCGCTTTTTTCCTCAAATGTGTCATTGCCATTACTCTTACTCTTCAATGAAATTCATTTCTCCCCTCAGGAGACAAAGGAACACAAGCAACAAGAAACAGTTCTGTATTTTGAAAGACTTGGAGCTCGATTTTCTTGTGTCCCAAGTAATTCAATAATACAGTAAATAAGGTTTTTACCTCTGACTTTTGACAAGTTTCTCGGTGTAAAATGTCCATTTAACAGCTGGGCTAGTAACGTGAGCTCAAAACTCGACATCCATATTCTCTGAGCTGTACCTCAGCAATGGCTCTAAATCACCTCCCACTCCTCTTCGCCTGACACACGTGCACTCGTACCGTCCGGTCCAAAGAGCTTGGAACTGCCTCCCTGTGTTTGGGCACAGCGTGGGAGAGAGCTAGGATGCCAGAAGCTAGAAGATGCGCTAACCGAAGATTAAAAACCTGGGGCTTGTCAGCATCTACTCGTGGTTTGTAGAAGTCTGTGTGGTGTAGCTGTTTTCACCTGCTAAACTGCAGAGATAAATAACCTTCTGGTCGTTATTGTGCAGATTCCCTTTAGGTGTTTCCAGGTGTGAGTAGGAAGAGTGAAAGCTCATGTAAATACAAAATGAAGAAGAGTAGCTGCTTTCTTTAAAGGTGCGTCCCACATCTGAAAAAAACTGAAAATCCCTGCTGTAGTCCTGATACGCAAAGAGGAGGAAGGTGACTGGGGGTGGAGGAATATTTATGCTCATGAGATCTCGCCTCCTGAAGATGCTGCTCTTTCTAAGAAGGTCAGCATCTCTGAAGAGCTGTGGAGGTGGGGAAAGATTACTTTCTTTGCCACAGAAATCTGTAGGGCCCAGCAGTATTACTTAGACAGTTGGCAAGAAAATATGCTCTTAAAGACCGCTTTTGTTGAACTTGATAGGAACTGTGTCACTCATTTCAGTGGGACCTGGGTCAGGCCCTAATCTGTTAAAGAAATAACAGCGACATGAGTGTTTTCCCTCCTGGCCCCCTACTTTTGGCTATTCTGCCCACCACAGTGTTTATACGTTCTCAAGCTGGGCTGGATTGCAGCAGCACGGACTGTGTGCGCCTCTGACCCAGGGAGCTCTTACAGCAGAGAGAAAGCAGCTTTTTGCTCAGACAGCTCTTCCAATTATTAAGGGAATAGCCTCAAAGAATCTAAGGAATCGCAGATATTCTGGGGGAAAAAAAATCTGTTGGCTGAAAGTGACTGTGTGGAGAAAGAGAAGAATGAACTAGCATCTTGATTCAACATGTCTGTTATATCAATCATTTACTGAGTGGGTAGCAAAGATATGATCTAATAGGTGCAGGATTCTTATTTCCTGTTAGAAGCTGAGCATGCCTTTTGTGTGAAATCAGAATGTTTTTATTTTGGTTTATTCGCCGAATATTTTTATCAGCTAATTTCAATGGTAATGTGGCAAAAAGCATATAGGTTGTTAAGTTTCAGACTATATCAGTACCTTTAAGATCTTCTAGCTCTTTTATAAGGCTTTATCGTATATATTCTCAAAACTTTCAAGCCTTGTGCTTTCTAGTGATGTGGTAATTTTCTCCCAGTGTTGCCCAAGCTCAAGTTCATACTTAGGTATAAGAGTGATTCTTTTCCTTTGAGAAAATACAGTTAATGACAGTGCAGTCATCCTCAGAGTTTACTTTTCTCACATTCAAGAAAAAAAAAAAAGATAAAATAGAATAAAATGGCAAGTGCCATCAGTTGCTCTAGAAATCAGTGGTGTGCTCCCAGTGATAAGCAGATCAATATCCACATTGATATTTAGGTATCTAACTCCCCATGGATTTCACTGGGAATTCAGACACTTAATTAGGATTTTGTTTGAATATCTCTGTGCACCTGGCTCTACGCCTGGTATGAAGTGTTAGCAGGATCAGCCCCCTCAGCTCATATGCTCAAATCTGCCATGATCCTGCTGTAGGCAAGCCCGTGTGCTCCCCAGTGACTCCAGTGGAGTCAAGAGAGCCTGGGGGCTGCTCCTGTGGAGCTCGTTTTAGAATCCGAGTCTCAGTTTTATTATGAATGAGGAGCTTTCCATCTTTGTTTTTTTTTTTTGTCTCTGTGGTGATTTCATTGCCTCTAAAGGTATCGCAGAAGCAAAAGGAGTAATTGGAACAGGTTAGCAAAATACAAGACACAAGCAGGTAATTGTTTCAGCAGTCAACTTCAAAAGGCTGGGACCCTGAGTTTCCCTCAAGGCTGGTTCCTTTCTCCTCCTTGGATTTAGAACCAGTTAATGTTATCTGTAGGCAGCGCAGACAGTGTTAGGACAGTGTAAACATTTCCACTGGGACAGGTTTGGGGTGACTGGAGTGACTGGCCTTGCTCAGGAGGCAAAGTTGTAGCTAATGTATCCCAAGTAAGAGCCAAATAGCTCTTAATGCCAAGCCAGCCCTGGCACTACATTCTTACTTTCTCGCAGTCTTCGGACGAGAAGATAATTACCCTATAGGCCAAGTTACCTACAGATGAAATTGCATTTAGCAGTGGGAGTTATGTGGAAGAACTGAGTTCTGAACCCTTTGGCTTTATAGTTCTGACAGCCCTAATTTGGTGCTAGTAGAAGGTACCAAGAACATGAGTTAAAAGTATAGAGGGGCAAATCTGACAGTGTTTCCCATGTTTATTGCCGCTGTTGACTTCTATTGTGTGTCTGCATTGACCCTCTCAAATCATGCCTTGTATTTTCTGTGGCAGTGCAGTGATGATCTGCAGTCTGTGTTCCTAAAAAGCGTGTATGACCTTGCGTCTGGTTGTGTTATAAGATGTGCAAATAGACAAATGAGTTCCACCTACCAAATAGTCCAGATGAAACCAAAGAATTGACATGTCCTTCTTGCTATCCATTCTTTCACCCAGCTTTGTGTCATCTGCAAACATTATCTGCAGCAATACTCTTCCTTTGAACTCTGGAATATTACTGAATGGCAGTGTCCACAGTGAGATCCCTGTGCTACTACCCATGCTTTGCCTCTTGGAGCTCCCAGACTGTCTTTTTGCACCTTTGGACTTGATTTCACGTATGAAGTGGTTTCTTGGCCATGTCCAAGCCATAGACTGGGTGCTCAATCAGTTTTTATAAAGTACTAGTTTAAAACTGACATTTTTTGAAGTGTACCCTGCAGATTTTTTTTTATTTATCCTGTCAACTCCACTACTTTTTACCTAACAAATATATAATCATGAAAACATTTTAGGCATTTAAGACTTGTGTTCCATTTCATCAAGAGGATTGATACTATCTGGGTTGTGAGCCTTTGGCTTTATAACTGATTGCGTCTCATCACAGCCTTATAATAGTCTTATCTGGAACTGATGCTGTGTTGATCCTTTTGTAGCTACCCACAATTCCCTAGTTTTCTAGAAACATTGGCACATAACATTATTTGGTGCTAATGCCCTGCTTTTGCAAGATTTCTTAAATAAAAACCGTAGAAACTGAGAGCTCCTTGGACAAGTCTTTAGAAGGTGTAAGCTATCTCATATCTCAATCCCGGCGTAAGATGGCGTGATACTAAGTGCTACCAGGAACCCAGGGAGGGAGCAAGCACACGCCTGTTCCTAAATACATCACGTAACACTGGGCATTATACCCAGAGAACGCGTTTGTGGATTCAGCACTGAGATTCTGAGCTGAAATCGTAGCCTGGCTATGTCCTCTCGAGGTTGTTTTGAGGGCTGTAAGAAGCCCTGCGGTAACTGAAGGAAGATCAGGGAACTTCCTCCATGTGTAACAACCCTGCGTAATCTACTGTTTTCTACTCTACTTCCAGAACACAGAATGGCTCCAGCAGAAGATATTACAGCCTTGACCTGCTTCTACCAGGCTTCCCTCCTTGTGTCATGGCTTGAAAAGGACTGTGTGTAAGACTAAGGATGTCCACGCCACAGTGGAGGTTTCTTTAAATGCCTCCAAGGCTTGGAAACAGAAGATTGCCATAAGGTAAGAGACTACAGGTGAGAGAATTCTTTCCTGTATTTTCTTTGAACTTTGCTGGTATTTACCAGCTCATCCTTTCTGTTTTGAGATTTAGAAGTTCAACTATTTTGCTGGTTAGTGCTTTCTGCAGACAGTAAGAAACCAAACTGCAGATTCATCTCCAAACAGTTAATGTACATTTCTAGAGGAGACGACTGAGAGAAAGGTGCATTATCTTTATAAAGAAAAAAAAAGGAAAAGCCCACTCAACAATTACTTTTCAAGACAAACATTTAGGCAGTTTGCCAGAAAAACATAAAATGCTGTCCATCATCTGCAATGTGCATCTTGCTCTTGCAGCTTGTCCCAGTGACTGCTTTCAAGCCTTTGAAGAAAACCTCGAAAAAGTTGTATTTCAAGGAATAGCCCTGGAAAGCTTTGATTCATTGCTTGTGTTCAGGATTTGTGAGATGTACTGTAATTGCATATGTTATTACACTTGCAATATTTTGTCTTACGTTACTGCATGTTTATGGACCAAAACTTTATAGACAGATAGAAAGCAGCCTGAGAAGGAGGGGAGACATAAATCAAGGTATAAAACTGCCCTGAATAATATTTTATGTTTCACTATATTGACCTGGAATTGCAGGATAAAGACATTTTCCACTGGTACACTGTTCTTTTCTTGCTTTCTCTCTGTGTCTGTTTCAGGCTTGTTGGAGTTCTTCATTCTATCCAGAATCTGTATCAAATGAGCTGTAGTATGCTGCAGCACATAAAGGTTTCAAAGCAACAATTACTCTATTATTTCAGCAGAGATTACCTGTTTGAAATGAAACCCACACTGAATCCTTTCTGACCTGGTCCTTATTGTGATACTGATAACAAGCCACACTTTCCAGTCTTTATCTTCCCTCCTACAGGGTAATCTTTTCTTCTGGAGCTTAATTCTGCTAATAGCACCCTTGACTGGTTGCCAGACAACAAACACAAGCAGGTGAAAAATGAATGGCTCCAGTCTGACCGCTGATAACTGCTAGAGACTTTTTATTCTCAGAATTCCCTCCAAAATATACAAGTTGACCGGTGGACAATCAATTACATTCCTTGTATGCTTCTCCCTCCTTCTGATTGGTTAGTCTTTGAAAGAAATTGTGATGATCTTTTCTACAGTTTCAGATTCTTTTTTTTCCCCCCTCCTCCAAACAACAGTAAATAGTAATTCCAGATGGTAGAAATTACTTTTAAATTAAACCAGTTAATACAGGGAACGTATGCTTATCTAATTCCCCTGTTTTAAGTGGTAACGATACCATGGAAATGGGTAAAACTGATGTGCAGTGAAGGTATGCAAAATAGTTTGAGATTGTAAAATGCTTTTTCCCCCCCCTTTTCTGATTTACCGTCCATGAAAATGAATTATAGACTCGTGAAGAAAACAGAAGTTTTTATTTGCTGAACTCAATAGGCTGCTTTTTGGGGACTTGAACTCTGCAAAGTGCTGAAAAAAAGATTACTGCATTCCACTGACAATTTTTCTGTTTGAACCAAATGGGAGGGATGACAGTATGCTACGCTCTGCCTCTCTGCTTCCCCAAGAAAATCTCAGGACTGTTCATTGTTCCTCTGCCGTGCCCGTAAAAGTCAAAACCACGCTTAAATTTAAGCACATGCTTAAAAATTTAGCTAAATTCTCCGTTTGAGCCTGGACTTAGCTTTAATCAGTTCCTCTTAAAACCAGTGAGCGCAGAAGATCCTTAGCACCTTGCGGTTTGGACCGTACGTGAATCAAAGCCATTATCACAGGAGGATGGTGTAAATGGACCTCGCTTCCCTGAAATCAGTGAACATGCATTAATTTACAGCAGCTGAAGATTTGCTGGGGACTCATTTGTTTTCTCCAAAGTGATTTTGCTTTTGCCATTTGAGTATATGATTATAAGGTAACTAGTTAGTGCTGAGGGGGAATATGGTTGGCTTCGCTGGAAAATATAAAAGTATCCACTGTTCCTTCAGGGAAATCATTTTAATAGATAACAGCATGTTGTACAACGTTTCATCAGTGATATTTAGATCTAAATTAGGAGCAGTTGTGAGATGGGTTGCCGATTTTCTTGTGATAAAAGGGAAATAGTTCAAGAAATATAGACCAGATGTTATCTTAATCCGATCCTCATGTACAAGAGCACACTATGAGACAGTAATAATAGTCCCTTCTACCTGTTTCTAATTTTCCTGCTCTGAAACACCCCCTGTGAAAAATAGATTAAACCAACACATCATTTATGAATCGGCACTAGGCGGGTTTGAGTTTGTATGGAATGCGGCATGCGTGGCACAGAGCGGAGGGTGCAGCCGCTAGATTTTGATGCATGTTTGAAAATGCTCGTTTGACAGTAACGTTTAAGACAGCAGTGATTTAAAAGGAGAGTAGCCGGTTTGGGTTTGAATCAGGCTTTTGGTTCAGCATATCCCTACACAGTTTCAAATTTGTCATCAGTGTTTGGAGGCAGTATATGTTATACAATCCTCTGTAGGCCAAAAAAGAGGGGGTTGATCCTCAGCTGCTGTAAATCAACACTGATCCATTGATTTAGATGGAACTGCACTGATTTGTACCATCTCATGGTCTGGACCAAGTGTATTAACTTTCCCCATGAAAATCCTTCACAACAAAAAGCTCCATTCACAGTGCTACTGGATAAGCAGTAACTAATGTGTCTCTGTTCTCGTAATAATGTTTAATACCTGCATCATTTCCTACTTGCTGGGGCAGCCGAAACATTACTCTTTGCTTTGACGTAAGACGTTGAGTGCTGCGCATTTGTAATATCTGGGACAGCTTTTTCCATAACTCTCTGTCTGAGCCGAAGCATTTTGCTGGAATACTCATGTCTCTTGGCATCAATATGCCAAGGAGGCATTTAGGCAGCTGTCTAGCGACTCAGGAGACAGTTTTATTTTTCTTTGAGGAGCACAGTAATATGAAAGTACTTTATTCAGCAGTATTCAGAACTGTAGGAGCTACTGGGGTTTTTTTTGTTCACTGGCAATAGCAATAGCTGTGAGGAGAGCAATAACAGCAACCACGGTGTTAATAAGACTGCTTTATCTAGGGCAGACACCTTCACATTTTGGACTATTCCAAACTGTTTTCCAAGCAGTGTAAAATCCTGTTTTGCAGATCGGATATTTTCGTATTTCTATGAACAGAGGAAACAAGGGCAGACGATGAGATAATTAATCTGCAGAGACTGCCCAGACAGCTGACGATCTGTGGCAAGGACTGTGTGAGGATGGAACCAAAGTTTGAAACAAACTTCTTTGCTCTTAATTTATTATTAAAATTAATGTATAGCATTCCAAATGGATTCATTCCTCCGTTGTTTTTTTGGTTTATTTTGGTTTTTTTTTTTTTTTTTCCAACAGCTTTAAAGATAAATGGGCAAGCTTGTGCTGGAAAGAATGACTCTGAAGGGCCAAAAGAGGCTGGAGGCTCAGGCTGGAGAGCTGGGATCTCGTGGATTCCCAGAAAAGGTTCATAATCTGACTCTGCGTCTATAAAGACTCACGGGTGATGTATTAACACATTAGGGAAAAAAGTGTTCAGTATTTCTGTAGGAGAATATTTTTATTGTGTTTTAAACTGTTAATCCAACGGCTGTCATTCTATTTATATTGTGGCCGTACCTCAAGGCCCTACTTACCTTTTGAGGTAGTTTTGTTCAATTCTGTACAAATGCATGCACTGAAATTGTCTTGAGTCAGGCAGTGGAGTAAGATGAGACAGGTGGATCAAGAGGAACAGGAGGAGATGGGATCGTAAAGGAATGGCACAAAAAGATGCAAAAATAGAGTTCAAGTTGTCACATGGGCTGGACTGCTCACATCAATTGGAAAACTGTCATTTGGGGTAAGAATGCTTCAGAAATACAGACAGAAAACTGGATGGATTAAACTAGTTAATGAGAGAAAAAAAATGAGAGGAAGTAAAATGTGGAGTGGTTGAAAATAGTTATAGGAGAGAGAATCCACCTGGCAGACAAGCTGGACTGGGAAAGCTTGAAACGCTGCAGCAGCAGAGGTGAATACACACATCTAATCGAAATGCAAAGTGCCGTTTAGAGATCTGGGTGCTAAAAGGCACCAGTGGTGGTGGTAGTGGGGTATGTAGGTTAATACTGAAAGCGTGTTGTTAGTAATGACCAAAGACCTTTAGCCTCCTGTCCAAAATCCTTTTTTACTGTATAGAACGGGAAAGTAAACTCTATCATGTTGGGCTATTTAGTAAGCTATTAGTGCATTCATCTTTTCATCATTTGACAGGTGGAAGTAGTAGTCCAGCTTTTAGTTTTAATTATAAGGGATTCCAGATGTAGAATAGGACATAAATTAAAACCAGATCTACTCATATGTCTTTTCAAAGTAAGCCAACTTCAAGGTATCTGCTTTTCATTTCAAAATGTTATTAAAGCTATTACTAAGAAATTCATAGTCTTAGCATGCTCCAATAATTGACACCTTTAAAGTGACTAAACAGATTTAGAGTGTGCAGAAAAGTAAATTTGTCTTAGAGAATGACTCTAATCATCCATTTACATATAATGGACAAATCAGGGTTTGTGTTTTGAAAGGCTGGGTGAGCAGCCTGTCTAGATGGCTCTTTCTGACTGCTCCCCCAGCCTGGCCTGACTGCTGGGTGTTAGGTTGTTTCCACGATTATGCTGCTATGCAAGTGAAGATAAAGAATTTGGGGCTGATCCAAAGCCAGTGAAAGTCAATGGGAGTCTTTTGATGAGCTTTCCGTCATAGTCTCCTCCTCTCATGCTGACTTGAGCTATGTTACATTACATTGGAAGTTGCATTTTTTTTTTTAAAAGAAAATTAAATCCAGAATCTTTTTTTTTTTTTCAGTGATAGTGTTCTTAAACCCCTAACTGTGCAAAGAAACCTCCAGATTCCTTTCCAAAAAGCCTTTCTTTCCCCAAACCTATTTACCTAGTGATACGTTACAACCATGCAAATAACGCTGCACATCTGACTTCATAAAAAGCCTGAGGTTTCCAATCGTTAGAATGATAGCTGGCAAGTCTGATAAATTAGAGAAATAACTTGTTTGGTGTAAACTGAGCCTGTTTCTGAGGCAGAAATGTTAGGCTTTTATCCTCTGGAGTGTGATTGAAAGGGTGAGAAGTTAATTTGGCAGCTTCGCTTCTATGGTTTCAT
The DNA here is from genome assembly GCF_036417535.1 of Chlamydotis macqueenii. Lineage (NCBI taxonomy): Eukaryota > Metazoa > Chordata > Aves > Otidiformes > Otididae > Chlamydotis > Chlamydotis macqueenii. Next base: position 3,865,420 of record NC_141560.1, on the reverse strand, counting down.
AATGTTTCTCCTCCCCCCTCCCCTCAGCTTCAGGGAAGGACTGTGATTTCAGTACTTTGCGCCTGCCCTCATACAAGGCAAGAGCATGACCCGAAACGAAACCCCTCTCCCCAGGGCACATCCTGAGCAGTAACAGCTTGGCTCAAGTGTTTCTTATGAACAGCCGTCCAGAGCACTTGATCTAAATCATGCCATTTCCTTCACAGTATGGCACAGTTAACAAGTCAGTGCATCAACACAATCTGCAGATGGCAGTTCAAAAGGTGCACGTTCCCCAGCAAGATAAAGGGCAATGAGTTCCATGGGTTAGCTCATTACTTGGATTCAGGCAGGGGCTCCGTAGGGGTGTGAGGGAGGAAAAGGGGGCAGGCAAACCTTGAGAATGCATGTCTACACAAATAAAGCCAGCCTTGCAAGAAGCATGTTATTGAAGTAAAGTGCAAACAGCTTGCGGAGCACGGCTTCCTTCAAAGGTGGCTTGCTTCACCTCCGAAAAGCAAGAGGAAAAGGGGAGCGAAACCAGCGGCGATATGCGCTGCCCGTGCGCCTCCGTTTATCCGCAAGGCCTGGCAAATGCGACAGCGTTTCCTGAGCAAAGCCCCAAAATTCAGAAGAGGCGGGGGAGCTGTCGGCAAGGACCAGGGCTTGTGGTTGCTCTGCGTCTCGCTTGGGAAGGAACCTGTTTTCTGGAGCGTCGCGGAAGGGCTTCTAGAGAACAGCGTGCACTCCTGCACAAATTACATTAGAGCTAAACGTCCAGTGAAGAATCTCTGAGACATATTAGTCCTTTAGACTTCAAAACAAGCTTAAATTGGAACCATATTGCTGGAATACTTCTTAGCTAACATTTATATTACTTCAGTTACCAAATCCAGACTAAGTCCCAGGACTCGGCAGGGGAGGACATAATATATTAGGAAGTAAGATGGGGGTGTGCACTTCTGGCCTCCTATTTTATATAAATGTACAAAAAGTTTCCTCACACTAGCAAGGAAATGACTGCAAGGCCCTAAAATGCCGATTTCCAGCGGCAAATGAGGGAAGTCCGCTGCCCCTCCTCCCCTCTCTCCCCTGACCGTTCTGTGTGTGCCATGCCTTGGGGATAGTTTGGATTACTTGGAGTAAGACTGTTGCATAGAAGCTCAGGTATCAGAGCAGATAATTATACACATATAGCTAGATACAGCAAAGGTCTCAGTGAATTGTCAGAGGATGAGAAACATCTCGGGAGACCGAACAAGCCTCCCCTACACTGATCTTTGTAAATGAATCTCTTTGGGAACTATCAAGATGGTGCTTTACCACGATTTTCACTGCTGGGGAAAAAGGAACTCTTCCAAGCTGTTTGTTTTCCAGGTTGTATCAAAAGCTGGCGAGTGAAGATTTTTTTTTTTTCTTTCTGTGCATGCGTTAGTATGAAAGCTCTGAAAGGCGCTAACATATGTGCTGATCTCTGAGTTCCTGCAGAAGAGAAGTTCAAGGCAGGTTAGGTAAGAGAGGAACAGTGACCCCCCTTCGCCTCCCCGTAACTTCAAATCTACAAAGGCTGACTTTCCGGTGAACTCCCTGGTCTACATCACAGTTCTTTTGGAGAAACAGTGCTAAAACTGGGAAGGGCAAATCCTGAGTGACTGCCAGGCAGAGGTGTGTTGAACTAAGTTCATTCCTTGTGTAATTTGATTTATTTAGTAGAGTTATGCCAGAGAGAAATTTGGCTTCAGACTTTTGGGTGATATGTCATGTTTCTGTATTGAACTTATCAAACAGGTGCTTAGCAACCGCATCTTCCACTGGTTTATCCAGAAATCTTCACTTCTTTCTTTCATTATCTGTTCTTTAATATCCTTCCAAGCTGTGCTGAGTTAAAAACGGAGCCAAAACTTCAGGCTGTGCCCCACTGGGACACACAGGTACGTAGCACATTGCACCAGGCCTCATATCCTTTTCTTTCTTAAAGCAGTGCCTGATAATTGCTGTTTTTCTCAATTTCATGTGATAAACAAAAGATAAAGAGCTGTGAGTCTCAGAGATTTTTCTGGATTTGGTGAGTTCAGCCTTAAGCTAAAGCAGCTGAAGAGGTCTCTAATGGTAAGGAGCTGCACTTCATTTCATTAGAAATGTTCCGGCTTCTGCTGAGATTGGCAGAAAACCAGTGAGCCCCAAAGATTTCAGACCTGAGCTGACCAGCAGCAGTCTTCAGCAGTGATTCAGATTGTTCATGGCCACTGCACAGCGCGACTTCTCTAGACCGCTTTTTGAAAGCTGAAGTTTCTGTACTAGAAGAATCTTTGCCCAAACGACAGGTCTAGGACATGCAAAGCAGCAATTTATTTCTGCTTTGGGCAGCAGCCTTCAAAATAGTTTCCCTTTGCTGCAGAGTGCAATGCCCAGAGCACTTTCAGGGAGGTGGCTTGAATGCAGTAGGGCTCTGCCCTGGCTAAGTAGATCCTGCTTCTCTTCCAGAGGTATCTTGGATATTGCAACACGGTTGTGTGTGGTGCTGTGCTGTACATCGTGTGTAGCAAGGTTTCAAGAAATACTATCTTTTCTATCCCTTTTCTAATCTCTCTTGAGAAGACATGAGGAAGGAGAGATGAGCAATCCTTATGCTCAGCCTTCACTTTATAAAGCCAGGTGCTCTCTGTACTCTGTCTCTGCCTTTTCGCTGGTGTGGAGCACAGCTTGCCATCCCGTGTAGATGGTGGCGGGCGTCATTCATGAGATCTACGGCAGCCACAGCCTGCTTAATCTCTTATCTCTGTGACTGTATCCTTCACAGCCATTGCTTCCAGAGAAAGTGTTTGCTTTCTTAAGTTACACCTTAAGTTCAGCCCAGTAAGGTACACCTGACAAACAAATGTGTGTGACTTACAAAAAGGATTATATGACACGGTGGCTTGTAATAGCAGGAAAAAGAACTTAGTGAATTAAGTCCCTTCCATCCTCATCTTCCTCTGATTTCCCTCCTGATGATGGATGTCAGAGAAGAATATGGTTTATTCTGGTAGTTGTTACTGATCAGCATGCTCATATTTCTTAGAACTCCAGTGGAAATCTCTGGTGTTGTGTTGAAACAGAATCTCAGGCCCTCACAGTGCCTTAGTCTTTCAGAAAGCATTCTGCATCTTTATCATGAAACATCAGTGTTACGATAGCACTGAGAAACCCTGAGGATGGGGACTCCGGCGTGCAAGGAGCCATATACTGAGGCAGGAAATAAAGAGATCAATCTCACACAGACAGTCTGCAGCAGAGCAAGCACAGAAACCTGGGTCTTTTGCCTCCCAGACCCATGCTTTCATCGTGAAATCACTCAGTTCTTTCAGCTGGATCTCCAGGCTCTGTTCTTAGCACTGTAGTTTCTCTGTCCCACATGGAAACCCCAGGGCTGGGCTTCACAGACTCTCTGCAACTCTATCCCTTTGGACTGTAATTGATTTGGAGTCAGGTGGTGGTGTAACATAACCCCTATGGAATCTGTTGGTGAAGTTTATGGCCATTCAGTTAAAAAAAGAAAAAAAAAAAAGAAAAAAAAAAAAAAGAACGAGGAATATAGAAGGGAAGTAGGAAATGAATTGAGTTTGAGTTCTGGGATTTGAGTTCTGTGGTGTTTTGCAGCCCAAAGCCCAAACTTGTAGAGGCCTTGGGTGTGGAGAAATCTATTACCAGCTCATGCACCACAGTCCTGCTCAGCCTGGCTGTGACACCCTGTGTCTGTACAGAAGAACCTGCAGAGAAACACCCGTCCCCAGCTCCGGTCAGCCTTTGAGCCAGCATGGAAAAGCAGAGAATTGCAGAGGGAATACAGAAAATACTTTAAAAAATTAAAATAATAAAAAAAATAATAATTGCCCCATTGCTCTCTTTACCTGACTGTGTGGCTGCAGTAAATCACTGAACTTCTGTCTCCCCTTACCTAAACTTCCAGGGCTTTTGTGTGAAGGAGGATATTCCAGTGTGGCTCCTGGGTCCTTTGAAGCAGCAGCTTCATGTTATTTGCAGATTTGAACAGCTGATTATAGATTGAAAGTCTTGGAATATCTGGGAAAATCTCCATTGAGAGTACTGGATTTTCTGATTTGGCAAATTCATTTGGGATGATAGAGATGACAAGCCAAAAAATTATTCTTTCTGTGACTAAAGAATGCCTTTCACATGGTTTTGTAGAGATTTGAAGATATTCTTCCAGGTGCAAAAATTTCTAGAAACGATTTCTTATCAGGCTGGTGGGCTTCCCATGAGTTACACTGAAAATGCCATCAGTGTTATGTGGTAAGCATTGTCTAGGTAAATATGTGATAAACAAGGCCACAAATGTGTACAGATATTCCCTGCATTGCTGAAATAAAAATAAATAGAGTGAAAAAGGCTGCTGTGAGAGCTCGGATCATGACCGAATGTAAAGTTCTGTGAGACAAATACTCATGATTTACTGATACAAGGGAAGCAAAGTCTGTGCGAAGCAGTAATATTTGTCAACAAGCCCATTTGTACAGCTAGGGAAAAAATGGGCAGGCCTTTGAACCCACGGTCTAGGTATTACTGTTGTTGCTGGCATTACTGTAATCTAGGCTCTTGCTTTCCGAGAGGAAGAGAGGAAGCCAGTTCTCACCCCAGGCTGTAGGCAGAGTGCTCCTGTCTCTCCCTGGGCTTTTGGAGCAGTCTTCATCTTGCACAAAATCCTGTCTTACAGAGCGGCTTTGGAGAGCCAGCCTGCTGCTGCTGCAAGTGGAAACACCACTCGCGTGTGCAAGCGAAGTGTGAAGTATAGAAAATAGGAGAGGAGGAGAGAGTTTGCCTTTAAGCACTTTAAGCCCTAAGTAAGGATGGATATCTAAGTTGCATCAGCCACCCAGACATCCCAGGAGACCTCAGATCCTTGATTACCCTCCTGTGGCACATTTATTTTTTTCCTTTTTTTCCAGATGCTCCTCCAGCCAGTACTGACAAGGAAGATTTCCTGAGGAAGGGGTAAGATGCTAACATGACCCTATGCAACATGTGCTGCATACACTTAGTGTCCTGCTGATTCCTTTCCTAGGAACTGTCCTGGTCCCTCTTGTCAACCCCACTCTGAAGTCATGGTCATGTGTACTGCTCACGCCAGGAACAGCCTTTGGGATGATCTCTCTGTCCCCGTGGCGTGTTGGGGCTGGCGTCCCAAAGCACTCCTGGACTGCGTGCTCTGTTCTGTACTGTGTTACCCTGTTCTACCTCAGTGGAAAATGAGATGTAACAAGGCTGAAACTAGTCAGTTTGTAGTGAAAAATAATCTCCTTTAGAAATATTCAGATCAGTAAATGAAAACAGGAATACTGAATTACTCTATGGCTTTCTTAACAGAGATTATGATTTTCCATTGCATTTTGTCGGACACTTACCACATCTGTAGAATGCTGCTTCTTTGCTATTAAGCTCTACCAGATTCTTCCATAGGGGTGATATTTTTTTAAAGACAAAATGCTGAAGCCCCACGTGAAAACAGGAAACTCCATGAATTTTTTATAGTGAAATTTTTCCACTAGGGAAACATCCGTATTTTACAGTTTGCAAAATGTGTGGGACCATAAACTGTAAAACCGCATAGAGAACCACAACTCCTTTGTACTTTAAAAATAGACATAAAAGTAATTTCTCCAGAAAGGAGGAGTGTATTTTCAAAGGTGAATATTTGTAGGGCTTGTAAAAGCTATTGGTCTGTTCTTGGAAACTGAATGATAATGTTTAAAAAGGAAAAGAGATTGTGGTGAGTCTACTGCGACTGAATCATCTCTGTAGTATGTGCTCAACTGGACCAGCCGTAGCGCAGCTGCATGAGAATGTGAAACGTTCCCACCCAACGTGTGAGCCTCTGGTTCCCCACTTCACCCAGAGACGAGGGGACAGGAGAGATGGGGCACAGAGATGAGCAGGCAAGTGGTGGAGAAGGTCATGAAAAAACTCAGGCTATGTCATTTCTCCCACAGTGTGTCAACCAGTGTAGCTCAGCTGGGATGAGGGAAAAGCGAGCTGTTCAGGCCACGGGACTGCTGTGTTTCCCCTCATTCTGCAACAAGTGGTGAGCTGGGAAGGGGTCATATTTATTCTCTCAGCTCCTTGGGGGCGGTGCAGCAATGACCACGCTCAAGGCTTTGAGCCAAAGCTCGGTCTCACCCTACTCGCTGTGTCATCCGTAGTAAATGAGACTGACACTTCTCTTTACCCGTTCGGATCAGCTGGTCTGTAGCCAGGGCTGCGCAGGACCTGGCAGGGCTGGCTGTTAAAGCTCCCCAGCCCAGCTGGGAGATGCACATGTGGCAGGATGGTGGGTTTTAGCAGACGCTCTGTGCCATGGGATGTCGCCACAGGATGTCAGGAGGTATTTCTCTGCTCCTGGCTGTACTGTAAAGGCAAGCAGCTACAGTGATTGCCTGAGGCCCATGGTGTTCAAAAATGAGGTAGGACATCCAGTGTCTTGGGCAAATGGAGAGGTGGGGATTCCCCAGCAGCTAATGCTGGCTCTGGCTCTTTGTTGGTGAGATAAAAAAACAAGGGATACGTTCCTCAGTGTACCCAAGCATCTTGTCTGAATACTGAATTGGACCAGGGTACGTTGTAGTTCTAGGCGAAGCAGTGGCCTCGGAGCTGGCAGGCTCCTTGGCCACACCGCCTGCCGCTGCTGCTTTGGTGGACAAGTTGTGGTGTGTGGAGTAGGTGACCTTTCCCAGCAGCAGCAGCTATCTTGCTGTCTTCTCCTTCTTCCCCAGCAGCAGAAGCAGCAAACCTCACTCTTCCCACCTCTTTCCCCTTTCCCTTCCTCCCCAGCTTTCAGCTCTACCTCTCTTTGCAGGTAAGAGGGGCCAGTTCCTGGCATGGCTTCCTCTATGGGTGACAACATTCACTCTCATGAGTGGCAAAGGACACTTTATCTGGCTCATAATTTGGTAATGACGTCCTGTTTATCAGAGTTTATCCTGCCATTTCATATGGATAGGAATGTACTTTTCCATGCACTGCTCAGTCCTAGTCTTGTTGAACAGTGTAATATTCTGGTCCACTGTTTGTTTACAGCTGCCTTTCATCTTCAATTATCCACTATATTTTAGCAGTGGATAACTGACTGATTCCTGTATTCAGGCCAAATCCTGCTTGTTTGGCTCATGTGAGTAATCTAAGGAAGTCTGACACTTTGTTCCCTGATCTGTCTGGGAATGCTCGCACGACAAGTGGTCCCCAGGCATGGGACCCATGAGCAGGAGTGGGGTCCTGAGGCTGAGACCCATCTTCCTTTCATTGCAGAGGCACTGGGCACTGAGTGTGACTCTAGCTCTAGAAAGTAATCCTGCTCGTGGCCAGCTGGATAACATTAATTTTTACAGGCCATTGGTACACAGCGTGGAATATACCAGCTGCCTTTCCATTTTCGGGGAGGGGTGAGACAAGGCCTCGAGCCATTCCAGTTGGACAGCACTCCTGAAAAGGCCAACTAGATGAGGAGGAAACATGCGAAGTGAAAAACTTTCCCAGTTCTTCTGTGCAGCTGTCATCATTAGCACAAACAGGCTGGTGCTGCCAGAGCTGCTGGGCTACCCACTGCTGGGGCTCATTTCATCCAAAATCACTGCCTTGCTCTGCTGGCAAATGTATTTCTTTTGGATGCCTTCATTTAGCTGAGCTACAGCATGCTGATAGCAATTAATTTCAGGATGGGGCTGCAACTGCTCCGTTTTTCCTACCTTTGTGCGTGCTTGATGAGATCTGGGATATGACCACTGCAGAGGTCTGAACGTGCACCAGGGTGAGGTACGTGAATTTAGAATAATTCATTTCCTTCTGTCACGTGCCACCACCACTTCCACAATGGGATCACTACCTGAGAGAGGAGAACTGGTCCATGGTAAGAGCGTTTCCTTTGGACCTGGGAGGCCTGGGTTCAGTTTTCTGCTCTGTTACAGATTTTCTCTGGGAACCTCACGAAGTAACTTAGACTCTCCTTGATTCAGTGTCATGTGTAAAACAGCGGCAATAGCCTGCCCTCTCATCACTGATGTGCATAAAAGAAAAAGAATTAAAGAAATGTTAAGAGTCAGCCATCAAAATGTTGAAAGCCCAAGGGAGAGGAGTATCTACCCTGAGGAGGTGAACTAATTGGGAAGGACTAAAGTAAATAGATGTGGTAGTTTAGGTTTGGGGATTAAAGGGGGAGAGGTATGGACAAGGTGGGGCAGGGAGATGTGGTTGCTGGAAAATATTTGGCAGACACGGAAGAAACGTGAAGGTGCTGGAACTAGAGTCGTATGGAGCAGAATGAATGGAAAAGCCTGAGAACCCCTAGAAAAAAAGTAATTTTTGAAGAGAAACCGTGTCATTCTGGAACACTGGTTTGAACACCTGGGCTAGAAACCAATGAATACCAGTAGGGTGTTGTGGGCTTGGTGGCTGCCCTCCGTATGCACACTGAGGTGGCTGCAGGAAGATTTCCTGCCCTGCTCACCAGGATCATTTGTCCTTGTTAACTGAAACACACTGTAAATGTCCCAAGCTGAACTGTTTGTCCCCAGGGTCTATATTTGCCTTGTTTATTTGTTGGTTTACTTGCATTTTTCTTGAACAAAGTCCTCATTGTCTGCTTTTACAAAATCTAAATATTTGGGGGTGTAAACTGGCAGTGTCTGGGTAGAGCAGTGGGTTTACGGTTTTGGATGCAGTGCAGTGTTTGTAAATAAAGTTGCAATGCAGATAGCAATAGCAATCATGGCAATTAAGACCTCCGGTGCCTGAACTGAGCAGTTTGGCCGAGCTCTGGCTATCTCTGCGGGCTGTAAAGACAAGATAGTCTCTTAACACTCTGTGGGTCACTTGCGTGAGCCTTATAACTTCCAGCTTTACCAGTCTTTTCCAACATAGGGAGGGTCAATTGTGACACCAGTCTTTCAAAAGGATCCAGGGAATTACGGGCCTGCAATACAGATGTTTGTATGGACAAATTAGTGAAAAATAATAGACGTGTGCAGAAATATGAATTACTTGGGAAGAGTCAACATGGTATCTGTGAAGGGAAGTCCTCTGTCTTGCAGCTCTTTGGAGGGATCAATGAACAAGTGAATAAGAGTGATCTGATAGATATAATCTGCTTGGGAACTCCAAAAGACTTTACACAAAATCTCCCACCAAAGGCTTTTAATGAAACTCAGCAGCCATGGGATAGGAGAGGAACTCTTTGCACGGATAAATGACCTGCTTGAAAGAACAGGATACACGGAGTTAAAATAAATGTTCAGTTCTTGCAGTGAGGGAAGTTCAGTAGAGGAGTCCTGAGCTGGGGCCTGTGCCGTTCAACAAATTCCTAAGTGGTCAGGGGAGGAGAGAACAAACAGTGAGACAGTCTGGTGGTGAGGCAAGATTCAGTCAGGGGAATAAAGCTGTTGATAGTGAAAGAATGTGAAAGATCTTGCAAGACTGAGTGACTGGTCAACAAAATGGAAGGTGAAATTCAACAGACACAACTGTGAAGAGATGCACACTGGGAGAAGTGATCTAGGCTTCACATTTAAAGTGAGAAGCTTCAAGCTGACCACTAGCACTGAGGAGAAAGATGCAATGATCACTACTTTTCTTGGATACTTCTGTGAAAATGTCAGTTCATTGGTCAATAGCACTCAAGGAACCACGAATCGTATGTTAGGAATTACTAGGAAGGGAGTGGAGACAAAAAGAGAAGATCCTTACACTGTTCTATAAATCAATTTATTGCCTACTCATTCGGTGTTGTATACAATTCTGGACCTTCATCTTGAAAGAAATGTAGCAGAACTAGAAAACCATCAGAGAAGGACAGCAGTGCTGATAAACGTGAAAAACTTTCACGTTAGCCTGGGAAAGCCATGAAGACTGGCTGGTGTGGAGAGTATTGATAGGGATCAGCTGTTGATGTATCAGTGCGAGAGCTAGAGCACAATGGGAGCTAATTCAGCTGAGGGGAGTCCTGTCCAAACCAGACAGAAGAGATGTGTGGTTCCTCTCTGGAGACCCTTATCAGAGGATGTGTAGATGGATGCAAAAATGGTTTTAAGGGAGATTGTACAAATACTTGGAAGAGCGATCTCTGAAGTGTTTCTAAACAGAATTTCATCGACTAGGCTGAGCAGAGTTGGAAGCTGGAAGAGTATTCAGGCAAGTATCATAAATGATTGCCCTGTTTTACTGGATGTCTCCTTATGTCATTACTGGGAAAAGAATATTAATGCTTGCTCTGACCTAATATGATAATTTTCATGTTCTTGCCTATATGTGCTTTATGGGCAGTCATCCACTGGACGTTCAGATTTGCATATTGTGTTGTACTCTGGTAGAGCAAGGTCTAATCTCTGTGGTGAGGATGCAGTTCAGCTCTGGATTTTAAATTCAAAACAGCATAATCTCTCAAGCTTTTCACCTTTCTTGGGTAGAAGGTCTCTCTACAGATCGCCTCAGAAAGAAGTTCAAAGGATGTTGTCCCTGAGAAACTACAGAGTATGGTCCATACTCTTGAAATAAGTTTCTTGATGCACTCTTATTTGCAATTGGAGGTAACAGAAAGTATCACTGCTTTTTGTTTAGCTGGTTGTGTCCTGGGCTCTTTCACCACTGTATTTCTTCTCCGTGTGGAGACTGGAAATGCTATCCACATTCCCTCCAATTCCTCTGAATTCAGGAAGCTGGCACAACAACATGCTAAGAAGATTTGGAGAGTCTTTGTTAGCCAAAACAGTGTTGGTTTTCTGATCTGCGAAAAGTGATGATCCATCTAATGCTGATTCTTGTCGTTGAGGATGTGATATCACCATAACATAGCCGGACTTCGCATCCCCATTTGCACTGTTTCTACTCCACAGTTTAGCCAGTAAGTGACTTAAATTCATTGAGCAAAGTGACCCTGTTCTTGAAGTGCATAAAATATCCTCCTTAGCTGGAAAGATTACCTTGAAGATAAAAGAAATTTTCTATCCGGGCCTGTTGTCATCTGCCATTTCCATCTAGATGGCAGACTCAAAACATTTGAGAATACCTGCTGAAATTGTAATGAGTCGTTGGTGAATTCAGTACGGTTTCAGCTGGCAGCTCCTTGAGAAATGCTTAATATTTTCACACCTCTGTTAAAAAGGTCAATAAAAGGCTTAAAGAGGACTTACTGGCCTGCAAAGGAGTTGTTCTCTTTTTCAATTCTCCAACAATTCTAATTTCTTCTAAGCAGTAACAAGGACGAGCGGAGGGAAAATCGGTAATGGTAGATCTGTTTGATCTCTTTTTGACCTTTAAAAGTCCCTTCCAACCCAAACTATTCTCTGATTCTATGATAGACTTTTTTTTTTTATAAGGAAGACATTTAATTAAGACTCATCCTGAATTCCTTTCCAATGAATTAACAAATCTCTACCTTAAGTATTTAAGTACTAAGTGTGTCAGTTATCTTCACTGGAGCTATGAAACGCCAGGGACAGGAGCAAGTTGAATAAACCGCTATATATGAGACACCATAACTGGATTATGCAGTTAAGATCCCATCCATGTTGCCTGTTGGAAAATAAGAGAGATCAAGCTTTTTCAGTACTGAGAATCTTGATTTTGGCTTCCATGTGTATCTAGAGTGGATGTTACATGTCAGACTTCCAAACATCCACGTAACATTGCTGCTTGTTTCACCAGGAGGGCTTTGGCCATCTGAGGAGAAAAATTCTGGAAGACAATTCTAATTTTGATCGTTTGTCAGTTTTAATACATGCATATATGTCATACCATCATCAAAGCATCCAAGCTACTACAGACTTGAGAAGAAAGTTTTACAGCCATTGTAACACTTGGGAGTATGCAGAGGAACATATTTGTGATTTATAATCTCTCGAAAAAGAAGAAACCGTTCCTTGTTTGTACAGTAACTGTTGCTCTTAGCAGTGTGCTGCGCACAAACCCCCTCCACAGCTCGCTCTCGGTTGTCTCCACTGTAGATTCTACTGCAACTTACAAATCTAGAGGAGGTGCCCTTGGAGTTTACGATAAAGATGCTTTGTTTTTTCATTCCTGCTATTTTTTTTCCACCCCTCAAAAAGAAGATTTACCATCCCCATCTGGATTTTGAATATCTCAACAGCTTTCCATGTCTTTTCAACACTCCTCCCTCATACCTCATTAGAGAGTTGGTGGCAAGATATTGTCTTTCATCTGCTCATTCGTTCACTTTACAGAAAGTACCTCAAGTTCTCTGTAAGGATATCTCACTAGGATTCTAGTATGGGTTTTTCTCTTTGACCTTTTCACAGCCCTGGGGCATTCACCAAGTATTTTGTGGTCATGGTAGCTCATCTGAGGAGACAAGAAATAATAAGATCCAGCCATAAAGATGTTTCCATAGGCGCTGCTATCCAAGAAACTGCAACTGCCTGTATGGATACATGAGAGGCAACAGTAGAATCCATGTGGGCAACACATCTTGAACTATAATTACCGTATGGTAAATAGTCATTCTTTATTGTGTTGTTAACAGTCAAGGAACCTGCTCTGATGTGGAGGCTTGGGGTATTGCTGACAGAGTTAATTGATGAATCTTGGGGGAATACTCTTTCTCCCACTTGACACTCAAGTCACTTTTCTTAATTGTAAAAACATCTGTAAGAAGAACTGAATGAGTTGTAGGCCTTGAGAGCTGATATCTTCCCATGACTCATTCCACAAAGACAACCTTGTCTTATACTTGTCCTTTATCTTCATCCAAAGCCTTTGCCAAGAGGAGTGTCTGAATTTTGCTTAAATTATAATATTTGATTTCAGATTTTCCATCTGAAGCCTTTGCTCCAGAAAGAGAAGGGAAGCTTCATATTGTGGCAACAATAAGGTTTTAAGAACCATTTTGGATAAAGCCAGGGTACTTAGGAAGGTACTTCAGGATTTTCTACCTTTGTGCATAAGGTTTAAAGAGGAAAGCTGGTTTTATTCAATTTTAGGTTGATATGAATTAGCTTCTGCATGAAGAGAATTAATTTTTACTTGGATGTTAATAGTTACAGTGGCGCCACACGCAGATTTTAACAGCAAGTTGTCTATACCTCATCTACTTGTCTAGCTTCCAAAATAATGAATGAAGAGAATTAAGGTGCATCAATCTCATCCCATAATAGTTGCCTAAAACAATTCAGACTATATATTCCCTAAATCGTCCATTTAATTTGTTTTCCTGACAAGCTCAGAGGTAGATGTCTGCAGTGTAGGTATCTAAAGTGACTTTAGTAACCTTCCTCCTTATGGAGATCGGTAGATTTTGTTCCTCAGAGCCTCTTCACTTTCATTGCCGGGAGGTAGCTCTGTGGTCTTTCCCAGTGGGTATAAATTAAGCAAAGGCTTCCTCATTTCAATTAGATTAGCTTGTCAAAATAAGATTGATAGTAAATTGTCTCAAAGTATAAATACCTTCACAGATATAAAATACTTGGTAGTGTTTTTTAATATATTGGAGAAAGGCATGCTGAAACCTGCTCACTAGAAGCTAGATATATTTGAACAGAAAATAAGACTTTTTTTTTTTTAAATGAAAGGAGTACTTAATCATTAAAGCAACCCAAAGATTGCAGCAAAAGGACTGATGGATTTTCCATCTTTTGATGTTGTCCCATCAAGTCCGGCGGCCTTCGTGAAAGGTACGCATCAGCCAGCTACAAGTGACACCGCGGTCAAACACAAATTATTGGGTTCAGCACAGGGGTAACCCAGTGAAAGTTAATGACCTGTGATATATAGGAAATCACACGAGATGATCTAATGGTTTCTTCTGGCCTCACGCTCTGTGTATCTATGAATATGTATCTTCTGAGTTTGGCTGCTAATTATATTCCTAAAGAGGGGAATAGGCACAGGCTGCTTCAAAAGAAGGATTTAAATTTATTTACTGGTATCCACTGTTCTTTATCTACATATTCAGATGGTTCACACCCAGCTTTTTCCCCTTTCTTATTTTTTTTTTCTTTTTTTTTAAGGTCTGTGAGAGGAGCTGGGGCATTTGGGAAAGCATGGATGCTGATAGCCTCCACTGTGAGAATTTGGTCCCGTGAGAAGTTATTCACACAGTTCCCAAAAGGCACTGCCTTCCGGCAAGTTACCGCATCTTGGCAGCGTTTGAAGGGCACCCTGCAAGCATGAAAGGCAGAAGTGATGATTCAGAGAGCCACAGCGAGTGGTAAGAAGCCTTTTATGGTGGAATACGAAAATACAAAAATACTTGTACTACTTGTGTTCAGGGCTGTTCAGACTGCGAGGGGAGGTGCAGCCCTCGGTAATTGGGCGCATGTGTGAATGTCTAGAGATGGCTGTTTTGGCTGCCTGTTTAGCACAGTGAGGCTTTCCCCCACATTTATTTTCTGGAAGGACAGTGGGAATCAGAAGAACTCTTAGAGCCTGCAACCCATCCTTGTGCCACGCCGGGGCTGCCCGTGTGTACTAACAGCATCAGATTCCCATTGCTGGTTTTGTTTTGTTTTCCAGTTGGGTGGGAGTATTATCTTTAAACAGACACAAAAATGAAAACAACTGACATAAAATGTCTTTCAAAATAATAATCAAGGAGGCAAGGATGTTCACAGGAGGGAAGGCATAATAACCGATGAAGATGCCAGCAATCTGAGGGAAAGAAGTGGTGAGATTTGGGGAATGCTGGGGAAGTCCTGTCTGTTTACAGGCTCTGTTTATCCACACCTGTGGGTTAGAAATGCTGTCGTCTGAGGAGTGGCCCCATATTACAAGAAGGTCAAGCACCAAGCAGACCTAATTAAAAGCTCATTACAAGAGACAATCTCCATTAGCATGCCAAGTTTCATGCAAATCCATTAGCACCAGGGCTCTCTTCGGAAGCTTTAAATTCCAGTCTTGTGCCCCAGGGACTGGAAACCGTGGCCGGTTAATTTGCCATTCTCAGTCTGTGAACATTAGGCACAGTCCTCTTACTTTCTGGATTATTTCACATTCCAGCAAATTAGTTTTATCCGTTCTGAGAACATTTTAACAAAGAAAGTTCTTTTGGCATCACATGGATAAAATAACAAGGGATAAAAGAATGAGCAGTTCCCCCAATCAGGAACAAATAACTTTAAATCTCTCCTGAAAATGCAGCCTTTCCTGTTATTCCCACCCCCCCTTCCTTTCATTTATCTTTCGGCAGTCGGATTTTTTAATTACGTTTCTGCAGCCAGATTCCCCTCCCTCTCTCTTTATGATGGTGTTCTCAAGAGCCATGTTTTTTTCTTTATGCCATTGTAGCAGAACTTGACTAAAGATCTTCAAACTTGTTAAGTATAAAAGTTGGTAAATGATACTATTGTTTGAGTCCAGGGTGGGGGGAGAAAGGGAGAAGGCAGTTTATCTGGGGTGGCTGTGGGGAGGGGGAAAAAAAAAAGGGAAAAGAAAAAAGGCTCAAATGAGCTGAAATGGATCAAAGTAAACAGAGACATCTAAAAGCTTTTGTAAGTTAAAAGTGGCTATCTGTTGCAAGTCCTGCCTCATTAACTACTGATAGAAGCACTGTCTTGGCCTTCCAAGATATCTAACGCTGACCGCCTATAACAAGATGAACTCTGGGTTGTTCCCTCTTGCCGTTCCCTGTGTTGCCGTGCACAACTGCTTAACCTCAACCTCTCCACAAATGTTTATCCTCTCCACTAGGCCCAGCCATGGGAGATCCAGTCTCCCATCTTTGGTCCTGGCTCAAAGGAAGAAAAATAAACTCCAAGAGGAGGAAGGAAGTGGGAGAAAGAAGGAAATATCCCCCAAGTCAACGTCTTGCCCGGGTGTCTGCTCTGCACCGTTTCGAGATACCTTTTTTGAGGAATGAATAGGGTGAGACACGGAGATCAGGCTCCCTGTTCTGGGTTACAGTATCCCCCATGCCGTCCCCGTCCGGCGGGGGAAGCAAGCTGAAACTGAGAGGCTTGTCTAGGGAAGCAGGGAGAGTGAGGAGGGATGAGGAGGGGGGAACACGATGGCTCTTTGACTAGGACCAGATAGGTCTCTGTGTAGAGTAATATTACAGCTCGCTCTCTCATAAACAAGCTGCATGCCGGCTTCTAAAGAGCCCATCTGGCATAGCTTTGAGAATGGCAATAATTACAAGCTGATGATGGACATGGAAGAAAAGCCCTGCTGAGCTAGCTCATAAGGAAGTACAGGCCAGGACTGTAGGGAAATTACAGGCTAAAACCCTTTCTAGTTTAGGCCTTTTGGTGTTCTTAATCACAGACTTTAAATGTTGTAATAAACACTGTTGCATTTTATTGACCAACTCCCATGACAGGCAAATCTTTTTTATTTTATTTTATTTTTACTATTTGTTAGTTCAGAAAGCAGTTCAAGCACAATTGTTTCTTAAGACTGGGTCTGTAGATTTACTTCATGAAAAGCGATCCAAATAGCAAGAGTCCCTTTTGTTACTTTGCAATTAAAAAAGAACAAGGAAAGAAAGGGAAAAGAAATATTTCAGAGTTCCACTTATCCCTGTGCAGTACTAGGTCACTGATAATGCTCTCTTTGTTTTGAGATTATCATTGAGGAATAAAAGACCTAAAATTAGCTGTTAAGTTTTTAGGTGAAACTCCCATTGATTTCACTGGCGGTAGGATTTCACAGGAAAGAAAGCAGTTATAAATGTGAACGGCCTGAGCCTGTGCCCAGTGAAGTTCATGGCATACTCACTGGCATCGGTGGTCTAAACCAGCGTAAGTGGTCAGAGGTCTCATCTGTGTCCACGTTTAACTGCGCTCTTACCAACCTGACAGTTGTGATTTTCAGAGGAAGGTGTCTCTGGCACCGAGATTCCCAAGTTTGGAGTTAGGAATCACTAAACTTTTGAGAATGTTACCGCCTCTGTATCTCTAAATGTCTGTGTTTTGGGTATGTGAGTGTATTTACTATGTAGCTTTATAGGCACATGACTGTGGCAGTGCCACCCCTGTGGACTGCAGATGGATCTGGGCTATCTGCATGGGTAAATGAGCGGAGTGCAGCAGAGCCGTGACAGTTAACACCAGCTGAAGTCCTGCTTCAGAGAGTTTACCTGTTTTCCCAGACGACTTTCATTCTCCTTTTCCTTCTGTGGAGTCTAGAAGATCAAGAGTTAAACAGTTTTGTGAGTTTTATTGGACTCGAGTGCAATAAATCTCCCAGGGTGACTGATAGACTGATAACTCTCAAAATCCATTCAGTGCTTTGTGTGTCAAATCAACAGTGAATATAGAGTGTTGTCAGTTGTTTTGAACAATGCTGTTTTGACATTATATTGTTTATTACAGTTCAACACATGCAATCTGTTTTCTTGGAGAAAATCTGCCTTTATTTTACATTTTTTTTTTTTTTTTTTTTTTAGTTTAAGAACATCAGCCATATGCTGCATAATATGGTGGGTTGGCTTTACTGATCCAGTTGAATCCTGGAAATGTATCTGTGTTTTTACAGGACACGTTCTCCTATGAGATCCTAAATAGCAGAACATTCTGTTCCTTTAGATAAATGTTTGCCTGCAGGTATAGCTTTGTGTTTGTAAATTGTTTCATGTTGGTCCTATTTCTGCTGCAGTTCCCCTTTCACAGACGTTTAAAAGTTTCTGTTTTACTTTACTGTAGCTGTTTGTATCCCAACATTTCATAAAGCAGACCGCTTATTTAGTTTTCCTGATTACCATTTGATTATTTGCTCAGGCATCAGATTTTTTTTTTTTCTCTTTTTGTTGCGAAGCTGGAGGAATGCAAGGTCAGGCAATGGAAATTCACCTAGCCGAGTGCAGCTCTCTTTTCTTTCATAAACTTCCTTTGGCTTCTTAATCTGAAACTTGCTTGTCAATGTGAAATGATTTCTTTATATTTAACTGTCTCTTTCCAATACAGACTAGAATTGTTCCTAACAAAAGAAGCATGAATTGGTGGAAACTATATATTAAATGCAAGACTATTTGTCTAGTTTTCATTAGGTTGCTGAGTGAGAAGCCCAAACTCCTCTCTTTTCCCAAGGTACTCGGATATCCACGAAGTGCCTTCATCCCGTAGCCTTGTTTCCTCTCCCAGTAAACCAGCTTTCCAAAAGAATGCTACACTCTCTGCTCTTTATACTGTCAGCAGTGACAGCAACCAGCAACGCTGACATTTCTTATTGTTTACAAAGGATGAGCGCCAACAAGGCATCTCTGATCATTTGATAAACTCTCCTAACCCTCTCCCCCACCCCAACCCTCTGCTCCGCTGACCAAACTAACCTTTTCACGGTACACTGCCTGTAATTACCAGTGAAAGACGCTAACCAGAAAGGATCAAAACTTCAGCTAAACACAAACAAACCAGCAAAACAGCTATGAAGATAAACTGCTCGCAGCTAACATTGCTCGACAAACAGGGCAGGCCGGGAGAAACTGAGCAGCTGCAGGCGGGGGGAGGAGAAAAGAGAAATCTAACCCTAAATTCCTTATGTGCATGTATTTTTTTTCATATCAATTTTAAAATTGCTTGAAAAAACATCCTAGAATAGCGTTAAAATAACCTTATTGTTTATTATCGTAGTCCTGTGTATTTAATATCCTTTTTCCCCTTCAGTTCTCCCCATTCCTGCAGAAACTCCCGCCAACAAGTGGTCAAACTAAGTTCATAGTTCCTCATAATGAGCCCAGGACCGATGCCTATACTGAAAAAAATTACTTTTCAGTAATCATGTGAGTTTGACTTTTAACCTCCCCCCCTCAACCCTTCCCTAGTTTCTAGTGTGACAAGCAGATCCTGCGTATTTCTTTCCATTTTGTTTTCCTGGAGGTGAGAAGCGTAGAGTCTTCTCTTCTCTTATCCCTCTCCAGGAGTGAGTTGGCAGGGAAGGTAGTATTGATGGCCTTTGTTTGCCAGGAATGTTGATGTGATGGATGATTATATAAAAATGGTTTAAATTCCGTCTTTGCATCTGCTGTTTCAGATTCTACCTGAATTAGCTGGATAACTAGCTTGCTCCGTAAGCAGAACTTTTGCCACTGCATTTTCCAGTGCCAAAGAGACAGACACCGTTTTCAGGAGGGTGTGATTTTCTTCTCATACGCTAAGCTGTATTGGTTCACCCTTTTCCATAAGGCGGCTGTTACATGGGAAAAAACAAGATCAAGTTTAGGTCTGTAGCAGAAATCCAAATCTTTAAACTGAAGCTTTATTTTGGGCAAAACAAACAGCAGCAGAGGATATTCTGCCTCTGCAAAATACCTTCCCGCTCTTGTAGAAGTCTTTTCTGCTGGGAAACCAGTCATGCTGTGTTATCTCAGCATGGAATTAGTCTTTTCAATGATAAAATAATTTTTATTTACTCGTGTCACTTCTGTAGATGCCATTGATTAAAACCTCCTCAGGAATAACCACGAAGGTAGCACTGCCACTACTATGGCCTTTGGACGGGCTTTGTCATCAGCTGGATGCTGAACACCTAAAGAGACGTCTCTTCATCTTTCTTTCTTTCATCAAATTGTTGTGGTGTTGTGATGGATGAAATAGTTTGCACCTAAGCCCTAGAGCCCTGATCCTTGGCTGGAAGCGTTAGCTGAAACTTCAGCACAAATAATGATCTGTTGCTAAATTGAAAGTGGCTGAGATCTGTCCTTGTCTGACTTTGCAGAGCTTCCATCATCATTCAGGGTCTCCAGAAATGCTGTTCATGTCAACACAATTGGTCAAGGCAGTACGTGGTGGTTTTCCTTTCATTTATTTGAATGTCAATTTTTATGGTTCTCTCTAGAATTTTTATCTGTTCCAAGTAGATTTCGTAACATTGTGAAACTAGTAAGATACGAAAAGCTGAGCCTATGCAAGCAGACTTGAATGCCTGTGTGATTTAAGGAGCATGAAAACCTCCTTTGGAAGAATGCTTCAGTTAGCCTTACCGGCTTTCCTGCCTTCCCTGTGTATCAGCATGAGATTTTTTTAATCAGAAGGTTCTGCACAGAAGAACCTTACATACACTTATGTCTGAGATGTCGTTAATTTTCCCAGAAGAACTGGACACGTGCTTGTGCGTGCCATGTGCGTGAATGCCTTTTGTTTCCTCCCAGCTCTTCTTATCCCGGTAGGTGTATCCTGGGGAATCCGTTTGCTCCAGTACCCTTGCGAGAACATACTGAGGGAATTGCTGCAACGAAGCTGAGTGCTGCATAGACGAACACAGTTCAATGTATTGACAAATAAGAATAGAATTGAAAATTGCATCATCTGAAGACATGAGCTTAAATATACTGAAAACTGCCCACAAATATAAGGCATATTTGAAGTTTCTAGGCTAAACTATTTATGAAAAAGAAAATGCAAAAGCTATTTAAAATGCCACTGCTATTTACTTTTTAAAACATCCATAGACAGGAAATGCCTTATGTCAGTCTTTATTTTGCCCAAAATACCCATTGACCAGTGAATGCAGATGCTAAATGCAAAGCAATTTTTTTTTTTTTAAACAAGTTAATGCATTTGGTGAGGGGACACTATAAATTAGCCTTATCAGAGAAAGTCTTAACTACTGAAAAACTGCTTCCTCCCCATAAACACAAGGAGGATTCATAGATCATAAGGCTGAACGGGACAATCGGGGGGCACGCTGTTTCTAACATGTAGCGTGTTGGCCGATATTGGGTATTTCTGAAGTTAGATACAGAAAAACCTACAGCTTGAGGTGGGCAGTGGCACAACTCTAATCAACTGTCTGCTTTGGGCAGAGATGGAACGTGGAACACACGTTACGCAGTCACTGCAAACCGCTTGGGTTTCTTTTTCCTGCTGTTAATGTAATTAGAGTTCATCTATTTCCCACTACCATCCTTTTATCTTGCCTCTCTTTCATGTTTCAGTGTCTGGCTATCACCTTCATGCTAACGAGGCACTCCTTGGCTAGTTAAATCCTTGCTGTTACCTCACTATGGGTAAGTGCGCGCGTTGGATATGCAAGTCTTACCTGTTCTGCATCGACACGACATTTTATTACTGTGCTTTGTGTCAGTAACCTGGTGTCAGTGTACCCATGGATTCCCAAAGCTCAGGATTGCAGCTGAGGTGGCTAAGGCAAACCATTTAAGGCAAAACCATTTAAAAAGTATTTTTTAAAAAAGTATTTCTTCCCTGCGCTTGCGTGTGCTTGTATTGTATCAGTCCCAAAAAGCCCCATGAATTAAGATGAGGTGAAAATGCCAGCAATCCCTTGCCCTTTTATCTCCACTGTAATGCAGCCATGTCTTGCTGTTTAACTTTCAAGTTACAATTACAGATTTTTACTTCCTCACGTGATTCACTGCAGGGAAAGTGGATTCAGAAAATTTTCAAGGGCAAAAAGACACAAGTCAGAGGAGCAAGTAGGTAGAAATGGAAGTCTTATTCCAAGTTATTTATTTCCAAGTCACATTAAAAAGAACTATAAGAGCAAGTCTTGCTTCCATCAGCATGAGTGATTGGAAATAAGAAGATATTTGCTTTTTGGGCATCATCGAAAGCCCCCTAACTCAGGAGAAGATGCCAGTTGACTTCAAGGAGTTAGAGGGGGAGGTATGTGTGAGACAAATAAAGGTCAAGCAGTTAAAAGCCAACAGACTAATTATTGTTTGAGCCCATAGATTCCTTCTGTTTTCTGGATCTGATGTTTAAAACTGTCAGCTCAAAATTCACGTCCTTAATGCACAGAAGTATTTTACAGTGAGAGCTAAGAGAGTAATAATATTTAATGTTGTTTGCCATGGAACTGCATATAGATTCTCTACCTAGTCTACCTAAAATGAAGTGTCTTTGCTAGACAAAGCCAGTTGTTCCCTGGACACTGGATGAAGTAGCTTTCTGCTTTGTAGATTTTTGCTCTATTGCATTTGCAGGTGCCTCATATTTAGTCGCAGACGGCAAATAATCAGAACTTATCTGAATAAAATTTTCCTGAGTCTTCTGCCTGAATGTTCTCACCGTCTGTTCCCAGCCAAACTGCCTTTCCAGTTCTTTTCCCTATATTTCTGCACAGTTCATTGCCCTCATTCCACCAGTTGCCTGACAGTTTTGTTTGATGTCTTTCTCTTGTCTATACATATCTGTTTAGGCCAGCGCCTTTCAGACGGTGATGCAGGGAGTCTCAGCGTGCAGGAAGAGGAGGTTGCCGCTGTTTACCTCTGTAGAGTCCTACGAGATGTCACCAGGAAAAGCACAGTTATTGTCATTAACTTTAGATTTGCCTGCACTCCCATGTGAAAACTTTACACGGCTGGAAATCCAAAAAGCATTGCTGGAAGTTGTGTTGTGGAGGAGGAGGAACGTATCTCTATGCTGCACGGCTCCTGCCCCATGGGCATGTCCCAGAAGAGCATAGAGATACAGTCTTCCCGACCAGTAATGTGTCAGATTCTCTCCTGAAGCGGCTGCGATGTGTCTTTTTCATTCAGAAGGTGGTAGGTTTGCTGAGGTACTGATGGAGCAACTATCACAGAGGGTATTGTGGGGCGCTGGATTTTGGCTATTTTAGCCTTGGTGGGCC
Source organism: Chlamydotis macqueenii (assembly GCF_036417535.1). Lineage (NCBI taxonomy): Eukaryota > Metazoa > Chordata > Aves > Otidiformes > Otididae > Chlamydotis > Chlamydotis macqueenii. The sequence goes on along the minus strand of NC_141560.1, from coordinate 3,842,923 downwards.
AGGTGAAGAAGAAGCACACAGCTAAGCGTTTACATCAGGGACGCACTGTGCAACATCGGCATTAAAATCAAAATTCATATTCAAGCAACCAGCATTTCTTTCTGGGGAAACACTCCAAGGAAGCATAGCAAGAAATGGGGAAAAAAAAAAAGTCTCTGAAACAGTGCTCAGGGAAATTTTGCTCCCTATGCTGCTGATCTTGTTGGTAGATATGTGGGAGAAATGGGGGACCCCCCTCACTCATCTTGTCTAACTGTATTTGTACCTTTTGTGGAGCAGAATTTTCACCAGCTAAGAGTTACATCTCTGCAGGAGTCTCCTTATCTTTTGGCTTTGGGCTCTCGCAAATACACAATGCAAAGTACTGGCTCGCTGCATCCACTACACCTGATTATTTGGCTTTCATTTGTATGCACGAACATCATGTTGTACTGGCTGTCAAAAAGGGCCTTTCTGGCTAATGACAACTCCAGTTTCTGTTACAGTTACTGTTTCACTGTTCCTTCCCTAGTCCTACTCACTGCTGTCAGCAGGGGATTAGCCCAAGAGCTTCGTGATGCCTCTGCGCTGCCCAGATTGTCCCCCGTTCAGTGCTGAGTAGTTTTTGACATACATCGTGGTGACATCTATTGCAAGACAACCAAATCAACCATCTGAAGCTGCCCTGTGGTCCCAAGCCTGGATGTTTGGGTGTAAGGTAGGCTGCTTGGCTGCCCTCCTCACATGGAGAGGCACAATCCCATGGGAAGCGGGTGGCCGGAGCTGGTGTTTCTCCTCTCCCCCAGCAGTGCCTCAGCTAGTGCAGTAAATGCTGCCAGACATGAAGCTATTATTAATTCCTTATCCTTAGGTCACGCTGGATCAAGGACCAAGATACGATTTTTTTTTTTAGTCACAGTGAGGCTCTAGGGCTGCATGTCTTTGCGTTGCCCTGTACTTAGGGATGATAATAAATTCTGCCACGGAGCTCTGTGGAAATGGTCCGGCGACTGCTGGCCTGGCGTTTTCTACCCACCGTTCATCCCGCTAAGCCCAGTCCCCTTCCACAGTGTGCTCAGGCCTATGAATACTTGGCCTTCTATTTCTCCACCTCTGTCTTTAGGAAACAGTAGGGGTAGCTCCTTCTCTAAGGCAACAAAATGAACCAGTTACCCCTGTACTTGTGATGTTTGGAACTGCCGTGATTTTAAAGGCTGCTTAAAGCAGAGTTTACTGGAGTTGTATAAATCTTTGCTTTAAATCCACTGTAAATACGTTACAGAATCTGCCAAACATGCATTAAAATATTTTGCTCCAGATATGCCTATGTCTAACCTTTTGGTTTCTAAGAGCTTTAATCAGTAATCTTCAAGTAGGAAGTTATTCATCTTTATTGCCAGGCAGTTCTCAGTGGTGGTCGTGGCAACAATCTTTTCATTGCTTCTGTGTTTAGTTGTTCTTTGACATGATAGAAGTCAGCTGCAGTTCAATGAGCTCACTATTTGTGCAACTTAATTGCTTGCTTCCTTTAATATGTACTCAATTTTTCCTTTTATGAGCAGGGTTGTTGGAAAAATTAAGCTTAAGGATATAGCTATCCACTGTTAATTAACCTCCTTCCCAAACACATTAGTAAAATAGGTCAAATGACTGTTGAGTGTTAAGTGTACCATTACTACGGTTTTTCTCAGCTGGAAAACGAACCCTGTATTGGATAAGACAGGAGTTTCCAAAGGAGCTTCAGGGACTTAGGTGTCCATATCGCACTGAAATTCAATTAGATCCAAGTGCCTAATTCCCTTAAGCTGGATTTTACAAAAGCTCTTAGGAGCGTATGTTAAGGAGTTTTGATTTGGTGCATGTTTGGAGCACGCGTGTTTAAAAATAGACCGAAACTGCTTCCTTTTGTTGCTTTTTGATTAAGCTTAGTGGAATCTTCGGTTCCACTGGGATGTGTGATCCATGCATGCACGCGTGTATGTGCATGTGTACGCAAGAGCAGGCAAAAAGAGGGAATTGCTTTCTTCTTAAGTATTTGCACTTTGCATTAATAAGGATACTGCAAGTGTTTGTTCTTTCAAGAATAACGAATATTATTCAGATTTGAAATTCCTGGAATAGCTCTGATATGTGAGGATGTATAAATAGTTTTGATGAGTATAAAATATGCTCAGTGAGGGAACTGATCTATCAAAACAGCTTTATACAGTGATAGTGTAATTTCTTTCTTTCCATGTCAGGGATATATTCAGATGGAAAAATCACTTTAATTGCAGTGATGATAGCTTGATTGGAATTTTGCCAATTTATCCCCAAAATTGTCCTTGAATTTTAAAATCATATTTAGAAATGTGAGTTCAATGGGAAAGTTCTTCATTTTTTAAATATATGTATTTTACAAAGGGATGGATAAGATTTAAGAAACATGGAAGTTGGGAGAATTCCCACTGGGAGATAAAAGGCAGTTTTCTGTTATGATTACATCTCCCGATTGTGGTTCCCAGGCTAAGTCAGGAGACGTATTCTAGAAGCCAGTGGGGCTTCCCATATGAGTTAGCTCTCCTCATCCAAATATTATCGTGTGTTACAGCAGACCCAGCCAAGAGGAGAGTTCACTGTGCCAGGCGTGGTCCGTGCGTGTAGGAGGCAATCACAGAATCACAGAATGGTTTGGGTGGGAAGGGACCTTCAAAGCCCACCCAGCCCAACCCCCCTGCAAGGAGCAGGGACATCTCCAACCAGATCAGGTTGCTCAGAGCCCCGGCCAACCTGGCCTGGAATGTTTCCAGGGATGGGGCATCCACCGCCTCTCTGGGCAACCTGGACCAGTGTCCCACCACCCTCAGTGTAAAAAGTTTTTTCCTAATGTCTCATCTGAATCTACCTCCCTCTATTTTAAAACTGTTACCCCTTGTCCTGTCACAGCAGGCCCTGCTGAAGAGTTTCTCCCCATCTTTCCTGTCACCCCCCTTTAGGCACTGGGAGGCCGCTCTCAGGTCTCCCCGGAGCCTCCTCTTCTCCAGGCTGAACAGCCCCAGCTCTCTCAGCCTGGCCTCATAGGAGAGGTGCTCCAGCCCTCTCAGCATCTGCGTGGCCCTTGGAGAGCTTCCAGTCTGCATCCCACCCCTGCCTCGGAGAGCTTCCAGTCTGAAGCAGCAAGCGGAGAGGAATGAGACATTCCTGTCTCTGTTTTATAGAGTAGGGATAAAATGCCCAAGGTCACGTGGTGGCCTCCTTGCAACGGCACCAGGAGGAATCTTACACCTTTAGGTTTGAATTGTTAAGCGGGGTTTGCACACTTCACATCGTACTGTAGCTCCACAGACAGAGAAGTGCTTGTCTTTGGACAGGCCTCCTCCAGACAGGATTTTCCAGCGCCGTGCCCCAGCTGTACTGCACAGGCTGTGTGGGGGCGAAAGGCTGCAGTCCCCCAAAACCTCTTCTGGGTGCTGTAGCTGCATATCCCCCGTGCAGAGAGCGAATGCCCTCCTTTCCAGCACAAGTTCTGCTTCTGCTTGATTGTTTTAGCCTGTTATTCTTATATGGCCTTACAAAGGGCTTGATAGATGCAAGGAAGTGAAAAAGAAGTGGAGGCCAGGCTCTTGATTTGAAATGTCTTCCCAGTTCACCAAAGCCAGGGTCAGTGGAAAACTTCTGGCTTCCAGGATGGAAGCTGGAGCTGTACAGTAGACTGTCTCTCTCTCTTTTATACCAGATCAGAATGCCGTAAAAGGGACATAAGGTGGGCGGAAATGACATTTCTGCCCAAAATCAAGGCCCCTTTAGCCACTGCCAGTGGTGTAATGGGGCCTATAGTAAAGGAGCATTAAGCCCTTATTTAGAGAGATGCACTGAAACTGCTGAAACGCTGCCAGTGCGATGTAAGCATCAGGAAATCGCATTTGTTCCATGAGGCCAAAACCCACTGAGAAGCTCCGTGAAGCACTTAATTTTTTAGTATGACTGTAAATAACGTTGTAGAGAATTAATACTGAAGTCCAGCGAACAACTTAGAACATGCTCCCGACAATGTGCTGTCGCCACCCTTTGTAGGTGATGGTGCCACACTTCAGGGTACAGATCTGAGATTCTCTGCGATGGAAATGCACCCGTTGGTACGCAGAGGCTGTGAAGTTGTGGACGAGCTTCTGCAAGCCAGGTGACAGCCTTACGTGTTTGAAATGACTGCAAAGCCGCCGCTCCTCGCAGAGTGGATGCTCCCTTCAGGACGCAGGGCACGGATACTAGAGCACAGTTCACACGCCGCTACTTGCAGAAACAGAAGCAGCTTGTTCCTAGATCCTGGGACACCACGTCAAGAAAATAGTGCAAGGAATTGGCAGTTAGAATCGCGGAATGGTTTGGGTTGGAAGGGACCTTTAAAGGTCATCTAGTCCAACCCTCCTACAAGGAGCAGGGGTTACTCCTCCACTTATATATCTTCCTATGGAGGAAGACACAGTGTGAGGATTCCCAAGCTGGTCTGCGTGGAGCTGGAGAAAAGGCTGGCACCTGGTTATGCTGCAGGGAGGAGTGGAGCTTGGGCTTGTGTCGCATTGCTGGTGTTGGCCACAACATAAGGACCCAAGGGCTCCCAGCTCTTCAGCCTGGTGAACTAAACCGGTGCAGCTGGTGTTCCTTGGGCACCATCTTAAAATATGATCTTGCATGCGGCCACGAAAGCTGGTGGCCGCGGAGGGGACAGGCGGATTGGCAAGCCTTCCCGCAGCAGAGCCTTGCGGGGTGGCTGGGATTCGTGTCGCAGGCCAGGAGGTGGCACTGCGGACACTGCCTTGGAGAGGTCCCATCTGCTCCCGGCCAGAGCAGGGAAGTGGGGGAAATTCTGCAGCAATAACGCACTGTGAACCGGTTTACGTGGAGGGGTGGCAGGGCTCTGACAGAGCTTAAGGCAAGCAGCGTGAATGGACAGAGCAGCGGTTTGGATGTGAATGGTGTGAGGGTACAAGGAACATCCTGGTGCTTAATCTTCCACTTGCAAGATTTTGATATTGATCGCAGAATCAGACTGTGCAAAATGTTGAAACTTGCAGTTTTATTACGAACTCCCAAAGCGAATGAGCTTGGCAGGAGGTTTATGGAATGAGTGTTGCACAGGGGTTCTTGGTTTTGGCTGGACAGTATGGAAGGCTTGGTTGTTTTGAGCTGAAAATGGGCAATATTGCCTTTTCAGCCCTTCTGTGGCTGCCTTGGCAGTGCTGGGTTGGGAGAACCACTCCTACCTCTTGCATTTCTTTCTGGCAGCAAATAATCACTTTTTTGTCAATGCACGTTCAGCAGCGAGGGACAAACTGATGGACTTGGGTTTTGCTAAAACAGGAGACTGACAGTGGAAGGAAGGAGCAGGTGAACAACTGGCTGTGAGCTCTTGGTTAACGCAGAGCCCACCTCTGGGATTACACACCCGGCTTCTTCACCCCGAGGCTCTGTATCTTTTGAAGAGGATTTTCTGCTTGACTCTGAGGGAACTCTCCTAAAGACAGTTTGATTGGAAATGACTCTGGAAGGCCAGTGGGCGATTCATCATCCAAATGACTTCTCCCTCCCCCAAAGTTTCTCTAAAGTTTCCTGTCAGAGCTCATGTGCCCTGAGGAAAAGTGCTTTTTCTTTTTTCATTCCTTCACTTTTCACTAGCTGCTTGTGTGGGTGTCCTGAGGTCTTAGAGAAAGTGGTGCTGTGCCTGGATTTGTCTCAGCTGAACTCGACTCTTTTTTTCATCCACCTCAGTGTGAATCTGGAGTCACATATTAAAGTTAACGGCAGTCCGCTCATGAACAGGCTTACCAGGCACAACCGTTGCCATCTCCAGAGCATCTCAGCTGTTCTCCCTCCACTGCCACGTGGAGAATCTTACACAGGTGACAGGAGAAGGAGGATCTCTGGGTCCTAAACCTGCTAACCCTTGTGAACATTCACCCTCCATGGGGTTGAGGGCTGGCCAGGATTTGTACCTGGGTGCAGTGCCCAGCTCAGGAGCAGAGCAGAGCCTACATGGGGATATTTGGAGCTTGCAGCCCTACAGGGACCAGCTGGATTAAACCATGAAGGATGGCAGGTTTTTCCTTCTGCTGTCCTGCTGCAGGTAGTAGCTGCCGGCTCAGGGACAGTAATAAGCAGTTTGAGAGAAGAGACTTGCAAACTGGGAAGGGAAGATTTACAAATCTGAGCAAAGATATGGAGACCAGTGTTTTGACCTGGGAGCATCAGTCCTTTACCTGGAAGAGTGCTGTGCTGCAAGGGGGAAATAACTCAGTCTCTGTGCTCTGCTCTTCATCAGGATGCATAAGAAATTGCTTCACTGCAGAGGGCAAAGCTCCCAGACAGATGCAAGAGGCTTGTGCAGGGGAGGTAAGGTCTGCTGCATCCTACTCTACTCCCTTTTCCCCTCTGTGGGCAGACAGGGTGGCTCGCAGTGTGACCAAGCGTAAATGGTGTGGCTCTCTGAATTGGCAGGGAGGGAAATTTTTTTTTTGGGCTCAGAATTGCATTTGCAGTTTACAGCAAGCTGGTCTCTGCTGAAAGGCAGATGTGACTTCGCTGTCCTCCGAAGCCAGCCCCCATCCCTCCTCTTTGGGTCCTGGAGGAGTCCTGAGGCGGGGAAGGCCGTGTGCAGCTCCGAAGGGCACACGTTTCCTGTCTCTTCGCTCCTGGCAAGTTTTGTCTGCAGACACTGGCTTCAGTACCCCATAATTACATTTTCGCATTTTTTAATATAGTAACACATGGCTGGGCTTGTGGTAGAGAGCCAAGTGATGTCTTTGGGCCATGAGGACTATAAATATCCAAAGGGATCATTTTATTTGGTTATGGAAGGAAGAAGATCTTTCTTCAGCAGTTACTGTACAAACACAGCTTTGGAGCAAATAAAGCAGGGATTTTTTTTCTATATGTTAGGGAGATGCTCATGAATTCAGCAGAAGCCCCCAAAAGACAAAAAAATCTTTGAATTAGATTTCTCTACAGAAGGCCTTCACACACTGTCAAGCTGTCTAAATTACAGCTTTGTTTTCATTTTAGTTGTGGCAATTATTGTGCTTTTGTTAAAAATACCATTCTGTGTCAATTCTAAGCTCTTGGTAGCGAGGACTGTCTTAAAATAAATGTATGTGCAGTGCCAGGCACAATAGGCCTCATCTGTGCCCGAGACCTTGAGGCACAGCTGCCATATATACGGCAAATAGCTGGTTTGTGTAAGAAGATGCAGCTTTTTAGGTCTAGATCTTGGCGCAGTGAATCTCGAAATCCATGATTCCTCCTTTTTCTCCACAGTGTGCTCCTTGGCACATGGGCGTAAGCCGTATCTGAATGCGCTCTGCTGTCAGGCAGCCCGCCCTGCTTGCTCCCCAGCACGTATTTCCCCCGCTGCGGTGATGGCCCTTGTCCCCCATAGCACCCTGCTTTCCACATCCAGGCAGCCCCCATGTCTGTGTGTTGCTCTGACCAGAAGTGCTGCCCAGGGAATTCCCCACCAGCAGCAGCCTGGTTCTTCAGCATTTCTCCGTTGAGCGGGTGGGCTCGTATCACACAGCGCTGGGACGCACCCTGCTCTGAGGCCTCAGCGCAGGAGCATGTACGTTGGGGAAAAACTCTTCAGCAGGCCTGTTGCGACAGGACAAAGGAGTAATGGTTTTAAAATAGAGGGAGGTAGGTTCAGATGAGATATTAGGAAAAAAATTTTTACACTGAGGGTGGTGGAACGCTGGTCCAGGTTGCCCAGAGAGGCGGTGGATGCCCCATCCCTGGAAACATTCCAGGCCAGGTTGGCCGGGGCTCTGAGCAACCTGATCTGGTTGGAGATGTCCCTGCTCCTTGCAGGGAGGCTGGACTGGGTGGGCTTTAACAGTCCCTTCCAACCCAAACCATTCTGTGATTTTATTCTGTGATTCTATGATTCCTTTAACTTGTGGAGTTTGCTTAACGTGAACGGCTACACACGAGGCTCGGGGGAGGAACATTTAGGCCTGTTAGGTATAGCTTTAGTTTTACTTTGGAATAAGGCTCTCATGACCTAGTATCTGGGCCGAGTCCTGGATCTGCCATAAACAGTTTGTAGAATTTGAACGCAAGCTTCTCCTGACAGATAAGAAAGGTGCTTGGAGGGATTACGAAGGTATATTGTGCATTTGCAAACCAGAGACCTTTCTGTGCACCATGGACCAGGGTGCCTGGTGCCTGTTTGCTGTAGTACCTGAAGGAGGCCCTCAAGAAAGCTGGAGAAGGACTTTTGACAAGCGCATGTAGTGATAGGACAAGGCATAAGCTTTGAACTGAAAGAGGGTAGAATTAGATTAGATATAAAGAGGAAATTCTTTGCTGTGAGGGTGGTGAGGCACTGGCCCAGGTTGCCCAGAGAAGTTGTGGATGCCCCATCCCTGGAAGTGTTCAAGGCCAGGGTATATGGGGCTTTGAGTGACCTGGTGTAGTGAAAGGTGTCCCTGCCCAGGGCAGGGGGGTTGGAACTGGGTGATCTTTGGTCCCTTCCAACCCAAACCATTCTGTGATTCTATGATTCTATACTATATGTGACAAAAATATAACCATATATAATGGTGCCATTTCTCCCTCAATTTTGTGGATATAAAATGTGGTCAAAGCGGACTCTGACTCTGATAACCAAGCCAGTGAAGAGTCTTTACCGCAGCCTTTCTCATTTCCTTTTGGGGAATGTTTTCTCCTGCACGTGATCCAATTTTTAGCATAGATGAGTGCCATACCAAGAGGTTTCATTCCTAGCATGTGCGCGAACCGCTGTATTTCCGGAGGGAAGGCGCTGTTCCTACAATCGCATCGTTACCAAGAGGCTGTAGTTGCATGATTGTCCTCAATTAGTGGTGCTGCCAGATCATTCCTAATATTTTTTTTTGATAGGCACAGCAGCGCAGTGGATCCGATAGCGTGTATGTTTTGATGTGGTACATTGACAGCAGCGGTGTCTATCAAGAAGAACAACAACGACAGATTAAATAGCAGGGTGCTCTCTCTGTCATCGTGGGGCAGTTACCGGGGGAAAAAGCTCCCGTTGTTTCCTTGGCCGTATCGACCGAGGCCTACACAAGGCCCTCTTGATTAAATGAACTGGCAGCAGAACAGCAAGTTCTTGTTAGCCATACATGCCAAAAGGCCCTAACACAAACAATCCCCATTATAAATTAGGCCTTTTACAAACAATATTTCAAGAAACTACTTGTCCGTTTTCCATGCCATTATGCATTTTTAGGATGATTACATGTTTCTGCTGGATAATGGCCTTTTGCCAAGGGCAAAATGGAGTTTCAATAGGACTCATTATGAAGTGAAAAGTTTTTCTATTCCTACCCCCTGGAAGGAAAAAGCCACTCACAGATAAAGCCTGTGATATAATTACGTTGCTTTAGATAACCAGCAACATTACTTCCCAAATGATAAGTACTTGTTTTTATCCTTCCTTAATCTCACAGGCCTCTTGTAGTCTTTTAATAGGAAGTGGTGGCAGCTGTGAAGGCCACTTGATCATTTGGGTCCCAGCAGAGTGCAAGGCTGCCCTGCTGATAAAAGTCAAGACAGCTCCAGCTATCGGGATCGCTATTAGAGGAGGAAGTGCTGTCTGCAAGGGTAGACCATGCCAGGCAACTTTTCAATGCACTGCTAAATAATTATGTTCCATTATAAGCCTTTCCCTTCTCCCTTGTTTGTTATTCAGACCCTCATCTTTCTTGGAATGAAGATGTGTTGTTTGTGAAATGCTGGGCTTTCAGAATAGGGATGTTAGGGTTTGATCCTGAAAGGGGCTGAAGGACCACGGTAGGGGCCGAACCCTTGGATCCTGGCGCTGTGCACAGGAGTTCAGCGGTGCTCGGTATCACCAGGAGCTTTGTGACTGGAATCCTGGCAAAGGTAGAGGTTGTCTTGGGGACTATAAAAAGGGTGGGCTTGTAGTTCAAGCCCTGATCTGGATCTCAGGAAACCTGGCTCAGTTTCCAGTTCTCACTCAGAGTCCTCGGTTCTGATCAGTCACTCGCTGCTCTCATTTCCCATTTGTTACATGTGAATGGAAATTATTTCTCCTTTTGGCCTTTGGATTATAGGATCTTAAGATAAAGACTCTGTCATCTGTAAATAATATCAAGATCAACAGGCTTTTGCCTGTCTTAGTTGAGATATTGAGATGTTACTGTACCAGAAATCCCATTTCTCTGATCTGTGGCTCATGTGACCAACTTTGTTTATAAATATGCCCATCATTCTCCATTACATGCTTCCCCCATCATTATTGCAGGAATTTCATCAGGATGGCAAAAAATAACTTGGTGACTGTGAGAACAAAAGCCCCAATTCATGAAAATTCATTTTGAGGTGGCAAAAGCAATTTATTATACGCATATAGCAATTATTGTCATGTTACTGATTCCAGGATTTCATTACTATTATTAAGAAGACAAGCCATTTACACTTTTAGAGTAGGAGGTCTTTAGGAGCGCTAATTAGAACTTTTCATCACTCCTGGAAGGGAGGGAGATTTTATTGTGCAGGGTCCGCTCATATTCACTGGGAGGGGAGTAGGGAGTTAAGTCCCTTGCCTGTGTGACAGTGAGAAGTCTGTTCCGACAGCTAAAGAGTTACGGGATTCCCCCTTGGCTCTGTTTCCTGATTCATCTCCATTGGCTTATCCAAGGCTTGGAAGAGGAGAGAAAAAGTCACCTCCGGGTGGCAACTCAACCTACTGAACATCCACACTTCCGCTTACTAAAATAAATTTTCAAGGACCCTAACCAAGGTACTGCTGGCACCTTGATGAAGTTAGAAGATGAGGCCACCTCACCCTAATTCTGCTTCCCTAGCTGTGAGGAGCCAGGAGAGCTGAGAGGAGGAGTAACTGTGGGGAAGGTAGGTGCTATCCAAACTGAGGGTGGGGACGGGAGTCTAAGTGAGACCTGGAGGAGTGGGAAAGGAAAAGATTGTCCTGGGATTTAGGCAGTGAGGTGTATGTCATGTTACCACAGTGGCCTTGCGTGAGGTGAGATGTTTTTATCGCCCTTTTGCTGGAAGCTCTAAAGGCATGTCCTTCTGTTTCTGGGTCCTCGTCTGAGCTCTGTCTGAATTGCAGGTGAGCTTAGTGCTCCAAACTGTATGTGAAAAATGCTGTAAAATGGGAAGTACTTTGAAATATCATGCTCTGGAGATGCGGTGTTTTCTGACCTGTGATGATATCATCTTCTCCTTTCCCTGCTCAAGAGGGGAACGATTCTATCTGCTTCCACCATGGAGGAGACAGAGCTGCCAAAAGGTCATGTGGGACTGGGGTGATGGGTCAGAGAAAAACGTGACAGGGAGAGATTGACAGGTGGGTGTTTGATGGACATATGAGGAAGGACACCATCTAAGCAATTCTTGTGCTCTGTGCATTACAGGAGAAAAGAGAACTGGTGGTTATGGACTGTGCGCACAAACAGGGAAGTTGAAAGCTGGTTGTGGGAAGCTAGTTTTTAGTCTTTTTTAGTGTTTTATATAATATGTGTATTATATAAGTGTGTGTATATTAACAGTATATATTTATGCTTAGTTAGGAAAATAAAAGAGATTAAAATGTATGTATGTATAAAGCAACATATGTATAAAGGGTGAGATATCCCTTCTGGACTATGAAATCTCGTTCTGTCATCCTGTAGGCAGACGGTCACTGTACGGTCTGGGTCACAGAGACGGCTCTTTGGGTGCCCTGTGGAGAGAGCACAAAGAGGGACAAACGTACCCAGGCATTGCCAGCTCCTGCCACCTCGCACAGGCAGATTGAAGCACCAAGTGGTGGCAGATGGCAGTCCGTAAGCCACCAAGGGAGTTCCAGAAGATACTCCGGGAGGGAATCCCTTGTGGTAAGTGTTGCCATAGCCCTGTGCAGCCAAGTCACGTAATGCTGCTCCTGGATTTACCAAGCTCTGCCTGGAAGTGCCATAGTGATCGGAGGGGAAGGAGTCTGCAGGCCTGACCGAGTGCTGTCCTGCACGGGCTGGCAGGTCACGCTTCTAGACAACACTGATAAAAGCAGCCATAGCGCAGGCACAGTGCTGTATCCTTGAAAGGCTGTTAAATGCATTAGTCATTAGGCATTTGATTACCCCTTTTCACCTAGGACTCAGCTGACCTCTAATGACCAATATTTGTATTCAGAAGAACAGGGATGAATTAAAACAAAGCTGAGAAAGTCTAGTGGCAAGTGACTTCTTGCCTAAGGTCATGCAGGAATTCTGTGGCAGAAACCTCCTCTGCCGTAAACCCAACGCCATTCCTTGCTGCTGGAGTCACTCTTCAGCCCGAGTGATTGTGCTCCGTGTACCTGGCTGCGTTCATGAGGGCAAGTGGAAAGGAGGAAGCCCTTTCACAGTCTTGGGGAACCGGGGGCTCCAGCCCCTGCCTCTCGACATGGCAGAAAGACTCATTGTCTTCTGCAAGCTTGGCATGAAGCCGGCATGAGGCTCTCCTGCGGAGCGCGTGGGGAAACTGCAGGCCAGAGGGAGGGCCAGTGGCTGGAAGATTTCCTGAGAAAAGGGAAGACAGAGAGAGGAGAAGCACCACTGCCTGTGTGGAGAACAGCCCTTTCTGTTCCAACAGCTGCCTCTGGGGCATCACAGCCACACACTTCGATGCGGGGCTCTGTCCTGCTCCGCAGGACAAAGTGAACGACATAGAAACCCCAACCCAGAACTTGCGTGTGGAGACCCTTCTGGTGTGGGAAAGACAAAGAGCGTCCAAGAGGACACTCCAGAAATTCAGGTATATAGATATTGCAGTGAAAAGACCAGAGTACTCTCTCCTAATTAGTTTCCTGAGCCAGATGGTAGAAAGAAGAAGGATATTATTAGAAAAATAAGCTTTATTGAGGGGGGCAAGAAAAACTGAATAGAAAACAGATTGCTTCAAGGCACTTGAATTCTCTGCCCATTTTTACTGTCAAAATTACCTAAAGGCTGTTGAAAACTGAGAAAAGCTTAGGAAACCAAACAAATAATAAACCTTGATAACCAGCAAGCTCCCCAAAGACCTTGCGTGCCTCAGGAAGGGGAATTCCAGTGAAAATCACCACATTTCCAAACTGCTGGTTTCAGTGCTAATCTTCTGGAGCTGTTTTTAAACAAAGTCTGCAGCAGCTTATGTAGCCAGCTGAGCAGATGATGTGAATAAAAGAAATGAGCCACAGATCAAAAAAGTCTACATGTTTTGGCTTTTAATTTTACCTCTTCGTCTTTTACCCAGATGTGGTTGTGGGTAGGTATCAGCCAAGAAATTGCAGGTGGCATGGTTATCTTGCTATTTACTGTGCGATGATGCCGCTACCAGCTATTCAATAATAGGAAATGACTAATGATGTGGTGGAAATTATGAACCAGGATTAATAAAACTTGAAAAGGAACAGTCTGGTCTGTTTGATCCTCTGAAGAGGAAGTCTGTCTGTGTACAAGTCTTTTCCCTGAGGTGATGTTCTTATTAGTCTGATCTGAGTAGGGAGCAAAGGGAACCAAGTTTGGAAGTGGCTTAAAAAGAAGACAGTAAAAGAGGACATGAAGTATCGTTGAAAAACATCCCTGGGTGACAGGCTCCTTTCTAATGCTGCCTTGCAGGAGGGTGGTGGTAAGTCACAGGAAGGCAGTTCCAGTCTGCGTGACGCTTGCAAGTGAAAAAAAGGAGTTTCTTGGAGAGCTGCATTTGACTCGGGTCAGATTTTTCTGCTCTTTCTCCTGCCAAATCCTCCTTGAGTCATTTTGCTTGATGAGGGACTACAGTGCCCGGCTACTTGCAGTGCTGTTCAGCCTTGTAAACAGGAGGTGCCATCTTCCGAGTGCCGTAGCAGTGACACGAGTGATTTCTTGGTGGAGAGCTGGAGGCAGACTGCCTTTCACGGGGCTGTTGCAGGTGCCATCCTTCGAAAGCAGAAAAGTGCCCTTAAAAATCAGGTCCAAGAAAGGGCAGTGGAGGGCCTGAACAGGGTAAAATCCTGAACTGAGCCTAATGGAAGAGAAGAGGTTTCTGGACATACGTCCTGAACTGAGTGCGTAAGTCTTGGAGAACTGGAGTTTTCCTGGGTGAAACCACCACCATCTGAGATGGCACCAAGACGGAAATACGTTTGATGTGGCAAGGCTGACAGCTAGGACACGTGGTGGATTCCAGGTTGTTACCACAAAACACCAATCCTTTCCTCTCGTGTCTAATAGCTATGTAGCAGAGGTGCTAGATCTGTCTGCAGGTCTGTAACTGACAGGGCAGTATGGCATCGCAGGAGAACAGTAGGGCCATACAGGTCATGGAGGGAGCTCTTGAATAGATGCTGTGGAAGCTGGCCTTCTCCATGCCCCCTTCCCTTTCCCAGAGAGGAAACTTGACATTTAATTTTTTTTTTTTTGTGGAAGATGATCTGTTGCCTAGGTTCCTTGATGTAACAAATTCCCATGACTGCACTGGTGAGGCACTGGTGATCTCTTCTGCTCTTCCTGAGGCAGGTCGGAGTTGTAGCTATTGGTCTTTTCCTAGAGGAGTGAAGCTGGCTCAGTAGCATGCCAAGTAACGATGTTGAGTGGCCTGTAATGTTTGATAACGTGTGAAGGAAATATTCTCCTGAAATAGATGGTGCTGTGTGGTTGGCTGAGATTGCAGAGATGTGAGTTCAGTGTGATCCTGTATAGTCCCATGTTTCTACCAAAAAAGGTGCTGGAATTTGGCAATCTTAAATTCTTTGCTTTAACTCTCCTTGCCTTTGCCACTGTTTGAACCTGTTTGTTTGGTGTGAGGGAAACATGATAAAAAGGCCTCCGGCCTGGCAAGTGAAAACATGGTTCAAGCCGATGACTTTCACTTAAACCCGCTGAGCTCAGGATTGTACCGGATTGAACGGGGATGAGGGGCTCAGGGGAGGCAGGAGGAGTGAGAGCACAAGGGAAGGGAAGAATTGACTGCTGTCCCCTCGCCCCTTGTTTTGGTACACACTGGTGCTGAAGCATGGCCCGCAGCCCAGACCCAATCCACTAATCTTCTGGAATGGAGCTCACTCCCTGCTCTCCTTTTCCCAAAGTTGTTTTGGGGCAGAAAGTGAGTTTCAAACTCTTACCTGTCGTTATAGTGGTTCATTCCTTGCTGGCATTTTCTGTGCGGTCCCCAAAGTCTCTCCCTTGGCATGTATCAGGCACGAAATATGGCCCATCAAGTAACCAAAACTCAGGCCATTTAAAGAGAGCATGACTGGTTGCAGGAGAGGGTTGTGCACCCTCTGGGTGTGGGACGGCAGCTGCGTGCTCATCCTATCCTGCGATAGAAACATCTCTGTTGGTGACGCGGCAGGAACATGTCGTGGCGGTTGTGAACATAGGTGAGGTGGGGCCATGCAGCTGCTGTGTCCATCCACGGGGCACTAACGCAGCCTGCGCTGGCAAAAGACAACCGTCATTTTTTATTTTTTTGAGTGTGACTCTGAGCACTCAGCGCTTTAACTTCGCAACAGCCTTCAAGTTCACCGAGCTCATTAAGTCAGTGTAAATCAGCTGGATCCACTGCAGTCGCACGTAGAGCAGCTCAGGGTCTGCTTCAGTCTCGTCTGGTTCGTCAGTCCGGAGTGTCGGTAGCCCCTCGGTAGCGGGGCCGTTTGTGAGAGGCTATACTCACCTCCTCTCCCATCCCTCGTGCTGTCTCCTAGTCCTTCCCCCTGTGCCAGCTTTCTTTTTCTCCCTCCTCCTCTGTTTTCCTCTAACTCTTTCAAATAATTTCTGTTTTAAAGTGAGACTCAGCTATGCAACTGGTTTTATATTTATAAATTGTGTTGGGCTGACCCTCTCCTTACCTCTGAGCTGGTATTTTTAAAAGCCCCATTGTTTCCCGCTGCTTCAGAAGGTTAAAAGTCCAATCTCATTACGAATACTGTGCATATGTTGTTGTTTAGTGTTATATCGGTGCGTTACCTAAAACTGCGCAGCCAATCAGAACTCCGATGGACTGTGTCTCACGTCATCGTACGGGTGGGATGGAGGCACTGATCTTTTTTAAAGACCTTAAATCCTGGTGCCTGCTTTGTAATGTCTGAGGATCTTCCTTTTGTCCTTTCGGTATCATAAAGCGTTTTCGCTCTCTGCTTGGGCAATACAAAGAAACACTCAGGGCTTGAAATCCCATAATCAGCTTTGATCATGCTGCTTTTGGGAAAGTAAGGACAGATGACTTTGTCTTGGTGGAATGTTCCTCCCTGTGAATGCTTTTGAAGTTCTTTTTCTTATTATTTGTCTCTTGATTTAAACCAACCTATTAGATTTTTGTTGCTGTTGTCTTATTCATAAGTTATGCGCTAAGTTGCTCTTTTTCTTAGTTCTTTTGCCCAAAGAGGATTTTCTTGACACTAAGTTCTTTATCTACTAAGCTGAACAGAAGCCTACCTCATACTTTGATCAAATTAAATTTACAGTGTCACCTGTACCTTTTCCTAATTCGTCAATAGGAGTTCTCAATACCGAATTCTTTAGCGTCAAAAGACTTTGCTTGTGTTTAGCACGGACCTGGTCCTGTCATGCTTAAGTAACAATTGTGTCTAGGCCAGCGTATTCAAAACTGGTCCCCAGAAAGAAAGTAAACGATCAGTCCTTAATTATAGGAAGCACATTGCTGCTTAGTATAAAGCAGAAAGACTGAATATAATGCCCTGACCCCGTTGAGGCTGGTATTTGGCTGCAGGAGGTTCAAACCCAAAGACTGTCTGCGTGGGGTGAATCTAACCCCAAAAGGTAACAATAAAGGTGAGGCTCTCACATACAGCCTCAGCACCAATTTTGTGTGTGGTAATAAAAGGAATAATCTCTTTGTGTTACTGCTTTATCCACAAAAGCAGCCTAGGCTCAGCGGTGGTTCTCTCTCTTTGTTCTTTCCATAGAAGAGAAGATGTATTTGCAGGACAGTGTCTGCTCTTTGCAGAAACAGATGCTCAAGCTATTTGTTTGTCTTCTTTTTCCTCTAAGCTAGATGAATATAATGTTCTATTCAGTTGTAAAAGACTGTTTTTGTGTCTCACAGTCACGTTTCAGTATCAGCAAATATTTTAGATATGAGTTAAGAGAGGTACCCCACTGACAGAAGGAGGCTGGCGGAGCTTGTAGTATCACATCGTAAATTCCCTCTTCTGCTATGAAAATGTAATAAAAAATGTGGCACAGCAGATTTACAGTGACAATGCTGCTGCTGTGTGAAGGCAACTATTTTATCTCTTTGTTTCACACCACAGTTTTTACTGTGCTACACGCAACGAGTGCTTCCTCCAAGGAACAATGCCTGCAAGCTTCACGTGAAGTTTAAATATGATCTCATAGCGACTCTCCATCAGCTTGTTACACCATTATCGCTCTGCTGCTAATAAATTTTAGGAGCTCAAATTTATATGCAAATGTTTTATTTTAGCTATCATTATACTTAGCTTATTGTGAGCCTGGTAATGCCCCCACCCAGTTACATCACCCTTGGAAAAATTTAGTCCAATGTGTCTTTTACAGTCTTACTGCAATGTTATATTTGCAAGCGTGACCACACACATGTAATGGGCTTCCCGGCTCGGCACGGCCTGATCCGATGGGCTGAGGTGGGTGGGAAGGGTCTCGCTTGCCTAGGGAGCTGTATTAACTCAGGTCCGTTCTGTAGGGGATGGTGGTAGCATGGGACGGGCATACGCAGGGCTGGGAGTGAAGTGGTCCACGTCCCCAGGTAAATCACTTCACTTCTCGTCAGTTCTGGCTCTAGATAGGTGTCTCTGGCTGGCTCTTTGCTGAGTGCCGTGTCCAGGCATACCAGTGTTTTCCTTCTCACTGCCTCTCTTGTTGCTGGGTCCTGACTTGAAAAAGGCAAGTTGAGATGACAACCTTTTCTTAAACGTTAAGGGTTCTTCCACCTCCCACTCTTAGGCTGTCACAGAGGTGTCAGAGCTTGTCTGATGGTGCTGCCCATCCTGCAAAGGATTTCAGTGTCCTTATGTGTATTACAGTCCTGTGAGCATTCATCCTGCAAACTGTGTCAGGAGTGAGAAGGAAAGCAGAGAGGTTCTCATGATTTTGCATGTACAATATTGAACAAATAAAACTACATAGGACATGGACCAGTTGGAGAGGGTCCAGAGGAGGCCACGGAGATGCTCAGAGGGCTGGAGCAGCTCTGCTGTGAGGCCAGGCTGAGAGAGCTGGGGCTGCTCAGCCTGGAGAAGAGGAGGCTCCGGGGAGACCTGAGAGCAGCTCCCAGTGCCCAAAGGGGGCTGCAGGGAAGGTGGGGAGAGACTCTTCAGCAGGGCCTGGTGTGACAGGATGAGAGTCAATGGTTTTAAAATAAAGGGAGGTAGATTCAGATTAGATATTAGGAAAAAAATTTTTACACTGAGCGTGGTGGAACCCTGGCCCATGTTGCCCAGAGAGGCGGTGGATGCCCCATCCCTGGAAACATTCCAGGCCAGGTTGGCCGGGGCTCTGAGCAACCTGATCTGGTTGGAGATGTCCCTGCTCCTTGCAGGGGGGTTGGGCTGGCTGGGCTTTGAAGGTCCCTTCCAACCCAAAGCATACTGTGATTCTGTGGCTTCTGGGCTGCTCACCAAAATGTTATCGCATGTTTTCAGAGGCATGGTGGGGTACAGGAGCTGTCATCTTCTTTATGTATATTACTTGGACACTTGAGAGCCTTAGCTATGGATCCACAGGCCAGGTAGATAAACAGATGCTGTTTGGTTTGTTCTGGGTTGGTATTGTGATTAGAGCATCATGACTTAATGAGAAATTTGATGGGAAATTCTACAGGCGCTGATAGTAAGCAATGACACAAATAGGTGAGAATTTCAAGGCACTGAATCTGGGAGCAGGGAGGTTTAGTTATGGTGCTGTTGCTGTTTTCATACTTAGGGAGTGTGGATAAATTTTATCTGGATTTTTCCAGTGGACTAAAAATGTCTGTGATTTTTTTTGTCGCATGTTCACTGGAGACATGAAAAGTGTCTTTATTTAAAATTTTCTGACTCTTTTGCTGTCAAGATAATAAAAATAATTTCTTTTAAAGGAAATTGCTCTAATTACTAAGGAGATATCCCATGACTGTTGTGACTGACTTTGTTAATTTGTTTTTACATGAATGCCTCAGTATAATGGCAGTGATAAAATCTAGGAGGCTTATGCCTCCATGCTTCCCAAAGACACAGGGGAATAAGCTGATCTCATGAGTCTTGTTTTTAAGTGCTCACCAGGTATTTTTGCTTCATTGTCCAAGTTGTACTTGCAAAATTGTACAACTGCTTCCTTTCTGTGTTTGCAGCTCCGTGGTAGGCCGTACTGTCAACACCTGGAGAAGTCCCAAATCTAGAAGGTTGCTAAAGGCAAGCAAACCTTGCTTTACTACTTTTCTACTCTGTCAGTGAACAGGCTGAAGAAGACTTTTTGAAAGAGTCTGTAGGTACTAACCTCAGAGGCTGTGATGACTGTAATTCTTAGATAAAAAGTATTACGTGCAGACACGGGAAGAGAGCAGGAGAGGAAGCAGAAACTGGAAGAGTGAGTAAACATTAGCTACACAGACTGGCATTTTCAAAAATTCCTGTCAGATTAGAGATATGTGCTACATTGCCAGACTTGTGATCCTTCATCAATTATACATGTTTGGGAGTGAATAAGGGATCACCTTGGAATGGTGGAAGAACACCACAAAATATGACATCAAAAGTACTTGTGCAGTAAGGAGAGCTTTCTGCTCAAGAACACAGACGAGGCCTTGTATCATGAGAAGCACGTCTCTCAGAATTGCATCAAAATAGCCGTGCAAGCTTCCATTTCATTATTTACAAAACAATTTTTTCTCTTTTTTGATGTAAAATAAAGCTGATACTGTCATTTCTTCAGTGATTGCAGCACATTGCTGTGTCACTGAACCCATCTGCTGCACAACTGTCAAGACTGTGGCACTTAAAGCACACAAGGGCTGAAGTACCATTTATTTGACAAATACTTGCTCAGCAGATCAAAGGTCGCATAAACAGAAGACATCAGTAACCAGGAGACCTGGGCCTATAGTATACAAAAATATTGCAACTACAGCTGCTTCTAAATCCGAGCTGCTTTCTTCCTAATATTTAAGAGACCAGTGAAAAGTAGTAGCTACAGCAACGTGTCTGTAGGTTAGCAAAAGCCTGGCTCTGTGGTTGAAGCAATTAGAGCGTGCCGTAGAAGAACACCAAGGAGAATCAAAGGAAGAATCGAAACGGCTTCTGCTGTTACTCCAGGTCACCAGGGGAGGCTCAACCAACCGGTGGTTTAAGATTAACACGTGCATCAACACGTATGGACAATTCCAGTCATGCCAGGAACTGTTTTTTCTATGGTCATGAGGAAAGTGAACTATTGTATCCTAAGTCATCTGACATTTTTTCCCAAATAGCAGAATTTCCTTTCTTCTTCTGGAGAACTTTGCATTTTGCAAGGGAGTGTGTTTACGATAGATTCCCATGTCAGAAGTGGTGACATCAGTGATTCCTCTTGCAATTTCCCATCCATACCCCAGGGACAGGGCTGGCCTTCCTTTGGCAGCACGCGCTGGGATCCGAGGACCGCAGGTGCTGTGATACACCAAAGTGCTCGTGCTCTCACCGGGCAATAAAGCCAGTGAAAGTTGCAGGAGTGACCACAATGCTCAGCCTTATTTCAGGGTCTGATGGCTCTTTATTTCGTGGAGGTGAGTGACAATTAACGTGTTGTCACCTAGCAGTGACAGAAAGCAGTGGCTGTGTTGCAGTAGCCACTGTAATGGAAGGAATCTTGATGTTCGCTTCCAAACTAAGCAGGAACGAAGGGATTTTTAAGTGTGCAGCCTGCAGTTTATTTGTGTGGATTATCTCCAGACGTGGGTAATGTGAAGGGCAGACAAGTGTGGATTCACTGGGTAGGGTGCAAATTAGCTCATCCCTCATTTGCTGCTGCTCCTTCTTTCTTTTCAGGTTCTGAGGGCGAGCTAAGGCTGCCTGAGCTGGAGCATTAGATTATCCACCTCCCAGACTTTGGTCTCTGCAGCCCCAGGAGAAGGTCTAAACTACTCCCTCCTTTCCCTTGAGGCAAGAGGTGGAGGAAACCCATGTTGTCCTAAGAGGATCTGCATGTGTTTACCACACTGGAAGCTCTGCATGTTCCTCCTGCTCCTGTGTAACTCCCCATGAGCCTACGACGGGTGATCTGCAGATGTGAGTTATCTGTAGTTGTATTTCTAAGGGGGTGAGCTGTCTGGAAAGTGAAAAACAGACTTTTCACTTGAGTTAGTTACACTAAATATGGCTTTTCTTCCTTTTTTTTTTTTTTTTTTTTGCATTCCTGCATATGCTGGAGATGTCCCCCTCAGGATACACAGTGAAATGCTTTAATGCACACTTCACGTGACTCCTGGGGACTTAAAAGCACTGTGAAAAGAGATTGTGCTTGTTTAGGATTTGAGAAACAACTTGTTGAGGTTGTTTGAGTACCCATGATTTAGCAAACTGCTAAGTGGTTAAGGATAATTTACCAGTTATCTTACTGCTACTCTTGTAGGTGTCTGATGAACAGCAGGAACTGAGCTGATTGATAACTAATAATGTAATTTGACTGCTAATTGCTTATTTGACCATCTGCTGACTTGTTTGTTACATTTTCAGGTGTCCATTAAAAGCAATCAGTCTTCTGATCACTCAGTCATAACTTGGATGTACAGTGAGATGAATCAACTATTAGTAGCATATTTTCAAACCCAATCTGTAGAAAGTCATTTACGTTCCCAAATAAGAACTCTATTGAATTTTAGACTATTTTAGGACTTTCCCAAGGAGACACCCCTCACCAGAGGGACTTTAAAGGTCTGTTACAAAGATGGTTGGAGCTAATCTGACTGAGGTTGCCTGGGTGGAAAATGTGTGTGTGTATTTATGTATCCCCACATACCATGTGTTTCTCTTCTGTGTAGTCAGGAAGCAGCTCTGTCCTCCTGCCATGTATATTCACCAGGTGTTATGTGACCCCAGGTTCTTCTTAAGGAATCATCTAACTGAGGTGGGTGGAAGATTTCCCCAAGTAATGGCATCATTAACAGGGCCTGTGATAAAAGTGGATTGTCACCCACAGTGATTGTGTGGAGCACTGCACGATAGCTGGGCTGTCTGTAAAATCTGTACGAAATGAACTACAGCTGCACAATAGGTGATTAAACTGGTTTTCTCATGCTATAAGTCAGCCCTCTTTAATACTCATTTAAGAATTCTTTCTCTTTTATAGGACTGTAATATGCATGAGCCCATTCCTTTCCACCCTTCCTATTATTCTACAGCAATGCCTTATTTAATCCCTACTTTTATTTTTATTGCTTCTTGCAGTCAGTCTCCTCTCCTCAGCCTCTGTCCTGGGATACTTCTTGGTGGGGAAAGTGATGGAAAAGGAACAGAACCATGCCAAATTTGTTATACTACTCCCACAGCAGGAGCAGCTTTCCCAGAGAAGACTGGGACAGGGCAGATTCCCCTCCTTCTGCTTCTGTCTTCACACCTCTGAACCCACCTATGCGGGGTCCATGTGGGACAAGATTATGTCACTTCTTCAGTCTCCTCAGGTCCTTTTGTGGGAGAAGAGGAAATTCCTACCAAGCCTCTGTGGAGCTGGTCTGTAACCTCTGTAAAACCCGGGAAGTCTGAGGGATGAGGCTTTCTTGAAACATGGCTGGATCTGGTAACCACTTCAGGAGCTCTTCCTGAAGGAGAGGAGAAATTGCTAGATCTACTTCTGGTAAAATCCTGACGTAGTTCATCTCAAGTCAACGAGCTGTGTTGGCTGACAGCTGAGGATCTATTTCCTATAAAGTGAGAAATGTCCTGTAGAAAGGCGCCATAAACAAAGCAAATTTCGAAGCAATTGAATGCAATGTATCAACGTTGCCAGTGTATAACATTCAAAGCTTGTGAAGTTGTCACCACAAGCACAAAACCAGAGCGCTCTGGGTTCTCTTCCCGTCAGTTAATAGTGTGAGTTCCCCGGGAGTGGTTGTGCTTCTCTAATCTGATCAGGGAAATACGATCACTGTGTGATTCCTGGGTAGAGTTCAAAAGCTCGTGTATCAGACTGTCTACAGCCTAGGAGAGGATGTATTATGCCATCTTGACTTAAAGACTTCAAATGAGAAAGAACTTAACACATTCCAAAATTAATTGTTCCGAATGTTAACTGTCCTCACTGCTAAAACACACCTTTTGCTTTTTAACCTTTGGGATTCATCTTCTAAGTTTTTCTTCACAACTGTGAGGATTTGAGACCTGTTCTAATTTTTAATGAGCCTGAAATTCTTAATAATAACAGGCTGCTGGGACATAGGGCTTTGAACAAAATATTGAATAATACAAGACCAGCAATAACATGAATAGAGTTAAAAGGATTGATACCACCAAATTACTGAGTCTTTCCAGTAGCAGAAGGTAATTACTGAGTTGTATTGTTTTTACTAGCAAATGACTGAAGACATTCTTCTGGAAAATGAATGCAGCCTGATCAAAGGGACTCCTATCTAGTGAAATGAATCAGATTTTAAATATATTTATCCATTAAAATGTTGTGCTGAGCTTCTCTTGGTCCCTACTGGGCAGAAGACGCCTACCCCGTTCACCTCTAATCTGAGAAGCTCACTGCGTCTACCAGACCTATTTGCAGCGAGACGCTTGCGGGAGACGAAACCTTGGCATGGGAGGTTGCTTGTCTCCGAGGGCTGCTGGAAGGGGAGCAGAATTCCTTGTCTGCCTCAGTCCACCCACACAAACAGGAAAGAGGCCGTGCCAGATGATAAGTCCAACTTACCATCCAGGGTAACTAGATGCCAGAGAGGATTGTTTTCATTTCCACGGGATTTCTAATTAAGGGACATGCTTTAACTGTGTTTTCAATGGCTGAACATCCAAATAAAAGTTTGATATGAGCAATTTGTCTGGCAGGCTAGATAAATTCATACCAAAGCCAAAGGATTTTCCGTTTAAAATGGGTACACATCCTTAGCTGCGAATCGGATCAAACATTCCTGTAACTAAAGAATCCCCTTTATGTAACAACTTCTTTTTAACCTTAATTCTTGGTAGTTTTAATGATCAAAGTCTCTCTTTCTCCGAGTTGTCCCCAGTCATTGACTCTGGCAAGTGCTTGTTTTTTTTCTGAACTCTCGGTCTTGTTCCAGTTTGATGAATGAAGGGAAATGTCTATTCCCATTTCTGCTGTCCCACCCAGCCCTAATGAGCAGTGGCATTGTCTGAGTGACTCCTGGGGGAATTGGCTACCTGCATAGCTGCTGGGCTGGGCTGTTGCAGCTGGATTTCTGTTGATGCTTTGTTTTCTGGAGATGTGATCCACGGTCTTGAGAACAGGTAGAGAGGAAAGATGCTGCTGGCTTTTTCTCCAGGGAAGCTAGGTTCAACGTGATTAGGCTATCAGGTGCCGTGTGGTTTTGGAAAATTGGAAATCCATCCAGTCAGGAAAGACGTTGCTTTGGTTGAGGATATACTGCCTTTTATCGCGTTCGCAGAAGTAGATCAAAGACACGTTCATGATATACGTGACCAGCAGAGGTGATGTGGGCAAACGCTAAGTGGGTTTGTTCCTGTAGGAGTCCTGGTATGAAACTCTCTTGATAACTTTGCCAGGTCCAGCTACAAAGACTTTGACACGTGGTGTAGGTTAATGAGAACTGCGAGCTTTGAAGGCTACATGATTGCATGTTCTCCCTTCCCCCCATTATCACATGACACCATTCAAAATATGTCTGAGTGGAGAACGCAGTTATTTTTGGTACTGGCCCAGAAACTTATCAGGTGAAGTGCAATTAATGAATCAAGTGCCTTAAAAATATCTGCCCAGAAGCAGCAGGTACTCTTTTGGTGACTGAGTACAAGAATTTCATTCAGTAGAACAGCAAAAAGCTTTTCTTACATCATTTCTTCACAGCGGATTTGTCCTGCTGCTTCCAGGAATGTTATATTTTTCCTATACCAATAAAAATCTGCCTGCACCTTGACAAATCACAGGACTGAACAATCTCAGATTGTATGTGCTCAGTGGAGATTTAGCTGAAATCCTTAAGGGGTTTGCCTGCCCTCGATGTTACTGCAGCCTAGACAGCTGAGACAGCCTCCCCACATGGTCCTGGAAGGGGTCTGGACATGATGGTGGAGGTGGCTGCTCTGGGAAGGAGATGCAGGTTGGCTTTAGAGCTTGTTCTGTCTGTGCTCTTCTTCCCCGGGTCATCAAATGGCAAAAAATGTAGAGGAGGAAACCATGACTTAAATTCAGAGGGGACCGGACCTAGTGCGAGGATGGGGGAAGGGGAAGATGGGAGCAAAGAGTCTTCCAAGGTTAGGTCTGAAGAATCGGTGTGAGGAAACTGAACAAGTCTTGCGGAGAGATGGGTGCAAATAAGCCAAGGGAAACTGAGATGAGTACAAGTACTGGGATAGAGACTGTTGGCTGGGAAAGGACACAAGGAACTGGAGACAGGGAATTGCTTGGGGATAATGAAATCAGAAATACATGGGACAGAAACAATGATCTGTGATAGAGAAAGGGAGAAGGAAACAGCGACAGAGAAAAAATGTGCGTGGAGGAGACAAATAAATAGGACAGAGAGTCAGGACTAGCTGGCCAGGCAAAAGGAGAGTAAGTGTTGTAAGGAGGAGAAGTGAGACTAGGTGTGAAAGTGGGAACTCAAGTGAGTTGACTCTGAGAGGACACCAGTGCTGGCACGAAAGCTGCAGGTGGTTCTCAAACAAGATCAGTTTGAAGGGAGTCAGACTTGGGGACAACAGTAGACAGATTCACATCCATTTGTCTCCAGGCTGGAATGAAACCTGGAGCCACGGGCATGCCATCCCACCATCTCTGAATTCCTCCCCTCCTCTGCTATCCATAGTAGAGCATGCCTAGGGCCAGTGGAGGAAAAAAAATCCGTTGAGCATAGAAAGAAGGTGTGTACATCATTGCCTGCACTCCAAGGACTTCAGGCACGAGCGGTCTTGACCTGCGCGTTTTCTAAGTGTAGAATGATTGAATCTGCAACTGTACTAACATGCTCTGAACGTAGTCTGAGTGAGTAATACACAGCAAGGGGTTAAGGAGATGGGGAAGGTTTATGCTGTCCAGAAGAGAACAGCTTTAGCAGATCAGTAATTAGAGATAACAAAGGTGGAGAGCACAGAGCTGATGCTTCACAACTGAAATACCCATGTTTATCAGTAAAGCCAAGAGAGAAGGACTGTCTCTGTCTTCTTATTTTCTATAATACAAATGCTTGATAGTCCCAAAAGAGGTCAAGGCTCCAGTGCTGGGCACTGAAAACCGTTCCAGGAGGATGGTATTCACATTAAAGAGCCTACGGTTCAAACAGACGAGGCAGAGACAGAGTGGGAGAGGAGTGAGAGCGCTGAGAGGTAAAGCAGGTGGCAATGGTTAGCAGCAGAGCTGATGGCTGAACTTCTGAATCCCAGTGCACCCATGTGTCTGTTAAATCGCACTGCTGTTCGCACTCGTGCTGAAGCCAAAAGGAGGTCTGAGTAAATGCTCAAGGCTAAAAGCACTATGGGATTTCTGCCCCAGAAACCAGAATCCAAAGCGGGTCGATTTTATTTTTAAAGGAAAAAAGCAAATGGATCGGTTCCTATTCTGACCGGTGCCACTGCCACCGGAGCACATGGTGAGTGCTCTGGTAGGAGAGGAGAAATCCCATTAAAATGAGCAGGACTGCAGCCCTGAGCCCTGCTGGGAGATGCAGACCCACTGAAAGCTGTTTATATTGGCTGGGAAATACGCAGGTTAGTAGTAGTTTTAGCATTTACGCAGGACCTGGAAACGTCCTCAATGCTTTGCACAACAAATAAAATAAGTTGTTAATTACTTATCCTAAAGATTTGTATAATGCGATGTTAGTCCTACACGAGCGAAGTTAGGGCAGCGAGAACAGAAGCTTTGGTTGCAGAGCACATGAAGGCAGTCAGAGCAGGGAACACACCAGCTTTCTGTTCTCCCTACCCTTGCTCCTCGGGCACCGATTTACCCGATGTTTGTGCAGTCAAATTCCACACTAGATTTAGCAGGAATTTGTATGAGGCTTTTTTTGTAGACAAATCTCAACTCCTCTTCCCTCCCGTCAAAAAAGTGCCAATACATTGCAAGATTTGTGTCTAG
Source organism: Chlamydotis macqueenii (assembly GCF_036417535.1). NCBI lineage: Eukaryota > Metazoa > Chordata > Aves > Otidiformes > Otididae > Chlamydotis > Chlamydotis macqueenii. Next base: position 3,815,744 of record NC_141560.1, on the reverse strand, counting down.
GATTTTGCTGATCATGTTAAAAAATTAAAGTTTTATAATTAATTTAGGTGCTTAGCTGCCTTTCCGTACAGCGACGATTGACTAACAGCAATAAAGCCGTCAGAAGAAGCGATTCCGGATAGTTATGTCACAACTGAAAAAGAGTATGACAGCGTATGTTTTAGTTGAGTTTATTTAGGACATCCTGCTGCTAACATCAGCCTACAGAATGGTCAAATTTCATAAAAGTAACAATCAGACTATTTGTATTCAATTATACGTTTATTTAAAATTTCCTCTTGGTTTACTGATGTGAATGTATTGTTCATTTTTCACATACCAAGCACTGTTGTTTAGTCTCAAGGGAATTATTGTTACAAATTTAACAACTGTGACATATTAAAAAGCACATTTAAGGAAGAAATTAAGGGTTGAAAGGATGTGACCAAATGTTTCCATGGTGTTTTGCCAAAATGTCACTTAAATGCCAGTACGATTTTAATAGTGGTTGCTCTTTCAGAACTCATCTTGCCCACCAAAAAGAAAAAATAAATCTCCGCATCAGTAGCAGGCATACTTGCGTTGCACTTGCCAGAAAATAATTTCCTAAGTTTTATTTTCATTTTGGAAACTACTTTTAACTACGGGATGATTAACATGTTAGCTCTCTGCATTATGCAGCCGATTAGCGAGGAGGAAGTCGATAGCTCAGAGCGTGTAAGCAAAAATGTTCAAATTAGACGCCTCAGTGTAGGCACCTGCATCCCTAATTAACAATTAGCCGATAATGTCAGGAACTGATTTTCAGAAAGTTCTTTGTTCTTTGAAAGCCAAGCCTCAAACTGGGCAATGAGAAATAGAAACCTGAAACATCGATGATTATTTCTGAGAAACTCGAGCCTGATGTCCAAGCGAATTGTGAATGGTGCGTGTGCAAGTCTGGGAAACACCGTCTGTGCTTATTTTCCTGTAATTTTGGTTGCCTTTCTAAAGCTTTCAAAGTGAGATTGTTGCAAGAAGCCGTTTCACGTGTACAATTTTCTATGAGCAGAGAGTTTCTGGGGAAAGCTGGAGTTGTGGTAGAAGGCATTCCTGGGAGATACATCTCTCAAACTAATCCGTGTTTTAAGTATGTTAACCTAGAGTAAGTTTCCTAGAACTGTTTTCCTACCTGTGTGGAAAATGCCGCTGTCTAAAAGGTCCATGTTTTATTTTCTCCTCCCTGAGGTCTAGAGCTCTGCCAAGGTGGGGTGACCTGAGCTGCCATCTGAGCGCGATCTTCTGCTCACCTTCTTCCAGCTGCCTGCTGCAAGTGTCACGCTTGCTCTGGTGCTCAGGTCAGTGCATGAGGAACGCCACAGGCTGTTTTCTGGTTAGGATGACTTGAACCCTGCAGACGTAGCTCAGGCTGATGGCCTTGGGCTGAGCTCCTGGGCCGATGGGCAGGGGTGTGGAGAGGAGTCAAGGCCATCAAGGCCGATTAGTGCCCTCAGGGCCCTGACACAGAGAAAGAGTCCTGATGCTGATGCAGATCTAGTGAGCAATTTGAGAAACAAAGCTATGTTTTCTTTGCCTTGTGACACGGCCTGTCACAGGATGATTCCCTTTGAGACCATTAAGATGGCCACGCTGAAGTGCAGAACAGTAGCTCCAAGGGAGCAGACCTCAGTTTTCCTCTCCCACAAGCGGGACTGGTTGCTCTCCCTTCTACAGCAATGCACAGCAGATTTTATTTAATTCTCCTGTGAGGCTGTGATAGTGTATGTCCGGGAAAACAGAATTTCTTTCCTTTTTGTCTTAAAGCCATTAGTTATTTTCAGTTGTATTAAAAAACCCAAAGTGTAGGAAAAACATATCTAAGAATTACAATTGCTGGAGGCTCTAGGTTTTTCTGAGTTTTCTCCTGAGACGAGCTTGGTCCTGCCGTTTCCTGGAATGTGTTTATCAAATCCTAGATGCGTATGGATCAGTTGTGGGGACACAACTATGCCTGCAGAAGGGATAGTGAGGCAGCAGCTCCTTCGGAGAGTTCAAGGGTACGCTCGTGATTTGGATGTGCTTAGCTAGCCGTACATCTTTACGGAGACGTTAGGGACCATGGCTTGGCAGCAGCTGTGACATTAAAATGTATAAGACGTGACCAAAGGAAACACTTGGCAAAACTTTTTTTTTGGCTTCCCCAGACATAAACAACGAATTTTCTCAACGAAGGTAGGTTATGACTGGGGGTGAGTCACTAATGTGTTTAGAAGGATGTCCTCTCCCTGCACAGAGGAGACCACAATTGGCTAAATTAAGCCAAGACAGGGTAACCCTCGCGGCTGGGGGGCACAGTGGGGAATTCCCAGCTGGCTGTCTGAAATCTGTGTGTTACACACCGCTGCTGTCCTGCATCAGAGCTCTGCAGGAGCTCTCTGAATCTGTGTAGGACAGATTCTTCAGTGCTAGAAACCAGTGTGGCCCTTTGGTATCTGTGCGGATGATCTGATTTATACCAGCTGAAAGGTCCTCTTTAGGAGTAGACTCTGGTTTCAGCTGCCTTGGTCATTTCTGGTATTTCTGGTTGTTTAAGGGAGGTACCTGCCATGGAATTCACAGGGAACGTTGAGCACCCTGTGCTTATCTGGAGAGAAAATTTAGTCTTTGTGTCTGATAAGCCATTTGTGAAACTTTGATTTCCACTTTGAATTAACCTGGCGCTAAAGAGCTTTTATATATGGCCCAAGCTGTAGAATAAGTTCCTCATGTTACACCTTACTTTCAAAGAGACGGTGTGGTGAAGATGTAGCGTTGTGTTCGGTTCAGAAAAATCCACAAAAAAAAGATCTGCAGCTTGGAGAAGTGTATCTTCATTCCTGGATGATGTAGTAACAGTTTAGCTTGTACAGCTGATTTTACAAAAATATTTATTTCAGTGAAATTAATTCCAGCTCACTTTTAGTTTCTTCTTTCAGTATTTTTCCTTGTTCCTTCATTTGGCTCCTGATGAGGTGAGAGCTGCAGCGATGGCATGTAGAAACTCTTGTTTGCAATAACATCACTCTGACAATGCAGCCTTCTGAGGAGCACCATAAGGCTCGATGCGGCCATATGCACTGACGCACCAACACCGCGATGTCGAAATTCAAGTGGGAAAGACTTCACATCTGCCCGGTAATGTAACAAAGCAATATTAACATTCTCATAAAGTGTTCTGAAATCGGTTTGGCTTGGCTCGCTGTTTAGATACTCAAGCCAAAGAGACTGTCCTGAGCATGGTGTAAGGAGAGAAGCAATACATAAGAGGAAGGAAGGCTGCAGGATCTGAAGTGCCATTTTAATAAGGCAGTTAAAGTGGCAGAGCTTTCTAAAATCCCTTGTTTTTCTGCCTCTGCCTACCTACTTAAAGAGAATTCTGCACACACTACTGTACAGTGTAGGCACACTGTTTTCATCCTGATGCTCCCTAAGAAATTAACAGGATTTTCAACTTTTATTTGGTATTTTTTTTCTGAAGCTCACTTCAACTATCCAAAGTTTAGCGAAAAGTGCTGGTCAAGTACTGTGAGACAGTCACCATAAGTGTTGAAAGAGGAAGTGAAGAGTGTACTTGACTGCACTCTGTACGTCACAAAAAGATACCAGCAGTGATTTTTAACCTCGCAGCGAAAGAAATAACATGAGGATGAACATTTCTGAAGAGGAAAATGTAAGCAAATAGCAACACTGAGTAATTAAACATCACTGCATTTTACTCAGGGGTGTCCTGAATGCTTCATCACTGAAAGCCTTAATAGCCTTGCGGGGAGGATACTCTAATTCAGCCACAATTTAGCGGGGTCAGTGCGGGAATTAGAGGCTGAAATCCCATTGCCATTGGGACAGAAGTTTAATTAGAGTGCCTATAACAGTCCCTTCAATGCTTGATACTTTTTAATGCAGCTGGGCTTGCCAGACTGAGTCTGTTGAGGTCCTTGATAACTGTCTGTGTATGCCTAGACAGATTTTTATTTGCATGCTAGTTTAGGAATTCGTTGTTCTTTGTATGTGTCCTTGTATTTACATGTGAACAAGAATATTTGTTCTTCATCAGCCTTTGTTCTCCTATTTTTAAAAGGCTTACTCATCCCCTCAAAGATTAGAATCAGCTCCATCTGATTTAGGTGACAGTTCTCACCCCATGAGCAGCAAGAAATTGAAATGAACTGTTTCTGGAATGAGCCATTGTTGATCCAAGCTGTCCAACAAGTACTTGAATAACAAATATCTCTTACCAAACCAATGTTGGTTCATGAACAGAGAAAAAGAATGAAGTTCACTGGATTGCTTGTTTGCAAAACACAGTTCAGCCCTTTCTTTGCCAAAGTCGAGCTGTCAGGAACTGGATTCTTAACTGCTATAAACCAACGCAACTCACTGACTTCAGCGCAGAGGTGACAATTTACATTAAGTGATCGTCCAGCCTCAGAAGTGCAGCAAAACGGCGGTGTGAAAAAAAAAAATGATGGGGACAGTAGCAACACATTTCAGAATAGCCAGAGATATTTCTGGGATAAATTGCAGATATAGTCTGGGGTTTTTTTTGCAAAGATAAGGGTTTTTTTTTTGTCTCATCTCCTATTTCACTTAGTGTTTGCAAAGATCAATTGTGAAGCAAAAATTGCGAGGAGGGGCAATGTTAGCACAAGTGATGCAGCTGAGGGGAATGAACAACTTTAGGAAGAAAAGCTCTTCCCCTTGACAGGTTTTGCCTGTTATATCAGTTGGTTCAACAAAGAATATCACTTGCAGCTACAAAAATCACAGCGTTTAAGTTCCTGGGTCACCACCATTATAGGAACACCATCCGATGAAATCCATCAGATTTTCCACTGAAGTTGTGTTTACAGGCTTAGCAGTGCAACTGGCTTGAGTATAAAAATCCTCGCAATTTCAAATGTTAGAAATGGAATGATTTGTTTGATCTTCTCTTCTGTGGTTTGGTCGTGAGACGGTTGTAGAAGGAGGCATCACGCCCAAAGCAGGAACACTGTGAAACAGTGAATTCTTCAGACCAAGTGAGTGTTGTGTAGCATTCTGCACTTGTGCAGTTGTTGTTACTTTTGAAGTTGTCATGTTTTATTTGGATAAATGTTATGGGGAAATTGTGCCTCCTTGAACTCAAAGCAGATTTGAAATGAGCCAAGCTCAGGGGTTGGCTGCTCTCTGTACCGATGAGTGTAGAGTTAGTGCTAAGTCGAGCAACTGTATAAGGAAGAGTCAGTCATCTGAATCATAAAATCATAGAATAATTTATGTTGGAAAAGACCTTTAAGATCATTGTAAATTAAACAAACCTGAGGAGGTGTGAAGGTCTAAAAAGCGAATGGGTGACCTGTGGATTCAATTGGGCTGGGGAGGAATCTTAATGGAGAAGTTCCCCTCGTGTCAGAATGGAAAAAAAACATCCTTCCGCACTAAGCAACATTCTATTAACATTTTTAAAGCTAATTTAGTATCATTTAGCACGTTATATGTTATATTCATGGCACTTGGAAACAGGAATTAAATCAGGCAAGTAATTAAGTGTTATTAGCACTATTTACTGTCAGTGTTGTTGCAGAGGCACTTCTCAGGTTGCTTTTTGGGATAGCTTATACAAACACATACGAAGAAGCAATTCTTCTCCAAAATATTTCCGTTTAAGAACACTGTTAGCTTTCCCAGAAATACCCCCCAAAATGTAAAGCAGGATCTCTTTTCTAATGAACAGGTAATAGAGCTACTCAGGATACGCCAGCGACCTAACTTTTTGCTCACCTGCCCACTCGTGTTTCATGGATGAAAAAAACGTTGCTATGAGATTTCTAAATTACTTCTGCAACAAGCAATGCCAGCAGAAATGTTTTGAAAGAATTAATCTGTGAAATCCTGTAAATGCCAGGGCATATATTGCATACTTTAACAGTTAACGAGTTGGTGAATCCTGTAGCTGTTATCTTGTTCCAGCTGTAGGAGGCATTTCTAACAAGCCTTGTGGAAAAATCTGAAAATTAGCCATAGAGTTTTAAACCGTCTTAAACCAAGAACATTAGTGAAGAGCTTCTCTAGCATCCTGTTAAATTTCAGGAGTCCTTCAAGGTCTGTAATTGGGAATAGCCTGACTCACTCCAGCAAAGCCATAGCAGCTGAAGGTTTGGCCCACCAGATGTATCCAAAATACTGCAAATTCCTACAAAAAGGAATCTTTGTCTCCATTAGCATTTCAACACACACTCACTACAGAGATCTCACTGGGGGTAAACCATTAAAACCCTTTCAAAAGTGGTTTAGTTGGCTAATTAGACAATAAGCATAAACCTGCTGCATCCAGCTGTACAAATAAAACGTGACTTTAAAGTTTAATGTCCTCCGTGCACAGAGTAGTCGTGAACTTGGAGCCAAGACGGGCTGAGGGAAAGGTGGCTGGCTTACAGCTCGGTAGTGGAGTGTCTGAAGGCTGGAACCTTTGGAGGACTACGAGAGAGTTTATTTTAAGTGTAACTAAAAGGAACTAAGTACCAGTTACCACAAATAGGGCGATCTTTATCTTCCTTTGTTGGCTTGTGCGGAGGGAAAGGAATCTTAAAAAGAGTTGCGCAGCCGCAGGCTTCGCAAAGAGGACGTCTCCCTCACATTGCTGACATGTCTCTCATTTTTTGGGTGCTACCTTACCGTTGAAGGAAATTAACAGGTCATTTTAATGCCCTCTTGCGCCCTTGGCTCCTGGGTAGGTGCGATCAAGTAGCTCGACACTTACATAACTGACATTTCTCCCCTGCGTGCTAATGCATCCACCCTGCAATTGTTTAAGGAAAATTAGGCTCCTCTTGTGCGGTTTTCCGCTCTGGCTATCTCGGAGCGGCACCTGTAAGGGCTCACTTTGAGAGATGGCTAATGCGCTAATTACCCAGGACCCAAAAATGCAAGCTGTAAACAAATGAGGACTGTATTTATAATCAATCAATTTTATGACCTTCTGATGGTGATGATATCAGTGGAGTTTACATTGGGAGCCCTTGTACTCCTCCAGGGCAGCTGTGCCCTTATGTTTTAGTTACAGCTCGAAGAAGATTTTGCTAATTTACTTTATAGTAGGCGGACTTAAGAAAAATATTACCTTCCCTAAACAGCTGAGCCTATTACCGAGTCTCGTTTTTAAATAAGGAAAACACACGGACTGTCAGTACCTTCAGGGTGTATTGTCAGGTGACGAGCTGTTTTGAAAACATCCATGGCAGAAAGTAATGACTTCAGAGCAAAATATTGTTCTCATTGGTATAAGTTGCCGTGAGACAAATCCCACACCCTCTGATGTCAATGGAAAGACTCCGTTTGACTTCAAGGAGGACTGGGTCAGGCCCTGAAAGAAATGTTGCCATCGTAAAACACCACATATGCTTTATGGTTCGTACTTTTGAAAAACGCTCTGCTCGCTGGCGATCTTCTGTGCGGTTTACCTGGCTACATGTAACTTGTAATTTTTATGTTTGCTTTGCAATGGATTTATGATAGGAGAATGCCCGTAAAGTCTGATTTGTGAAGTGTTAAAATGATGTCCTGGAAAGCCACACAATGCCAAGGTATACAAGATGCCCTGTAATACCTCAGCTTGAGGAAGGTTGTTCAACTTTCCTGATGTTACTAAGTTCTCGCAAAGGAAAACAACGTTGTTTAACCATAGACAGATGCGTGAAAAATAGCTCGATTTGGTGCCCTTGTTCTTTCATTGGAGTTGTTAGCTTTTTAATCAATTCAGGTTAGATTTCGAGGACAGAACTGGTTCCTACATTTCCCAAAGCTTTGCTTGGACGGTTGCTGATTTGAGCAACTTTTAAAAACGGGACAGGATGGGGGCCCTCTGTGTCCGTGATTATGAGCCCGTTGAGCTGGAAGCCCAGAGATAACATTATTAGCTCCAAACCAGCAGCAGATGCCAGCTGTTCAGCGTAATTCCTTTCTCTCGACATTGTACCTCGGTTTAAGTGTGGGTTATAAATGATATTTGTTCCTTAGGGTTGTTCAGGATGTGACTCTGCAGGATCAGAGCTCCATTTTTTCCTGCTTTGTATCTCCTATGACACCTGAGAGGACCGCGTTGGAGCTTTGATGTGGGACGATCGATGAAATTAGTCATCCAAAAGGTGCTCTGGAGCTCTTCCCAGCTTCTGGGAATGAGCGCTCCCTGAGATGTCTGCTTGGTGGGGGTGAGACATGCTCCTGCCCCTGCATTCCCAGCTGGAGGGAGGGGACCGAGCTGTCCCCTGGGAACATCCCGCTTGCGGGTGGTGGTGCTGAGCCGGGGGGCCTGGGGAGCCCCTGGGAGAGCGCTGCCCTCATCTTAGAAAGCCGAGCTTTCGCTGTCCTGTTTGCAGGGCAGGCAGCCGGCCAGAGAGCTGGATTGCCATGGCAAAGACAGTGTCTGGCCTTTTTAAAAGAGAAACTTGCTAGATTTATGTGCGGGAATGGATGTAGTCCTTCTGGAGCTGACGCGCTCTAATGAATGAGACGGGGAGTAAAATACTTTATACTTGCTATCAGGGGTTAACGACTCCTGCCCTCTCCGTTTTCCCCTGCTCGTGTTTTCCCTCTCTCCCCCTCCTCCACTCCCAGTCCCCCCGCTGCGTGTCTGTATTTTGCGAGCAGTGGCACCACCTGGTTTGTTTTCTGTGTCAGGTATGTTCCAGACTGTCTGTCAGAGGTTAACGGCCACAGCCAGCTCGCCTTTTCTCTTCTTGGACCTGGTCTAAACTCCCTCCCTGCCTGGATGCCTCTTGTGTTTCCCAGAATGTAACGGTACTTGGAGAAAGCAGCTTTTTTGGTCTTTTTTAGTGTTTCGGTGGTTAACAGGATGGTGAGGATGGTGTCTCTGCCTGCCCGTGGCCTTGGGAACCCACTCGGTGTCCCTCCATCGCTCTGTGTGCTAGAGCCTGAAAGATCTTACAGCACAGAAGTGCACTGAAGTTACATGTCAGAGCCTACGTTTGCCTTTTCTGCTCTCAAAGAAAACACTGATGTGGATTTTCCTCTGTTGATGCCGACTCTGGCTGCGTCCCCAGTCCGTATCTAAGAGGTCGGTAACCCTCCCCAGCTGCCTACACGGAAGGGAAACTTCAGCTTGCAGCTCAGATGGGAGCTCTGGGGTGGTTGTACAGGTGCTTGGCCTTAACCCTGGAAGAAGCAGGGCCTCCTGTTCTGGGCCAAGAGTATCTCTGGGCTCTAGAGAAGGTACAGAAAGTCCTGTCAGGGTTGAGGCCAAGCAAGGATGGTAAGAGGAGATTTAATACAGCTATTTGTAGAGCAGCTACAAAGATGCTGGGACGTAACTCTTCTTGGTAGCAGCAGATGATACGATAAGGGGCAATGGCCACGGATTGTAGTGTGGGAGGTTCACGTTGGAATTTTTTTTAAGTGTAATATCATCTCACACATGGCTTTCCTTCAATAGGCACTGGCACAAGCCCAGGTACACAGTTGCTCGATGGTCTCAGCACTGTGCCTCTCTTAACAGTCTCACAAACTACACACAAACCCACCTCCTCGGGAAAAGTGAGCACGTTTTACTGCAGATCTGAAGGGCCAAACCAAAACTTCCCTTGTGTCAACTCTCCAGACTGTGAAGGAAATACCAGCATAAAGCAACCCTTGATGCAACTCCCCCTGTACATCTGCAATGGGATGGAGACCTTTAATTGCAGCTCTACAAGCTATTTTGGCCTTGTTCTCTAAATGGCAGCAATGTCTGTATGAACAATTCCCGTTCTCCTAGTAATGTGGTTATTTTCTGCGAGGTTCCTTTCTCTGCTGGTGCAGCAACAGGGAGTTGTGTGAGGAATGACGGACTGGATGGTCCCAAAATTAAGGTGTTGTAATGCTGCCTGGGAAAATGGGGCCTGTGTGTTCCTAGCTGGTCCATCCCTTAACGGGACGTTTCCTGGGGGCTGCTGTTTGTACGCTGCTCACCTTCTGCCTCCCTGACTTACGATCCTTCAAATCTGATCTGCAGAAGTGCAAAGGACCACCAGCGGCCGCTTTATTAAACGAGAGCAGTATGTTGAATGCATAAAGTAGTATATAATGCTAAGTACCGCGAATAATCATGTCCGAGGCGTATCGAATTGTGTTCTGAAAATTAATGGGCACTTTTGACCTCTTTTCTGTGCCTCCGCTCCTCGCCTATAACATGGGAAGTGTACCACTTCCCCATTTTGCAGGGTGAACAGTAATTGATTAATATTGAGTAAGCACTCATATATTACTTTGAAACACTCTTTAGAAAAACCTAGAAAGAAATTATTACTCCTGCCTTTGGAGCAGGGTTTGGGTTGCAAAAGAAGGCAGGGAGAGGCATAGCGCGTAGTGAATAGCCGCTCGTTCATTCAAGACTGTTGACTGTGTGTGAATAAGATACGTAAAAATGGTCTGAAATTATGCTGTGATTAAAGATCCCATCATGAGACACAAGCACATGACAGCTGTAGTGAGATGTCTGCTTTCCTTAATTGGCAGTGCTAGACTTTGAAGCCTGAATGTGGATTTTTTTAAAATGTCCTTTTAAATATGGTTCCTCAGGACCGAAAGATAATGTTCAAACAAAGGTCTTTGATTTGGTTAGCCAAGAATCGCATCCCTTTTTGCGTTTCAGCCTTTTAAATGCATGACTTCTTAGAAGATGGTGCCCAGAAATGAAATACTTGCCAATACAGGTACTAATGCGACTTCAGAGAAAAAATAAAATTGTAGGAGTTTTGGAAAGAGCCTTCTATTTACATAGCTTTGGTCAGTGAATCAGAAACAATAACTACAAGAGGTGACTCAAAGTACACAGCAAACACAAATATCTGGATTAATAGATACAGGGATCAGCTAAAATCAGATCTCTAGTTCAAGTGTATTTATGCGATACACTGGAAATTTTCAATAAACAGCAAAATCTGATTGCAAATTATTGAGATTAAGGTTATATTTTTTTCCCAAGTGGTTCAAGATGAACAGAGGATCCTAAATACAATGGAATAATTGTTAAATACTAGAGTTAAGTTTCCTCACTGGAGCAGTAGGCAAAAGGATGGAGGTTTGTGATGCAGAACACCACAGACGAAATATGAATTAGAAACAGTTCTCAGCTCAAAAGTAGCGGCAGGACTATAGCTGGTAATAATAAGCAATGCTGTTGTTGAAAAAGGGTTGATTTTCATCGCCAGAAATGTTTTTCTTTGGCCCTGCATTTGCTGCTTTTTTTTTCCTAAGTATTTTGCATTGCCTGTTAGCCTGTGGAACACTAGAGCATCTCCAGCATCACTGAGTGTCTCTTTGCCAAGTTCCAGGAATAGAAGAACGGCTACCAAGAAAGGTCGTTTTTCTGGTATTCCAACTTGCACAGTGAAATGCAAAGCATCTGAAAAATAAGTCTGGGAACTTAGCTGGTGCTCCTTGGGGATTACCCATCCATTCCCCATTCCCTCTTTTACAGACCAAATGGCAGAACTGAAATGGGAAGGTTGCATGAGAAGAACCAATTCCCTGGCTGGTTTTGCACTCCGCCGCTGTGGAAGAGTAACATCTCGTTCAAATGGTGCCTGATACCAGATTATCTTCTGCCATCTTCCTCCCAGCCGTATGGCTAACAGATGCTAACTTACGCACACGTGAAGAGGAGAATGTTTTCCATCTGGGAAGCTGGGAGCTTCAAATTTGTCTTGACAATTTTGGAACCAAGTTTATCACTGTGGGCTGAGCACAATGCCAGTCTGCGCAAAGATGTGAACAGAGGTGGTGCGTTAGCTCTAGCTGTTTTCTCTCTGTTTTACGTAGACCCCTGTGGATGGATTGAGATTATTCTTTGGATCCCAGGTTCTGCAGAAGTGCCTTCAGCCTGGAGGGGAAGACTGTGTGGACTACAAAGGGGGAAAACAATCTGGTGAGCTGAAGACAGTCCATTGAAAGCTCTGCTCTTTGTGTTCTCAGAGGGACATTTTTGAGGTGTTCAGTATGCACAAGATCGCCAAGAAAAATCCCTTTTCCATGTATTTTATTGCGAACCTGTTCCAGAGTCCTGCCAGGGAAAAACTCTGATTTACCTCAGAGGTCCTTGTGCCCTTTCAACTTGAATAACACCGCAGGCTTTTCCAGACACCCTTAAAGAACACGAAGGTGACCCATGAACGAACTGAACGAACAAACATAACTAGTCGAGCTCCTTGGGATCAGACTTCATTGTCTCAGTTTCACCATCAGCTTTGGTTACTCCAGGCACTCAGAATCAGGGTCCTGAATTTTTCTCCCAGAGTGTTATTTCTCTGCTATGTTTAACCAGTCTCTCATTAGGCTTCAATTGATATTCATTGTTCATGGGAGCTAATTTTTTTGACCCATGCAAACAATTAATGGTTATTCTTAGAGCTAGACTGTAATATCTTGCATGCAGCTGCCTTTCATTACCATGTTTCTGAGGCCCCCCTATTATTTTGCCTCCTCAGTAAAGCCTTCTATGATGTTATAGCCACAGATAGCAGAGCAAAAACTTTGCAAGTCTGAAAGAACAGAGCGGAAAGAGTCGTCAGGAGCTGGAGGCGTCAGACCTGATGCATCGTTGCTGCCTGCTGGCCCCTGACTCCTGTAGAGCTGGAACTGGAGTTCAGCGGCAGTGAAGTGGTGAGGGACTTTCTGCTGATGAATCTGGAGTCCTGGTGGCCACCAACATTACTCCTGAGTGTAAATCCTTCAGCTTTTCCTTTTGCCACTCTACCAGGTGGTTGGGTGGGGTTGTGGGTCTAGCGTGTCAAGCCAAGCGGCTGGGGAAGGGCGGAGCTCACAGGGATGGGTTTGGTGCCTGTGAGATGGGGGCATTATTTTGGAGCAAGCATTTGGGCTTTCTCCTGCATAAGTCTGGAGGAGCCTTGCTGACTTGCAAGGTTGCCATGAAGCTAATTTGCTTGAATTGTTCTCTTTTGGTTTGTTCATTTGTTTTTCCTTAAAGCCCCTCATCTTCAGTCAACCCTTCCATCCAGCAAGGAGTAACTGGGACTTTGCTAGAACCTAAGGTGATGGTCTTAAATTGTCTTAAACTCCTTATTCTTCAAGTGAAGAAATAGAAATAAGTAGGAAAATGGGCCTGCCTTTCTTGGAGTGATTGAAGGAGCAGCTAACACTGCCTGGAGCAACGTCTGTCTTGGGTCAAGTGGTGCACAGCTACAAATCGTGTGTAGCGTCTACCAGTAATCCCACAGCTGCATCCTTCTCTATATAAAGCAACTTACTGAGAAGTTAAAAAAAGTCCGTTTCATTACTAAAGCAAGGTTTGAAAGTTTGCTTCAGATGTGTTACATACAGGGTTTTTTTTAAGCACAGCACTTCAGACCTGGTTCTGCAAAGAGGGTTACCTTTGTGGGTTGCTTTAAAATAAGCAAGTACTCAAATCTTCGCAGAATTGATGCTCTCAGTAGAGCTGGCCGGATAATTTTCTGCTGCAACAGTTTTCAAATGGTTCAATGGCTGCCAAAACCCAACAAAAACAGTTTAAGAAAAGACACTTTTTCATTTTAAAACAAAAACTAGGAAAATGTTGAGGAAAAGGATTTCTTTCCATTTTCCTCTAAATTTTTCATAGGAAAACAAATCATTTCCTGAGTAGTTCCAACTTTAAATAGTTCCTTTAACTGTCTTGGTTTGTTGAGTCCAGAATATGGCAAGCTAAGGTTTTTGTTTTTTTTTTTTTTTTTTTTTTTTCCAAGCAGGCACATGTTCACAGAGATTCGCTATGGATAGAGATACGCATAGAGATACTCTGATACATCCACAGATTTGGCAGATATGACTTCAGCCACAGAAAAGCTTAAAACAACAAAGCAGTTTTGTCAACTATAGGAAGACAAAGGTATTTTTTAAAAATCAGGTATTTCAAGTGTACAGGAGCCAGCACACTGCTGTTGATTTTAACTTCAAGGGTGTAGCCTAGCTTTTAAAATGGTCACGTTAGAGTCCCCAGTCTGTGAGCAGTTGCTCGTATGAGTAACTTTACGTATTGCCGTCTCCTTGGTAATCGCTATCCAGGGCCGAACGCCCAGCCTTTGGTTTTGCTGTGTCCCCCGCCTGCTTTCCACCCCCATGGCTGCACACGTAGGGCACGTCCCGGAGGGAGCAGAAGGGCCACCTGCAGCGTGTCCCTTTCTGGAAATACTTGCGTGTTTTGAGTCACCCTGCTCAGGGATTTGAATCTTTTTGCTCTATCTATACCATCTTTTATGTATTTCAGTACAGGGACAATTTTTTACTCCGCAGCAGGCTCAGCATTGCAGATTTTACCGGGGGCCTCTAGGAGCTACCAAACTGCAGATATTAAGACCAGTTTGTAGGCCTGGGCACCAAAGTTTGTTACAACACTTATTTATTACCAGTCTCCTATAACTCATTCATGGTAAACAACGCAGGTTTTATTATGTGTAAGTAATAGGAGACCTTTGCTTTTTCCACTAACAAACATGCCATGGGTAATTATTCCTCTATTAAAACGACATGTGGACATATTTGCGACATGCAACAGTTCCATTTCTTTGAAGAGAAGTATTATTCTAAACAAGGTTAGCCACCATTTATTTTGAGGGGCTCTTGCATTTCTGCGTTCGAAGCGCTCTGCGGCTTTCCTTGTCTATTTGATAATCATTAACATGTTCCGTCGTTAACCTTCAAGCAGCTTTGCTTGAAACTTTATATGCGCCTTCTCAAACATTTGTCTTGCATTGCAGACTGTGGTTTGCTGGGGCTGTTTTTATGATCGCTGGTGGTAAAATCAGGAAGATGAAAAATGGGTGTGTATTGAAGAGCAGCGAATCCAGCATTCTAGGTCTTAAATTAGTGTGATGAGCATAAACATTGCAAACAGAGCTTTTTCAACTCAATTGCAATTATATTTGAAATTACCTACAATTACCAGTAACCATCTCAAAGCTAGAAATTAACTTTGCAGGCTCTCCTCCAGATGGATCAGCTGTTACACGTGCTGTCTCACGCAGCTGAACGGAGGGGAGGAAAAAGGGTGAGGAGGCGTCTGAATGGCAACTGCGGTGTCTTCTCCCTGAAGCGGAGCTTGCGCTGCCTGTCGTGAGTGTGCATGCTTTCACATTGAAATAAACCCATGCCACTTTTTCAGACCTAGTTTGGCAAACTGTGGCTTTGCTGACCTCAGCAGACTCTAAGCCTGGGCTGCTGGGGGGATGACCCTATCTTTCCAAATAAGAACTCCATCCCTTCATACCCCCTTGTACTGGATGCTGTGTGGTTTGCACAGTCCAACATCTAGAGGTGGATTAATGTGAGCAGGAAAATGCCCCCGAGCAGCTACCAGAGAAACGAGGACACTGCGCTGACTCTCACGGTAGCGCTTGGGTCTGGCGGAGCGCCCTCCTTTCCCACGTGGAGCTTGGTGGGCCGTGCCGGTAGAGAACAAGCTGTCCATGTCTCTCCCCCAGGTCAACTCACCAGCAAAAGGTTTCATTTGTAGCAGATCCACTTACAGCCTGACCAGCTAGAAAGTAATATTTTCTAATTCTTGCTCTGCTTGGTCATTTCCTGCTGTTATTTCTTCAACTGATCTTCATAGTTCATTTGGCTAACTCTACCAATTTCTTCCACAGCCTCTGTGGCTCGAGAAGTTCAGACTCTTCTCCCTCTTCTTATAAAATCAATCCGCGCACGAGGAGGTTGCCGTGGCTCTGCAGCTGCGGCGGACTCACTGGTTTTCGGCTAGTGGAGCTGAGGGAGGTATTTTGCCCAAAGCATCTCAGAAATGCTTGTGATTTCAGTTTCCAACACGACTCTGAGCTGGGGAATGAGAACGTGCCAGGAGTGTCAGTGACAGCTTTAGAAATGGATTGTTTGCATAAACTTGAAAACAGTACAAGTATAAATGTATTTCCTTTGTTTAACTTTTCATTCTTGTTTACTCGTCTCTGCTTCTAAAAGGCTTTGCAAGTAAACTCTGCAAATCTTTAAGTTTCGCAGGCATTAATGGGGGCTGGGAGTCCTGGGGTGGCTCTTCGGCCCCGCAGGGCCCCGTAGGGCCGTGAGGCTCTGATCCACACGCTGTTGGAACCGGCAGGAAGATTTTTACTCACTTTGCCTTGGAAACCTCTGTGCCCGGGGGGTTTTGTTGACTCCCTGCGGGCAGCACCTACCTCCTTGGTGCCTCTTCGCCACGTGCGTCAGCGGTGTGCGGGCAACGCAGAAAGCAAAAAAAAACCAGACAGGCCCAGGGTTTCCTCAGTGCAGCTGAGGACAATAGAGGTTTGCTTGAGAAAAACTACTGAGGCTGTGAGTTTTTGAGGGAAAGAACTGCTTTTTAGATGAAAATCCAGGTCTCCTGTTGCCTTTCATAACAATTCCTCCTCCCCTGCATTTATCTGGTCAAACACAGTGTTGAACCAGCGCGTGTACCTCTGTTTGTGCTCTCCGTGTTCTGCATGGGTGTAAACTGGATCCAGGTGTTGGTGGATGATGTTTATAGAATTACAGGATGGTTTGGGTGGGAAGGGACCTTTAAAGGCCACCCAGTCCAACCCCCCTGCAAGGAGCAGGGACATCTCCAACCAGATCAGGTTGCTCAGAGCCCCGGCCAACCTGGCCTGGAATGTTTCCAGAGATGGGGCATCCACCAGCTCTCTGGGCAACACATTCAATTGATTTTAAATCAAATTTCTCCTTGCCTTTTAGGGCAGCTGTAGAGGACTACAAACCTTTCGGCTTAGCACCGCAAAGAAAGGGAGGAGCAGGGCAGCATGCAAGCCTCTTGCTTTGGAGCTCTGAGTTAGACTGGAAAGGCCTGGCTTCTCCTGCCCATAGTTACACACATCACTGGTCCTGGGGAATTTATTTCCTGCGATCGCCGCTCACCTGCGGGAGGAAGGCTCCAAAGTCAGTTGGGGCAGAAGTGTTTGGGCTCGGTGCCTGCCAGGCACGTTGAGTGGCCTGCGTGTTTCGTGCGGCTTTTGAAACTGGGACGGACCAGAGGCAGCTGTAAATGGGCCCCGGAGCACAGGGAACAGCGCTTTGTAACTGGTGGCTCTCGCACACTGCTCCCGCGGGGTCTCTAAAAGTTAACAGAGAAAATTGTCAGAAGGCTCAGGTTCGCTCTGCGGGAGTCCATGCTAGCGCTCGAGTGTTGGTAGGATTTCTGCAGCTCTGCTATGCTGGACATGACTGGCTCAGAAAAAAAGTTTGCTCTTGGCAGTTGAAGCTCTGAACCGACACGTGCAAGAGCTGGGCTCGCTCGGATTTCCAGAACAACCTGGACAAGTTAAGCCCAAATCTGCAAAGAATAGTTAATAGCTTGACTCCTCTTCAAATAAATACGAATGAAGTGTCTGAACATCTTTGTGGATCTGAACCCTCACGTGTACGGAAATGAAAATTTTGTCAACTTTCTGCCTGTCTGGTTTATTTAGACTAAAAATTTGTGAACACAAGGACTGTTTTCTCAGTGCATATGAACGGAACCTGGCATGAACTTGTTGCAGCCGAGTCTTCCAAGTGCTGCCTCGTGTTGGGTATGTCACAGAGCCTTGTGCTAAAGGAGCAAGAGTCTGCAGCGTGCCAAGCGTTACGCCTGCATTTTCGGTCGTTGTTTTTAGCCTGATTTCCTAAGGGCAAAGGAAGATTTATACAGTCACACAGTCGTGCTCTGTATGACTGTTTGGGTATGCAGGTCCCTGTCCCTGCTTTTTGCCCCATCACTCTCTACCCGTAGCCCAATTTCACCCAAATCTGAGAAAGTCTCAAAAATACTAACTTTTAACAAGCTTTATGCAAAGATATGGCCAGGCATTGGAGAGAGGGCTAATTACTCCTCCTAGCACAGGGAAAGCTAAGCTCAACCCTTATTAGACATCAGAAGACAGAAGACAGCAGGAAAGCAGGAAGAGATTAGGACATGGTGTAATGTAAGTGGGTACCAGAGAATCCACCCTTCAATTAAAGAGAACTTTATCTGGATTCTCTAGTGTTTAGTATGATGCGCAGTGGATGATGGTTTTCTTTCAGCTGGAGCACCCCTCTCTCCCATGTGGTTTCTCTGGTATCTGACATAGGGGAAGCTCACATTGCAAGCACAATTTGGTTAAACAGTCAGTCATCCACAAACCAGAAATCTAAAGGGACCCAGGCTTCATGAGGCTCAGAGCTCGCATAGCTCCTCTTACGTGCGCACCTCGGTGAAGAGAGGCAGCTTAGAGACTCTGAGGGTCAGTCTGGGCATCTCCGGACACATCAGGTCAAGCGATTTCTTGCATAAGTGACCCCAGCAAGGCCAGGCTAATGACAAGCCTGTGGGACTGCTCCTGCCAGTAGTCGCCCACCGTTGTGCAAACTCTTGTCCTCAGCAAATGAGTACTCCTACCTGCCTCACGTCCTATTTGAGGAGCTGTGACTAACCACAATTGCTGAATCTTGCAGGAAATCGATGTCTACTGCCAACATTTTATTTCTCTGAAATTGTTTCTTATGTTAAAATAAGCCCTGCAGTCTTCTGACTGACACAGGTTTCATTTGATACCACACATCTTTATGTTTTTCCTTTCTTTTTTAAAGATTGCAGAGGTACCAACAGTCCCTTTTCCGAACTTCGTCCTTGGAGGAGAACATTAACCTGGTGCATTCACTAAGCAAGGAGGATTTTACACATTTGTAATGTATGTGGTCACTCTGGATCTTTTCCTTGTCTCCCAAACTAAATAGCTGGGGTAGGTGGGATGCTAAGCGACATTCAGACTTTGGTGAGCCTCTAACCTTGCCAGATGTGTATTAACACTTTCAGGTGCGTGAATTTGTTTGGGGTAACTGTGTGGTGGTTGTAGCTTTGCTTAATCCTGCCTCCTTTACCCTTCTCTAAGTCAGTACCACCATCTGCTCTGAAAGCTGTGCACCAGCCACTTGAACCCTGCGACACTGCATGAAGCTGTCCCAGGGCTCCACGCTGGATCATCCAGTGGTCGCACGGGGCAGCCTAAGAAGGGAGGAAAGCCACTCTCACTCTCCAAGGTCAGTGCTTTCTCTGCTAGGTTACAGCTCCAAGGAGAAAAGCTGCTTCTAAGCTTGGATTGTGCATATAATTGTAAAAAGCTCAGTTGCTATCGTTGCTCGTGAAGGATGACTAATGTGAAAGTACTTTTCTTGAGCTGCCTGGTAGGTCCACGTTTCAGTTTTGTTCAGTAAAGCACTTAAGCATGTGCTTAAAATTAAGTGTGCTGCTGACTGGAGACCTTGGACAATAAATATGCTACTGGAAAAGTATCTGGACCATACATTTATTAGTCTGTCTAAAAGCCCTGTTATTTCTTCTTCAGTTCTGAAGTAAATCACGTCTTTCGAAAGCCACAGTTGTGGGTAAATGTCTGATTTTGATAGGCGTTGCATATTGCAGCTATTGCTGATTTTAAATAAACTTAGAGATGCTCAGTACATCTGCAAATGAGACACAGCTTGGCTCCTTTCGGTGGTTTGGTGTTTTTTTTGAGAAGTCTCTCTTTGAACTACCCATCTGCAGGCTTTGCCTTTTTACTGTCTGTGTGGCCATCCTGCAATTACCTGTGGGTTTATGATCCTTCTCTAGAGAACAAGTTGGTCGGACAGCCTGACGATAAAGAAAGATGGGAGTGATAAAATGGGGCAGGATATGATATCAGTTACTGGTGTCACGTGAGTGTCCGTCCGGATTTAGGCTGCTGCAGCTTTGCTCTGGATCTGGCTCCGAGCTTTGCCATAAATAGCCATTTCAATAATTTTGGAGTTTAGTCTGTTGAGTAAAAGTATCCTATCAAGATCTGAGGGCCTTTGTGGCTGCAGTGAAGCCAGAGTGGAGTGAGCAGCTCACTGGCAAAGTAAATTGAAGGTAAATCTGTGGGAGGAAGAAACTAAAACATGTTTTTAAAGGGTTTATGGCTAGCAATTTATTTCCTTAACCCCTGGTTCAATGCTGGGCAACAGCAAACAATGAAGGAGCCATAGTTGGCTCTGAAATTGAATGGACCGTGCAAAGAAAGGCTGCAGTTCCCCAAAGTGGCAAAAAATTTTGGGAATGGGCTTGAAGCACTCTGAAAGGGCTGGGGAAGTTCAGGTGAGTGCTCGAGCCCTCTTGGAAAACTGGATTTCTATGAGGTGGAGGGAGAGCAGAACTTCAAATAATTGTTTTCTTCTGAGGTGCTTGTTCATGAATAAAATTTCTGATTATTCCTCTGCGAGGTCAAAGGCTCAATTCTACGAAAACTCCTGAAAGTAACCAAGTAGAGAGATGAATCCAAGAGCCGAGGTGAGAACACACAAGTCAACGTGAATCGATGGTGTTGCCCAAATCTGAAGTCAGTGCAGAGCTGCGCCTTAAATCAGCTATTTTTAGCAATCAGTAGTGCAAGAGCACAATCAGGCTATATTTACATCAGGTAATATTTTTATTCAATGTGTAATTACCATCGACCCTGTTTACAGATATAATGAACAGTTTGACATCGCATCCCGCTGAGCTGACATCTGTAGAATTCAAAAAGGGCTCAGGATCTCCAAAGAGTGTTTTGGTTTCAGGTTAGACGTGGTCTGATTGTCTAAATTAAAGACATGTCAAACCACATGAAGAGTTCAGGACGGAAGGTAACCACACAGGACGTGGCATGTGGGCCAGGTAATCACAGTGGTGGAAAGAATGGCCACACTTGTGAGGAGCCTGCTTCTCTACAGGCTTTGGAAAAAAAAAGCTCCTTTTTTGTTTTTAGTAGGAAATAAAAATTAGTAAATGCAACCCCTGGCTGCAAGGAAGCACAAATAAAGCAAACCAGATGTTCATTAGCTAATCACTTGCAATTTTTTCCCCTCTTGTTCTTCATGGAGGAAAAGAAAATTGAGCATGCGGGAACTTGCCTGTTGAGAAAACATTTGGATCTTCAGTCATTTATCTGTTTCACCTCTGACTCGGTTCAGGCCTCCATTAAAAGGCAGGCGGGGTGCTATCAGAAGGAAAGGTCAGCGGGGATCACTGCCGATGCTTTTCAGCTGGGGCAGCCCTCGAGGCTATCCTTGCTTTTGTGGGCACGCAGAGCCAGTTAAAAACAAAACAGAAAACCAAACAAAAATCCAGTGAGTGCAGTGGGGCTTTGAACTACATCACTGGTGTTTGTCTTATTCCTAAATTACAGTGTCATTTTTGTACAGTGCTCGTTATAATCACATACGTACATCGGGAAGTGTGTTTATTACAGTGAATACCAATGAATCCTGAGTAGCAAGCTGCTTATTTCCCAGTGTTATCAAAGGAAAGTAACATAACCTTTATTCCCTTTGCATTGATGTCATTTTCTTTTCTTCCCTGCTTAAATGAGACAAAAATAAGCGCAAGTTTGTACTGCAGTGGGTGGATTTGATCAATGCTAAAATGCTGTACATAAAGTCATCTATTGTGCGTAAGCATCAAACCACACGCGTCTTTGTAACAGCGTTATTACGTTAGGCAAAATTACCGTAACTCAGCCAGCACCTCGTTCATTAGTGGTACTTGATTCTTGCTTTGACAACATTAATTTAACGGCGTTAATTTTAATGTGTAATGGTGCAGTGATTCCTAGGAACCTGGCACTACACAATAGGTCGGGCAGGTGTAGAATCTTGCTTACCAGCAAGCTGAACCATCCTCATCAAATCTTATTTGTCGTGAAAACTGGCTCACTGTGAGCTGGTTTACTTGGGAGTGTTGGTCTGGGAGAGTTCAGTCTTCCTCCATGAGGGCAAAGCTTTATTCGGGTTTTATTTTGCTTTCATGCTGGTAGCGCTGAAGTTCATGGTCATTCTGCTCCTGCAGGAAATGAGCTCCACAGCCGTGGGTCAGCTGGCAAGGGGACGCTTACATGGAGGGGTCTCCATTGAGACCAGCAGACCTGTGGTTCCTGAGGGAAGCAGGTGTCAAGAGAAGTGACAGTCAGAGTGAGTGAGGTGGTATCCTGAATAATTTGTGTGAGTCCAGGGAGAAAGAAGTTCTACCAAGCCTGGCAGCTTTCTTGGATTAGATAGCTGGGTGTTCTAGGCAATGGGCCGTACCTGTCTGGACATCAGTAAATCATTTGATGTTGTGCCATTTGCATGTTTATCACATAAATTGGAGATTAGAACAAGTACTGTTAAGACGCTCGAGGAATTGAATGAGTGACAACAACAAGTAGCGTTAAAAGGAAAAGTATCTGGCTGGATATATGAGCGGAGTTCTTCAAGGATTCATCTTAAGGACAGATCTCATTTAATATTTTCATGAATGACCTTGGCACAAAACATAGCATGTGGCTGAAGCCTGCTGATGACACAAACTTGGGAGGCGTGCCATACGGAGAGAACTGGATGACCTTGAAGATTGGAGTAATAGAGATGAGATGAAATCCAGTAGTGCAAAACGCAAAGTCATGAGTTTAGGGAGTAATAAGAATTTCCACTATAAACTAGAGACCAGTCAGCTGTAGATGACAAAGGAGAAGAAACATGTGTGGACAGCTCAGTCGCAGGATGGGCTGTGGAAAAGGTATACACAACTTCAAATATATCCTGGGAGGTGTTCCTTCCTGGAGAAGGTAGGTATGTCATTTCCCAGGAACTAGTGAAGCCTCGTGTGGCATCCTATGGACACTTCTGGTCCCTGTGTTCTTGAAGTGTGAGTTTGACCTGGGCTGCATAGAGAAAAGGATAGTGAAGATGCTGGGAGGATGGGGAGCTTGTCCTTTGAGAGAAGAATAAAAGAGCCATGTTTTAAACCTAGGCAAATGAAAGCTGAGAAGAAGGGTGATGGCTATACATCTATACATCAAGATGGTAAACATCAGAGAGGAAAATAAGCTATGTAAGTTAAAGAACACAAGGCTAAATGGATACAAATTGACCTGAGTACACTAGGCTCAAACCAGGGGAAGGTTTGTGACTATGCAGAGCAGGGAGGCTCTGGAACAGCCTTCTGGTAGGAGCTGGGGACAAATCCCACCTTGTTATAAGAACAAGCTTGGCATGTTTGTGGAAAGGGTTATAGCACCTGGACTTAGAGGATATGGACTTTGGAGGCTGTTCCCTGGGGAGTGCTGAGCCTCCAGTGACTTCGCTTTCAGAGTGATTTAGACCAGCGGTCACAGCAGAAGTCTTTTCGCGACTAGTCATTTCCTCACTTGGGCAGGACCTTGTTTTCAAGGGGCTAACATCGTATTTGGTAGGGGCAGTAAGGCAGTCGTGTGTCAGGGTGCTTTAATATTTACTCGGGTTTGTGTAGTTAGAGGTTGGTGGGAGTCAGATGTTTCATGTTTGGAGTCCCTTAGTGTGTATGAGATTCATCTGGTTCAGTTAAGGGGCACTGCACTGGATTCTGTGGTTTCTGTGTGTTGACTCTGAGTACGGTGTGTATCTTTTGGGTGTTTGAGTTGGTTTATGTTCCTGGGTGTCTGCATGACCCGATTAATACTCCCAGGTTAATGCAAATGCAAACAGAGACCACAAAGGAAGGCCTGGCCAGAAATTGCGTATTGCACAGCGTATAACTGGTTATCGCTACGTTAATCAGATAACTAGGAAATTAAATATATTAACCCAGCAGTGATCAGGGAGTACAGTTGTTAATCGTGTCATTGGTGCCTAAAAGTGAAGTATTTAGGTCTGGAGTAGCAGTCACAGATAATGATCAGTATTGTTATTTTAAACTGGTAGGCAAAACCAAGTCCTTGTCTTTGTTGTATCCCTTGTTGTACCCCCCAAACAAGCTTCCCGTGGAGCTCAAAGGGACCTTCCATCCTTGCCTTAAACGCAGCCATTTCCACCCCAGAGCTGAGAAACTCCAGCCTAAACAAATCCATCTGTCCCTTAACTGAATTTCCCAAGACAAGTCAACAAACCCCATGGGCTGTTAAAAAAACAAACTGAAAGGGAAACTGAGAGAGATGGCAGTGAAATCCAGCCTCTGGAAGAGCTGGCAGGAATGTCTCCAGCCACTCCTACAGGGGTGGATTTCACAGGTGCTTTTGAAAAGTTGGCTGTTCACTTCAAAAGAGAGGAAAATAAATTAGAAGAAGTTAGAAATGGTTTTGGAATAGGAGATTTCTGTCCCTGCGTGTAGCCTGATGCGCTGACCCCACGCAGCCTGAGCAGGTGCTGGAAACAGAAACCTCCAGCTGGAGAGGTGGGCTCATTCCACTGCTGTCTTACAAAGCCTCCCACCAGCTTGTCTTGAACATCCCTGAGATGTGAGGGTGCTGATTGTTGCACTGATTTCCGTGGCTCTTTCAGGGTTAAAGTTAAGCATGTGCTTAAGGGCACTGCTGGATCACGGCCAGCCTAACCTACTTTTGCTAGATGCTGGCCCAAAGCAATTCCTAAAAACTCTTTGCTTTCCATCAGCCATCCCCTTGACTTGCAAACCATCAACTACTTGGAGCTGCTTAGGCTGTGTGTTATTTTCTGATACCTTGCAGTTTCCTGCAGCACTGTGATTAGGAACTTGTGTAAATTCTCTTCCAATATTTCACTTTTGGAGTCCTCCACTGTGAACAATTTCTGTAGCATAGCCCAGCACATCTGGCCACTTCTAATGACCCTAGGGAAAGCAGGTCAGTTTAACACTCAAGTCTCTCTTCCTTTGATTTGCTAATCAAAGTGTTGAGCTCCGCACAAACATCTGAAGGGATGGTTGATGCAAAGAGCAAAATTTGCGTAATGTGAAGTAAGGAAGAAGCCAAAGAAAAGATAAAGGAGGCTTTTGAGACTACAGCTTTCCTCTTGCTTGATCTGACCTGCAGTACAGTGAGTACTTAGCATCGCTGTGGGGCTGGGCAAACACTTTCTTCTGTAGGTGACAATCGCTGTGGTTCAATGGGTGCTCACACTATGTTCTCTCAGTGTACATGGAGTGGAAACTAAACAAAGTGGATTAGGTAGTGAATCAAGTTGGATGTTTTCATTAGGCAGAAGGACTGGGTGGAAAGAAGTAGATGACAATAAACAACAAACCTGGATTTTTCAGTCATCTGGCATTGCCTTCTTTGCAGGGAAGTGAGCCCAGCTGGCTCAGCCATAGCAGTCAGTGAGTGGACAGTCAAAGTCTTTCGTGAGTGAAGCCTCTATATCATCTCTAGGTGCTCCAGGAGCTGCCATTTGAAAAGCGCTGCTAATTAAGAAGATCACTGTGGGTCCCTGCTGAGGGAGAGCTCACAAAGACCTGTTGTCTCCACAGAATCAGCTCCTTAGGAAGATGTGGCAGATCTAATAAGGACCCTTCCTTGCTGAGAGGCCACCACTTCCCTCCAGGAGACTCGGCTGAGGGTAGGCAGGGGAAGCTATGATGAAGCTGTGGCGCTCTGATTCCCTGGATGAAGAGATATGTGGGAAGGGGAGGCTTCTGCTGTGCTAAAGAGACCAGAATTTACTGGGCTGCTGCAGCAGAGAGGGGCATTGTATCTCCTGCTCCCTTTGCCCAGGGCATGTTGGCTTTTCGTACAGATTTTGATTGCATCCTTCATTAAAAGAGCCATTCCTCCCTCCAAATTAGGTGGAATCCAGCACTGAAGGAATCCAGCCCAAGTCCCAGTTTATTTCTCCATAAAACATCTGTATTGTTCTTCCAGGATGGCTCTGCCAAATGAGTCCTCAATAAACCCAAAACCTGGCAATAGACAAAACGCTAAAAAGCGCCTTTTTAATATGGAAAAGTATCCTGCAGTGTCGCAATCTTCCAGTGGAGACCACCCCCTACCCCTGAGAAATGCAGAATAGCACCAGGCCCACAATTTGCCTGGGGTAAAGCAACAGAGCTGGGCCTGTGCTGATTTGCTCCAGCCAGAGGATCTGGCCTATAGTTTCTCAGGATTTTTTTTTTCATTTTGTTTTTTTTCCTAAAGATCCTTAACTTATTTTTTTCTCTCTCTCTCTCTTTTTTTTTTTTTTTTTTTCCTGTGGATAGAAGCTTTGCAAGTTCCTTCTTTTATTGTTAGCTCATTTGGCAGGAGCAGCCAAGCAACAAAAGTGTTTTATTTGGAAATAGTTGAGGGGGAAGTCGACAACGTCCGAGCTCTATTCTGATTGCGTGAGCTCTGGGAGGTTTTCACCTCTGCTTCCAGGCTGCACCAGGCTGGGATTATCTCATTTGATTTCGTTGGATCCGTGTGCAGTTAAGAAGTGGGGAAAATTAAAGGTTAGTGGATTTTTGTGTCACACTAGAAGTTTTTAAGTGTGAAGCCCTCACTCACTCTTCTCTGGAGACTGAAATAAGCAATGTTCTCCTTAGCTGATTTGAATCGGTGAGTGAAGTGTGACTTATACAGCTTTTTTTTTTTTTTTTTTTTGTTGTTTTCTCATTGCAGAAGAGATCCTGAGAAAAGAGCGCAGGGGAGATGGCTGTATTGGCTAAAGGGAAAAATGTCATGTGTGAAAGGCACTGGTAGCTGAATGTCCTCCATCTGAGGAGTATTGCGCTCAGAAACGCTCACTCCTTCATGGCCAGCAATAACGCATGCTCTTATTTTGATCTGCGATGTTGCCTATGTCTGTTGACTTCTTTCCAAATCTTTAAGACCCCCTTCGCAAAAGCTCCGCTCGGCAGAGATTAAAGGCTCGGCTCAGCAAAGACTCAGAATAAACCAGAAACAGTGCATTAACGCAGGCGGATCCTGTCTCTTCTCTTCCACGCTTGAGGCTCCCGTGAATCCGTCGGGATCTGCCCCCCTTTAGTGCAGCGCTAAGTGCGCGCGTGAGCTGAGGTTTGTCTTTTTCCTGCTGCGTTCCGCAGGCCCGATCCAAAATAGCTCAGGGCCAGATTTCTAAGAATTCAGCACCCACGGTCAGGGCCAAGTAAGGAAGTCAAGAGCGATCTTAATGTAATGAGTAGGTAATGGCTTGTGGTGTCGGGAGGAGCTGTGTATCTGTGTATTTTTGGGGGTGTTAAGTGATTCACCCAAGGCCAAAGAGGCCCTCAGTGTCGGCACCCAGATGGGCCTCTCGCAATACGGTTTCAAGAGCACAGCACTCTGGCCTGGGAGCACCCGGGACGGTTGTGATGGTTTTCAGAGCACGGCGCACACGGGCATGCCGAGCTGCTTTTTGGGGTGTCTCGGTGGGAGTGGGGTTACTCGGAGAAGCCGGCCCTCACTGGCCTGGGGTTGGGACATGAAGCATCTATGCACCTTCAAAGCTTCCTCCGCCACCGTTTCTTACTTCACAGGCGAGTTTAGTAAATTAATTGATGCTTCCACATGATGATGGAAAATTGTATTTACCAGATAGATATTACTAGCGCTCTGTGGATATTTGCAATTCAAATGTGCTGTTCCCTGCAGGGCCTGACTCGTGTCATCGCTACAGCGTCATTACTGTAGAGGTCGTTAGACGGCTGTTGAATGCTTTCCACCAGCAAGAAACCAATACCAGTCGATGCGCTTTCCCACTCAGTTGTTGGGTTCCCTATAGCCGGTCACTCCCTAAGTCACAAGTCAGGCCTCCAGAATTGCAAGAGTCTTTTAAAAATCATGAGAGGATTTTATTCTGTGAATGCTACTTTTAGCCTTTAGCATGGGTTCAGGCCATCTCCTGAAAAAAAATTTTAAAAAAGCGGTTTTCTTTAAGACTATGAGGACCACAGATTTTTTCTTAAAGCAAAAGTGCTGGATAGAGTGGCACATCAAGAGCTTGGGTTTCGTGTAACATCAGGGAAGATTTGCAATAAAATCACAAGAGTTGGCAACAGAGGGGTTTTCCTTCTGAAAGGGCAGGCACAGCTCGACACGCGGACGTTCCAGAGAGCGGCTCCTTCGCTGGTGCAGCTCCAGCTCTGCCAGTGCCAGGGGAAGGATGCAAATTTACAGCTACTGAGGATCTACCACCCTCCGGCTCATTGCTGGTCAGTCTCTTCTACATTTTAAGGACCACAGAGAAGCGCTAGCTGGTGCGGTGCCTTGCTTGGAGACACGTGAGCGAGTGAGTGCAGCCATTCATTGCCTCCCCTCTGCACAATGGAGAGGAGGGAACGCTGAACCCTCTTTCTTCCTTCTCTTCGCTTTAGGGCTGACCGGTGCCCAAAAGAAAATCCTAGGGCTTCTGTTCAACCCAACAGTCCAAAGATTTCAGCGTGGAGAGCTTATGCCTTTACACCATCTGTGCGCGCTCGATTGAATCTGGCTCTCAGGGCACCTGGCTTTGGAGACAAAGATCCCGGCTTGCTTTTAGGAGGGGACCTTGAAAGCCTGGGCATGGGGGATTCTCTCTATATTTTGGGGGCAGGATGGCTCCTGTGCTGCTGGGACTGCCTTCTGCACTTTCCCTGCCGAAATCCCACATCACAGTGCTTCCTGGGGTCAGGCCCACAGTGTCCATCCTGCCGGCACGCGGAAAGCGCAGCTTTTGGAAAAACGAATATAATTTTAAAGTTGGCTTGAGAAGCCTCCATCTAGTTTTCAGGGTTCCAGAATGTTGTTTTATTAGGATTACAGTCTTGTTCTTCTTAGGTTTCAGCAGGCGTTTATGACTGTTACAACAGGAATGAAAAGCTGGGGCTGGAATCGGCATCGCTTTCTCCTGCCAGGCACAGGGTTCACGGTGGAGGCCAGACATATGTCTTTCTCCCACAGATGCTACTTTTTTTTTTTTTTCTGGATAGGGAGGTGAGCTCTGTCCTCTCCCTGGAAGACAGGGCTGGCAGCAGCTCTGAGCGGAGACGTGGGGGCTGCACGGGGGGCCCGTCTGCTGAAGGTAACGGCCCTGTTGGTTCACATCATTCCCCTCTGCCCCTTTGCAAAAAGGAGAGACGAGGTCCTGGCGGGTCTGCGGGGAAGGTCATGTTTGTGTAGGATGCTGTAGCCTTGTGTTCCCATCTCCTTTCTCCCGTGCCTCGTGGACACATTTTCTTGGAGGCTTTGAGGGAGTTGGTGAGGGAGAGAGCACTGCAGGGCCGAAACCATCTCTGCCTACAGACATTTCCCCCTCTTTTTTTTTTTTTTTCCAGCCTGCATTATCCAGACCTGATACCATTCATCTATCCATATTTCTCTCCGTGCAGGTCAAAACCTCTCCCCCTGAGCCAGAGAGGGGTTCTCTGTCCCTGCAGAGTCCATCATGTCTACATGTGAGAGGCATGGGCACGGAGGTAAGAGTAAAAGCAGCCCTCACCAGCCACAAGTCCCCTGCTACCCTTCTAATTCTTGTGGCTGTCCGGGTTTGGGGAGCGAGATCCCCCACATTATGCCCAGAAATGAAGGAGTTCAGCCTGCCCAAACGGCCCAGTTTGGGGGGACAAACTCAACGCTCTTCTTGGCAAATTTCTGGCTGCAGGGATAGCTGGGCCCTCTGCACAGGAATAATTAGCAGACAGATCCCGCTGACTCAGGAAACTCATCGGAGGGTTTGTTTGTGTGTTTGTTTTTTTTATGAGAAGGTCCATATGCCTCTCAGATTTTGTTATTTTCAGAGAGTTGATGATCTGAGGAACAGAATGAAGAGTTGACATCACTGGTTGTTTTCTTGGCCTGCTTTAAATAGCAGATGTGGGTTGGTAGAAGGGCTACAGCTCGTTACTTTATACCGGTGGAATTTGATGAGTTTTATTGCAAAGATGATAGAGCGGCTCATGACAGCACTCAATCCGGGGAGAAAAGAGGAGGCTTTGTACCTGGTGGGTACTGATCATCCACCAGTGCTCCCCTTCGTGTGTTGGATCACGTCCAGGAGGCGATACGGGAATTTCGGCATGTAGTTAAAGTTTATGAGTCTGCCTGCTTGAACACATGCGTGTGTGTGTGTGTGTGTAGTGGGAGAATCTCTACCATCATACTTTGTGAAAATCCAATTTCACCAGTGGGATAAGACAGATCAAGCACCAACTGAATGTGACCTTCAGGGTCTGCCCCTACAGCTTAGGCATTGTGTTTATGGCATACACGGTACCTGCCAACGCATACGGTTTCTGATTTACCCTGAAACCCTGAATGTGACCTGGATTTTCCAAATCAGAACCTTGTTTTAAATCTTCCGATAACAACGCCTAGTAATTCATGCATTTGCTGATCTCTGGGGCAGTTCCAGTTCAATGCTGGCTTCTTTCTAGAGGATGTAAATCCTAACATGCATCTTTTGCATCTGATTGTTCTTCTGAAACGTGCTCACTCTAAATGTTTAAGAATTGGGCGATAGAGTTTGAGCCGCAACTTTATCAGCAGAGAGCGCAGATTCAGCTCTAAGTGCTTGCTAAATCACGTTCCCTCTTTCAGCACTCTCCTCCTCCTGCTGAATAACCCATCTCTCATGTCGTTTTTATCAGGTTTTTTTGAGATTAAGTCTCTTTTCCTTTTGCTAGCTGAGCTCCCCATAAACGAGAGCAGGCTGCATCGTTTTATAGCTGTTTCTAACCTAACGAGGGGGTACCTTCAGACTTTTAGTGCTCTTCTTAGGGTGCTGTTTGTGAACCGTGCTGCCATGTTAGAAATCTTCCTTTCCTTATTCCTGGCCAGCATTGCCCTTTCATTTACTCCATCCCTTGCTGTCACAGTGTTGTCCCCTGAGGTGACTCCTCCAAACCTTTGGTCCATCTGATTCACCAAGGCAGGCTGCTATAACTGGCCTTTGCTCAGTTACTCCTCCTGTACCCTGACCAGCCTCTCCACCCTTTTTCCACTCTTATCCCAGTCTGAATTAATCTCAGTCAAATACGGAGTCTTCAGGAAGAATCACCGGTGCCCTACACACCGTCAAGGACTGTAGTGGGATGTTGTGTTAGTCCCTGAGTGATCTTGTGGTTTGTACATAATTTCCTCAGGTATGATACCGTTATCTTCCCTTTTAACTCTACGCTTCAGCAAATTTGGTTAGAAACACTTCCCCATTTTGCAGGAGCACTGGTAGAGATAGTGTTAAATGCAGTCATCCCACGGCTGATATTGAGAATTCCTCCAGTAACCTCCCTTCAGCTCAGTTGTTCTGTCAGTGCAGCTTGCTATCATCTCCATTTTAGCCAATTTATTATCCTCCTTACAACACTTGGCTTATCCCTATCTTCTCCAGTTTAGCTAGTGATTTTATATCAAGGGGTTGCCCAATATTTGGGTAGAGCAGCCTGGTACAAAAGCCTGACATTGTTACACCCAGGCTGAGGTTTGTCCCTTGTGTCACGTTTTGCCCCAGCTGTTTTTATCCTTTACCCAACGTTTCCTCTGAAGCATCTATTAATATTGATAATGGTGTTATGAGCCTGTGAGGGATCAAGTGTTTTTTTTTTCTCTCTTTAAATAAAGGCATTGCATTTTCTTTTCTCTAAGGTATCGGTTTCACTACAATAAATCTTATCACCAGATTTGCAATTCCGTGTGCTGCTTCTTTCGGTATTCAGAGCTGGATTACAGTGCTTCCTCCCACCTCAAGCATGTTCAGCATTTAAGTTTTATTTGCCTGAGTGACTTCTGTATTTCTCCTTGAGAGACCACTGCAGACTCTGTATTCTGGGATGTACCTGCAGCCAGGTAGCATCTCCGCATCGTGTCCAGTGTCACTAAGCTTGTGCGTGGAGTTTTTGCTGGAAGAGGCTTCGGTGTACACAACAAGATGGACGTAACCCTGTTCTGTTAGCTCCGTGTTTAGGGAAGGCAGACTTTCACTTTCCTGCTAAAGAAGGGTTTTAATACCATATATTTCAAGTCAAGTATATGAAAAGTCTGTTACCTTTCCAGGAGTCACTGTGTAGGGAAGACAAACCGATGTTAATTTGGAAGCGTGGCAGAAATGCGCCTGCATCTACATCAGACCTCTCTGTATGAGAAGGTGGGGTTTGTTGTGGAAGGTGGGACTCTTTGTCATGAACTGACGGACAGAAAGGCTGAGATCAGGGCAACCCTTCTGCAGAGGAGTCTGCACCCAGTATGAATATACGGGAGTTATCACAGAAGTGC
The DNA here is from genome assembly GCF_036417535.1 of Chlamydotis macqueenii. Taxonomy (NCBI): domain Eukaryota; kingdom Metazoa; phylum Chordata; class Aves; order Otidiformes; family Otididae; genus Chlamydotis; species Chlamydotis macqueenii. The sequence goes on along the minus strand of NC_141560.1, from coordinate 3,783,855 downwards.
AGGGATGTTATTCCTAATTGTTGTAACTTTCTGTGTTGGTTTAGATCTTTTTCAGCAGCAAAAAGCTCAAGAAACTAGGTCTGAAGGAGATAACCTTCTCAGCTAAAGGAATGGTGACTTTCTAGAAAGGATGAAAAATGTTTAAACTTCTGCCAGGTTATTAGCATCTTCCAAGCTCATTTCGTGTGGCAGAGTGGCAGGCTCCCAGCATGTCACAGGCACCAGGACTGGAGGGAGACTCACATGATGCTTTCAGGTCATCAGCATCACGCAAACCCTGCACCTCTGCCAGGAGTGGCCCTGAACTAACAAAAACCAGTGTGCCCTCAGGTTTTGTGGGTGCTTTCTGAGAGGCTGTGGTTTTCCTCACTGTAAATTTTTTTTCCAAACAATACTAAAAAAGGGGAATCGTCTAAGCCCGGAAGATAGCCTCAAATTGGAAGTGAAATTCAAGTTTTTGTCGTCCATATTTTTAGCGCTCTCTTTCTCTTCTAGAGTTCCTCTTTGCAAATCTTCGCCTGCCTGGGAAGCGGTGCTGTACATCCCTGGCCCTGTGCAGTCACAATTCAAAGGTTTATTCTTTATCCCGAGGCTCCCTTGCTAGCAATTTTTAAGCCCTTGTTGCAAAGAATTAGGACGCTAGAACATTTCAAACCAAAAGGCTCAGGGATTATTTGAGAAAACCCTTGAGCAGTGTTTGTTCCCCAGACCTCCTTCTCTGAAACAGGTGAGTCATTCCAGCTGATATTAAAAAATTAAAAAAAAAATCCTCCCCACACACAAACCAGCCCTGAGGCTGATGTTTAGCATGAGTTATTTCACTGGTACGACTGGAGTAGGGTGACACTTTAAGCAGCTAAAGCCATATTCTTACAATAGGAAGTATTTAATAATCTTTAAAATAGACAATAGTGCTACCTCTACCTTTAACAAAAGTTTTGTTCTGCTAAAGCTTATTCACAGGCTTCCTTCTGAGAATATATGTAAGTGTTGGCCGGACCGGTGACCCACGTAACTGCAATGCAGTGGGTTGCTATAAAACAAGTGAGAGAAATCGAAGGTTTGATCCTGGCAACCTTTGTGGAGGTGAAATCAGTGAGTGCTAGCTGGAGCTGGGGGGGTTTTGTAGGAAAAAATCCTCACTTGTAATTTTCCCATTAGGAAATTTGCTGTAGAAAAGTATTTTTTTTAAAGATCTGGAGGAAACTCCTATGTTTCCCCGATTTGCAAAGGTTTTCCCACTTTTTCTGTATAATTTAAAAAAAGAAAAATGAAAAATTAATTATTTCATATATTTCTTTTTTACTTTTTTATTAATGGAAAACATTTAGTAGGAAAAGCATTTTCTGTGTTGCTTTCTTAGAGAGGGAGAATATTTAGAAGTAAAAGTTTTATTTTAAATGCGAAAAGCTAAACTTTTAAAAGTAAGATTAAAGCAAATTTAAAAGCTTAAGGCTTTTAAAAAGCAAAATACTCTCTCTCATATGTATTTTTAAACAGCACTCACTCTTGAGGAGTAGTCATTTTTTTAAAAAGAGAAGAAGAAACATTTCCAACAATTCTCAAATTAAGATGTTCAAAATTTTATTTTTCCGTAAAGCTTTTCATTTTGAATTTAAAATTCCCATTTGGCTGAAAAAGTGACTTTCAGATAAAATACATGCCTTCAGTAAATTCCAGCTTTTCAATTAAGAAACTTCAAAGTTTGCTTCATTTAACTATTTAAGGTGTAAAACACAGCATAGTGAAATTGAGCGTGGCTAAAGCTGACCTCAAAAATTTCCTAGACTTTTCCTTCTAGGCTATTTTAAATATATTGTTAAAATATGAAAGCAGAAGGGTTTTTCTGTGCTCAGAGACATGTGAGTGAAATGCGAATGGTGACGGTGAGGAGGTGCTGAACCTGCTTAATCTGCTTTTTGTTCTGATTTTAGCAGGCTTCATGAATTTTTATTTATGTTTTACCTGTTCTCCATCCTTGTTTCAAAGGCAAAGCAAGGAGGCTGCGAGAGCTTGAGGCGGCCTGAATCGGCGGAGGCAGACGTTTGCTTATCAAAGAGATGATTTTGCGATACAGTGCTATCTCTCTCGACAAAAATCCCTCACCGTGGTCCCGATGGATGGAGCGGCTGATTCTGGTCCCAGAGCCTTGAAGGAAAAGGTGAATGTCCCTTTTGCATATCCCATTTGTGTGCTAAATGGCCGTGGTATCTTAAATAGGGCTACGGTGGCAATTAAAATAATGAGATACATAAAAGACACCTGCTTTAAATAAATACAGTAATCTGCCCAAAGCTCCCTGAATAGGCTGGTATTCTGTGAGAGCCCTGAACCTGCATACATACCTACGCTTAACAACATAAGCATTAAAGAACAGAAACCTTTCCTTCTAATCCCCCTCATACAGGACAACATGTGGATGTTAGCATATTTGGACTGCTTTGCATTCCTTCTTGCCTGCTTTTGAGAACATACTACATTTTAAAACTTGTTGGGTTCTTTCATGTTTTATTTGACCCTATGTAATTGCATTCCTGAAGGAATAACAGGCTCCCACAGTGATTTATACCCTGTATTAAATGTCAGTTTTGAAGAGACACAGTTAGCAGTTTGGTTTAACCTCCTGCCTTCCTATGTAAGTTCAAAACTGAAGCGGAGCTCAGGATCCAAGGGGGAAAAGAAAAAGATGGACTTCGAGGCAGCGCGGAATGAGACGTCTATGTTCCCGGCCCCGCACCTTTAGAAGCCACCGGAATGAGATTCCGTAAAGCCATCTCTATTTTTAACTGTAATTTGTATACCTCGCTGCTGCCCTTGACCAGAGGGGAAGGCTGTAAATCAGCCCTGCGAAACGCTCTGCTTTCTCCAGCCAGACGACTGCAGCCTCTCCAACAATGGGCCAGAACATTTTTTTGCTGCAAAATCAAGCAAATCAACCAACAAACCAACCCCCGGTGGGTTTGGCATGTGTCCCAAGAAGAAGGTCAGCAAAATAAATTGTCCTTGTAATTAAGAGTTGCTCCTTTGTTTTTATATGTTTAACTGTGCATAAATAGCGGAGCAGGATAGGTATGTTATTACTGTTTTAAATATTTCATTCCCTTTGTAGATTTCCTTACGACACACTTAACAACTGCTTAATCATATGTTATGACCTCATTATGGGGGATCCAGTTAAATAAATCTTGATGTAATAGTATATTCTTGATGTAATGGCGCTCTGATGGCTGCTTTTTATGTGCTTGTGTGCATTTAAATGTAAAAGTAAATGCGGCCTACGTTAGGATCTGACACGTGACTTAAATGGCCATCATCTTCAGAACCACTGGTGACACAAGTTACAAGGGGACTCCTTTTAAGCAAGAATACTCTACATAAAAACCTATTTCCCACACCCAGGAAATGAACGTCCTGTTGATCGCTTTCTTTAATGTGCGACTGTGATGTTTCGTTTCCCAGAAAGGAGATTTAGCTGGAGCTGCTCCAAGGAGGATTCTGCTTTCACACTGAAAGCAACAGATTTGATCCGCCAAAGCTTTGCTCAGATTGCTTTTCCCTAAATATCTTTGGCAAAGGTATTTAAATTAAGGCAGAGCTTTTGTAGGATCGGGCCAGGGGACCATTGGTAGTTGTTCTGACAGAGGCAAACGACTGTAGTTTTTCAGCTGGAGTAATTCAGGGCATTTCCATTGCCTCCTCCAGAGCCTCACTTGACCACCAGATGAATGATGAGTACAGATCTGGTCTGCTGTTTGCTAGGTGGGAAGGCTGGCCGTGATCTTTTATTTTGAAGTGAAAAATGTAGGTGAGCATGTTTTCTTAGGGTTGGATTTATCTTGCCAGAGACAGGTGTCTCCAAGTCATGGAATAAGTTGCCCTCTGGAAAGGCATCTCTCTCTCGACTCTTCAGGGAGTTGATATGACTAGCTTAGACCTGATGCTTGCCTTTCAGGTGGATAGAGTTAGGTAAGATGAATCCTACCACGTGATGTATACACAGTATTGTGTATCAGCTTCCCGACTTCTAGATGCGCTGCCAGATCCCCGTCAATGTTTGTGCCTTGGTGTGAGAGGCTCTGGGCTAGGTCCCTCACCAGATAAATACAGCTGGAAGATGAGTTTTGTGTTAATCTGAGGGTACAAGCCCATGGGCTGTAATTAATATCTCAGGAATATAGGGTGAGAGGTCTCCATCCCTGCACTTGTCACACTTTGTCATCAGTGGAGGGAAGCAGTCCTGTCTCATGGGATTATTCCTGACAATATTATCCGTCCAAAGCCAAAGGAGCAAGTCTCAAACTTGAATGCCCGTGCTTCATGGCTACAAGACTTGGTTCCTTGTTCACCTGCAGTAGCAGTCCAGCTTCAGGATCCTGAACAGCCTGTCCTAAACTGATTAACCTTTCCTCTCTGGTCTTCGTTTTGCCATTTGTGCTTCCTAGCTGGGACCGCAGGTTCCATGGGCAGAGCAGTATCCGTTCCTCCATAAACAGAGCAGAGTTCAGCTGTGCCAGTTATAGAGTGGGAAAACGTGATTTTAGTTCATTGCGCCCAGCTCTACAGCCAATGCTTGGTCTCGGTATAATTAGAAATTAGAGAACTTAGTGAGGAGTGTCTCCTGGATTTCTCAAATCTTTTAGAAAATATGAATATTTTCCAGCCTTCAAGACAATAAAAGCTGAAAAAATACCAGCAGAGGGGGACAAACCCTGTTACCAGACCAGCTCAGCCTAGCAAGACCCGTAGGATTCGCTGCTTTTTGATAGGAACCTGAACTGGAAACCTGAAGGAAGAACACCTGTTGTGAGATGTTGTGTGCCATTAGTGTCTGCACGTGTTTAATAAACCATGAACTGAGGGATAAAGGAAATTCTCTGAAAAAAAATCTCTTGGTACCACGCTAAATGTTTCATTGGCTTGAAATAAAATATTTCATTTATTTTTTGTTGGGTTGCATATATATGTGGATGTGTGTATGCATAAAATATATTAAAAATACAGTTATTCTAACACTTTCAAAGATTAATTTCAGATGAAAAATCAGAACATTTAAAAAAGATTCATCTAAATATTTTTTTTCTGATTCTTTTTTTTCCTTTTTATGGAGGGTAAACTGCCACTGGACTTGACTCAAGTGTACCTTTAGGCTTGACCACTCTAAAACTGTGTTTTCTGGTGAACAGGATAGCTGTTTAAAACATATTAATCAGACCAAATTATGATGGTTGTCCTCAAGTAAGAAAGCAACCCAGACTTCCACAGGTAAGCTAGTTTTGATGCCATTTGAAAATAAATTAAAATAATGAAGAAACTGAATCACAAAAGCTTTCTTAAGGTGTAAATGGCAGAAGACAATTGCCTCAGGTTGGTTAATCTTGCTCTCCAGATGACACAAAAAAGTCACAAGTGGGCCCAGAGCCATTTTACTGCCGCAAAGTTCAGTGCCAAGAGAAAATTTCTCCTGTCCTGTGCATAGCCTTAGCCCCAGTCTGTGAAAGAGTGGAAATGGAGGGAAAATGGGAAGAAAGATCTGAAAATGAGTAAGTGTCTTCTGCTTTGTAGCATAATTTTTAACCTTTCAATGTTCTGTTAGGTTGTGAAGCAATCTTGGTTTCCTTGAGGCCATAAAATGGAGTTTTCTTTCACCATTGAATTATTATATTTGTATTTTCTTCACTGGTCTGAGCGGTTGTTTTTTTACTCCTCTGGCTGTGTGTCTAAGAGGATGATTGTCTTGAACCGATGAGTATGTGGAGAAGCATCCCCTTGTTTGTGTATATTGAATATTGCATGTGCTGATTTAGAGGGCAAATGGCTTTTTATGGCAAAGGGAAGCTTGCGGTGGCAGGAAGTTGCGTTGCATCTTTAAAAAATCAGTTCTGTTGTCCTTTGCGCTGGAGGTGAACTGGATGGGTTGACACAACCGGCACTAGCGGAACTCGGGTTCAAAATCCAAACCTTACATGTGCTGTGGGATTGAGCTGCCCACCTCAGGAGGAGAAGGACCTTGTCTGCCAAGGTTAGCCATCACTGCGTGCTCGTGAACATTGTAGCTCTACGCATTTCCTGCAAAACTCTAATTTTGAGCAGTGCACCGGGGGGGTGATGTGCATCCTAGTCGTGCCTATGAGACCCAAGGTTGAGAGGTGGAGGAAGCCCCCTTGGTCAGGTGATGTTCATGCTGGTTGGGTCTGCAGGCATCACTTCCAGACAGGACAGGATCTGCTTGTCTGGGAGTCCCGCATCTCTTATCTGGAGGAAAGCTTTTGAATGGGGTGCTGACCTGTCATTTTATAGCATGAACTGTAAGAGAAAACATGTGCAGGGGGATAGGTCTGTAAAAATCATCCTTTAATTAATTGTCTAAATAGAAATAAATGGGAATGCTTTCAAATGCACTGCCACTATAGATCACACCGGCAGTAAAAATCTCTGGGAGTGTTCAAGAAAGATTTTCTTCTTCCCTACTATGGAGCAAAGATACTTGTGATAATTTTTGACTAGTATAAATACATACTAGTAGGAAAAGGGGCAGAGGGGACCTTTGAGAGGTCATCTATCCCTCTACCCCGAGGCAAGATTTGCCAGGTCTGAGCCATTCCTGGCAAATCTTTGCTTCATCAGTGACAGGGAGTCTGTAGCTCCTTGACTAATTTACTCCAGTGCTCACCTGTCCTTCCTCTTAGGAAACGTGTCTAATGTTTGACCTAAATCCTCCTTGCTGCAATTTAAACCCATTATTTCTTGTCTTATACCCAGTGGACATGGAGAACAATTTATTACCTTCCTATCTGCAACAACCTTTTACATAGTTGAAGGCTGTTATCATGTCTCCCCCTCAGTCTTTTCTTCTCTAGACTAAACAAACCCAATTCTTTCAATCTTTCCTCATAGGTCATGTTTTCTAGACCCCTGATCATTTTTGTTATGGAAATAAACATCCTTTAAATCAAGTTCTGTGAATCAATCTTGTGTAGAAAGGAAGGGAAACAGAGAGGTTAGAGTTAGCATTGGGAACAGGAATCTGGTGGTGAAAGAAGTGAATTTTCTGAGGTCTGCTGAGAGTACAGCCTTCCATTCTTCTTTAGGTTTAGGAGGTATATCGAACAAAATTTTCTCTCCCCAAATTTCCTTGGGAAATTCTTTTACGTATCTGCTACCAGAAGGAAGACAGTATTTCATTTCCACAGGTTGTGTGCGAAGTGGTCTCTGGAAAAGCACTGGGAAGGCTATCAGAGAGAGGTGATTTTTAATCTTATTGTATGTCCATCACGCAGACTTTCTAAAACCCCCTTACCTGCAATGATATCAACACTTGTTCTCCAACAAATCATGTAGGTCATCCTAAAAAGATAGTTTAAAAGTGGATGGCAACCCTTGGACATTTAATGCAACCAGAGACTCAACAGAGAAGATGCTGATTTACCAAACCCTTCTGTTTTGGTAAATCCAGCAGGTCCTGAGCAAACTGCTCCAGCTGACCCTGCTTTGAGGAAGAAGTTGGACTAAGTGACATCCAGAGGTCCCCTCCAAACTCAGTAATTTCATGATTCTGTAATCAGGACACTACATTTGTGCAACAGCTGATTTAGGAGAGTGCCTCCTAGTTTAGAGCCAGTGGCTGAAAAGGGGTTATCGTTAGATGGACGTCCTGGGCCCTTTTTCTTTGGATCTACTATTTTGGGATTCAGAGAAGGTGAATCTAATATTTCTTACAAAGTTTAATCTCTTCTGTAGAGCTGCTATGAGCTGGGTCTTTGACACTGAAGAGTCAAGGAATTGAGGAGATTACCACTGTCCTTACTGGGGGCTGCAGAACAATCCAAGAGAATTTTCCTGTGTTTATCCTCCTTTCCATCCTCAAAACAGCATGGGCTGGGCTGAAGCTATTTTAGGTGTCTTTCTAGGTCCTGGATTGTGCAGGACTATGCTGCTGATGCTTCTAGACAAGTGCAGCCTACAGCATCCTTTTGTTCTCGGTGATTTGGATGGTCGATGCATTGATTCACAATTTCCCTTTTACTCAAAGGTAAGTGTGAAGCTGTGGTAAATCTAATTTCAGATCAAAGACACTGCAGCCACATGACGTAAAGCATTCAAACAATCACTTTTCTTTTAAAAAATATTCTTCTGAAGGCTTTGTGCTGGGTTCAGATATCACTTGTCTTTCCACAGCCTGTATAAAAAGTAAAGCAGGAACACCAGACCGCGTGCTTTGGCTAACTTGAGAGAAATGTTGTGTGCTAACATCTGATCCAGGTTCCTCCTTAATGGACATGGAAACATGGCCTCATTGTTTGGTCTGTAGAACAATGAACTTATAAATGTAGGATAACATTTTATAGAGAGAGCTGAAGGGCCAAGAGCATCAGTGCACTGATGCACCTTGAAAAAGGAGTTCAGGAAGACAGGTTAAAAGAAAAAGAGATGGAGTGTAGAAGCCACAGAAGGACAAGGTTCTGTCCCTGCGCAGGAGATGCTGAAAAGGCACGAGGTTTCACGTTAGCTGGTGTGTGGTACTTGTGTGAATGTGAAGTAATCAGTAGAAAGTGCGAGTAGTTCTCAGACAGGCAAAACCCTATTGAAAGGAGTGTTTTGCAAAGAAACTTCCCAAATGTTCTCTCACCAGAGACAACACTGATTTGACCTGCCAGGCATGTTAAATTTCAGGCCTTGTCTGTGATCAAGATAGCTGAGTGCTCTAACGCTCTTTAGCAGAGGTCCAAAATAAACAAGGTGTGGTGAAGAATAATGCTTTTTACTCTGTGCAGATTACTGGAAACGCTCTTCCTTTTGCTGCCTGACCCAATGGTAAAGGCTCACTTATCTTCCAAGAGCCAGGCTCTAGAGGATGCATGAGTGCTTCCTCTATGCAAAGTGGAGGAGGCCAGGGACAATATTTTGGCTGAAGTGAGACACATTTGCTCTTGAGATGCCAGTAAACACATGCGTTCCAAAAAGCAGTTTTGCTTTGATGTGTTTGGTCGTCATGATGGGACTGTTGTAGTAGTAGCCAAGAAAAGGCTCTGGGTGTAGATATTCTTATTTTTGCAAACCTCTAAGGAACTCTATATCCCTTAACTAGTTGTAAATGGTACTATAACAGAATCAGTCTTACAGCCATTAAAGACAGGCTTCCAACATCAGATACGATACTAAAAGTCGCACTTCTGAGATGGTCTCCATGTAATTTCTCCCGTATGGACCCTAAAACCCCAGATGCTCTAAGATATGTTTAGGGCCTTGTAAGACACATGGCCATCACTAATTAGCAAAGGCCCTGAGCACGTGTTTAATTTTAAGCATGTGCTTTTTTTTTCTCCCAGGAGTCCATAGGACTTAAGGACTTTAAGTGACTGGGTTTAGGGATATGCGTAAAGATAAGCGTGTGTTTAGTTGCTTTCTTGTACTGTGACTTTATTTGTTTTTACAGGAATAAGAGAAATGAAAGATCTTATTACAGATCAAACACAAATAAATGTCCAAAACACAGCAGGGAGGCTTTACGTCTTGGTTCAGAGCCCAATGAAGTCAATGGAAAAACACCCCAACACCTCAGCGGACTTTGGAGCAAAGTCCTCAGAAGACTGATGATGAACCCACTGCAGAAACTTGTTGAATGCCTCATGTTTCTTTGGAAGGTTCTCTTATCTTGTATCCAGATGTTGCTAACAAGGATTTTTATTAGCTGCTGAGAAGTGTGAGAGCGGCTGTTTTTCAACTGTTAAAATACATGCACATATAGATGAGGCAGAAATAGTTTGCTCTGCGGTGGCAATTGTGGTCTGTGGAGCTGTGAGTGTGTTTCAAAAGTTTCCTGGTTCTTATCAGTAGAACCATTTCTCGGTCCCACTAATCTTAAAGCGTTTGCTCTCTTCCTTTCAGTGAGGCAAGTGCAACACAGTTCCTGGGGTAAATGTTGCCTCTTTGTAGAGGGAAAGGTTTACACAACAGGAACAGCAGGTTCCTTTGAATAGCATTCATCTTTTCTTCCTTTAGATCTCTACGGTGTACACAGCAACACCTGAGTTACTCATTTAGATTCTCTTTTTAGGCGTGCAAGGAAATAGCCACCGTTTGAGAGCAATTTGATTTATTTTTGATGTTCATTTCAGGATGAGACGATGCTGGAGATTTCTCCATTTGATCAGCTGAATTTCCACCCATACAGCTGGATTTTCATCCTGTGGTTCAGGCTGAAGCTTTCCTTACTTCTGCAGAGACTGCCCTAGCCAACGTCAGCAGAACTGCCTGAGCCATCAGCCACCACCCAGTGAGGAAAATGATCACGTGCCGTCTTGTCAGGCTTGTCATTAAGGTAGGTGTCATTAGAGCGTGTGTGTTTCTGCCTCCTCCTTGGAAGTCATTTGGGTCGCGGTACCAGAGCCATGGGACAGGCTTTGTCCAAGCTAGCAAGCAGAGTGCCCACCTAGAGAACTGGTAAGCAGTTAACACTTGCTGAGCTGATATTGCTTCCTCTTCGGTTATTACTTGTGTTTACTAGGTCAAATTGACATTGGTCTGCAAGGATGTGCTATGGCCACATCAGAGTACCCATCCTGAGTCTCTGGAGAATTGCTAAGCTGTTAGTACATGCTAAACCCACGTCGCTGCGTTATCTATTATTGCTTATGTTTGCTAGGTCAAAGTGACACTGATCTACAAAGAGGAGCTATGGTCACACCTTCATTTTGCTCTGGAGAAATGTCCTCTGTCACTCTGGGTCTTACTTCCCCGTCAATGAAAAACCCTTGGTGGTGTCCACTGGCAGGAGCTCTGGCATTTGTTGTGCTGGGAAAGAGTCCTGTACCAACTGCTTAGCACCGTGGAGCTCTACCACTCTAAATCTAACAGAGTAAAAGATAATGAAGTTACGTTCTCTGCAGCTTGGATGCTCACTGGGTGAGCCCTACAAAATCCCTTCAATGTTTTATTCATTTTTGGTATCATGATCTTTAACTGAGACCTCATTTTAAGGCAAGAGAAAAAATTCCAAAATTCACCAAATTCTAAATCGCAAAACCAAAATGTTGGACCTGGTCTTTCTTTTTCTTCAGGGTTTCTTCAGAGATTGCAGGGAAAATGATGTGAAGCATTTTCTTCCTATAACACTAAAACAGAGCCTGGATTTTAAATAAGTATTTCTGCGGAGCGTCGAGAGCTGTCCGTTTCTTGCAAGCCATTTCACAGAATTGGAAGACACAGATCAATGGGTAAATGTGCAGTACTAGTACTGTAATTATTATTTCTACTTTTCTTACAGTTATGATGACAGGAAACATTTCTTGTGTGTTCACTAGAAGAGTTATTTCTTCTTCCTAGTCCCTGTCTTAAATTTTTGGAGTCCTCTGAACAGAATCTGCAGACCTTAGTCACGTTAAAAAAAAACCAACCCATTGGCTTGAAAGGAAAATGTTAACTTCTTCGACGAGAGGAAAAATATTTCTGTTGCTTAAACCTAGGTAATTAGACTGAGGACTTTCTCCAAAGTAAACCTTGACAATCTAACAATCATCTTTGGCTTTTGCTCTGCATGGAGTTTCTTTTACATTGTTAAACGCATTCCATGTTTCAGTAAATGACACCAGGCTCACCAGCAGTGACTGAGTGATTAGTTTATCATCCTCTTAGTGCAGCCATCTAGATCTTTAACTCTTTAAGCAGTGGCATTTAAGTCTTGAGAACACCCAGGATCATGCCTGAGGCTTTAGACATTCTCAATTCAAGCAGATCTTGGATATCAGGTGAAAATGAAGAAAAGAAAGTAGGTGGGTGCATTCTGATAACACTTTAAACAAGTCAGGTAAGCTAAATTGCAAATAAACAGCAGGCTTTTTGCAGAGGAAACCAGTTCCCCTTTCCTGGGACCAATTAGGTCATTAGGTGTCTGAGCAGCATAAAATTACATGGAGAAAATCTAACAGCATGCAAAGAGAGTGAAGGGTGACAAATCTACATTTCCTAAGACCCAGAGATGCGGGGCAGGTTTTTTTTTTTTTTTTTTTTGGCTGGATTTCCTATTCATCTCTCATGGGGCAGTAAAATAAACAGTTTTACAAAACAATTGATTGTAAAAAAATATTATGTGAGCTGAAACGCCGCGCCAATGCTATTGTGCTAAAACCTTGCTCATGCAGAGACGTGTAAGTACACAAAGCTTGGCAGCAACAAAAGTCTTTGGAGAATGAAGGGCCTCTTCTTCCTTGGGAAAAGAAAGGTGCAGGAGGGTTTTCAGACAGAAGGAAAAGTCCTTGACCTGTGAGCTGCTGACCAGCTGCGCCTGCTGCTCAGCATCATGGATCCTCACCTATCATCTGATCCTGCTCAGTAACGCGAGCCAGATCACTCCGTGTGCCCTCTGCCACGGGAGACGTGGAGCTGCTCACCCTGCGGAGACAAAGTGCTTTGGGAGCTCTGTTGCTGGGAAGAGTCTGAAACGTATGAACACAGCGTTTACATGCCTCAAGCAACAGGACAGAGCCCAGCCTCTGTTTCTTTTGTATTTAAAAAATGCCTCTAGTCCACTGGCTGTGTTTTTTGGTTTTGTTTGTTTGTTTGTTTGTTTTTTTTTCAGACTGGACTTTGAGTTTGACTGGTTTGGGTGAAAGGAGTTTTTGCCCAGCAGGACAAGGATCCTGTGTGGGCAGGGAATGGATGATGCTAAGTGAGATAAATTCTCTGTATCCTGAGAAGGGCTGAGAGTGGTTTAGGAGCTACCTCTGAGACAGCAAAGCCATGCACCTCCTGCAAGGGTAGGCAGACTAGTTAGCTCTCTAATCTTCTCGTGACTGTTGCTTCGCCCCCGGGCTGTAGTCGTTCTCAACCCTGTAGGTGCATTCAGGCACCTGCTTCAAGTACCTCTACCTAGCAGAAAACAGAATCACAGACTGGTTTGGGTTGGAAGGGACCTTCAAAGGCCATCCAGTCCAACCCCCCTGCAAGGAGCAGGGACATCTCCAACCAGATCAGGTTGCTCAGAGCCCCGGCCAACCTGGCCTGGAATGTTTCCAGGGATGGGGCATCCACCACCTCTCTGGGCAACCTGGGCCAGTGTTCCACCACCCTCAGTGTAAAAAAATTTTTCCTAGTATCTAATCTGAGTCTACTTCCTTCTATTTTAAAACCATTACGCCTTGTCCTATCACAACAGGCCCTGCTAAAAACATGATGGAAGTGATCCATTTGTGGAATCCTTTTCAAGGCACCTCCTCTCTGGTGGTCTCATCTTGGGTTCTTGGTGGCTTAGCAGCTGGGGAACCTCTAAAAAAGGACCCGTGACTGTGCTGGTGGTTGCCAGTGGTCCCAAGAGAGGGAAATGAACCACACAACAGGTTTGCTGTCCTCATGGCACCATGCTGAGAGCGATTCTCTTAGGCTCACCTTGGATGGCTGCTATTTTGTGGTTTGGATCTGCTATCCTTGACTCAACTCAATACTCATTGATTCTAAGTCCTCTTTGGCCTTCTCATTTTATCCTTGGCTTTTCAAACATCTGTCTTGATCCACTTCATTTTTGTCTTGCAGTTCCTCAAGCCCCAACCGCACTCAGCCTGTCCTCTGTCCTTCCCACGCTCAGCTTGGTTGGAAGTGGGCAGGCAGCAGGATTTCCTGCCCTGGTTTGCCTCTGCACCTAACTGTTACGTGGGGAAAGAGTGATGGGAGATGAAATGGTTTGCTGGAAGCAGGAGAGATGACTTCCGTGGTTTTGGCAGCCACAGAGTTAGCTCATTGTTGGGTCTTTGTGAGGAATGTTTATAAGCCGATGCCACTTTTATAAATGACATTGCACGTTTGTTCTTTGCAATATTTCTTCAAATTGGGGTGCGGTGTCATTTGCGTACAATACCTGGTTCTGAGTCTTGTTGCCTTATCAGGTACGTGTGCCGAGGGTGGGAAAAGGCAGCAGAGTCAACAGGACGGAGATGGAACAAGCAGGAATGTAGGGTGCGACCAGGGGAACAAAGAGATCCTCAGGGAAATTGCTGCAACTTACTTCTGCTTTCTGTGGCTCGAAGTGCAACACCGGTGTGTCCAGGGAGCTGGTACTGGGAGATACCAGTGTTATGCTAACCCCAGGTCATGCACAACTAGAAGCTGCTGGCTCAGAGCCTCCATCCTGAGCCTTTTGTGCAAAAATCTAGTTTTTAGCCTATGTCTCTTCATAGCTGGGTGACGCTGTGCACCTGCCAGTTGCGTCATTCCAGGTTGTCTTTGCTGAGCGGCGCTAGCCCGTCGTGACACCTTGGTGCCTTTGGCTTCAGTTCCATTTTCTAGAATTGCACTTGGCCTTGCCTTGGCCCTTTGCCCAGACTGAATTTGCCTTCTTGGCTTTCACTTCTTTCCCAGATCAATTTTCTCTCCTGTTCTATCTTCCTGCTTATCTTCTGGGGTCTGGCTCTGCAAACCCTTCTGCTCAGGTGGACCTCTGTGTGGGTGAGCAACCCCTTGCTCCCAAGGCCCCTTCATATGTAAGACAGAGTGAGATATGGGATGTCTTCAGACTCGCTCCCTTTTTGCCATTTCTTTTTTTTTCTTCTTCAAACTAATTTTTAGATTTTTCTCTCCTCAAAGACCCCCTTCTCCCTTTTTTAGGAGCCAGTTCCTCAGTTTTATTCCTCTGTCAGCTCTTTGGTGACTGGTATTTTAAAAATAAAATAAGTAGATCCTGCAAACAGCCTTTAGTAGAAAGCCTAGTTTGCCTGTGGGATTAGACAGGCACGGTACACACGTACAAGGCTGGTTTGCCCACATCGTTTGGATAAGGTATCAGAGAGTACAGGCTGTCTCTGCACTGAAGCCGGCAGGTCAAGAAATTGGCCTCCCTTTATTTCACGGGTCGCGTGGCTGCCAGCCAGTAATCTAAAGCCCTGATGTCTATTTCTGGAAAATGCTGGAAACCCACCTCTGACTACAATGTGCTTAATTCCTGGCTTCCATGCATATTCGCTTTTGCTTCTTTCTTATGGAGGAGATTTTGCTTCTGTAGTTTTTGAAACGTCCCACAGCAATGATTCCCTTCTGCTCTTCTTCTCGAGCGGGTGCGACAGGAATGAGAGTCAGCCCAGGTCTTTCTGCTGTAGATGAGACACGAATCGCTGGGTGTCTCTCCACGGTGAATGGGGCAGTACAACTTCTGTTTCATGTCCTGCAAATGGGAGATCATACAGAGTCTCTCTGTCACGTTACTCTTCCAATTTGTTCCCAGGGACTGGAGCCCCACTGAAATGGTTTGAAAACCTTCTCTTTGCTGGGTTGGAATTTGAGGACCTCTTTGGAACTAATGTTTATTTTTGCTTTATTCCTGAGAATGGTGTAAAATGCTCTTGTTCTTCCAGAACAGAAGCTCTTACATGCCTTTAATTCTAATTGCTGCCTTTCCCCATTTTTTTTTTTTTTAAATTACTCTTCTCTGTTAAGCATGCGCTTGGATAAAGTAGGTTCCTGGTGATTTAGCCAGTGTCACAGAAGCACAAAGCTGAACCTAGACCTTCTGAAGCCCAAATCAACGCCTCCATCATTAGGCCAACCTTCCTTTAGGCATCCCAGTGCTTGCAGCACTCCGCCAAACCTATCGCCTTTGAACTTCCCAGGTAGCTAAAGGCCTCCTTTGGGCTGCTGAGTCAGTGTCTGCGTGTGATGGAAGCAGTGAAGGGGAAAATAGATAATTGCTTGGGTAAAAAGAGACAAAAATGAAATCAGGTTTCACTGCTGTTAACGCAAAAAGTGCCTCAGCTCAGGTGCCTTTGGGTAGTAGTTGTTTGGGAGAGGAGGTGGGCTTTGATTCTGCTTACAAGCATTTTTTGTTGCCCCAGAATGGAGCAGAGCAGGTAACAGTAAGTAAGAATGTCTCTAGCTTGAAAATAAACCCAGCTACCACCTCACTCGTTAGCTTGCTTTATCAATAATAAAGCAGAGAGCCTTGCCGCGCTGTGGTGAAGTAGGTCCTGCTGAAAGGTTTGTCAGGAAGGACTGCAGGTTCTTGCAGCTCCTTCCTTCTGCTGTACAGGGCATCACCCCTTTCACAAGGATTAAACCTCTGGGATATTTGCAGTGAACTGGGTTGTCCTGACAAAGCTGTGCACTAACATGGATTGTTTTGGACTAGAATAAGCCACCAAGGTCCCACCTTGGTTAGGATTCTGTGGATCTTAGTATGTTTTAGCTGAATGTGATAGATAGATGTGCATCTGTACGTGTTTGTGTGTGCACATACATGTTTATAAATGTACATATGACACTGAGTGAGTAGCTTGACCAGGAATAGCTTGAAAGCCCATACAATCTGCAGCCTCATACATGTGTGTGTGGAGAAGGAGCCTTTCCCTCCGAAACGATCTCTTCCTTGTCACATGTTGGTGGGAAGCTCGTGCTCTGTTCACACACGTTCATTGTGTGATGTTATTCAGTGAGCATTTTCTAAGAGCGGTCCTTGGTCTGATGATTATTTGTGAGCATGCACTTTGTCCCCAGGCAACTGGGACAAATGAGCACCAGCAGTTTATTGTTGCTGGCAATGGAGGCCACGGGGCATGTCCATGTTTCCCGACTGGGAATCCCTAGCAGGATCCTTCCTCTCTGCTTTCTGGTGAGGACGTTCACATTAATGAACTCAAAATTCAGCGATGTGCTGACATTTCCCAGCACTTGTGATAACGCCTACCAGTAAAGTCCTTTGCTATTGCTGAAAACCAAATAGAGCTGGTGTGAACTATTTGTCCTGCTCTGCTTATTTACGCCTTGCGCTCGTGTTTGAAATTATTAAAGCCTCTCGTGATAGCAGATCTCAAGATACGATTAAAGGACAAAGACAAATGTCAGCACCCGGGAGGTGCCACGTGGTTGTGTGGAACGGTAGATTTGGCAGCGTTGCGAGACCGTGAGGAAGAGCAAAGCGTTCGAAATATCGGAGTCGCAGCCAAGCTCAGACAAAGCCGCGTATCGGTGCTAGAGACACACTGAAGTGGTATGTGCGCTGAGGGAGCTGCCAACGCTTGCGGTATTCTCAAAAAGCCTTCGTGACTCAACAGATCCAAAATGAATCTGCTTATCTTAGACGGCCATATGGCCGTATGGCGTTCGTTAGAAGAATCATGGTCTTTATTAGTACCAGCTACAATTTCCGAGCAGGAGGAATGCGTTCTTCGTCTTCTGGAGGGCCTTCTTGCTTCTCCTAGTTTTGACGCACTGCACAAGAACAATATTTAGCAGCAGAGACCTTGCACTCTCACGGTAGAAGATGGCCAATGCATGTACGAAAAGCAAAGGGTGGCATTTCTAGGCTTGCTCAGTCTTGGGGATCTTTGAAAAGTGACAAAGCGAACGAGTCACGTTAAAAGCAATTAAAGCTTCTCCCTGCGTGGGTCAGTCAACCTTTTAATAGCTTTTGCAAAACAATAAAAATCACCCTTAAAAATTTAAAAATAGAAAAGAGCAGACAATCCTACTGTTTCAACTGCTGTGTATCTGATTACCAAAGACTGCCTTTTTATAACGGCGTTTTTTTAATGTTCCCACACAGTGGTTTTGTACGTATTTGTTAAAAAAAACACCCAGCAAACCTGTCTGGAATAAAACAGCAACCCTGAACCTGATCCTCTTCTTAGCTCAGGAGTGGTTCTAGACGTGGTCCTGACACCTCAGCAGAGACACTTTCACGTAAAGCAGAAATAAAGCCCAAGCTGGGCCCAGTCCTGTGTTTCAGCAGAAGTTTGAATTTCTTTATTCAAGAGAAGGTAGAAAATTCTGGTAGAACAGGCCAGCTCTGAAGGATCCAGAGAAATCATGAAAATCTCAGAGCGGTTGTAAAAAAATGTTCCTGTCGCCGCTCGAGCAGCTGCACTTGTTTTCACCGGTTGTAGTCCGGCTCTTTAGTGAAGAGCTACTTTGGAAAATGTAATCCCTGGGAGTTGTTTGCTCAGTTCTCTTTGTTTTAGTTGACAAGCTTAGGCAGTTGAGAGGAAAGGGTAGGAGGGAATTGGTCTTAGCACACTTATGGGCACCTCCTCCTGTAATTCGTGTCATTAAAACGTCTCTGACATAGGACTTTATTTATTTATTTACGGTTTTAGGCTTGTTTCTGCTCAAGCACAAATCTGGTGTGATCAGGTTGTATTTTTTTTTTTTCCCCCAAGGCAAGTTGTTTGCAAACTTCAGAGCCCAAAAGGTGCAGCTGCTCTAAAAATAACAGAGGATGCGAGAACTGGTTTGGGAAGGTCTCTCTCTGCCCGAGTCCAGAGGCATCTCCTGAAATGCTGCCATTAGGGGAAAAGTTTGCCTTGTAAACAGAGCTGGCCTGATTTCTAGAGGTGCTGAACGTCGACCTGCAGCGCTTGCCGGTAGGTCCTGAGCACACGAAACTTGGAAATGGGTCAAGTGTTAGTGGCTGGGATTTTATCAGGAGCACGTCTGGGCAAATCCACCATTACCGGGTTGAAACAAAAGAGAGCAAATAATTGCCCCTTGGCTAGTGACCTCTGCAAGCAGAGCTGGGTACCTGGAGTCTAGGAGACCTGCCAGCTCCTGGGCTTCTCGCTGCCACTGACAAAACAAGTCTTCTGCCACGGTCCAGGTCCGTACATACATGAATCATCTCTTTGGCCATTCTTTGCAGGGTGACGTCCCCAGTGACCTGGTGCTTAACTTCCAGAGGAGGCCAATGGTCTTGCTGTCCAGGGGCGGAGATCCCCAGAAGGTGTTTCATGGAAGTCAGAGAGGAGGAAACCCGGCAGCAGAACCCCAAATACAGCTGGGACTGGATCACAGGCAAGAAGCACACCAATCACCCCTCTCGCCCACGTGAGGTGTGATGCAGGGGCAGCTGTGTCTTGCCTTGAGCACAGACGTAACGTCTCTATTTTACACTGAGGGTGGTGGGACACTGGCCCAGGGTGCCCAGAGAGGTGGTGGATGCCCCATCCCTGGAAACATTCCAGGCCAGGTTGGCCGGGGCTCTGAGCAACCTGATCCGGTTGGAGATGTCCCTGCTCCTTGCAGGGGGGTTGGGCTGGATGGGCTTTAACAGTCCCTTCCCACCCAAACCATTCCATGATTTTATGATTCTATTTTTGATGTGCTGGATCTTTAAAACACACAATGTTGTATCTACCGCTGAATTAAGCAGTGTTTGCTTTTCAAACCTTCCACATTTGTATTTTTAGCTCCATTTTGGCAGTCGCTTTTTTGGTTGGAATATATAACACACTCGGTTGTTTAGTGTGCCTGGACCGAATTCAGCCTATGTGTAACTCCACGGGCTTGAGCAGAAGCTACGTTCAAGGTGAATTACTCTCTATGGGGCTAAGGAAATACAGCTTCTGTAGAAACGCGTTTCAGCTCCCTCAGTAAATGCTACACTATTTCCATCCATGGTTATTCCTTTGTGGTTTGGGTTATGTATTTACATTTTACGGAATAAATACTACAGCTTTCCCCATGACTAACACTTCTTAGTAACCAATAAGCTACTCAAATACGCTATTGCCTCCTACAAGAGCCGAAACCGCACCGCTCTCCACTGGTTTTCTGGCCCCAGCTGGCCGCGTCCTCGCGCAGAGGCATGGTTAACCAGCATTACATAAGCGACTTTTTGGATCCCGGTTTAACGGGATGGCTTACGAGAGCAGGCACTGGATGCCGTGGGACTGAATTCCTCAGTGACAAACATTTCAAACACGGCTGCTCTCTGATCCTAACAAAATCCCAGTGAGGTCTTCAGACAAAGAGCGGAACGTATCGCGGCTGCTCCCACAAAGGGGGAGCGAGTTGCTTTTCCAAATCCAGAGGTCTGTTTGAAGAGCAGTGCTATACGGGCCCTTGCGTAAACTTTGTTTATAGACTGGAGTATTTTCAATGAAAATGTTATTTAACTTTAAAAAGTTGCACAGCAGCTACTCCAAAAATTGTTTTTCCTTCTTAAGAATAACACACAGTGTGATACATTTGAAACGGCGATAGCAATATTTCACAAATTTTTGATGGATTCATAGTCCAAATACCTTGCTAACAGATGTTTCTTTTAAACTCGGAGTGGTATAGGAATAACTCAGAGATATTACAGTGTCAGCACTGCCTTTTATCTGCGCGTGTCCTTTCAGTGACATCCCTGGGCTTTTCTAAATGCACGGGTCAGGTCTGAGCTAAAAAGAAAAGTGAAATATTAAAAGAAGTCCTATCTGATTGTCTGCGAGTTTTGGGGCAGCGGCGTAAGAAAGCCGACGCGCGCTGCTGCGGGCTCGCTGTACGCTTGGGCACAGCGGCCCCGTGGTTTGTGGGAACGCGCTGGTTTACGGTCCTCGTTTCTGAGCTGGTTTTTTGGTTGTGGTTGATCGATGAACTTAGGAGTTCCCGTGGCCACTTCATGACCGCGTCTTTTGGTCTCATAAATTAACTAGCTTTTCTCTCCGTGGAGGACGGTTTGCCCAGCATGGTGGGATACCCCAGCAAGGCAAAGGGACAATATTGTAATGCCCTGGTGGGGTTTGCTTTATTTATCACGGGGGTCATGCAGTCTGCTCTGTCTCTCCAGAGTACGTGGCATCCATCGCTCTTCGTTAGAGGGTCTTTCCCAGGAGCTGCGCTCTCCATACCTTGCTCGTACATCGCCCCCAGTATGCCCAGTTGATGTGTGCTCGTGGCAGACCAGCCTGTCCCCAAACCCCACCTGGGAACAGCCTAAACCGATGTTGGGGTTGAACTGCGGGGCGAGGAGCATTCTTTCTCCAGGAGACCCCTGTTCGCACCCGTCTGGGGGGCCAGCTGTGGCCGTACACAGCCTGTGCTGGCTTGGGACATGGCTGACGGGGATCCCAGATCCTGGCCTGGTGAGAAGAGGCCAGAGAATTATGCTAGCAGCCAGGGAGGGAAGGGTGAGAAAATCCGGAGGGCGGGTGGGAAGCCGAGGCAGGGAGCAGGGATGATCCACAGGCCTGGCAGTGGGCTGCCAGCCCCCCTGGGAGCTTGTAGGGGTTTCCAGCAGCTCGGCCCCTCGCTCCCTGCAGCTGCTCCTCCTTCCCAAGCGCTCCCTCCCTTCTCGTCGGGGGAGAGCCGCTTCCCCACTTTCCCTTCCCAAATTTCCCTTCCCACGGGCAGTGGCCCGTGGGGCCGGTGCCAGCCCCCTCCCCACCGAGGATGCACCTGAGCGGAGCGTGGGGCGGGGGTGGGGGGGGAGGACACCGCGCTGACCCCGTCCCACGCCGCAGCTCAGCCCCAGCACCGGCGGGGTCCCGACCCCGGGGCTCGGCCCGGCTCCCCCCTCCCCGGGGCGGCGGGAGCCTGGGGCGGGCCGGCGGGGCGGGCCGGGGGGCCGGGCCGGCCGGGGGCGGGGGCGGGCCGGGCCGAGCCGGGCCGGGCCGGGCTG